>NC_056679.1:102167002-103417002 GCF_018350215.1 Panthera leo | reverse complement strand
TTCCCTTCCCTTCCCTTCCCTTCCCTTCCCTTCCCTTCCCTTATGTTCATCTGTTTTGTTTCTTAAATTCCACATATGAGGGAAATCATATGGTATTTTTCTTTGACTGACTTATTTGCTTAGCATAATACATCCTAACTCCATCCACCATGTTGCAAATGGCAATATTTCATTCTTTTTGATCACTAAGTAATGCTCCATTACACACACACACACACACACACACACACACACACACACACGTATGTATATATACCACATCTTCTTTATCCATTTGTCACTCATTGGACATTTGGGCTCTTTCCATGATTTGGCTATTGTTGATAGCACTGCTATAAACATGGGGGTGCATGTGCGCCTTCTAAAAAGCACACCTGTATCCCTTGGATAAATACCTAGTAGTGCAATTGCTGGGTCATAGGGTAGCTCTTTTTTTAATTTTTTGAGGATCCTCCATACAGTTTTCCAGAGTGGCAGCAACAGTTTATTTACATTACCACCAACAGTGCCAAAGGTTTCCCCTTTTTCCATATCCTTGCCAACATCTGTTGTTTCCCGAGGTACTAATTTTACCCGTTCTGATAGGTGTGAGGATGTATCTCATTATGATTTTGATTTATACTTGCCTCATGATGGGTGATATTTGTCTGTTAGCCCTCTAGATACCTTCTTGGGAAAAGTCTCGGTTCAGGTCTTTTGCCCATTTGTTTCACTGGATTATTTGTTTTTTTGGGTGTTGAACTTGGTAAGTTCTTTATAGATTTTGGATACTAGCCCTTTATCCAATATGTCATTTGCAAATTTCTTCTCCCATTCTGACCCTTAGCTTTTAGTTTTGTTGATTGTTTCCTTTGCCATACAGAGCTCTTATCTTGATAAGTCCCAATAGTTCATTGTTGCTTTTGTTTCCCTTGCCTTCGGAGATAGGTTTAGTAAGAAGTTGCTGTGCCAAGGGGCCCCTGGGTGGCTCAGTAGGTTAAGCGTCCGACTGCAGCTCAGGTCATGATCTCGCTGGGTTTGTGAGTTCGAGCCCCTCGTCGGGCTCTGTGCTAATAGCTCAGAACCTGGAGCCTCCTTCAGATTCTGTGTCTCCTCCTCTCTCTGCCCCTCCCATGCTCATGCTCTGTCTCTCAATAATAAATAAACGTTAAAAAAAGAATTTTAAAGAATTTGCTGTGCCAAGGTCAAAGAGATTGTTGACTGTTTTCTCTTCTAGGATTTTGATGGTTTCCTGCCTTACATTTAAGTTTTTCATGCATTTTGAGTTTATTTTTGTGTATGTGTAAGAAAGTGGTCCAGGTTCATTCTTCTGCGTGTTGCTGTCCAGTTTTCCCAGCACCATTTCCTGAAGAGACTGTCTTGTTTCCATTTCATATTCTTTCCTGCTTTGTCAAAGATTAGTTGGCCATATGTTTGTGGGTCCATTTCTGAATTCTCTATTCTGTTCCATTGATCTAAGTGTCTGTTTTTGTGCCACTACCATGCTGTCTTGATGATTATAGCTTTGTAATACAGCTTGAGGTCCAGAATTCTGATGCCTCCAGCTTTGGTGTTCTTTTGCAGGATTCCTTTGGCTATTTGGGTTTTTTTTTTTTTTTTTTTTCTGATACCCTACAAATTTTAAGATTGTTTGTTCTATGTCTGTGAAGAATGCTGATGTTATTTTGATAGGGATTGCATTGAATATGTAGGTTGCTTTGGGTCGTGTCAATATTTTAACAATATTTTTCTTCCAATACATGAGCATGGAATGTTTTTCAATTTTTTGTGTTGTCTTCAATTTCTTTCATAAGTTTTCTATAGTTTTCAGTGTATAGATTTTTCACATCTTTGGTTAGATTTATTCCTAGGTATTTTATGGGTTTTGGTGCAGTTGTGAATGGGATTTATTCCTTGATTTCTCTTTCTGCTGCTTCATTATTGGTGTATAGAAATGCAACTGATTTCTACACATTGATTTTTGTGACTTTGCTGAATTCATGCATCATTTCTAGAAGTTTTTTGGTGGAACCTTTTGGGTTTTACATGTAGAGTATCTTGTCGTCTGTGAAGGATGAAAGTTTGACTTCTTCCTTGCTGATTTGGATATCTTTCATTTTTTAACATCTATCATGCTCATGGATGTCAAAGGAAAGCTGGATTAGCCATGCTTATATCAGACAAACTAGACTTTAAAACAAAGACTGTAACAAGAGATGAAGAAGGGTATTATATCATAATTAAGGGGTCTATTCACCAAAAAGATCTACCATTGTAAATACTTATGCCCCCAACACGATAGAACCCAAATATATAAATCAATTAATCACAAACATAAAGACTCTCATTGATAATAATACCATAATAGTAGGGGACTTCAACACCCCGTTTATAGCAATGGACAGATCATCTAAGCAGAAAATCAACAAACAATGGCTTTGAATGACACACTGGACCGGATAGACCTAACAGATACCTTCAGAACATTTCATGCTAAAGCAGCAGAATACATTTTCTTCTTGAGTGCACAGGGAACATTCTCTAGAACAGATCACATACTGGGTCGCAAATCAGCCCTCAACAAGTACTGTGCGTATTTTCAGACCACAACACTATGATACTTGAAATCAACCAAAAGAAAAAAATTTGGAAAGACCAAGAACACTTGGAAATTAAAGAGCATCCTACTAAAGAATGAATGGGTTAACCAATCAATTGAAGAGGAAATTACAAAGTACATGGAAGCCAATGAAAATGAAAACACGATAACCCGAAACCTCTGGGATACAGCAAAGACGGTCAGAAGAGGGAAGTATATAGCAATCCAGGCCTTCCTAAAGAAGGAAGAAAGGTCTCAAATACACAACCTAGCTTCCACCTAAAGGAGCTGGAAAAAGAGCAGCAAATAAAGCCCAGAATCAGCAGAAGAAGGGAAATAATAAAGGTTAGAGCAGAAATCAATGGTATCAAAATAAAAAAATAAATACAAAATAAACAGAACAGATCAATGAATCCAGGAGCTAGTTCTTTGAAAGAATTAACAAAATTGATAAACCCCTTGCCAGGTTTATCAAAAAGAAAAAGGAAAGGACCCAAATAAATAAAATCATGAATGAAAGAGGAGAGATAACAACCAACACCACAGAAATACAAACAGTAATAAGAGAATGTTAGGAGAAGTTATATACCATGGACATGGACAAACTCCTGGAAACATACAAACTACTGAAACTGAAACAGGAAAAAGTAGAAAATTTGAACAGATTGATACAGTAAAGAAATTGAATCAGTAATCAAAAATATCCCAACAAACAAGAGTCCAGGGCCAGATGGCTTCCCAGGGGAATTCTACCAAACATTTAAAGAAGTGTTAATACATTTTCTTTTGAAGCTGTCCCAAAAAATAGAAATGGAAGGAAAACTTCCAAATTTATTCTATGAGGCCAGCATTACCTTGATTTGAAAAACCAGACAAAGACCTCACTCAAAAGGAGAGTTACAGACCAATCTCCCTGAAGAACGTGGATGCAAAAATTCTCAACAAGATACTAGCAAACCAAATCCAACAATATATTAAAAAAATTATTCACCACAATCAAGTGGGATTTATTCCTGGGATGCATTCCTGGCTGGTTCATTATCCACCCTTCAACCAACATGATACATCACATTAATAAAAGAAAGGATAAGTACCATATGATCCTTTCAATAGATGCTAAAAAAGCATTTGACAAAATGTAGCACCTTTCTTGATAAAAACCCTCAAGAAAGTAGGTATAGAAGGAACATACCTCAAGATCATAAAGGCCATATATGAAAGATCCACAACTGATATCATCTCTCATGGGGAAAAACTGAGAGCTTTCCCCATAAGGTCAGGAACAGAACAGGGATGTCCACTCTCACCACTGTTGTTCAACATTGTGTTGGAAGTCCTAGCCTCAGCAATCAGATGAGAATAGTCTGTTTAAAATAGCAGTCATAGGGGTGTGTGGGTGGCTCAGTTGGTTGGGCGGCCAACTTTAGCTCAGGTCATGACCTCATAGCTCATGAGTTCAGGACCCACGTGGGGCTCTGTGCTGACAGCTCAGAGCCTGGAACCTGCCTCAGATTCTGTCTCCCTGTCTCTCTGCCCCTCCCCCACTCACATTCTGTCTCTCTCTGTCTCTCATAAATAAACATTAAAAAATAATAAAATAAAATAACAGTCATAAACGTGAAGTATACACATGCTAGGAAGGTCTCAAAGCAATTTTTTTTCCTGTTTAAAACAAAGGGATAGTACTAATTTAGTCTAATTTGAGAAATGATTCATAACTGAGATGTGAAAAAGTATTGGAGAATGGGATCAAAAGTCACAACAATCACTTCTCATTCCCACATACAATTCAAGTTCTCCTCTTTAACATTAATTGTGATGCACAGTGAGTGTAGAGTGAATAATACCCCCTCAAAGATGTCCATGTCCTAATCCCCAGAACCTGTGAATATGTTACATTGCAGGGTACTAGGGACTTCTCAGTTGTGATTCAATGAAATATTTTGTAATGGGGAGATTTTTCTGGATTTTCTGAGTGGGCCCAATGTAGTTAAAAGGGTCCTCCCTCTTCTAAGGGAGGAAAGAGAATCAGTTATAGAAGAAGCTGGTATGATGACTGAAACAGAGAAAGATTCTTAAAGGTGCTACCCTGAAGACTTTGAAGATACAGGAACTGGCCAACAACCCAATGAAGGCACATGACCATTTGAAGCTGAAAAAGGCAAGGAACCAGCTTCTCCTCTCGAGCCACAAAGGAATGCAGACTTGCCAATATCATGATTTTAGCCAGTGAAAGCCATTTTGAACTTCTGATCTCTAGAACTGTAAGATAATTAACCGATATTGCTTGAGCCACCTAACTTGTGGGTAACTTGTTATAATGATAATGTGAGACTAATATATTCACTACTGATGGTTAAGGGAGGTGTAGGGGTTAGGATCACATACTCTAGATCTGGCCTGCCTGGGTTTGGGTCACGGTTCAGTGTGATCTTGGGCAACTTATTTATAGTCTTTGTGACTAAGTTTTCTTATCTTTAAAAGGCTACATGTATATCTCATACGGTATTTTAAGGATCAAATTAATTAGTTCATATGGAGAGCTAAGAATAATGCTACAACATATGTAGTTGATATTGAGCCATTTGAGTTAAAAATAGCTAGAGTTAAGCAGTGCATAGATTAAGGGGATTTTAGTTTTTAAAATAGCGAGAAGAACAGAATTCTTATTTTATTAACCACATAATAATTAGTGATCAGAGTTTATCTGTAGATGTGGTACATCTCTCAATTTCCTATCAATTTTGATTCTGTGTCTATTATTGTGTTAAGATTACCCTCTATGTCTGCTTAGTTCTTTATATAGGAGTTGTTTGGCTCCTGGGCACTAACTTACAAAGTGAAGTAAGATACCCATCCAGGAATTCTATAAAGTTTGTTAATACTTACATGTGTTGGGGGGCTCTAATTCTTTAATTCTAAGACAATAGATTTACCAAATTCTAAGACAATAGATTTACCAAAATCTATTGTCTTAGACAAACTGTCATTAAAAAAAAAATCCAAAAACCAAAGACCTTAGCTTTCATGCCTTTTATTGGTTTAACAAGGGAAAGAGTAAAACTCTTAGAAGTGATAAGTGATATGCCCCGATTCGAGAGACCCCCCCCGAAAACAAACCACCAGAGTCCAGAGCCAAAGCCAAGCGGCGAGGGTCGTTTATTGCAGGTTCGAACCCGGTCCTCCGCGCACTTGTCGCCGGTGACGCAAGAGGCCCCGAGCAAGGATCTTACAGCTTCTGTTATAGACAGGCACAAACAAGTTAGGGATTTTTTTGAGGTTACAGAGTTGTTATAGGCTGACATTTAAATTTGAACGCTCAGCAGAACTTGATTGGTTCCCACCTTTATTTCAAACCATTCAGCAGAACTTGATTGGTTCCCGCCTTTATGTCAGACTAGGACCGGGCGGGCGTGCCCTGGCTGGTTTCAGGAAGGGCGCGGGGCGGGGCGGGGCGGGGGAAGGGAAAGGGAAAGATCTTTTCTTTGCAGTTGTGAGTACACCTGGTAACTTTTCTCTTAGCCTCTCAATAAGCACAGAAGTTTGGATACTCATGTGCTTCTTTGGGAGGCTTATCGACAGAAAATGTGTGTTTTCTCAACATGTCATTAATGTTCTAATGGTCTTTTAGAAAGACCGATCGTAAGACTAAAGTTGACCTTAGTCATGTTTTGAAGAAAATTTTGGAGTCTTGAATTGAAGATACAGTAATGATAATCTTCTGAACAAAACTACCCTACAATTACTTGGTGAATCTCAAACATGGAGATAAGAAACAAAAAATAATCAGATGAGCACAAAGCAGTCCTTTGTTCCCAGGACAGGATATCACCCTGGTTGGTGGAAGGAGCAAATAAAGGGAGAGAAAGAGACATATCATTTTTTTTCTCCTCAAACTCTCAAAGATGTTTTAATTTCTAACAAATCACCCGCATCTTCCCACGTAGTAAATACCTCTTTATTGCCAGCACCCCCCAAAACAAAACAGTCAAGGACTCGTATAAGACCATGAAAGACTCAAAGAAGAATGTTGGTAAATGAAGCCAGACAGAGGATGAAAGGGGACTGAAAACCCATAGACTTGCTGACCTTTTCAGAGAGTGAAGGCCAGTGAGTCCCAAATTGCTCTGGAAAATATAGAGTGATGTCTCTGGACATGTTACAGAAAACATCTGGACAGAAGGGACTTGGTTTAATTCCCTGTAATTTGTTTTCTTCATGATTTCTTTGACAAGATTGTTTTGATCAGAAGGATCACTGAAATAAATAATTTTATACCGCCACAACAAGTCAGCATTATGTAGAATCACACGATAATTGATATTGAAGTAACTTAATTATTTTTTCTGGTTTATTCCCAAAAGTCATACTCAATTTGCTCTATTGTCACAAGGAACTTCAAAGAGAGAACAAAGATGTAAAGAACTCTTTATCCACTCACTGAAAATTTATTGTGCAGTATATAGTGTTAGGCACTGTTCTGGCCTCTAAAATGTGTTAAAATAATTCCTTTTAGTGGTGGATGGAAAAATTAGAAAGTATTACTATAGTCAAATAATTTGTTTGCCCTTTGGGAATGTAGCAAAGCGACTGTAGGGAATGGCTAAGGTAAGACAACAGATAGCTTCCAAGCTGAGGACAAAAAAAAAAAAAAAAACACAATAAGGAAGTTTTTAGAGATAGGCACCCAGGACAATTCAGAGATCCTGCATAGGTCTTTACAGGTCTGAAATCATGAAATGTGACAAAATAGTGCAGTGACCATGGGTCACTTGAATTTCTTGGGTTCTCTCCATTTTATTTTTAATGTGCTTTCTTCCCATTGAGTGATTATCTTAGGAGTCAACAGTTTTGACAGCTTTGACATATTTGTATTTCTACTCTTCCAGGAGAAATAGTCATTTAGAAAACATTCTGTTACAAACTGGGTTTGGGAGAAAAAAAAAATACCACCGAGACCCCTGAACCAGACCCCTAAACCTCCGTGTCAAATAAAAATGAGCCATCAATGTGTTGGCCGCTCCACTTGTGGGGCTAATCAGTCTGCTTAGCCTTACAGGATGGTCAGAGTAGTTAATTAAGAGCCAGGGGAACTGGGTTCCACAGAGCAGAGAGCAGTTTACAAGTGAATGCAGGGTGAGGTAGCTTATGGCCAGTGCTAAGACATTAATCCCAAATCGGTTAACCAGTAGAGTGTAATGCCCGAGGTCGTGAACCTCCCGCAAGAGACCACCAGAGTCGTAAGTCAAAGCCAAGCGGCAAGGGTCATTTATTGCGGGTTCGAAACTGGACCTCTGCGCACTCGTCGCCAGTGACGCTGAGAGGCCCCGAACAGGGTTGGTACAGCGTTTTTATAGACAGAGACAAACAGCATAAGGGAGGTTTCAGAAAAAAAAGGGGGAAGGGGGAAGGGGGAAGGGGGAAGAATGTATTAAGCAAGCAGGTTTACAGAAGCGAGAAATGCTGGTTAGTTTATGTATAGTCACTTATTCTATTACATACCAGACCACATTTAGGAAGTTTTACAACTTACTCTATTACATAGTGAGTTACATTCAGGAAAGGTTTCACAATGCTCGTAGCAAACAGCAAGCAAAACAGACTTCTCAGCAATTGTATTTCTTATCAAAGATCCATAATAAGCAGAAAAGAGAACTTAGCTTTAAACTAAGGCAGGGCTGTTCTTTTCATAGAGTTTAAAGAACAACAACATCTAAATTGGGCTTTGAATAATTGATGACAGCAGCTGAACTATTAAAGAAAAAATGTGTCTTTCCTCTAGGAAGCCTATATGCCTGTAATTACTGAGCTTATTTTCTCTGATTGGATACACTTTCTCGCAAGAATATTTTCTTTCCTCTGAAACATGAAGAGGAGCTCCAGTGACATGTTTTTGATGGAAGGGATAGAAAAATGATATGCTTTAAAGGGGTTGCCAAATTAACTGACTGGTTTCAAAAAATCCAGCCCATAATTTCTGCTGTACAAGTAGGTATACAACAGGAGAGCGACAGAAATGGAGGGTTAACTTTTCGGCTGAGGGCAGGTTGGGTGTGATGGTGGGATAATGAGGGCGTCCACCACAGCACAGACTTTGAGATAAAAAGGAAGCGGTATTTAGAAGACAATCAAAAGACAGGTTTTTAAAATACAGTGATGACAAAGAATCTTGCAAGAGAATGGAGTGTAATTCATCATGAACTTGTGAACCATTAACTCAGATGAAACAGTGATCTTTCCAGCCTTCTAACATTGCCCTTCAGAAAGAGTATTGTTTGTAAAATCACTTCTTGCAGAGGTTTGAAACAGCGCATAATGCAGGTGACACTTCTGGATCAATTCTTCCTATTACCTCTTTTTCTTATGTGTCACACTTGTTACATTTCTAATAGTTTCCATAGAAACAGATAATGTTGGACTTTTGAAACTGTGGTGGTAAGAGGTGAAAGAGCCAGGAAGATAGTTGGAGAAGGACTGACCCACAGATGTGTTCAAATAAAGTTAAGGATGTGTGACATTTATGTGCTAATTGAACAGCACAAAGATTTTACAGCACAGAGATTTCATAACGCTTCACAAACTTGATGAGTAAAAAGGTTGGACATGAGACAGTCACAAGTCCAAAGTTTGAGCATTAAATTCTGATCCTAAAATTGTATGCATCTATTTATCTATGTGTATAAAGTACCTTAGGATTCCGTGGTAGTCTGCTAGCCGTCACATGCTTTACTAACTTATGTAAAAAGGCACAACCAAAATTGATGATGCATTCCTTCTTTCGTGAACCTGTATTAAAATGCCTATCATATGCCAGGCTCTCATCAAGGTGTTCCAGATCATTACACAAAGCAGAGGATGTTCCTTTGTAGAGCTTACATTGAGGTGGCATTGTAGACAGTTAATGGAGTGAAATGTTACAAATCGCTACCTTCTGTGAAAAAACAAGAACAAAAACAAAACAAAAAAAAAAAACTTGAGGGTGCCTGGGTGGCTCAGTCAGTCGGTTGAACGTCCCACTGTTATTTTTTCAGATTTTTAAAAAATGTTTATTTATTTTTAACATGTATTTATTTTTGAGAGAGAGAGAAAGACAGTGCGAGTGAGAGAAGGGCAGAGGGAGAGGGAGACACAGAATCTGAAGCAGGCTCCAGGCTGTGAGCTGTCAGCACAGAGCCTGACGTGGGGCTCAAACCCACGAACCATGAGATCATTACCTGAGCCAAAGTCGGACACTTAACTGACTGAGTCACCCAGGTGCCCCTGAACGTCCTACTCTTGATTTTGGCTCAGGTCATGATCCCGGGGTCATGGGATTGAGACCTGTGTTGGATTCTGTGCTATATAGAGCCTGCTTAAGATTCTCTCTCTCTCTCCCTCCCTCCCTCCCTCCCTCCCTCCCTCCCTCCCTCCCTCCCCTCTTGCCCTTCTCCACCTCTCACGTGCACATGCTCTGTCTCTCTCTTTAAAATTAAAAAAAAAATTTTTTTAAATAAAAAAAAAAAAGAGGAACATTTGAGTAAGCTAAAAGAGCTGGGCCGTTGGGTTGTAATTTTGATGAGGGTGGTCCCGGGAACTTTACTGAGAGCATGAATAAATACTTAACTGGAGTTGAGGAAATAGACCATGGAAGGAGCTGGTAGATCCCTCCAGGCAGGAGGGACTGCCTGCTTATTCCTGCTGCAGCAGGGATGACTGGTGTGTGGCTGGGAGGGAGAAAGTAGATTAGCAAGTGGAATGTCCAAAAGGTAGCTGTCAGCCAGATCATCTGAGCTTTTAGGCCGTTTTAAGGATTTTGGCTTTTACTGTGAGTAAAATGAAAGGCCAGTAGGTCATTGGTCCTTACAGTATGGTCCCTGGACCAGCAGCACAAGCATCATCTGGGAATTATAAGAAATGTGAATTCTCGGGTCCCACCCACATCAAAATTTCTGGAGATGGGGCTCCTCACTTTGTTTTAATAAGTACTCTAAGTGATTCTGATCCATGTTCAGGTGGAGAATCACAGCAGTGGATGATTCCAAGCAAAACGACATCATGATCTAACTTGATCATTTACCTTAAGACTTTTACTGATTGACCATAATTTGGGCATTCTTGAGGGTAAAAAAGAATACTAAAAAACAGTTACAATTTATCTACAACAGAGTATAAGGTGAGATGTTCTGTGTCAAACCAGGATGTGGGAGGCCATAAATCACTCATTTATTCTATAGAATATTACAGGCTCATCTAAAACGAGATCTGGGGACACCTGGGTGGCTCAGTCGGTTAAGCATATGACTTGATTTCGGCTCAGGTCATGATCTCAGGGTTCATGGGATCAAGTTCCATGTCGGGCTCTGTGCTGATAGCGTGAAGCCTGCTTGAGATTCTTTCTGCCCTTCCCCTGCTCAGGCCTCTCTCTCAAAATAAATAAATAAACCTTGAAAAATAAATAAATAAAATATATAAATTCAAATAAGTAAGTAAATATAATATAATATAATATAATACAATACAATATAATACAATATATAATAAATACATAAAAAGAAGTAACCAAGACAGGCTTCTACAACTTGAAAAGCAGAGGAAGGGGAAAAGCACTGCAAAGTACAGCTTCCTAGGCTGGAACCTTCCACTCTCCTGAGCAATACCCAGCCTGAAGTTCATGGGAAGGACATCTCACTTGGAAATATAGACAGCTTACCGTACATAATCTGCAATGATTTAAAACGAAGCTGGAGCTAGAATGGGATTTTTATGGAAGCCTGACCTTTGGTCTTGCTCATTTCATTACTAAGTATTTTACTGCTGACATTTAGTCTGGGCCAAAGTTTGTTCCTACGCATTTTGAAGTCATGACATTTCATCATGTGGTATTTTGCTTTTGATTAAGGTGCTATAGCATTAGTTGCCTTATAAATTTAATGGTGTTTCAATATTTTATAAGAACATGCTCTTTTTTAAAAAATGTGGCTCCGTAGAGGTAGTATCTAATTTGATACAAAATGTCTCCACGACGAATCTCTCAAGAGTGAAATGTTGCTCTTATCAAGGGTGGGCTGAGGTGCCTTCTAAACAAGCCCCCCATAGACATAACATGAGAGCGCATGAAGTGCAGAGGCTGTGCCCAGCGCCCATGCCTCCTGCGCCCTTGTCTCCTCCCTGTGACGCTGTAGAATGCTTCAGGTCTCGGAAGAGTTCATTTCAACCCTGCAGAACCACAGTCTTCGCTCGTAAAAGCATTGCCTACGGAAAATATAAACTAGTTAAAAAAAGAAAGAAACACATAATTTCAGCTTGAGAAGAGATTAAGGATTAAATCTTAGGCTTCTCAAAGGCAGTCCGCAGACCACCTGCATAAAGGTCACCTGGAGAGCACAGTAAATAGACAACCACAGGCTGCCTGCCAGACCTGCTGAATCACAATCTCTGGGCAGGGGGCTTAGAAATCTGCATTTTTAATAAGCACTCTAGGTGATTTCTATGCACAGCGAAGTTTGTGAAGCACTATGATATGGACAGTGTCCAAAAACAATATTATCATCCAGAGATCCAGAAGGTGAAGATATGAACAATTATAACGTTGAGATAATTTTCCATGGTTAAACTATTTTGGTTCAAAGGACTATAAAGTAAGGAGAAAAAGGGAGGAAAAAAAGATAAGCCAAACCCCAAAGGACTCACTGCAGCAGGTCGGAGGAAATGTTAAAAAGCTTGAGAAATAGCCAAATAATTGCTGGGAGATGGGAAGTTGGGGGAGCCTGCCTGGGGATCTCTCGGGACTAACTTCACATTGCTAATTTACAATCACAGGCTGCATCTGTCACTTTTACAAATCAATGAGAATGCCCACCCTTTAATAGCATGAGGTTACTTGCGGTGGCTGCTGGTGCAGGCCATCCAGAGGAGACCTTTCAGGATGTCAGGAAAGAACCTCAGTGACGCACATTAACACACACACGCTCCTTTATGTCACTTCCAATTTACTTTATCTTAAATTGTCAGCAAGGAGAACTCACACCCATATTAATAACTAGAGGTTTGCATGTAGGCCAAGAAAAATAAACCCTGCTGATAGCTCTGTAGACAGCTGGTTTGTTGTAAGTGGAGCCAAAAAAAAAAAAAGAAAAGAAAAAAAGAAAAAAAAAAGACATGGCTCTTTGTATTTGTGGAAATTTTATAATATTTAGGGAAGGAACTGGTGGAAGAATGGTTTCAATGTCTTTGTTTAGGAAAGGCATTTTGAGAAAATAATCAAGATTGTCCTTAAACATGATTTTTACTATAAACAGCAGAAGAAAGGGAAAACCTATTAAGGTAAAGTCATAAGTTTCAACCATCTGGGAATCTAATTGTGCTGAAGAAGGAGCACCTAAAGTATTCTTTTTACGTTTCTTAAGACGAAGAAATTAAGATGCTGCTTCCGTGAAGCTAATTCTGATCAAAAAGCAAGAAAGTATTCATGATGGGAAGTGATTAAGTGGAAATAAACACTGACTGTAACCAGACATGGGACTAAGGTATTTAAAAAACAGATTTCAAAAGCACTTAAAAAAAAAAAAATAAGATTTGTCTTTCGTGTGAGCCTTAAAAGGGAATGTTGTCCAAGGAGTGTGGTAGGAAAATGAACTTCAGTTTGTACAGTCTCCATTCAAATGGAGAAGAAAATATTTCTCAGGGAACTGATTTAGCTGCCCAAGAAGGTTTCCCAAGAGCAGGGATTATAAAAGAACATGTGGAAGAGGTAGAAAGAGAGGCACATAGCAAGGAATGAAAATAAAAGAGCTGCGTGGACTTACAAGAGCAGGATCAGGAGGTTAGAGGCCAGGGTTATGGAAGCCTGAGGAACTGCTAAGGATAAGAAAAGGCTGTGGAAGCCATGTCCAGGAACCCTGTGAACAGAGAAGGGATAGGATCACTGCTGGAAGTGGTCCACTGCTAACAGATGACTGAAGCGTTACTAGATAATCGATGTTTTCGCCTTTGCGCGCCCCGCGCCGAGCACAGTGACGGTCACCTATTGAGTGTAACACCCATGTGAGGAGATGGGTGGCTGAAGTGCTCTGGTGGTAACAGTGATTTTGAAAATGGAAAGGTCAGAGAATAAATGGGAGTTTTATAGGAGAGATTTCAATACCGACATGAAATGCCAAATTAAGGGACTTGCTTATTTCTCAATAACATCTCTCTACAGACCAAGAAGAATGACATCCCAAGAGGCAAGGCTCTGCAAATCTGATGTTAGAACTGTCATTAACAATGGTCGGGATCCAAGTATAGAGGTTTCAAAGATGCAGTCAGAGTGTTCTAATCCAAAGTTTGAAAAAGGAAAAGAGATGGATTTGGAGTATATCAGAGCAGTGATAGGAGTATTTCTGCCATAATTCTATAACATCTTATGAGGTAGAGAACCTGGCGTGATTTCAATTAAAAAATGATGTTTAGAGTCTACTAAATAAGGAAAGTGTACTAAAAACGAGCAAAATTCATTTAGAGGGTTCCCTAATCTATTCGTGAAAGAAACGTTATCATCATTGTGATTTCAGTAGAGCATCCTACAAAATTTCTTTTATACACTTAAAGGAAAGATGGAGAAGGGTAAACTTGGTGATGATGCAAACAATGGATTCATAATCCCAACCATATTCCGATAGGACCAAAATGAGACATTCCTAAACTGTGCTATAGGACTCTATAGCCTTGTCTTTGGCCTTGTCTTGTTCAGTATTTTGATCGATGATTTGAATTAAAAACAAACAGAAAAGGGCACTTATAAAATTTGAATATGACACAAAGCTAGAGACAAAAATAATAGTATACTGCTAGTCCGAACAAGATGGCCTATATTTGTTGTCTTAATTCAGACTGCTGTAACGAAGCGTAGTAGACTGGGTGGTTTATAAACTACAGAAATTTATTTCTCACAGTTCTGGAGGGTCTAAGTTGGAGATCAGGGTGCCAGCATATTCAAATTCTGGTGAGGACCCTCACTCTTCCAGGTGGCAGATGGCCATCTTCTTCCTGTGTCCCCACATGGTAAAGAGGGGTGAGGGAGCTCTCCGGGGTCTCTTTTTTAAGAGTGTAAATCTCATTCAAGAGGACAGAGCCCTGATAACTTCATTACTTAACTTAATCACTTCAAAATCTCCACCTCCTAATATCATCACATTAGAGGTTAGGATGTCAGCATATGAATTTAAGAGGGACACAATCCTTGAGCCAATAACACTTGTCTCTTTCTCCTCCCTTCCCGCTAAGTCAACAACATACCCTAGAAAGAACATAAGAGACAACCAGACAACTCTGAAAAGTAGTATGGTAGGCTGAATTATGTCCCCCAAAGATGTCTACATCCTAATGCTTAGGATCCGAATGTTACCTTGCATGGCAGAAGGGATTTACAGATGGGATTAAATGACAGATTCGGAGATGAGGAGATTGTCCTGGATTATCTAGAAGGGTCCCTTACAAGGATCCTCCTAAGAGTAAGGCCTGAGCATCAGAGTTAGGAAAGGACGGCTATCTCATGATGGAAGCAGAGAGAGTTTGAAGATAGTGTGCTACTGGCTTTGAATATGGAGAAAGGGGCCACAAGCCAAGGAATACAGGCAGCCCCTGGAAACTGGAAAAGGCAGTCTCCCCGAGAGCTTCCAGAAGGAACCAGCCCAGCCTACACTTGGATTTTAGCCAAATGAAACACAGTTTTGGGCGTCTGACCTGCAGAACTATAGGAAAATAAATTTGTGTTACTGTAGTCCACCATATTTCCAGTAGTTTCTTACAGCCTCAGTAGGAACCTCATATAGACAAGAGGAGGGAGAACTGATTAAAGACTCCAGAACTGGAGGAAACGCATAATGGCAAGGTGTTTCATGACCTCCCATTCACCACCCAACAAACGAAGATCCTGGAGATCCCAACCCTTAACCTAGTGACCCAGCTCATCCCTCCACTTGACCAAACAGAATAGGACAATGGCAAAAATAAAATATAATGGCAACCCTAAATGTTGGTAAAATTTAGAGAAACTAGGTCAGTCGTACAATGTCAGTGGAAATGTAAGATTGTAATCCATCTGGAAAACAGTTTGATGTTCCCTGTAATATTATACTTGGAACTCCCATACAATGCAGCAGCAGCCATTCTCTTGGGCATTTGTCACAGAGAAGTGAAATCTGTGCTTGCACCAAAACCTGTAGACAAATGCTCTTAACAGCTTTATTCAAAATAGCCCCTACTGAAAACAGCCCAGATGTCTTTCAACAGATGATTGGTTAAATTAACTATGATGCATCTATAGCATGAAATGTTACCCGGTAATTAAAAAAAAAAAGAAAAGAAAAGAAAAAGCTATTGATATGAAACAACTTGGATGAATTTTGAGGTAATTGTGCTCAGTTTAAAGAGTCCATCTTGAAAGGTGTTTTGATTCCATTGATGTAACATTCTTGCAATGACAAAATGATAGAAATGGAGAATAAATTGTTGTCGGGGTTAGGGATGGTGGGAAGAGGTGGCTGTGGCTATGAATAGAATTATAAGGAATCCTTTTGGAAATGTAGCTTTTTAAATGTTGACCGTATCATGTCTGTATCTCACTGGTAGTAGAGTTTGGCAGAATGTTACCATTCGGAGAAATTTGCTAAAGGATACATAGGATTTCTCTGTATTTTGTTTTACAACTATTTGGTGACTGTATGTAAAAATAAAGAATTTACTTTTTTGAAAAAAGGCTGTGAAAAAATTCATAAGTGATGGCATATTCGATGGCATTTTATTTAGCCTTTGTGTTTCAGGTATTTTCACTGGGACTAGAATGCAAAGATGACCTTTTTGATTTTTTTCCTGCCTTAAAGATGTGGTCAAGGTCATCTTCTGGCTAGTATATAGCTGCCCCTTAAACCATGTGGGTTTGAGCTGTGTGTATCTACTTACATGCAAAGTACTACAAATGCATTTTCTCTCCCTTATAATTTTCTTAATAACATTTTCTTCCCTCTTATTTTATTATAAGAATACAGTATATAGGGGCACCTGGGTGGCTCAGTCGGTTAAGCGTCCGACTTCAGCTCAGGTCATGATCTCGCGGTTTGTGAGTTCGAGCCCCGCGTCGGGCTCTGTGCTGACGGCTCGGAGCCTGGAGCCTGCTTCGGATTCTGTGTCTCCCTCTCTCTCTGCCCCTCCCCCGTTCATGCTCTGTCTCTCTCTCTCTCTCTCCTTCAAAAATAAATAAACATTAAAAAAAAATAAGAATGCAGTATATAACACCTGTAACATACAAAATATGTGTTAATCCACTGTTTATGTTATCACTGAGGCTTCCAGTCATTTGGCTTTTGGTAGTTAAGCTTTTGGAGAGTCGGAAGTTGTCTGTGGATCAGTGACTGTATGTTGGGGGGGTGGGCACCCCTACTCCATGTTGTTTACAGGTCAACCATAGTTTCTGATGAAAAATGTTACTTTTTGTAAAGTTTCTTTTTTTCTCTCCGGCTTCGTTTAGGAGTTTATCTTTGATGTTTCACTTGCTTGAATAGGATGCATCAAGGTGTGCTTCTTTTGTTATTTTTTTTTTTTCTGCTTGGCGTTCTCTGCAGCATTTCAGCAATCTGGAAAACCTGAGCTAAAATCAGGTTTGGGGGGACCAACTCCCTAAAAATTAGTTGTAGGGAAGCACTTCCAAAAGGCAAGTTAAGAACCTCTGAAAATCCTTTGCTCCATAAAAGCACCAACAATAGTGCAAAATGGCCCAGGTCAACGTTTTTCTGAGCTCTTCAAATTAACCAAAACCCTGTTAACAGTCAAAGAACATTTATTCAAGAAAAATGGTTGAGTGAATCTTGGTATGAACAGGATGATAATGGTGTGTGTATGGATATGCCTTGTATCCTTCTTCCCAGCTGCATGGAAGCCTTGAAAATTATTAGCCTTGCAGCCATGAAAGCTGTGAAAACCAGGGTCTAGCAGCCACTGGAGGGACAGAATTGCTGTGGAGCTGCACTGAAATCCCTATCACTACAGAATTGTTATCTTTGACTTACCTGATAGCCCTCTGCAAATGCTCATTTGAAAGGATTCATCTCCATTTGACCTGACTCAGATTCCCTCAGTGGGAAAGGCCCTATCTATAGAGGGCTGGTTGAAAATAATACAAAAAGTTTAGGGAAAAAAAATGTTAGAAATTGTGAAAGAAGTACAGGAAGAAGAAAAGAAAGAGGAAGGAGGAGGAGAAAGATCATCCTGGCTGCTATAATGAAAATAGAATTTACAGCTTTACAGGTGGAAAGAGAATAGAGACCTGTCAGGTGACAAGGACTGAGAATGGATTATTGTATCTAGCAATGGGGACGTTATTGTGTGTCTTTCTCAAGAGCACTTTTAATGAAGTGAGAGGCCTAAAGGTTAAGAGAATGGGAAATGAATTGCAAACAAGTACAGGCAATCTTAGAATTGTGATATTTTTGGTTTCTCCGGTACCTTAGTTAAGCACTTCATTCTATAGGTGTGGAATGGAAACCCCAAGAAATTGACCAGCAGACATAGCTAGTTAGTGGCAAAGTGGGAGGTAACACCCAGATTTCCTCGCTCCCATGTTAAATATCCTTCAGTCATGTAAGATTGCCTCCTTCTGGAAGAAGAAAAAGGGTAGATAATCATCATTCACTTATTATTATTTAAAAACAGATTCTGAAGTTCAGAAATAAAATATTTTTGCTTTGTCAAAGAAGAAGCTGGCTATTATTTTGGTCATGCCATTCTGAAAAGACGAAAATACAGAAATAACTTCCCACTTCCCCTTTTCATTACCACTCGCTATTTCAGAGACGTAGGGGTGATTTGCCGCTTAGTTACCATTATACAGATACCATATTCAGCTATTTTTTTGAACTGTGAATGTTGGCAGCAAAAGAACAATTTCATTTGTGTATTTTGATCACTTTTTTTTTTAATAGACTTAACCCCACAAAAGAATGTTATCTTTGGTTCTTAAACCTTTTGCTCTGAGTGAGTTTTATTTTGTTTTAGAATAATAAGAATTGAATTTCTCTTTTTACTCAAAATCAAAGCCTTTTAAAGGCCTCTCTGCACCCCCTTCCCCTACCTCTCGCCCGTTTCTGATGTTCTTTAGAGAATATAGTGTAGTGAATAACATCAGGTTTTTATCCATGTATCACCCGGCTCAGCATGATCCCATAGAAGAAAATGGAAGGAATAATCCACAGTGGTCAAGGAGCTAAAGACTAAACTTGATCCATAATTAAACAATACATTCACACGGCTGAGCAAAGAGCTTGCCTGCTACTGCTAATCTCTGATGTTCTTTTACAAGGCTTATCTCCATTTGAAAGCTTTCTTTTAAAACATTTCTCTGTCAAGTAGTCTAAATTATTCACCGCTTCCAATATTAATTTTTGTTGTATATTTCTGGTGTATTCCATACAATGGGATAGAAACATTTTATGCAGATTTTTAATTAAGATTAGTCAAAGCCACCATGCTAATAATAATAACAAATAGACGCATACCACGCATATACACCGTGTAGTTCTGGCTCATTAGATAGAATATGTAGCAAACAGCAATGAAAGCATCATTTCTTTGAACATTTACTTTAATTATGATACTATATACCACATATAATATTTATTCTAGGGGTGTGGAGAGGATTTTAAGATGAAAAAGTATAATTATGGTAATTATGATTTGAGGGCTTTCTTTCTTGAATATTTCCTTTGGAGATATGTGTGCCAGGAAAAAATATTAAGTGAAAAAAGGCTATGGGCATGAACAAACACTTCGTATTTTAATAATCCTCATCGTATTCAATGCTGCTGCCATATTAGCATATTGTCATTTCTGCTTTTTTCTTTTTCTTAAAAAATCTATTTGCATAATTATGTAGAGTGCAATCTCTTTCAGGTTGTTCCCGGCTATGGAGCACTTAGCATTGCATATTACTATAGGAGATCAGCTTCTGTAGATATTCATGACTTTGTGGATCTGAAAAGAAAATAAGTGTATGTATTTTCTCTTATTTCTCATTTTTTGTGTGAAGAGGAAGGCTTTGGCGCATTCTAACAATGAATGTTAAATTGTCTTATTTTCTTTCTGAAATGGCATCTATGTCCTATACAACTACGTATGTATACAGAGGTATTAATTTTTGTTGTAATTAGTCATAGTTTTATGAAATTCTGGCCTCTACATTTCTCAATTATTTTCAGGTAACAAATGAGGTATGAATACATAATAAAGAATAGAAAAAAAAATTAAATACTGGGCTAGTTCCCAACGATCCTTAAATAATACATGCACACAAACACATTCATAAACACACCAATGTACACTTACATATCAGTTGCCTACACAGGGAAAATTTTCCTTAAATCTGTGATATTTTGAATGAAGCCACTTATTATACCAGTTTTTAGTATAATTATTTTATGGCCTTTAAAAAAATACCCACTCATATATTTAAAAGGAAAAAAAAAGTGGGGGTGCCTGGGTGGCTCAGTTGGTTAAGTGTCTGACTTCGGCTCAGGTCATGATCTCACGGTTCATGGGTTCGAGCCCCATGTCGGGCTCTCTGCTGACAGCTCAGAGCCTGGAGCCTGCTTCAGATTCTATGTCTCCCTCTCTCTCTGCCGCTCCCCAGCTCACACTCTGTCTCTCTCTCTCTCTCAAAAATAAATAAACATTAAAAAAAAAAATTCACATATCACTGTTTAACAAAAAAAAGAAAAAGAAGAAGAAAAAAAAGTGAAGCAAAATGGAAAGTTCCAGACAAGAAAACAAATATTACTGCAGATCTCACCACCCATCACTCAACAATTAGTCTTGGTGACCATCAACTTCATCTCCCTTTGTTCACATATGAGCTGTATAAAACATAGGAATAGTTTAAGACAGAGTCATAGCATCATCACTTAAAATTAAGCTTAATATTATTTGACTTTAACTGAGGAAATAGATAGCTTTTAAGTTGAGAATAACAAAATTTAGGTCCATTATTTTTATTTAAAAAAATTTTAGTTTTTTTAAATTTATTTTTTGAGAGAGAGAGAGAGAAAGCGTAAACGTGTGAGGGGCAAAGAGAGAGGGAGACTGGGAATCCCAAGCAGGCCCCACACTGTCAATGCAGTGCCCGATGTGGGGCCTGAACCCACGAACCGCGAGATCATGACACGAGTGGAGATCGAGAGTCTGTCGCTTAACCGACTGAGCCACCTAGGTGCCCCTAGGGTCTCTTATTTTTAGTGAAAGTGTCCAGTTTAGTAAAAAATATTGTGTAGCTTACACAGCAAGTGGGAGAGCCGGAGGACTACGTTTGTGACTCATATTCAACGTGTAATATGCAGAACCGTATCAAAGGTCTTAAGACGTCACTGCCACCACTTCTGTCAGTCTTATCTGAGATGTTGGAAATGTTATTTGACAAGTATTACTACAATCTCAACATATTTGACCACCCATTCCAGAAGAAAACTAAAACAAACCCCACAAACAAACGACAACAACAAAATTAAACAAAGGTGGGTTTGTTACATTTCTTGCCTTGGAAGTGAAGCTTCCTGTGAAAGCTACTGCCTGCTGGATCCTGGCTACAGAAGCGAGTGTTCTCAGCTGTGCCTCTAGGAAGATGGGATTTTGAAGGATTGAATGGTCACATCTGACAGCTATCCGTTCCACATCTCTTGTTTCTTGGTCTTGTAATCTCTTTTTTTCATTATTTACTTCCTCCCTTTCATGGAACACACTCAGTAATACCGAGAAATTGTACTTGATAAGTAATATTTTGATACTTGCATGTCTAAAAAGAGTTATTTTGAACAATATATTTCAAGCTTGAAAAATATTTGACTCCCTGCTAAGAAATATGAGGAAAATATCACTCATACTTCCTCCCACATTTGCCCTTTTAGCTTCTCTTTTTTCCACTTTTAATTATATTATCATTTTAACATTTCTAACAAGTATAACATTTACATTAGATTATATAATTAAAATTAGTTTTTTAATCTTTAGTGTTGGCATAAATGTATTCAACTCTCACTAACCATTCTTTTTCTCTAGTTTCCATTTTCCTCAGCTCTTTATTTTGTGTTGTTTCTTGTTTGGCTAAATTTTACTATGCAAGAGTGAGAAGCTCTGTCTTTAATTTTAAACATAAAGGATAACTTCCTGCATATAAATTTGGGAAAACAATGTTTCTTAGAAATGATATTTGTATACTTTTTCTGGAACCGAATATTTCTTTGGAGACCTCGAAAGACTACCTGACATCCCCTTTGAATGATACTTACTCTTTCATTCATTCATGTGTACCTATGTGATTCTCCCTTTATTTTTATGGGATTAAAAAAATTTTTTTTAATATTTACTTATTTTTAAGAGAGAGAGAGAGTAAGGCAGAGAGGGAGGGAGACACAGAATCTGAAGCCGGCTCCAGGCTCTGAGCTGTCAGCAGAGAGCCCAATGTGGGGCTAGAACTCATGAACCTTGAGCCAAAGTCAGACACTTAATCGACTAAGCCACCTAGGCACCCCTCTTCTTTATCCTTAAAGACTGAGGAATTTACCGAAATTCATACATTTATATCAATCCCTCTGTATCCATTTTTCCTGGGAACACTGTGGGACTCAGATTCAAGCCTGCCATATTTCAGTACAGTTTAACTGTGTACTTACTTAAATGTTGTGCTGTTTGCTGTTCTCAGGAACACAAATTATATATACAGATTTTCCTTGACTTATGATAGGATTACATACTGATAAACGCATTGTGAGTTGAACATACTGTTAAATTGAAAATGCATTTAATACAACTACCAAACATCATAGCTTAGCCTACTCTACCTTAAACTTGCTCAGAACACTTACGATAGACCACAGTGGAGCAGAATTATTTAACATAAACTTATTTTGTATTAAAGTTCGAATATCACACGTAATTTGTTAAAGACTGTGCTAAAGGTAGAAAAACAGAATGGCTCTATGGGTACAGAATGGTTATAAGGGTATTTGTTGTTTACCTTCTTGATCACATGGCTGGCTGGGAGCTGTGGCTCTCTCCCTCTGCCTCGCATCATAAGAGAATATCATACCAGTTATTGCTAGCCTGGGAAACAATCAAAATTCAAAATTTGAAGCACAGTTTCTACTGAATGCGTATCACTTTCACACCATCGTAAATTCAAAAAATTATAAGTCAAACCATTGTGAAGTCAGGGAGCATCTGTACTTTAGTATCATCTGTTGTATCCATGTTTCTCCATAGTTACATTCATGTTGTGTTTTCTGATGTTGTATTTATGTGATTTACTTCGGCCTATCCACTGCACTTTTGACTTTGTTTTCAGTTATGTTCATTTTTATATTATGGTCTTAACATGACTTTCAGAACCATCATATTTTTATTGTTCATTTCCATTTTTTTTCCCTAAGAACTAGGAATTTCCAACCCTTTCTGTCTTTTGTATTCCCTTATTTGAACATTTGTAAATCTTGTGCCATTTTAAAAATTAAAGTGACTATACTACCTATCATTTCTGATTCTGACATTACCTATGTTTCTTTGGGTAATTCTTTTTATAATGTCTTTTCTTCACTTGGCCTTTTTTAATGCTTCCAATCTTCTATAAAAAGCATGCTTTAATGTGTGGCTTTTCTGTTAGAGCTTTTGTGGTTACTTAATGAAAGATACAACTACCTGGCCCCAGTGGCCTTCCCCCTTTGGGTAGCTTAGTTGAGAGCTGGTTCAGTGGACTGAACTGTTCTGCTGAGAGCCAAGGTATTTATTTAGCTAATGTCCGTGTTCCTGGTATGTAAGATTGTTTCCAGAGCTCTTGGTTTGCATATTCTAAACTTTGGTATTCGTATTCCCTAGCATTGTTCCAGGGCCTACACATCATTTGATATATTTCTTGTTGCTTTGTGTAGGGATCAGTAAGTGCTACAACCTGAGGGCCACATCCAGCCTGCTTCCTGTTTTTGAATGGCATGTGAGCTAAGAATTGTTTTGCATTTTTATATGGATGGAAAAATCCAAAGAAGAATAATTTATGAAACATGAAAGTTAAATGCAATTCAAATTTCAGTGTCCATAAGTAAAGTTTATTGTAACACAGCCGTGCTCATTTTTTTTTTTTTATATACTATCCATGGCTGCTTTTGTATTGCTGTAGCAGAGTAGAGTAGCTACACAGAGAATATATGGCCCATATTTCTATATAAAATGTATACTACCTGGTCCCCTTCGGAGAACGTTTCCCTGGTTTAGAGAAACCAGGTGTTCCCAATTCCTCAGGTTAGGCTTACCTGTAAATAGGCAACAATGTATTGGGCACACTCTTGGAGTCCTCAGTGGCATATCCCACAGGCTGACCTAGCCAGACCTGTATCCTAGCAGTTTGGCTTTGATGCATACGGAGCATTTTTGTCCATCCTATATTACAGAAAAATGAAAGTATGGAGGACTATACTCACCCCACTATTTCTCTGCTTATAAAATTTTCCTAAATAAATTCTATGTTATATTGGGATCGTGTGATACTATGGTATGTGAACTTCTTGGATGATATTACTTATCTTTGAACTGAATTGCTGTTAATGGAAATCATGTGGGGTCAAACTGGGCACGTAGTGGCTAGAAGATTGAGAGGAATCTAAAGGAATCTACTGCCTCTCTTTTGTTTTTGACATTTTCGTATACACTTCTTTTTTTTTTTTTCTTTTTCTTTTTTTCTTTTTGGGTCTTTATCCACCTTTTTGAGATCTCAAACTGGATCTCTGCAGGGATTTTTTTTCCAACTTTCTAGACAACTCTGGATCTCTTAATTAATCATCATAATTTTGTATGCCATCTCAACTATGGTAAAATCTGTACATTGTCCCTGATCTCTCATTTTGATTATCATTTAACAGCATTTAAGTGATGTCAAAAATGTCTTCTTTGAGCCATGACAGTTTTCTTGTTTCCCTTATGATGGAATGTTTTCTTTTGTCTATTAGTTGGTTTTTGTTGGTGGTGAGATTTGAAGAAGCGGAGGAAAGGGGAACTTTCTTCAGCCATAGAACTGGAAATAACAGGCTGTTTTTATACCTTTATAAATTTTTAGTTCACATATAATTATCTTAACTCTATACCCCTGAATTTAATTTCTGTCCTGACTAAACTACTAAAATTTTCATCTGTGTAGTAAAAATCACTAAGACTTGTTTAAACTTTGTAAATTTGACATTCTTAGGAATATCCTTTCAAATGGATACACTAGGTTTATGCTAATAAGAGTGGACAGTTAAGTTCTTGGTAAATGTAACCCCCAGTATTTCTTCCACTAGAAAAAGGTAATGTTGACTTCTAAAAAGACCTGAGTCTCAATGACAAAATACTTCTTTCATTTCCCTAACATCAGCCAAAGCATTTCCTTTCATTTAATTTAAAAAAAAAAACCAAGTTATTCTTTCTATTTTTTGCAGATTGTAATAGTTTCAGGACATTGTGCATGTCTCCCAAAATACTCTTTAGAAATTGCATGTGTGAGATTTTCATGTGAGATATTTCTGAGTGAAGTTTATTGTGACTTCCTAATTAGATGTGGGTATCAAGATTTTCTTTTTTTTTTTTACCCAAACAATTTTTATTTTTATTTTTATTTTTGTACTTATTATTTTTATTTTATTTTATAATTTATTGTCAAGTTAGCTAACAAACATTGTAGTCTTGGCTTCAGAGTAGATTTCCATGATTCATCACTTACATACAACACCCAGTGCTCTTCCCAATGTGTGTCCTCCTCAGTGCCCATCACCCATTTTTTCCATCCCCCCCATCCCTCCACCCCCATCTACCCTCAGTTTGTTTTCTGTATTTAAGAGTCTCTTATGGTTTGCCTCCCTCTCTGTCTGTAACTGATTTTTTCTTCCCTTCCCCTGTGGTCTTCTGTTAAGTTTCTCTAATTCCACATATGCATGAAGGCATATGATATCTGTCTTTCTCTGACTGGATTTTCTTTTCTTTCTTCTTGTTTTCAAAATGATATTTTTTTGACAGAAGATTTGAGGGGTAGTATGCCTAGACCAAAGGAATAAGATACTTAGGAATGTCACTTCTTTATGAGAACAATTTAGACAACATAAAAAGAGAGTTAATAACAACCGCAAGATATGAAGCAGTATAGACTCAAGATCTAGTAACATATTTGGGAGTTTGAACAAATGTCACCTTTAGAGATTTATTTCTCCTGAGTACAAGGAAAAATTAAAATATTCATAGAAGGATGTGAGTCACATTTGAAATATTTATTATTGATTTACCTTTGTTTGAGTTCAATGAGGTTTAATAAATATCCCTTTCTAAGAAAAAAATATTAAAATTTTAACTATGATAAGTCAAAATTTTTCTTTACTTCTCTTTTAATTCACCTATCTCCCCAGTTGAATAGAGTTTGTAATTATTCAAAGATGCCACAGCACAAATTGGAAAAACCTCTCACGACTAAGACAATTGAAAAAAAACAGACGTTTATTGGATTCTTTTCTACCCAACACTTTAATGAGTAAGGATGTGGACAGTAATTGTTTTCTTCCCTGCCCTAGTAATGGAAAGTAATTAAAATGAAATAAAAAATAATGCACACTGCAAAGATGTTCAAAAATTCTACATTTTTACTGGTCCTAATTTATAGACAAGTGTTGGAATATTCTTACAATGCCAGTTTTTTCCACAGCATTTGTCATCTGATATTTATAGAATTATAACTTACATTCCATTATTGGTTACCATAATAAATAAGGTCGTTGATATATTTAAACAACCTTTGTCCCCTCATTTAAAACTAAGATTTTTAATGTTTATTTATCGTTCAAGAACTCTTATGTTAACTTTCATACAATGAGTTAATAAAAAGTAACAATTTACCTCATAATACGTGGTTATGAGTTTGGGATATATTGCATGAATGAAGATCTCACATTGCCTATTTGTTCAGAAATAACACAGCATGACATAAATATTATGTCATTTCTCAATCATAGAGGTTTTATTATTTTCACTTATATTGACTTCTTCTTTGTAAGTAACTTATCACTATGAATACTCATAGATAATATTTTCCATTTAGGAATCAATCTGCACAGAAAACACGAAAGTGAGAATGGAGAAGAAGCTATTTCACCCATGAAATGGTAATATGTAAGTTTATTATTAATAAACTATTATATCCCCTTTGTAAGAAGGAGTGTTGAATAGTGGTATTTTTAATTAATCATATATAACTGAAAGGAGAATAATTGAATTGAATAATTGAAAACAGAGGGGTGCCTGGGTGGCTCAGTTGGTTAAGCGTCCGACTTCAGCTCAGGTCACGATCTCGCGGTCCGTGAGTTCGAGCCCCGCGTCGGGCTCTGGGCTGATGGCTCAGAGCCTGGAGCCTGCTTCCCATTCTGTGTCTCCCTCTCTCTCTGCCCCTCCCCCGTTCATGCTCTGTCTCTCTCTGTCTCAAAAATAAATAAACGTTAAAAAAAAAAAAAAAAGAAAACAGAAAGATATCTGAATATTTCCTTCCAAACTTCCTTTCACTCATAGGTGTTTTATTTTGTTTTATTTTATTTTATTTTATTTTTATTTTATTTTTATTTTATTTTATTTTATTTTATTTTATTTTATTTTATTTTATTTTATTTTATTTTATTTTATTTTTTATTTTTTATTTTTTGAAGTGTAGTTGACACAGAATGTTACATTAGTTTCCGGTATACAACATAGTGATTCAATAACTCTATATGTTATGCCCATCACGAGTTGTATATACCATCTGTCACCACACAAACTATTACAATACCATTGGCTATATTCCCTGTCATGTACCTTTTATCACCATGACTTATTGATTCCATAAGTGGAAGTCCATACCTCCCAATTCCTTTCAATTCTTTTTGCTCCTCCGTCCATCCATCTGTCTTCTGGCAACCACATTGTTCTCTTCACTGATGGGCCTGTTTCTGCTTTTTGTTTGTGTGTTTGTTACTTGCGTTGTTTTTTAGATCGTACATATAAATGAAATCTTACAGTATTTGTCTTTCTCTGTCTGACTTACTTTACTTAGTCTCATACCCTCTAAGTCCACCCATGGTGTTGTAGATGTCAAGATTTCATTCTTTTTATGGCTAAGTAATATTCCATTGTATACATATACCATATCTTCTTTATCCATTCATCTACTAATGGACACTTATGTTGTTTCAATTGTCCTCTGACACACTTAGTGAAGATGACCACACAATGACTTGTATGTGAGTGCTCACAGCAGCATTATTCTTAACAAACCACTGTGAGGCAACTTTATTCATCAAAAGGTTAATGGATAAACAAATTGTATTACATATCTATATAATGGAATACAACTCAGCAATAAAAAGAAATGAGTCACCGATACAAATAAAAAAAAAAAACTAGATCAACTAGAAAACATTGGTTTTAATAAAAGAAGTATACACAAAATAGTACATACCATATGGTTGCATTTATAGAATGTCCAACATCAAGCAACACTATCCTATCCTGACAGAAATCCTATACTGACAGAGATTGCTGGGGGCTGGTGGTAAAGGAATTGACTGAAAAGAGGCACAAGGGAATGTTCTGGGAGTGATGTGGAAATGTTTGCTATTTTTATTGATACGGAGATTACACAGATGGGCGCATTTAGCAAATTTGGTATCATTTTAAATAGGTACATTTTATTGCATCTCAAGTATATCTCAAAAATGAGAATTGAGTGTAAAATGACAGTAATCCAGCAGACACATAACGTATTGGCCAAAGTTTGTAAAGTAACAGTATCAAGTGTTGATGAGCATGTGTAGCAATTTGAAGTATCTTATATGGCTGGTGAGTAAATTGATAAAATCACTCTGGAAAAGAATTTGACGGTATTTACTTTAGACAGCCTTCTGTATACCCTATGACCCGGGGATTTCACTGGAGGGTAGATACCCAAAAGAAATGTACAAAACTGTTTATAGCACCACTGTTTATAAAAGCTAAAAAGTGTAAGCAATTTGAATATTCGTATCTAGTGGAGTGGATACATAAATTACAATTGTGACGCAGCACTGAAAATAAACAAACTAATGATACGTATACCATAGATGAATTAAAAAAAAAACAGTGTTGAGTGAAAGAAGCCAGACATAAAGGAGAATATAAATTATGATTCCCTTATATAAATCTATGGTGTTAGAAGTCAGGATAGTGGTTTACTTGGTGGGGACAGTGACTGGTAGGGTCATAAAGGGATTTATATTGATAATATTGTAGTTTTAGATGTTGATTATCTTGTATGTCTACGTTATAAAAATGAATGGAGCTTCATGCTTATATTTGTATTCTTATCTGTGTTTTACTTCAATAAGAACCTTATTTAAAATGTTGAGCCACTGAATTAAATGAAAATTGTTCAGTCTTTTGGCAGTTTTCGATAGAATTCCGCAAATTCCATGATGCCTAAGAGAGAGTCATGAGCCCAAGGACCCTAATGAAATCATAGCTTTCATGGAATACCTCCCCTGTATGCAGTGCTATGCTGATTTCTGGGGAGGACACTAAACAAACCAAAACCCAAACTAAACTCCAAAAACCTAAACAAACCAATTTTACCCCAAAAGTTTTAACACTTTTTTTTGAAAGGACAAAATTACATGAGTTATCTTAAATATCAATAGTGGCCAAAAAGGCAGAGAAAGGCAATAACATGTTTGGATGGGATTATATGTATTTCCAAAGGAGCAAACAATGAAAGCCAATATAATTTCAACTTTATGTCTTAGAAAATGACATCAAATGGTAGTATTATCCATTACGTCATGAAATGTTAGGGTCATGCCTGATAAAGACAGTGAGACCTCTATTTGGTTCTTGTGGCACAGAATTATTCTATACACAGGATTATTCTATTATATACATCATATATTCAACATGTACAAATATAACTGACACAGGGCCCTTAGGGTCAGAAAAGAAAATAGAATATCAATTTCTTAAAAAGATGGAATGCGTTCACCGTCCTGTTCCCTTCACTGAGTTGTTGAAAGAATTTTCTGAGATAATTTGAGGAAAACAATTTTTGTAATAATTCCCACTATCTGTGAATTGTTATCATTAAATCTTAACCTTCACAGTAGTCAAAATCCAGCATAGCTCAGATGCTAACTTTGACATACATAGTATGCTTTTCAGTGAGGGTGTACGAGACTGCTGCTTAACCATATGTACCCCTAAGATCTACTAGGTGGACTTGAGAGGGATCAAAATTCTGTTGTTGCTGTTTTGTTTTTAATTTTGTTGGTACTTGTAGAAACACTCCTTCGGGCACTCCAATGACCAACCTGAAAGGTTTATAGATTTAACTTATACCCACCACACCTCCAAAGGGACCTGTTGCTTCTACAAAACGAAAATAAGTTATAAATTTGAAAGATGTTCAGACCAGCCTGTTACAGAGTATGTTCTGCATAATATTAGTTCCTGTTGGAGGTTAAAAATGTAACAAAGGGAAAAAATACATTGTGTGGTTAAATAAATTGAACACTAGTTAATAGCTTCAATTGACAATATTGATTTCTTCAGCATAAGTATTCATGAAGAAATTTACATTGTGAATTCACAATGTGCGAGTGATGTGTCTCGGAAAAACTCCCCTTTTCTCATTTACGCACATACACATAGTTTTCACACCAGGTGTATGAGGTATCCCCCTACACCAAGCAATTCTCCACAGCGTCAGTTGGGTGTCCTGCAATGATATTTAATTCTGAAACTAACCAGAGTTTTCACAAACCCTACGGTTTAAGGGTGCAGTCACAGAATTATGCTCCCCACTTTAGGTGCCAATCACAAGTAACAGATCCAGACAACTTGTGTCCAACTTGGCTGCAAATTGGAGGTTCCTATGACCCCCCCCCCCTTGTTGGATTCGAATATTTGCTAGAACAGATTATTCAACTAGAGAAACACTTCCTTACATTTACCGTTTTATTACATAATAAAGAATAGAATCAAGAATATAGATGAACAGCTAGGTGAAGGGATACATAGGTTGAAGTCTAGAAGGGCTCTGAGTGCAGGAGCTTCTGTTCCCATGAGGCTGGAGTACACCACCCTCCTGGCCCATGAGTGTGTTCACTAGCCTGGAAGCTCCCCTAACTTCTTACTATTGGGATTTTATGGAAGCCCCGACATATAGGCAAGATGGATTATTATCTCCATTTCCAGCCCCCTTCTGAAGAATAGGGGTGGGTCTGAAAGTGCCAAGATTTTTATCCTGCTTTGGTCTTGCTGGCAACCAGCCCTCATCGAAGAGCCACCTCAGGAAATTCCAAGGGACTTAGGAGCTCAGTGTCAGATGCTCTCATTATTCAGGAAATTATAAAAGTCTTAGAATCTCTGCACCAGTAACCAAGATCATAGGCTAAATATTAAATCAAAAGATTTTCCCAGTGTCCCTATTTCCAAGGGTTTGGGGATCTCTGTATCAGGAACCAGGAACAGAGACCAGTATATACATTTCTTATTATTTCACAATGTGTTATGATTCTCAAATATGTTTGACCATTTGGTCAGAAACAGCTCCCTTCCTGACACTTCGCTGAGGAATAAATTCTGTGATATCCATTTTGGAAAATGCTACTTTAAACCACAGTATGAGAGACTGTCATTGAGGATTTTCCTGGTTATCTTCCTCAGTTACTTACTTTTAGTTTCACATCCAGTTACTCCTGAATCCCTTCTGACGACTGGTCAGGACTGCAATGAACAGGCACAATTGTGGCTACACTGCCAGGGGCACTCTGAGGAGGTTCAGTGCTGTGGCAGAGCAGAAAAGAAACGTAACATTCAGAATTTTCTGCCCTTGTTGGGCAAGACCTTTCTCCTCATTGTCTTTGCCGTCATCTCCAAACAGTTCTTTAGCCTAAGATCTCAGTGCCTGGCACATGAAATTCCACCCTCTGTGACCAGTCTCACGTTGGCATGCATTTGACCTTCAGACTTACTTCTTTCTTACATGGCATTGTGGCTGTCTGATTTCGTGGGTGTCATAGGACAAACGTATCTAGAAGAGGCCACGGTATGTAAACGATAGCAAAGGTACCAGCGAAGAGCATTAAAGCAATTACCTTGCATATGAAATTACAAGTGTTAAGGCACTTGGAGGTCGGTAGAAATCTCTGTCGTATTTCGAAAGCTTTGGGGCTTACTATTGCTCTCTGGGAGTATTGCGATAATAAAAGCATAATACAAGCCTAAGGACCTTTAAATGCTATTAATTAGATTCACCGTAAAAGGATTGTGAAATTAGAATTGTTGTGCTCTCAATTATGATTTAATTCATTAAGATCACAAAATGCTGTTTTACAGTGATGGCTCAAGACAGTCAATAGAAAGTGATGCTTTGAATATAGAAAATTATTTTACACTCCTGTATGAAACAAGTATGACATACTGTTTGAGGGAGTGACTCTACCACAGTGAACACTGTCACATGAGCCACACATACAAAAGCATGTGGGCAGGTAGGAATATTTCTTTTGATGTGTGAAGGGATACCTGAAATTAGGTTGTTCTCTTTCTTTTTGTTTTTAGGTTTGTTTATTATTTTTGAGGGAGAAAGAGCTTGCAAGCAGGGCAGGGGCAGAGAGTGAGGGGGGCAGAGAATCCAAAGCAGGGTCTACGCTGAGAGCCGAAAGCCTGATGTGGGGCTTGAACTCACAAACCGTGAATTGATAACCTGAGCTGAAGGCAGACACTTAACTGAGTAAGCCACCCGGGCGTGCCTAGGTTATTCTTTTTCCAAGAAATATATTTAGGCAGTTAAATGTAAAAAAGGGAGGATGGTATAATTTTTAACATAGTTTGTTGCAATGTATAAACATCTTATAAAATCCATCATGAAAGCAAGAGATAGTAATTATGACTCCTCAGTGATTACCTTCGAAAATGGTAAAAAAAAACATTTCCAAAGTTGGCTTCTTTTCAGAAAAACCTTTGACTACTTAACAATTATCACAATTTTAAAAATTCTGCCACTGATGCTTTGGTAATTATTAATGCTCTATCTGTCAGATTTAGTTAGAATTAATAGAGGGTACTGAGGTATTATACTAGGGCATTAGCATAAAGACAGCCACTAGAACGATATAAACCCTTCTTAATATCAAAATAATAAACTGCTGAAGGAAGGAAGAAAGAAAGGAAAGGGAAGAAGGAAGGAAGGAAGGAAGGAAGGAAAGAAACAAGGGAGGGAGGGAGGGAGAAAGGAAGGAAAGAACTTTGCAATGTTTCCCTAATCCTTGATCAAACAGAATTCATAAAGAAAGTGTTTAAATTCAATCTGTTTACAAACAATTTTTTCACCCACCAGAGGCTTTCAGGAGATACACAGCTAGAGAATTATAATTTGGGATGATTCTCTTGTTTTAGTGGTATCTCCTAAACAGTAATGTTCATTTTGCTTGTGTATTCATTAGGATTCTCCAGAGAAACACAACCAGTAGGATCTCTCTCGCGTGCTTGCTCTCGCTCTCTTCTTCTGTGTGTGAGTGTGCAATGTGTGTGTATATGTGTGTGTATGTATATGTATATATATATATACACACATATGTATATATACACATATGTGTATATATATGTATATATACACATATGTATATATATGTATATATATACACATATGTATATATGTGTGTGTATATATATATACACACACATGTGTATATATATATATACACACACACACATATGTATATATATGTGTGTGTGTATATATATATATAAATATATGAGGATATTTATGAAGAATTGGCTCATACAATTAGGAAGGCCAAAAAGTCCCACAGTCTGTCCTCTACAAGCTGGAGAAGCAGGAAAGCTGATAAACCAGGCAAGCTGGTCATTTATTTCAGTGCTAGTTTGAAGGCCTGAGAACCAGGGAAATAATGATGTAACTTCCTATCTGAGTCCAAAAGCCGGAGAATTGGGAAGACCAATGGTATAAGTGCTGCTCATAGTCTGAAGGCTGAGGACCAGAAGCATCAATGTCCAAGGGCAGAAGACCTATGTTGCAGCTCGTGCAGAGAACAAATTCTCCCTTCCTCAACCTTTTTGTTCTCCTGGGGCCCATAATGGATTGGATGATGCCCATCTAAATTGGTGAGGAAAATCTTCTTCACACAGTCCCTGATTCAATTGCTAATTTCTTCTGGGATCACCCTTATAGACACACTCCGAAATAATGTTTTACCAGTTGTCTGTGTAGCCCTTAGGCCAGTCAAGTTGACACATAAAATTAACCATCATAGCCTGTATGAACTTTCACTGTCACAGTGGCTGCAAACTTAGACTGTTGGCATCTAGAGACTCTGAAATAGTGTTCCATTTCCCACACTACTTATCTCTTCTCTGCCTGAGATGTTTTCATTTGAAAGAAGTGCTTCATGTGAAAAGAAATTATAAGAGGTCAAATTAAGGGAGTAAGGATAAAGGAAATCTGTCAAATGATAAACACCAAATGCCTAATTAACTTAAACTCAAGTTAATAACTCCATGAAATCATGGCCTTCATTACTCCATTCTTTTTACTGGGAAAATGAAATAATGAGCTCCATGTGTGGAACGTTACCAAAAAAGGATAGCAACCAGGTCGTTTTCATTAATTGCTGTGAATTGCCATATTCATTTGTTACTGTACAAAATGTGCCAATCAAATAACTTTGGTTTTTAGGTTGGCTCTGTTTACTCAGCTTTATGTAGACATTACACTAATAATATGAGCAAGGTGATTATACATACATTCACTGCTTCTTGGCTATGTGTTCCTGCAATTGTACTGGAAAAATGAAGAGAGATTGGTAGACTTTGAGATTCTGACCTTCTGGGAGTAGGTGAAGAGGGGGAAAAGAGGGATTAATATGGAGCACGTACTATAAATGTCAGAGACAGACTGGGGTGTCCTGGGAGGAGATATTTAGTTTTTACACCTTTTTCAATAGCTTAGCAAGGGGCTGGCATAGTTACTGGGTTAGATCAAAAGAAAACGATAACAAACATTGAAGTATGGGCATGTTCCCTGTGAACAATGATATTTTCTTACCCAGGATACTCCACTGTTGCACAGTTATTTAGGTATACCCTACACTGTACTTCCCTTCTGTTATTCTGTAAGCAGATGATAAATAGAGGTTGAGTGTCTCTCTTAGAGCCTTTCACATGTTAAGGCCAGTGTATTTTTCCCACTGCAACAATCCTTTATTTAGGATAAGAACTAGGAAAATATGTGTGTTTTGCTGTCTCTCTGTCTACATTTTTTATGACAAATACGATTTTACTTTACATCATATGGCATGAACAATATACGCATCTATGCCTTATTTGCCTAACAAAGAAGTTAGACTCTTTTACATATATTATCTTACCATAATCTCTGTTCTAAGGTGAATTTAAATATCCTTATTTTGTAAAAAAGGAAATGTACATAAAAGTCAACATCTATTCAGGGCATAAATACCAACAAACTATAAATAGAAGAGGATTTTCTAAACTGATTAAGGGAATCTAGAGACCTAGAGCTACCATCATACTTGATGTTGAAGGACTTAACACTTTATTCTGAAAAATGGAAATGAGTCTCGGATGTCTATTCTTACCATTTCTACTCACCATTATACTAGAAGTCCTAGCCAGTGCTACAAGACCAGAAAACGAGAGAGAAGCTATACATATTTGAAAGTAAGAAGGAAAATTGTTTATTTGAGGATGGTGTGATTGTCTATGTAGAAAATCCTAAGGAATCCATAAAAGAAAAAAAAGCTATGGAAGTAAGAGATGGGTTTAGCAACATCTTAGGGTGCAAGTTCAAAATTCAAAAATCAATTACATCTCCATCTTATATCTGTGGTAGGCAGAATAATACCCCCTCCATGATGTCTACACCCTAATCCTTGGAACTTGAGAATATGTTACCGTATATGACAAAAGCAACGGTTGCAGAAGTGATGGAAGTTTATCCTGGATTATCTGGGTGAGCCCACTCTAATCCCTCTCTAACTCGGATTAAGATCTAAATCCTTAAAAGTAGAGAGTCTTTTCTCATTATGGTCAGAGAGATGTGAGGATCAAAGAAAAGTCAAAGAGATGCAAACTTACTGTCTTTGATGATGAAGAGGAGAGACAAGAAAAGAATGCAAGCAACCTCCAAAAGCCGAAAAAGGCAAGAAAATGTACTCTTCCCTAGAATTTCCAAAAAGGAAGGCAGTCTCACTTATACCTTGTGAGACATGTGTTGGACTTCCCACCTGTGGATATAAGATACAATAAATGTTGTCTCACGTCACCAGGGTTATGGTAATATGTTACATCAGCAATAGAAAACTAACATTGGTAGTAAAGGAAAATAAAATTATAGAACAATAAAGTTTATAGTAGCATCAAAACTATGAAATACCAAGGGACAAATTTAACAAAATATATGTAATACCTGTAATGGACAGCTACAAAATAATGCTGAAAGAAATTAGAGAAGACCTAAATGAGTGGAGATGGACTGAGTGACTTACTAAAGAGGTTTAATATCCAAATCATAGGAGTCCCAGAAGAAGATGAAGAGAGAGAAGAAGGGTCAGAAGTTTTATGTGAGCAAATTATAGCAGAAAACTCTCCTAATCTGTGGAAGGATACTGACATCAAAATCCAAGAAGCACAGAAAACTGCCTTTAGATTCAACAAAAACCAACCATCACCAAGGCAAATCATAGCCAAATTCACAAAATACACAGCCAAGGAAGGAATTGTGAAAGCAGCAAAGGAAAAAAAGTCCTTAACCTGTAAGAGAAGACAGATCAGTTTCACAGCAGACCTACCCACAGAAGTGGCAGGATATATTCAACATGCTAAATCAGAAAAGTATGCAGCTCAGAATTCTTTATCCAGCAAGGCTGTCATTCAAAATAGAAGGAGAGATAAAGAGTTTCCCAGACAAAAATTAAAAGAGTTCAAGGAATTTTATGGGGGACCCTTTTAATGGAGAAAAGAGAAAAGAAAACAAAAAGACCAAAAGCAACAAAGACTAGAAAGGGCTAGAGAACATCATCAGAAACACCAACTCAACAGGCAACACAATGGCACTAAATTCATATCTTGTAGTACTCAATCTAAATGTCAGTGGACTAAATGCTCCAGTCAAAAGAGTATCAGAATGGATACAAAAATAAGGCCCCTCAGGGCACCTGGGTGGCTCAGTCAGTTAAGCCTTGGACTTCAGCTCAGGTCATGATCTTGCAGCTTGGGAGTTCAAGCACCACATTGGGCTCTGTACTGACAGCTCAGAGCCTGGAGCCTACTTCAGATTCTGTGTCTCCCTCTCTCTCTTTGCCCCTCCCCCACTTGTGCTCTGTCTCTCTCTCAAAAATAAATGTTAAAAAAAGTTTTTTTTAGAAAACAAGGCCCATCTATATACTGCTCACAATAGACTCATTTTAGATCTACAGACACTTCTAGATTGAAAGTAAGGGGATGGAGAACCATCTATTATGCTAATGGTTGTCAAAATAAAGCTGGTGTAACCATACTTATATCAGACAAACTAGATTTTAAAATAAAGACTGTAACAAGAGATGAAGAAGGGTCTTATAATTAAGGGATCTATTCACCAAGAAGATCTAACCATTGTAAATATTTATGCCCCAACGTGATAGAACCCAAATATATAAATCAATTAATCACAAACATAAAGAAACTCATTGATAATAATACCATAATAGTAGGGGACTTCAACACCCTACTTACAACAACGGACAGATCATCTAAGCAGAAAATCAACAAACAAACAATAGCTCTGAATGACACACTGGACCAGATGGACTTAACAGGTATATCCAGAACATTTCATCCTAAAGCAGCAGAATACACATTCTTCTCGAGGCACATGGAACATTCTCCAGAATAGATTACATACTGGGTCACAAATCAGTCCTCAACAAGTACAAAATGATGGCGATCATACCTTTCATATTTTCAAACCATAACTCTATAAAGCTCGAAATCAACCACAAGAAAAAAATCGGAAAGACCATGAATACCTGGAGATAAAAGAATATCCTACTAAAGAATGAATGGGTTAATTAAGAATTTAGGAGGAAATTAAAAAGTACGTGGAAGCCAAGGAAAATGAAAACACAACCCAAAACTTCTGAGACACGCCAAAAGCAGTCATAAGAGGGAAGTATATAGCACTCCAGTCCTTCCTAAAGAAGGAAGAAAAGTCTCAAATACAAAACCTAACCTTACACCTAAAAGAGCTGGAAAAAGAACAGCAAACTGAAGCCCTAAGCCAGCAGAAGAAGGGAAATAATAAAACTTAGAGCAGAAATCAATGAAAAAACAGAACCAAAACCAAAACCAAACAAAACAGCAGAACAGATCAGTGAAACCAGGAGCTGATTCTTTGAAAGAATTAAGAAAACTGATAAATTCCTAGCCAGATTGATCAAAAAGAAAAAGGAAAGGGCCCAAATAAATGAAATCATGAATGAAAGATAAGAGATCACAACCAACACTACACAAATACAAACAATAATAAGAGAATATTATGGGCAATTATATGTCAACAAATTGGGCAATCTTTAAGAAATGGACAAATTCCTAGAAAAGTATAAAGTACCAAAACTGAAACAGGAAGAAATAGAAAATTCAAACAGACCCATAGGCAGTAAATAAATTGAATCAGTAACCAAAAGTCTCCCAACAAACAAGAGTCCAGGGCCAAATGACTTTCCAGGGGAAAATGTCTACCAAACATTTAAAGAAGAGTTAACACCTATTCTTTTGAAGCTGTTCCAAAAAGAATAGAAATGGAAGGAATACTTACAAACTCATTCTGTGAGTCCAGAATTACCTTGATTCCAAAACCAGAGAAAGACCCCACTGAAAAGTAGAACTATATACCAATGCAACACAGATGCAAAAATTCTCAACAAGGTACTAGCCAACCAGATGCAACAATACATTAAAAAAATTATTCACTACAATCAAATGGGATTTATTCCTGGAGTGCAGGGCTGGTTCAATATCTGCAAATCAATCAATGTTATAAATCACATTAAGGAAAGAAAGGATAAGAACCATTTTATCCTCTTAATACATGCAGAAAAAGCATTTGACAAAATACAGCATCCTTTCTTGATAAAAACCCTCGAAAAGGTAGGGAATAGAAGGATCATACCTCAAGATTATAGGCCATATGTGTACAAAAGACCCACTGCTAATATCCTCCTCATTGGGGAGAAACTGAGGGCTTTCCCCCTAAGGTCAGGAACATGACAAGGATGTCCACTCTCACCACTGTTATTCTCTCTCACCAGTGTTGGAAGTCCTAGCCTCAGCAGTCAGACAACACAAATAAAAGGCATCAAAATTGGCAAGGAGGAAGTCACACTTTCACTCTTCACAGATGACATGATACTATATGTTGAAAACCCAAAAGACTCCACCAAAATATTGCTAGAACTCATACATGAATTCAGCAAAGCAGTAAGATATAAAATCAATGTACAAAAATCAGTTGCATTTCTGTACACCAATAATGAAGCAGCAGAAAGATTAATTAAGGAATCCATTCCATTCATAATTGCACCAAAACCCATAAACTATCTAGGAATAAACCTAACTGAAGAGGTAAAAAGTCTATACACTGAAAACTATAGAAAGCTTATGAAAGAAATTGAAGACACAAAAAAATGGTAAAACATTCCATGCTACTGGATTGGAAAAACAAATACTGTTAAAATGTCAGTACTTCCCAAAGCAGTCTACATATTCAATACAATCCTTATCAAAATAACCAGAGTGCTTCACAGAGCTAGAACAAACAATCCTAAAATCTGTACGACACCAGGAAAGACCCCAAGTAGCCAAAGCAATCCTGAAAAACAAAACCACAGCTGGAGGCATCACAATTCCAGACTTAGAGCTGTTTTACAAAACTGTAATCATCAAGACAGTATGGTCCTGGCACAAAAATAGAGACATAGATCAATGGAACAGAATAGAGAACCCCAAAATGGACCCACAAACGTATGGCGAACTAATCTTTGACAAAGCGGGAAAGAATATCCAATGGAAAAAAGACAGTCCCTTCAGCATGTGAGGTTGGGAAAGCTGGACAGCGACCTGCAGAAGAATGAACCTGGACCACTTTCTTACACCATACACAAAAATAAAGTCAAAGTGGATGAAAGATCTAAACGTAAGGCAGGAAGCCATCAAAATCCTAGAGGAGAAAACGAGCATCAACCCCTTTGACCTCAGCCGCAGCAACTTCTTACTTGACATGTCTCCAGAGGCAAGGGAAACAAAAGCAAAAATGAACTATTGGGATCTCATCAAGAAAAAAGCTTTTGCACAGCAAGGGAAACAATCATCAAAACTAAAATGCAACCAACGGAATGAAACAAGATATTTGCAAACGACATATCAGATAAAGGGTTAGTATCCAAAATCTATAAAGAACTCATCAAACTCAACACCCAAAAAACAAATAATACAGTGAAGAAATGGGAAATAGACATGAATAAACACTTTTCCAAAGAAGACATCAAGATGGCTAACAGACCCATGAAAAGATGCTCAACATCACTCATCTTCAGGGAAATACAAATGAAAACCACAATGAAATACCACCTCACGCCTGTCGGAATGGCTAATATTAACACCTCAGGCAACAATAGTTGGTGAGGACGCAGAGAAAGGGGAACACTTTTGCACTGCTAGTGGGAATAGAAACTTGTGCAGCCACTATGGAAAACAGTATGGATGTTCCTCAAAAAATTAAAAATAGAACTACCCTATGACCCAGCAATTGCACTAGTAAGTATTTATCCCAAGGATATAAAAAAATGCTTTTTCAAAGGGACACATGCACCCCAATGTTTATAGCAGCACTATTGACAATAGCCAAAGTATGGAAAGGCCCAAATGTCCATCAACTGATGAGTGGATTAAGAAGAGATGGTATATATATTCAATGGAATATTACTCAGGGATCAAAAAGAATGAAATCTTGCCATCTACAACAACGTGTATTATGCTATGTGAAATAAGTTAGAATAAGACAAATATATGATGTTACTCATATGTGGAACTTAAGATTAAATAGATGAACATAAGAAAGGAAAGCAAAAAGAATATAAAAACAGAGAGGGAGACAAACCGCAAGAGACTCTTAAATACAGAAAACAAACTGAGTGTTGCTGGTGGGGTGTTGAGTGAGGAGGAAAAGCTAATGGGATAAGGGATATTAAGAAGGACACTTGTTGGGATGAGCCCTGGATATTATATGTAAGTGACAAATCACTAAATTCAATCCCTGAAAAAAATATATATTTTGATTTAAAAAAAAAGACTTACTATAAAGCAACAGTAAACAAGATGATATGGCATGGGTGTAAAGTTAAACTTATAGATAAACCAAAAAAGAATTAAGGGCTTGGGGTGCCTGGGTGGCTCAGTTGGTTAAGCGTCTGACTTCGGCTCAGATCATGATTTCACAGTTTGTGAGTTCAAGCCCCACATCGGACTCGCTGCTGTCAGCACAGAGCATCCTTCAGATCCTCTGTCCCTCACTCTCTGTCCCTCCCTCACTCATGCTCTCACTCCCTCAAAATAAATAAATAAGCTTGACAAAGATTAAGAGGTATTACTCCGCAATCAAAAAGAATGAAATCTTGCCATTTGCAACTACGCGGATGAAACTAGAGGGTATTATGCTAAGTGAAATTAGTCAGAGAATGACAAATATCATATGACTTCACTCATAAGAGGACTTTAAGATACAAAACAGATGAGCAGAAGGGAAGGGAAGCAAAAATAATATAAAAACAGGGAGGGGGACAAAACATAAAAGACTCATAGAGAGAACAAACAGAGTGTTGCTGGATCGGTTGTGGGAGTGGGGATGGGCTAAATGGGTAAGAGCCATTAAGGAATCTACTCCTGAAATAATTATTGCACCTTATGCTAACTAAGTTGGATGTAAATTAAACATTAAATAGGTTAAAAAAAAACAAATTTTGTTTACATAAATTACATCTTAATAAGAATTACCAAATAAAGCATGGTAACATTATTTTTGGCGTGGTATCATTTTTATATAACCCTTTTTGTCTTCCTATCCCTACCTTCCTAGCATTTCATGTTTAAACGCATAGAGATAACTAAAAAAAGTTTATTCAGGGCTAATAGTTACTACTGGATGGCATAGTTTGAGGATTTATTTCATTTATTTAAAATAATTTTTTAACGTTTTTTTATTATTGAGAGAGAGGGACAGAGCATGAGGATAGGAGGGGCAGAGAGGGGGAGACACAGAATGTGAAACAGGCCCCAGGCTCTCAGATGTCAGCGCAGAGCCCGACACAGATCTAGGACTCATGAACTGTGAGATCATGACCTGCCCTGAAGTTGGGCGCTTAACTGACTGAGACACCTGGGCGCCCCTGAGGATTTATTTTTTAATTGTATTGGTTGAATTTTCCATAATATAGCATTTCATAAAAAATAATAGTTACTATTTATGAATAAATTTAAGAACAATACTAACTGTATTTTTATATATTGTAGTAAAATATGCCTTTACACAGTTAGTATTGAGCCCCCAAATGCCAGGAAATTGGACAAGAAAGCCCGTGACAGATGATAGTCAATCACATATTAATGACTTAGGAAACATTTACTTTCTAATCTTGTTGGTTAGATCCGACCTCTATTATGTAAACTCTCTTATGTCAGCATATATTGGTAATATTATTTGATGTTATCAAAATAAAAATACTTTGGGCCATTTCTCACAGAAATAAATTTATCTCTCAGATCATTATTTTGCTCTCAGTTTTAATCCAAAGGGAGATCATATCTCAACTCCTTTAGCATTCTAGAATGCATTATGTGTTTAAAGTAATTCTGTGGTGAAATGCATTTGGGCAGCTCTGTCTTAGAAAATGGAACCTGTCTCCTACATACAACTTCAGTAAGTTGTAAAATCTTCTGGATTACTCAGTGTTCCAAATGGTAGCCTATGAACTTGGGAATAATTGCATATGAAACCTACCCTCTTCTTAGGTCCTGGGGTACAGCTGATAATACAATTTCTTCAAAAGATATTACATTTTTAATAACATGTTTTTTTTGTATCTGGGCCTATATAGCCCATATATATGTCATCTACATCTACATCTATCTATCTGTCTGTCTATCCATCCATCCATCCATCCATCTGCCTATCTATCTATCATTTATCCATCTGTTTATCTATGTATGTATCTAGCTATTATGATAGGCACACTAAATATTAAATGTAATTACATGAATATGGGATGTAGATATATCTAGATTATAGCAGAATATGTGCTTATTGAAGACATACAACATATTTGTGCTTTGAACATATAAGTACCTTCCCATAAGATTAGATGGGGTTGATATAAAAATACTGATTTGTGTAGCATCATTTGCATATTAATATATTTCCTGTATTTCCTTGGTCTATTTTTATACAGGAACAAATGATCCATTCATTAATATGATTTTAAGTGTACATCATCTGCTTAATGCTTTAGTTTGGAAGAGTTCTAGGTTTATTTTCAGAGTTCCAGGGTCTTTGACACATCTTCGTCCTTTGTTGGCCTCCTCCCGCATTTTAGTGCCCCTGGCATTGACGAAGTGAGAAATTCCTACTTTGGAAGAACATCCTCTCAAAGTGGAGGTGACATAATTTTAGGTTCAAGAGGTATTTATGTTTTCAAGAGAAAACAGGCCACTAATGCTAAATCCACGACTGATTGTGACATTATAGAATCTGAAACCTACACAGAGATTTTCTGTTTGTGTTAAGGGAAAGCTTTCAGTCAGCCATCCAAATACACTATGGTGTCTTGTCTTTGACCCCAGCTGACTGCAAATCCTGACCAAGTTAAAGTGTTGCTATTGTGAAAAGTGGATATATAGCAAGTCTTCTGCTTTACTGACAGTAGAAAAATAATCTCTAGCTATACACTCTCCATGAGGAAGAAGAGCTACCACCTTCTATCCTAGGATACTATGTAAAATATATTCATGAATCCATGGATCCATACAGACTATGGAGGTTTTCCTCCCCAATAAAAGCAAATGACACTAGCATAAAGCAGTCCACATACCAAGCATGAAATGATTTCACTGATATGCAAAAAGACGAATGATAAAACTGGAAAGTGAGATATGCAGCTTAAGCTAAGTGTGTCTTTGGAGCGGGCTGCATATGTAAAGCTTTCAACAGAATAATATTACACTTTACTGACAATGAAATGTCCATTACATAGAAGAATAATCATTTTCATTAAGTAAATTTCCTGCTGAGTACATTTTTCACTGTGAGTAGGCCTATCTCTTGGGACATTTGCAAGGTAGTCTCTGTAAAATTGTTTAGATGGGGGAAAGTGAGACTATTGGTTGTTTGATTTAGTTGTCAAATCAGAAAATAACTTGAGAAATTTTAAAGCCTGCTACTGAGGAATATTTTATTCTTGTACACTTCTTTCTTGTATTTTCATCAAAGTATTATATTTTTTTAAATTCTAATTCCAATACAGTTCACATATAGTGTTATATTAATTTCAAGTGTGATTCAACTGTTCTGTACATTACTCACTGGTCATTGTGATTAGCATACTCTTAATCCCCTCCACTGGTTTTACCCATCATTCCCACCTCCCTTTAAGTAACTGTCAGTTTGTTTCCTAGAGGTAAAGAGTGTTTCTTGGTTTGTCTGTTTTTTCCTTTGTTCATTTGTTTGTTTCTTAAAATCCACGAGTGAAATCATATGGCATCTGTCTTTTTCTGACTGACTTATTTCACTGAGCATTGTACACTCTAGATCTATCCATGTTGCAAAAGGCAATATTTCCTTCCTTTTTATGTCTGAGTAATATTCCATTGTATGTATATGCCACCTTTTCTTTATCCATTCGTCTACCGGTGAATGCTTGGGCTTCCATAATTTGGCTATTTTAAATAATTCTGCAATAAATATAGGAGTGCATATATCCCTTCAAATATTCATATTCTTTGTGTCAATACCTAGTAGTGAGCTTACTGGGCTAAGGGATAGTTCGATTTGTAATTTTTTAGGAACCTCCATACTGTTTTCCACAGCGGTAATGCCAATGAGCATTCCAAATATCAGTGTATGAAGATTCCTTTTTCTCCACATCCTTGCCAACACCTGTTGTTTCTTGAGTTGTTTTACACTGGCCATTCTGACAGGTGTGAGATGGTATCTCATTTTGGTTTTGATTGGCATTTCCCTGATAATGACTGTTGTTGAGCATCTCTTCATATGTCTGTTGGCCATCTGTATATCTTATTTGGAGGAACGTCTGTTCCTGGTTTCTGCCTATTTTTAAATTGGATTATTTGTTTTCTCAGTGTTGAGTTGCATAGTTCTTGATATATTTTGGATACTAATCATTTTTATTGGATATGTCATTTGCAATTATCTTCTCCCATTTAGTAGGTTGTCTTTTAGTTTTGTTGATTGCTCCCTTGGCTGTGCAGAAGCTTTCTTTCTTTCTTTCTTTTTTTTTTTTTAATCTTGTCTCATTAGTTTATTTTTGTTTTTAGTTTCCTTGCCTCAGGTGACAGGTAGAAAAAATGGTTGGTGCCAGAGAAATCACTGCCTGTGCTCTCTTCTAGGATTTTTTATGGTTTGAGGTCTCACATTTAGGTCCTTAGTCCATTTTGAGTTTATTTTTGTGTACGGTGTAAGAAAGGGGTCCGGTTTCATTCTTTTGCATATAGCTGTCCACTTTTCCCAATACCCTTTATTGAAGAGACTCTATTTTTCCCATTGCATACTCTTGCCTCTTTTGTTGAAGACTGATTGATGATATAGTCATGGGCTTATTTCTGTGATCTCTATTCTGTTCTGTTGATCTATGTGTCTCTTTTTATGCTAGTGTCCTACTGTTTTGATTACTATAGCTTTGTAGTACATCTTGAAATCTAGGATTGTGATACCTCTGGTATTGTTCTTCTTTTTTAAGATTGTTTCAGCTATTTGGGGTCTTTGTGGTTCCAACCAAATTTTAGGACTGTTTGCTCTTGTTCTGTGAATACCACTGTTGGTATTTTGATAGAAATTGCATTAAATCTATAGATTGCTTTGTGAGGTATTGACATTTTAACAATACTCTCAGAATCTATGAGCGTGGAATATCTTTCCATTTGTGTTGTCTAAAATATCTTTCATTAATATGTTATAGTTTTTGTAGCGTAGGTCTTATGCTTCTTTGGTTTACTCCTACAATGTTTTGTGCAGTTGTGGGTGGCATTGTTTTCTATTTTCTGTTTCTGCTACATCATTATGAATGTGTAGAAATGCAATGGATTTCTGTATGTTGATTTTGTACCCTGTGACCTTACTGAATTCATTTATCAGTTCTAGTAGTTTTTTGGTGGAATCTTTAGGGTTTTCTATATATAGTGTCATATCATCTGAAAATACTGAAAGTTTTACTTCTTTCTTACCAAATTGGATGCTTTTTATTTATTTTTCTTGTCTGATGCTATGACTAGGACTTTCAGTACTATGTTGAATAAAAGTGGTAGGAATGGATTTCCTTATCTTGTTCCTGATCTTAGGGAAAAGCTCTCATCTTTTCACCATTGAGAATGGTTTTAGCTGTGGGTTTTCATGTATGGCCTTGGAACATATAGGTATGTTCCCTCCGGCTCTATTTTATTGAAGGTTTTTATCATGAATGTATGTTGTACTTTGTCAAATTCTTTTTCTGCATCTATTGAAATGATCATATGATTTTTATCCTGTCTTTTGTTGATATGATATATCATGTTGCTTGATTTGCAAATGTTAAACTACACTTGCATCCCAGGAATAAATCCCACTTGATCTTGGTGAATGATTTATTAAGGTATTTTGGATTTGGTTTTGGTAATACTTTGTTGAGGAGTTTTGCATCTGTGTTTATCAGAGATACTGGCCTGTACTTCTCCTTGTTTGTAGTGTCTTTGTCTGGTTTTGGTATCAGGGTAATCCTGGCCTCACGGAATGAATTGGGAAGCTTTCCTCCTTCTTCTATTTTTTAGAATAGTTTGGGAACAATAAGTATTAATTCTTTTCTTTAATGTTTGGTAGAATTTGCCTGTAAAGCTGTCTGGTCTTTAACTTTTGTTTTTTTGGGAGTTTTTTTCTTACATATTCAATGTCATTGCTGGTAATCTGTGTGTTCAAATTTTCTATCTCTTCCTGCTTCAGTGTTAGGAATTTGTCCATTTCTTCTAGGTATTCCAATTTGTTGGCATATAGTTTTTCATAATATTCTTTTATAATCCTTTGTATTTCTTCATGTTGGTTATTATTTTTCCTTTCATTTGTGATTGTGTCTGAGTCCTCTCCCTCTCTCTCTCTCTCCTTTTTTTTTTATTATTTTTTATTTTTTTATGAGCGTGGCTAAAAGTTTATCAATTTTGTTGATCTTTTCAAAGAACCAGCTCCTGACTTCATTGATTTGTTCTCTTGGCTTTTTAGTTTCCATTTCATTTATTTCTGCTCTAGTCTTTGTTATTTCCTTCCTTCTAGTGTTTTTTGCTTTTGTTTGCTATTCTTTTATCTAGCTCTTTTGGGTATAACTTACATCTTTTTTAATTTGTTAAGATTTGTTTTGTGACATAATATGTGATCTATTCTGGTTACTATTCCATGTGCACATAAGACAAATGTGTATTATGCTGGTTTTGGTTGGATTGTTTAGAAATTTTCTGTTAGATCCATCTGGTTCAATGTGTCATTCAAATCCACTGTTTCCTATTTGATTTTTTGTTTGTATTATCTGTTCATCGATTCAAGTGGGGGGTTTAAGTTCCCTACTATTATTACATTGCTATCAATTATTTCCTTTATGTTTGTTATTACCTACTTTATGTATTTGGGTGCCTCCATTTTAGGTGCATAAATATTTGCAATTGTTATATCTTCTTGTTGGATTGTTTTCTTTATGATTATATAGTGTCACTGCCTTGCTGCAGTCTGTTTTAAAGTCTGTTTTGTTTGATGTAAGTATTGCTACCTTGGCTTTCTTTTCACTACCATTTGCATGATAAATACTTTTACTTCTCTTCACTTTCAATCTGCATGTATCTTCAGGTCTGAAATGAGTCTCTTGTAGATAGCATATAGATGGGTCTTGCTTTTTTATCTGTTCCATCACCCTATGTCTTTTGATTGGAGCATTTAGTCCATTTATGTTCAAAATGGTTATTGGTAGCTATGTACCTATTGGTGTTTTGTTACTTGTTTAATGGTTGTTATTGAAGCTGTTCTTTGTTCCTTTCTTCGCTTGTTTTCCTCTCTCATGGTTTTTTGGCTTTCTTTAGTGATATATTTGGATTCATTTCTCCTTTTTATTTTGCATATCTGTTACTGGTTTTTGATTTGTGGTTACCATTAGGTTTGTGTATAACATCTTCTGCATATAGCAGTTTATATTAAATTGATAGGCATTTAAGTTTGACTCCATTCTTTACTCCTGCCTCCCCCCACCATGTTTTAGGTATATGGTTTCATATTTTACATCCTTTTATTTTATGAATCCCTTGACTAATTTTTGTAGATACACTTATTTTTACTGCTTCTGTGTTTCTTACTTTTCTTTCTCCTACTTATGGTCTTTACTTTTCACTCAAAGAGTTCCCTTTTACATTTCTTATAGGGGTGAATTTTTTCAATTTTTGTTCTTCTGGGAAGCTCTTTTTCTCTCCTTTTATTGAGAACAATAGCTTTGCTGGATAGAGTATTTTGGCTGCAGCTTTTTTTTTTCTTTCAGCACTTTGAATCTATCATGCCACTCCCTTCTGAAAAGTTTCTACTGAAAAGTATTCTCATAGCCTTATAGAGTTTCCCTTATATGTAACTATTTCCCTTTGTTGCTTTAAAAATTCTCTTATTATCACTTCTTTTTGCCATTTTAATTACTACATGTTTTGGTGTGGATTTCCTTGGGTTGATTTTCTTGGGGTCTCTCTGTGTCTCTTGGGTCTGCATTCCTCTTTCCTTCTATAGGTTAGGGAAAATTTCAGCTATTTTTTAAAGTAAATTTTCTGCCCTCTTTTCTCTCTTCTCTTTCTGGGATCCCTATAATGCAAGTATTACACCTCGTGGTGTCGCTGAGTCCCCCTCATCTATTCTCATTTATTGTTATTTATCTCTCTCCTCTTCAGCTTGATTGCTTTCTGTTAATCTGTCCTCTGGGTCACTGATCCGTTCTTCTGATTAGTCTAGTCTAGTCTACATTATTCCATCTAATGTATTTTTAATTTCATTTATTGAATACTTCGTTTCTGACTGGTTCTTTTTTATGTTTTCTATATCTTTGTTAAGGGTCTCACTGAAGTCTTCCACTTTTTTCTCAAATCCAGTGAGTAATTTTATGATTGTTACTTTAAATTCTCTATCAGGAATATTACTTATCTGCATTTCATTTAGATCTCTTGCTGTGATTTTGTCTTTTTCTGTCATTTGAAACATATTTCTCTGTCACCTCATTTTGTCTAACTCTCTGTGTCTGTTTCTGTGTGTTAGGAAAATCAGATATGTCCCCTGCTCTCAAAGGTAGTGGCTTTATGAAGAAAGGTCCTATAGTTCCCTGCAGTGCAATGTCCCCTGTTCACCAGAACCTGGCACCTTATATTGTCTCTTGTGTGTTGAATATGACCTGCTGTTGTGGCAAGCTGCTTTTGCCTTCAGTCTAGTCATCTGCAATGACTGTCTTTTACTCTTGTGGGCAGTATTTCATTCCTGTGGTGTTGGTGGGCCAGTATAGTCCCACCTTGGGCTTCAGTTGAGTCAGACCAGGCATCTTCCAGAAGTAAAGTACTGAACTGCAGGAGAACGGGAGGACATGACTCACAGTGCCAGCAAGGTCTGCACTGGTGGGAGGAGAATGACAGCCACTGGACCACAGGCAGGTTAGAGGGGGTGGATCGACAGAAGCATGCAGAGTTGTGTTGTCTGGTGTTAGCAGGGTTGCTGGCAGTCTGTTGGAGGAAGCATATCCACAGGAGATTCATGGGCAGGTGCACTATTAGTAAGTTAAGTAGCTGTTGTCGGCACCATGATTTTTCCTGCAGTTGTCCCTGTGTTCATTCTGAGGTGAAGGGGAGATAAATGGCACCTGCCAGCTCAAGTACATGCTCTGAATTTGGTAAACAAGTCTTCCTTCCATATCACCCAGATGTTTTTCAAACTGCTGCTTCTATGGTTCTATCTCCACGGGGCTGTTTGTTATGGTGTCTTCTTAAGGTTGAGGACTGTTTCTTCTCACCCTCCTGGTTCTCCCATGAGCCTACTGATTTATGATGTTCCAGGATTTAAACCCTACCGATTGTAAGAACTCTTAAAATTGGGCCCTTCTGGTTTTCAGTGCCAAACATTAGGGATATTCATCTTCTCCATGCAGGCTCCCCATGTTGGGGTGCCTGATGTGAGAGTCCTTTTCTTTCCTATCTCTGTGCCCACAGCATCCCTCCCTGTCATGCAGTTTGTTCTACCAATCTTCAAGTCATTTTCTGGGTTATTTACACTCATGTGGCTGTTATGGGGTTGTATCCTTGAGACAAGGAGAGCTTAGGATCCTTCTACTCTGCTCTCTTCCCCAGAAGTCCTCATCAAAGTATTTTCAAGGAAAAGAACAATGTGTTGAAATTCTACTTGAAATAAACAAATCCTATTACAGGTGAAGAAGAGAGGGGATATAGCTCAGTGGTAGAGCATTTGACTGCACATGACGACTCCTCATCATCCTTATATTCATAGACATCTATATAGCAAAGCAACTGCCCACAAACTCACATTAATCAAAGGAAAATTAGAAAAAATACGTTTTGAAGTACACATTTATTCTAATACTTAAAATATGAATAAAAGCCAGGTTTTTTTAATTTAGCCACGGAAAAATATTTTTTAATTATGGATGTTTGATCACATATTTCACATCTTTTGTTTGGTCATTTATTTCTAGCCTTCATGAGACTTCCAAAATTACCACACGAAGACCTCTCGAAATACTTTTAATTCATGCTCCAATTTTCAAACATTTCTTTGACATTAGCCCTTCTAAAGGGTTACAGGAATGAAAATTGTACAGATTTCCTTGTCCCCCAGCTCTCCTTTGCCTTAATAAGAATCTAGTTGGTGGATGGGGCGCCTGGGTGGCTCAGTCGGTTAAGCCTCTGACTTCGGCTCAGGTCACGATCCCACGGTCTGTGAGTTCAAGCCCCGCGTCGGGCTCTGGGCTGATGGCTCAGAGCCTGGAGCCTGCTTCCGATCCTGTGTTTCCCTCTCTCTCTGCCCCTCCCCCATTCATGCTGTGTCTCTCTGTGTCTGAAAAATAAATAAACGTTAAAAAAAATTAAAAAAAAAAGAATCTAGTTGGTGGATAAGAAATGCCCATATTTGGTCAAATAGAATGCTCATGAATATTATGGACTCATAAGCTCATCATATCCAAACAAACATGTATTTTCTTTTTTAAATTTTTTTTAATGTTTATTTATTTACTTTTGAGAGAGAGAGAGAACACAACTGGGGGAGGGACACAGAGAGAGAGAGAGGGAGACACAAAATCTGAAGCAGGGTCCAGACTCTGAGATGTCAGCACAGAGCCTAACGCAGGGCTCGAATTCACGAACTGTAAGATCATGACCTGAGCTGAAGTCAGACACTTAGCTGACTGAGTCACCCAGGCACCCCAAACACATATCTTCTGAAGAAAAATTATAGTAATAGTAAAAATTGCTTAACATTTTATCAGTGATTATTATGGACAAGGCACTGTTGTGAATGTTCTAGTTGTATTATTTTATTTAATCCTCATAACCACCCTTTAAGGTATTCTTGTTATCTCTATTTTAAAGAAACAGAAATTAAAGCCCAGAAGCATTAGGTGATTTTCTGGTTCAAGACAAGGTTCAAGTCCAAGTAAACTAATTCCAATGCCCATACCTTAACCCATTATTCACTAGTGCCTCACTGCGAATAAGCCAACAACAACTAACCAAATGCTCATTGCATGAAGAGGTAGAAGAAATATTTGCTGGGTGTAGGTAGTTGCACTGGGTAGACATGTTAGCTAAATTCTTTGACCTTGACCTGTGTTGATTTTGCTTATTTGTATGCTACAAAGGAGTTGGAAGGAAAATAAATGTAAAGAAGCCAACCAGGTTTCCCAGAGTTTGGCCACTAACCATAAAGTTTCTTAAAATCAGATTTGCTATAAACCAATAGTTCTGGTACAAAGCTGTTTGTCACATAACTTTCTTTAGGGAAAATATGAGGGCTAATAACTAATAACAACTACTCTTAATCTGTAGTGGGTGCTGAGCTAAACGTGTCATGTTCACTAGCTCACTTAACTTCACATCCGTGGTTGTTGTGCAGGACTCCAAAGCCCACCCATATTCCCAAATATTATGACAAAGTTTCTTTCAAGGTAAAGCATGTTTTCTATGAATCATAGAAACATATCTATAAGATCAGCTGTTTCTATTGTGCGTATGTGGTGGGGGTGGAGATTTGGAATGCAAACCACTCTGTAATTAATGTATCCTGCAATCAATTTAGGTAAGGGATGATCTCAATGACCGGCTTAGGAAACAGTTTTATTATTTCAACCAACAATGGAATTAGATCTACTCAGCAATTACCTAATCAACTTCTCAGCAGTAGCTGCATAATAGCTAAAAACTATTGGCCATTTAGTTAGACCTGTATCGATAGGTATTATTTTAATAACATTATTACAAATTCATTTGGGGGGAACACAGAATGCTTTTTTCTTTCTTTATGTGTGCTAATATCTGAGAAATGAATCTGTGATTTTATAACTTTTATGTCCTATTTGCAAAAGTATCGTTGTGTTTTGTAATGGTTTAGTCTAATCACCTCTCAGTTTTGATACGCTCAGCTAAGTTAGTTATTATACTTTACGTTTGGTCAACTACTGCTCTGTGTCTTCACTCATGAAAATGGCCTTGTTTCTGTTTTCTTATCAAGTTTTTATTCTGTTTTTCATTTCCCCTATATCTTTGCCTTACAATCAGAAGGACCTGAATATCACTGAATTTTATATTCAGGCAATGGAAGAATTCACTGCATTAACAATCCATTCCTAAAGTTAAAACAAAGTAGACAGAATATAATATAACCCTTCATTGCTCTTAAAACTAAAGCTCTGGAATCGTAGCTGGTCATTTGTTGTAGTAGCAGTTCTGTATTGCATCCCTTTCTTTATACATGCAGATTTTTAATAGAGAAATGCTCACAGGAGATTTAATCTCTGCTATATCAGAAACATTTCACATACTCAAGAAGAACCAGATCAGAAAGATAGCTATTCATAGATCATTGAGATGGAAAGATTCTCGAGAGGTTATTTAATCCACAGCCTTACAATTTAAATCTGAATAGAAAAATAATAGTATTCTAACTTTTCCTCAGCTTGTTCTTTAAAATCAGCAAGAACCAGCATTATGTGCTAACACATAGTATAACCATCTCCTTTATATTCAGAATGCTCTTCAGAGTTGTCATAAATCTCTGTATTTAAATTCAGTATTCAAATTGATCTCAGTGGAGATCAAAAATCTCATCTTCCACCAAATCCACCCTGTCTAGCTAATACTCCTGAGACCATTATGGCCTCGCCACAATCTGACTGCCATCAAACTCCTTTTCTAGACTTCTCTCACATCTACTATTATTCTAAATGAGCCCTGAGCGGTATTACTGCCCCCCGTCCCCTGGTACACACCGTACTCTCCTACAGCCCTGAGTCTAAAATACACTCTGTCTTAACTTAGTCTGCCAAAATCAAGCCCCGTTCTATGTCACCTCCATCATATAGACTTCCTTCATCATGCCATCCACCAATGGTGTTCTCTTTCTGCTTCTGTCTGGCACTGTGGATTTCCTCCTTTTTATTATGAATGTAAAATGTGGTCTTTTGCTGGACTAATGGCATTGGTCCATAGGAGGTGATGAAATGTGGCACACTTCCTAAAGATAATCTGGTAGTCACACTTACTGTTGACATGGAAATAGGATAAGACAGACATATGTTTTTAGATATTCTCTTTTATTTTTTTTAAAGTTTATTTAGATGAGAGAGAGAGAGAGAGAATACAAGTGGGGGAGGAGCAGAGAGAGAGGACACAGAATCTGAAGCAGGTTCCAGGCTCTGAGCTGTCAGCATAGAGCCCAACGTGGGGCTCGAACCCATGAACCGTGAGATCATGACTAGAGCTGAAGGCAGATACTTAACTGACCCACCCAAGCACCCCACCTTTTATTTTTTAAGTAGTCTTTTTCTGCTCATTTCATAATATTTTTCATTTCTTTTTTCCCTACTTTTGAGATATTTTATATAACTCTGTGTTTCAGCAATACTGACTATAATTGCTGTTTTGTGTGTGTGTGTGTGAGAGAGAGAGACAGAGAGAGAGAGAGAGAGAGAGAGAGAGAGAGAGAGGGAGAGGGAGACTGAAAAACCATATAGTCCTCACCATCCTAACAGTATTAGACTTGAATATTTTCAAATAAAAAACTAGACTTATATTTCACTTAGGTGCTATGCAAATGAGCCAAAATTGCATAGCTCTTCACCTCTACAATAAAATAAGGAAGTAGCAAGACCTCATTACATAGGCAGAAAGTGGAATAAATGTAGTTCCTAAAAATGTCAGAATAAAATTTTATAATCTGATGATTTACAGTTCATTCTATGGTTTTAGTGTGTAAAGTATAAGCATATCTAGTGGAAATGGATGAATTGGGTCAAGTAAAATTGGAACCCATTAAAATTCCAGCCTGAACCTTTGAGGTATAGAGAAGCTTGGCCACCCAAGTGATATATTATATAGCCCATTATTTGCTTCTGAATTTGCTATTTTTCATCTGACCATGAAAATGGAAGGCTTGAGGATTCTCTCCTGAAACCCTTCATTTTGGAATCCATGTTTGAACATTTAAGGAGAGATTGAAAATCACTGAGTAATATTTGCCTGTCTGAGGTTTCAAACAAATCCTTAATGCAAAGAATTTTGCATAACTCAGATTCTTGCATTTATCTTCAAACTCACTTTGTCATATGATGCCTAAACTCTAAAGGCATGTTTCTAGTCAAGATTATTATTTTGTCATTAAAACAAAGGCACCAAAACAAGCTTGCGTTTACTAACCATTCAAAGGGAGAAATCTGCATGCTTCTCACTTGTTTGGAACAACTTGTTTCAAAAGATGTCGTATATTTATATGCATAAGGCAGTATCCCCCTAATTATAATTTCCTTTTGCCTATTTAAGAAAAACATAACAGATGTATTTCTACCAACTCTTGGACTGTCACATGGCAAAAGAACAATTGAATAAATGCTTCAAATAAATGTTCAAGCACTTTGACATGAATAATTTTTCTGCATATCCTTGTTGCCATATTATAGCATTTAACCCTAATGCTATCTTTGTTGAGAATGCAGATGATGAACAAGATGGTTTGCATTCTACTCAGATCACTTTCCTCTTTGATCAGTAAGCATCAGAAACAGAATCTACAGATAGCAGAGCAATTGCATTTTAAATGTCACATAGCTGCCTTTATTATTCCAGCTGGCTTGTGGAAAGAAAGGTCCCTCTGTTAATGAGACTAACACTGTCAGCTCCATTATAATAGATTTAAGCAAATAAATAACATGTTTGCCATTTCTTCTCTTGTTTTTCAAGCCCTATTTTTGTCACTGATCTCATTGCTACAGACATTTGAGTGGAATAACTATAATTGTTGCATAGCTCAGGAAATGAAAAGTACACATGGAGTCTCTATTTATTTTAGACAATTCAGCATATTAATCCAAATTGTCCCCACAGCCTGTCCTCCTCATGGTTCTTGCTCACATTTGCCATTAACGCCAATATGACAAAAAGATACAATGGGTTAGGTTTAGTGGTTCACTAATGCGTGGCGGTACCTATTGCACACTTGACAAGAGAAGAATAATAACCATCTAGTTTCAAAAGGAACAGAGTCTGCTGCAAGCTAAAAAAAAAAAAAAAAGGAATAGTACAAGATCTGTCTAAATTATTGCTGAAAATTGATTTGAAAAGAGAGACCACTGATCTTTGGTCTTATGGGATTCAGGAAAATTAAAAATCCACTGGAAAAAAAATCCGGCTGTATTGAGAAGCCATAAATATTATTGTATGAAAAATTCATGCTTTTCTAATCACTCACAATAAGCTAGCATATTCAGATACTGACTCTTGCTAAATGGATAAGCCACACCATGTATCCATAGTGCCTTATTCCTTTCCAGTTTAGCAATTCTTTTGTGGATGATATATGAGTCACATAATGGTTCTCTCAGGTATTGAACCTTTGGCCCTCTATGGGGTTTCTCGGGGTCACCTAATGAATGTCATGTCTTTAAACACCACCTTTTACTCATGATGTCCAAATCTAGAGGTATTTGGGCTTATTTTTGAGAGAGAGAGAGAGAGAGAGAGAGAGAGAGAGAAAGAAAGAAAGAAAGAAAGAAAGAAAGAAAGAAAGAAAGAAAGAAAAAGAATGAATACAAGCAGGGGAGGATCAGAGAGAGAGGGACACACAGAATCTGAAGCAGGATCCAGGCTCTGAGCTGTCAGCACAGAGCCGGACGTGCTGCTCGAACCCACGAACATGAGATCTTGACTTGAGCTGAGATCTTACCTGTCCCTGTAACTCCAAATGTAAATATCCAACTGCTCAGTTGTCATTCCTACCTGACTGCTTAAAAGGCATCTCAAATGAATGTAGCCAAAACAGAACTCTCTACAGTTTGCCCAGACTTTTCTTTCTCATCATTTCCATTTAGTAAATAACTACCCACTCACTGTAGACAAACAAATCCCGGAATAATTGTATACTTGTCTTTTTCCTCTCTTTATGCCCTCCCAACACACACAACCACATCTGTAAAACACACCTGTTGGGTATCTGCATCCTATCCCTCAGTCTTTTCCCTTTTCTTGTCTCCACTCACTGCTAACACTGTGGGGCCAACTATAGTCTTTTTTTAACCTGGACTCCTTCAGTAGCCTTCTGTGTGGTCCCACCTACCCTTTTCTCCCTCCCCTGCCTACTCCTCTCCTTTCTTTCTAGAATAGAGAGTCTCTGAATATCATTTTATAATGTACAATGTCAGAATTTCCCAAACTGCTTTTAAACAGGAAAAGAGAAGAGTGGAAATGGCATATTAACATTTTTTATCTTGCAGATTATGCAAGCTCAGAGAATAAAAAAGTGTCTCGCGTACTCATTATTTAAGGGCAGTTAGGGAACACACCAGTAGGTTTTCTTGATGTGCAATTGAGTGAATCTCGAAACCATTCTATGAAACATAATCTCTAGCATAAACTCTGTTAATTCTAAGTCTGTTGTGTCAAAATGATTAGGTAGTTAATTCTAACATATTGCTAAATTACGTATCATTTTATTTTGGCTTAATGAAGTTATAAGCCCTAAATGTTCTAAATATCGAAGGACTTGCAGAGTTATACAACTAGTTAAGACTAAGACGAACAGTGTCTTCTCAATTATCTTTATTGTTCAATAACTTAGGAGTGATACAACTTAGAATTACTTAATTTTAAAAAGAAGGCAATATTTTTTCATCTACCTGGGATCATGCAATTTTCAAGTAGCTTTACAGAGAGAAAGTAGTCAGAGGAGGTAATTTTGTAGTACAAATATAAGAGTTCTTTCTAAATATATTAGTTATTTTATGTGGCTTTGGTGATGGTGGTTGTTTTGATGTCTTTGTTATGGAACTTCTTTGGGAAGAGGAAGAGGAAGAGGAAGATCCAGAAACAGTGATATCTGTACCTATTCCAAAGCTGAGAAGTAAAATCAACACTACTCCAGAAGCAACTTTGAGTATGTTTATCTTAGTGTATTTTCTTTTAAGCTTCCGTAACGAACCTCTAAAATTGTTATAGTATACACAGTTAAAAATCAGTGAGGTTTTTCACATTGCTTCTGGAAAAATCGCTTTGTGTTCCAGTTTGAATTAGTGTATTATTATCCATGGCTAATTTGAGGGGTTTAGTCTAGAATTAGCACACAGCTGCAGAGAATGCAAGCACATGAATTGTGGATTAGCTGGAGTCCATACAAAGGGGAAGGAGTAAATGAGGGAGATGCAACAAATTGTATCCTCCAAATAGCTCCCCGAATTTGCCAGCTATTGCCTATAATTAAAAAGTGAATTCCTTGGTGGGAAGGAAACTGTGCTCCTATATTTGGGTTGTTCTATAATATAATAATAAACTATAGGATTACCTTACTCTCCCCACTCTCTTTTTTGGTGGGGAGGGAGAACTTAAAACATACAATAATTTAACATACTTGATTATCTCCCACTCCAGTTGAACAAACATCACTGCCTTGCCATAGTTGCTGTAACTTTTTCTAAAAGCAATAAAACTTTGAAGAAACAGTATTAGGCACCTTTCTAGCCCTCCTAACCCTCTCACCCATTCGCCTCTATCTCTCTCTCTCTCTCTCTCTCTCTCCCCAGAGGTAACCAAAGTTCTGGAGTTGGTATAGGCACGCTCCATCTGGGTTTTTATACTTATGCCAGATATTTGTAAATTTACATCACATACAGTATTTTTCCATATCTCAGTCTCATATAAATGATAATATGCTGCATATCTTATGCTGTTGCAACTTAATTTTTTTTTTACTCTACATTAGGTTTAGATGACTTTTCCATTGTGATGTATATATTTGTTCATTTTATGGCTGCAGTAAAAATCTTGTGCATGCTTCCTAGTGTGCCTGTGCTGGGATAGGAATCCTTTATAGCCAAGGTTCTCAAATGGATGTGATGCCCATCCCAGGAGCAACTGGAACTGCAGGGAAGCTTACTTATCAAACAGTCATTATGTTGTAACATTATAACTGCTATGATTTTTTGATAAGTCTTGATATCTTCTGGGGAAAATAGCACTTCTTAATGTTCTACAAAATGGCCTCAGTTTTCTTGGCTTTTTACTCTTCCACCTAAATTTTTGAAATTGGCTTGCCATGTTACTAAAAAAGAAATATATGGGATTTTCTTTGAAAATGCTTTTGGGGCAACTGGGTGGCTCATTTGGTTAAGCGTCCTACTCTTGATTTCAGCTCAGGTCATGATCTCATGGTTTGTGGCTTTAAGCCCCACGTTGGGCTCTGAGCTGACAGCATGGGCCCTGCTTGGAATTCTCTCTCCCTCTCTCTCTGTCCCTCTCCCTCCCCTACTCACACTCTCTCACTCTCAAAATAAATAAATTTTTAAAAATGAAAATGCTTTTTAAACTTATAAATGAATTTGGGGAAAGGTATTCATCTTTAAACATTGTCCTCCTATCATGAACATGTTATATCTCATTAATTCAGGCTTTCAAAAAATTATTTCTTTTAGTAATATATTATAACTTTCCTTACAATTTTTCATCTGTAATTAGATGTGTTTATTTTTATCTTTATGTATTTATTGCTGTTATAAAGGGTATCATGTCTTTGTTACATTTTTAGATTGGGTATTAATAGGTTATAAAGGGATTTTTTTTAAGTTTATTTGTTTTGAGAGAGAGGTAGAGAGCAAGTGGGGGAGGGGCAGAGAGAGAGGGAGACCAAATCCCAAGCAGGCTCCGTGCTGTCAGTGCAGAGCCCAAAACAGGGCTCAAACTCATGAACCCATGAGATCATGACCTGAGCCAAAATCAAGACACTTAACCAACTGAGCCATCCAGGCACCCCTAAAGGGATGGTTTTGATTTTCGAATGTTGGTCTTAGATTCCAGCAGAGTTACTAAATTCTCATCTTTAGTTCTAACAGTTCATCTCTACAGCTTCTTCTTCTTGGATTTGATATGTAATCATTTTTTTTAATGTTTTCATTTGTTTTTGAGAGAGAGAGACAGCATGAGTGGGGGAGGGGCAGAGAGCGAGAGGGAGACACAGGCTCCAGAGTCTGAGCTGTCAGCACAGAACCTGACGTGGGACTTGAACTTACATAGCTCAAGATCATGACTTGAGCCAAAGTCAGACGCTTAACCGACCGAGCCACCCAGGCGCCCCAATAAAGTAATCATATTAACCACAAATCACCAGACATTTTCTCTTATGAAATGTGATACTTTTTAAAAATATTTTTGCATTGGCTAGGGACTTCACAAAAATGTTGGATAGTGTCGGTTGACGTATTTTTTTTGTCTGTCTTTTAATGAGAATGTTTTTCAAGTCTAACCATTCAGTGTGGTGTGTTTTGTGGGTTTTTAATAGATACTTTTTGATAATCCTGTACTTACAGTTTGTAAATATTTATAAAGTTTCATCAATTTTTATTTTTAACAAAAAAAATTCTGTGTCTGTTGAAATTATCACTTCATCTCATTTAGTCTTTTAATATGATGAATTTCATGAATTTTACTTGAATTGCTGGGACAAATCTTGATTGGTTAAACTGTATTATTTATTCCTTTTTATGTTATGACAGAATTATTTTTCTAATATTTGTATGCATTTTTTTTAATGTTTATTTATTTTGAGCGTGAGAGAATGTGTAGGTAGGGGAGGAGCACAGAGAGAGAGAGAGAGAAAGAGAGAGAGAGAGAGAGAGAGAGAGAAAATCTCGGGGGGGGGCATGTGTTGCTAATGCAAGACTCTATTTCAAAACCACAAGATCTCAGCCTGAACCGATATTAAGAGTGAGATCCTTAACTGACTGAGCTACCCAGGCACCCTTGTATGCATTTTCATTAGATAATGTGTCTGTAATTTTCTTTTCTTATACCGCTGTGTTCAGTTTTGGTTTTGTATTATTGATATGCTAGTTTTAGAAAAGGATTTTATTTGTGCATCAGAGACTTAATTACCTTCCTATCTCTCTTCCAATTTTATTTTCCTTTTTTTGTTGTTGTTGATAAGAGATGTCCGATGATATTCTGGCGTATCTCTTTTCCACTTTTATCTAGATGTGACCATGTAATAAATTCTGGTAGGGCTGCCACATCACTCTGTGAAATGGTCCTCTTGGAATTATGTATGCATAATATTGAAGTTGTATATGATGGCTCTGGTTCTAGGTAGGGAGATCTAAACAGAAGTGTTGCGGGGTGCCTGGGTGGCTCAGTCGGTTAAGCGTCCAACTTCGGCTCAGGTCATGATCTCACGGTCCGTGAGTTCGAGCCCCGCGTCGGGCTCTGTGCTGATAGCTCAGAACCTGGAGCCTGTTTCAGATTCTGTGTCTCCCTCTCTCTCTGCCCCTCCCCTGTTCATGCTCTGTCTCTCTCTGTCTCAAAAATAAAATAAGAAAACGTTAAAAAAAATTAAACAGAAGTGTTGCTATAAGATTTGCAGGAAGTGTTCTTAAAGGAAAAGGCACTCTTACTGTTTTACTTTTCTTCTTTTTGGTACACCAGACATGATCATTAGAGCTCTGTCAGCCATACTGAAACATACCATGACCGTGAAAATGGAAACTCACTTACTAAAGATGGTGATGGGGAAAGATTAGAACCTGGATTCTTGAAGATGCTATAAAGTTGTCTTGGCATGTCAGCCATTAAAAAGTGTTTGTGTGTGATGAAGTTTTATCTTTTGTAAGCTTCTATAGTTTTAAATTTTTCAGTTATACACATCTGGATCTAATGCTTATTAGTATTTGTAGCATTTTATTCCCTTTATTCTGGTCACTGAAATAATTTGTGTAAGATAAAAATTATATGTCCCTTAATGGTTTGTTGACATTATTGTGTAAATCCTCTGGGCTTAGGTTTGTCGTTTGTCTCATTAACTCCCCCTTCTGAATTTCCTTCTCAAAAAAGGATGCTCCAATAACCGTGGAGTTGCTGTTCTTTCAACATTCATGAAATAGATCCGTATGGTCTAAGGGGTAGGATAGACTATGGCACTCAAGGAAGTATATGGCTCATATCTTCTTTCAAAAGAAGCTGCCAGGGAAAACATAGTTGACTGGCAGCCTTCAGATGCCACATTTGGATCCACTTAAACTAAACTACTACTAGCCAGTGATGGAGCACGATGGGAGTGCTAGAGACAAGTTATTTCTGCTCAGCATGGAATTATCCTGTCAACCTTTTGTCAAGGACTCCCTTTTGACATGATTGAGTCTTGCTCAGAATTTTACTGTCGTCAGTGTCTCTTCCTACTTAATTAAACCCCCTTCCTTCTCTATCCCCTTTCCCAGGAGATAGACCAGTATCGTATAGGAAAGTCATTCCATGCTTCTTCTTCTTTTCCCTCTTTTATTCCTTCACAAGGTTTCCCTCCATAACTGTCTTGCATGTTTCATTTTGTTTTGCTACTTACTTCTCAGAGAGCCTGTACTAACAGTGTCAAGACATTAAAAATGCAAAAGGGAGGCCCTGCCAACTAAGCAAAGAAATAATCCACTTAGAAGATCATCTAGATAATTAGTAATAAAGCCACAGGGCCTCAAAGTATGAGGTAAAAATAGAACCGTGAAGAGACTGAGAAATTCAGAGCCAAGTAGGAGGACTATAGCTAGCTCCTGTGTCTGCGGTCAGCCTTAAGTCGACCAGCCACCTTGCGCTCATCCTCCCTGATGTGCATGACGTCATTGATGAAATAGCTTAATGTGACATTCTGCATGGAATCCAGAAGTCCCACCCTGGGCAGAAATAGTCCTCCTCTTCTACCTTTATCATACTCAGGCTGCTGGGAGCCGTTCAGAGGACACATGACCTTAGAACAAACCCCCTTAGGGATCTCAAGTTGCAGCGGCTGCAGGGTGTCATTCATTGATCTCTCCCCTTGCCCTGGCGGCACGTCTTCTTAAAAGGAAATCTGGGAGACACAGTTCCTTGACTGTCACAGACCCTAAATTCCATTTTGTCTAATGTTAGTAGTGGCACATCTGTAAACACATAGGATACCGTAGGTGCTATACCTGATGTTATACTTGGTGTTATAACTGCTCTTAACACCACTACTGATTATTTGGTTGTTAGCTTACTGATTATCCAGACTCCTTGATTGGTGAAGTGTCATTTGGTTATTATGCACACCGTTCTCCTTATTGTTTCCTTCTGTTTTTACTTCTATTTTATCTGCTCTGAATAGATAATAATGTACCTTATTTATCATACATCTCCTGGAATTTTGTGAATGCACCACCTATTCTTTTTCTCACCAGTAAATAGTAGACCTTTCCTTTTCGTTTTCAAGGATGTAAAAAGAAATAAAAAAATAAACATTCAACTAGAGTTCTTACAATCAAGGATATTTGATTTGAATCTCATTAAATGGAAAAGCAACTCTCAGCAAATAATTTGCAAGTGTAAAAGATATTGACTTGGGGGTGGTGGCAAAGAGGATTCATTATAATAATAAAACATCTAGTATCTTCCGTCATCTTTCAGAGAAAGTACACAAAAAGTATTCCAGTCCCTGTGTCTAGAAGGCGCAAGTGCTAACAAAGTATGTACTGATAGGGACAGCCGTCTCCTTCCACCAAAACCAATTCTGAATGGAAAGAAAGCAGAACCTAAATGGTACCCCAAATCTGAGAACCTTGAGACCCTCCCTTGGGGAAGCTGACGTCTGTTTGTCACCTGGTTTGTGTGTGTTAGTTATGTTAATGGGGACAGGATGTGATAAAGTGAGCAGCCTAGAGTAGAAGTCAACCAGAAGTAGATTTGTCAGAGATGCACTTGCCTCTTTCCCACGGTGCCTTAGCATGGTCTTTGGCCACCGCACCCACATGTAAATCAGGCTAGCCCTGTCTGCCCTGGAGGGATAGTAACGGGATAGCACAAAAGTCCTACTGGGTAAAGAGCTGATAGAAAGAAACCCTACAGATTCACCACCTTCAGCTCTCTCCATCATCCCAAATCCTTTCATTTCCAATGAATACATTATGTATAGATTTTAAAAATTGCACCAGTCCTTTTGAGTCTGTTTCCATTGTCTATCGTTTTTCTTAGTCTTCATCCAAGTTGAATTATCTCTTTATGGGCATAGTTCCTTTTTCTGAATATCAGATATTGCATAGGAGCAATTATTTTTAAACATTTACTTCTCAAAAAAATATTGGCAGATCAAACCTGGCAATATGGAAAAAAAAATAATACATCACAACCAAGAGGGATTCATCCCCGAAATGCAAAGTTGGATCAACATTAAAATATAATCAGTGAATTTTACTATATCAACAGACTGAAGAAGAAAAAAATTACATGATCTTCTCATGAGATGCACAAAAGGTATTTAATAAAATTTGACATTCATTATGTTTTAAAAAAGTCTCCCAATAAGCTGGAAATTGACAGAACTTTCTTCGACCACATAAAGGACATGGATTAAAACAAACACGTAACACGAAAGAACCCACAGATAACATCATACTTAATGGTGAAAGACTGAATTCTTTTCCCTTAAGATTGGTAACAGGGCATGAATGTCTTACTCTCACCATTTCTGTCCACGGGAGATTGTAGCTAGCACAATAAGCAAGAGAAAGAAATAAAAGTCATCTAGCTTGGAAAGGAAGAAATAGAAGAGTCTCTATTCACAAGTAACATGATCACAAAGCCTCTGTAATACAGCAACTAGAACTAATGGGTGAATTTAGCAAGATCGTTGGGGACAAACCCAGTAGACAAATATCAATTATCAGTATCCCAGCAATGAAAAGTTAGAAACTGAACTTAATGAAAATAGTGCCTTTTACAATAACACCAAAATTTGAATACTTTGTGGCAATCAAACAAATTTGTGTAAGATTCGTATGTTAAGAAGCACAAAGGGGCACCTGGGTGGCTCAGTCGGTTAAGCGTCTGACTTCATTCAGCTCAGGTCATGATCTCACGATCCGGGAGTTCGATCCCCGCGTCGGGCTCTGGGCTGATGGCTCAGAGCCTGGAGCCTGCTTCCAATTCTGTCTCCCTCTCTCTCTGCCCCTCCCCCGTTCATGCTCTGTCTCTCTCTGTCTCAAAAATAAATAAACGTTAAAAAAAATTTTTTTTAAAAAAAAGAAGCACAAAATGGTGGTCATAGGTAAGAAAAGTCAAACTGGTCGGTAGTTAATTCTCCCCCAAAATGTTCTTCAGATTCGGTGGAATCCAATTAAAATAATACCAAGAAACTTTGTGTGTGTGTGTGTGTGAAAAAAACAAAAAGCTGATTGTAAGACTTACATGGAAAAAGCAAGGAAGCTAGAATAGCCGCCTCCGAAGTGGGAAAAAAAAAATCAGGTGGAAGACAGAGAGTACTTAACTGTAAAACCTAGAGCACTCATGACAGTGAGGTAAAAAGAAGGGACAGACATAGAGATCAATGAAACAGACTAAGCAGTCTACAGGTAGGCTCACACGCATATGGTCTCTTGATTTTTAACAAAGTTTGCAAGTCAATCTGATGGAGAAATGACTATTTTCAATAATTGTTGGAACAACTGAGACATATGCATATAAATGAATGTCAACCCATACCTCACACCATAAACAAAAGCTGACTTCAATTGAATAGACCTGAATATAAAACTTAAGACTATATCACTTTAAAAAAAGAAATACGTAAGGGAAGTCTTAGTGACCTTGAGTTAGATGAAGATGTCTTACGGCACAAAAAGCACAAACTATAAAAGAGAAAAGTGACAGATTGGACCTGATCAAAATTAAACATTTGTACTCTTTGAAACATGCTGAAAAGGCAAGCCATGGAATAAAGTAAAATAATTACAAAATGTATATCTGATAAAGGACTTGTACCCAGAACATATGAAGCATTCTCGCAACTCAACAGGAAAATAACCATTAAAAAGATGGACAAAAGATTTGAACACCAAAGAAGATAAAGTAATGCGAAATAAGCTCATGAAAAGAAAGTCAACATCATTAGTCATGAGGAAGTAAAAAATTAAAACCACATAGAGATACCAATGTACATTTAGAGTGGTTAATTTTTTTTTTAATTACAAAACAAAAAAAATTTTGATCACACCAATTGCAGCGAGTACTTGAAGTAACTGGAATTCTCATTCATTGTTGGAGGGAAAGAATGGTTACAGCCACTGTGGGAAACTGAGTTAGCTTCTTTGAAAAGTAAATACAAGGGCACCTGGGTGGCTCTGATGGTTGGGCGTAGAACTTGGGCTCAGGTCATGATCTCGTGGTTTATGGGTTCAAGCCTCGTTGGGCTCCATGCTGGCAGTGTGGAGCCTGCTGGAATTCTCGCTCTCTCCTTTCTGCCCCTTCCCCGTTCACATTTTATCTCTCTCTCAAAATAAATAAATAAACTGTAAAAAATAAATTTAAAAAAGTAAATATATACTTACCATATGGAATTCTACTTCTGGGAATTTATCCAGGAGAAATAAAAATATATATGCACACAAAAACTTGAGATATTTATATGTATAAATGGGTATGTAAGATATATGTATTAGCTGTATTTTAAAATGCCAGAAATTAGAAACTGTTAAAATGCCCATGAACTGATGAATGATAAATTATTATTCCATCCACACAGTGGAACAGTACTTAGCAATAAGTTGAAAAAAAATGACTTATGTAAATACAGAGATAAATTTCAAATGCATTATGCTAAGTGAAAATACCCAGACTCAAAAGCCAACACACTGCATGGTTCCATTTACATGACATTGCAGAAAAAACAAAACCACAGTGACAGAAATCAAATGGGTTGCTGTGGGCAAGGGGTTGGTGGACAGAATTGATCACAAAGGGACACGAGGGAACTTTTATACCCTTCTCATGGAGGCAGTTACTCAAGTGTGTTTATCAAAGAACATAGAACTAAAAAGAGAGAATTTAACTGAATATACATTTTACCTCATTGAACTTCACTTGGGAAAATCAGTTAAGGATGAAGATGATGTAATTTTTACATCTGGTTTTAGTAGATAGATAATTACTAGAACTAGCGATCATTTCAATCACTGAAATTGCATTAAAGTGATTTGAAGCTGGTGTCCATCTCTGCAACAGCTTGTCTATATCCAAATCAGTCTTACTCCTGGAGTGTAGCTTTCGGGGTCCTAGCACAAATACATGGGTCTCCTAACCCTCATTGGTCCCTGGACTTCTATTCTTGTCCTTCTTATTTATCACTCTTTCTAATCACTAGGAAAAAAAAAGAGTGGATGTGTGCTCACCTTCCAGTGAGGAAACCTTAGTCTTGACCACACCTCTCTAAGGGGGTTTGAGAAATATAGTTGTAGCTGTGCAGCCCAGGAAGAATGAGGGACCAACCACCTTTGCCACCTGAGGCTACCAAATAATATTCTAAGTTAACATTTTAATTCTTGTAGCTCATCATCTCAGAGATCTACTCTTCTTCTGAGTGTTCAGAAAGCTAAATTTTTTTCTTGTCATGTAATATTTTTTATATGCTTCATAACGAATTTTTAAAATTTATCCTAGAGTATGGGGTGCCTGGGTGGCTCAGTCAGTTAAGCGTCCGACTTCAGCTCAGGTCACGATCTCGCAGTCCGTGAGTTCGAGCCCGGCGTCGGGCTCTGGGCTGATGGCTCAGAGCCTGGAGCCTGCTTCCGATTCTGTGTCTCCCTCTCTCTCTGCCCCTCCCCAGTTCATGCTCTGTCTCTCTCTGTCCCAAAAATAAATAAACGTTAAAAAAAAAATTTAAAATTTATCCTAGAGTAAAAAGAGAATTCTCTGGGCTTACCCCGTGCACACTCTCATGGCTCCTGGTCTGTTCCTCCTCTCATAGAGAAGAGCATGTTCAACTCCTAGCCTAATTCCCAGACTTCCAGACTTCCCAGTCCCACTGATCTGAGATGAATTCTTTGCTTGGTCCTGACCCTGCATTTGTATTTTAATTCCTGAATGTGTAACAGCACTTCCCAGACAACCCACCCACTTTCTGCCTGCCTTTCTGCAAGTTTCAGTGGACCATCTCTTTCTGTTTGTGGTCAGGGAAGGGACCTGTGTGCAGGGAAGGGACAGCATAGTGCTGCCTCAGAATGTAGCACCCTCGGTCCCAAGAACAGCTGCCTGGCTTAACGTTACTGTAGACAATTTTTCTGAGCCAGGGCTGAAGAAATAGGAAAGAAACGAGGGGCTTTAAATTACTTTTGAGGGACTTATTTCCACTGTTTCTAATTGTATGGAACCTGTAAATCATTTGTGTGTGTGTGTGTGTGTGTGTGTGTGTGTGTGTGTGTGTGTGTGTTGTCTTAATTCTTAGGTAATTGGAAACTCCTTGATTCTGGTATTAGTTAACTCCAAGTTCAGGGGTGGTGATAACATATGAAGATTTATCCTTTCTGACTTTTAAAGAAAATATTTTAGTGAGAAAATTGGGATAAGCTGGGTCAATAGCTTCTTTTCAGACCCCATTTTAAATCAGAATATTGTTGTGTTTGGCTTATTTACAGTTTTTTTTTCTTTATTTCATCACTTAATCTTGATTTATCTTTAGAAAATTTTCCAAATTCTTCAGCCTCCTTCATCAGCTTTAAGAGCACTAAATTGAAGCCTCCCTAATGTCTATAGTACTTGGACAAACAAGATAAATAAAATCAAGGGCACAGCATTCCAACTGTGAATTGCATTATGCATTGAGAATGATTCACTATCTGACAAGTCATATGAATAATAAAAAAGCACCAGACCTACCTTCTGCTCATATCTACACAAACTCAGAATACCATATCACATATACCAGAGGCCACATTTTACATCAGTGAGTGCTAAATGCTGGATACAAATTTTTATGCACGAAAAGGGAACAGGGACGTACTTAGATAACTAATTTCTACTTTTGTGAGGTTGTTTTTATTTTGGTTTTATACCCAGTGAGTCAGTGTAATATGTTTTACATGTGATAAAAGGAAAAAAAAAAGAGCTTAGCCGCTTAATCTATTCCAAAAAGATGGTGAAAATAAGCAAATTTTCAACTTTCATGGTTGTTACTGGTGGGGCTATAATTATGTTGCCTAGAAAAATCATTATATTTCATATATTACATAGAGTTAACTCTCATCCTTCTGTGGCATAAAACATAACGATCCTTCCCTACATCTACATAAATAAACCTCCCCACCCTTTATCTTTGCAAATCACTGTGACATAGCTCCCAAACTAGACACTCCATTAAATTGATGAGTAAATAAATTAAAGAGACCAGCAGTCCTTTCTAATTTATATGCTACTTAAAGGTGTTATAAAACAAAACTTGCTTTTAATATTTCCGGGCACTCCACTCATCTAAATTAAATAAAATTCACATATTTGATGGGTGGAATATGCTATTTATATTTATGTATCAGCAACTGCTTCCTTTACAAGTGGCTCACCTGCCCTCAAGTAAAGCTAACAGAAAGGGCGTGATTTTTCCACATCTGCCGCAAACCTACGGATGGATTTTGCTTCTACACACATCGGTAGAATGCACTCCTTATTTCTTGGAATGAGAAACTCACGTACAGCCAGAGAGGATGACAGAGCTCTCATTCTCATCTTTCAGGAGGGTCTGTGTTTTTGTGTTTCATCCAGGTTTTTGTTTTTTATTTGGATTTTGTTCGTTTGCTCCTCTGTGCGTTGGATGGTTTGGGGTTTTTTTTGTTTTTGTTTTTAATACTAATGGGATGTTCTTAAAAGGCTACATTGCCAATGAAGATACTTAAGCTCTTGTTTTTCCCATTTCGGAACAATATCCCACTTCACTTTCTTAAATTTACTAGCCTTTTGTGGGTTTTCCCACATGTTCCTCGAGAAGGTTGGCAGATCTGGGATTTTACGAGAACTGCACGACGGGGCTCTCTTTCCAAGTTTTGCTCGCGGAGAAGTTTCTTCCCAGCGCTCGCCAGGTTCCGGTCACAAGCTCGCTCTGCAGCGTGTCGTGTCAGGAGCCAATTAGAGCGCGTGTTCAGGCCGCCATGCCCTCTTCTTTGAGTCCCGCAGCTCCTTCTGAATCCGCTGGGCTTTTAATGCAATGTTGAAATCTGCTGCTGCTTGACTCCTACAGCTGGTTTTGATCAGGCTCCTCTAAAGAGGAAGTTTCAATTAGCACAGCTCCAAATGTGCTCTGGAGGTATATTTTTATGACTGCTCGACTAATGGCACGCTTTGTTCCTCGTGGTGTGTGAGTCCTTAGCAAACACAGCCATTCGTGTGAGTCACCAAGTGACTTTATAGCAAGGCTAGGCTTTGCCAAAACCCAAAGAATGAGACGGCCAAATTGAATTAGTGGTTGAAACACATTAATTTATGCTAGATAAATGTTATTGTGGTCCCGTGGGCAAGTACTCAGGTCATAGGCTTTATGAACTATTTGCCGGAAGAGGGCTGCGTGGCAGTAAATCAGCTCTGTAGTGGGATTTTATAGAAGACTTAGAGCCACTTTTTCTCTCCTGTTCCCTTAAATTGCTTCCGCCTCTCCCCCCACCTGTCACTGCCTGCCATGGAGACAGCTCCCCATTTTGTACACATTTTGTGATATTTAACGTATAAGCAGTCGGATTAATGATTTGTGTTGGTGCTGCCTGGCTTTGGTTGAGACGTGGCCATCTATTATGCCTGTGGCCCTCACCGCAGGCAGCTGTGTGTTTATCATTCCAGACTACAGATCTCAGTGGGTACAGAGCTCTGGCTTAGCACCAGCTTTCAGAATCCGTGCAGCTGTGCGGTAAATGGGAACCTTGAAGTCTCAAACGGCACACACAACCAAGTCCTGACAGGGCTGTTTCTTTTCTGGGGAGGAATTAGATCCACTTAAGGCTGGATTATTTCTAGAGTAAGAAAAGTAGAAATAAGTGTTTTCTGGCTGCAAATTGTGGCAAGTGGGAGATGATGCCAAGAAAGAATTATGCATAAATGATAGTGTTTAAACTTGTTTTTATGTGTTTAGATGTGCCTCTGCCAAAAAACTGACAAGGCCTCTTTGTTGGCATTTTTTCAGAGAGAGACCACTCACACAGTGAACGTTTTCTTAATAAAGAAGTAATTGTAAATCACTGGTGTCTAGGCACGTGATAACCAGTTTACCTTAAACATGATCTCTTGCGAAACACAGGGAGAACGACTGGCTGGGCAGAGTGATTCATCGCGGCCTCCCCCACTCCACAATCACCAAAAAATGCCCGTGTATCAGGCAAGGCCCTGGCAGACTGAGCGCGGTGGATAAGGGAAGGTGCTTCGGAGTTGGTCCTAGGTTTGAATACTGACACTGCCTCTTCTTCCCTTTGTGATCTGCAGCAGTTTGCTGCTCTGTGTCCTCACGTGTGAAATAGAGCTGACAGTAATACCCACTCTTGTAGTGTTAAGATTAATGACGTTCATGAATGTAAACCACGAACAAAGTAAATGGGGAACAAGGTAAGTTCTTAATAAATTATGGTTTCTATTAATTGTCGATGTCACTATTATTACTACCGTCGATCTAAAAGAACATCTCTGCCTTTATTTCAATTTCCCAGTGGCTTCTGGAAGGAGCCGCCGATACAGTAGAGGTTGTCTTTTCCCGGCATTATCTATCCTCACCTGAAGAATAGTCAAGAAGCTGTCATATTCTGTTTAGCACATTGATCTTGACCTCCCTAACCTTTTGGCCCTCCTCTACTGTGATGTTGGGTCTTATTTGTATATATTTCTATGTGTGTGTACATATACACACACACACACACACACACACACACACATATAAATATATATTTGAAGATAGCTGCTGGCACTCATCTTAATACTTAGCTTTGAGCAGAGGGGCTGATGCACATCTCATTTCTGTTAAATTCACCTTCATGTTGACAAATGCCCACGTGTGTATGCTTATAACTTCACATGTAAACTTGTCCACAGTAAATTTTTCTCCGAAATTCAGCATGCATTCCCAAGATTAGACAAGATATCATCTACAAATTAAAAAAAAAAAAAAGAGAGAGAGAGAGATTACTGCTGTCATGTAATTGACTCCTAGGGTCTTGAAGCTTTCTAAATTAATTCAACCCTACGTATGTTTCTCTAGCTGAGTTCCCAGCCAAAGCTCATTCAAATGTTTGAATTTAATGTTTGTTGCTTCACAGTCATTACCTAGTTACTTGGCTGATTTAAAAAACAAAAAACATAAATTTAGTCAAAACTTTCTAACCTATCCGTATGTGTAACTTCATTAAGAAATTTTCATTGGTCCTGCTTTCCATTTAAATTGAACAAAGACTGAGTTCTTTGTCTTCTCAAACTCCCAAAAATGTTTGTAGCTCCTTTTTCCATATGTGCCTTCTGAATATTACATAAAATGATGCACATGGCTTAATTTCCCATGGCTGATCTCACTTGCTACGTCATCAAACAGAATTTTTTACCTCATGGGCTTTTTACTTTTTTTAAAGAAAAGTTAAGTGCAGTCTATGTTGTAAATAGTCGTCGAGCCTCCATTCCTGGGCTTTTAAAACATCTGTTAGCCTTGATATTAAAAGTTCCACAAGAGCTAGGATACTGTCTTCTTGCCTCGAGGTGAGTCCCAGTGCCTAAAACTGTCCTCTGGAACACAAGCCCTGGAGTCTTTGTTGAAATAATTATTTAGTTAATGAAAACTGACTGAATAATAAATTAATGCATGCCTACTCCATGTTTTTGACTTTCCCTTCAAGTTCTGTTTTATCCACATATTTTTCCTCATTCAGATAAAACTGACTTTGCTTCTTAACCATACAGTTTTTATAATTCAAACCACCCCTTCAAGGATCAGTTTCTATGAAAAAAAAAAAAAAATGGAACAGATAGGATTGTTTTATAGTAAATGGTGACATTTACGTAAAAATTTATCTCGTCCCAAGGACACTGATTTTTAAACTATTACCAATACACGTGGTTTCCTGTGGCACTTTTTGAATAGTCCAAAGTGGTAAGATGAGTCCTTGTTATATTAAAAGACTATGGTCCAGTGTGTAACATCATGAGTAGCATCTGTCTGGGGCCAGAAGTCATGGGGGTTCAAAAGCTTCCCATGGAGATGGCTAATCAATAAAAGTTCTATGTTCAGGATTTTGTACATTTTGTTAATTAGGCCAAAGCAATAGGCCTTTGTGGCAATTATTCAGACAGTGATGTAAAAAGATAGCCTGACAAACAAACCTCCATAATCCACTTACGTCTCACAGAAGCCAAAGGGTTGGAAAAGCCTATTAACAAGCTCCCTGCCTGTCTGTTTGGAGACATTGTTAAATCGAGAGTCTCAGCACCTGAGGCGGTCTGTTAATAAAGATCGTTTGTAGCAGATTTCTGTTCTATTAAGAATGGACATAAAACAGCATAATTTAAAACATGTCAATAACTCAAGGCAAAAATGCCAAACATAGTCTGTTCTGTCTTTATAAAATAGAGCCAAGTATACACAAGGAGAGTGCCAGGAAGGCTTCTGCTGACTGAGTTTAGAGATTGTTCGTGATAAATAATGTGATCCTTCAAGTTAAAACAACCTCTTGGTTGGGTGTCTGTCTTTTCTGTGCTAAACTCAAGGGATCTTTTTTATTTAAGGGCCAGTGAGATTCCTCACCTCCAGTCCTGGAAGATGCCTGGAAACCGGTGCCCTTTGTCAGCCTCGTGAATTCATAATCACTTGTGAGTGCTTCATTTCCCCCCAACCCCCCACCCTCATTCTTTCTTTCTCCTGAGTGGCATTTACTGGTTGTTTGGGAACAGATATATATAGACAATGAGCGACAGTTGGGTTGTCTTCAGAAGAGTCACTGAAGAATCTAGAACACCAAGCACTGAGTCACCACTTGTCTTATACATTCGATTAAATATGCTTGTCTGTTTTCAATGACTGTGCTGTATTTTTGACACAAAAACGAGGACCAGAGAGTCAATATTTCTGCAGCGTTTATCTGGCATCATTGTGTTCCAATGGCAAAAGCTGATTGATAGCATTCTTAATGAGCACGTTGGGAGGCTGAGAAAAAGTATCTAAAAGGGACTGGAGGGGCGCCTGGGTGGCTCGGTTGGTTAAGTTTCTGACTTCAGGCCATGATCTCACAGTTTGTGGGTTCGAGCCTCATGTCTTTGCTGTCAGCACAGAGCCCTGATCCTGCTTCGGACTCTGTGTCTCCCTGTCTCTCTGTTCTTCCCCCTCTCGTGCTCTGTCTCTCTCTCAAAAATAAATAAAACATTAAAAAAACATTAAAGGGACTGCAGTGCATTGCCATAGATTGAACTAAACCCTGCCATGTTCAACAGGCCTATAGATGAAAATGTAACAAACTCCATCTCCTACATCAGTCTTGGGTAGATGGTTGAGCCTGAGTGATAGTATCTTCTGTATTAGAAGGCCTCTCATGCACTGAGTGGCGGTTTTAATTAAATCCAGTAGGCTGAGAAAAGTGGTTTGGCAGTTTCAATTGATTTATTGTGTTTGTGACATCTGGGCCTGATTTATTGTATTGACTTGCAGAATTGTTTTTGGAAGCTCATCCTACATATTTTCATTTTGGTTTTGGGGACTCAGGCTATAAATAAGTAGCATTTTCACTCTGTGGTGATTTTAGTTTTCTCTGTGTTTTTCTTATTTTGGTAAGATTGGAAACTTTTGAATTCATCTCGTTAATGTGATTGTTTGCAAGCAGGAGATTTTGTGGTTTATGTGCCTGAAGAGGGCTGATTTAAAAGTAGTACTGGGTTGAAGTTCATTATCAGCATTTCGCCTGCATTAGTGGGGAGAGCGAGTGAGAGAGACTGGTGATCTTTTAAAATTTAGTCTATAAATTGACAAACTATTTGCTCCATGTTATGGCTTTGTAACTTTTAAAGTTTGGGTTTCAGATATAAGTGTGAACACCATGTCATAGAAAGTTCCTTTCCAGTGATCGAAACATAGCACATTCATCTGGATGTTACAAACAAGTGTGACCCAACCCAAATTTTACTGTAGGCAAATCAGCTTTAGAAAGCGTCCGCTCCCAGACTCCACAATCCATGTGTGAGAAGGGAGGGGAGATAAGAGTCAAGTTGCCAGGAGGGTAGGGAAGCAAGCAGGTCTCAATCAGCCTAAATATTTTCCGAGTCTGTGAATGAGTGGTTGCACATCCCAGCTACAGACACTGTAATGATGTGTTGGGCCCCCGGGGATATGTCTCTCTATTCCCTACAGCTGGGGGCACTTACTCCTACCTGAATCCCCAGCCAGGGTTCTGGAACAAATCAGGGAAAATTGAAGGAGTCTAGGTAAGGCAAATCAACTTCAGGTCAGCCTGTGGCTTAGCTCACTTTAACCTTCTGTCTCAGTATTAGAAGCTGGAGTCTGTCGATGTGCCTTGTAGTCAGCCTCTTAGTGGTATTTAATCCACTTGGCACGGTTTCCCATTTTTTCTTCCTGCGCTCTTATCTCTATGTCAGTAACCTATCTTGTTAGTCAGTAGCCATTCTTTCCGGAATGCCCAGAGTACTGCTGTGAGCCCAAGTTTGGGACCTACCTGACACTCACCACTTAATGCCTTTGGCAGACTCTACCCATGACCTCCTACTGTCCAGATGTTTCGCTGCGGGCCATAGCTGGGTCCACCAACTCTGTGCTGTCTCCCTGTTGATCTAGGTTTACTCTTGTATAGGTGATTGTACATCTTAATACACAGCATGATCCACAGTCTTTCCTTGAAAGCCCTAATTTTTTTCCTTATTTTCTTTTGTGGGTTTCTCAGTTAAAATAGAGCAAGATTGCTCACCACTAAAGCCAAATGGGGTTCATTTGAAAACTTTTAATTTATTCTCCATGGTACCTGAGTTGCTGCAGATAGCTCATAAATTTATTTGGTTTTTCTGGAGGTGGTTCAGTGGAATTCCCCAAACTGGATGAGATGGAGTATGTAAAAGCAAACTCATTTATGGGAGGCGCTTACTGAATATCTACAAACAGACAGGGATTTTAGCCCAGCGTAAAACCTTGGAAAACCTCATTCATATTAAAATCAAAGAGGAAATAATGCCAGGTGATTTGTTTACACAACTTGACTGAGATATACTCTACATACCGTTAAATTCACCATTTAAATTATATAATACATTGTATAATGATGTATAGTAAAGTTTTAAAAAAATTGTTTAGACTTCAGCAGATTTCAAGTTCAGAACAATATCATTACTCCAAAATAGCCTGGTCTCAGAGAGGTGGTCAAGATTTTATATGTGGATCATCTTAAACTAAGTTAATCATAGAATGATATTCTGTACATAATATAGGAAGAATGTACACAAAAGTTATACATTTAGAAACAGCACAATGAAGTGCTCACATGGGTGCTGAATTCAGATAATGTGGTTGACTTAATCCAGGAATAAGATTGCAGTGTAGCCTGCCTTTCATGCAGAAAAAATTCTGAGACTTAAAAATAGCTATTCTGGAGACGAGTAAGTCTATATGTGCACAAAAGTATGTCACATGTTAGAAAAAACTGTGGCTTCTGTGCTAAATCCAGATGAGGAGACACTTTCTCATTGATAAACATCAATCTGATTTACCTGTGCTGTGCACTCCCTGCACATACCTGCAAGGTCTTGTACCTGCAGGATAAACACCAAAATTTCTGAAGCCACATTTCCTAATGGACCGCAAAGAGCCAGCCTTGAAAGTACAGCATAAAGAGAAGCTAGAAAGAATCTTCTCAGTAGGAAGTGTGCAGCTCTACACTGTCAGAGATAATGATCCTCATGGTGTTTTTCTCTTGTGACCCTACCCAGTAGGCAAGGGACTATACTAGCAAGATACTGAGAATTTAAAAATTTGGTTCATAGTTTACGTCTGGGTTTAGTAAAGCATCCGTTCTGAGAAACTAAAGAATTCATCTGAATTATTCAAAATAAAAGGCTGAGTCTTGGCTTTTACTATCACTAAAACATGATACCTAAGAAATAGCAGTGATCTGGAGGAAGAGGTTTCCTTGGCAGGCTTCCCAATCTTGTTTACAAGAGTTTTTCAAGCAATTTTATTTTTATGAACAAGACTATTAGACCAGGAGGGGAAATGCATAATTAGGTGTTGAACCTTGAAGCGTTTATAATCTAGTTGAAGAAGTAAAGTGTGCTTCCCCTGGACAAATTATTAGATAATTTGTCCTACAATAAGAGTAGGAAGGGCCTTCTTTTAAAGGCCCTTATTGGAGGAAGGGCCTTCTTTTAAATAACTGTGGCAGTGATTGGATTTAAACAGTATTTACTAATATGGACACTCTGTGATATCTGATAATTGTGGTCAGGACAAAAGCTACCTAGATTCACTGCTCCCCGGTTTCGTTTCCATGTCTTCATCTTCCACCCAAATCCCCCGTTACTTATAGGGAAAGAGAAAGTTTCCTGTTATTGAGTTGATCAGGTATGTAGTCAGCTCTTATTTTTACCGGATTAATGGCTTTGAAAAGAAGAAACAAAGATGCTCAACAAGGGTGACAACTAAATGCCCCTGAATCAACTGTTCATTTTTTCTACAAAATGTTCATCTTCTTATGCAGACGTATATATTTTCTCAGGGAAAGACCATGATGTTGTAGTCTTGGTAAAATCCTGGCACCTTGTGATTCAAATGTATGCCTATCTCTGTAGCTCTTCAAGACATATTAGCACCTTTTCCCCCTCCCTACTTTCACTTTTTATAAATCATGGGTTGAATATGTGCTGACACACTAGGACATTGTTATTACAGAAATCGGTTTTCCTCTTATCTCATTCAGCCACTAAAGCATTTGTTTTAAAAGTGACAATTGATATCTATAAGCCTATGGATGCAAGGGTCATTTATTATAGGACCCATGATTTATCTACAGCTTTGGGTCTTATGGACCATGGCATTTTATTTGCAAAATTCGACTGATTGGGTTCTGTATAACATCAAATTTTATCTCCGTAGGAGTAAAAGTCTAGCTCTCCTAGGTGGATATCTAACTAAATACTCACTAATGATGGATGTAACGGGACAAGAGTCTATTTTATCTTGAGTTTTGTTTCCACAAACCGTCTCAAACTCAGCAGGCAACTATTTAGGGGAGTATAGTCTCCCAGTGAAAGTCTTTGATTCACTTTCTGCTTTGGTGAAGTGTTCTTGGAGCCACCTCCTCAACACAATTGTTTCATGGTTTTTTGCCTCCGGTTGAAATGCAAAATACTTTTTAATGGTTATCAGTGATGAAAGAATTTATCAATACAATCTTATTTCTATCCATTTCTTCTAATTCCAATTTAATAAGTTTGTCTTACAGGGAAAAATTAGGTATCAGGACATTTGGGAAGGAACTTAAACTCAGAAGTGGTTCAAAATGTATTTACAATTTAGGTGTTATAAAACTGTCCCCTTATTTTAGCAATAACTTGAGATTGTTGAGTTTTCTTTTTTCTTTTTTTGAAATTTTTGACTCACAGAGTATGAGAAAATGCATTAAAGAACCTATCAAGAAATGAATGTAGCAAAGCTTTTTTTTTTTTTTTTTTTTTTTGATGGGAGGGAGTATATCTTTTTAGCTAATTGACACTATTAATGATATTACTATGCAGATCATTGTCCCTAAAGCCTTCTTCCTAAAAATAAAATGTAACTGACTTGGTTTATGACCAGAGTCATTTCAGGCTAGTTTTCAATGAATTTACCACCTAAAGTTCTTGAATAACACCTGATTAAATAGATTAGGAAGTAACTGGTTGGGAGTCGGACTTGCGAGTTGCAGGGAGGAGAAAGATCCTTTAGAGAGATAATACTCATTGATCTTGACATCCTTGAGATGTCTGATCTTCTAACCCTTCCAATGCAGTTCTTCCAGGCCATCACTTTCTTTCTAGGTTCAGTGTTTTCCCTACAAATTGCCACTGTACCCACTTTGTCATTCCTGTAGCTAAAATACCTCATTCTACTTACTTTCTGACTCCTTTTTCCAAGTGCCTGAAGAAAGTCATCCCAAAAAGACTGGGTTCCCCTTGACTGGGCCTTCTGAGTGTCTCTACTGGTAATTGAAAGCTTTTATTCATGCAGCTTGGCATGTCCCTTCCTCATTCCATTCTTGTGTCTTCCCTGCAGTCATCTGCCAGGTAGGTTTCCTAGACATGTGGCAAGGACTGGAATCCAGTACCTCCTGAGATCACTCTTTCTGTTCATGTACAGATCCTATTGCTAGCAAGAGCTTCCTTGGGATGCATTTTAGTCTGTGTCCTGTAGCTTCTGCCAGTAGATCCTACTTTAGCACTTAGGTGATTATGGAGAATTTGAGACTTTAATCCAAATATCAGCTCATTATTGGGAATAGTTATTGAAAATCCCTGTCTTCACTATCTAGCCTTCCCCCTCTGGATCTTGTTTCCAATGTCAGCCCTCAACCTTCACCCGTGATTTCATCTCCATCCCAGTTAGTAAAGAGACCTGATCCAACTATTACTTGTTTTCTCGCTTGAATCCCTAATTACCTTTCCTCTACTATACCAATTCCTTTATGAATTTGCTCAGGTCCACCTTACACCACAGAAATTAAAATAAATAAAGCCTCTTCTTAGCCCTGCTACTTTCCAAACAACCACACAATCCTGTGCCATCTTTTTTCTGTCAAGTTATTTTACTAAATTTGTATAATTGGTCTATGTTTTGCATTAATTTTTATAAGCTACAAAGGTGCTATTTAGCATCGTGTTTTTTGAATTTGAAATAAGCCTGGTAGTTAACAGATTTCCAAAAGTAGCAATGGTTAAGATTTGATAGAAACTAATATATGAAATTAGAACAAAAAGTTGATATTGTCTAATGGATGAATGCATATATCTGGTCTAATCTCTTTGCATTCAGGAAGAATCTTTTAGGAAAATTTTTGTCCTTATTGTCACATTTCAATAACTCATAACCCTCCTTCCCAAATTCAACTATGCAGAATGGGAGTGGAATAATATACTATTATTAAAAGATGTTGTCATCTATTAAGTTTTCTGTGATGAGCAGTACATATTAATAATGTACTATATATATATATTTTTTAAATCTCCAGTACTACAGCCTTCCTGTGAGCATCACTCTATATTCCTGTTGTAGAATGAAGGTTCTGATGCCTTTTGCACTTTTACTCCCTCCCCTCTAACTCTTGATGAGATGGGGGTCATTGGTAAGACACATGAAAAAAGAGAGAGGCTGTTACCATGAAACTATGTAGTAGTATTTTTTAAATAATAAGTATTTAAATAAAGGTTTCTTTGTTGCGTGGCTATGTTGCTCTGGGAAGTCTAAGCAACCCAACACACTCCAAGGAATACTGTGAAAAGCTACTGGCCTTTGCTCTTGAAGCAAGGAATGAAGAAGAGAACAGAGTTATAAAGCACTGGAGAAAGATGAAGATGACTCCCACTCTTCAAAAACATGCCATAGCACACTAATTTTTGAAGCCAATAAATGGAGTAAAGAGAATTATTCATAATACGAAAATACTTCATCATTAAATGGAAGTCCTAACAATTCTCTTGAACAAAGAGGTACCCTGGTGCTTTCATAGTGATTCACTGTCCAATCATTTAATTCCTGAGATTTTCATGTCCTAAGATGAGCTATATCTGTAAATAAAGCTATGTGTTATATATCATCTACAAATAAAACTCGTGTGTGTAGGTGCACGTTAAAATTTTGTGAAATACTCCAGACTCTAACATTCTCACATTCTAATGGATTTCTGTAACTCACAGGGACATTCTAGAGTTCTCTAAATTCTGAGCACCATATAAAGCTAAATTTGATTCAATCAGTTTTCCTTGATGGAAGAGAAAATTACTTAAACCTCTGTGACTTGTGATCTGTGATTGCACTCTGTTAAATGTGATTTGAAGGTCAGGTGTAACTTAAAGCCATGGAACACACTGAAAATTCATTACTTCATTTTAATTCATGTAGTGCCACAGCGAAGATCCCATGGACATTTGTACCTCTGACCCAGGACTGTGAAGGAACTCCGTCTCTCTGATGTTGCCTTATCATTCAGGCTTCCATTGATGAGACTGCAGAAGCCCTCAAAGAAATAAAAGTTCATGATATTCACCAAGCCATCAGTGGAAGTCCACTATTGCTGTCCTACAATGCAAGTACAGGTCACACAGAAGAGAAAAGTACTTTGTATCTCTCACCAGCAAATGAAACCATAAATACTGTCTTAACCCCATGAATGATATAGTTTCCAAAAGCAAATGGGAAAAATAGCCAACAAGCAGGATTCATTACAAACGTTTATGAAGTTTCTCAACTGTGGAAGGGACTTTGGAATTAATTCAGTATAGCCTCTTGTTTTAGAATGAAGCTGACTGAAGACCAGAAAATGTAAATTACTTGAGATTACACAGCTTCTTAGAGGCACAGCCAGGACAAGAGCTCAGGATTCCTGATTTCAGCCTAGTCCACTATACCAATAATTAGTTGCTAAGACAACTTTATATTCCTGAGATGTCTTTAAGTATAGAAAGCCAACTATGAGAAACATGTATTTGCCTAGACCATGCATTGTCAACAAGGGCTATATCACCTCCAAATTAGCCTGGAGATTGAAAAAATCTTAGACGTAAGATATGAGAGTGGTTCGTGACCTTCTGAAACGCCATCATAGCCAAGATATACTACATATATGGCTTCCAAGTTTCAAGGTAAGGGATGAGGTGGAAGAAGAAAGGATTAAGAAAAGAACATGTAGAAAAACTTTTTAAGGCCCACAGTTCTTTTATGAATCTAGAACTCGTGGTTTTAGGGAAGGATCTTAGGCAAGTGGCGAAAACACTGCTCAGTACAGATCCTGGAAGCTCAATTTGTTTTTAGAGGTAAGCCAGAAGTATGCTTTGCTATTCTCATCCGGATTGGTGACCTGTGGTGAATTGTACCAGCTGGCTTTTTATAGAATTAAATTCAAGTCTTCGTCATTTTATATCCAGAGGACAAGCAAAAAAGAGGTTACACAGTGTTCTTGGTACTATGAACAAGGGACATACATATAAGGTGGCTGTAGGAATCTAGGAAAAAGGCTTAATGTAAAGGAAAATTCCCAGGCTGTTTCAGGATCTCCTTCCTACTTCTGCCCCTTGCCACTGATTTCCTCTTGAGATTGTCCAAGCTGCAATATCCTCACCTATAAATTTGGATTTCTCTGTATGATTTCTCTGTCTCACATGGTACATGTATAAGCAGTAAACCTGGAACATAGTAGTTATTAAGTAAATGATAATGTGTATCATGATTATTTTAGCTGTGAATACTTTCAGCAGCTGTGAAACCAACACTAGTGTTCTACATCAATTTATTTAGTAGGCAATTTGTTCTTGTTTCCCCTTTTGAAAAACTCTCCCCTAGTCTTTGCCCCTCCCCCTTTTCATTCTCCTGCTTTTGACACTCCCTGTCTGCCTTTGGTTACCTTGTGTTCTGTTTGCTGAGCGTGACACCCAGTTCTGCCTGCATAGGGATACCTGAGCCAAACTGAATTACCATGATTCGGCACAAGCATTGCCTTACCTTATATTTCTACCCTCCCATCTCCAAGAGGGCACTGTAAGGTATCTCCCTGGTTTATGTCCCCTCCATGAGACTTCTAACTTCTTGAGGGCAGAGATTCATTTATTCAACAGGTTTTTATTGGACATTTACTCTGTTCCAGGCACTGGTCTTTAGCTATGAACAAACCAAACAAAAATCCTACCCTTGCGGAATTTGTATATCCATAGGGTAGAAAGGCGTAGACTGTGAGTGAACCATAGAGTATGTTCATGGTAAATGCTAAGGAGAAAAATAAAGTAATAGAGATAATAAGGAAGAAGTGTAATTTTAAAAGTTGGCCAATTGAAAGCTCTCCCACTCTGCCACACACACACAAAAGGCGTTTGAGAATAAGATCTACAAGAAGTGAGGGAATGGACCATGGAGATATTTGGGGAAGAATGTTATATCCTGAGAGCTGGGAGGTGCATTTTCATGGCTGCCACAGGGCCAGAAGTGTAAAGCCACATGGATCGTTTTGAGGGTGTTGGCATTTACTCTGAGGGAAACAGAATCGCGTCTTTTGCTCCTTAATACCACAAGTCCTGGGCCCGTTGCCTAAAATATGCCGGCATTGAATAAATGATTACTGAATGAACCTACTCAGTCAACCCTACATGTACACACACACAACCAATTAAATGATATACAAAGACTGGCTTTGTGGTGTCCTATTTAGACAGGTACCGTGTAGGATAACCCTGAAAACATAGAACTCACTGCATATCATTTAAAGAAGTCACAGCAGAGTACATGGCTTTAGACCTGTCAGTTCTTTGCCAATAGACAATAACCACAGACCTGGTGACAAAGCTGGGGAGAGAGGTAGACAAGATGAGGCAGGGAAAGTATTAGGTAGATCCTTAGACAATTAGATGAATTTGTAGATTTAGTAAACAACTCTGATGCCCAATTAAATTTGCCGTGCAATACATAATGAATAATTATCTCGTATAAGTACATCCCATCAATATTTCACTAGGTGTTCAGCATTTTATCTGGCAAGCCTATCTCCAGTAGACAAGATTTAAGTGGAACTTCGGCATCAAAACTGAATTCTCAACATAGGCTGACTGCTGTGAGCTCTCCATCCAGTGGTCCGGAGAAATGATTCAAGGAATGTGGGTCAAAATAATCAAAGTCCTATGTACGTTTCTTTTTATCCCATTATTTTCTATTTATATTATATAATTTTACATTGTATACGTTGTATGGCATTTATTTATATTTTATAAATATTTATTGGAACTGAATAGTCAAACATTTATTCCTGGTAAGGAATCAAAAAATTGGAGAGACCTGTGCTATTCAGTAGATAAGCAGCATTGGGACAAAGAACATCTATTCTTTTACCCCTAAAATCAAAACAAAACAAAACACACTCGAATGAGGAAAATTCTTATTTTCTTGGTAAAAATGTCACTGAGGTATTTAGTTTGGGGAATTTGTGAAATTGACCAAATGTGCTGAAATAGAGTTTTTTGTCATAAAATAGCTGATGATAACTAGGATAAATCACTGTAAGGTAATCACATTCAAACAATTCATTTTATGCATTGTTCATCTTATGAAGAAAGAGTACCTTGGACTTGATCCCTACACTTCACACGGTCAGTCATACTTTGTTGTTTTGTTCTGACAATTGCCTGTCTATCTTCCAATTTGAAACGATAAAAAAGTGGAAAGAAAACAAGAAGCCGCAAACTGCTCCCACTGTGCGGAGTGACAGCATTGTAATACCACAGAATCTAGAGACAGATGGTGGCTTATAGCAGACATCAATCTTCAATGAGAGTAAATTTAGGATAATGCCCCTCTTTGGTAATGGACATGTCTTTGCAAAGTTATTGCTGACAGCATCCTCTAACGTGCTGATTTGCTAAGACAAGGTTTTTATTGCATCTAATCTTGTCATAAGGCATGAAAAAAATGGTTGGGTACATGTTTTTCGTGTATAGTTTTTACAAGAATTGCCTGCATTAGAGGGTGGCTAAATTGTTTTCCATATTTTATGGCACATTTCTAATGTTCCACCGCACACAACATTGATCACTCAGTCCATTAGCTTATTATGATATCCTGAAAGGAGACACTTCCTTTGGGAAAAGCCATTATTTGAAATGAGATAAAGGTCCTGACTACATAGGACAAAGTGGGGTGGACTCCACTGAGCAATTCTTAATTTCATCAAGGGAGATAAAGATGTGTGTGTGTGTGCGCGCGCGCGCGTGTGTGTGCACAAGTGAAATATATCTCTTTTTTCAAAATGTCTGACCTATCCAAATCTGCTTTGCCTTTTGAGTGAGTTGAACACTCCCCAACAGCTCTGACTGTTCCCATTAAGTGTGGAAACAGCTTTACAACACAAAACTTTTTCATACTTATATACATTGGGAAATACTCGTAGCATCATCAGTGTTATAATAGGAAAATAGAAAAAAAAAAACAGGACTGTAATAGAGGAATTTATTAACACAAGTTGTAGAAGAGCTGAGGAAACATCCCTGGATTGTGGAGTATCGCAGAGATTAGCCACAACAGAAAGTGCCATCACCACCAAGTGGCACTTCTAGATCCGAGGCCACTTAGAAGGAGCTGGACCCGTTCTGGGGCTGTGTTTTAGAGCTGGGATCATGAAGGGAAGGGTTTTTTTCCCAATGGGCCTGGAATCACTGTGGAGGTACAGCCCCGGAAGGAGAGCCGACTGAAGGGGAGTGAGAACATACTGGGTTCTCCCCTCTTGGTATCCTCAAATTTCCAACAGCTCTGCCCTTAGGCAAGGAAGCCTTGTAAATGTGGTTCCCAGCACTGCAGAACAAAGCTGGGAGTCAAGAGATAAACAGATAACTTAAAATGGAAGCAACTTTCTTCCCCACTTCATTTAATATGCTTTTGAGCACTGTAGACTCTTTCCTACACATAAAGACACAGGTTTTCCCAAGCTAAAAACTTGGAAATCTTTGCTGCCAGGGGTAAGGGTTGAAGTGGGGGTTGAAGCATGAGAGAAGTGGTCTACAGAACATGCTTTGAAAACTGTTGGGAGGTGGCTATTCAGGCTCCTTATGCATTTGTGCTTTGAGAAATGTAACTGTATGGGAAAATAAAGATGCCCCATGGTATTCTACACCTGCTATATATCTGAAGCTTCTGCAAGTATCACTTTATTATGATCAGAGTGGCCTAAAAGGGGAATTCATGTCCCTGTAGGGATATAAACTATGATATCTTTATCTCTCTCTGAAATCTCCAAATCGTGTCTTCCCGGTAGGGGGTCCTTTGTATCTGCTGTTGAGATAGGTAGACAACACCAAGTTCTGCTTTGACAAGAAGCACAGACCGCTCCAATTATGTAAAACCTTCAGGCTGGAAACTTAGTAACACATGAGTTACTGTACCAGCCCAGACCTCAGGGCTAATCAATTATTTTCTCTTTGACAGTAACACAGATGGTTTATGGACTGTCATGTTTGTTCTCTAATAAATGTCTTAAATACTTTTAGGGTCGTACTGCAACTAATAATAACTTGCTCTTATTGAGTGCTCACTAGATGACAGGCACCGTTGTAACCTTTCTACTTTTACTAATTAGTTTAACCCTCACTATAAACCTGTGGAGTAGTTTTATTATTATTTTCATTTTCTGAATTAGCACTAGAGACAGAGAGCATTTCTGTAACTTGTCTAAATGCATGGGACTAGTGATGCTCAAGTTAGATTTCAATCCTGTGTCCTAAGACTTCCCACTGTCCCATGATGACCCTTTATGGATTAAAGGCTCATAATTTTACCTAATTCTTTATACCAGAAATTGCCTAATGAATAGTTATGATTATTATCTTGAAAAAAAAGGCAAAATCGCAATCGTACTAATTGTAAATATCGTGATGTCACATAGGCTTGGGTTGTTAATATGCTCTTTTAAACCAAGAAATTAGATGTGCTTTTTTGCCAGCTCACAAAATCAGGCCATAAATATTTTCCACATCCAGTGTCAATTAAATGAAACTTTAAGTGAGATAAAGCAGTTGGGACCATAATCTTAGGATTTTTCCTTCTCAGAATATAAAGCCTTAGGGGAAGGGACTGGTGAGGGTGTGTTCTGATGGAGAACAAGGACGAGACAGTGTAGGAACCTTGGACCCTAGACAAATTGTAGAACCACAAACGTGTCCATCTTGTTTGCTAGGATTACATTTGACGTCTGATTCAGTGTCTTTGTCTTCTCTTATGAAAAGCAAGCAATTAGTGATATGGGTCCAGCACTGGACAAATTAGAGGCTAACGGAGGTCACATCATAGACTCTAACACCTGCCACCTCCAGCATGAAAAATGCCAAGATAAGGAGCTTGTTCTATCTTCGAGCCAGGGATGGAGAATGAGAGCATTTTTTTGTTACTTGTATTCCTCTACTTCTCTTTCACCACAACCAATATCTAGGTGGCATTAGTCTCTGTGAAAGATGATGGTAGCCTACGGGTGCCTGGATGGCTCAGTCGATTAAACCTCTGACTTCAGTTCAGGTCATGATCTCACAGTATGTGAGTTTGAGCCCCACATTGGGCTCTCTGCTCTCAGTGCAGAGGCTGCTTCAGATCCGCTGTCTCCCTCTCTCTACCCCTCCCCCACTCTCTCTCCCCCTCTCAAAAATAAATAAAAATTTTAAAAAAGATGATGGTAGCTTAGATTGTGAAGGGGGCAGAGGAGATTAATTTGAATTCATTCTAATAATGGCTGGAGTTAGAACTAACGAGTCATGGGAATAGTCTAGATGAAGAGGTTTGGCAGAGGGAAGAATCAAGACTTCCACCGAGGTTGAGCTATTGGGGTGTATGCTGCAAAAATTACTGTGACGGGAAACACTAACAGAAAACAGCCTTTATTGTCCTTGTCATTTTATTATTTTAGTGGGACTTGTGGTATTTGAGTTGTATTTTAGATACGTTAAGTCTGAGTTTCCTATAAGCCCTTAAATATCAAGGGATAGGGGTGCCTGGGTGGCTTAGTCGGTTAAGCGTCCGACTTCAGCTCAGGTCACGATCTCGCGGTCCGTGAGTTCGAGCCCCGCGTCGGGCTCTGGGCTGATGGCCCAGAGCCTGGAGCCTGCTTCCGATTCTGTGTCTCCCTCTCTGTCTGCCCCTCCCCTTTTCATGCTCTGTCTCTCTCTGTCTCAAAAATAAATAAAAAAGGTTAAAAAAAAAATATCAAGGGATAGTGATATATACCTCCTGTGTGCAGATGAGAGGCAGGACTAGTACAGATAATGTCAACATCAGCATATGGGTTTAAACATTTTTTTTTTTTTTATTATGGGTTAAAATGTGCACAGAAGTAGACATGAGTACAGTGAGTCCCATGATCTCTTAACCCAGGTTCCACAACCATTAGTTCCTGGACAGTCTTGCTTCAACTCTGTCCTTCCATTCCCTGCTTCCCTCCTCCCTGCCACCACCGCTAACAATGCTGGATTATTTTGGAGCAAATCCTAGATCACATATAATTTCCATCATTAATTGTTCAGTATAGACTTTTAAAAGTTGACAGGACTCTATAAAAATATAATCACAGCGCCATTATCACAACTAAAAAAAAAAAAAATCTCTGAAATTTCTAAAATTTGAGCCAGTGTTTCAATTTCCTTGCCTATCTGTAAATTTCTTACAAATCAAGTTCTGAATAATGTCCGTACTTTATAATTAGTTGACTTTTCTCTTGTGTTTCTTTCTCTTTCCTCTCCTTTTTACCCCTTGAAATTTATTTGTTGATAAACTAAATTTATGGTCTTAGGGAGAGTCTCACAATCTGTATTCTTCTGATTGCATCCCCATGGGGTCATTTACCCCATTATTCTCTCTTTCCTCATTGTTTCCTGTCAGTTAGGAGTTGGATCTATAGGATTTTTCCAGACTCAGATTTGATTTTGGGAGTGGGGGGACCAGAATATTTTACCCTTGGTGGTAGATATTTCCATGAAGAGGCACAAAATGTCTGTTTGTCTTGTTTTTCTGATATTAGCAATCACAGGGGATTACCACATAGATCCCTTATTTTATTTAATGTTGCAAAAAGCCTCTTCAGTTTGGCTTCTGGGCAATTTGGACACATTTCCTGCTTTATATGTGAAATCAACCATTTCTCTTAGGAGACCCAGTTCTTTATAGTTGGAAATCTTGATTTTTAGAGGACGCAAGTTGGGTACTCATTGTTACTGGGTTGGTCTCTGTGATTACAGCTATCCCACATTCATACTGATATTGTCCTTTTAAATTCAGAATTACTGGACTTTTAGGTGGCGGCTACTCTTGTGGTGAATATAGCATAACATATGGAGTTGTTCAATCACTATGTTGTATACCTGAACGTAACAGTGTGTGTCAAGCACAGAAAGAAAGAAAGAAAGAAAGAAAGAAAGAAAGAAAGAAAGAAAAAGAGAGAGAGAAGGAAGGAAGGAAGGAAGGAAGGAAGGGGAGGAAAAGAAAGAGAAAAAGAAAAGAAAGAGAGAAAGAAAGAGGAAAGGATGGGAGGAGAGGGCAGGAGAGAGGAAGGGAAGGAGGAAGGTATATAGATTAATCACTAGACTTTTACTTAACCTCTTCTGTCTTGTATAGTGATGATTTCTAATGTCATCAAAAAGATGATTAACTTCTGGAAAAGTCCATAACCTGGGTCCTGTGAAAATAGATATTAAGAGGATAGAAAGAAAAAAAAAACCTGGCAGAAAGGAGCAAGTGGATTGTGGTGCCTTGAAATCAAGGATAAGATAATTTTGTGAGAAAGAGGAGACAGTGACGTTAGATGATCCTGAGAAGTTAAATAATTTAATGTGAAATTGTGTGAATTTATATTTGGCAAAAAGAAGCTACTGTTGCAGTTGAATGACAGGTGCAGAACCCTAGCAGTTTGGCTTGATAAGTAGCTGGGAGATGAGAAAATGGAGCACTATGAAGAGATTTGTCCTAATTCTGAAAGATGGAAATAAAGTGGCTGTTTGTAAGCTGTTTTCCCTCAAGGAGTATTTCTTAACTGATAAAATCTCGGTCTCAGGGCAACTTTTGTCTTAAGTCTGAGAGAGAGAGAGTAAGCCATCCATGCTTACAAAATGTAAATGAATGGGGCATAAATAGATTTCCACACAGGTTTCCTTTCACACTCCTGGACTTCTTAGTATACTGATTGATTCAGTGCATGAAAATGTGTGTATGCACAGTCCCTCTGGCAAGTCTGTCCATAAACCACAAGAATTTCGATCTTTACTGAACGGTAGAGGTCTGTAGGAATTATACGTCACCAAGGTCCCACCGCTCACCTATCATTTCTTTACATTAGCTCTGGATTCCTCTTTCTTCCATCTGACTAGTCCATCGTTCAGACTATACGAAGATTAGAGTGAAGAAAAAGAAATACCCAAACTTTTTGTCATTTCCATGTGTTGTAATAGATTCACCTGAAGTAATTACCTAGACTGTATATTCTCAGCCTCACTGGCTTGGCCAGATGGTGTGTTCCTTTCCTCTGCAGCCTGTTAGTTTATTTTAGCAAACCCTTGAGACTGCTTTAACATCCCATAAATGGAGTGGATGAAGGCCAGGTTCTTTCTAGGTTAATGATTTTGAGATCAGTATTTTTGAAACCTAAGCACTGTTTCAGCAAAGGAAAAAAATCAACAGATGGAAGAGAGGGTCACTCTCAGTGATTATGATGGCAATAAAACAGCTTACATAAGGAAAAGAACAGACTGTGTGGCTGAGTTGAGTCCTTGCCTATAGTTATGTGGTAATAGATACAGAAGCAAATCAGGCCTGCCTGTTGCTTTGGAGTCTTCAGGAGCGAAGATAAATTGCCACGAGACAATAATAGTTGTCGTGCTTTTCAACGTGGCATTGTTTTACTTTTTACTAAGAGTTCTTTTTTTCCAGAATTGCAACACATGCCTTGGAAATGAAGGGGGTTATGGTATTGATTACCTTTTATTTGATAACATAGAATCTGTAGCAAGTAATTTTAATATTTTTTAAAGAATTGTGTATGTTTTGAATCCTAAGAAGGCTCTGTATAAATGCGCCCCGCGTGACTGCTCACGTTCAGCATATCATTTCTCTGGGAGCAAAATTCTTTTTAGTAACTATGATTTAAAATAGTTTACCTAAAAACAGTACCTGAGAACACATGGGTGTTTGCCTTACAAAGAAATTCCAGAGAGGGAAGGAGGGTGGGTTTTAAAGAAAGGGAAATATGAAAGATTAATAGTGCACTTTGAACCTTGGTTCTTTTCTTTGCACAGGTGCAGGGACAATAAGAGCCCACTCTGGTTTCAGGTTTTCTCTCTCCCTTTTATCTTGATTATTGCTATCACCAGAGGGCTTCCTCTTTCAAGCAGCATGTACAACAAAGATCAAATTAAAGCACCTTAGGCAGAAGTGGGGTGCGGGAGCTGGAGCTGAGCATGGTTAAGGATCACTAATAGCTATAATTTTGTGTGTGGCGAGGGAGGGGAATCTCTTTCTTTCGAGCCGTATATTTATTTTTCAGCCAAAAATCCCTGCTCCGAAATGATCTCTGTTTGCTGATCTCACATGTAACTGGTCTGAAAGCAGTATTGTACTGAAGAGACCAGGGGTATAGATTAAATGTCATGAAGAATGGCCTTCAAAAATTGCAACACATAATTATCCATGCCTTTCTTATGAGCTAACATCTCGGGGCATGTGTAAACTGGAAAGCTAAGCTGGTTCTCAGAAACTGTGGACCTCAAGGATGGCTGGCCGTGCCAGTTTTGCTTCTCCCCGAAGGTAGATGGAATCAGTGTGGGGAGAGTGGACGGTGCCGTCCCTAAATATGAGGTCATGGATGCAAACCACCATTTCTTCACTGGTAAGTTTCTCATTACCTACACAAGTCACACGTTAAGGCAACCTGTGTTTGCTCACACGATGCCATAAACTCTAGAATGCTTAAGTTGTATGGATTAGGCTATAGCTCTGAGTAGACCAACATTTCTGAGAAATGGTCTTACCGACTTGGAAAATACGCCTTCCTGATTTCCATTCATTTATTTAAATATTTAAACCTAAAAAGCACTTAGCTCTCCTTTGCCAAAATGGTTCATATCCTGACACAGTCAAAATTGCCTGTGCTGACGGAAGGCAGTAATGGGTCTGGGAAGAATAAGGAGATAATACTTCACACTTTGTCTTATTTTGAAATGTTTCTCTTATAAAAATTGGAGGAGAGAAGACCCCTTTTCCTTTATCTCTCCAATCATGCACGTCGCAAAGCCCAGCTAGCCACCATATGAAAATAAAAACCTTTCCAAATTAATGATGAGGAGCTGAAAACGTTCAAGGAGAGTCAGTGGGCAACAGGCAATATTGTGGGGGTCCTTTCTGTGTCAGTGCAACTTCAGTATATACTGTTTTAGACACACTACCTTTCCATCTTTTTCCAATTGTCCTGTGGAAAACAGTCTCAAAGCCTCCTTCAAGCATATAGAAGTCTTGAAGTCCTAATCTTTTATGCATCATCATAGGATCCAAACATTGCCAGGTTTTACATTTTAAGTCAGCTTCTGTCATTTGGAAACACACACACACACACACACACAGAGAAAGAGAGAGAGAGAGATTGAGTGAGAGAGAGAACAAAAAGCTCTGCCTCTGCTTTCTGAACTGAGTTTAGGAACACTTTTATCTGCCGTTTGCAAAGAAGCCCTCCATTTTTCCTGTGGAGTCACTGTCTGATCACATTCCTCGCATTTGGGGGATCCCATCTGTTTATGTTAGCAGTGAGCAGGCTAGGCAGAAAGTGGGGGGAAAAATCAGAGGTGGGAAACAGAGTTTTGAAAATGTGTGAGAACTGTGTAGAAAACACACACATACGCACACACATTTTAACAATTTTCTGGAAACAATGGAAATCCCTTCTCTTCTTGAGAAACCTCCCTTCCTCTCTCTGCTCTCCAAACGCCATCCAAAACCCGTGTTGTAACAGCAGTAATCTTCCTGGAATGAAACAAAACATGTTTCAGAGGCAGCATGGGAGCCTGAGAGCCTTGAACATATGTGCAGCGTAGTATGGTACGAAAATATAGGCCTTTTTAATTAGACCTTAAAATTTTTGGAGTTAGAGAATTGTATGGTTTCCTGTCATATAGATTCATGCTGTACCACCAAGCTTTCTTTTTAATTAATACACAAATACAGGATACATAACGGGTTGCCCAGAGATAGCACATTCATCCTCACTAATGAGGGTATGGTGTGAGGGTGCTCAGTTCTTGCCTGAGGCTGTGCTGTTTTCAGTCCTTCATCCTGTAATTGCAGAATTAAATAGTTTACACTGGCTTTTGTGATTAGAAACAGGAGAAACACATTTAGGAGGTTAAAAAATCCACTTGAATATGGCATACTTACAATTTCCTGGTCACGCCAAGCCTTTAAAATTTTCTGGATGCATGCTTTATGTCTTGCCAGCATCCACCCCCCAACCCCACCCCTAATTCCCAGAAGCCTCTTCGCTTGGGAAGGATTAAATAATAAGAGTTCAAGCCACTCTAATTGACCAGTAAGAAATACTGAGCCAGATGCCTGAAAAAGAGATGACAAAAAGTGAGCAATGATGGCAAATAAATGTTTGGACAGGACAAAATCTACCTCATCAGGCCTTGAGCTGTAGGCTTAAAGGTGGGCTTGTGCTAAAGCTCCTCTCTCAGGCCTTCCGCTAGATATAAAAATGAGCAAAACCAAAACTCTGCCATTAGTGGCTGTGCCATCAAGTAAATGAGATGGGACAGATATAAATAACTGAAATATACGATAGACCAAGTTTAGCCAAAAGAATATGGAAGTATTCATGTTGGGGAAATCTTCTTTGTGGGGGGGGGAGGCCAATGGGTAGCAAGTTTTAGAAAGACATTGGTTTCAAAATTGGTCTCTTTGCATTAAAGACATTTCAATTTATTATTTAAAAAAAATTTTTTAATGTTTATTTTTGAGAGAGAGAGAGACAGAGTGTGAGCAGGGGAAGGGTAGAGATAGAGGGAGACACAGAATCCCAAGCAGGCTCCAGGCTCTGAGCTGTCAGCACAGAGCCTGATGTGGGGCTCAAACTCACCATCCCTGAAATCGTGACCTGAGCCAAAGTTGGACACTTAACCGACTGAGCCACCCAGGCGCCCCTCAATTTATTATTGATGTTGTTTAACATCTTGTTCCTTGTGCCCTGTCCTTGTGTGCCTACTGTAGTGCAGACCAGGGAAGGAAGTGCTCAGTGAGAAGCAGGGAGAAGAGAAACTCAGAAAGTCAATAACAGAGTAGCAGTTGAAAATGGAAGCTTAGGGGCATCTGGGTGGTTCAGTCAGTTAAGTGTCTGACTCTTCAGTTAAGCTGCCGACTTCAGCTCAGGTCATGATCTCGTGGTTGGTGAGTTCGAGCCCCACATCGGGCTCTGTGTTGGCAACTCAGAGCCTGGAGTCTACTTTGGATTCTTTGTCTTGTTCTCTCTCTGCCCCTCCCCTGCTCACACTTTGGCTCTCTCTGTCTCTTAAACATAAATAAGCATTAAAATTTTTTTTTTGTTTTAAAAAGTGTCCAACTCTTGATTTTGGCTCAGGTCATCATCTCACAGTTCATGAATTCAAGCCCCATGTCAAGCTCTGTGCTGAATGTGTGGAGCCTGCTTGGGATATTCTCTCTCTCTCTCTCTCTCTCTCTCTCTCTTTCTCTCTCTCTCTCTCTCTCTCTCTCTCTCTCTCTCTCTCCCTGTCTCTCTCTCTGCCCCTCCCCTGCTTGTACTCTCTCTCTCTCAAAATAAATAGATAAACATTAAAAAAAAAAAAAAAGAAAATGGAAGCTTTGCGTAGAGATCTAGTGGTTTACAAAACAGAAGAAAATGACCAACATCTCACTTTCTAATTAATATCTTTCACTCCATGATCCTCAGTGTACAGGTGTCCTAGAGGCCTGTCATTCTGCATAACCACAGAAGTTTCCCAGTTGGGACCAAAATAAATCCAACAGAAAATCTGTTTGGTATTGATATGAAAAATATTAAATTGTCCTACTTCTGGATGGAAAGATATAGAACATAAGTTTACTGACATGAAGTTATAAGTTCTAGTAATAAAGGAGTTAATGTAAATAAACAATTCCCTTGCTTTTGTATTAATATAAACTTTGTTTTGTTTTGTCAATGGTGATAATATATGTAAGCTACACAGAGAAAAGTCTATTCTTATAAAGAGAATGGATCTAAATGAATTTGTACAATATCTAGCTGATATCTATCAACACAAAGTTGTGACAAGAACACTTCATTAGAAGGGAAGAAATCTGTCGTCTGGGTCCAGTTCTACCCATTACAAACACCTTGTCCTTAGAGGAAAGTACCCAAAATTTAAATTTTTCGACACGTTTTGAGAGAGAGAGAGAAAGAGAAAAAGGGAGCACACATGAGTGGGGGAGGAGCAGAGTGAGGGGGAGAGAGAATCACAAGGGGTTCCACACTCAGCACAGAGCCTGATGCAGGACTCGACCTCTTGATGGTGATCACGCCCTGAGCCGACATGAAGAGTCAGTCTCTCAAACTTTAATCTGAAAAAAATGAGCATGACATTTATTCTTCCTTTTTTACAGCAATTTTTTGAGGGTTAATAGAGATATTTTATGTGGAGGTGCCTTAAACATTTGCACATTAATATTCAGTTAAATAGAATCTTGTGAATAGTTGCTTTGAAATGTTAAATTTGAAATGTTAAATTAATAACAAGCTGCAATAAGCCTCTTACAACTCAGCAGTCTAATCCCTTTATAAAGTAAAAGACCTGATGTTCAAGAATTTCAAGTTCACAGTGTTTTCCACGTGCCTTTGTTTCTTGCTGGAGTTATTTCATTGCTCTAATTATCTCATCCAAAAGGATCAACTGGGGTTTCCAACAAAGTCACCTATATAAAGCTATATAAGTTAGACCTCCTTAGACACACATGATCAATTGTACACTTCATTGGAATTAAACTATTTCAAATAGACATATGGACCAAATAGAGTCAAATGTTGTTGATTATTTGATTCTGAACATTCTTGGGAACTATGGACCATTCATGGTCATTGCTAATTACCTTGTGTCATGAACATAGTAATCTATGTTCATATTAATGCACTTTAATCTCTACCTAATTGATCTCTTTTCCAATCACAATCATGTTGTTTTGGAAATGAATTTCCAGAGGTTCTTTCTAGAGGTTGGGCAATAGACCAGTTGCTTATTTTGAATTAATTAAAATAGTCTCTCAATGGAAAAGGCTCAGAGTATGTATAATTTTTTTTTTACTAAATTTACTTTATTTAATCTCTTAAAAAGCAAATTGCTCTACACAAATTTCATTTTGATGCTTGTTTCCATTAAAGTTTCTTGAAAATTGTGTTATTCTGGGATTGTAGGTCAAAATCTTACTTAAAGAGTTTATAGCTTCTTGTTATTAAGTAGATGGAATTAAAATATATATAGCTCTATTTTGTAGTGTGTGGGTTCGGTCTTTCTTAGCAAATCTTTGTTTGACATAGTTCCTTCCAAAAGTTCCCATGTTAAGGGAATACTTTCACGGCTTGTTTAGGAAGCTTATTACAAAAAAATGTGGGGCGGAGGAGAGGGAAATTGTTGGAAAGGATCTCATAAAACCAAAGGTCAAGAAAACACTAGGCTTCAGAGCAACCAAAGCATGAACAGGAGAGTCAGTAGGAACCTGGGATGACCTCTGGATATCATGTTGGTCTTGCATAGGCTTATATCTTTACTTCTCTCTCCACTCTTTTCTTCTTCTCTGTATAAATTATTTTATTGATGTATAAAAGTCTTAAGTATACCGTTCATTATGTTTTCACAAAATAAACTCACCAGTGAAATCATCGTCCAGACTAATAAGAAGACTAGTACCCGTAGCTGGAAGCTTCCTTTTGCCTCTCCCACTTATCAGTGCTGTCCTTCCCAGGGGTGAACTATCATACATTAGTTCTGCCTGATCGTGAATGTCCTAGAAGTGGAACTGCGTTATATGTAGTCTTTTATTCCTGGCCTCTGTCACCCAGTAGTATTTTTGTGGGGGTTCTCCTTAATGTTATGTGTAGCTTTATTTGGTTTCCTTACTATGTGGTATTCTGTTGGCAAATACGCCACAGTTTATCTTTTCTACTGTGGTTGGAAATTTGGCCTGTTTTTCATCTTTCACTATCACAAAAAAATGTGCTCTTGTATATAATCTTTAACGTGTCTCTGGTGCCCATATTTGTGCATTTCTGTTGGGTGTATGCTTTGGAGTAGAAATCCTTGGACATAGGTTATATGCACATTCTGCTCTAGTAGGTCGTGCTAGATACATTTCCAAAGTAGATATCCAAACAATGTGTGGCTTTTCTACTTCGCATTCTCACAGTAAGAAAAATACAAATTAGAACCACAATAATATGTTATTAAACTATAAAATTACACTGTATTGTAGTAGTACATACCCAAGATGAAATTAACAGTATATTAACTGTAGTATTTTTCAGGTCCAAAATTGTCACTTAATTTCTTTGACAGAGATTCCTTTTCTCAGAGGGAAGTTTCCATCTTGTCCTCTGTTTTTGGAAGTCATATTTATTTTGGGCTTTAAAATAACTGTCATAGTTATAAATATATAAATATTTATTTAATATATATAAACATATAAATAACTATGATAAGTTGTTTTAAAGTCCATATGAGATAACCCCAAAGTCTAGAGTATCTATGTTTCTATTGTGGGCTCTTTCTCTTGGTCCTATCTCTTGGTATGCCTTGGAAATTTTGACTGAAGGCTAGAATTTTTAAGAAAAAATGAGAGATTTTGGAAATAAGAGATTTTCTTTAGCTTCTTCAGAATGTTAGAATGGAGTAGGTCAGCTTTATCCAGTCTTACCTAGAATTGATTTGGGACTGGATTTTAGCCTTTTTAAGGATTGATCTGTCTAGTTGTTCAGCCGTCTCAACTGAAGGCTGAGCTCTTCACCAGGATCTTTGGACTTTGGTAGACTCTTAGCTCGAATTTTTATCTCTCAGTCCAATGAGACTACTGGTAACTAAGGTTTTCAGCCTGTTAGCAACTGTTTTTTGCTTGGTCCCCCAGACTCTCAGTCTGTTTCATTTACAAATGACAAATGCTTCTGGGGAAAGTGACTTAGAATGTCACGTTTACCTCTCTGAGCTTCCCTTCTCTTCAAAATATTGGCCCCTCAACGTTGAGCTGCCTTGCTAGCCCTAAACATCAAAATTTACTCCCCAGGTCCATGAGACACTAGACAGCTACATTCAGCTTCCATACCTTTCAGTCATCACTTTCCTGTTGATTTATTAGTATGTCAGGCAACACTGCTTATGAATCAGCAAATGGATTGAAGCAAAAGCATTATGGAATGTCATGCTTACGACAGTGAGTTTCTCTTCTTCCAGACATGTTGACCGATTAAGCACTGGCTCTTTAAATATCTCAATCATATTTCAAAGAGATTACTGTTATATTTTGGCCATTTTTTTGCAGTCATTTCTGTTACAAGATGGACGTGCTACAAATTGATTCACCATCACTGGGTGAATCGGAACTCCTGTCTTTCATTATCTCTTCCACTGTATGTGAATATTTTCTCCTTTTTCTCAACTTCAGCTGATAATGGCTTCTCTGGAGACTCATGACTTACAAGTTCAAAACTCAAAAATGAAGGAAGCTTGTTGTGTCAATTCCAAATTTCCAAGGTGAAATTTACTTGGTCGAGTGTTATCACTGACATTGGTATGTGTGTGTGTGTGTGTGTGGGGGGGGGGGGTGTCTTTGGCCTATTATCTAAATTATAGGGAATTTGAAAAAAAAATGCCTAAGAAATGGTAGTGGGTTTTGAGGAAGCAGAAAAAGGGTATAATACTACTTAAAAAGAAGCAGAATCATGGGGTGCCTGGGTGGCTCAGTCGGTTGAGCATCTGACTTCAGCTCAGGTCATGATCTCACACTCCATGAGTTCGAGCCCCGCGTCGGGCTCTGTGCTGACCGCTCAGAGCCTGGAGCCCTCTTCCGATTCTGTGTCTCCCTCTGTCTCTGCCCCTCCCCCGCTCATGCTCTGTCTCTCTCTGCCTCAAAAATAAATAAAAACAGTAAAAATAAATAAATAAATAAATAAATAAATAAATATTAAAAAATTTAAAAAAATATATAAAAAGAAGCAGAATCAGAGAAGAAAGGCAAATAGACATACCACATATGTGGCCTGAAGTTTCAAGTTGTACAATCCAAGGCCCATTTTCTCAGGGTTTCTTTTCTTCTTTTTCTTTTCTTTTTTTAAGCAAAAACTAAGTTTATTTATTTATTTTAAAAGAGAGAGAGAGAGTTTGTGCACATGAGCAGGGGGTGGGGCAGAGAGAGGAGAAAGAAAATCCCAAGCAGGCTCCACGCCACCAGCACAGAGCCCAGTGTGGGGCTCAGTCCCACAAACCATGAGATCATGACCTGAGCCGAGATCAAGAGTCTGAGGCTTAGTTGACTGAGCCACCTGGGCACCCCTCCTTTCTTTTCTTTTTCCTTTTGTTTTTCAGTGAGAAGCTACCATAGTGTCTTTCCAGATTATAATAATCAAAAAAATCTGTGTGTGCTTAACCTAGTTTTAAGTGTACTTCTGTGATTCATATTCAGAACATACAGAATCTTCCACCTCTAGGTTGATGACATTATCTGCTATCATTATTTGATGAAATTACCTGATATAGAGTCAGAGGATAATAAGTAGACAATTTTGAACTTCTTGTATTGCTCACTATTGTTGTACCTCTTCAGTAGGCCCTCGATCTTATCACACAGCTGTGTGGTAGTGTGTAGTGTTTTGATTTCCTGTGCATTTACAATTGCTAAACATTCACCTTAAGCGAAAAGACTCTCTCAGGTGGCCTTCTGGCATTTTCTGAAAACCGTTGGCTTTCTGCCATGTCTGCGTCCTTCTTCACATGCAGTTCTATGTGAGTTTGTAGTCTGTGAATTCTGTGCCTTAGCTTCCTAGTATGTGTCCGGTGTTCATGTTAGAAAAAAGTAAGGACTTTTAAATCCTACTTGCCTAAGATAATCCCTTCTTATGTGGCTCCATTTTGAAAACAGAGAATCTCCATTGAAAACAGAGGATCTGTCTAACACTGTGGTACATTTCACTCCCAAGCAGCTCAGAACCTGTTTCCGGTTAATTACATGTCTTTCTGTATTGCATAATTCCGTAGTTTTTTCACACTGACTGAAATCCTTTCTTGAAATAGACCATTCTAAAAAGAAAGTAAATAATTTATAACCCTTATGGAATAGCTTTGTTTATTCACTGAACAAAATTTATTGGATAAATCTTAGGTATCAGCCTCACCCAAAGCACTGATGATAGAGCAATGAAAACAATAGACAGGATTCCTGTCCTCAGAAAGTTTACATTCCAGTAGTGGAAAACAGAAAGTAGTGATAAATAAGTAATCAAATACATTTGAATGATTGTTTCAAATAATAATAAATATGTGAAGAAAATAGCATGATATAAAAGAAACTATGGGGACATGCAAGATATGGTGGGAAAGGAGGTATGGTTTAAGGAGGTGACATTTGATCAGATACTCAAAGGATTACGTGTTACCCATACAAAGATCTGAAAACAGCAAAAGTGACCCGGGTAGAGGCAGAAGATAAAATGATAAAATCAAAAGCAAAAAAGGCAGTATCTTTGTGCTAGCAAGCCTGCGATGATTCCTTTCTCTTGATTCTCACGCCTTTGTATGGCATCCTGGCAAAATGACTAGCACTAACTTGTGTAACCAACACAACAATTCAGAAATAACAGCGTGTGACTTATGAAACCAGGTCAAAAAAAGATACTGAGGTTTCCATCTCGCTCCCTTGGAGCAATCATTCTTGGGGAAGCCAGTTGCCAAGTTGTGAGGACACTCATGTAAACGTGGGTGGGTCCGTGTGGCGAGGAGCTAATGTTTCCTGCTAAGAGTCAGTCAGTAACAGAAGCTGTCTGCCAACAGCCATATGCATTAGCCATAGTGGAAGTGAATCATCTACCACCAGGTAAGCTTCCAGATGGACTGGCAGCCCAGAACAATATCATGACAGCAACTTCACGAGCGACCTCAAGCCAGAACTTACCAGCCGAGTCACTCCCAAATTCATGAGCCACATGAGGTAATAATAAGTGTTTGTTGTTTTAAACCACTAAGTTTGGGATCCTTTGTTACATGGCCGTCAATAACTAGTATAACTAATGAGTTTGGTAATGGAGGTGTAGTGGTACTATAACAAATACATAAGTATGCTTTGGAACCAGGCAGTGAAAAGATGGGAAGAGAAAAGAAGCGATCAAGTACCTTGAACAGACTTTAGGTAGAAGCCTGATGGCTTTCGAAAGGTTGATCATGAGGGCTTAAAGCAGAATGAAGGAAAAAAGACCCTGGGTGGATATTGGTAGAGAGTTTAGCAACACTGTTACCTGCAGTTGCATGGAAAAGTAGAAAATGTGGTTAATGAATCAAGTGATCTAGCTAAGGAAACTTCTGGACACTTTCCTGATTACAGCAAAATCTAAAGGAAAAATTGTTAAACAAAAAAAGACAGGACTTTAAAATGTATTTAAAAACCCTGGGGCATCTGGGTGGTTCAGTCAGGTGAGGGTCCAACTTCAGCTCACATGATCTCACAGTTCATGAGTCTGAGCCCCGCATCAAGCTCTGTGTTGACAGCTTGGAGCCTGCTTCAGATTCTGTGTCTCCCTCTCTTTCTGCCCCTCCCCACATTGTGCTCGGTCTCTCTCTGTCTCTCTCTGTCAAAAATAAATAAACACTAAAAAAAATTTTTTTTAAACCCTAAACTTCTCCATTTGGCAAACAATGCTAAAATTAAGAAATGGTTTCCAGGCAAGGGTAAAACCCAAGGTCTTACTAGGGAAACATGGTCTAAGGATAAAGTCAAGGGGGTGGCAGTAAAGATAATTTGCCAAGACCAGGTAAAGAGCTGACACTGCACCTCAGAGAACCTTCAGTCAAACAGTAGGTTTGCTAAGAAACCTAATGTATTGTCTCTCAGCAGTATCCGGGCAAGGACAAGGTAGAGAAAGGTTTATCTTAAAGAAGCTTATGGTTGTAGATTTTATCTAAAGGTTTGAATTCCAATGTGATTCACAAGTAAACCATAGAGTTTTAAAAATTATTATATTGGTAGAAACACTGACAACTTGAACTGAAAAGGATAGAGACAATATAAAAATGAAAAGAAACCTCCCCCCAAGTGCTATTGATGGAAGCAGGCTCAGAAAATTTTGCAGCTGCAAACATAGACTACCTTTGTAGGAAAGGAAAGATGAGTTAGAGAAAGGAACCAGGAGATCAGAGGTCAGAACCAGGAGCCATACAAAGTTATTCCTGACCAGGAGTAAGACTGATCCCTAATAAGGGAACTTCCAGTACTGGTTTGGCTGGATTTCAGTGACTTCTATGTGTCTCCAATTTACCTTCCTTTTAAATGGTTATCCGAGTGTCCCATCGTTGTATGTTGGGCATATAAGGGGACAGATAACTTATTGCTATAGTTCATAGATCTTAAGATCAGAAGAAACTGTACTAGAAGAGCTGCATTTAAGGAATTATACCTGAGGAGCCTCATCTGCACAGGAACCTTTATTTAGATGACACAATTCTGGATTTTTTTTTAATGTTTATTTATTTATTTTGAAAGAGAGAGAGAAGGAGAGGGGGAGAGAGAAAGGGAGAGAGAGAGAATCCCAAGCAGGCTCCACACTGTCAGTGCAAAGCAAAGCACAGTGTGGGACTCAATCTCATGACTGTGAGATTATGACTTAATGTGAAATAAAGACTTCAACACTTAACTGACTGAGCCACCCTAGCCGCCCCACACCATTCTGGATTTTGAGCTGGTACTGTAATGGAGTGGGACATTGGGTAGGGGTGGGGCACAGTGAGTATATTTTGCAGGTAGAGAATACGTGGATCACTGTAGGACAAAGGGCAGGCTTTGCAACGCAACCTCCAGGATGACCCCCAATTATCTCTGCTTCCTGGTAGTACCTTTCCTACATTGAGAAGGACTCACTTTTATTATCAGCAGGATATTTTGGAAATGACAGAGTCTGATTACTGAGGCTGGATTATAAAAGCCATCGTAGTGTCTGTCTTGTTCTTTTTCTTCTCTTGCTCTGAGGGAAGCCAGCTGCCACAGCATGAAAGTACTCAAGGATGCTCTATGAAGAAGGCCATGTGGTAAGGGTATTGGCCTTCTACCAACAATCAGTGAAGACCTAGAGGCCTGTTTCCAATAGCTGCGTTAGTGGATCTTCCAGCCCCAGTCAAGCCTTCGAGTGACAGAGATCCCAGTGAGCATCTTAATTGCAACACCATTAAAGATCTCAAGCCTGAACACCCAGATAAACCACCTCAGATTTCGGATCAACAGAGGTTGTGATATAATAAGTGTTAATGTTAAGCCACTATTTGGGAGGATTATGTGTTAGGCAGATACATATACCAATATGGTTTAAGGAGAAGCAGGGCCAATAGAGTTGAAACACTGTGAGTAAAACAGAGAGTGCTGGAGGATGAATTTGAAGAAAAGTTTATGGGTAGATTATACAGGAAATGCAGACGGTAAATATTTAAATTTTATTATAAATTCAGTTGAATGTCATTGAAGAGTTTGTTGTTTTTAAGTTTATTTATTTATTTTGAGAGAGAGAGAGAGAGTGCACAGGAGAGGGGCTGAGACAGAAGAAGAGAGAGAAAATCCCAAGCAGGCTCCACACTGGCACAGAGCCCAATGCAAGGCTCAAACTCATGAACCGTGAAGTCATGACCTGCGTCAAAATCAAGAGTTGGATGCTCAAGTGACTGAGCCACCCAGGCGCCACAAATGTCATTGAAGAGTTTTAAGCATAAGTAACATACTGAGGAGAAAGAGAAATAAACCAGTTTTAATTGTTTATTCATTCACTTTGCAAATAATTATTAAATGCATATTTATACCAGAAATCAAGCTAGCTACTTGCGATCCAATACTGAGCACAGTACAAAAAAAGCCTCCAATACAGAATTTACATTTCAGTGTGCATGGCAGTAACAAGTAAACAGGCTAAAAGTAAAACAAGGTAAATATAGATTGTAAATATAGAGAGCTCTCTCTCTCTCTCTTTCTCTTTCTCAAAATAAATCAATAAACTTTAAATGCAGGAGATAACTACCAGGTTTCAGAACAGACAAGTATTAAGATCTGATTTGTACTTTAAGCCAATCATCCAGTACTATATGAAGAATTTTTAAAACTACTTTATATAAGAAATAGAAATAATTTATATGAAACCTATTAAGCGTTCACATTTGTATTTTGGGAGGGAACAGGAGGCAAAAACAGGAAGACTAGTGAGCAGGTCTTGACCAGCCCTGGCTAGAGAAAATGTGGTGTGGATTAGGCTTGTGGCAATCTCTGTAAAGAAAAGTGAAGGGATCACATGGATTCAAGATGTATTTTGGAAATAGCTGTTGGAATTGCTTCTGGGGGGGTTGGGAGGCTGGTTCAGTGAATTGCAGCAGGCTTTCTTTGTTGGAATAATTTAACACCATGAGTTGTTGTTGTTGTTGTTGTTGTTGTTTTTGCCTACGGAATATGGCAGATATTTTAAATGCTTTAAAAAATTAAAGCAAATGTAAATGAATTTTGTTTTGGATTGCTAAAGAAATTTTATAATACCTCTTGAAATCATTCACAAAATAAGGCCTTACTGATAGTAGGTAACACTAGATCTTTGACCTTGCCAAAAGTATCTAAGAAAAAAAGGAGAAAGCATATATGATACTGTGTAATAATAAATCCTACAGGTAGAAAATACTATCAAGGCGTGATGGAGCAGATACAATGAGACTGCTTTTCTGCTGTGGACCTGTCTTTATTTAGAAATTAGATGTCACACTCCTTCTTTGGACACACATATGTGTTTGTATGTATTCATTCACTTACGTGTAGATACTTCACATACGTTGTAGGCACTTGTATTTTTACTACTGATCAGAAAGTCTCATTGCTTCCGTGTCTGCCCCTCATACAATTAATTTTAGTGTTGTGTTTTATAATATCCTCAGGGATATTTTCATTTCAAGGAGCCCACCTCCACCCATTTTTTTCAAGGAAAAGAAAATTATTCAGTTCAGGTGATTTTTTATTTCTCAGATCCGTTACCATATTTCCCCCAAGAATATCTATTTTGTCAAAAGCATCGCCTATAGATTGCTGATAAATATCTGAAATATTAGATAGTATGCTTTTTCCCAGGCCTTTGTGTAAGATCAAGCAATCTTCCTTCTTGACAGTCGTTCAAGGTGATGTCCACAACTCCGCCATGCGCGTTCGCACTTACAGTTTCTTGTGTCTTAGGTGAAGCATATTGTGTTCAAGGAGGCTTGGAGGCTGCAAAGGTGTGCGCCCACTTAAAAGGCAATTGCCTTGCGGTAACACTTTTCTTCCAGGCCTTTCTTTACAAATGTTGTAAGGCAGGGCATGAAAGGAAAATCTCCATTTGAAAATCTGGAAGCCCCGTGAAACTTGGGGTGTGGGATCACAGCCCCTCTTCTCATTTTCAATAGAAATCTATTTGTGGGTTTTCTATGCCTAAAGTGATGTTAACTTGACTGGTTCCTTGGTTCTTTCCTTCTCTTACATTTTATTCCCCACCCGTCCCCATCTTGTTGCTGTCAGGAACTCACAAACTCTATCTCTTCATGAACTCAGCTACCATGTCCACACCTTTACCTAATCTCATTTTGCCCTATTCTTATCCATTCTTTCCAACCTTCAAAGCCCAGCTCCAGTACGGATGTGCACATTATTGTATGTTTATATGTGTATGTGTACGAAGATACACAGGTGTAAGAATTTTTATATACTGGTGAGTCTGCAGACAAATTGATTTCTCACACTTTCTTCTATCCCCCTAACCTAAACATTGCCTCCTTCGTATTCTTTTTTAATCTCTCCTAGAATGAGGCCACACACCCAGCTTTCTTTAACACTCTTATTTCTGAATAACAGCTTTTTAGCTTCCAGCCCTGGAGATTTTTATTACCACTTGGGAATAGCAGAAGTTACTAGAGACAGATGAGAAGAGCAGGTTTTCTAGCAGCTCTGAGGAAATTGCCGAGGTACAAAATCATGCGGGGGGCTGGAATATGTTCTCTGTGGATAAGAGCTTTTAGTTAGGAGTTTCTTTCCTTTTTTTTTCCTTCATGTTAAATACACATGCAAAATAATGTGATATATATGTGTATACCTATCTATATATATCTATATATATCTATATAGAGATATCTTTATGTGCATATAAATTTGAAGAAAAATAGCAAACTTATTAGCTATGTAACCACAGTCTAGTTTAAGAAATAGGATACTGCTTGTTTCTTAAAAAATGAAAAGAAAAGAGAGGAAGAAAACAAACAAAACCAAACCCATGTGCCCTATTTCAACACATCCTGCCTTCCCCTCTAGGGTAACCAGTTGCCTGAGTTTTGTATTTATAATCTACTTACTTTTCTGTATAGTTTTATTACCAATGCAGTAAATTGGCAAAGGCTCCAAATGTTCCAAAGGGAAAAAGCAGCGCAAAATGTCATGTTCCCCTTAATGAGTTTTCCTCCTCCTGAGGACCTTTCCCCTTGAAGTTCTTGCCACCTCAGGAGTTCCTCAGTGCCTTCAAACAGAAGTTTCTTTCGTCTGGTTGGTTTTAATCTAGCTCTTCGAGTTATTCTGGAGAGGACAATTGGCTCCTTGTGAGCTACTCCATCAATTCCAGAGGCTGACTCCTTCTCCTATTTAACTCAATATGAAAAGTACAGTGTGATGTGAAAAGGACTGAACCCAGGCTTGGAGGTTTCTTGTATGAGATAACATTGTAGATGTTCAGAGGTTTGCCAGAGAGGGAGGGGAAAGGGCATTTTAGGCAGGTGGAATGAGGCAAAGCCGTGAGGATGTGGCATGACAAGATATATCACTGGGCAACTGCAGAGAGTTTCTCCTTTCCTGCTTCCCTCTTTCTTCTGAACACTGAGGCTTGCCAATTCCAAGCTGTCCTGAAAACTTGAGTAATTTCCCTTTCTTTGAGTTGGAGAGTCAAAGTCTACATTAAAGAAGGCGAAGATAAATAGCATATGAGCATGGGTTTCACTATCAGGCTCTTTTAAAAAAAAACTCCCTCTCCGTGTCTACTCTGTGCTCCCAGAACAGCTGCCTAAGCCCCTCATTCACTGTGTTAACCTCCTGTGTTAGATATGGAGATATCTTCAATACCTCTAATGGAGATATGCTGTACTAGCCACAGGCAGGACCTCATTCCACCATGGCCATGGTAACTTCCGGACAATCTGCAGTGTACCCATCACTCTTGGCTCAAGAAGCTCACCATCAAGTTATGGAGCCAAGATCTAAGTACATGAAAAGCCATTTCACTTTAACAGTGACTCATTAAGACCTGATATGTCTGGAATGGCACTAATTTCTGTGATACAAAAATAAATAGGATTTGGACATGTATGCCAGGAAAGATGTACAAGAATTACCTGGATGTAATAACAGAAAGAAAGAAAGAAAGGAAGAAAGAAACCATAAAAATGACTGTCAGTGGAAAGTGAATAATCTATAATATCAACATTTGTTGGAATGGTACAAATAAGTGAAAATCAATTAATTCAGTTTGAATGTATTCATATAGGTGCATCACAGAGACATGTTGACTGGGGGAAATACCTGGTTACCTTTTATATAAATCGAGACCACACATGGGGCGCCTGGGTGGCTCAGTCGGTTAGGCGTCCGACTTTGGCTCAGGTCATGATCTCGTGGTCTGTGAGTTCGAGCCCCACGTCGGGCTCTGTGCTGACCGCTCAGAGCCTGGAGCCTGTTTTGATTCTGTGTCTCCCTCTCTCTCTCTGACCCTCCCCCGTTCATGCTCTGTCTCTCTCTGTCTCAAAAATAAATAAACGTTAAAAAAAAAAATCGAGACCACACACATATTACAAACGTTTGTACTACTAATGATCGTTAATATCTATACAGAACTTAACATGGGCCCTTAAAAATACTTAAAATGCATTTTATTCTCAAAATAACCATGTGAGTTAGACTCTATTATTATGCTCACTTTTCAAGTGAGGAAACGGAGAAGTTTAATAACTTGTTCAAAGTCATACAGTTAACAAGTGGCAGAGCTGGCTCCAGAGGCTGTCCTGTTCAATGTCATGCTGTATTGGTGGGACTTTTATTCTTTGAACAGCATATTATTTCTTAAAAAGAAAGAAGAAGAAATACCTATAGCAAATTTGACATGATACTAAAATTTGCATTAACTCGAGTGTCTCACAGTAATTTTCCCTATTTTCTGTTTATTTAAAATATGCAATGAGTTGACATTTTTTAAAAAAATAAATGGAATTCATCTCTTCTGGTAAGATAGATATCCATGAAATAAAAACTGTCTTGGTGCAATGATACTGTTATAATTACCAAAATAATTAGAGACACTTGAATGTTTAAAAGCACTATTACTGGGGGCGTCTTGGGTGGCTTAGTCAGTTAAGCATTCAACTCTTGATTTCAGCTCAGGTCATGATCTCACGGTTTGTGAGCTTGAACCCCACTGCTGCTTGGGATTTTCTCTCTCTCTCTCTCTCTCTCTCTGCCCCTACCCCTCTTGTGTTCTCTCTCTCAAAATAAACGAACAAACAAGCAAACAAAAGCATTACCCTCATACAACACAGCCCTGGGAAGTGGGTAAGACAAATACGTAGTATTTTTACATATAAACAAACTCAGAGAATTTTTTTTAAATTTTTTTTTAACGTTTATTTATTTTTGAGACAGAGAGAGACAGAGCATGAACGGGGGAGGGTCAGAGAGAGAGGGAGACACAGAATTTTGAAACAGGCTCCAGGCTCTGAGCGGTCAGCACAGAGCCCGACGCGGGGCTCGAACTCATAGACCGTGAGATCATGACCTGAGCCGAAGTCGGACGCTTAACCGACTGAGCCACCCAGGTGCCCCCAAACTCAGAGAATTTAAGTAAGCTCCTAAGGCTGTGCAACGATTCACTGTTGATAAGCTAGTTTTGTTGTCCTATCAAATGATGATAATAATAGCACTCCTCTCCTTGAGAACAGTCCAGAAACACATCAGGCACGAGAAAGTGCCTAGAAGGAAAGAAACCCAAGGAATAAGACGCTAGCCCATCCATTGCTGTATATGGCAAAGAGGATGCTTTTTTCCTTCTCTTTATCAGAAATCATGAATGAAAACATGGGGAATAACTCCAAGATCTTTCCTGTCCCATCTCACCACCGTATCCACCACCGACACGTCAGTGAGGCAATCTAGACTTCCTGTTCTCTTCTAGATCTAATGCTGTTCAATGTGCTAACCACCAGCCACATGTGGCTACTGAGCACTTAAAATGTGGCTAGTATGGCTGAGGAATTGAAATAAATGTTGTCTAATAAATATGCAAATGAAACAGAGATGAAATATGTTTTTATTACATGAAACTTTATCATTGCGAAGACACTTCACTTGAACATTTGCTTCGTTTCAGATGCTCTTGTTGTATCACAGTGTGCATGTCAGACTTGTTTCTGCTTTTACACACAAATGCATCACCAGTCAAGTCGGATCTAGTCAGATCTAGTCAGTGTCAGTGGATTCAGTGTGAATGGTTTTTGCATGCCCAGATGTAACGATGTATTGATTTGAATATTTTATGCAAACAGCACAAATTAAAGTGACACTAACAATGCACAATTCATTTAATTCCACGTTAATATGGAACTTTACCTTCTCCAATACAGTTTCGTAAATTTTCCTTCCCAGTCATGTGCTTCATGGAATTGTTTGCACTCGATCACATCCTATGTCTTAAATACTTATTTTTTTCCCATGATGCTGTCATCCCCTCCCCCAAAAATCTATTTTGGAAGCTCAATATAAAAAGAATTTAGGGGCTTATCAAATGAGAAAATCATAAAAGACCTAATCCCAAGACCTAGCTCAACAGTCTTTTTCCTCCTTCTTGTTCAGCTATAGAAGGTAGCTGGGGTTAGATGAACATAACGGGGCCACATATTCCCCATGTAGACTCTAGCAAGGGTAAGAAACCAAGTAGCTTTACCTATCACAAAAATGGAAACTAGAAGTTTCAGCGTGCCTTCAGAAAGATAGAGAGAACCCTGTGACCCTGGATCTCATGGTGGGGAATAGCTTCTTCTTCCCAAGAACTCCACTTCCGCACTAAGCTAAGAGATGGGCCCTGCTCCCCACCTCTTAGCCTACATTTAATAAAAACACATAATAGTTTACCGGTTGTCTTCCACCCCCATACATACGCTAGAGCAGTAGAAAGCTCAGAATGTCCAGGGATACGTGTGTATAGGTGAAGAGCTCTCAGCTGTGTTTCTGTGGGGCTGTTAACAACTTCCCAACACCAAAGGAAAGTGACTCGTGCTCGGGGCGCCTGGGTGGCTCAGTCACTTAAGCATCTGACTTCGGCTCAGGTCATGATCTCACCATTCGTGAGTTGGAGTCCCATGTCGGGCTCTGTGCTGCCAGCTCCGAGCCTGGAGCCTCCTTTGGATTCTGGGTCTCCCTCTCTCTCTGCCCCTCCCCTGCTCATGCTCTGTTTCTCTCTGTCTCTCAATAATAAGTAAATTTTTAAAAAATTTAAAAAAAAAAGTGACTCATGCTCAATGGTCCTCATCACAGACTATCTTTCCCCTTCTATCTCACCCCCAGAAAAGATACAGACAGCTCTGTGAGTGGTACCTGTGTGCGATTATGTGTGCGGTACCTTGGCTGACTGTTGGACACTATGGACCCAGGATGGTGGTGGTAAAAGAAGGCCTTCTCTCTGCTTTTCCTTTTCCACATGGGGAGAATCTAAGAGAAAAAAGGAGAAGAAAAAAGGTTTTAGCAATGATAGAAGGGGAAGGAGAACAAGCTATTTACTGGCTTACCACCTCTTCCAGCAGTATGCAGGTTATTCTCTGACTACTGGACGTCAACTAGATTGAAAGCCAGGGCCATGATAATTCATCCTTGGCCAAGGCCAGTTCTCATCCCATGACATCGCAGCTCTAAAGGGGATCATGGACAGATATATTCTCCTAAAAACAGTATTTTCTTTATATACTTATAATAGTGTAAGTGGCTAGAGGCCATAGAATAGGGTAGACATTGGTTGGGGTATATATATGTTGGAGGTAGGGGCAGTAACACATTGCTTTGATGGACACTGAACCAGCCAGGGAAGAGACTAAGAACAAAGTAGGTGCTGCTTAGAAATCCGTTATATCAATCTTTCTGGGAAATAGCTAAATGAGACAATGGTATCTTCCGACTGGGTGGGTACCTTGAAGTGGGAAGCCTCTCCACAGAGTCTTTTCACTAGGCCTGCATTGGTGACATCATTACAGAGCACAAGATTCTGTCAGCCATCAAAAGTGGACATGTTTATGGTGAAGATGCACAGTTCCTGGAGGAAAAATAGGGCAAACGATAAGGAAGAGGCTAGGTGTAGAGGAAGTGGGAAAGGAAGCAAAAGAATGAGAAGAGAAAAGAAGGGACCGGGTTGTGGGAAGGAATAGAAATGGCCCCATCATCCATTATCATCCCTCTTTTCTCTGTAGACATACACAAACACTGACGCAAACCCTATCTCCTTGTGTGTGATCAGGGCACTGTAGAGCACAGTGATGCAATCTTGGCAAAAGTGTTCATGGACTTTTCCTTGAGCACAAAGAAAATATCTGCATGGATGTCCTCAGGCATGGCATTGCCCTTCCTGGAGAAGAATACTTTTGTGACTTCTATTCAGCCATGCTTGATAATAATGTGTAGATGTTATCCTTAATACAAATAGTTTAGCCATTGGAGTGGGGTACGATTTTGTGATCTCATTGACTGGGCAGCGCGTCTCTTTCAGGGACACCTACAACTCATGCTCCACAGATGAATCCTGTACCTTGTACCAAGGATTCAGCTTCTACTCAGCCCATTGAAGCCTAAGTATTCAACGTCAGCAACTGAGTCCTTATCCTGAACATTTTTATGTCATCTGGTCAAAGCGTTGAAACAGTTGAAGGATCAAGTGGAACAGCTGCAGAGAAAGATTTTGAAGAGTTTGACAGAGGGAGGCAAAGGAGGTGAAAGGGTGTAAAGGTTCCCATGAAAGCTGTAGGGAAAAGGAGACACAAAAGCCCCTTGATAAACCAGTGCTGGTCTCTAGGCCAAAACAGGTGAAGAGAGTAGGGGCTGTGTAGTTCACCCTGGCTCCCTTCCAGTTTTTTCATCCTGCCCTCTGCATCCTTCTTCTGTCATGGACCCAGTGAAGCCAACTGCAGCTCCTCAACAGAATCGGACAGTCTATGACCCCAGAAGATATTTTTTCTGCTCCTAATAATGTACTTAATGATTACATTTCATCATTTTATTTAGTTCTCTCAACTTGAAGTCCAGAGAAGCTTAGCTAGGTCATAAATGGAAAAGACAGAACTAGAGAACAAGGGATATACTTTTCTGGGAGCTCATGGACCAAGGCTATCTCTGAGTCACACAGTAGGATCCACCTGGCTTCTAGGTCTTCTCCTGGGAGACAGGATGTGCACATAGAAGGTGGCTAGAAAGTGACATCTCCAATGAAGTGGGGGCCTAGTCTAGGTTGGATCCCACACCCTCACTCTGCCTCTAGCACCATTTCCCCTTCCCTGACTAATGTCCGCATGAGACAACAGAAGAATCCCCAAAAGCAGGAGAGTTCTTTCTCTTGAGTCAGGAAAGTTTTGCCAGATGTTTTGTGTAACACCAAAGTTGCGTGATTCCAGAGGGTGTCATTTTACAGAATTGTGCCCCAAGAGGTAAACTGACCCAAAATAAGGTAAGAATGAGGATTCCTGCAGTCATGTAACCTCAAGTCCTAAACCCCTAATATTAATACAACTATGATGTGTAAATGGTGTGGCAGCTTGGAGATGGAGTGGACACCAAATCCTTAGAGCCCAGCTGATGGGACCACAGATTTCTCTTTCAAACCTGGCCTTGTCTAAGGAGATTTTTAGGGGACACCTCAATCCTGAGATCTTCCATTAAGAATTGAAATCAGGGTAGGGGCGCCTGGGTGACTCAGTTGGTTAAGTGTCTGACTTCAGCTTAGGTCATGATCTCGCGGTCCGTGGGTTTGAGCCCTGCATCGGGCTCTGTGCTGACAGCTCAGAGCCTGGAGCCTGCTTCAGATTCTGTGTCTCCTTTTCTCTCTGCCCTCTCCCACTCATGCTCTGTCTCTCTCTCTCTCTCTCTCAAAAGTAAATAAACATTAAATTTTTTTTTTTTAAAAAAAGAATTGAAGTCAGGGTGATGGGCATTGAGGAGGAGGTCACTTGTTGGGATGAGCACTGGGCGTTGTATGTAAGTCAATTTGACAATAAGTTATATTTTTTTAAAAAAATTGAGGGGTGCCTGGGTGGCTCAGTCAGTTGAGTGTCTGACTTCGGCTCAGGTCATGAACTTGCGGTCTGTGAGTTCGAGCCCCATATCGGGCTCTGTGCTGACAGCTCAGAGCCTGGAGCCTGCTTCGGATTCTGTGTCTCCCTCTCGGCCCCTCCCCCTCTCATGTTCTGTCTCTCTCTGTGTCAAAAATAAATAAACATTAAAAAAAATTTTTTTTTAAATTGAAATCAGGGTACCCAGGTGGCTCAGTCGGTTAGCGTCTGACTTCAGCTTGGGTCATGATCTCGCGGTTTGTGGGTTTGAGCCCTGCGTCCGGCTCTGTGCTGACAGCTCAGAGCCTGGAGCCTGCTTTGTATTCTGTATCTTCCTCTCTGTCTGCCCTCCCCTGCTTGCTCTCTCTCTCTCTCTCTCTCTCTCTCAAAAATAAATAAACATTAAAACAATTTTAAGAAAATTGAAATCAACTTTCCAGACTCAGGACAGAGGCTTAGGAGACTTTGCATCTATTTGGTTGCCTAGTAGGATAACCACTAGGCACATGTGGTCATTAAAATTTTAAATTAATTATAATAAAGTAAAATAAAAATTTCAGATCCTCATATAGATGATGCACATTTCATTTGCCCAATAGCTGTATGTTCCTAGTGTCTATCTCATTAGGAAGTGCAAATAGAGCATTTTCTTCCTCACAGAAAATTCTCTGGGACAATGAACTTCTGCTAGTCCTAAAATCCAGAATCTCAGTCAGCCTTTTATTTCCCCATGGTCATCGGGACAGCTTTGGGTTTCGTGAAGAAGGCCAAGTGAGTCGGTAGGGAGGAGCGAGTCCTTGGTGCATCCCTGCCAGCAGGAGAGGCTGAAGGGGCCAGACTTGAGCAGTCAGTGACTGAGACTATTAGGACAGAAGAGGGGGAGCCCCCTGGAGATGAGCTCTGTGGACAGCCTTTGTGAGGAAGCAGTGATGAATTCCCTGAGTTGCAGAGTCCTCTGTGGAAGTAACTTCTCTATCAAGTCTTCTGCCTTGCACTGTCACTCGTGAAAACGTCCATTTGGGTGAAGAGCATCTTTTGATTATCTGGTGAGCACAAAAATGAGCTTATCTGATGGCAAAATTGTGTAGATTGTCAAGTTGTCTTTCCCATCCACAAAGAATATACTAGGGGAGATACCTATCACCTGTTCTGTATGTCAAGAAGCAGTGAATATAGCCACATGAACTGTAGATGCAGTCCATAAATTAAAAGCACTTGACATTTTCTATAACACATCCCAATGATATGAATCATCCACTGTCCAGAAATGCGTTACACTGAAAATTTGCATTCATTCACTGAGCTGTCATAAAGACAGAGTGCTGGAATTGTTACTTCTAGTCCTAATTCTGAGCATTAGATACTTGGGAAGCGGGCAGACTTTGCTCGCGTAGCCCATCGCAGGTCTCTGCGTGTGAGCCCCCAGAAGAGTCTTTCTACTCTCTTAGTGTGCTTTTCAATGAGTGCTGAAGAAATGCTTTAGGAGCTGGAGAAAGCTGTCAGATCCCCTGTGAGATTAAATGAACAAGCTCAACAGAACAGAAAGGCAAAAGGAAATCTGTTCGTGCAGGGGCACACTTGCTTTGGCTTGCAGCTGTCAGGAAAGGAGGGAGCTCCGGTGCCAGCAGTAAAAATGGGCTCCTCCTTCAGCTGCTTAATGATACGATTTTCTTAGAAAAGTGCAGTTTTCTTTGGCAGGCCCATTTAGACACTTCAGAGAGAGTATTTCACCAAAAAGAGTTTGCTTTGTCTTGAAATTGCTTCTGATAATATGCAGACCCTCCTAAACAAGTTAAGTGCTTTCTGGAAACGCCCCATTTCCTATTAGGGCCAACCTGTGGGTGTGTGTGTCTCTGTCAGGATGTGATTGTCTCCCATGCTCTCTGCAGGCCAAGACCACTACCTTCAAAACCACCCTCAAATCCCAAAGTACACTTTCCTTCTCACGCCCAGTAGAGTGTAAAAGATGATGGCGGAACGTATGATGTTTTTCTGAATAATCAGATTCAGACACCTTGGAAATCACGCGTCCCTCATAGTCCCCTCCTTCCCATTCTCTTTTACTAGCCCCTCCGCATCTGCTGACTGGTAATGTCTGAGTACTCCAGAGACCAGTCCTTGAACTTCTCCAGGTGATTGCCTCCTTCGGATGATCTCATCCAGGCCCGTGACCTTAAGTCCCATGTACATGCTGCGGATTCATAAATTCAAATCTCCATCCCCGTACAATATCTGAAATTTAACTCCGGATGTCCCCCTCAGGAATGTGGGTCCACCCAAAGCATGCCCCATCCCGGTTGATAGCAACTCCACTCTCCCTTGCTCAGGCCAAAAGCATTAGTCATTTTGAATCACCCGGTGAGGTGCTGGTAAATGTTTCACAGTCAACTCGTAAGGGGAAAAAAAAGAATGTGTGTGTGTGTGCATATATATGTGTGTGTATTCGTGTAAATAAATGTGTGTGTATAAACGTAAATGTGGGTATGCGTGTAGCTCTCTATATTTGTTGAGTTTTCCGATTTTCACGGTGTAAATGTTCTCATCATGGCTGGTTTTGATATGACCGTTGCGACTTCACAAGTGACGGCACAGTCCGCTCTCCTAAGCTGCTCTGAGCTGGGCACTTAACCTCTTTCTGTCGCATCTCACATTTAGCTCTGCTGTAAATCCAATTGATTCTATCTGCAAACCATACCCAGACTCCAGCTTGTTCTCTGCCCCTGAACTGAGCCATTCATGTTCAAGTCCCCATCCTCTCTCCTCCGGAGTTTTGCAGTAGCCCCCTAACTGATCTCCTTTGCCCCATACATTTTATTGTGAGCCAGAGGGATCCTTTTAAAAGATAAATCATGTCAATCCTCTGCTCAGAACCTTCTAGTAGCTTCTATTTCGCCAGGTGATATAAAAGCTATCAAAAGCTACTAGTACTCCATTTCTAATTTTCTGTGTTTTCCTCATCATCTTTTAATAGTTATTTGACATATTTGCCATATATTTATCTGCTTTCCCATTCTGGAATGTAAGCTGCATGCAACCACAGATTTTTGTCCCTTTTTTAAAGCCCCAGCCCCAAGAAGAACAAATGGACATATAGTAATCATTTGATACATAAATTGGTAAGTGAATGGGTAAGTTAATTAATGAATTCTACAGCTTGAGTGCTTTGACTTGCTGCTCATCTTGCTACCCACCCTGGTTCCCTGGCCTTCTCTGCCCCTAACCGTGGTGTTACTGCCTTATTCCTGACCTGGATCCCCATGTCTCATGACTTTAGACCTAACATTTGATGAGTCAAGCCCTGAACCTCTCAAGCCCTCGCCCACCTCCAGCTCTGCTAGTTTTGGTCTACTAACATTGCCAGCCGTAACCTGGTATAACACACAGAATATTCCTTTTCGGCTGCCTCCCCGCATAGTTTAGAAAGCTACCCGAAATGAATACTCCTATAACCCATTTGCTCTTCTCTATCTGCCACCATGAAAATCACTGAAAAGTAATAACTTAAATGAATGCTTATACTTATGGGTTAAGCAGGTACCCATTATCACCTGGTGCAGGTACATGAAAGGGCAATCAGTGGACTAGTAAATGATCAGAATCATGATAAATAATATTTATGGAGCTCTTACCATATGTGGGATACTTTGCCCTCTGTCTTTTCACAGACAGGTCTTTTCACAGCAGATCTTTTCATGTCTACTTTTGTCGACTTTGGTCAAGAATTTGAATGTCTGAAGTAGCTTTTCAATCAGAATCCTTGTTTTTACTTCTTTTCCTTACAATCCTGTTGTTCACACTGTAGTCTTCCTGACTTTTAAAAGTATTTGAAAATACCCCTGAGCCTTATTCCTGTACCTAATGAAATCCAGACTCATTATCAGCACCTAATGATAATATTCAACATCAGTGGGTACTTACTGTTTTCAAGCCTTGTTTGAATGCTTTATGTATAATTAGCATATTGAATGCCTTCAACAGTCCAATGACTTAGAAAAAGAGGCATGAAGAGGTTAAATGTTTTGATCAGTGTCATGTATTTCATAAGTGGCACATTTGGGATTTGAACCCAGTCACTTAACCACTCTGCTATCCTGTTCGCCAAATGAGCTAACTGGCCAAAGGTACCACCTCAACTTCACCTCCTATCAGGCCTTCCACCTAGCAAGCTGTACTACCGACATTCAGACTCACTTTCTGCTCTTGGAACACATGAAATCTCATGTCCTTCTCAGGAACGCTTTCCTGGACCACCCAATCTAAAGGGAAAGCCTCTCTCTCATAGTATCCCGTCCTTTTCCTTATGAACATTTATGGGTTTGCTTGTTTGTTTATATACTCATTCTGTCTGCCCACCACATACTCATTTTATTCACGACTGTCCACCTAGAACTCTTCCATTTCCTAATAGATATCCGTAGAATCCATTCATTAGAATTTAGTGTTCTTCAGTCTTCACTACGAACCCTGAGGAAATACGACAGTTCACTGGCAGACATAGTAAATAACTTGCTCAAGATCTAAGTCCTAAGTGGCGGATCCTAGGTTGGAACCCCACACTTTCTGGTTGCAGGGTATCAGCGGGCTATGTTGCTCCCAAGGTGCTCAGGATTTAAGGACCCTAAACAAGGAGATTACTAAAGCAGCTGGCAGATGGGCTTGATAATCTCCTCTATAATTATCTGCAAATTTGTAAACCTTGAAGTGAAAAATAAATCCTCCCTACTCAGGTTTCTTTTGAGAGTAATGACTGAATGACCAAATGGAGCCTCGTTTTGGGGGCTGCACTGAGCAAATCATGGCGCAAGGAGGCAGCTAATTGCCGAACTTGATTGCAACTGCTAATCACAGTCATAGGGAAAAAAGTGTTGGGAATTAATTAGGCAAGGACCTTCCGAACAGCAGCAGGAAGCCTCCAAGTGACCTTTATTTACAGTCAGTTAAACAGTAGTGTGACTAAAAATGCCAGGGAGCAAATCAGATTATTAATATTGATTGCTTAAAGAAAATGAATAATTTAGAAGCCGAGTCAGAATAAATATCCAGTGACAGAGATGAAAGAGCACAGCATACCACATTTCTAACATTCATCCGTCATGCGGCAGTGTCCCCTGCTCGGAAACAGAATTTTCACCCTCACAAAGCACAATTAGTTTCATGACCCAGCATGATTGCCACTAGGAACTGTTCTCATTCAGCCAAGCATGGGGGAAATCCAGGGTGTTGAACTAAAGCTTTCGTCAACACTTTGCATGGTAAACTAATTACAAGTTCATGGAAGGTTTGCTTTCCGATTTTTATCCATACGTCAACCAAAAGAAGTTGGATTGCATTTTCTGTACTTACTGAGCAAAGTTCATGGGTTTTGGTTTTTGATGACCATATATCTTTTGTGATGCGTGTACGACAGGTTTTCAATGCGGAGGGCAGAAGTTTCAGATTACTTGTAAGTAAAGATTTTCATAGGCCGTATCCAACTTCTCATAAAAGTAGTCTTTTATATACTTGAGTCAGTTTCTTACCATACTTCCACAGCAACATGCCTCTGCCCTAACTCCATCTGCTGATAAGACAGATATGGAAAATTTATTTATAGCAAGATGTTGAATAGGTGCTTTTGAATTACAAGTTTTCTTTACCCAGTGATTACTGAGATTTTGAAGCCATGCTGAAAGGCTCAAGTCATACACCCTCCTGTACCTGGAAATGCTAATTAAACATCGGGGTTGGGCGTTATTGCAATGATTATGTTTTAGGCCAGTAGATATTAATAGTTTTGCCAAAATGGGAACATCTCAGGACTACCACAGTGGTGGAGAATCCAGGCATATTTACTTTAGATAGGGCTCAGAGAAATTAAGCTCTGTTGCCATCAGATTAATGTAGCAAATTAACTAGCCGTGTTCAAGGCAGTCACAATTTCTATATGACAGTAAACATAATTTGTAAACCAATCAATAACGCAAGTCAAATCATTCATTTTCTCTATCCAGCACAGACATTAGTATTCATTTATGCCTATACTAATTTATGTCATTCATGTTATGTATTAACTATAGATATTAGCAGTATCTCATACATATATAAGAGAAATAGATACTGAGATGAAATGTTTAGCATTTGTGTACTGTGAACAGAATTGAATTGTCTCCTGTCTTAAACACAGCTGTTTGAAGGACATCCCCTTAGTTCTTGGCCATGAAATATCAAAATGTATCTCTGGATAATCTCCCTAGGAGGTCCATTTCCCTACGGTTGGGAAGGAACCAGATGCAAGCCTCAGTAACGGTTGAGATCATCTCACATGTGGATTGTTGACATGCATTGATCTCATTCTCTGGCCTGTTACACTTTAGCAAATATTGCCCAACTAACTGGTCTGACTGACTGTAGGTGAGACCTAAACCCAGCACACCTATGTTCTAGTTGAAAAGGATGGCTATTAACGGTAGGAAGATTGTCTCCAGCGTGGCTGATGTCTTCCAATAAGCCAATTGCCGATTTAAGCATTGATGAGCTGTCTGTCCAACATGAAGGCATTCTCCCTTCTTTGTTAGAGATATGAGTTCACAGTGACAGTGGTCCTTCTCTAGAGGAACTGGTTGATTGATTATTTCACAATAACAGGAATTACTACAGCTTTTGACCTGTCCAGGGGAATAGTGGGAGGAAGGTCATCCAATCATGCATCCATCTTGTAATATGGACTTTTTTTTTCTCATGAGAATTTAAATTAATAAAGCACTCCTGGTGGAGGGGGGAAAAAAAGGTCATGTAAAAACCAGACTCTTCAATCTTCTATGGTCAAACATGCGTATGCCAGCACGGCAGACTGATAATCTTCGGAAGGAAGAATTCTCCTTCATTTGGTTTATTGCAGGGATATAGAAACCAGTAGAAGATTTTTCTTTACCTTACACACTTAAAAACTATCATTGATAGGCTATGCTCCACCATTTCTAGTATCTTTTTCCTAGATGTTTTAAGTTAGCATGTTGTTTTTAAAAACAAAACAAAACAAAACACTCAAAGCTGATGCTCCAGGAGAGGCAACAGCAACAAAATGCAGAGAGCTTTAATTAAATGCCAGCATAAAGCCTTAATCACGTTTGATGTTAAAGTAATACAGTTTTTATTGAGGTGTGCTAAATGGCTCAGGTAGCTGGCAGGTGGGTTACCACAAGTCATTAGATTGTGAGGGGATTTTATGGGCTCTAGTTTGCATCTAGATACTAGCACACTGACTGTGGCAACCTCTCTTCCCCAAAGCAATTTTCATTTTTGAAAAAAAAAAAAAACGTGCAGAATTATGGCCTCTCATTTAGATTCCAGAAGCCTACCTAAAATGGGACTAGACTAAGAAGTGGAACACAGCTTTTCGGATTCTTTTTCCAGGCGACAGAATGAATCGGGTTCTTTGGAAAGGCAGTAATATGCAAAGGCGCATCTTTTAATCCATGAAAGTTAACATTAAGTACGTGACTGTATGTTATTCACAGATTTCTCCCTTTTGCTCCTGGAGGATAGTGATTTTCGCCTCAATTGTGTGTCACGTGTGATGGGGACGCCTGGCTTTACGTGCAGATGTGCCCTATTCCTTCTCACTATGGGAAGCAAGTACTGTGATCGCAGTAATTCCTGGTACCAGGTTATAAAAGCAGCATCTTTAGAATTTGTAAATGTGCTGTTTTTATTTTATCCCTTTGTTTATACACAGATTAAAACATGATCCCCCATGGCTGAAGCCTGTAATTGAATAAAATGTTCTGAGGCTGCCACAGAGCTGTGGAGCAATGCTTCAGTGACTTCGGAACAGAGTCAACACCTGAAGAATAAATTTTCTCCTTGATCTTTCACCACGGCCTTGAATTTTTTTTTTTTTTTTTTTTTGAAAATGTTAAGAAGACACCATAAAAGTGAGACTATTTAACGAGCAAAGAAATGTAGCTAGACACTATACTGCCTACTGCAGGAAAGAAAGATTTTTCAATATGACTTGCAGGAAGTGGGGGTGGGGGATATTTTCCATAGAATTAATTTCATCTTAATTTGCTTAGCTTTCGGTAGAAGATCATCAGACTGAAATTGCAATATGTTTCTTTGTCTTTTTTATCCCCCTGAAGTCTCAGCGTAATTCAGAACGAGGGAAAAGCGATTCTTTTGCACTTTGCATGCAAGTCACAGTTTCCTTCTTGGGTTCCAAAGGATCCCTGGTCTCCAAGCTCCAGTACCCAGCTGCCACTGCATATGTTGCTGCTAAAAACCAAAACTTGCTGAAATAATCATTCCCTATGTTTTTAAGAGGCTGTGTTTAAAGTCCTACTTGACACATCTCATTTCTTTAGGGAGCTTGAATTCATATTCAAAAACGAATGTAAAACAGCAGAGCCAATAAAAACCTGAGATTTTTTTTTTTCTTCCTGCTCCGTGTTGAATATGCTGAACAACCCTTAGGATCACTAATAATCAAAATGCTTGCATGCCCGAGGCACTGTACGTACTTGACTTTCTAAAACACAAAATACAAATATAAATTAACACCGTAGAGTGAATGTAGAATATGGATACTTTTCCATATACAGGATTTAAAGATATAAATTTTCTGTTTCCACACACAAAATTGGTACCACTTATGTTTGAAACCATTAGAAGCCTTATTCGTGTTTGTTCCTTCTAAGATCTTGCTCCTGATTATTTTCAGCACCTTTTTGAATAAGACGCAAAAGTAGAAAAATAAAGTTTCAACTGCTTGACTAGCATATAGCATCCACACCAGTTGCCCTTAGATATGAGGGATATGTGAGATGCCTTTAAAATGTTGAGATCCCTCTCTGCCTAGATGTCCATGGACTTCTACTTCTTCTATTACATGTAAATAAGACAAAAGTAGGCGCCTGCATGGCGCAGTTGGTTAAGCGTCCCACCTCTTCACCTCGGCTCAGGCCATGATCTCCCAGTTCGTGAGTTCAGGCTGCGCATGGGGCTCTGCGCTGATGGTGTGGAGTCGACTTGGGATTCTGTTTCTCCTTCTCTCTGCCCCTCCCCAACTGGTGCGCCACACGAGCTCTCTCACGCTCCCTCTCTTTCCCTCTCTCAAAAATAAATAAATGAACTTTAAAAAAAAATCAGTAAAAAACATAGCAGCCAAGCAATAACTTGCGACGTTAACAGAAAAATAACTGTTTGGACACAGCCAGGGTCTCCATAAATTTTAAAGTTAGGTTGCTGTGAGAGAACATTATTTCTGAAAATAAAAAGCTTTGTTATCAGCATCCCTGAGAGGTGAAACTTAAAATGTAAGTTAATGGAAGATAGTCTGGGCAGAATTCACTGATAGCCTGAAGAGCAAATTATCATTTAAGGCTTCCTACCTTTTTCTTTCAAGAAAACATTCTTAATAAATAAGGACACCAAGGCAATTTTCTCAAAAGCCTCAAGCATGTTTTGTGGAGTTGCTTTTTTTTTTCCCCCCCAACTTGTTTTATTCACCCGTTCTGGATTTCTGGATTGTCAAATAGAAATAGGAAGCATTTCTTAATGAAAAAAATGTTCTAAATGTGATTTTAACCCAAGAATCATTACCAGCTTGAATTTTGAAGAATCTAAAGATTTTTGTTTTGATGTTTGAGAGAGAGAGGAGGGGAAAGAAGTTGAATCCGAACAGTGCCGTGCTTTTGTAAATAATATTTATGTTTAAATTTGAAAAGTGTGGGAAATTTAAGGTAGGATGGAATTCAATAATTACAGAGTGTCCTTTTAGCTAAGTTTTAATCAGTGTGGAAGAAGATCTGCCTTTTGTGGTTTCATTGTATTCAGATGATGTCAGCAGATTCTTAGGCAGGAAAATAGATACATGTTCCTTTGATATTTTCCTTGGGAAAGTTGGAAGCACATCCCACAGGGAGGATATATTTCATCTTGCCCGCCTAATAGCCCCTAGAGACACAGGAAGTCACCAGAATATCTGTTACTTGATTGTTATATAACCATTCAATCTCTGAATAATCCAATGATTAAAAATTTTTCTTTTAGAAAGATTCTGAGTGTGGCAAATATAAAATATTTTTTAAAAAAATCTCTTGTTATTAAGTGCTTAAATGTTAAAAAAAAAAAGCTATCTAAGACTTGACTCATTTAGGTTTTCATAAATAAAACTTAGACTTATCAGATACTTTTCTACCAACATATCCCTAAGAATTCATGTGGACCGTATTGGCCATGTCATAATCCATTTTATGCCCATGGTTGATTCTCAGTAAATTTATCTTCCTTTATCAAACCCACTGAAAATTAAAGTAATTTCAATTACTATGGTTACTAAGTTTGAATGTATGTATGAACTTCCTTTAATCTTTTGTTCAACTATCTTAATAGAAAGTTCTAGTGAAGAATGTGAAATCCAAAAAAAAAAAAAAAAAAAAAATCTTAGAATACCAGATACAGCCAACTAGCACTAAATGGAATTAAATTTTACAAAGAATTAATTATCCTAGATAAAGATTACTGCCCAAAATGCCTACAATTCTCAAAAAAAAAAAATTACAGATTGAGGGCACTATTCATCATTATTTAGCACAGCTAAGAAAAATACTTTATATAATGTTTAATCACCCCTATTGAGGTTATGACAGAACTATTTATAAAACCTTTTACAGATATCATAACTTGAGAGGGAAAATATGTTTTAAAAATATATAGCCAGTTGGCTAATTGATGGCTCATGTGGAAGTTTGGATAAGAAATAACACAGAATGGGGTATTAGTCCTGCAGATAATACAAGGAAGACTGTAACATATAGATCCTGAGGTGACACTACCCATTAGACTTGACTGATCTCCTGGGAGAAGCAAGAGACCAGATTTGCTATCCTTTAGATTTGGGCTGCTGAAAGGAATATGGTTATATGAGTAGAAATAGGGGAAACAGGAATCTTTGGACACTATAATGAGTTCAGCATGGAATCTTTAGAGTTTTCCAGGTTGGGATAGCTAGATGAGAGATGGAAACAAGTGAAACCTTAAAGATTTTGAGGCTGGAAATACAGATGTGGATGTCATCTACATTCACACCTGTGTCTATTGCTTGAAAATAAGAAATAAATGTAGATTCAAAGAAAAATTATTTCTAATCCTGAAATAACCAAATAATGATATAATAATACATTTCCACTCTTTTCACTACACATGTATGCATACATGAATATGCTTTTCAGCCATTCAGTTGCATGGGTAACTATTCCATTTGGAAAACATGTAAGCTGGCAGCTAAGATGTTTCAGCGTCATCACTGTTCCAAAGCCCTAGAGTTAATTTACTACCTTGTGACCATATTGAGGTAAGGAAAAATAATAGACTAGGAGAATACCCATGCACATTCCAATATATATTAAGTGCTAGTAATAAGGGTTTTTGTTTTTGTTTTAGTGCACCTTGTTTCAAAGAGGATTTGAGGGGAAGAAATGCATTTAGAAAACACATTAACCTATTAACCTATACCTTAGGTTAATATGCCAAATCAAAATTGTCTTCTGTAATCTTCGTCCTCTTCGGTCTCTGACATGATTGCGGTCAAGTTAAAGAAAATGTAGATGTGGATGATCAAATAACTGCTTGGCAAATGAAATGTCTTTTCTCAGAGAAGAGAGCTTGCTCTAGGTTGACAGGCATTACTGTTAGGGTGTTCCCTTTTGGACCTGTGATAACAGTTTCAGACATGAGAGCCTCACTGTTACGTTTCAGAGGCTTTACCCGGAATTGCAGTTCCTGTTTGGTCTTTTTTTTTTTTAATGTTTATAATTTATTTTTGAGAGAGAGAGAGACAGAGACAGAGCACGAGCAGGGGAGGGGTATGGAGAGAGAGGGAGACACAGAATCCGAAGCAGGATCCGGGCTCTGAGCTGTCAGCACGGAGCCCAATGTGGGACTCAAAGTCACAAACCTCAAGATCATGACCTGAGCCAAAGTCGGACGCATAACTGACTGAGCCATCCAGGTGCCCCCTCTGCTAGGTCTTAATGCAAGTACATGAGAAGAGAAGAAAAATTACTTAGGGAAGAAAGTGATATGTAAATAGAAGGCATGAAAAAAAAAATTGCTTTAATCTGTGTTCAAATAACATCGCCTAAAAATACAAAGATCAATGGGTGTGTGCCTCTCAAGTCTGCAGTGAGAAAAACATCCAAAAGTTCACAGAGCTCAATTGTTTTTTCCAAAATGCCTGATTAGGAAAATCAATTAACTAGGCATAATGGGCCCTGTGGAGAAACTGCTTCATTTCATTGGAACAGGAAGAAAAAACGTGAGGGAAAAAAAAAAAAAACAAACTATATTTTGCTCTATTGCTTTACCCTCCCACAAAGCTATCACCCACACGCACACACAGAGAATTGGTAGGAAGATGCCCAAAGGTTTCTTCGCCCGGTTGAGCCACAGCTACCATAGAAAAATCCCAGCTTCTTCCTTACAGAATTCTGATTTTTACATATAGCTCCTGGGCGGTTTTACTCCTTCGGGCTACCACCAAATCTTATGGTCTTGGTGTCCTAAGGGTAGCTTCCAAATAGGATGTGATCTCCACATTATCCTTTCTTTAGAGGTCTGGAAAACAGACTGAGGCTTTTCTTTTTTCAGGTCAGGTTCTCCCGCTAATGGTGGCGGAAGGGGTAAGCAGCAACAATGGCCAAAACAAACACAAATTACAGTGTTGCCAGAAAGTTTCCAACTTTGCCTCGGTGATTATCTCAGATACCCGGAGACTCACGCTGATATATTTTTCAGTGGAGCATGAAGTTAATCAAACTTTGCTTTCCTTCCGTCCCTGGACCTTCTCTAGATGATAAAGACGGCTTCGTTACTTCAACTCCAGCGAGTTCAGCAGAAAGGCCTAACAAAACCCATTGGTCTGAGAACAGCCGTGCCTCTGTGGGACATTTCTGTAAGCCTGATCTTATGAGGATGATTGCCATGTTTAGGGGTAATAGGATTCTGACTCTCATCAGTTCAGTGTTTCTGCTCTACAGGTACAGGGTCCAGGTAGGGTATTTTCTCACCATGAAAGCTCTGACATCTCTAAGCAGAAACTACAACCTAGAAGCATCAGAGGCTGCTTGGATTTCAATCCTAGTTCCACCAGATCCTGCATTACTGAGTTAATCTCTCTCCCTTCCTGTCTCCTCTGTGAAAAAGAGATCATAGTATTACCTACCTCCTAGGGATGCTGTAAGAATCCAGTAAGTTCCTAAGTGTGAATGGCCCACAGGTGTGCCTTTTACATTGTAAGCGTTGTATAATTATTATGGCTTCCAGGATTCATCTTGCAGTGAAGTTGTGTGTGAACCTACGTTGGTGTTTTGGACTGAATTGTGTCCTCCACAAAAATCGTATATAGAAGTCCTAGCCCTCAGAACCTCAAAATGTGACTGTATTTGGAGATGGGGTCCTTAAAGAGATAATTAAGTTAAAATGCAGTCATCAGGGCCTTAATCCAGTGTGACTGGCACCCTTTAAGAAGAGGACATTAGTACACAGACACAGAACAACTTTGTGAAGAAAACACAGAAGGTGGGCATTTGCAAAACAAGGAGAGAGGCCTCAGAGGAAATCAACTCTGCTGACACCTTGAGCTAGAACTTGTAGCCTTCAGAACTGTGAAAAAATAGACTCCTGTTGTTTAAAACAGCAACGTCTGTGGTACTTTGTGCAACTGTACGAATTTTCTTTTTGTTTTTAATTTTTTTTTTTAAGTTTAATTAGTTTTGAGAGAGAGAGAGAGAGAGAGAGAGCATGACCGGGGAAGGGGCAGAGATCTGAGGAGACAGAGGGTCAGAGGCTGTGAGCACAGAACCCGACATGGGGCTCAAACCCAGGAACCATTAGATGATGACCTGAGACAAAATCAAGAGTCGGCCGCGTATCCACTGAGCCACTCAGCCTCCCCCAAAATAAGAATTTTCTAATAAAACTTCTGATTGGGGATTTTCTTGAAAGTCAAAATATTTGACAACAGTGAACTCCCTTCAGCTACATAGAAACAATGGAAGGCAGTTGAGCAATAAATACTATTATCTTCAGAGAGGGACTAGATTATCCGGTTGACCACAGGGCGCCATTTTTCATTTTCTGACTTCCAGTGCACTGGCCCCATTGGTATTTATGGCATCTGATCTACAGGCCTCGTTCATTCATAGTTGGTAATTATTTATATTCTTATTCTCCCAAACTTAGATAATCCTTGGAGTAAATATGCCCTTTCCTGTCCTGACACCCATGGAAAACCTACATGATAGCTCACCATTTGTCGGCTTGAGGCTGTTCACAAGTAGTTACCTGTGCAATTCCACTTTCTCTCCTCTTTCGCATCAGCAGTAAAATACACATTTTACAAGTTATGTATGTGTGTGAGTGTGTATGTGTGTGTGTATACGTGTATGCTGTGACTCCACGTTTGAGAATTATTTTCAACAGGACAGAACACATTTCATTCTTTACATCCATTAGGATATCATGAAGCCATAGCCTTCACTTGCCTGAGTCCGGCTGGAATCTCACCCACTTTTCCATGTGCAGCGCATGGCTCCCTCGTTCTGAAAAGCATCATCATTTCCAAGATACCAATCCAAGGCCCCCCTGACATGGCCAGCCAGAGATGCTCGGCTCTAATCCCATGCTGAGCACTCTGTAATGAGGACAACTCCTGCTTGGAGGCATTTCTTTTCATGGGTTGCAGCTACCACCAGAAGAACGGTTCATGTCTGCTGCCGGCTGGTCAAAAAAATACTGTCAGCTTTTTAAGAGCAAGCTGTAAGCACTTGCAAGTCAGAGGGAGGGAGGGGAAAAAAAAAGCGTGCCCAAAGTTATTTCAATAGGCAAGCTCTAACGCATTCTAAGGTTAATACTGCCTAATTAATGACAGCACCAAATGGAGCCAAAAGCGTGAAGTCTGCAAATGGCTAATAATGAGGGCTAGATAGATATATCCCACTTTCCATGTATGTTCGTAGGGCCGGCTGCAGAATGTAATTGAAATAAATGGGGGTTTCTCCTTATTTCTTCTCCTTTAATGCTGAGTGTTTGCTGTTTTCTCTTTTCTTCCCTTAAAGAACCTCACTTAATTGTAGCAAATCTTACACCTGATAGTGTCACTGCTGGAATCCTTGACACAGAAACCCTTGAAGGGCATTTGCAGAAGCAGTTGGGGCGGGGGCTGGGACTGTGGGGGGTGGGGACACAGTCATATGCATCCATTCAGCTTGCATTTATCTCTTCACAGTTACAGCTCAAGGACCCTAACTGTTGGGCTGGGGAGGAGGTGGGGAGATTGTTGTTTCCAACTCCTCATGCTTGTTAAAAGCGAGGCTTTCCATTCTTACTATTAATACACTCAAATCCAAATCATTTTTTAAGTACCGTGACCCTTTAATGAGAACAGCCAATAAGATAGGATCTGAAAAAGACAGATTTTAGGAACAAGGGATTTTTTTTTTCCTTGTGCTTTGTTTTCCCAGTCTTGAATTAATCACAGCTGTCTTTCACCAGCAAAGGTTATTTTTGCCTAGCATGCTTTAAATTAAAAAAACAACAACAAAGAGAGGAATCTGATGTTCTTCAGGCTTCCATAACCTTCCACGGAAAAGAGAGAAGCGTGAGCTCTGTGCAGCTAAGAATCCAGCTTTTAATTATATCTTTCTTGTGTTTACATGAACTTTAGTTTGCATTTCAGAAGCCTTATGGAAAGATTCCTGCGGCTGACCCTGGAGTAGTGGTGAATTTCTCCATCAAGTGAGTATTGATGAGCTGCAAAGTTCAGTGAACAGGAAAATTCTGCTCCTTTTATTGCCAATGTGACAGGTTACTTTATTACCATGCCTTTCACAGCAATTTAACAGTTACCCTGGTAACGGATTCAGTGAGGTAATGGGATCACAGGCATTAGAGCAGAGGCAGGCTGGCCGCTCGCACAGCCATCTGCTGGCTGCTGTTCCGAAGGCCGTCTGCCTGGTGGAGCCCTGACAATCACGGGGCCTGCATGGCAATGAGGCAGGTGAAACCGCAGGCCTGCCCTATTTAGCTGTACTCTGGTGATTTGTCTTTCTAATTCTATTGAAATAATAATCAGGATTTGTTTCTGATTAATTAACTAACCTTTTGGTAAAAAGATTAGATAACGAAATTGCTGCCTATTCAGAGATAATGAGATTTTTATTACTCTGTCAAAAGAAAAAAGTACATTTATGTGTCACCAGCCGCTGTGTCAAGAGGAAAAAAAAAAAGAAGAAGAAGAAGAAGAAGATTTAAGTCTTTGTCAGATGTGTATATTCCTCTGCGGACGAAGGGCATGCTTCATTCTGCAGGAACCCCCCAGTCTTACTGGGGGCCTGTAGGAAGAGCTTTCGAAGCAGCAAACAAAGTAATAAACACATTTAGGCCAATAGGCTTTTGGGGAGGGTGCTAATTTGTTTTAAAATGTCTTCTAATGGAAGAGGAACGCTTGGGAGTCTCGGGGACTTGCCTGTACTGTGTGGGTGTATTTATGTAAGTGTGAGGGTGTGAAGAAAGCAGTAAAATCTCCATGCGAGGCTTTAAAATGACATATGTAGACAGGCTGCTTTTCCTCTGCACTACAGATATGTCTCCGGCTTGCAGTACATTTGTCTTCTGGCAGGAGTTGTACTTGGGCAATGGGAAGGGGAAATCATCCGAGCTTAGCAGGCTGGGAGGTCACCTGTGACTGTCACAGGTAGGCTGCGTCAGGAAATGAATTATTCTAACTGAGCAAAAAGGGAAGTGGCCCTTCTTCCCGTCTCGCTCCAAGAAACACAGCCGGACAATTTAACCTTTTCTCTTAAGAAGTCACACCTCGGGGCGCCTGAGTGGCTCAGTCGGTTAAGCATCAGACTGCGGCTCAGGTCACGATCTCACAGCTCGTGAGTTCGAGCCCCATGTCGGGCTCTGTGCTGACAGCTCAGAGCCTGGAACCTGCTTCTGATTCTGTGTCTCCCTCTCTCTCTGCCCCTCCCCTGTTTGTGCTGTGTCTCTCTCGCTCTCTCAAAAATAAATAAACATCAAAAAATTAAAAAAAAAAAAAAAAAGAAGTCACACCTCAATCCTTTGTTGGGGGGTGGGGGGGGACTTTCATTTTCTCATTCCTCTGTAGCTTTAAAACAAAACAAAACAAAACAAAACAAAACAAAACACCCAACCCCTGAAAAAGTGCTTCCCTTGGATGAAAAGATGCCAAATGAGCCAGCGGCAGTCAGCGTTGCAGGGAATAAAGTGCAGTGTATTTCCAAATAAAATTTCACAGAGCTACAATATTGTTTTAATTCCTAAAACCTGAGGAGGAAACACAGTGCGTGTCTCTTCCTGCAATGCAATAAAACCAAGGAGTGGGAGGGAGGGCCAAGTGATGGGCTGGGACCCAGCTGAGCATTTTGTTAGAGTGAATTTGTGTCACTGCCTTTTCAGACTCAACGAGACACTTCTGTTTCTTGTGACATCCTGTGGCCTTGGCTGCCTCAGTTTGTGTGTGTATGAACATGAAGGGATTTCAAGTGCTAAAAATAGAAGTTTTCTATTTCGAATTTCATATGGTTCGCAGACAAGTTGAAATGCGCGCACGCACACACACACACACACACGCACGCACGCACGCGCGCGCGCAAGGGAGGGGGCTCGATCAGATGTGAACAGTCCAGAGCCTACTTTCCTGTCTCGGGATTCCCACTCTCCACCACCACCCCCTTTATTCTCAGTCCCTCTTGCAACAACAACTGCCAGCTAACAGACTCATTTCTGATAACAGATGCTTGACAAAGAAATAAGACATTAAAAAGGAGAAGGCGGCTGCCGGGGTGGGGATTTCTGATAGTTCATTGCCAATAGCTTTTTACAGGGACTTGTTCTTGTTGGCTCTCTACCAAACCGAAGGGGAAGAGCAGGCGGGGACAGGGAGTGTTTGTCTCCAAACTCCCAGTGAAATATAGGGTTAATATTAGCAATTATTATTAAAATTAGCCAAATGTTATTAAATGATCTTTGTGTAGAAGAATAAGTATAGTTTTCCCTTTGGCAGACAATGACATCTGCAGCTCTACATTTTCATGAAATGACTATACTTAACAAAAACATTACTTCATTTTCATGGTATTTCTTTTGTGCCTAGGAGCAACCCTGTAATTGTTCACTTCAATTACAACATTACTATTTTAAACTGAAACCCATTTTATCTGCATGCCAGCTTTTTATTTGTTTTACCAACTATATCTATTTCCATTACTGCAAGGCTGATGGTTTGTCTCAAGAGGAAATCAAATCCATTAATTCAGAAATTTCAAGCCTGACTAGCTCTACCATAAGCAGCATTTCTTATGCTAATAGCAAATGTGCTGAGGCTGACAGAAACTGACATGGCCCTGTTTTTTATCATAACTTAAGCATTTATGTAAGAAGGCAAATCTAATAGTCCTAGGAAACTGTAAGTGTTATTATATATAATTCACTTTCCTGAGATCTGGACAGGGCTCTGGTTTGCGTAGCCATGGTTTAAATCAAGCTGCCACGAGACTTTAGCTCACCTGACTTTTCCTATTTAGCCAACATATTGCTTCACAACAGATACATCCAGCATGAAACTAGATTTGTGGTTTTGTTTTGGGTTCTCTTTTTTATTCTCAACTTTTTTATTTCCCTCCCTGAAAGACTTCAGTCCACGCAGGGGAAAAAAAATTCATTTGTATTCAGGTGATGCCTGAAACATATCCCTGTAACAGCATTAGCCTGAGTCAAACCTGGCCCCATTCGGCTTTATTTTTAATGCATACTGTTTGGGTTCTATCACATGGTTTGTGTTCAATAAGATAGTTTGACTCGATAAAAATCTAACTCTGACCCAGAAAAAAAGAGAGAGAGAGAGAGAGAGAGACAAAGATTGATTCTCCTGATTTCTGCATAAGCTTTTGCAGGCACTGTGACCTGTTTATGTCACCAGTAAAGGGTACGAGATTCCTATCACAGAACCGCATCATCTTTTGGGATCTAAAAAAAAAAAAAATGCAGAAATCTCTCAAGAACCCTAGCCCTCCTTTGTCACCACAAAGCCCTCCAGTGCTATAAATCAGTCCTCATTGGGAGCTCTTATATACCAGCCGTCACCGATAAGCTTTGGAGAAGTAGACAAGACTTTTAGGAATTGCTGAACCATGAAGTTGACCTGCGTAGGGTTTTGTTGTAGGCTATTAAATCCAGGATGGCCGTTTTAAGATGATTCCGCTTTCTTCTCTCCTTGGTGTGGTTAAAGAACTTTAGCCCCAGCTCATTATTTGGCTGATTAAAAAAGGAGAGAGAGAATGGAACAACCTGCTGTTCGAGAAGACTACCTTCACACACCACTTTAATGAGAGTGACTTATGCTGACGTAGTTTACGGGCTCAAACATGACACTAATTTTGCAGCTAAGAAAAGATTTACTAACTGTACATACTGCTCTGCTTTTGTTGGCATGAGTACCACGATTCTTTTCTCCAAAAACGAACTCAAAATCTTTTGTAAACATGCATTATTTGGTTAACACATTGTAAATGGTTCCCAGTTGTGCTACACAAGCGCTCTTCACTATTATGTAAACAATTATTCACTGAAAGGCTTGCTTTAAATTGTAAATGAATATATTTCAGCCGTAATGTTGCTTTCAGACCTGCCCAGTGGTATAAATCTGGTCATTTGTTTTTTGCACTCTGCCTATTACTAACCAGTTAGAAATGTGCTGATTATTTGCACAAGCCTTTCACACTGCGCACGCAGTTAAATTGCTGTTTTATTTTTCCTGTGTTTGATGAGTGTTAACAAGAGCGCCATTTGAGGAAACCCAAACCAAATACAGCTCTTTAATTGGGGTTGGGGGTGTTTGGGAAAAGCCACCCGGTGAGTAATTCCACTGTTTAATGTTTGAGAGTTCGCCCACCCCACCATAGGACTTACGGCAAGATTAATTAAAGGGGATTGACAAAAATCCACTGCCTTGCTCAAGCCACAGGAATGGCTGGAAATATCGTGCATCCAGTTATGGGAGAGCAGATTACTTGGTGAGGAAGCTAATTCCCAACTCCCTTTTTAAAACTCCTGCCAGTGCCAAACAGCCCCATGTGTGGATAAAGCAGTTTTACATTCTGTATCCCTCAAAGGAAGCACAATTTGGAAAGAAAATGATGTAGCGCTCTCACTGGGCACGTGACTTGCCTTCACAGCGTCTGCCCCATGCTGCTGAAAGTTCCAGCTGACTCAGAGCTTTGTCTTCCTTTTTTTCCTAAACAGTTATGGGGGGGGGGGGGGGTTGTTTGTTGTTTTTTGAGTTTTCCCTCCCCTTGCCGTTTAATGGAGCTTCTGTAATGTGCTGATCTGCAAAGCTTTGGAGCTAGAAGTATTCTGACCTCAGATAGTCTTGTTTGTGTGAACCAGAAGAAGTGGTGTAGCTTTATCTCACTCTGTTGATAAAACTGTGAAACTGTGTGCTGCCTTAGATAGCACTGACCTTAGATCAAGCCTAGGATAATGGAAGATGCCCCAGGTTCTAGCCCTGGATTTGTTCCTAACTAACTCAGTGACTCCAGACGATCACTTAACCTCCGTGAGCCTTATCTGTGACATGACACGGTGAGGCCGTAGGACCACCATTGTTCTTCTGAAGCTAAAATTCTAGGAAGCGTGTGGTACATACTTCTAGCCGCTTTTTGGGATTTATAAATAAATGCAGGATGTTTGATAGATAAAAGTAGGAGGCTCTTTATTTCCATATTGAGTGTTGAAAAGAAAATCCGTACTTTCCTTGTTACTTCTTTCAATGACTTCTTTGCAGCCACAACTGACTATGTTAACAGTGAGTAGACCACCTAAGTCATGCATTTTCCATCTAAAATAGTTTGTAATTGTATTATTTCCAGTTTTTTAAAATATACTCCGTCCTCTAGTGATCAGTATTCAAACTACCTTTTTCTTCCTAATCACTTATTCAGATATTCTCTTTTACATTTTAAATTCATTGTAGGTGAAATAATGAAAGTAATGTGGGCTGCCTTGGTGGCTCAGTTGGCTGGGCGTCCGACTTCGGCTCAGGTCACCATCTTGCGGTACGTGAGTTCGAGCCCCGCGTCAGGCTCTGTGCTGACTGCTCAGAGCCTGGAGCCTGCTTCGGAGTCTGTGTCTCCCTCTCTCTCTGCCCCTCCCCTGCTCATGCTTTGTCTCTGTCTCAAAAATAAATAAAACATTTAAAAAAATTTTTAAAAAGAAAGTAATGTGCACATCAAGGTATACCGGTGAAAATAAAGATAGAAAGCTTTCCCCATCTGAAACTTCCTTTTCTCTAGATATTGGTTTGTGTTACCACTCATGAAAAATCGGTACTATAATTCTTGAGTACAAAAAGCCCATTTAAGAACCATTGCCATCAGCTTTATTATGATGACACATACAGGATTGATTCAGGTTTCTTGTTGGACTAAACACAGTTTTCTGGATAAGAAACAGACAAGCTCCCACAAAATTTCTTCTCCCCACTATATATGTTCTACGTGCAGTTACACAGAACATACAGAAATATGTTTGAGTTATCTATGTTTGAGTTAAAAAAAAAACCTTAGGAAAGTTTTAAGTATAGGTTTTAGTTTTAATCTTGAGTCTTAGTAGTTGGCTCGTTTTAAAATTTAGATGTTAGACCCAATCGGGCTATTAGCAGTGCCTCCTTTTATTGGCTTTCTCAACTGCTACACATTCAGTACTTCCTAGAAAATACGTATTTGACTACTCACTGCTTTCCTGTTTTCTTTGCCCATTCCTGGCCCGGTTCAAACAGACAGCTGTGCTGACATGATTTTACTTTTCACCTCCCCACCTTATAACGTAGTGTTTAGGAATATTCTACCTCAAAGAAGGAACCACTTATTCCAGGCTAGACATGTAGAGTATTAATAAAGTCCATTCAGAGCTGAATTTGTGTGTCGACCAGCTCGCTGTGGCTGTATTAACATATTGGGGAGGGAGAAAAGTTTCTGGTCTGTACCGTCTACGACAGTTTAGAGGAAGACAGACTTGGTCTCATTGTTTCTCAAGCTTTCATGTTTGTTGCAATAAACAGTCACAAAACACCTGCAAGATTTCAAGCAAGTTTTCCCATCACTATGCTGAAAGAGTGTTAGAAATGGAAATATTCTAACATGCAGTCTAGCTATGCCTCAGTTGAGACTTCCTTGCTGTTGTCTATTAGCCAAACTAATCTAGTTGGAAAATATTCTGTACCATTTTTTTAAGCAGGTGGAACCCCCTTGACGTGACCTGGATTTCAGAGGATGTCTAGCTATTTAAAAGATGTTTAAGATAAAGGTCACACAGCCTTGATTGATCTGTTTCTTTTCAATTACTTAAACTCTAAATCCTCAGAAGGTAGAGAATTTACCTGCCTCATCTTCCTAATCCGAGATCTAGCACAATGGCTCACATTTAGGAAGTATTCAGTAAGTGTTTGTTGACCTAAATAATTACGGCATCCTGAATATTCGTTCTTCCTTCGAAGGTGGAAGGCACAAGTCACATAACCGGCAGTGTAAACAATTTACATGTATATGAAAATGTTCTTTCCTGCATACAGAATGTTCTGTTTGTGATTTTGCTTGAGCCTAGACACAAGTTCAGAGGCTAAGAAGTCATTCCGACCGAGAAAAAAATGATTTCCCTAAAATATAATTGAAATAATACACCTATTTGAGTTAAAGCAATATGCCAAGGGAGGGAGGAAGATTATAAGGTACAAATAAAGAAATGAATCTTGGCGTTTAAAAGGGCTTCTATTACGTTCATAGAATATGATATTCTGCATAAACCTGTATAAGAACGTGTAGCTGCCCCTTCTTCTGCTTCTAGACCTGTTGGTATGAGGACTTATAATTTGACAGTCGCTCATTTAAGTACCTTAGTAACAGGAAGAGGATGATTTAGTAGTCATTGTCCTATATTATATCATTGCGTGTAAAGAAGTGTGTATTCCTTTTGGTAACAATAGTAAAGCTTTTTTGAAAAAGAAAACTAGATGTGCCATTCTCTCAAATGCAGTGTGACAGGAAACCGGGACAAAAGGCATCAGGAAAGGCTGCCTGCAGATTGATGTTACAGCTATGCCAAGAGTCTTCAAGGATAAGGGGGTTTAGCCTGGAGACCAAAAGCAAGGTTCATTTCAGACGGAAGAGTATATGTTATTCTTTAGCTTTTAGTTTAAATCATACTAGATGAGAAACACCATTCTTCACTATAATACAATGTTGTTTATATTTTGTGAAAGCTTAATGAATAGTTTAGGGAGGGGTGCCTAGGTGTCTCAGTCCATGGAGCATCCAACTTTGGCTCAGGTCATGATTAACAATCTGCGAGTTCAAGCCCCTCATTGGGCTCTGCACTGCCAGCACGGGACCTGTGTCAGATCCTCTGTGTCCCTGTCTCTGTCCCTCACCCCTCTCAAAAATAAATAAACATTTTAAAATTTTTTAAATAATTTAGGGACATTCTCTACCTCCTCCTTAAAAAAAGTATTGATTTTTTTAAAATGGTAATTTTGGATTTATAATAAAACAGCTATTAAGTGGCTCACTCAATGTGATCGCCTTCATTTTTAACTCTGACGGTACTTAATGTCATTTGTTCATCTGTTCAGCAAAATTGTATGGAATCTCTGTGAACCATCTCTAAGAACTGTGAGAGCTAGTGGGGCTGCAGGAGTGGAAAACCAATGGGGCCTCATGTTCTCATGTTGCTTGTAGATGTGTGAGGCCATCATCTTAATCATCAACAGTGAGTGGGTCTAGAAGTAAATCTCCCAGAGATGGGTACGAATGTATTACTTTTTTCCTTTTCTTTTTTTGCCATACAACGAATTATCACAAAACTTGGTGCCTGAAAACAACAATCTTTATTTACTATCTCACAGTGTCTTTGGATCAGGAATTTTAGAGCGGCTTTGCTGGGTTCTGACTCCAGGTCTCTCAGAAGTTGAAGTCAGATGTTGGCTGGGCCACTGTCTTCTGAAGGTTAGGCTGGCCTGCAGGCTCTGCTTCCAAGGTCTCTCAGACATGTGGCTGTTGGTGGGAGGCCTCAGCCCATCACCACTGGGCTTTTCCACAAGGAGGCATGACTGACCCCAAGGCATGGCACTGGTTTCCACCAGAGCAAATGATCCAGTAAGTCAAATTAAAAGCTTTGACTCCTGGGGCACCTGGTTGGCTTAGTTGGTTAAGTGTCGGACTTGGGCTCAGATCACCATCTCATGGTCCGTGGGTTCAGGCCCCGCGTCATGCTCTGTGCTGACAGCTCAGAGCCTGGAGCCTGCTTGGGACTCTGTGTCTCCCTCGCTCTCTGCCCCTCCCCCACTCATACTCTGTTTCTCTCTCTCAAAAATAAATAATAAAAATAAGATAAAAGCTTTGATTCCTTTTATAACCTAGCCTCAGATAACACACATGATCGCATCTACAGTATTGTAGTAACAAACCTTAATTAAATGAGAGAAGGAACCACACACTAGGGAATGAATACCAGGAGGTGTACCCGGTGGGCCTATGTTGGAAACTGGCTACTGCACTTATTAAGTCTTCCACATCTCTGAATCTAATTTGTGACATAGTTGTGAGTTCACCCGTAAGTTGATGTTAACAGCTCTTTTAGCTAAAGAATCTGTTAAGTTTAAGGTACAAATTCTCAGGCAGTCCTGAGCTTTTTGTTTCTTTGTTTTCCATCAAATAATCATCCCTAGTACTTTGAAACCATTATTCTCCATCCGAGAGCCACTGCCTGGAGTGAGCTTTCCCTCTGTTCTCTGTGAAGCATAAGGGCCCCAAGAAAGTACGAGAGTAGTTGCATGAACCATGGTATGTTTTTCCCAAGTAGTGAAAATTCTGACTCATCAAGGAATCATTTCAGCTCTTCCATCTGTTTTATACACTGAACTTCTGACAATTTCAAGTTTTCAAATTTTTCTATTGAAAAAAAATTCAGAGTATTGATCTATTTCAAAATCTTACCAAATTCCACAATTCTTTACCCCACATCCCTTAGAGGTGGTCAATGGGTAGATGGATTGTGTTGCATGGATGAGAGGGAGACTCGCTTCTGGGAAACAGTAAAGTTATATCCAGAAGAAAGCCATCTCAGCCTGCTGAAAGCTTGGCCCACGGGTCTTAACTCTGCCTCCTGGAGTGCTAGAGGACAAGTAAGGCCCCCTTTTCTGTGTGACAACCCTTCACATAGATAGCTGTCATTTCTTGCCCTTATAAACAGGTAATAAATTGACTATAAATTGATATTCCAACTATAAGTCATTATTATTTAAATCCCCTGAAGCCACATTCTATTTACCTATTTTCAAGGTATCACCATTTCTTCAAAGATATTGTTCAAATCAAAATGTATCTTTCTCTTCCTTCGCCCAAATTAGTGAGATTTTACTAAATGCAAAAGCAAATACTTGTGAGATTTCTCAAAGATTGTGAATTTAATTTAATGGCCCTCCAGAAATCTGGAGCTTAACTGAAGCAAATTCCTTTTTTGCCTTCACATCTATTTTTGCCACAGAAGGACTTAAAAATCAGATTGCAAATCCTAAATGCTGCTGCCTTCTATCTGGTTGACAGGTATTCCTTGGGTTTGCTCAGAGTCAGAGATGAGATTAGCTAATCCCAAGAGTCCTATTTTCCCTTTTGCCTAAAGCCTTCCTGGCTATTAATGAGGTGCAAGGAGAGGTGCAGCGTTAACCCTTTCAGGAATAGCTTTTCCCTTCCTTTCATTACATGCTCTGCAACAATAATGAGGTAATCATACCCTTTATTGTGGAGGTCGCCATGTTTTAAAGGAAACCCTGGTGTTACCAGACAGAGTTCATACATCCAATTCTCAGGCAGAGAGCTACCAGGAAAGGACTTGAGATTTCTTAACAGTTTGCTCAGTACCATTCTTCCTGGAGACTAACTCCTTTTGAAAAAATCCCTCCTTGGTGGAGGCTGGCTTGTTGTCTTTTCTCTGACCTTCCTTATGGTGTAAGTGCCTGTCTTAAGATAGCAATGTTTCCATCTGGCTCTGTGCTCCTTTGAACTGAGGACACATGGAAAGATTTTTCTCTTTCTCTGTGTTCCTCAACAATCAAGAAGGTTAATTCAGTCTTTCTGGAGAGTTTTATCATTGCCAGTAGCTCGCCTGTGGTTGCACACCAGAGCAGCAATTGCTACATTTTTTAAAGTGTACTATTGTATCAGAGTCTTCAGAATCCTGTTGGAAAAGTAGCATCTTTATATAATACAAATAGTGTTTTGGAACTACTAAACCTGTGGTTTATGCAGGACCAAAAACAAGATAAACGTGCCTCATCTCCGCATATTTATTGCCTGTTCACTTTCTTCTAGTGTTATCTGGGGTCAGACAAAGCTAAAGGAATTGTTCTCTTCAAAGAGGACAAGAGATGGCCTTGCCAAACAACCAAGTGAAATCAACTCTCACCTCAAATGTGAATGTTCTGGGCTTGTCCTTTCTTATTTAAGTCATTGATAAAGAAGGTATATTTCATCATTATAAGAAGTCACTGAGTAACATACACCATTTATTTCCAGGAAAATGAGGGATATTTCTCTGGGTGTCTTTTTTTTTTTTTTTTTGCAACTAAATTTTGAGCAGTTTGGGGACTGTTTCTATGTTGGTAGAAATGGATTTCAAGGGAGTAAAGTGGACTTTTTTACTTTTCTTCAGGTTGTAGCAGAAGAAGGGTTTCTAAGGAAATTAAAAAAATAAAATAATACCACAGGATTCCCCCTACTATAAACATTAAGCTCAAAAATTAGTTTTGAATATGATATTATCCTACTCAAATGGCATATTACATCATTGCCTCAAGTTACGATGATCTTCATGAATCTATACACAGTAAGTAGTTAAAGAGAAAAAAGACAGGGGTGCCTGGTGTCTCAGTCAGTTGAGCGTCGGACTCTTTTGGCTCAGGTCATAATCTCATGGTTCGTGAGATAGAGCCCTGCGTCGGGCTCTGGGCTGGCAGGACAGAGCCTGCTTTGGATTCTCTTTTCTGTCTCTTTCTGCCCCTTTCCCCGTGTGTGCACGCATGCACTCTGTATCTCTCTCAAAATAAATAAATAAACATTTAAAAAAGGAAAAAAAAGACAATCTTAAATACTCAAAATGGATAATGTTTAGATTATCAATAAGAAAGTACTGAAAATGCTGAAAGCACTATATAATATTCAAAATGGTGCCATGCTGTGTTGTCGAAGTCTTAGAGGAATATTATGAAGTTATTAAAATTATGTGTTATCTCTACTTTACAGGTGACTAAAGTAAAATAGACACTTAATGATGGTAATGAATCTAGATTACAAGGTAGTTAATGACTCATCTTGTGTACCTACTATTTTCCTTTCTGAATCCCTCAGGATTCCTTTGCACACTATTATGAAGAAGAGTCAGTTCTCTGGCTGCAATCTTTGTAGTTATATTTCCATTTATTTTATATCCAGTAGTCAATCATAGTGAGGCTGGGACATGAGTAGTATAAATTTCTGTCAACCAAATCAAGGCTATTTTGGGAATGAGAGGGGATGGTACTACTAATTATGCTGGGACCTTCTGTACAGAATGGAAAACTGTTGACCAGAAAAGTATTTGTATGTAGATATACATATATATATATATTTTTTTTTTTTTTTCAGTTTTATATATTTTGTTTGGCCGCAGCGTGTGAATCCTTTTCTTATGAGTGGTTTTGTTTCCTTGCTTTCTTTGTGTGTGTGTGTGTGTGTGTGTGTGTGTGTGTGTTGTTTTTGGTTTCTTCTGTTTGTTTGTTTGTTTGTTTGTTTGTTTTTGCTAGGGTAAGAGATAGTTGAGGAGAGTAATTCTCCCCATAACCCAGATGGGACATTTTTTCCCTCTTTACTTCTTACCATCTCTGAGGATATTATGCAGGTTAGTCAGACATATTTAGGCCAGTGACACAAAATAATAAGTATAAGGAAATTTTTTTATCTTCAGAGGTTTTCCAGAAGATGTGTGCATGCATGTGTGTGTATATGTATGTATATGCACATATATTTTTTCTTATCTTGAGGAGATAGGTGGAAATAATGGAAATGACTAATGTTGAATAGTACATTTTTTTAATTTGTGATTTTTAATTTTGTAAGTTTTGTCTCCAATATAGCTAACATACACTGTTATTTTAGTTTCAGGTGTTCAATATAGTGATTAAACAATTCTATACATAATTCCATGCTCATCAAGTTAAGTGTACTCTTAATCCCTTTCACCTATTTCCCCCATTCTCCTGCCCACTTCCCTCCGGCAAACCATCGGTTTGTTCTCTACAGTTAAGGGTCCATGTTTCACTTTGTCTCTCCCTCTCTCTCTCTCTCTCTTTTTTCCCCTTTGTTCATTTGTTTTGTTTCTTAAATCCCACGTGCAACTGAAATCATATGGTATTTGCCTTTCTCTGACTGGCTTAATTTGCTTAACATGATACTCTGTAAATCCATTCATGTTGTTGCAAATGGCAAGATTTCATTCATTTTAATGGCTACATAATACTCCATTGTATATATATTTAGCACTTCTTTATCCATTCATCTATTGACGGACACTTGGGCTGCTTCCATAATTTAGCTTTTATAAATAATGTTTCAATAAACATAGGGGTGCATATATCCCTTTGAAGTAGTGTTTTTATATTCTTTGAGTAAATACCCAGCAGTGCTATTGCTGGATAGTAGGGTAGTTCTGTTTTTTAATTTGAGGAACCCCATACTGTCTCCCACAGTGGCTGTACCAATTTGCATTCCCTGCAAGCGAGCACAAGGGTTCCTTTTTCTCCACATCTTCACCAACACTTGCTATTTATTTTTTTATTTTAGCCATTCTGACAGGTGTGATGTGATATCTCACTGTGGTTTTGCTTTGCATTTCCCTCATAGTAACTGATGTTGAGCATCTTCTCATGTTGGCCCTCTGTAGTTATTCTTTGAAGAAATGTCTGTTCATATCTTCTGCCCGTTTTTAAATTGGATTTTTTGTTTTCGGGGGTTGTTGAGTGGTATAAATTGTTTATATATTTTGGATACTGTACCCTCATCGGATATGTCATTTACAAATATCTTCTCCGATTCAGTAGGTTGTCTTTTAGTTTAGGTGATTGCTTCCTTGCTGCGCAGAAGCTCTTTATTTTGATGTAGTCCCAATAGTTCATTTTTGCTTTTGTTTCCCTTAAATTGCCTCGGGAGGTATATCTAGAAAGATGTTATTAAGGCTAATGTCAGAGAAATTACTGCCTGTGCTGTCTTCTAGATTTTTATGGTTTCAGGTCTCACATTTAGGTCCTTAATCCATTTTGAGTGTATTTTTGTGCATGGTGTAAGAAAGTGGTCCAGTTTCACTCTTTTGCCTGTAGCTACTAATTTTCCCAACAACATTTGTTGAAAAGGCTCTTTTTCCCATTGCATCTTGCCTCCTTTGTTGAACACTAATTAACCTTATAACTGGGGGGTATTTCTAAGTTTTCCATCCTGTTTCATTGATCTGTGTGTATGTTTTTTGTGCCAATATTGTACTGTTTTGATCACGACAGCTTTGTAATATAACCTGAAGTCAGGGATTATGATACCTCCAGTTTTGTTTTTCTTTTTCCAGATTGCTTTTGCTATTCTGGGTCTTTTGTGGTTCCATATAAATTTTAGGATTCTTTGCTCTAGTTCTGTTAAAGATGCTGTTGGTGTTTTGATAAGGATTGCATTAAATGGATAGATGGCTTTCGGTAGTGTAGGCATTTTAATAATATTTGACCTCAGGGTGAAAGCTGTCAGCTTTTCGCCATCGTGTATGATGTTAGTTGTGGGTTTTCATCTAAGGCTTTAATTATGTTGAGGTATGTTCCCTCTAAGTCTAGATTGTTGAGGATTTTTATCACGAGTGGATTTTGTAGTTTGTCAAATGCTTTTTCTGTGTCTATTGAAATGATCAGATGAGTGTTATCTTTTCTCTTGTTGACGTGGTATGTCATGTTGATTGATTTGCAAGTATTGAACTACCCTTGCATCCCGGAAATAAATCCTACTTGATGTTGGTGAATGACTTTTTTAATGTATTGCTGGATTCAGTTTGCTAATATTTTGTTGAGGATTTTTGCAGCTACCTAGACCTGTAGTTCTCCTTTTTTGTAGTGTTTTTATCTGGTTTTGGTGTTAGGTTAATGTTGGCCTTGTAGAATCAATTTGGAAGTTTTCCTTTCTCTTCCATTTTTTGGAATAGTTCGGGAGGAATAGTTATGAACTCTTCTTTAAATGTTTGGTAGAATTTGACTGTAAAACTCTGGTCCTGGACTTTTGTTTGTTGGGAGTGTTTTTATTACTGATTCAATTTTATTGCTGGTAAACTGTTTGTTAAAATTTTCTACTTCTTACTGCTTCAGTTTTGGGAGGGTGTATGTTTCTAGGAATTTATCTATTTCTTCCAGGTTATCCAATTCATTGCCACATAGCTTTTAATAATATTGTTTTAATGTATTTCTGTGGTGTCCACTGTTATTTCTTCTCTTTCATTTGTGATTTTTTTTTTTGAGTCCTCTCTTTTGTTTTCGTTTTTGTTTTTTTTTTTGATAAATCTGGTTAGAGGTTTATCAGTTTGTTGATCTTTTCAAAGACCCAGCTCCTGGTTTCCTTGATCTGTTCTATTGTTTTTGGTGTTGTTGATGCTTTGGTTTTTTCATTTTTTTTTTTTTGTTTCTTTTGTTTTGTTTCTATATCATTTATGTCTGCTCTAATCTTTATTTTTCTTCCTTCTACCATTTTTGGCTTTTGTTTGTTCTTCTTTTTCTAACTCCTTTCGGTGTTACCTTACATTTTTTGCTATTTTTCTTGCTTCATAAGGCAGACCTGTATTGCTATAAACTTCCCTCTCCCAGTAGCTCCTGCTGCACCCCAAAGGTTTTGTACCATACTTTTTCTTGTGATTGACTTCTGGCTTCATAGCATTGTGGTCAGAAAAGATGCAGAATATGACTTCGATCTTTTTGAATTTGTTGAGATTCTTTTTATGGCTTAATATGTAATCTGTTCTGGAGAATGTTCCATGTACATTTGAAAAGAATGTGTATGCTGCTGTATTAGGATGGAATGTTACCATATATCTGTTAAATCCATCTGGTCGTTTAAAACCACAGTGTATCATTCAAAACCACTGTTTCTGTGTTGATTTTTTGGTTTGGATAATCTATCCATCAATGTAAGTTGGTATTAAAGTCTCCTATTATTATTGTATAAGTCGCGATTAGTTCCTTTATGTCTGTTAGTAACTTTTTTATGTATTAGGTGCTCCCATCTCGAGTGCATAAATATTTACAATTGTTATATATTCTTGTTGGCTTGCCCTTTTTATTATTATATACTGTCCTTCTTTGTCTCTTGTTACAGTCTTTGTTTACAGTCTATTTTATCTGATGTATGTGTTGCTAACCCAGCTTTCTTTTTACATCCATCCGCATGCTAAGCACTTCTCCATCCTTTCACTTTCAATCTGCATGTGTCTTGATGTCTGAAATAAGTCTCTTGTGTGCAGCATAGAGATGAGTCTTATTTTATTGTTGTTTTAGAGAGAGTGAGAGAGAGAGGTCACAAGGCACAAGTAGGGAAGGGGGCAGAGGGAGAGAGAGAGAGAGAGAGAGAGAGAGAGAGAGAGAGAGAGAGAGATTCTCAAGCAGTCTCCATGCTTAGCACAGACCTCAACATGAGGTTTCATTGCACAACCCTGGGATAATAACCTGAGCCAAAATCAAGAGTCTGATGCTCAGATGACTGAGCCACCCTGAGGCCCTTACCTTAGTCTTGTTTTCTAATACAGTCCAATGCCCTGTATCTTTTAATTGGAAGTCTATATTCAGTTGATGGTCACTTAAGTTTGAACCTATTCTTTACTCCCCTCCTACCCTCCGTTTACATATATGATGTCATACTTTACATCATTTTATTTTGTGAGTCCTCTGACTGATTTTTATAGACGTAATTATTTTTATTGCTTTTGTGCTTCCTACTTTTCTTACTATTAGTTATGGTCTTTCCTTTCAACTCAAAGAATTCCCTTTAACATTTCTTATAGGGCTGGCTTATAGTGGTCATGAACGCCTTTAGATTTTGTTTGGGAAAATCTTAATCTCTCCTTCTATTCTGAATGATAGCCTTGCTGGATAGAATATTTTTAGCTGCAGATTTTTTTTCCTTTCAACACTTTCAGTGTATCATGCCACTCCCTGCTGGCCTGCAAATTTTCTCCTGAAAAATCTACTAATGGGGCAGTTGGGTGGCTCAATTGGTTAAGTATCTGACTCTTGATTTTGTCTCAGGTTATGATCTCACAGTTTGTGAGTTCAAGCTCCGAATCAGGCTCTGTGTTGACATTGCAGAGCCCCCTTGGGATTCTCTCTCTTTCCCTCTCTTTCTCTCTTCCCCGTCCCTGCTCACACACACTCTCTCTCTCAAAATAAATAAATAAACTTAAGAAAAATCCACTGATAGCCTTATGGGGTTTTCCTTTTCTGTCACTGTATTCTTTTTCTCTTGCTGCTTTTAAAGTTATCTCTTTATCTCTATTTTTTGCGATTGTAATTATAATAAGTCTTGTTGTGGACCTGCTTGGGTTGATTTTGTTGGAGACACTCTGTGTCTCCTGAATCTGAATATACTTTTTCTTCCTCAGATTAGGAAACGTTTCGGATGTTATTTCTTCAAATAAATTTTCTGTCCCCTTTTCTCTCTCTTCTGCTTCTAGGATCCCTATAATGTAAATGTTATTATGCTTCATCGAGTTGCTGAGTTCCCTAAGTCTATTATCATTTAGCATTTTTTTTTTTTTTTGTCTCCCTGGCTCAGTTTGATTATTTTCCATTAGTCTGTTTGCTACTTACTCAGGTTGCTACTTAGTTTCTCTGTTTCCTCTAATCTACTATTTATTCTCTTGAATGTATTTTTAATTTCATTTATCGTGTTCTTCATCTCTGATTGGTTTCTTTTCTATCTCTTTGCTAAGGGTCTCATGATGTTTTCCACTCTTTTCTCAAGTCCGGTGAGTATCTTCATGACTATTACTTTAAATTCTCCATCAGACATATTACTAACCCCTATTTCACTTAGGTCTCTTCTTGTGGTTTTCTGCTTTTCTTTCAGTTGGAACCTATTCCTCTGTCTCTTCATTTGCCTAACTCTCTGTGTCTGTTTCTATGTATTAGGAAAGTCAGCTACGTCTCCTGCTCTTGATAGTAACAGCCTTATGAAGAAGAGGTCCTGTAGTGCCCTGCAGTATAGTGTCCCCCGTTCACCTGTGCTTCGGGATGTCTCCTATGTGTGTTGCATGCACCCTGCTGTGATGTACGGGCCACTTTTTCCTTCAGTCCAATCATCGGCAGTGGCGTTCTGATCCATGGTGGACAGTGTTTTATCCCTGTGGTGTTAGTGGACCAGTCTGGGGCTGCCTAAGGCTTAAGTTTAGTCAGAGTAGGTATTTGCAAGAAAGGAGATAGCACCAAACCACAGTGCACTTTCCCTCTGTTGTGCCCTGAGCTTTCATTGGTTGGTGGGTCCTGTAGTCAGACCAGTTGTCTGCCCCCACCCCACAGCTGGGGCTGCAGTCTCACTGGATTGTGTAGCTGTCTTCCTCTCTCCTCATGGCAGGATTTACTGGAGAGTGGTGCTGGCCCCCATTCTGACTGTTTGCACACTGCTGGGCTTGTGGCTGTGGTTTGAATGGGGTCCAGCCAAGAGCATATTGAAGGGGGCAGGACAGGCAGTGCTTTCAAAATTTTCACGCTGGCAAGAGAGGACTTGCTGCTGCTGAGACCAGGTTCTCAGGGGAGGGGTACACATTTTTAACAAGGTATGCACCGGTCCTTTGGGGGAGGGGGCCCGCCCTCACCACCACTGCTGCTGCTAGAGGCCCCTCAAAGTGTGTGAGTCCCAGTGTTGGCAAGGTCTGTGCTCATCTTCTGGAGGAGGGGGCTCCAGACTGAGGCAAGCTGACTGGAAAGGGCAGATCTGCCAAATAGCGGGGTGGGTGGGGCTGGGTGCCAGTTAGGTAGTGAGTGTTGGCAACGTGCACTGTTTCCCACAGGTCGCTTGGTGTTCATGCTAGGAGGTTGGGGAGGGAAATGGTGCCTGCCAGCTCCTTTGTTCCAGACAGAATCCCCCAGGGATCTCTATCCCTGCAGTACCTGCTCTGAGATTAGCAAATAACTCTCCCTCCTGTATGCTTCAGGTAGTTTTCTGCTGCTTCTATGCTGTATCTGCATGGGCTGTTTGTCCTGCTGTCTCTCTAAGGGCAGGGACTCAGTTTCTTATTGCTCTCCAGGCTTTCCCAGAACGGAGCCTGGTGATTTTTAACATTCCGAGTTTTATGACCTGCGGCTTGTAAGAACTCATGAAATTTGGCCCTTCTGTTTTTCAAAGGTAAATTTTATAGGCTTTCATCTTCCCTGTGCAGACTCCCAGAGGTGATAGTCCCGTTTCTCTCTCCTCTCCAGGCCCAGACCTCTGGCCTCCAGTGGCCAGACTCACAGGGTTTAGCTCCCCAATACATGTCTACCCTTCCTACCCTCTTTGATGTGACCTCTTCTCTACCTTTCGTTGTGGAGTTTGTTCTGCCAGTCTTCAGGTCGTTTTGGGGTTATTTACACTGTTAAAAGTGTTAGATAGTTGTATCTATGAGACGGAGTGAACTTGGGGTCTTCCTACTCTGCCACCTTTCCGGTTTCTGTTGAGTACTTTCTTAAATACTCCAATGTTCTATAAATATCTTTACATGCTCTTAATATTAATTTTGGAATACTGACAATTGCAATCACATGCAAAATAATCCGGTGCTTACATATCAGATTTTTTAAATGTCTCAACAGTAATTCCCCAACCTGAAATTATTTGTTTTTTAATAAGGGATTTTAATGTATAATATTATAATTGTTATCACTAAAATATTTGTACTTATTATAACCATGTTCTATTACATTTTTCTTCCATTCTGTTTTCTGTTGCTTACTATTTACCTTGTTTATTATTTTCTTTCTTGTTCATTGTTTTGTCGATCATATTTTATTTGACCTAATTTTTTTTTTCAAATAGTGAGAAAATTCTAACTCTATTAATATTGGACCAGTAATCATCATAGATTAGTAGTAAAAAGATTTTGGATAAGTTTTCCTAACAACATCAAAATCAATTAGTTAACTGTATCAGTCAGTTTTGCTTTGAGAACAACTTTCAGAGCTCGGTGGTTTACCACAAAAAGCTCATTTCTTGTCTTCTGTGGAAGTTGTAGGTTGCCCCATGGCTCTAGGACATATGTCTTCTTCATTCCAGAATCTAGGCCGAAGGAGCAGTCCCTTTTTAGGATATGCCATCCTCTTGGCAAACAGAAAAATAAAATTAGAAGAACTGAGACACTGAAAACTCTCAGAACTTCTGCTTGGATACGGTGTATTTTGGGTCTGTTCCTTTTCATTGGCCAAAGCACGTCACATGTCATTGATATCAAGGGGATTGAGATGTATGCTCTTCCTATATGATGGTACAAGTCACATAACAACAGAAAAGATCGTGAATAACTGGAAGGCATGACGACATTTACCACACTAGCTCTAGCCCGTGGCTCTAAGACAATATCAAAATGTACCCAACTCATCTCTGTGCTAGAAATACCATAAGAAACAAAACTATCCTTGTTTTGATGGAATTTATGTCAGGTCATGATTTTCCTACCCTTCTACTCTTCTGGTTTTATACTAAGATTGTATGGGATTTGCGCTAAATTTTCCAAAGTCTGACAACCCCTTTTGCAAAGCAGCTTAGTCTTACTCGATAAAGTTGGTATCTTGTCAAATCCCTGGGGATAGGAACACCTATTTTTAAGTTTTCCTATTTCTGGTGCCAACTTTACTTTCTCAAGTAAGAGTTTAGGTGTATCTTTATCACTTGTTGGCATTTCTCAGGTTCCTGGTGATTGATTTGTGTGTGTAGTTCAAGTAAATGTCAGTGTTTTCCAGGCAAGGAATGAGGGTTCTGTTTGCAGATCATCTGGCTATAATGGATAATCACTGTCAAATAAATAGGAGGGGCCTGATGTGTGGGAGCAGTAAACATTTTGTTCGATTGGTTTTATTTTAAGGTACCTGTGAGCTTATCTTCTGCATACAGATGATTCTTATATATTGTGGAAGTCATTTAGACTCTTGCTCTGTTTCTGTCTCTAACCTCAAAGTTCACTCTAGTTCCCCATGGAAAAGTTGCCATATTATTTGAAGAACTTGTCTCTGTACTTCATTCTGAGGATGAACACCAGAGCTAGCCTGTTAAGTATAGGGTCTGGCTGAGCAAGTCACAACATGTTAGATATTATCCAAAGACTGTCTCAGAGGCCACTCCTGCTGCCTGTTGTCAAGGTTACTCTAGGTACAGATGAGATTAAGGTGAAACATTCAAGGTGAGTGTGGTTCTTGCCTCAGGCACAAAATTTAAGCGATGATCAAGATACACGGTATTTTAGTGCAATATAAAAAGAATTAAAAGTAATATGAAAACCTAGAATGGATAAAATATCAAAACTTTAAATAACGACAGAATTGCTAACAGCACCATGCTGAGCCACATGGGCATAAGGCAAAATCAGTAATAATGCTATTTTCTAAATCATGGAAGTTTTGCATGCATTTTTATTTTTAAGGCATTATCTGCTTTAATTATCAACATTTTTTGGCACCTCTTCAAATTTTCTATTCAAGATAAGTGCCTCACTCCTCATTTACCTCACCCAAGTCGTGTCTCTGACTTAGCCCTTCTAGGAAAACCTATCGTTTCAACAGGTCTATATTATGTCTATATTGTGTGAGCATTTTTGGCTTTGTTGGGTTAAATTAAAAAATCTCATCTATTATGTTAGAGATTTTACAAGCTTTCCATTATTGATCACTGAAGAAACTTAATTTTTTTTTCTATATTGCTGTAGATTTCTTCTTATTTTTTGTTTTGGGGTCTTAGTTTCTTTTTTCCCCTCAGTAGGATTTGAGGAGAGAGAAAATGAAGTGGGAGCTGGTGACAGACATAAAAATAAGAGAAAAGTAATGGTAAAATAAATTATTTGAATTTAAGGCATGTGGTGGATGAGGGAAAGATCCATAAATGAGATAGGAGTTAAAAAAAATTTTTTTTAATATTTATTTTTGAGAGAGAGGGAGAGAGACAGAACATGACTGGGGGAAGGACAGAGAAAGGGAGAGACAGAATCCGAAGCAGGCTCCAGGCTCCGAGCTTTCAGCACAGAGCCCGACGCAGGGCTCGAACTCACAAACAGCGAGATTATGACCTGAGCCAAAGCCGGAGGCTGAACTGACTGAGCCACCCAAGTGCCCTGAGATAGGATGTTTTAAATGTCACTGTTTTTCCTTCAAAAATAACAGAAGAATTTGAGGTGAACATATTTTAGAATTTGGAAATGAAAGGTTTGAATAGAAAGAGAACAGGTAAGTTAGGTGTTTTCAATCAAGCCATAAAGAAATAATCTAGAAAAGTAGAGAAATAAGCTATTCCCATTCCATGTGCAAACTCCAAAATATTACGTAGATAGATTCCTCGGCAGAAAAAACACATAACGGAGCAAAAAAACTTTTAAAGCATTGCATTATTAAAAAAATATATATTAACTTTACGTAAAAACAAAGTCAGAGGCATCCCATGTTGTGCTGGGATAAATGTTCCTGATCTATTTGGCTCTACCAAGCCTTCTCCAGTGCTCCACCGGCAGTTCAAGTCAGAACTCTAAACAGCTAAATTGTATCTTCAACACTGAGGTGGTAAAATAGAAACATAATATCTACCATTTATGAATTGCTTGATATGAGCCAGAGAGTAAAATACTATCTCATCGCACACTTAAAAAACAAGAAGTAAAGAATTAAAACTTTCCTTATTTTATAAATAAGAGCACAGCTTAGAGAAATCAAATCACTCGATCAAGATGACAACACGTAACATTTGGTGAGCCGAGGTCACGCCCAGACCTCTGATCCCAAGCCTCTACTCCCAACCACCATGTTACAATTGAGCGCACAGGAGGTAGGTTTTATCTTTATCGGTCATCATGTTAATACTCCAGTAAACACAGAGAAGTAAGTAGAGGACCCCAACTGTCTCCTTCTTCAGTCATTTCATTAACACCTGTTCCTTGCGAGTGTGTTAACTTTTTTTTAACTTGCATTTTCCCATGCATAAAATGAAATGGTGCCTAAGATTTCTATCCGCTTTCAAATTCTCTGTTTCTGTGATTCCTATCGACAAGCCATCCACTCTAAGTGGAATGTATTTAGAGACCCTAGTGACTTAAAGGCTAAAGCAAAAGAGAGTGACCCAAGTATGCAGATTCTAAAGTAACAGAGGGTATTAATATCCTTCATTTCATGCAGTTTTTAAAATTCTCATTTTCTTCTTTTTCATTCTGAATCTTATTTATTTGTTTATTTATCTATTTATTTATTTATTTATTTATTTATTTTAATGTACCAACCTCGCCTTTCTTTCATCTTGTAGTGGTAGAACAGTACAATGCCGTTTGGTTTTCTTTTGCTACTCAGTTTTTCATCACATCACATTTTAAAACCCAGCCACTTTTATAGTCGGTTAAGCGTCCGACTTCAGCTCAGGTCACGATCTCGCGGTCCGCGAGTTCGAGCCCCGCGTGGGGCTCTGGGCTGATGGCTCAGAGCCTGGAGCCTGCATCCGATTCTGTGTCTCCCTCTCTCTCTGCCCCTCCCCCGTTCATGCTATGTCTGTCTCTGTCTCAAAAATAAATAAACGTTAAAAAAAAAATTAAAAAAAAAAAAAAAAAACCCAGCCACTTTTAGATGAGCACAAACACTTGATGTCCCACATCAAGAGATTCCACACATCTCCCCGGGGCAGTTGGGGGGGTGGGGCATAACGTCTCCACCCATCCTGTAAGAACCACGGAGATAGCCTAGTGAGTTAGCCTACAGCCAAAACAGTTTGTTGAGTGAGCTTCGCTTTTTGGAGTTTTGTGTGTGTGTGTGTGTGTGTGTGTGTGTGTGTGTGTGTGTGTGTGTTTTAAATCACATTATCAGGGATTTTCAAATTTAAAAAAAATGAGGTTCCATTTCACAACCACTGGACTAAATTTTTGAAAGTACGGCAGAGGATTTCAGGCAACAGACACTATCATGAATTGCTTGGCAGAGGGGAAGGTAAGCTTGTACAACCACTTGAGAAAGCAATGTATCAAAATATGAGAAACTGTAGGACATGCATGTCCTCAGACCTGGCAATTTCATTGTCTTATATGTGCAGCCAGATACATTCTAAAAGAGTTCACTGTAGCATCACTAGTAATATGGAAAAACTAAATAACAGAAGTGTTCATCATCAGAAGAGCAGATAGGTGAATGGTGACATAGGTGAAGAATGGAATATTACACATCAATCAAAATGAATGAACCAGCTCTGCATGTAACAACATAAAGCCGAAAACGTGATCATAAGGGCAAAAAGAACAAGTTGCAGAATGCTCCATACCATAATGAATCCTTTAACTGCTTTAAAAACATGTGAAACAACAGAATATTTGGTTTATGGATATAGAATTCCAAATTTACAAGTTGAGTTTGTGCGGCAGAAAGTTTCAATTTGGTCTGTTGCTCCTAGATCTCCAGAGGGTAATGTAATGTGTACATGGTTACTTATTAGGTTATGTTTATACTTTCTGTGTGACTTAACTATCTTTAATAAAGTAATATATTTTATTTTCTAAATAAGGAAGTGTAGTGGGGGGAGAGAGGAAAGCAAACCATAGGAGACTCTTGACTGTAGAGAACAAACTGAGGGTTGCTGGAGGGCAGGTAGTTGGGGGCTGAACTTGATGGGTGATGGGTATTAAGGAGGACACCTGTGTTGAGTACTGGGTGTTATTATGTAAGTGATGAATTACTAAATTCTACTCCTGAGCCCAGTATTAACACTATATGCTAGCTAACTAGAATTTAAATAGAAGTTTGCGGAAAAAAAGACAAAATAAAATAATAGCATGAAATTTAGTATGTTGTTTCAAATTACACATGTTTTTCTCCCTAGGCACTGATATGTCCCCCATGAGAATGAGAATCATTGCTCTGGCAGTGTTAATCGTCCAGCATAATTTTAAGTGCCAACTAGGAGCTTAACCAAGCATCATTTTATGGACTTGACCACCATGTCCCTTCCCCCTGAACTTTAGGGGAGCCCGAACTTTCTGGGAAATCATAGAAGCCAGGAGAGCAGTGTAACTGGCCAGATTGGTCCACCCCCAAATTTAGCCTGGGCTCAGGGCTGCTGCTGACAAGGAACAACACTGACTTATTCCAAATCAAAGAAAAAGCTTTGGACTGCAGTCCCTGGAACTCTCAAGTACACAGGCTTGAGATAACCCTTGAATATGTCATTCAGAGTCTGTCCCTTCCTGACATCATTCTTCGCTGCCCCTGAAGGGGAAGCTAGGAAAGCCGTGGGTGGCCCAGCCTCAAGTGACTCCCTGCTTAATTTGCTTATGGGTCTCTTCAGTAAAAGGTCATTAAAATAAGGTTTGGTTTCCATTGCCAAGATACCAAGAATCATCTTGTACATGATTTGGCCTCCACTGAGACCTTGAGGTCTACTTCCCCAGAAATACTAAAATAGCCTTGGCTCCCTCACTCGTGGGGTTGAATAATGTCCATCATCCCACATATTCTTCAAGTATTCTCGGTTCCAGAATTTGCACATATTTCTTTTCTTGTACTTATTTATTTGACTCCCCTAGTCAACCTTTCCAAGCCAACCTCAATACATTTCCCCACCTGTCTCACCTTAGGTACACACATTCTAAATGTTGTCTTCACATGAACTGTCTCTTTATTACCTTACCTCATGTACCTCTTTTACTCAGGTACTATCTTATGCAACCATTCTTAGGCAAGAGCTCTAATTTATTAACTACATCATCAGTCTTTCACTGCTGATAACCTCTTGTTTTCCCTCATCTTCCCTGGATAGGATTCCAGATGCCTTCCCTGAAAGACTTCCTTTGCAAATACCCTCAAATCCCTGGCCTCTCTCCCTCCATCGCACTCACTCAGCAGATACTGACTCTGGTTAACCCAGACATCTGTTCTCTCTATGGCTGAACCCCAGCAACTAAATATTGCTGAGGAAAAACTACACAATTTGAATGAAGTCATTTTAAATACAACACGCGGACCTCAAAAAGAATTCAACGCTAACCCTGATTCTGTCTCATTTTGCTATTAAGTTTTCTTTCTTACTGACCAAGGTGACCATTTCATAATCTTTTCAGTAGTTTGTAAGCCTCTAATCCCTTCCATGTTCCCTTTGCATTACCTAAAATTTAGTCTTGCCTAATACTTGAGAAAAGAAGACCAATAAATTAAAATTGCCTAGTGGTCTACCAAACCTTTCTACAAATTCATTGCATATCTGTACCCATATGCTTTATCTTTTCTCCTGTTAAAAAGATAGACATATCCCTGTTTCTTTTAATAGCCAAGGCCCCTACTTATGTTGACTATCACTTCCCATTTTGTCTTTTCAACAACTTTGCAACTGGGGTGTTTTCATTAGCTATTGTTGCATAACAAATTCTTCTGAAACAAAGCAGCTAAAAACAGCAAACGTTTATTAGCTCATAGTTTCTGAGGGTCAAGAATTCAAGAGCAGCTTAGCTGGGTAAATCTGGGTCAAGGTCTCTCACAATGTTGCTGTCAAGCTCTCTGGGAGTACAGTCATTACACTGCGTAATTAGGGCTGCAGGATCCACTTCTAAGCTCATTCACGTGGACACTGGTTAGTTTTTCACTAGTTACTAGCTAGAGGCTTCAGTTTCCCACCACTAGGGCTTCTCCATATAACTTCACACAATATGGCAGCTTGCTCCTCCCAGAGCCAAGTGATATAAGAGACAAAGACAGACCAAGTAGAAGCTGTAGTCTATTATAAAATAATTTTGGAAGGGACCACCCCATTACTTCTGTTTTGTTTTTCTCTTGGTCACATAGACCAAGTGTAATACAAATAGGATGGGTCTACACAAGGGTGTGAATACCAAGAGGTAGGACCACTGGGAGTCATTTTAGAGGACAACTGTTTTTTTTTTCCTTGTAGGTTTGGTTGCGTACTGTTTTATTACCTCTTTATATAGTAATGATCTTGATGTATTATTTTCTATAGTCACAATAGAAACATAATTTAGCTTCTCTTTTAGACTTGTTGATCAAGAAATCTTTTATTATTTTTTTAAAGATTTTTTTAAATGTTTTTATTTATTTTGGGAGAGAGAGTGTGCACACTAGCAGGGGAGGGCCAGAGAGAGAGAGAGAGAGAGGGAGAGAGAGAGAATCCCAGGCAGGCTCCGTGCTGCCAGCACAGAGCCCCACGTGGGTCTCTAGCCCACAACCTGTTGTATCATGACCTGAGCTGAGATGAAGAGTTAAATGCTTAGAGCCATCCAGGTGGCCCTCTTTTTTATTATTTTTAGTCTAGAGCATTTGCTTTCAACTTTACAACTCCTCAATGATTGTCAGAGTTGTCAAATTTGGGAATTTTTTTGTCAGATTTATGGCAAATGGGAGATACAAGATTTCGATGAAGATGAATTTTCCACAGATTAACTTTGACTCCATATACTTCAAACCTCATTTCTCCTCTGCTTCTGGCACCAGGCGTCATGACAAGCCCTCTGATTCTTCCATTTCGGTCATACTATATGAGTGAGTTCACATAGTGGGCATCTGGAGCATTCCTGGAGGCCATTCCTATCCTTGCCAGAACTTAACAAGAAAGGAGTTTAGAAACTATCTAAATTTATCCCACTAAATTCAAAGTAAATAAGTACATAAATGTGTTATATGCCAATCTATTAAGGTATATGATTTCTATGGGTTTTTTCTATTGTTGTGTAACAAATGAGCACAACTTTTGCAGCGTAAAACAACACATGTTTATTATCTCACACGTCTTAAAGTCTGCCTACCACAGTCAGTCTTAAGGAATAGATAAAGAGGGGTGCGTGGGTGGCTTAGTTGGTTGAGCATCTGATTCTTGATTTCAGCTCAGGTCATGATCCCAAGGCCTTGGGATCGAGCCTTGTGTCAGGGCTCTGCCCTGAGCATGGCTCCTGCTTGGGATTCTCTCTCTCCCTCTGCCCTTTCCTCTCTCTCTCTTTCTCTCAAATTAAATATATATATATATATATATATATATATATATATATATATATAGTATTATATTATATTAAATTTATACATAATATAAATTATATATTAAATATATAATATATTAAAATATGAATTATATATGAATATAGCATATAATAAATATATAATATAAATATATAAATATATTTATATATTATATATTAAAATATAAATTATTATATATTAAAATATAAATTATTATATGTAAATATATTTGTATATAATATAAATTAATATATATTATATTAAATAAAAATATAGATGTTAAAAAAAGAATAAAGAGAAAATATAAAATGATGCTTACTATATAGAATAAAAATTTCATGAATTTAACATAATTTGCATGTATCATTAAGTCCCAGTATCTCTATGAGGTAATATGTGTGCCTTCCACATAGACAAATGAGAATTTTAACTTTTTCATATTTTAGAGCCCCCTAATCGAGCTAGAACGTAGACCTCTCAAGTCTCAACATGTAATTGATCCTTCAGTAATAGTAACTTCCTCTAGAAATACTGTGAAGTTAAAATTTTGGTTCCTTGAGATTGCTTTTAAGTACCAGAATCACTCAGCACACACCTTTTAAGCAAAAACAAGTTACTGAGAATTAATTAAGCCCATAGTTTCCATTTGCATGCATTGAAATTCACATTCTTCTGGACATATCTTGGTATATCACCAAGTCTTCAGATTTATAAACCCAAAGATTTTGTGAACTTTGCTTTATTTTTCTTTTTCAGGTACTCAAAGTTATCCTTATCCGATCACACTTTATTTTATAAAATATCTTACGGAGATGTTCACCTCTATTTTCATTTTTTTAATGTTTATTTATTTTAAGAGAGAGAACAGAGGAGGGGCAAAGAGAGAGGGAGAGACAAAATCCCAAGCAGGCTCCAGTCTGTCAACACAGACCCCGAGGCAGGGCTTTATCTCATGAACTAAAACCAAGAGTCAGATGCTTAACTGACCGAGCCACCCAGGCTCCCCATCCATCTTTAAATTATCCAAAAATGGGAGCAAGAACCCTTCTCCATGACTTTAAGAGTAAGTTTACATTGGCATTATGGCAAAGTATAACTTGTTTAATTTCAATGGCCCTGTGTCCTTTTTCTTTGCTATCACCCTTAACTAGGTACCATAATATAAACATTCCTTGTTATTACAGTCTTTATCCTCTACACAGATAAGCCTTGGGATTAAAAGGCCATGTTCTTAAAGCAGAGAAAATACAGATGTTTTCACTCGCCCGTTACTGCACACAGCAGTGGTATTAGCCTTTTAGCAGTATACACCACATTAGCAATCTGAGTGTTTTTTGAATCAAAGCTGAAATTTGTAGTGCCTCTAATGTGTAATGAAGTTGCATATTTTTACCATGCATTCACTCAAGCATATGGGTTTTATAATTGAACTCAAGAGATTGTATTTTGGATTCACTTCTGCTCTAATAGAAATGTACACGTACCAGTGCTTCTGTCTCTATTTGGAGACACAATTTGATGCAGTTTGGTCATCTATTTCAAAGTGTAGGTATGCTTTCATTACTCTGTTAAAAGGCTAAAGTCAGGAAAACTTAATTATGCAAAATAACCTTACTAAATAGCGAGCAGTTTATATTATATCCCCATATTGTCATTTTTTTTTTTAATTTTTTGTTAACGTTTATTTATTTTTGAGACAGAGAGAGACAGAGCATGAACGGGGGAGGGGCAGAGAGAGAGGGAGACACAGAATCGGAAGCAGGCCCCAGGCTCTGAGCCATCAGCCCAGAGCCCGTCGCGGGGCTCGAACTCACAGACCGCGAGATCGTGACCTGAGCCGAAGTCGGCCGCTCAACCGACTGAGCCACCCAGGCGCCCCCTCCCCCCCCATATGGTCATTTTTAAAGAATTATATGATGATACGAACTAGCAGTGCCCAGAACAAGTATCATCGGAACAAATATGCTTAATATTTTTGAGGAGACATGGAGTTTTAAAATATCCATGTAGTTCTAGTGTTATTGCTTGTAATCAACTAAGTTTTCAAATAAATGTTCCTATTTATATGAATGTTTAAATTATGGATTTTAGGAACACTCAAATTACACTCAGAAACAAGTATTTCCAGATTTTGCTACTCTTACAGTATCCTTTTTTATTACAATTGAATATCATTGAATCACATGTGACAAAAGAGTGGAAGTAATCAGAAAATTCATTAAGTCTTTTTAGATCTCCTTTAAAGCTGTGAATTAAAGTTGGACTTTTGGGTAAGTTCATAGTTTATGGTTGTCATCTGTATAAAGTGTCAGTTCAAGGGCTGTGATCATGTAAATTAAATTTGAGTGGTTTTAAATTTTTTTCTTTCACTTACTTTCCTGCTCTTATGTGGAGATGTACCTACATATTTTTCTCAGATGTAATCACACCATTAATTGGGACAGCCATTGTTATAGTCTTCTAATCAATGAAAAGAAATGAACACTACAGAGATCAAAACCATGAAATGGACATTTTTAGTTTAAAATTATTTCCTAGAGGGGCGCCTGGGTGGCTTAGTCATTTAAGCATCTGGCTCTTGGTTTCTACTCAGTTGATGATCTCTCGGTTTCGTGAGTTCGAGCCCCACATCGGGCTCCAAGCTGACAGTGCAGAGCCTGCTTGGGATTCAGTGTTTTCCTCTCTCTCTCTCTCTCTCTCTCTCTCTGCCCCTCCCCCACTTGCACTGTCTCTGTCTCTCTCAAAATAAATAAACCTTAAAAAATAAAATAAAAATAAAATAAAAATTTCCTAGAATGTTGTTCTTAAGATATTATAATATTTCATTAGGAAATAAATGGAGCACATATTTGCTATTTCAAGACGAAAACATAAAAATCACTGAAATTTCTTGAGCATTTACCACTCTCAAGTGTTTGTTTCTGTGTATTCCTATACTCCGCTGTGTTAACTTATCACATCTTCACAACAACTTCATAGAGAAGTAAGATTATTTTCCAAATTTCAGAGAAGAGGAAACTGAGGCACAAGAGGCTAAATGACTAATAAAAGGTAAAGCTGAGATCTAGCCCTGGAAGTCTCTGGCTCTGGAGGGCTGACATCCCATCTTCAAGAAGTTAGCACCAACTTGAAACAATCTTTTAGTGACAACTTTTCCAGTGTATTTTGAAGAAAATGTTTCTCTTGATGAAAATGATAAAATGCAGGGTGCCTGGGTGGATCAGTTGGTTAAGTGTCTGACTCTTGATTTCAGCTCAGTCATGATCTCATGGTTTGTGGGTTTGAACCCCATGTCGGCCTGCACTAATAGTGTGGAACCTGCTTGGGATTCTCTCTCTCTCTCTCTCTCTCTCTCTCTCTCTGCCCCTCCCCTGCTCTCAAAATAAATAAATTAATAAACTTGAAAAGAAAGAAAAAAAAGATTATAAAATTCATGTTTGTCCTATCTGCTATTGAACTGCACAAAAATCTTACAGGAAATGTCCAAAGTCTACTCTGTTTTTATAACGCAACACTACCACATAAGGTCAAAATGATCATATTGGTTCTTTTGCATTAAAACCATTTGTTCACAGCTTTCTTCCTAGTGTTTTTCCATTGCTTCTTAGCTTTTTTCATTTCTCAGTGTTGAAAATTTGTTTCCTCTTTTGTTCTTCACAATCAATACCACTTCCCTTCCCCACAACTACCAAGTAATGACAGTAGATATCCTTTAATTGCTCAGCCAACTATTTTGCTCAAACAATTATATTTATTAAAATAACCAAATTGATTTTCTGTCTATAAGAAAAGACATTTTGAAATCCATAGGCTTCTTGGTCAAAGGTTATGTCAATAAAATACTCAGTAAAGTGGAGATTTGGAAATCGTCCAATTAATTTGATCAATAGAGAGACAAACTCAATATATTAAATCCTAAAGGTTTTTTTCTCTTCTGAAATACTGTGTGCAGACTACAATGATACCATCAGCCAGATAATCTCACTGCCACTTGTGTTCCATGGTTCACTCACTCTTCAGTGTTGTAAACGATAGGCACCACCAGTTTTCTCAAAGTATAACCCTTCTCGACAGCTGGTACACAGTTGAGAAGCAAGGCGATTGTAGGAAACCTCAAGAAAATGTGTATTTTTTAACTGAATTATAATTATTATTCTAATGAACTCTCTGACTTGTCTTATAAAAATATGATAGGACACCTGGGTGGCTCAGTCGGTTAAGCATCCAACTCTTTACTTTGGCTCAGGTCATGATCTCATGGTCCTGAGATCGAGCCCTGCGTCAGCTTCCACGCGGAGCATGAAGCCTGCTTAAGATTCTCTCTCCCTCTACCTCTGCCCCTCCCCACTCACTTTCAAAAAAAGAATATGCTAATTAACATGAACTTCTACATGACTTCAATATCAATATATGATTTTGACTTTAACATTCTCAACAGAAAGCAGAGATTTGCACAGGGATTTTTGCCCATATCTATTTCACCTGTTTTGGAACTTTGCCTTGTCGAGGTTTTAAGCAGGAATTCAAAGAACCAAATGGTAAATCAATTTTAAAATGTTGTCCTGACTTTACAGCAATCGCAGTGACCGAGAGTTGCTCCATTTCACTCTCAAGGGTTCTAAAACACTAATCATTTTCAAGAAGTCCTCCCATGTCCTGTACCTTCTATTTCATGATGATGTCATGAATCATCTGAGATCACGTTTTGTGCTGTGAGAAAGGACAAATTATGTGTAATGAAGAGTCTACTGTTATTCTATTAATAGCTACATTTTCCCAGGGAAAATGATGTTTTTCATTCAAAGTAGGAAAAAAAATGTTAACTCAGTTGGTTTAAGCCACAAGCCTTTATTACATTCACTGTCAAAGAAAAGATTTGGGCATTAATGCATCATTTTGGACTCTGGGACTCTAAAAAACATAATCAGCTAATGGGGGGATTAATCACCTATTTATAAAAGTGTCTACTTACGAAGAATAAATGGCACAGAATGACTATACTTTTTTTTTTTAATTTTTTTTTTAACCTTTATTTATTTTTGAGACAGAGAGAGACAGAGCATGAATGGGGGAGGGTCAGAGAGAGGGAGACACAGAATCCGAAACAGGCTCCAGGCTCTGAGCTGTCAGCACAGAGCCTGACGCAGGGCTCGAACTCATAGACCGCTAGATCACGACCTGAGCCGAAGTCGGCCGCTTAACCGACTGAGCCACCCAGGCGCCCCCAGAATGACTATACTTAAAACAGTCTAAAAGTAAGTGAAAGAGTGAGGCCAGTGTTGTTTTTTTTTCTTTTTCTTTCATGTATTCATGACACTGTGTGATGATTTTACCCATTAAGCTGATTTGTGACGACTGAAAGAGCTGACCCGTTCCCAGAAAAGGAGAGTACATAGCAAATATAAGGAAATCCAATATGAACTTTCTGGGTCTATTAGTATGCAGATGAGCCTTCCTAATTACTTCTTAATGTTTTCTATAAGTCATCAAAAAATGCTAATACATCTGTTGAGCCCATGTTTGGACATATATCTGTATGTTAAGGTACAGAGGGAATACATAAAAATAGAGTATATGGAATACATAAAAATAGAGTATATGATAACACCTATCTCTTAATGCCAAGTCATTTAACTATGTGGAACTACTAGAATTTGTGAAGTACATATGATTTTTTGTTTTAACATTTTGGTCCAATTTTTGGCCTGTTTTCTCTTTCTCTGTTTCTGCTTTGTGCCAGAATAATGTCCAAAAATACCACATAAATCTGCCATCTGTTCTTATTTAAGCCTAAAGCAATTTCCCATAATAGTATTTAAGTTATATAGATATCTTGTTGTCTTACCTTCAAAGCGCATTCCTCATACATATGTATAAGTAGAAATATAATTGGTCTACTTGGTAGGCACTAACCGAAGAGAACTTTTAAAAGCATGATCTGTGGGGCGCCTGGGTGGCTCAGTCGGTTGAGCGTCCAACTTCGGCTCAGGTCATGATCTCACAGTCCGTGAGTTCGAGCCCGGCGTCGGGCTCTGTGCTGACAGCTCAGAGCCTGGAGCCTGCTTCGGATTCTGTGTCTCCCTCTCTCTCTGCCCCTCCCCCACTTGTGCTCTGTCTCTCTCTGTCTATCAAAACAAACAAACAAAAAACAAAAAAAACCAACCATGATCTAAGGAAAGAACACTTATCTTACCCCTAAGATACAAAATTAACTCCATATTTAGGAAAATATTTTTGAATAACGAAAAGTTTTCCATTTGAATAATACTGCCAAAATAATCCTATCAAGAATCACCAAAATTTCGGGAGAAAAGGAAAGAAAGGATTTCTATGCTTTCCAAGTTTTTCATTACATTTATAACAGTAAACTGGAAGTGTTCCATTTTCCAAAATGTTACCTAAAATACAGAACCAAGGGAAAAGTACAAAGGAACATTAGGTTTATAATTCACCGTGAACATATCAGATTTGCTACTAAGGTTTATTGAAACAGGTACTCTAGGTACACGGGTAAGAGACCAAGCAGAAAGTCAGACACCCCACTAGGTACTACAAACAGAGGGCATTTGATAGGGAGGATAGATAGGTGTTCAAAGTCTGAAAGAGCAAAGAGGGAAAGCGGATAGGAAGGGGTCAACAAGAAAGACAGCACCTTTCAGTCTAGAGGAACTCAGTGGGAGAAGCGATGATACTAGAAAGTAGAAAACTGAAGCAGAAGCCCTTGTGGGCGAATACTTGAAACTCTGACAGTGCATCCATGGCTATTGCTCAGACCGCTGAGGGAAGTGCCCGACAGCTCAGATGTGCCCCTCTGAGATGATGCCTTGCCGGGAATGCCAAGTCTGGTGGAGATAGCAGGTGAGGGCACAGCTGGTATTTGGCAGGCAGGGGGTAGGAGGAAGCACAGCTTGTATTTCGATCACTGAGATGCATGACCCAGCTGGTGCTCCGACCGCTGGAAGGCACGGGGCAGATCGTGCTGCAAGCGCTAAGAGAAATTGGAAGCTGGTGCCTTCCAGTCTCTTCTACTCTTGGAGGCATACAGACCCAAGCAGAAATGGTTATGGACTCATTTTGTCCTCCTCTTGCTTTCAAATAACTCCAGTTCCAATTCCTCCTTCCTTCCAGCCACCGGTGACCACTGATCTACTTTTTGTTTGTCTGTGGATTTATTTATTCTGGATAGTCCGTAAAAATGGAAACACACAGTATGTGGCCTCTTATTGTGGCTTTCTTCACATTGCGTAAAGTTTGGAAGACTTGTTTATATTCTAGTATATGTCAATGCTTCATTCATTGTCACAAATGAATAATATTCCATCGCGTAGTTATGCCGTATTTTGTTTATCCACTCATTAGTTCGTGGACATTTGGGTTATTTCTACCTTTTGGCTCTTATGAATAATGCTGCTATGAATATTCATATACAAGTTTTTGGGTGAACATATGTTTTCAGCTAGAAATCTAGGAGTAGAATTGTTGGATCGTATGGTAGCCCTACTTTAATTTTTGGGAGAGCTGCCAAAATATTTTTCAAAGCCAGCTACTCTATTTTATATTCCCAATAGCGATGTATGAGGGTGTCAGTTTCTCTGCACCCTCACCAGCACTTGTTATCGTCCATCATGTTTTTTATTATGGTCCTAATGGGTGTGAAGTGGTATCTTACTGTGGCTTTGATTTGTAGTTACCTAACTACTATTTTGAGCATGTTTTCATGGACTTATTTGTCATTTGAACATCTTTTCATGGGCTTATTTGTCATTTGTGTATTTTTTGGATAAATCCCCATTCCTTTGTCAATCTTTTTTTTTCTTTAGGCAGAGAGAGCAAGCCGGGGAGAGGGGCAGGAGGAGAGATAGAAAGAATCTTAAGCAGGCTCCATGCTCAGCATGGAGCCCCATGCAGGGCTCCATCCTGCGACCCTGGGATCACGACCTGAGCTGGACTCAAGAGTCAGATGCTCAACCAGCTGAGCCACCCAGGCGCCCCTCCCGTGTGTGTTTTTAATTACATTATCTTTATTGTTGAATAGGAAAAGTTCTTTATATATTCTGGATACTAGATTCCTACCAGATAAATGATTTGCAAATATTTCCCCATTCTGTGGGTTGACTTGTCAGTTTCTTATGTGGATCTTTTGAAGAACAGGAGTTTTCATTGCGATGAAGTCCTGTTTGGCTATTTTTTTCTTTGGCTGCTTGTGCCTCAGGTGTCATAATTAAGAAATCATTACCTAATCTAAGGTCACAAAATTACCTTCTAAAAGTTTTTTAGTTTTAGTTTAAATTCTTACACTTAGATCTTTGATCCATTTTGAGTAAATTTTCATATATGTTATGAGGTAAGGATCTGACCTCATTTTCTTGCATGTGGATATTCAATTGTTTGGCCCCATTTGTTGAAAAGCCTATTCTCTCGTTCTATTGAAAGAGGATCAAAATCATTTGACAATACCTGTATAAGCAGATTTTCCCCTAAACTCTCAGTTCTAGTCCGTTGACCTGTATGTCTATCTTTATGCCAGTTTCCACTCTGTCTTTTTTAGTTATGTTTTTAAGTCTTCATCTTTTACAGTTTTACACTGGAGTGTATTATAAATAAAATAATACAATGTGTAGGATTTACTTGTAAATAATCCAAGAGTTGAGGGTGATAGAAATGGGTAGATATAGATACACAAGTTAAATAACATTGGCCATATGTTGGTCGTTTTATCGTAGTTACTATATATGGTAGTTACCATATGTTGGTAGCCTGGGTGATGTATGCACAGAAGTTCTTTACACATCCTGATTTTTATATATTTTATATTTTTTATAACAAAACATGAACACAGTGCCACCACCTATACCACCACCATATTATAGGTCTGTAGGAAGCAAAGGAGTAACTTTGATTTACTTTTCCCATGCATATATGCTTTCCCAGCATATATCAGGAAATGTATATATTTTTCCTACTCATGAATTCTGAGAAAAAATGGTCAAAAAATGAAGAAACAGAGGAAAAACATTATAATTTTTTTTTTGCAAGATTTAGAGCTTCACAATCAATATACAAACATTACTGGCAGAAGAAATCGCTGGTGTCCAATTGAAAGCAAGAGGAGGAAATGCAGACAGGGAAGTGCAAGGTTAAGGTTGACATTTCTGGATCCAGGAGAGGAGCATATTGGAGAGAAATAGTTCAGGTCTAACCCAACTTACCTGTAATTGTCATGTTGTAAGCATGCTCCTGACCCTGATTGCTGTTAACAGGTTGGTTTTTTGTTTGTTTTTGTTTTTTGCTTTTGTTTTTTTGCAAATAGATAAATGTTGATAAGATTGTTTACCTAGTGTGTTTTATGCAAATCCTATGAGTGATTTTCTGAGAAATAAGTTTTGGAACCAAACTATATTCTTAAGTTAATAATTTTGACCGAGCATACTGTGTTTTGCTGTCAACCTTGCTAGGATATTTGAATGGTATGTTATTTCAGTGCTACCCAATAATGTTTCCTGGCATTCCCCAGAGACCGGATATGTGCTGTGGTTCTTTGTAAATATCTGAACAGAAGAAATGCAAATAGAAGATGTTCTTATGGACTATTTCAACAGTCTTTCAACACGAAGACTAGAAGATGTTTTTGTGGAGTATTTCAACAGGAATTCAGAAACTGATCCAAAATTTCTATTCACAAAAACAATATTGATATCAATGACAAAATCCAAATCAGAGTAAGCAAACAAAATATTTTCACTGTTAGAAAGTAAGTCAGATTTATGGAGCAGTAGGTACACTAATCTTAAAGAAGCTGTGAACCAATTTGTAACAATTTGATCAACATTATTGAAAAATGAAATTTTTATGCACTGAAAAAGAGCAAGATACATAATAAAAGAACAAGATCATGCAATTGGGCAGTTAATGCTTTGGGGGTTTTATTAATTTTTTATTTTTTTAATGTTTATTTATTTTGAGAGAGAGAGAGAGAAAGAGAGAGAGAGAGAGAGTGAGCCGGGGAGCTGCAGAGAGAGGCAGAGAGAGAATATCCCAAGCACTGTCAGTGCAGAGCCCAACATAGGGCTCCATCCTGTGAGTGTGACCTGAGCCAAAATCGGGTCAGATGCCTAACCGACTGAGCCATCCAGGCACCCCGATGCTTTGTGGGTTTTAAAACTTCATTTTAGGGGCGCCTGGGTGGCTCAGTCGGTTGAGCGTCCGACTTCAGCTCAGGTCACGATCTCGCAGTCTGTGAGTTTGAGCCCCGCGTCGGGCTCTGGGCTGATGGCTCAGAGCCTGGAGCCTGTTTCGGATTCTGTGCCTCCCTCTCTCTCTGCCCCTCCCCTGTTCATGCTCTGTCTCTCTCTGTCCCAAAAATAAATAAACGTTAAAAAAAAAAATTAAAAAAAAAAAACAAACTTCATTTTAAGGAAGATCATTTCTAATTATTAAATATGTGTGGCATTATCTTTCTGTGAATTAAATAATTTGCCATTTATTTGATGTCAATGCTATTTTCTTTAATGTTTTCTGACATAAGATGTTCCTATCAGATAGAGCTTGTTTTTACACGTTATTGCAAGACACAATCCTGCAAAGCCATACTTTTATTAGTATATTGGTTTGTTACATTAAATCTCTGAAGGTGTAGTGTAAAAATGGCTTACAGTTCATTCTCATTCGTTATCACAGAAAATGTATTATAAAAATAGAGGGAAAATTATGATTTCAGGACTACCTGAGAATTTCCAGGAATTCTGGTTTCTCATTCCAGAATCTTGATGACAATTGTCTGTCAGGAATTTGGAAATACTGTTTGGAAATATATTCTATTTTGAAGGTGACGAGCTATCGTACGAAGACCAGACGCATGGAGGTAATGGCACATTATGCTCCAGAAAGACAGTGGCCTAAAGCTAGGAAGCTTTTAGAAATGACAAGTTATCCCTCAGAATGAGTTCATGGATCCATCCCTCAGACAGACCCAGACACTCAGTGGGAAAGAACACTTGGTAAAAGACCAGACTTTTTGCATTTCCTGGAATGGGAGCTCAAAATACGATTTGGCCATTGTGGAGTAGGATGACCCCTTAAAGGTAGAACATTCAAGAACCTCTGAGATTTGGAAAGAATTTAAGTTCTGAAAGTAAGAAGTAAGTGAGCCTTAGATGTTCAGCCTGCAGGAGAGAAGGGGTAACTCAATTACTGTTGTATAGTGTGTCCAAAACAGCCCTTCTTGACTACCTTGGAAAGTCTGACAGAAGGCGGTAGAAGTGGCTTCCAATAGAAATAAGAAAATCACGATTAAGTGTCAGGATGACACTTATGGTAGAATCTCCAGCTCTTGGGATATTGAAGAAAAAGTTGAAAATTACTTATTCTGAGCAGTAAAATGCATCTCTTCGAAGTAGGGAAATTGGGCTCTTTATGCATCTTTCTAAAAGTCAGAATCTGAGGTTGAGGTTTTATTTACATTAGGCTACAGGACTTAGTGAGCTTCAGATCTTTTTCCTGTGTTATTATTGAAGAAATGAATCCATCCATTTAAACATAAGTCGTCTTGAAATTTAAATCAGAAGAAATATTAAGCTTAGTTAAGAATTTATTTCTCTTTGCTTAGGACATTATTGGTGGAAGGTTGGGGGAGGGGTGGTGTGTGTGTGTGGCCTGGGTGGCAATGTAGGTCGTAGGGAAAAGGTGATGTTAAATATTTATGTCACCAGCCCACTATTTTTTTTTTAATTTTTTTTTTTAACGTTTATTTATTTTTGAGACAGAGACACAGCATGAACGGGGGAGGGGCAGAGAGAGAGGGAGACACAGAATCGGAACCAGGCTCCAGGCTCTGAGCTGTCAGCCCAGAGCCTGACGCAAGGCTCGAACCTGCGGACCGCGAGATTGTGACCCGAGCTGAAGTCGGACGCTGAACCGACTGAGCCACCCAGGCGCCCCACCAGCCCACTATTAAACAAATTCTTGATGAAAAACATGAGGCGATACTTTGGGAACATGAAAGATTTAGTGTATCTTCCAAGGCAGTGGTTCTTTCCTTATTAGTCAAGATGCTGAGGCTCAGTGACCATTTCATAGATACGGCTGACATTTTGCAAATTGCAAACAAGCATGGGCAAGCTACTTTATTTTCAAGTGATTTACAGAGGCAGAAAGAGAATATCATACCCACAAATATGCTTACTTGAAATAGAACGTTTCCATTCATTTTTCACATGAAAAGTTTTGACAGTCGAAGTGAACTGACTTTGGCAATTTTTCTATTTGCCTTTTAATACTTGCTGCTCTTTTACAGAGAAACGTAAAGTTCAATTAAGTGTATTATATACCATGTTGAAATTGTATAACATTTAACTAAAAACCTAAAAGCAATAATGCTTTTCAAGAATGGAAAAGAGGTATAATAGTCCATTAGAAGTGGATTATTTGTACCATTAAGGAGAATGATTATGTGCTTTTGAATGAGAAAACACACTGAAGAAACAGAATTTGATGGTGAGCGAACATTTGGTTAATAGTTATGCAGCATACATTCAAGAGGAAATAAAGATATGTGTATGAGACTAATAGACAAAAGAATTTGAAACACAAGTTGCGTGTAGCATTAAAACACAGTTATTTCTGGAGAACCCATAAGAAGATTTTGCATCAGTTCGTATCATCGTGTTAATATTCATTTTTCAAATATATCAACTTTGAGATATAATATGCCATTTCCCCTGCTATTAGAAACTTAAATGGCTGCCATTGAAGGATTTATAGTGGTTAATCCAGATGCTCCCCAATTCTTCAGTCAAAATGCAAGTATCTCAGTCACAACCCATATACACTCCTTCTTCTGTATTATAAACCGTGATTTCATCTCCACCCCCAACCAACCATGAGACTTGAAACATAACCTGCCGATTATGTGGAAATGTACAGAATTGTATGGGATTAGGGATGGCTGGCTGACTTAGGTGTGGGTGTATGTAATGCATATACGGGTGCTTACACATGAATGATACTTACTTTCTTCCCCCCCCCCCCCTTAATTATTGAAGTAACCAATGGCCAAAAAAGTCAGGAACTAGTCTTAAATAAGGAGTAAGAGGAAGGCATAGAGGAACCTCCATACAGGTGAAAACGTCCCTTAAAAATATGACTATAGGTCTTTTTTTTTTCTTGTTGGAAAAATTAATACATCATTGAAGATCAAACACTCAGAATTACTAGGAGCAGAGAAAAGTATTTTCCTTTTGATATTCTCAAAATAAAGATAACGAAATCACCCTATTATCTTAATCTTTTGTGTGCCTGTGTGTGTGTTGTTTTGTCTTAAAAGCCCAAAGGAGGGAATCACACACACACACAGACACGTATGCATGCACAATAAAATGAGATGAGATGAGGCAGCACAGATACGCATTGTCAAATAAAAAAATGTTGTGGGGGCGCCTGGGTGGCTCCGTTGGTTAAGCGTCCAACTTCGGCTCAGGTCATCATCTCACGGTTAGTGGGTTCGAGCCCCGTGTCAGGCTCTGTGCTGACAGCTCAGAGCCTGGAGCCTGCTTCAGATTCTGTGTCCCCCCCTCTCTCTCTGCCCCATCCCTGCTTGTGCTCTGGCTCACTCTGTCATTCAGAAAAGAATAAACATTAAAAAAAAATTTTTTTTAAGTTGTGATGTTTACTTGTACCCTGCATTTGAGCATCACCAAGAGACTGTCTTTTCCAGATTACTTAAAATTTTACTTCGTGATTTCAAAATTCTATCTTATGTTCTCCTGTTTCATAACATCTGAACTCTAAGTTTCCAGAAACACTCCTTCAGCCTCAACTTTGTGGCTTCTAATCTGCTGTGATTTGGGAAATCATATAGTGTATCTTGCTCTAAATGTGTCCAATATCAGATGAAAGAAAATAGGTCTGGGGCGGGGGTCTAGAGGGCTCTACATTAACTTCCTACTAGTTCTTCACATGGCCCTGGATGATCATTGAGTTTCGGTTTTTTTCTTCTTTTACAGAAAGAGAATCCAACACAAGGCTGGATTCCATGGTCTCTAAACTCTTTGATAGCTCTGGGATTTGTTTTGGTTCTCCAAGGCAATTTTTTTGTTGTTATTTTCTGATTCCTATTTCTCTTCTTAGTTTGCTGGATAAGTGACCTCTTTTTGAAGTGTTATTGTATTTTATTCTGTCAATTATTTAGTGGCAAGATCTTTCCTAAGAATCCAAGTTGAAAATGAAGCTTAAGAAATAGATTGTATAAGCCGCCCTTTGGTGCCATTATAAAACATTCCATAGGTGTGGCTGCAAAGATTTACGATAATATACTTGTATTGCCCCAGCAAATCACATGAAATCATCAATAAATATTTGATGCTTGGATGAGGGAATGAACATGTAACCAAGTAGGTCAGGTAGTATCATGTATCAATCAGAGAATAGGATTTACATTTTAACAGCTTTTCTATCATTCTTTATTTGTTTAGTTTACAAACGAAAGCATACATTGTCCTTCCTTCTAAATTTAAATGTAGAGTATTCCGATCCATGTGGACAGAGACTAATTCTTTTGACAGAAGTTATTTTGTGTTCAGTTGTTAGTGGGGTTTCCTGAATATTCCATAACCTAATACTGTAAATGAGAGATAGTCATTGCAATGTATGCATGTTAACATATATGCATATGTTATACAGATATGAATATGAATGAGGAAATGACTAACAATGATTAGCAGTTTATTAAAAGGATTATTTTTTATTAAGTAGCTGTGTGCACTGAACCTAATTTCTTTCTTTTTACAACTTCCCCTTCTATTACAGGCTGTTAAGCTCAGAACCTAGATCAGCTAAGCAGCAGACTCAGTAACAGTAAATGAAGTGCTGTGAGCTTACATCAGACTAATTAGTCTAAGGGATAAAAAAAAAAAAAAGAAAAAAAAGAAAAAAGGATGGGGGAAGGGTTTGGGAGGACTTTTCAGGTTGCTTTGTGAAAGACAGTTTGCTTAATTAAGCCAACCACTAATTGTTAAATATTTTTCAGGCATTAACAGAGCTACTCTGAGTGTAATTAAATTTTGATTTTAGTGGTATTTGCAGGGATTAAAGTCGCAATCTGCTGAGGCACTGGGGTTAGTTAATATTCACTTCACTGCCACAGCTGTCCTCCATTATAATACAAAGGACAGGAAAAGAGACAGCAGAATGGGGGTGAAGTAATGAGAAAGCTATTCATTCATCTGAACCAGCTCGTCACTCCACAGCCTTGTACAAATGGGTCTGAGCTGGATGACACACAACCAGGCATTAAATCCGATTTAATTTGATACATAAAAGGATGTCTAAGCCCTGTGCATTTTTAATTTTTATACATGAGACTCTGGAATGGATTTTTAAAAAAGATAATCATATGATTATCATACGTTTCCATCCAAGTGGTATTTCTGGACTTATTAACTCTACAGGGGTCCACCAGGATTGTAAACCAATTCCTGCTAAGCCATTATTTGTCCCAACTGAGCGTGAATGAACCCTGTGGAAGGTAGTGGTGACTTTAAATCCCTAGTAAAATCTAAACTGGCAGGATTAACGTTTTGAGGGTTTTTTTTTTTTTTTTGGACTGAGCCTGCACCCTCCCCCACAAAAAGCCCTAAGGGTTTATATCCGCTTGAAATGGATGAAGCTTAGCATCATGTGATTGACAAGGAACATTCCTACTGATGACTCATATTTCTGGGGTTTTATGTGTTGTTTTGTTAAGCAGTGTCTTCCAGTTACTACTTACTCTGAAAAGAGGGTAGACATAGAAAGACATCATCCTATCCTCCCTTCCAACGATACTCTCCCTAACATAGGAGTCTAACCTAGCATCTACTATTATTTCGTATTCAATGATTGGCTCTTGATGGTAGCATTTTCAGGATGATCCATAATTCAGAGTTCCTGCATCCACATGGAGGCTGTCAGTGGTATTTGACCAGCCTTGGAACTAGCTTTTCAGTACAAGCTTGGGCCAGAGGTATTAATGTGAAGCATTTATCACTTACATCTTGTATTGATGAAAATCATTTAAAAAATAAAATAAAATAAAAGCCACCATAGCTTGGAGTGCTCCTAGCGTTTATCTTGATACTTGACATTAGAATAAGAGATGGGGGTGGGGGAGGGGAGCAGGAAAGAGAGGGGAAGGCGGGGGAAGGAGATCAAATCTAGCGAAATTCCATCTCAAGGGAATTTGATTACAACATTTCTATTTATAATGAGACAAGTTCAAAGACCAAATGGTTTATATTAAACATGAGATCTCTTCTATAATCGAGTTAAATTACTATATAGCAAACCCTGCCATTTGAGTTTATTCTATAACAAAAGATATTGTCTAGCTGTTTCTGCAGGCAAAGAGAAGTAGAGAGATGATGAATGGATTGTATAGAGCAATCACCTTGAATTTCAATTTATATCTGCATAATTTAATTCTAGTGTTAAGATGACACTGGCCCAAAGGACTAGGTTACTTTTCTTAAGGGGCTTTGATTTTTCACTTCACATGAGGTCCCACTCAGCAACTGGGAAACGATTTCTATTAGATAAGCCAAAGCTTCCAAAACAAAAGAGCACAATGCAGTGCCTTGGGAAGAAATTTAACAGAAAGCAACAAGCCTTAACCACGCAGTCCAAATAGGCTATGGAATTGGCTCATGTTGTCCCATTCTCTTGGGTCTCTAAATGACTAGATCTAACAGGGAGCCTTCTTATCCTACACGAGTTATGCCTCCTTGCTACTTTCTATGTTGTGACCCTTTCTCCTATCCTCTGGTTTGGACACCTCTCTCGGTGACTTAGTAACAGCTCATGTGATCATTTCTGCTTGCTGCCCTTCCCTCAGTTTCTTAGATAGCTACAGCATTCCATTTCAAAACTTTTCATCTAGCAGAGAAAAACATCATTTTTTTCCCCTCCTATACTGTGGTTATTTTAGTAAATGAGTGTATTAAACAAACAAATGAAAAACCCACTCCTGGGCAGGTCATTTTTCTCTTCAACCTTTCTTTTATTATTGGTCACATGTACTCATCAGCATGAACACATGAATTTTCTATCTCATTTTGGTTGTAGTCTGTGAAGCTTTCCTCTCTACTACCTTTGCCTAGTAGGGAGAGACTATATCTTCTTTGCTTTAAGGTATCTCACCCCCAGTATATTATCCAAATAAGGATCTAAACATGAGAAACAAAATCTCCAGTGATTTCCATGAATAATACTCATAAATTTTTACTATCACTGTCCCTTTAGATGCAAAGATAAAGCCTAAAATCTACCCTCATTATGGCACATCGCTTTTAGTCTCAAGAGACAGAAGCTGAGATATGTTTTGCTGATTAGCCCACAATTTTCTGTTGGTTCCTGGCAAAGAACAACTGTGGACAGTTTTAGAATGGTTGTTCAGGAACGGGGTATTCCATTACTGTGAAAACACCAAAGCTAGCTAGCTACCTACACAGCATAGATAGTAGCCATCTGTATGGCTGCTAGAGAATCATGCTTCAGTTAAACTGAGCTACCCTTTTGCCAATAGGATTGAAATGACTCTAGTCTACACTGTCCACATTCATGGAAGAGAACTGCAGTTTTGCCTGTGGAAACACAAGACTGCCCCAACTATAATTTTCACCCACCACCAAGCTATTGCACTTAGAAAGTAAGGTCTGCTTGACATTTCTAGATGTATTCCAGCCAAATTGATGCATCAGGAGTTTATATCAGTGAGCAAGGCACTCATCCACCAAGATGCACTTGCCAGTTAGTTCTTTTCAGGCAAAATCGGTTTGGAAACTAAAACCTCCAAGAAAAATTCCCCCCACATTAAAAACATGACAACCAACTTTGTTCTTTGCCCCAAATTCTAAAATAATGCAGCATGGCATGTATTGTTTTTATTATCCTAGTAATTTGTTGGAAAAATAAAATTTATTTTAGGGTCAACCAAACTATAAAACAAACTCAAATAATTCAATTGATTGATTCATTTTTTTAATCTCTTACTCTTTTCTGGAGCTTACCTTTTAAAAGTCTCAGCTTTCTCTTCATTATCAATCATTCTTAATAGGCTTAAGAACACCTCTGGCAATGTTTGGATTACCATTATATTTCCTTTTGAATTATTTGGTTCATACTCAAAAAGGAACATTGTTAGGATCTTTGATTCTTAAGGTTCTCTAACACAGTCAACTTGAAGGTAGACGTAGCATTGTTCTCTTGGAATGTCTGATTTGTTAGATGATCAAAAAATGCTTTGGAAGCATGTTGCAAAGTTTCAGTTACAGGCTTTTATACAGCAGGTATGTAAGGTACTAAAATTTAGGCCAAAATCATGCAAGAAATTCTTAATAGGGTCTGGAGGTAAAGCTGAATCAATTGTTTCTTACCAAGATGTTTCTCCATTGTTACCAAGATGCTTCTCTGTATGTTCTTACAGGGGGAAAAAACCTCTTTTCACTGTGATGTGTGTTACTGCTTGTTTTGCATCCATGGTGGGGGAGGCGGGGGGCAAAGTCCCGCGATGACCTGTGTCAGCCATGTGATTATATTGCCCTGCTCTTTGTGAGATACAAATATTCAAACCGTGCAAAGACTTTGTCTTCCTAACTCGGAATTCTGTGCTTACAAGACCATAGCCATTAAGTGATTGTAAACAGTATAGTTTGAATCTTATGGCCACCCTAGAAGATCAAGTTGGGAGAATTTAGACTGTGGGAAAGCAAATGCTTGTTTAAACACATGTATGATATAATTAAGGGAAAGCTCTAGGGAAATCATCCAAAGCACATAAGAATCAAATAGATTCACCTTAACAAGAATAAAAATTCTATTCAGAGAGAAGCTTTTTGTGACTTTCTAAGAGATCCTACTTGAAATAAAATGGGGAGGGGTAGAGATTATAATTCATTCCAGAACTATATAGCATAAGTAAATGAACAATAAAAATGATAAATTGGGCAATAAAAAAGATTACAGAAATAATGCTTTCACATATTGGGCATTCATTAAATTGACTTCTCAATGTAATTACTTTAACATTTCTATTTCTGATTCAGTACAGATTTTTGGATCATTAAATTAGATAGTAAATATTATACATTTTTCAGGAAGGTAATTTATGGTCTAACAAATTTTCCAGCAGAGAGTAAGAATGTCTGATGACCAGACCAGCATTTTCTGTAGTAAAGTGTTAGAACTCAAAATCATTCTTTAAAACCATTTTAACAAATACATATTGTGCACCTGCTCCATGAGGCATTTCACAGTAAATTAGCACATAATTGACACACAGCAGTGATTTCATATACCTCTGTATTCCCATAGGATTTTGAGAATACTCTTTATACATTATATATTACATAGTCTATATGTTATACATCATATAATAATTACTTCGAGTGTGAGTTTTCATTCCGACGTGAATTGCAACAATGGTACTGTCGCTGCCTACAAGGAACTCACAACTTGGGAAGAAAAGCACATACGCAACTAAACAAGTATCGATAAAGCACTGTAAGAAGACAGATAAAGTTGCAATTAATTTTTCCTGGTAAAGGTAGAAAGGCTTTAGTAATAGTATATGATCTAAGTCTTTGGAATATAGGATTTCACTAGATAGTGAGGGAAGGAAAGAATGTTCTGGGCAGTAGAACAGGTGCAGATATGTGGAAGTGCATGGCATCTGCAATCACTTATGGAGCCTTGTTTGTCCACCTGGGAGCTGGCTAGACATACAGAATCTTAGGTTCCATCCTTGAACTTCTGGATCAGAACCTATATTTTATCAATATCCCCAAGTTACTTGTATGTCCATTAAAGATTGAAATATACCTACTTTTTTATAACTCTTGCACTGTTGGAGTATTGGAAGTCTACCTTACCGGAAAAAGGTAAACAGAAACTAAATGAGCATAAAACTAGACCACAGTTCATTCCAGAGGCATGGTGGACCACCTGAGGTTTCATACAGGGCAGAATAACATTACAGAACCATAGTTTCAGTAGGATAATGCTTGTGGAAAATGATAAAGAAGGAAATTAGGACATTTTTATAAGATTTTAGGTAAAAGATCATGATGGATCCCTGGCTTAATACAATGCTAGCAAGAATTGAAAGAATTAGACATATTCCAGAGAAATACCTCAGGAAGGGTTGTCAGGATTTTATCATAGCTATCAGAAGCTATATTCAGAGATGAAAGATGGAGAAAAGAAGTTGCTTCAGGAAGTGACTAGTTTCAAGATGATGCCTGTAATATATTGTGTGTATATATTACAGTTTAAGGAGGACTTTATCCATATAAAATTTGTTGGATGGATGGATGGATGGATAGATAGATAGATAGATAGATAGAGCTACAAAGGTAAAGAGACTTTAAAACTAGGATGCCAGATTGGTCAAAGTAGTAACACTAGTTATCTACTTATTCAGTCATTCATTTATTCTAAATGTTTGTTAAATGTCTGACATCTATATACACTGAACACTTATGAACCCCGAGGAAGCTGAGTCTTTGTCTACAGGAACTCATGTTCTAGAAGACACAAAAAAACCAAACAGGTAGATGAATGAGAGTATAATATAATTTCCAGTGGAAATTACTGTTCATGTTATTTTTTTTCTTTTTTCTTTATAGTAGGCTCCATGCCCAAGATGGGCTTGAACTCATGATTCTGAGATTGAGAGTCATATGCTCTACTGACTGAGCCAGCCAGGTACCCCTAGTGTTTATATTATTAAAAAAAACAACAACAGGGTTAATGGACTCAGAGGTCAGAGAAGGACTCTCTGTGAACCAGGTCTTTATGACAATAGAAAAACAATGAAGTATTTAGAACTGTTTTGGGAAAATTCAGCTACCTTTAAGAAGACATTTATTTTGTTTCATTGTTTTGTAGGAGAAATTGATTCATTAATATTTTAAGGATAACTAAGATAATACCTTACCTCTGTGTGATTTTTCTGTTTTCCATTTTCACATGTTATCACACTGATCTATATAATCCTTCTGAAGGGGACAGAGGACAGGCTTTACAGATAAAAAGTCCGTTTCAAACAGGTGGAGTGGTTGGTCAAGATTACATACCAAAAATTATGAAACCTCTCTGATCTTATAGATGACTTGGCTATTAAATAGTGACTTATGCCATGAAGTCTTCTAAGAACCAAGACAGAGCTTTAAGCTACAGAATTCAAAACATAAACCTAACTGTGGTAGATTACAGACAACTGCAAATTCTTCCCTATTGCTCCCTTTGAGGAGTGAAGTCTAATTCTCTTCCCCTTGAATCTGGTAGGTGACTTACCTAACAGACTTACCTACCATAACTTAATTGCTAATAGCTTGTAGAGAAAGTGATGTGATACTTTGTGACTTCTGAAGCTAAGCCTATGGAAGCCTAGAAGTTTCTGTCTTTGCTGATTACATGACTCACTGTGGGGAGAAGCCAGCCACCAAGGAAAAAGTCAAAGTATCCAGAGACCACCATGCTTATAAGGAAGACCAAATGAGCCAATGTGGAGAAACTACATGGAGAGAGATACCCAGCCGCTTCAGCTACGCCGGCCACGCCAGGCCCAGTCCAAGATCCATGAGTGAAGGAGCCTTCCGAGGACTCCAGATCTAGTTGCCATTACCCAGCCATCACATGAGGAAAACCCCAGGAAGAACCGCCCAGTGGGATCCAGTCAATCCACAGAACTGTAAGAGATCCTAAAAACTTATTGTTTGATGCCCTCAAGTTTTGTGGAAGTTTCTCACATAGAAATAAACAACCACAACACCCATTCTTTTCAAGAGGAATATGATGAAATACAAAATAATATAAATGAATGGATACTGGCCAAACAGCTTGCAAAGTAATTCGTTCTTCCATAAGTATTTCATTCCACAGCATCGGCATAGACTTTCACATAATCAAATGACAGTTTCTTTTTTAAGTCATGACTTTATTTTGAATGTATAATGTGTTGTAAATGTAATACTCCGAGTAAACAGCACAGCATCAAAGAGAAAGGGAGGATAGGAGAGATTTCACAATTTGCAGAGATTCACAGAAACTCAGTGATAAAACTTGGAAGCCTTAGGTCTCTAGATTCATTTTTTTCCCCTTTCTCAGAGATTGTTTTAAAAATCAGTATTTCAGCAGATGATGAAATCACCATGGTATTATTTGACTACCAGATTACACTTCGTATTGTCAGATGAATTCAAGTATTGTATAAATTGGACCTAACACTTCAGAAAACAGTACTATTTGGTTTTCTGATACATTGTATTAAGCTATATTGGTTGGCAATTTAAAAGCAAATGTGCTCACAGGAAAACTAATCTATGGCAATGGAAATCAGAAAAGCAGTTACCTGTAGGTGAGGAGGCTATTGACTAGAAAGAGGCGATGAGAACTTCTGGGGCATGGTGGAAATTATCCAGAACTTGACTGAAGTGTAACTTACATGAGTGTGTATATTGATTAAAACTCACAGCACTGTATTCTTAAGATCTGAGTGTTTCATTGGATATAAATTAGTCCTTAGTTAATAAAGACAATAAAAAAAAGGAAGGAGAGAGAGGTTTTGTTCCTTCATATAAGAAAATGGCTTTTCGATTGCTTTGTAGGTAGTAGTGAAGGGTTTGGTATTAAATACCCTCGTTCTCTGTTTTTCAATTGTGAAATGGGTGGGTGAGGTCAAGGGTATGTACATCTGTGTTCATAAAACAAACTAAAGATAAACAAAGCAAAGCTAAACAAAGCCACTCAGAGGCTACGTATATGTGACCACAAAACATTAGTGTTAGGAAGGGACTGATTAATTCATTTAATCCAACTTTGTTTCATTTTACAGACAATCTAGACCTAACTAACAAATCCAGTAAACAGCTGTTCTCTCTTAAAACTTGATGTGGAAAATGAATATGTTGAGTCATTGGTTGCGGAGTAGAAGCCCATTGAGCCAGAGGAACTGGATCGGTAATGAAAATAGGTTAAAGCTGATATTCAAAAAGAAAGGAACCCAGATAATGCCAGTATTTTTGTTTACCTCAACATGAATTAAACATCCATTCTTCACAGTCTTTTGATGATGGACTATAGCCTTGTGTTGTTTCCTCTGCAATGGATGCCCCAGTTAGAGAGCGGTCATAGATAGATTGTCATCGATAAAGAGAGGTAAGGGAGTGCAGTGGGAAGACAATGTCTTCTGGATAAGGCTGCCTCAGTTCTAAATCTCAGCTCTGTTCCTTGCTGGCTGTGTAACTAAATGGGAAGTTGCATGGCCTCTCTGTGCCCAAGCTTCCTCAAATGACAAATGGCACAATGCTACCCACCACAGAGAGTAGTCATGAGGATTCAGTGGGTTTATATTTCTAAAACATTTAGAATAGTTCCTGGTGCATTGAAAGTGCCATTAAGCGTTTACTTAATAAATAAAAATAAAGCAACTTCTATAGAGCATCAGCTTTGACTTCTACTTTAGTTTCTTTAGATGAGTAAGAATTTTAAAAGATCTTTTTTCCTGTGTGTCTATTTCATTTGATGGCAAATTTTTGTTATATTTTAAAGATTTTTTAATGTTTATTTGTGTGTGTGTGTGTGTGTGTGAGAGAGAGAGAGAGGGAGAGAGAGAGAGAGAGAGAGAGAGAGAGAATCCGAAGCAGGCTCTAGGCTCTGAGCTGTCAGCACAGAACCCGACACGGGCATCAAACTCGTGAACCGTGAGATCATAACCCAAGGCAAAGTAGGACGCTTAACTGACTGAGCCACCCAGGCGCTCCTCTTTTTTGTTGTTATTTTAACAAATCAACTTTATCAAGTCTTTCTTCAGCATAAAATTTCCTTCTGTGGAAACTCAGTAGTCTTTACATTCTAATCTTGCCACTTGGTGTGACACTTATTAAATGAAACAGTAATAATAAGAACTAACATTTGTGTGGTATTAACATAGTAAATGCTTGGTAGACACCAATTCAGCAAGTGGGGTCAAGTGAACAAATACACCTGAGAATAGCTCAGACGCCAATTGCTTACAGAATACAGTGGGCATTAGTCACTATATTTTATGGAGAGAATGAGAACTTTGCCTAATCCAGTGAAGTTAAAGGGTTGCTACTCTACTATGAAACTGTCATCTTAAGATACTTGGAGCCTTTGTGCTGTTTCATACTTGAACTTGAGAGATCTACGTTTATAATTTGTAAATCTAATACTTCTATCATCCACTGAACCTCTGTTTTTCAGGAAGTATCATTAATACTAAATAGTTTGGGGGGGGAATCACATAACAATTCTCCACAAGTCTTTAATACCCAGAGATTACATTTTATAGTATCAGATGAATCCAAGTGTTACATAAATTATACATAGGACTTAACTCTCAAAGAAGTGTGATTTGTTTTTCTGATATACTGTTACACTCTATGGCTTGGCAGTTTGAAAGCAAATGTGGAGATCTAATCTATGGCAACAGAAATCAGAAAAGTGGTGACCTGTGGGGTGGAGACAGGGTTGCCGGAAAGGGACTCAAGAGAATCACCTTGGGTGGTAGAAACGGTCTAACTCCAGATTAGGGTGTGCATTCCACAGGGATGGCTATGTGATCTAGATCCCCTCCCCCTGCCCCACTTCCGTGCCCTCTCCAGGGCTGTAGATGCCCACTGCCTTTTCAGTTCACCCATTCTTGCTACCTGCCTCCCGCCCCCTGCCAGAACTGTTCATGAGTAACACGTCAGCAGCCACAGCATGGCTTTCCCACATGCATATCTGGCCAGAACAGGACAGGAACTGAATCTGTGATAAAAAACGTGTCTTAGAAATTGACACTGACATGAGCTGAGCCCCTATATGTGTTTTAAAACCATCTGTTGGACTACTTCGTGCTGAGGGTTGACAGATCACATTCCATTTCTTCCATTCTGCTCAGAAAAGTGGTGGGGCCAAGTAAGGACAAGGCAGTAACACATCACTTGCCTACACGGGCTAAGCATGCATTTCAAAGATAAATACAAAAATCTCCAACCAGTGCTGAAAAGCATGCATTTTCATCCGAGACAGGCTGATTACAGCCTCACCAGCAGGGCTGTGTGTTGATCCCCATTCAGTAACACTTTGGACGCCTTTGTTCCAGCATTTCCCAGCAGTGAAAACATAATGGAAAAGAAACTGCCAAATGACAGCTCTCGCGGCTGCTGCCGCTTTACCTTTTTATCTATATATGAAAAATAATCGTGAAGGGGGAAAATAAAGTGAGGAGGGATATAAAAGAAGACAGAGGGCAACCGGATCAAGCAAATCTAGATAACCTGAAGTACAGGAGGCTTTTGCAAGTATTTTGTGGTTTGCTCTTCTTTTTTAAGGAAATGAGCAATAAAACAAAAGTAAAGAGGGGGAAAAAGATGTTCGTAGCGGCGACTGCTGCGAAGTGTGAAATCAGCGTTTCAGCCTAAGCTTCACCTCCCAGTGGTGGACTGAGCTGTTCTTACGGAACATCTGTGAAAACGGGTGTGATTGAAGGGAATACATTCCCGACTGCCCTCAAGACTGTCTAATAGTAAAACTGCACTTTTAGGATGATAAAGACTCGTTCTAACCCCATTTTAAAACAATAATCCTACAAGGACACACACACATGATAGGAGTCTTTATAAATCAACAAGCAAACAGTCCACGTGGGCTCAAGCATAGCTAGCAACGTCATTGTGCTTCTCTTCTGCCATTTTTCACGTTAGGGACGGGATGCTCTTGTTAGGCCCCGTTCCCCCGTTTGCTTCCTCTTCGCCGTAGCCCTTGTTGTCATGCGTGAGAAAGTCACACGTACACTCAATGCATCCATTATGGCCACCAGTGAATTCTAAATCAGTTCCGTTTAGAAATATATTTTTTCAAAACAAGTCAACACATTGCCAACAGGAAAGCCGTATTTTAAGTTAGAAAGCAGACTAAAACACACAGGGCAGAGGAGATCTCTCTGACTCCCTTGTGCTCTGTGCTGTGAGGATTGGGGGTGGAACTGTCACAGCGAGGAGGCTCTCAGAGAAACAGAGATGGGATTCCAAGCCAGCACTAGCTCCCCTGGGGTCTGTTGTAATCAGGAGAGAAATGATCTGTACTCAGTAGACTGTATTCATTCTTTTGCAAGGGGCTGCCAAAGCGAACTTTCCTACGCTTTTGTGGAAATACAGTACGAGTCTTTTCCCCCACCGCTTTCAGTTGCTGTAGGACAAGGAGGGGGAAAAAAAAAAAAAAGCCCACTGCTGACAAACACTGCTTTGGGCATTTGACACTGGCCTTTGATCTAGTTACTCAGACAGTTCAAAATAAACAAATTAGGTGTTTACAACAAAAGACATTCAGCCCATTCAAATGCCAAGCCAGCCGGATGGACAGTCTTCTCGAACAGAGCTGGGGAATGTCTCCCTGCCAGGCCAGACCTGCACTGAGACTTGATTTCCCCCACAGACGTTAATAAATTAGGACACCGTTTCTGTGAATTAAAAAAGGAAAGAAAACATGGGGTTGGGAGTCAACAAAGTAAAATCTATACCATGTGGAGTTTGAGTCAGGACGCTGCAGATCGCTCAAGCTGGAGGCACACAGGGACATCTCTTAGTTTTTCATGGGTGGTTTCATTACGGGACCCGCACAGAAAAAGCTTTCATTTTCATTTCTGCCCCAGGACCATGGCACCCATCCAGTCTGTACACCACAGAGAAAAGGACACATCTTTATCCTATTATGTAAATTCAGCTGTTAAAAGTATTCTAACGTTATTCTCAAAGAGAGGAGGAAAACTGGGTGTCTCAGTGTCATTTCTATTCATAGAAGAGAATGGTTTTGTTCCCTTGACTTAAGTGTCTGTTTTATTCCATTTGAAAACAGTGCGTCTTAGAAAAGAACTCTTTGCCTCGGTTTCTTCTTTGTGCAATGAAGTGTTTGTACTATGAGACGGTTTGTTAAAAGCTTACTCAGTCTATGATTAATGAAGGACCGCCTATAAATAGAATATGTAATTTGCAGCATGTTTTTCTAGTAGGGGACGCCTGGGCTCTTTTTAATAATATTTTATGATGTTTAGAAAAGCAGGCACCGTCTCAGCAACTGTGCCCAGCAGCAGTGGGCTTTGAGGTCTGCTATGTCATGTAAGGAGTGACATATGGAACGTGCTGGAAAGTGCTGCCCTAAAATCACATTTCATTTTCAGCAAGCAGTGGGGAGTGGGAAAGGGAAAGTGAGTGGAGGAAAAGAAAGAAATCTGTTAGCACAGATCCAAATATCCCCTAGAATCGAAATGTCAGACTTGAAAATACCAAGTGAACCAGCTTGTCTAATATGTTACCATCCTGGCTTATAATTACCGGAAAGTAGTTATTTATCTGTTGTGTTCAGCTACCCTGTCAGTACTCCTGAGTTTAATTATCAGACTTCACTGAAAGTTCAATTTCCTCGGTTCCCTCCTCTTTTTTGCAACAAAATACATCGGAATTTCTTCATGGTTTCTGTTAACTGTTTTGGCACACCTTCTCTCACATCCCCCCTCCCCCCACCAGCGGGCGGCCTGCTCCCTCCTTTCTCAAAGGAGGCAGCTGTTTGGCGCAGTTTCAATCCCCACAAGCGTGACTGCTTGGTATATCAAAGTTCACAGCCTCTTGTCCATCAACTCGGCGAGAAGGAGAAGCCTCTCCAAGAGGCTGTTTGCTAGCTAGCTTCAGCTCCATGGAACACAAGGACTTCAAGCGTCTGCCTGTGGTGGTCCAGCCCAGCCAGGGAATTCTAAGCCGCTCCAAATAAGGGGCCCCTGGAAGTAAAACCAACAGTTCTTACCATGCCCTCCCCTCTTCTCCTCCAGGGCAAGGGATCCTTCCCGTGAAAAGGATCTTGTTCTGGGTGTGAGTCTTCCATGAAGTCCGCTTGTAGAAACAGCCTTGACTGTGAGACATAAGAGCTGGGTAAGTGCGGAGCATCTGGGGGCCGTGGGCATACCAAATTTAGAAGAAAGAAAGAAAAAAACAACTAGAACTCAGATGTGGTATCCCCACTTTCTCACCAGTGGTGAGACCGAATCCAGCCCTGAGGAGAAACGTGGTTACTTGGGGCAAGCTATCATTACGAGGTCTGCTGAGAATCTGAACTCATCTTGTGGAAAGCATCCTACAGAGAAGTAAATAATCAGACGGTAGCGATGTTTGTTGATGTTTATTCGTAGTTGGGCTCCACAGCAACTGAAATCTTCTCTTCGTCGGTTTCTCGGCATCTGAGGTATGATCTTCTCCATCACCAAAGGCTAGTGGCAGTCAATGAGCATAGACTTTGAAATCCCAGCTCTGCCACTGACCGTCTCTGGGACCTTGGACAAATCACCTGACTCTTGTCATGGCCTCGGTATTCTCCAGAGAGCGAAATAAATAAAAGGTCCAACCTTGTGGGGATGTTAGATATCATAATATATAAATGTATTATATGCTGGATATTTAGAACAGTGTCTGACACATAGTAAATGCTAGGAAGGGTCAGGTACAGCTATTATTATTATTATTATTATTATTATTATATAGTATTTCGTTTTCTGTACTGTTTCCCCTTCCCCATAATTCCTGGCATATTGTCTTAGTTTATTCAGAGTAAGCTTTCAATAAATACAGATTGATTAATAAGGTACAGTGCAACGTTCCAGGCTTTTAAGGGAGAATTAGTTCATCGACAAAGACTTTGAGCCAATATTCTTGTAAGCTCAACCTCTAACAAGGTGATGGTGAACACTAATATAAATGCAGTAGAGCTCCTCTGTTTACAAGTGAGCATCTAAAATGGACAGAATTTTGGACATTTTACCCAATTTTAGAATCTAAGGGTTCGTTGTCTGTGTTAGTTTCCTGCAGCTGCCATGACAAATTACCTCAGCCTTGGCTTCAAACAACAGGCATCGATCTCATCATTTTGGAGACCACAGGTCTGAAATGAGTGTCTCAAGAGGGGCCATACTCTCTTTCAAGGTGTGCTTGAGGGGAATCTGTTCATTGTTCGTGCAGCTTCTGCTGACTCTGGGCATTCCTTGGCTTGTGGGTGCATCACTGCAAACTCTGTAGCCAAGGCCATACGACCTCCTGCTCTTCTGTATGCCTTCACCCTGTGCGTCTGCCATATTTCTCCCTGCGTCACTCTCATTAGGATACTTGTCATTGGATTTAGGGCCTACCTGGATAATCCAGGATAAGCTCCTCTCAAAGCCTTTAGTGTAATCACATGTCTTGCCATATAAGATAGAATTCCCAGGTTCCGGGGATTAGGAAGTCAGCATAGCTTTTTGAAGGATACGACTCAGCTCACTGCAGTGTCTCTTACCAAGATACGCTGAGAACGATTTTGAAAGTTGCCCGGTTTATTTTCACCAAGGGCAAAGAATTTACAAGTTTGTAAGGAATACTTGTGCTGGTCTAACAAGTATACACACACACGTGATACGGATGTGCCTACACACCTGCTTTATTTTCCATTAGGGTGAGAAGGAGTTTTTGTTTTTGTCATTGGGGAGAAAACATGCTTCACTGGGTGAGCAGCTGGGGGAAGCGGGAAGGGGGAAAAAAAAAGAAAGCAGACGACAAGATTTCTGTATCACCTCCCCTGAACCCGTTTTCATTCTACTTCTAAGAAGAGATGGTGCAAAGCAGGAGGCTATGAAGGGTCACAGCCTGGCTCTTTACAGAAAGTAGAAAGGACCTCATGGATCCCCCATGCACAGAGAAGGCTGCTTTGGAGCCCAGCAACCATGAGGGGAACAGAGACCGAGTGAGTCATTCTCTCTGCCTCTGAGCAGGACCAGCCGAGCTCCTGCTTCCTGAGGCTCAAGGCTTTGGGAACCTCCTGCAGCACCTCCCGTATCTTAGATATGAGTCCTCTCAGGATACGCCGGGGCATTGGCATAGCGCTGGAAATGGGCAGGCAAACAGGGCCAAAGAAGGAGGCATAGAGGCAACTTCTGTGAGAACCTACGAGATCCGTCCCACCAGAAAGATCTGGAGGGCTTTTACTCACATCGGGGAAACCCTTAGCGTGTGGGTGGAAGTCATCCTGCAAGTTGGTGTTTGCATAGACATTTCCCAGCTTAGAGGAGGAATTGAAGAATTGAGAAAAAAAAAAAAAGGCGAGGGGGAGGGGAAGGAATTGAGGGCACCGTTCAGCTCTATAAAAGACTGAGAAACTGTGAGAAGCCTTTTGACAAACTGGATGAATTAGTTTCCCGTTGCTGCTTTACGAAAAACTTATGGCTTCAAATAACACTCATTTATTATTGTTTAGTTTAGATTTCGCCTGGGTTCTGAAATCACAACGCTGTCAGAACTGCATTCCTTTCTGGAGGCTTTTGGGACACATCCACTTCCAGGCTCTTTCAGGTTGTTGGCTAACTTTAGTTCTGTGTGGCCGTGGGACTGAGGTCCCCTTTTCCTTGCCGGCTGTTGGCTGAGGCTTCTCATTACTGTCCACGTTCTCTGACTCATGACCCACCCCCCGCTTCGAGCTGTCACTGGCACATCTGATCCTTCCTGGGCATCTCAGTCTCTCCATGCTTCTCCTTTTAGGGGCTCATATGATTACACTGGGCACCATTACATAATCCAAGGTAATGTCCCTATGTGAATTTTAAGAATCAGGAACCTTAATTACATCGGGAAAAACTCTTTTGCTATGTTGGAAAACATACGTATTGGTATAATACCAGGAGGATAAGGTTATGGGGGTCAGGAGTCTGCCTATCACATGCATAATATTGCAGTTAAACCCTCCCCCACCCAAAAAAGATCTCTGGGGTAATAATCAGAAGACCGTGTTCCGTTTTCACTTCTGCAGCCAGCTAATTTGTTGACGGGTAGCTATTTCCCGGCTTGGGGACTGTTTTTTTTATAACTACAAAGTGAAGGAGTCTAAGTAGATGTCATGTAAAGTCTCTCATTGCTCCAAAATTATGCAACTCTGTTTCTCCAGTAGCAGAAGATTATCACCTGTTATCAAATCTGCGGTCCAAAATGTATCTCATACTTTTTCAGCCAAGTGTTGAACCATTGTCAGTGCCATCATCAGGGTCAGAACAGTGGGGTGCTGCCAACCTATCTATGAGCTGTGCTTTTACAATAGGCAACCCTGGGAGTATATGGTATGATAAGCATTCCAGAGAATTTCCTTGAGGAAATCACCGAGTATTCATTCAATACAATCATTGAAAATAAAGGTTAGAACTATGTGAGTGTAGGCTTTATCAGCAGATGTTACTTTTGTACAAGTCAGTTCACATGTAGTTTAAATGTAACCAAGTATTTAAAGAAAAAGACAATATGGGGCGCCTGGGTGGCTCATTGGGTTAAGTGCCTGACTTTGGCTCAGGTCATGATGTCGCGGTTCGTAGGTTTGAGCCCTGCTGACAGTTCAGAGCCTGGAACCTGCTTCAGATTCTCTCTCCCCCCCCCCCCCCCCCGTCTCTCTTCCCCTCCCCCACTCACACTCTGTCTCTCCCTCTCTCAAAAATAAATAAACGTTAAAAACATAATCATAAAGTAAAAGACAATAGAGGACCTCTAACTTCAGCACACCCCAAGCGCAACCCATGAATAATGCAATGAACTTGTCCTACCCATAGTATTCACCATCTTCGACAGATCTGTCTCGGATGCCCAAGCTCAGATAGCATTTACCAAAAGGACTGCAGTTGGGCAAATCTTGTCAGACCCTAAAGTCTAAAGCATTGCCTCAAATCTACTGACTTCCAAATGAGGGTTTAAATGATCTAAATATTTAATCCTATCATTCGTGTCAATCACACTAACAAGATTTTGGTAGATTTTGACATGCCAGGTGCATCAATGCAGGATTCATATTTACTTTGTTGAAAATGGGGAGGACCCTATCTTTCAGGTTCTATCTCTTTCTCTCTCAATTGCTATCTCTCTATTGCCGTGTCCCTAAATCCATATCCACGTTATTTTTGTTCTCCTCTATATCAATAACATTCTTCAAAGAATAAAGAAATTAATATTTTCATGAATTTTCCTGCAATGTTACTAGTAGTTACTGAAACTGAACCATTCAAATTTCATGGTACTCAACAGGGATGCTTCCTAAAACCTCCTATGTTAGGTCAAGAACTAAATCGAATTTCGTTCATCCCACAAATATGACTACCTACTATGTACCATATTTATCTGCTAGGGAGAAAATGATGAAGAACAGACTTTAATCTCAGAATTTACATTTATTTATACAACAAACAAACAAATAAATCAAAATACTATCAAGAAAGATGAGGTGAGGAAGGGAGTGGAGTGTGACCAAGGAAGAATATTTGAGAAAAAGAGCTTTCTATCATGGTGACAGATTAAACAGGAATGAACATCACGAATATGTGGGGCAAGAGGATTCCAAGCAGAGAGCATGGGGGGCGAGTTCAAAGCCCTGGAATCAGATGTGTTTGGCACATTCAAGGACCACCAAAAAGCCAGGGTAATTCCAGGGCAGGTAGTAAGAGTTGGAGAAGTAGGAAATGCGTTTGAAGGGACGGCCAGGGTCAAATCATATAAACCTAGAGTAATGACTTTGGATTTTATTCCAAGGGTGAAGAATCCAGTGAAGAAAGTCAATGAAAACCGAGGAGTGACGTGATTTGATTTACAATTATAAGCTGACACTGTGACTGTGGTTGGAAGATAAAGTTCAAAAGTGAAATCCAGAAGGCAAGTTAGAATAGTTATTGTCTAGCAAATATAAGCTCAGGCAAGTGATGGACCAGGGTGATAGTTGTAAAAGCGTGATCAGGTTTAAGATATATTTTGAGGGGTCTTCTGACTTGTCTTGCTAACGGAATGTACGTGGAAAATTAGGAAAAGAGAGAATATTGAAAGCCCATCATTGACCAGTACAGGGTAGCTATCAATTGCATCCTCAAACATAAACTCTATCTTCACTTTAAAGGGAAGGATTTGCTAGTTTTCTTCTTTGTCTTTCTCCTTGGGACTACTTGCGTGTGTCTAAATATGAGGATGTAATGATGGATCGCTAGATGGAATGGACCCGTGCCCAAGGCATACCAGCAACATGGGGAAGGAAACATTGTGATCCATTGTATGCACGTAAGGGGACTCCATGGAAGGAGAGAGACCAGCATAAAAGCACACACTCTTACCTTCTCCATAGCAGTTGCATAAGGCAGTCATAATCAGGGAGGACAGGTCATCATTTTACTTGAAACTTTAAACTACATGATCTGACTATGTCAGCTTGCAACCAAACTGGCATTTGACAAAGTAGAATGGAGTAACTTTTAATAAAGTTTGCAGGCATTTTATAAATATACCTTTACCTGAAAGTAACAATTATTTGGCCCCTGAGACTCTTTTTTAGAGCAAGATTTGAAGTTTTTGCCACCCGACCCTTAATTTTCACACCTGTTCAAATGTGAGTACTAACTACATATTCAATAAGCCAAGAGAATATTTTATGTGTTGCAGTACAGGAATATTCAGCTATATAAATTCCTTTAAACATTTTTGGGTTCATACGAAAACGTAGTATCAACTATTTTATTTAGATCCAGTTAATTTAACAAATCATTATTGAGTTCTTACTGTAGGCTAAAATCTGCTTAGACTCTGGGAATACAGTTATGAACGCAGCATAGCAGGAGAAAAAGAGACATAAATATCCATATTAGTATATAGTTTCAAAATAAAAGAATGAATAAGTGCTACAGAAATAGTGATAAATAAGCTATAATTATTATTTGGGCGAGGTCTTCAGGGAAAGTGAAATGAGAGAGCTGACATTTGAGTTGGACCACAAAAGCTTAGAATGACAACACAAATGAAAAGTAGGAGAAAGCATGTGTCATTTGTTGTTGTCTCTACTGGTAGTTCAAGATCCATGGGAGTGGGGAAGAGGATAGCCTGATGGTCAAGAGCACGGTCTCTGCACCTGCAGCCTCAGCTTAAATCCCAGTCCTACCACTTAACCATCTGTCACTGGGCAGTCCAAGTAATCGCTACGTGCCTCGGTTTCCCCACCAGTAATACTAGAATCATAGCTATTTCATAGAGCTTTGTAAGGATTAACTAATTTAACATGTACTACTTGTAAGTAAATCTCTTAGTACATAGCAAGAGCTGTGCAATGTTTTTTGTGATTATAGCAATAAAAAAGCCGGCTAGTGTTTTCTTATTTGAACCATGTTGACAAAGAAGGTAAGACAATTTTTATGGAGTGATTCAGGCTTTAAAAAATGATTTTTGTCTCTCTTGATCTCAAAAATTAAGACTGAACTTAACAGGATGGAAACTTTCTTTTCTAATGACCGTGTTTGTGGTTAGTTATTCCTAATGAGGTTGAAGTGATAGGTTTCATGCCTCAGTGGGTCGTGTGGCTTCACCCTGCTCTTGGTCACAGACAGAGCCTTCAGCCCTCGCCAACCATGAGGCAAATGGATCATGAAGGAGGCAGACCACACAGTGGAAACCTATCTGCATTACTCGTCAATTAGCCACTAGAAAAATAATTCAGAGTCATGCCCTGATGGCAGCGAGGCAGTGATGTCATTTTAATAAGTGAATTTAATGCTTCAAAAATTATAAATTGAGCTACATTATTCTTATGCCTGCGGAAGAGATCACGTTTGAATTGTAAGAGTGAAATTCTGGGTGAGATTCTCGTGTGCTTACTTCATGCTGAGTGCGATTTCACGCACACACGAAAACCAGTAACACAATGGCTTTATCACGTCCTAATTTCCAAAACGGTAAGATACTGAACTTGAGAATCTTGAGTGAGACTTAACGTGGTCACCGTGCGAGATTGCCGTAGAGAGAAACGGTGAAGCTGCCAGGGTTTAGCCATGGTAAAGCCCAGCTTGTTGATGGGCAGTGAGGTTGAAAAACAAAGGAAAGGCGGCTCGCCTAAACCCGCCGTCCTGTGCCCCTTCATCTACCCTTTCCTCCTCTCTTTACCTGGCAACCATAAAACATCCTTCAGTTGCCAAAGCAGATACACAGCCAATGTCTCCTCTGCCAGCCGCGCATTTACATGACAATACAACCCTTGTTGTTAAGGAAGGACAGCCCGGTGAACTGGAGGTGCCTTGCCTACAACTGCTTCCCTGTGTTTCGACTGTCCTTCGTGCATCATTTATTCTGAATACATTTGAGGGCGCCTGGAAACAAACTGATGAGCGAGTCTGAATATTGAGGGAGGTGGAAGGAATGACATTTGAAAGGCAAACACTGAGGCTTCTGGACCAGAGGAAGCGGCAGCCGCTACAGATGCTGATGGAATGGATGAGCCCGGGAACAGGGAATGGGTGGGAGGAATGTCAGTTCAGTGGCAAAATCTGCCCCACGGAGGAAGCGGTCCACTACTGTAAAGACTGCAGCACCCAGATACTGCAGAGTGGTCCAGCTTCCTCTCGCAGCAAGATGGCTTGCTGAGACATAACAGGCCAGAGAGAGAGAGAGAGAGAGAGATATTTAGAATGCTTCTGTCCCTGTGGCAGAGGACACATTGTAAGTAGCATTCCAAATCTGAAGAGTATAGCCCACATGCTGCTTTTTTCTTCAGAGCAAGCTGTGCCCAACTCCTTTGGAAGCTAAAAGATGGTGCTTTATGTTCAGTGACCTTAAAGAAACTCCACTTTGGTACCTTTGATTCAAGAATTCTTTGCCAACCACTCTGTTTTGAAATCATTAATGATGGGGACAAGTGTCAAAACATTTGACTGGGTGTGCAAAGCGTTCGAGAGTTTCAAAATATAGTCTTGTTGGTTGAAAAATGCCGTTGAGGTGTCAGTTAACCTTGAGGACTTTCTGACCGTTGTCCTCTAAAAGAGTTCATGAAAATAGAAACAAAGAGAATCAAAATGCGCCTAACTCAGTATCTGCAAACCCCATGAAACAGCGTATCAAAGGATCAGTTCCAAGTCCGTCTGACATTTGAAGAACAGTGGGTCTGACATCAGGTGTGATATCAAAGAAAACAAAAAGGAAAGCCAGGCAATTGCAGCCTTACCTGGCCTTTGCTAGGAAAGAAAACCCGGAAAAATCTGAGGCATCCGTTTCTCAATATGTTCATAGCAAGTCAAATGCTTTCATACACACAGAGAAGTTATGGAAGCCCAATTTTCATTTGGCCATTCAAGAACCATTGATTGAGTCTCTACTGTGTACCCAGCGTAGAGGCCTGGGACACAATTGCAACAGACATAGTACTTGATGACAGAGACATACATACAGATATATTATACACATAGGTAGCTGATATATATGTATGTATCTATACAGATATATATATCCGTATATATATATATAGATAGATAGATAGATGTAGACATAGATATATATCCTATGTATCTATACGGATATGATTATATGTATTTCCATGAGTTCAAAGGATTGTAATAAATATTCCAAAAAGGGATGCAGTACTTTTAGAATGATAGAGAATAATTTTAAAGAATCCCTCAAGGAGGAATCTAGTAAATAATAATAACAATAGCACGGGGAGGTGCCCAGGTTTTTGTAGATAATGAAAAGTAGGCCCTGCCATTAAATGAGAGAGCATATAAAAGAAGTAGATTTAAGAGGGAATGTGGTGAATTCAGCCTCGACTGTGTCTGTCGGATTTGCATAGGGGTCCCCAAAATAATAAATGGCCCGAGCGGAGTTTCTTTTCCTTTTGTACCACTGACGTTATAACACATGAATGGCAAAATGAACAGGCAAGAGACACAAAGGAAAAAACTGATTGGCCTGGATCGAGAAAAAGTATTTAGGACACCTGAGAGTTCTGGGCAATTATAACCAGACACTCAGACGCCCTCCATCTTGGTTTTGTTTTTGCCCCTCATTCTCTCTGGTTTAATTGCTAAAAGTATGAGCCCAGAATCTGCCTAGGTTCAAATTCTACTACTTGCTGGCTGGCTGACCCTGATCACTGACCAGGTCTTCCTATGGCTCTGCTTCCTCCTCTGAGGCATGAGATGAGAGTACCTAATTCATACAGCTGATGGAATCCTGCACATTTTTTTAAAGCACATTTTTTTGAAACGGTGGCTGGGACATAACCAGTGCTCAACGGGTGTCAGCTACTTTCCTTCCCTACTCTTGTTCTCCTATTCCTTATGCTTTTCATTCTCCTCCCTGCTCCCAGCCCTTTCTAAAGAAAAAAAAAAAAAAAGAAGAAAAAAAGAAGAAGAAAACTCTGGGCTGAGAATATCTAGGTTTCGATCTTCATGCTGTCATTTATTATCTGTGTGTTCTTGCGAAAATCCCCTGACCTTCTGAACTTAACTTTCCCTAACCATAAATTGCAGGTGTTAGTAATGTATTGCTTGTTAGGATGTGGTGAGGGTGAGGAGATGTTATGTGGGTTAGCTATTCTCCTTTTGCCCTTCCAAATCCACTCTCCCACCTTACACACCTTTCTGTGCCCCGGTTGACATTTATCAACTAAATCTACGGACAACCTTGCCCTCTGCCTTCTGGCTTCACTCGGTGAATAGAAGACAGCAAGAAGAATTTAGGAAAACAAGAGACTGAGGTCAGGGTACTTTATTTCTCCAGGTGCCTCCCTGCTCTGTCCCTGTGGGCAAACTGCATCAATCTATGGAAGGTTGTAGTTCCGGATAAGTAGCCCCCTTTCCCTCGGGGTTCTGCTAGGTGCTCCCCACTGTGATGCCCTGAGTGTGCAGGCGGGTAAGGCTCCCCACCATTGCTAGTCCTGATGCACTACCACATCCCTTGCTTGTTTCCTTATATAACCCCATGGACCCCTTTGTAAATAGCCCCTGTATTCAATTTCCCTCAATTAGCCCTGTTTGATGCCATCTGTTTCTAGGATCCTGACTAGTACGACAAGTAAGTCCCTGGCGCTGGGTCTGCCTCCTAATAAATGAGAGTTTCTCCCTGAAAACAATGCTTGCCAGGAACTTCCTCACGCATTGCCTGGCTGCACGGTGGTGCTCACAGTAAATGAGAAGAGTCCTGACCTTCGCGACCCAAATCGGGCCAATAACACAGAAGCTCTGAAAGAGTGGGAAAATCCCATTCCCCAAAGTAGAAGAATCAATATTCATATCTTTCTTGGAAATTCAGACCCGAAACCAAATGTGTTATAAGCGAGGTTGATATTCATTGTCCCTGCATGTTGCCCACCTCTGCTGCCGGTGCGACAGTGTCCTGTTCATCATTCTGTCTTCCGGACGATCCCCGAGCCCTCTAACTCAGGAGAAAGAGCAAGTTCGTTTTCTGTCACAGATCTGCAAATCATGTCTCTCCAAAGGAATTTCCCCCAAAGCCACTGGTTACATGATTGGGTAGAATCAGCTCCAGGACAGTTGGAGGTTGATTAAGTCCTTTAAAAAACAGTCTTAAAAATTTCAGTAATTACATGGAAGAAGATGTATCTAAATTTGTTTTCCTGTTTGTCCCAACTCCGCCAGCAATTTCCTTTCACTTAAAATCACAATATTCACGGTTTGGTACACACACAAAAATAAATAAATAAAAGAGTGTCAGTTACGCGGAGGAGTTAGTATTTTCATGTGGCACACTTCTGTTGTTTTCTTTTCTTTTCCCATTGCCTTGGCTTTCTTGCATCTCCATGGGCTTCATTTGGTGTTCATTCTTTGTATTCAAACACGCTTTTCCTAAGCTTCGTGCTACATTAGCCTCCTCCCAGATATCAAATATTTTCAATTCAGATTCTCAAATGTATGCAAGATATTAAATTCCTGGTGCTGTTTCCATAACCCTTGACACTGCATATTTAACAAGGGCTTGAAAAAATTCTAGTAATTGTTCCTGGTTGTGAGAAAATATGTGCTCATAGGCCAGCCACTTAAAGTGTAAGTAGTATTTTAAATCATTAGCACTAACATGCTTCAGTGTGATATTTCTTTTATATGTTAATATTAGCAGTCTCTTTGGATGTTTTGTGGTCGTTTTTATCTGCTTCACAAATGTTTTTGCTTGCATATTTGAAGAATTGTAAATCTCGGTGATGCACGGATAATAAATACTGATGTCTCTATTTCGTTTAAAGTCTGTAATCTCTGATTCCTTCTTCTCTTTTGTCTTGCCCATGGTGGCTGAGAGCCTTAATCTTCCAATGCCCTCATGTGAAGCAAGACAGTTTGTGTTTCTTTATAACAAAACTGACGCACGATAATAATTCCAAGGCAGCATTCTTTTCCTTAAAGAGTTAAAGGCATATAATTTGTCCCTAGGAACCCATAGCTTGCATCTACAAGGCTATTCTATTGTGTTGGTTTACTAAGATAGTTCTAAATGAGATGCTGACAGATGAGGTAGGGCGATGGGGAAAAATACGTTTTTCATTTTGGGGCTCCATGTTTCATTTTTCTTTTTTTGTTAATTTGTTTTTATTTCTTTTAATGCTGATAGAGCTGAACCAAGGTGGAACACAACAGGCAGTCCTAAGATGCCCCAGGTCGCCCTCTCTTGCACTTCCAGGATTGATCAGCACCTCAAACGTTTGGCTGTGTGGCAGCCATAATGGGTTTTCAACCATGTGCAGTCAGGGTGTTTCTCTAGGGAGCTGGATCAGTTCACGGACAACTCTGAGCTATAAGCTTTGATTCACTTGGAAGAATCACTAAAAAGCCATTGCATAAAACAATATCTTAGAATCAAAAAGTAAGGATACTCCAAGTAGAGAATACCTCAGTGTAACACTATAAAAAAAGATTCTTAATACAGCAAGCTATTTGTTTGGGTAGAGTTTTTTTGTGTGTGTGCACACTTTTAAAATATACATTCTATCATTTGGTTTTTGTTTTTTCAATTTTTTAAATGTTTATTCATTTTTGAGAGAGAGAGAGAGAGAGAGAGAGAGAGAGAGTGTGAGCAGGGGAGGGGCAGAGAGAGAGGGAGACACAGAATCCAAAGCAGGTTCCAGGCTCCGAGCTGTCAGCAAAGAGTCCGATGCGGGGCTCCAACCCATGGACTGTGAGATCAGGACTTGAGCCGAAGTTGGACGCTTAACCGACTCAGCCACCCAGGCGCCCCTAAAATATGCATTCTACCATTTGTAAGAGAAATATCATCACGTATTTCTTGGAGGGTGGCCAATGCCCAAAGAACAGAGATTCTGAATGCCACCATCATTCGTGAACTGTTTACTTCTCGGTTTTGATTCAGAGGCAAGAGGAGGGAAATTGCAATTTTAAGATAATTTTAAAAATCTGTTATCATTTTCCACTACAAAGACTGTTATACCACCTTGCCAAATAGAATATCTGATGGTGGCGGGCCTCATTCCCTCTCTAAACTCCATGCCCCCAGCCACACCACCTGTTTATTTTGATAGAGAATAGTCCTTTTGCTAGAAAATTTAGGATTGTGACACAAATAAATAGGCCCTGTAGTTAGGGCCATAAAGAGAGAAATCTAAAGAATAGCTTTGGAGCAGCGATCTCCTCACTGCATTTCCTATTGAGTGAGAGTTGAGTGGATCATATTAATTCAGTGGAAAGAAGACAGATTTTAAAGCAAGAAGGAGTTGCAAATTCTAAGTCAGCTCCTTGTGAGCTCTATGATCTGTAACCAGTCACTTAAATTTAGTCAGCTTCCTCATCAATAAAATGGATGATAATACATGTGAGAATTGGCATTATGTTCACAGAGTCAGTGCAGTCAGTTATATATATATATAACATTTATAAATATTTATAAATAAATATTAAAATAAATATTTAAATAATATTAATAATTTTAATAATTAATAATTTTAATATAAATATTAAATAAATATTTATAAATAAATATTATAAATATTTATATTTATATATATAAATATATATATATGTTATATATATATATAACTGTCAGTTATATATATATAATGTTTTATATATAATAATATGTGCATATATATACATATATATATATACTTACATATATAGTTTTTATCACAGTGTGCTATGGAAGAGAAGAGTTCTAAAGAGGAAAATGTTAATCCCGAGCATACAAAATCTGCTTATCTAGCATTGACCTTCTCTCTCCTTCAGGATTGTCCTACACTGTTGCTTAACTCCAATCTACTAGTTTATTCTTCTTTGCTTAGAAGAGGGAAGAAGAGTTTAATTCCCAATTTAACACCTCTTCTGACTGTTTCCCTGAAGTGTCCCCCTAGCACAGGAAAGACTGTTATTTCCCACAACAAAAATCACAGTAGTCTTTCTCTCAGCTCCCCCATAGTATTCTCTGCCTCCTGGCTAAAAAAATTTGAATCGGAGAGAACTTAGTGACCTTATCTTTCTTCTGATTAACATACCTCAGTCAGTATTCTTCACTCTTGATTAGCCATTGATTTTACCTAATAACTTAAATAAATCAATAGTGAAAGAAAAGATGTACTCTTCCATAGAAACCATCTGGGTAAGGTCTCAGACTTTGCAACCAACCTCCCTACGTCTCCTGGGTTCCCTGTTTGTTGGCTGTGTGAATGTGGGCGAATGATTAATTTCTCTCTTCCTCAGTTGCTGCACCTGAAAAACAAGTATGAAAATAGTACCTACCCTTTAGAATTGTAGTGAAAATTAAATGGTTTAATATAACAAAAGAGCATAGAACGTACAATAAATGTCATCTAAGTGCTGGCTATAATTTTCCAAGAGAGTCTTCATTGAACTTATTTCATAGTTAACATATATATTCACCATTCAACTATATATTTATAATATATATAGTTGTGTGTGTGTGTGTGTATACACGTGTATATATACACGTGTATATATACACGTGTATATATACACGTGTATATATACACGTGTATATATATATATATAATTCAATCCTTCATCTGTCTCCATGGCTAGCCTGGTCCCACAAAGTGAATGTGCTTGGAGAGAGGTGATTCTTCAACTGTTTGTTTCTTCTTTAGGCTGGTTGCCTTGGGGGCTTTCTCCTCAGTCCCTCTTCATCCCAAAAGCCCAAAATGATGTCTTTGCGATAAAATTCAATCCATATGCCTTTTCCGTTTCCAGTTTTATTGAGATATGATTGACATATAACATTATATAAGTTTAAGGTATGTGATGTGATGATTTGATATATATACCTATTGTGAAATGATTACTACAATAAGGTTAGTTAAGACACTGTTACCTCACTTAGTTACAGTGTGTGTGTGTGTGTGTGTGTGTGTGTGTGTGTGATGAGAACTTTCAAGATCTACTTTCTTAGCAACTTTCAAATATACAAGTCAGTATTGTTAATATAGTCACCATGCTGCCTGTACATTACATCCTCAGATTTCTCTTCTGGGTGGAAGTTTGTCATCTTTAATGACCTTTACCAGTTCCCCTCACACCACCCCCACCCTGGCAACCACCAATCTGCTGTTGCTATGAGTTCAATTTCTTTTAGATCCCCCATGAGTGAGAACATACAGTATTTGTCTTTGACTTATTTCAGTTAGCATAATGACCTCAAGATCTGTCAGTGATGTTGAAAATGGCAAATTTTCTTCTTTTTTATGGCTGAATAATGTTCTGTCCATCTGTGGACCCTTCGATTGTTCTCATACTTTGGCGATTTTAAATAATGCCTCAAAGAACACGGGGGTACAGATATCTCTTCTAAATAGTGATTTCATGTCCTTTGGATCTATACTCAGAAGTCATTTGGTCATTTACTTTTTTAATTTTTTGAAGCACTTCTATATTATTTTCCATAGCAGTTGCATCAGTTTACGTTCCTACCAACAGTTTGTAAGCATTCCCTTTTCTCCACATCCTTGCCATCACTTGTTATCTTCTTTTTGGTAATCACCATTCTAGCAGGTGTAAGGTGATATCTCATGGTAGTTTTGATTGGCATTTCCCTGATAATTAGTGATGTTGTGCATCTTCACATGTTCCTGTTGGCCAATTGAATATCTTTTTTGGAAAAATGTCTATTCAGGTCCTTTGCCCATTTTTGGATTATTTGTGGAGTTTTGCCGGGTTTTATTTGAGTTGTATGAATGTATATGTATTTTGAGTTGTATGTATGTATTTGAGTTGTATATGTATTTGAATTGTATGTATGTAAATGTATTTATGTATTTTGAAATTAGCTCCTTTCAGGTATGTGATTTGCAAGTATTTCTCCCGCTCCATGGGCTGCCTGTTCATTTTGTTGATCATATCTTTTGCTATGCATAAGCCTTTTATTTGATGTAGCCCCATTTTGTATTTTTGCTTTTGTTGGCGTGCTTTTGGTGTCACATCCAAAAAAATCATTGCCAAGACCAGTATCAAGGAGACTTTCCCTGTTTTGTTTTAGGAGTTTTATGATTTCTGGTCTTACATTTAAGTCTTTATCCATTTTGAATTAATTTTTATTAGTGAAATAGAGATCCAGTTTCATTAATTTGCAATGAATATCCAGTTTTCATATTATCATTTATTGAAGAGATTATGTTTTCTCAATTGAATATCTGTACTCCTTTGTCAAATATTATTTGAATGTATATGTGAAGGTTTATTTCTGAACTCTCAGTTCTGTTCCATAGGTCTATATCTGTTTTTGTGCCGACACCATAGTGTTTGATGATTATATCTTTCTAGACAGTTTGAAATCAGGAAGTGTGTTGCCTCCACCTTTTTTCTTCTTTTTCAGGATTGTTTTGGCTACTTTGGGTCTTTATGGTTCCTTACAAATTTTAGGATTGTGTTTTCCAGTTCTGTAAAAATGCCAATAGAATATTGGTAGGGATTGTTTTGAATCTATAGATGACTTTGAGTAGTATTGACATCTTAGTGATATTAATTTTTCCAGTCCATGAACATGGGATGTGTTCTCATTTATTTGTGATATCTTCAGTTTCTTTCATCAAAGTCCTATAGTTTTCAGTGTAGAGATCTTTCACTTCCTTGGTTAAATTTATTCCTAAGTATTTTATTGTCTTTGATGTCGTTATAAATGGGGTTATTGTTGTTGTTTTTACATTTCTTTATCAGAAAATTTGTTGATAATATATAGAAATGCAACTGACTTTTGTATGTTGGTTTTGTATCTTGCAACTTTCTTATATGGTTGAGTCTGTAGACTACACTCATACTTGGGTAGGGCTTCGAATTTATGTCCCTGCCTGGGGAGGAGGTGGAGCGGTCTCTATAGTGGATAATGTTTGTTGACCAGAGACTCAGTCAGACAGAACTGTTAACTGAACTCCCTGGCCAGATAGGGCCACGAGCTTGATTTTGCAGATGGGCACATCCACTGGCTGGGATCTTTGTTTGGACTCCACTGCAAACAGGAATGCAGTACACCAATACCTGAGTACTGGTGCTGTAAGACTTGTCCCCTTTCTCTGTCTTTATCTGATCCCAAGTGGTTGAGTGCCACTGATTCTCTCATTAATGTTTATGAGGCAAAACCTGAGTGGTCCTCCTTGGAAGCAATCTTGCAACACTAGGGAAGCCGGATGTCCACCTTGGACTCTCTTGTCCCACTGGAGAAACCATAGGCCCAGGGGTCCCTCTCAGTGAAGTGCTATGATGGCCTAGAAGGTGGGGGTGAGATGATTCAGTTAAAGGTAGCTGTTCTTCTTACCCTTCTAATGCAGCCCTTCTCAGTCTTTGTTGTCCAGAAGGGTGCCCAACCTCACCCCAGGTTTCTGGGATTTTCACAATGGTGTCTTATCTATAGATCATTGCTGGTTCTTCTTCTGAGGGGATCTGAAGTTGAGAATAACCTATGTCACATCTTGAAGATATCACTTCAACCATATCACCAACTCAGCATCCTGAAGGTCAGGCCTCTTCTTTACTATCCAGGAAGGGTAGACCAACCCCAGCACACCCTTTACCCACTTCACTTTCAGGAAGAAGCAAAGAGCCATCAGATCAGGACCACAGTGCTGGAGAGCAGAGGTTTGAAAGAGATGAGAGAAGTAACCAAGAGTGCTTGATTTCCAATACACTTTGGACTCTGTCTCTTGATAGGGTATCTTCTTTCCTCTCCCAAAAGTTGATGTATGTCCACTTGATAGGGGCTTTTTCATTCTTGGAAGGCTTACGTGCCATTGGCTTACCAACCCGCTCTATTCTTTAGGTCTTAGAGCTGACTGGGCTCACTTCAAGGTGAGCCAGACATCTGTGGTTGGCACAGAACTTTCAACATTGGAATTAATTGCCAACATTCAAAACTAGGGAGATTTAGCATAAAGGTTTCATTTGGGGCGTCTCTCAAAACCACAGATCTGGCAAAATTGGGCCCTGCTTCGTTTATGACAATAACTGCCTGGAGCTGAACGTGACTCTGCCGTATTGACCGGGCTTGCAGACACCAGAACCTCTACCACTCCTTCTTGTCTCAGCCCACAAACTGTACTTATTTCAACAGCCTAGCAAACCCATCAGACGCACTCATTCGTTGGACTCCTAACTTAAGAACCATTCTTTCCTTTGGTATGCTTTTCCCCTTCTCCAGTTTCTCCTCCTCCTCCGCCATTTACTTCTTCCCTTCTTCTCCTTCTCCATCTCTTCTGACTGAGGCTGATGGAGGCTACTGAAGAGCCTCAAGAGCCGTGAGAAGAGATGGACCTGAGGAAAAGCTTCAAATGAGACGGATTTTAATTCAAAGGCTATGGTCCATTTGATCCAAACAAAAAGAATCCCCAGGATACCAGCTGTCCAAGATAAGGTGGGTCACCGGATCTACCTGTTGTGTCCTTTACTGTCAAATGCACCATCCTGTCTAATTTCCTATTTCCCACTGGGAGAAAAGAGATAACAACACTGTTATTAAACACAATTCCTTGCTTTTCAGGACTTGTTTGTACTGAAAGAATTTCTTGGCTCTGTTATTCCCTAACACTATTTATTTGCTATTGCATTCACCATTTCTCATGACACCAAGTCGTCCATTCTCCTGCCTGTGAACAGTGGCTTCCAAGTGACCATTTCAAAGGTTGTTAATGAGCTTCATTGATAGAACCACAATGCATGTGTACCCAAAGTATGCAAGGAAATATGAACAACATTTTGTTTTGTGGTCATGTTATATTTATCATATAGAATTTAATGCAAAAACAGGACAACACATCTTCCATAATGCCTTTGTAGGCTGGAACCACAGCATTCCTATAATGTGATTTCTTTCAATGCTCACTGCTCCCTTGACTTCCTATATGACAACTAACAGGGACAATAGACAAAAGGCCCATGGATGGAATGAAAAGAATAGTTGCATTCTTCCAAGGAATGTCTCTCTTTTGTTTGGCACAGCTTAAGATAGGCCAGGAAGAGTAAAACATCACCACGTCTATCAGAAGTAAGAAATATGTTGATCGAAGGGCCTGTTGGCTTTGCATAGCACCTGTTGCCCCATAGAGGCAATAAGCATGCTCCCCAGGACTGCGTGATGACCACCCTGGATGCTGGCAGGGATGCACACCCAGAGAACCCCTTTGGCACCCTTGGGTTCAGTAGACTTGAGGTAGCACAGTGGTAAAAACTCGGAGGGAACCAACCCACAGACCCTCATATGTAGTTCAAGCCCAAGAGTCAGTAGTAGATGGCCAGGAACCCAGAGCTGTGAAATCATCCTGTGTCTCATGTGAATGGGGACATGTCAGTATGCCAGCACCCTTCTCAAGGCTCAGTTTTACATGATTGCACAAAGATATGCCAGACTGGCCATGGGAACAATCTGCTTTCTGGGCCACCATCTAGGAACTAAGTCCTGGCCACAGGATGTTCTATAGGTTAGGATCATGAAGTTCCTTGGGGCAGGCATCTGGTCAACCATTGTTAAAGGTGAGGTGAGGTGTACATGGTTGGGGAGAATCCTGAAAGAGAAAACAAAAACCAGAAAGAAAGCTCATGATTTTCTGTTCTAGGCTCAGGGTGCCCCAGCCTGTCAATATCGTTGGCACTCTTGCTTGGTTCTAAGGGTAGTATTGGCCATCAGGCACTACTCTGGAGGCATTTCTGATACTTTCCTGAGAAAGGCTAATATGTCCCATGACTCTCTTCTCTGGTTGTTGGTCCCTCTAGCAAGTTGGTATCTTACACCATGAATCCGGGCCATCTATTGCTATCACATAAAACGATTCTCTTCTCTCTTAATATTGGCAATTTTATACAACAAAGTCACGTTGTTTTTAAGCTGAAAGACATTCTTTAAAATCTCTAACCACAATCTAAGTTTCAGTTACAGGCGTTAATAAAATTTCAGTAATGGCTTGAGAATAGTGAGGGAACTTATAGCACACACACACACAAAGAGAGAAAGAGAGAGAGAGAGAGAACAAAATAATGAAAGCAAGAGAAAGAGAGGAAAGAAGAGAGGGAGAGAGGAAGGAAATTTATATAAGAATTCCTGCTCTTATCATCAGCAACGTCAATGATTCTTTAGTTTACCCCTCTAGATAATGCCAGCACAGACTATGTGCCCAACGAATGAATATTAGTTTAATGACTGAATGAAAGTTCCATGATTCAGGCCATCTCCCATATGATGAGAGAGTCTTGGGCTATGTTCTTCTTATCCCCGAGTTAATGCTCCCACCCCCAAAGTTTCAACTCTCACTGAGAGACTGATAGACTATTCTCAGACCTGCTACCCAGGGTGTATTATTATCCCCACTGGCTCAAATCCACCCACTGTGAAGATAACCTCTTATATTATTATTCACAGACAGTTAACTCTCAGTTTCCATTCCAGAATTAGATCTAGGCTTTATCTTTCTACAAACAAAATCCTTTTGGTTTATTCCCCCCCTTAAATATAATCATCTTCTGAAGCAGAATTCACGTTTTTAACTTCAGCAACATAAATTTTGAAATGGCAGTTCCTTCTCCTGGTCTGTTTGGGGCGAGGAATAGAGAGTCCGTCTAACTTCTTCTTGTATTGTCTCTTTTATTAGAGAGAGAGCATTTTGCCTGGTTTTGCCCACCTTGCTCAGTTCTTGCTTGTTAAACCCCACAATGTAGCTGGTCAAGGATTCAGAGATAAGACCAATAATCACCAACATGCATTACAAGTGGCTGATGAAAGCTTTAAATTGTTTAAATATCTAGTAGTAAGGGAGCTTTCGTTTTCTAAAAATTATAAGTGTTTAGGCTTTACAGCCTCATATTTAGGCTTTGATAATTTCTTGTATGAGAAATGCTGTATTGGTATCAGGTTTGAATTTAATTTACTTTTAAAAACATTTTTTTTAATGTTTATTTGTTTTTGAGAGAGAAAGAGACCGAGTGTGAGTGGGGGAGGGGCAGGGAGAGAGGGAGATACAGAATGTGAAGCAGGCACCAGGCTCTGAGCTGTCAGCCCAGAGCCCGACACAGGGCTTGAACTCACGAACCGTGAGATCATGACCTGAGCTGAAGTCGGACACTCAACCAACCGAGCCACTCAGGCAACCCTAATTTAATTTATTTTTAAAATTTTAATGTTTATTCATTTTTGAGACAGAGAGAGACAGAGCATGAATGGGGGAAAGTCAGAGAGAGATGGAGACACAGAATTTGAAACAGGCTCCAGGCTCTGAGCTGTCAGCACAGAGCCCGACGTGGGGCTCGAACTCACAGACTGCGAGATCATAATTTATTTTTAATCTACATATAGTCTTAATTAAGAAAACTAACTTAAACATTTGAAAACTTTGCTACAGTTAAATATTCGAGTTTAAACTGATTCTATTATTTAGCCTTTGTTTCCAAAAATATGTTTAATTTTTTTTTTCCTTAATGACCTTTGCATCCTGGTAGTTAAATGCTAAAATAATTACTCAAATAACAATTCTATCTAACACCACTGAAGAGAAATCTAGTTGTGTGAGGAAGAATAAATGGATGAATTCCTTTGCTTAATAGTAAAGTGATAGCTAATACCAGAAGTTGCTTAATTTAGGATGGGCTCTTCAAAAGGACTTTTGGATCATTTTAAGGAAGATCATAAAGTCTAAATATATAATGGTTCAGGTCAGCATGCAGTTCTATGTCACAAAGGAAATCCTGCTTGCTTCATATTTATTTAAATAAAAGTAAAATATTGACCTCCCTATCTATTCTATAGACTACTATTAACCTTGCCTGAAAGAAAGTGATGATTTTTAGAGTTATGATTGTTAATGGCCTTTGAATGCAGCCTGCACAGGCCTTTAACTCCCCAGTGTAAGTAAGGTTCAGCCCTTTCCAGATGGGAAAATGATAAGGACACTGGGAAGATAGCAGGTCATTCTTGGACAGCTGCCAGAAACTTGCAGCAAAATGAATCATGTAAGGCTGTGGTTGCTTTAGCCAGCATTTTGCTGTTTTAATTTATCAAGCCAAAGCTTGTTGACATGAAAGTGAATGAAATTGTTATACAGTGGGCTCTAAAAAGCCAGCTCAAGGGTTCAGTGCAAAAGAGCTCTGACTATAAATAACAAAGAAACTACAGGGAATGTTCTTTCTACCGGCACCTGCTCTGTTGTCTGAGATGCACTGGCAATTAACTCACATCCCAATATCGGTATCAGCTGGAAAAAGGCCAATTCTTTGAAATATTATAGAGGCTGTGTAATCTGCTGTAGATGATTATCAAAAAGCTAATCCTCAAAATAGTCATTTTAGGTTTTGATATGTGGGGCTGTATTTATTTGTTTACCAAATGTAATAAAGTGACAGAAATGACAAAGGTGTATTGATGCTGCTAAGAGAGTGGCTTCGCAGTCAGAGAAGGTTAATACCATCTTGCTTGAAAAAAAGATTATTTTGTAGTGACTTGTCCAAAAAGGAAAACAAGGATATAAATCACTGACTAGCATTCATAAATGAAATCTCTGCATTTAGCAGAAGCATATAAATCAGGTTCCACAGTAAAAAGCAAGCTGTCTGCAATTTCCACTATGAGCGAAAGACAAAAAATGAGCTGATTAGAGTAAGATGTAGCACATGTGCGTTGTGGGGAAAAAGTCTTCCTTAACGAAAGAGCATTTAACATTTCTTACCTCTAGTCAATGCTTTGTACGTAGTGGCTCCTGACTAAATACCTTTCTCCTATTAAAGAATGTTACCTGCATTAGGGACAGATGAAGTACGTACTATCTCTGGTCAGTTGAGGGTGGGATAACACAGTGTTTCCGTTGCGTATGCTTTGACCCTGTGGAACCTAGAAAAATGCATAGTTTGAGATTCCATTGATTTCTTCATAGTACAGTTTATTTAGTGCATTTACACAAAGGACTTATGTGAGTGCACAACAAAAGTGCCTGTCAGTTACCCAAATTGACCATGCAGATGAGTCAGCTGAGCCTGGCACCCACCTTTTCTATCAAGAAAGAAAGTGTAAATAAATATATATGCTACAAATATAAAGTGATAAATATTTCCACTAAATTTAAGAATCTAACATAATACAAGACTTCCCAACTATCCTTACTCTTTTTCTAATCTGTGAATTCACTCATATTTCACCAAAAATTAAATGCCATTTAGTTTCATAATAATTGATTCTTTCTTTTTCTTTCTTTCTTTCTTTCTTTCTTTCCTTCTTTCTTCTTCTTCTTCTTCTTCTTCTTCTTCTTCTTCTTCTTCTTCTTCTTCTTCTCCTTCCTTCCTTCCTTCCTTCCTTCCTTCCTTTTTTTAATGTTTATTTTTGAGAGAGAGAGACAGAGCGTGAGCAGGGGAAGGACAGAGAGACAGGGAGACACAGAATCTGAAGCAGGCTCCAGGCTCAGCACAGAGCCCGATGTGGGGCTCAGACCCATGAACCATGAGATCATGACCTGAGTCAAAGTCAATGCTTAACCGACTGAGCCACCCATGTGCTCCTGATTCTGTGTTGAAAATAATAAACTTGCATGATATTGTAACCCTGTTAGGTGTAGATTGTATGTTTATTATGCTGTAACCCAAACACTACAAATAAGCCATTAGGCCATTCCACACATCATTACTGAAAGTCATTTAAAACGGCTATTAATATGATTTAATGATGATAAAATACTAGACTTTTCAATTAACTTTGAGGAAAAACAAAACAATGATTAACATTATTGAGAGTATATTATGTTCTAGGTATGTCGCTAATTGCTTTATACACATTAACAATTTGATCTTGACGTTATCCTTACAGAGTAAGTACCGCTCTTCTCTGCATTTTATCGATGAGTAAACTGATGGTTAAGGCATTTAACTAATTTGACACTGTCCACATTTGAACCCAGATGAGCAGTGTAATCAGCAGGTATACTAATCTGAACCAAAGTGTAGATATTTGAAAAGAAAAAGTAAAACATTATTACTTGCGCATGCTATGATTATGCACATTGTATAATGGGAAAAAAGAGAATGAACTAGAAAGTTATTACAAAGACATAGTATTGATATGGTCAATAAACATAAATTCTTATATATAAATAATCAAGTAAAACATATCATGGAAGAAAATATTTCAATCATAGTCCCATTCAGCAATAACTTTATAAGAGATTTGTAGGATATTACAAGGTATAACTTTTTCATTATCAATTGAAAGACATAATGAAAGCCCTCAATAAAATGCAACCTATCCTATTTCTAGAAATAAGGACTCAATAGTTAAAGATAGCAATTTTTAAAAAAACACAAAACAATAACAACAAAAATGCTCTAAAATTTACAAAATGAAACCATGTGAGTAGAGTATCCTGGAAAACAAACACATAGAACTAACTGGAAATACTCTGACGAAGAATAATTAAGAGCTGTAACAGATAATAAAACATGCTATAGCTCTATTTCACATAATTTTAATAGCGGTACAGAAATATCAATGGAATAGCATGAGTTCAGAAATACACCCAAGTACCATGGGAATCAGCATAAAGAAAGCATCTCAAACCAGTGGGATTCAAGATGAATTTTTTAATAAATCTGTGTTAACTATATAGCCATTTGAAAAAACAATAAAGCCACATCTTTAAGTCACTACTTACATAAAAATAAACTCTAGATGGATCAAAGATTTAAAGTAAACAATGAAGTCGTATAAGTATTGGATAAAAACATGACTGAATTTAATTATAACCTTGGGATGGGGATGATCTTTCTAGACAGACACAAAATTCAGGAACCATAAATTTGATAATTTAAACAACACTTAAAAACCTTGCAGCAAGATCTGAAACATTGTGAACAGAAGACATTTAGCAAACTAGAAACATAGGATAGAAACTAATTTCATTAATTTTGAAAAAAAATCTTACAAATTGATTTTTAAAACAGAGAACAATTTAATACACAAATAGGCTGGAAAAGAACAGTAAGTGAACAAAAACAAATACTTCATAAGAAAAAAAAAAAACTAGTTAGTATAAGAAACATTCTCTATTCCTGACCTTGAAATAAGTACAAATTAAAGCAATGAAGAAAAAACGTATAGGTTTATATACATTCCATATAATATTAATTTAAAATATAATGATGTATAATTATACAGTGTATAATGTACACTGTATAATTATATAAAAAATAATAATTTAAACACTGGGAACAATTTAAATATCATTCAGTAAGAGATTTGTTAAATAAGTTGTCATATATCTAAATAAAAACAATCGGGGTAGATCCAAATAATATAAAATATTTTACCACCCAATCAAATACTTAAATCACTTTAAAGAGTTATAGCAGCCATAAAGTATAGTTTAAAAAGGTGCTTATGTGTAGGAAAGTAGGTTTACTTCTAGCTATAAATATTTGGACAATGTGAGCCGTCAAGAATAAAGAGAATTTAAAGATAATGAGAAAGAAAAGACAGGGGTTGCATTTCCGTCTAAGAAATAACGTGTGCAAGGCTGAGAGTTGGAAAAGGTTGAGAAATTTTAGGCAGATGAAGTTTGAGTTTAAGATAGATGAAGGAAAAAGGCACACTGGGGTCATATCACTGAGGGCTTTAATTATCTTGCAGAGGAGGCTGCAGGGGATGAGGAAATAACAGTTTGCCAGGAACTAACGAGCCAGCACAAATAGGTTCTTTTCTGAGAATAGGTTCTTTTCTTTTTAAACCTCTCAACATGCCTAAGAGTTAGATATCATTATTCCCATTTTAAAAGTAAGAAACCAAGACTTGAAAATGCACCCAAGTTCTCACAGTAAGTAACAGATGACATTTAAATTGGGTAACCATATAATTTATTCTATAACGTGGGACACCTTTGAGAATAAAAGGGACAATAGGCTTAAACCAGTTGTGTCATGGCTAACCAAGGAGAAAGTCCCACTCTACATGGGAACTCAAGTGTGTCTCCAAAACCTACACTCTAGCACCACTTACCTTTCACAGATTACCCACACCAAGTATTTTTATTTAAAACTTTCTTGGGGCGCCTGGGTGGCTCAGGCGGTTAAGCGTCCGACTCATGGTTTCTGCTCAGGTCATGATCTCATGGTTTGTGAGTTCAAGCCCTGCATTGGGCTCTACACTGACAGCATGGAGCCTGCTTGGGATTCTCTCTCTGTCCCTCTCTCTCTGCCCCTGCCCTGCACACATATTCTCTCTCTCTCAAAATAAATGACTAAACTTAAAAAAATTTTTAAACCTTCTCATGACCTCACCAATTCTATATCAAACATTGTCGAACAACAAAACTAGGGATGAATAAGCTCTGTTTGCTCATCTGGCTGACGTCTCTATCCACAGAATTGATCTGTAGAGTGTATATTACATCCTGTTGCCCAGGTACATCTTAAGTAACCCAAACCTCAGTATTTCCTGTTTTGTCCTAGAATATTGTTCTGTAGAACAATGGAGATTGTAACTTCAGAATTTGAATTCTACAAGCACTTCTTTCTTAGAAAATAAATTTTACTGCCATTCAGCCTAAGCCTGATCTTTTGTAGATGAGGATTCTTGGTTGATTTATAATCAACATTGTGAACAATATAAATGACATCACTAAGAAGTTATTTTCCTTTTCCAGGCTAAGAAATCATTGTTACCTTAAAGCAGTCACTTAGAATTGTGCATGTTTTCAAAATATTTCCCATCAAAAACATCTTTGTCAATCAACTATATTGGTACGTATTATGTTATTCCCACCTTTGTTGACACTGTAATCTTTATCTTTGACCCTTGCACCATTTTTTTTCTTCCCAGGCCCTGTGCATATTGTCTTGTCATCAGGTATAGAACCATTGTATGCACATTCTGAAAAAGTGCCAGTAATTTCTTATTTCTCCCACAACAAAAAATGGCTGTGTCTCTTTCACGGCTTCAGTTTCCAGGAGGTTACTCTGCCCCAGGGCTCTAATAGCATGTCATTGCCACTTTGGTCCAGCAACCTAGTCATGGCTCCCATTGCTGCCAATATTTGGGCTGCCTGGCAATCTTCTGTTGCCTTTTAGGCATGTCCATTGCTTGTGTGCCAAATTTCTTGTGTTCGGTTTCCTCCTTTTAAAAAACATAGTCTGGGGTTGCCTGGGTGGCTCAGTCAGTTAAGCGTCTGACTGTCGATTTTTACTCAGGTCATGATCACGCCCTTGGTGGCAGCAAGTGCCACATTGGGCACTGTGCTGGGCGTGGAGCCTGCTTAAGATTCTCTCTCTGTCTCTCAATCTCTCTCTCTATCTCTGTCTCTCCCTCTCTCTCTCTCTCTCTGTCAGTGTCTCTCTCTCTCTCTCTCTATCTCAATAAATAAATAAATAAATAAATAAGTCTGATTTGTTTCCCTGGTTCAATCCTGACCAGGAAAGGAACAGAGTAACAGTGGGTCTTGCAAACTCTTGCAAGACTGGGCCCAGTTTGCTAATGGTCTTACATACTGGACACCAACCTACAGCAGTACAACAGTTGAAGTCCTCAACTGTTAAATTTTTTGGTAGGAAAGGTCAACTCAGTAATAACAGTATCAACTTTGGCCTAAGGGATGTTTGAAGCAACATTTTGGTATCTGATTTTTCTCCTTAACATGTATAGTAACACTCAAAATAAATGTTCCATAAACGTTAGCCATTCTCACCTGCAAAGCTTCTTGGACTACTATTCCTCAACAAGGCTATTGTCTGGAATTCTGTAGTCCTGAGGAAAATACGTTCATAATTAACACCAACTTAGGGGTTCATGTATAAACGATTTTGTTAAGGTTATAATTTAATGAAGCTTACATAAGGAAGAGAAAGAGAAGTTCCCTAACGGACTAAAAATGTACTTGCTTAAAAATATGTTTAAAGGTTTGAGATGATGAGAAAGTTCTGGAAATGGATAGCGGTGACGGTTGCACAATATTATGAACGTACTTAAGGCAGCTGAACTGTACACTGAGATCGTTAAAATGGTCAATTTTATGTTGTATATTATTTACCGTAATTTTAAAAAGTGACAAACATAAAGTCTAAAGAAAGCAGAAAATGTGGAATTTAGGGATGTCTGACAAATGTATTTTTAAAGATTATGATTTAAAAATATGTCTGTATAAATGTGTGTTAGTCTGACGTGGTTAATTTCAGAGCATAATAACAAAGAAAATGTAAAGGAAAATGAGGCATAGTTTATTTCTTTTCCACTCTGCCATCTGTTCACATTAGCCACGAAGAAACACCCTTATAGAATTCATTAAACTACCAAGATATAATTCAATGTGGTAATAAGTCTTCAACACAATGTACACGATTGCCAAATGACTATGGCAATGACATCATTGTAATGGTCATAATTACATGACAATTCAGATATTTGATCATTCAAACATCAGCAAAGTAACTATTCTTCTTTTTTGTCAGCCTCTAAATACCTCTATTCATTCTTTATTCACGAATCTGTGGCTTTCAGGGAAGAGATAGAAACCCAATCCAGCAATGATAGAGACAAAGCTAGAGAGGGGGAGGAGGGTAAGGTTTTGAGGGAAGGCAGAAAAGAAAACAGTGCACCCGGCACTTTGAGAAGAGGGAGGGAGATGAATGTGCATGAAGCCAGCCTAATTATTGGAGAGTGAAAGGTCATCAAAATCAATTTGCAGCATGATGTACAAAGGTCATTATCAGACTCAGATTTTCTCTGCCCGTTTAAAACACAATAAAAATAAAGTGAGTGCTTTAATAACTATGATTAGTAAAGAAGAAAGCATATCATTGAGCCATCTGTTTAAATATTTGTGCTACCTTAGTTTTACTCAAAACAGCGTGAAAGGAGCAGCGAGGCAATTTTTTTTTTCTTCTGTTTGTTTGCTTTTTACAATCCTGACATTTTCTCCACTGGTTGCTGAGATTTATAACACAGATGAAAGAGCTCCTCTAAAATTACTGCCCTTTGAAATCAATAGCACAGTATTTGTAACGACTTTCTTTTTATTAGAGAGCACTTCATTATTATTTTTATTATAATTTTATGGGACAGTCTGGAACAGAATTCATCATTCACTTATTTGAAGTATCTCACTTACTCAGTGGCACAGATGGCCTGATCTGAGGAGATTTAATCACTCTATATTAGGGCTGCCTTGATGCTAAGTAAATGCAAACCATGAGAGAGACAGTAAGGAAGAAGTAACGTACAACAATAATATTGTCTTAGGCGCCGTTAAAAACTCTATGGAAGCTAATTGGTTTGAGAACTTTGGAAGTTATGGTTATAAAGCTGGATCATTTTACTTTTCCTCCAAATATTAATATAATAATACTATTATACTGTTATAACATATAATAATGCTATTATATATTAGTATAATAATCCTACTTATGAGGAAGGGATTTTGAAGTTTTTAACTATCGGTAAAAAATACATTTTACACTAAGACTCAATACGTGCGCACACACACACAAATACTCATGCACATACTGACACAAAGCAATTTAAGAAGCAGTATCTGTCATTATAATATGGGATTCACTGTGCTTTTTTCTAACCTCTTTTATTTTTTTTTTTTTAATGCCAGTCATCATCCACTAAACTGTTTTTTTAAAAATGGTCTGGGCCCTTATATGAAAAACAGATTCAGGAGGTTCCTTTGTGTTTTAAATGGAATAATGTGTGAGAGTGCTTAGTGTGGTATCTGACACGTGGTAAACATTTGATATTTATAGCAGTTCTTATGAGAAATGTCTTGAATGAATTTTGCGACTTACTACAGTTTAAAACAACCAGGAAGTGCTCTGTCTATACAAGTGCCTTCTTCTGAAATTTATTTTTTTCTACGTGTTTTCTCCTATCTTGGATTCAGTCACCTGGTTCTGAAAAATTAGCCAACTGACTTGGTAATATAGAAGACCTAGACTGGGCGACGGGAAAACCATAAACTTGAAGGAGATAAATCAGTGGAAGACTGACATTTCCTTTCTCTTTTCAGCTTCCGGGTTCACTGACTTGCTAGATCTTATGTGCATAGTGTGATGTGGGCAAGGAGGTAGAAATGTAAATTCCATAAAACTGCATCTTTGTAAAAGAGTTACGAAAGTCAGCAAACTGTGACCACAAAGAAAGACAAAAGGAAAAAAAAGGATAAAGAAAAGTAGAAACACATAGGAAAAAAAAAATGAGGATTGCTCTAACTTTTGTCTCTGTGTTATATCATTCACGTAACTGTTGCAAGCTTGGAAGGAAACTTTTTAAATCTTTTAACTAACTTGAAATATCGTCATCCTTAATTTATTTATTAAATAAATATATATTTATTGAGAGCCAATGTTTCCACCATAAAAGAACCTGTTTTATACACGTTTAATTCTTTTTGGTTAAGAGAGGAATTATACTTTCTAAAATGTTAAATGCCTCGCCTGTGATAAACTAACCACAAATCAAGAAATATGGAAACATGGTGTTTGTGACGATGGTGTTTGTGACGTTTTCAGAAACTTGTTCTCGGAGAGTAAGAATCTGAAACCCATGACAGCATGAACTTTGAACCAGACTTAGACAACATTAGTCTGGATTACCACAGCTGAGAACCAAGCGAAGGGCATTTTTAGGGAGATCAATAACCAAAGATGAAAAAGAAGTGATAAAAGTATATGGTAAAGACAAAAAGAGGGCTTCCTTTTCTTTATTTTTTTAATGTTTATTCATTTTTGAGAAAGGGAGAGAGAGAGTGGGGGGGGGGGGAGAGGCAGAGAAAGAAGGAGACACAGAATCCGAAGCAGGCTCTAGGCTCTGTGCTGTCAACCCAGAGCCCAACTTGGGGATTGAATCCACAAACTGTGAGATCATGACCTGAGCCGAAGTTGGACACTTAAGCGACCGAGCCACCCAGGCACCCTAGTGTGCTTCCTTTTCTACGCAGACTCGTGTCATTTCTGTCCAGAGAATGAAAAAAGGAGAATTTTTCGTTAACCTTTGCTATGGACCAAATGCTGGTCTCACCCAAATTCTTATGTTGAAGCACTGTCACTGAAATGGTATTTGGAAATGGAGGCTTTGGGGGGTGATTAGGTTTAGATGAAGTCATGACAGTGGGGCCTCAAAGACACATGGGATTTGTGTCCTTGGAAGAAGGAGGAGGAGGAGGAGGAGGAGGAGGAGGAGGAGGAGGAGGAGGGGAAGGGGAAGAAGGAGAAGGAGAAGGAGAAGGAGAAGGAGAAGGAGAAGGAGAAGAAGGAGAAGAAGGAGAAGAAGGAGAAGAAGGAGAAGAAGGAGAAGGAGAAGGAGGAGAAGGAGAAGGAGAAGGAGAAGGAGAAGGAGAAGGAGAAGGAGAAGGAGAAGGAGAAGGAGAAGGAGGGAGAAGAGAGAAGATACTAGAGCTCTCTATTTTTCTGTCACATGAAAACACAGAGAGAAGGTGTCTGTCTGCAAGCCAGGAAGAAGAACTCTCTCTAAGAACCGAATCTCCCAGCCACTCTGTCTTAGACTTCCCAGCCCCCAGAACTGTGAGAAATAAATGGCTGTTGCATAAGCCACCCAGTCCAAGGTATTTTGTTATAGCAGCCCGGGCTGATTTATACATCTTTAGTGTCCAGCATTTGATAAGAGTTGATGAAACGTTACTTGTTTAGCTCTACTGTAGCCATAAACTTCTGAGACGTGTTCTTTACACTGACCTCTGTAAGGACAAGAAAGTAGTGATGGAGATTATGAACAGGCCTGCAAAGGTGACGGAGCCTGGCGAAAGCAGGCTGTGGCTGATGAACGGGTGTGAGTTCTTCAGGCAGAAGTGCAGTCTCAGCAGGAGCACAGAAGTGTAGGTAGGAAGGGGAAATGTTCAGCATTTTTCCAATTATTAGCTTTTGTTTTACAGTTGTATTTTTGCCCGAAGTGGCCATTCTCTATCCTCAAGTCCTCGGTTTAACAATGCAAGTTAATAGGAGCTCCAGCATAAGCTTCCGGTCATAATATGCTGCTTGATGAATGTGGGGCTGATTAAATTAAATACTATTGACATAGAGGCTTTAAACGCTGAAGCCCAGTCACAGGGATCAAACGATCACAAGAGGAGACGTGTGGGAGAGTTCCTCAGAGGCTTCCCCACTCAGCAGACCTAAAGACAGAATTTCTCCTGTTGACAATCTGATTCGTAAGAGATCTAAGGTAGAAACAGCCTAGCCACCCCCCATGGCTGGTGACTTGATCACAAAATGCAAGGGTCACAGTCATCAGAAGAGATGGGGCCAAGCACAGACCTTCACTGCAGTATTTTTTGATGTTGGGCACCCAGACTCTGGAGCCAAAACTGCCTGGATTTGAACCGTGGCTCTGTTCGATAGAGTTGTCCATGCCAACTGCGTCTGGACTTGCTTATCTGGAAACAGGAAATGCAATATGTCACAAGGTTGTTAGGAAGATTAGATGAGATGATCCGGGTAAGCCCTAGATCAGGCCAATCATTTCTACTTCTTGGACCTAGAATTTCCCACTTCAAAAACATTCTTGAGAAGAAGGCATTGTAGAACCAAGAATTAAAAGCAGGGAGGAGGGGCTGGGTGCCTGGGTGGCTCAGTTGGTTGAGCATCTGATTGTTGACTTCAGCTCAGCTCATGATCTCATTATCGTGAGATCCAGCCCCACATGGGGCTCTGCAGTGAGCCAGGCGTGGAGCCTGCTTGAGATTCCCTTTGCCACTCCCCTCGCCCCACCCTCCACCCCGCTGCATGGGCATGCATGTGCTTGCTCATATGCATTCCCTCTCTCCCTCAAAACACACACACACACAAAACAGAGAGTGGAAGGAGAGTGGGAAGCCATCTAGTCCAAGATAAAGAGAATAAAGCTCAGAAGGATCAAAACCCCTGCCTAGGATTACACAGTTGTCATTAAAAGTCAAAAGCCAAAGACCAACCCTTCTGATTTTCAGGGTAATCCCCCAAACACTCCTGGGGGTGACCTCCACTGATTAGGAACACTTCTCCGCAAGCTGACAAAATGAGTCAGTCATACTCCATAGACAGTTGTCTGCCCAGACATCCTCTTCCCTTCCTGCTCGTCCATAGCCAGCCTACATCACTGCTCTTAACACATTCTGTTATTGTCAGCAGTTTTGCGTTTTGCTAAAACATCATTGTAATCTCAGATTCTGCCTAAAGCCTCTCACGTTTGAAGTCTGCAGTTCTCTGGCCATAATTAGGCATCTCATTAATATTGTTGTGGCATGTCTTTCCTGTTTGAGTAGAGACTAAGCACGTCAGTGCCTTCACTGCAGAGAGATGTGTGTATGGAACTACCCTCTGCATCTGCCCTTTCAGAGAGGGCCACCCTGTCACTTCCTAAATGTATTTCCTAGGGTTTCTCAATAGTGACTTACTGGTCATCCTGCCCCGTGGGACCATAACCTAATGTATGGGAGAAAATGTAAAGGTTTAAGAGCTCATTCACGCTTCTTGATTTTTCTCTGTTGGCACAAGTTGCTTTTTAAAATTGTCACAAGTGGCTTCAAAAAAGTTTAAAAGAATTAATAATACCTGTGTATCTCTTGTTTCCCCCAAGCCCGGTTTTTCTTGCTTGGCTGAGTAGCTTAAGGAAGGATAAAGAACATGTTTTGCTAGAAAACAGTTGTTTCGGTACAATAATTTGTGCGTTATGTCATCTTATAGTGCTGAGTGTAAATTTATCTTTGAACCATGTTTTATTAACTTTTTCCCCCATAGAGTTACATCAAAAGACTTTCTAAATAAATGATGTGCTCAGGGCTGCTCGTTCTTACATGCATACCAATTACTTCTATTGGTTGCAAAACACGTAGTCAGTACTTTAAACAACCATGATCATATCACAAACTAAAATATTCAACATCTCCATCTCGGTATGCTGTCACCAGGCAGACAACGATTAGAATTGGTAATCAGTTTCACTGCTGGTAGGTTGAGTGGCACCGATGCATTTTATATCCATGCTTATGCCAAACTCAATTAACATTCGAACACAGTGTATTTCAAACACACTGACCTAACCTTAGAGAACAACGCGTTTATTTATTTCATGTTAAAAGCTCTTACATTTCATGAAGGGTTCTTAAAGCAGAGATATTTATTGTCACAATAATATTTAAGTTGGAGCTTCTGAAGAAATGCAAAAGTAAATACACTTTAAAATTCCTACTGTAAGTGATGCAAGCCCTCACTATGGAAGAAGAGAAGAGCCACACAGGCTATAAATCTTCCGAATTTTAAACTTATATAGAGATCCTGTCTCCTTACAGATAACATTTTAAGTAGCCTAAGGTTCTTGATGGTTTTTGTATACCCTCCCAAAAGAACAGTTGAAATGAATTTATGTTAAGAGTGAAATTTTAGGTTATGTATATGTGTATTTACCTACTTGTTTATTTATATGCCAATGTCATCACCAATTATTAATGCGTAAGCCAATGAACTGAATAAGGTTCATACGTGAGATTAAAAAGACTGCACGATGATCTATATGGATACATGTGTATGGATGTATGTGTATTTGTGGTATGTATAATAACCTCTTCATTAACAACATATTAACAGTACATAATAAGCTTCCCCATGTCAGATTAGTTACGTATTCAGAACAATAATGAGTCAATAACCATAAACTTAAAAAAATCAGCACTTTTTCAGGGAAGATCACCAATGTAACAATACTGATCTGAAGTTTAGATTGAGTATCGACTGTGAAAACTGGGGCAAGGCTTTGCCAACATGATGGCAGAACATCTGGCTAAAAAAATGAATGGTGTTGTTAAGTCATCCATCTGTTTTGTCTACAGTATGAACAGTCATATAGTAAGAAACACTGGGCTGGTTAGCACAGTATAGATAAAGCATCTCAATATTTAAAATTCTCTCCGAGTTAACATCTGGATAGTGGAACATTTTTTTTTTCTTTACATCTGTATGTTTGCAAGTCGCAGAGACACAACCCTGATATACAAGATTAACATTGCATTTCTTTTCAAAAGTTTGCCATTTATAGCTCATTTAATATTATCTTCTTTTAATCGTATTTGCTGAAACCACATGGTGTGGAAACACACATCGATGAAAAGACAGAGGGATAAAACTGAAAATCTTTCGTATCTCTGAGTAGATTTTGTGAAACATTTATGGGGAAGAAATGGAAAAGAACAATATTAAATGTAAGGATAGCATTTCTCTTCAAACTTGTTTCCCTAGTTGAGTCAAGGATTTTGAACTTGACATTGACAGCCAGTATTGGAAGTTTCCCAGTTTGGGGGAAGTAAGTGTCTAATGCACGTAGAAAGTATGTTTTTAGAAGAGGAGGAAGAGGGTGACACCTGAATGGCCCAATCGGTGAAGCATCCAACTCAGTTTCGACACAGGTCTTGAGTTTGAGGCCTGAATCTGGCTCTATACTGATAGTGTGGGGCCTGCTTAGGATTCTCTGTCTCCCTCTCTCTCTGCCCCTCCCCTGCCCACATGCTCTTTGTCTCTCTAAATAAATAAATAAATAGGGGGAAAAAAGAAAGAAAAAGATGAAGACAGAGTTCCTTGAATCTCTTTTATATCTCTTTTATTTTTCTCACATTCTTGATGACCTGTGAGCATTTCCTTTATCATCCTTAGAAGCCAGCCTGGAGAACCTAGCCTTACATAGTAAGAGAATATAATATAATTAGCGACAATAGGTTGCAATAATATGACAACCTAGAGGGGAAAAGAAATGCTCTGGCATGGTTTCCCCTGTAGTTTTTTTCGTTTCTTCCTGCAAAGTATAGCTACATTAAAATAAATTATTTTTCTAAAGGTTCCTTGTTAGATGAGAGAAATTTTGATCTACTTTATATGCCTTAAACAAATGCTAATTCTCTGTAGAAAAAGAATTATATTTAAAATTTAATACCAGGAAAAATATTCTTTGTTATCCACTGCTCTTGCCCAGGAGGAAAAAAATATCTCTTTTATTTCTTGTTCAGTAGTGACATTTCTGATGAAAGCATTTGTTTCAGCCAATTTATTTTTGTAGCAAGCTTGATTTTATGTAGCATCACATGGCTCAGTTCAACTGACATCTTTTTTGGTGTGAGCAGGCACATTTCCAGAACAAAACGGAGGCCCAACTTGGGAACTGAATGCAGGTGTCTCCAACTGTACATTTACAATGAACATCCAGACACCCCGCTCATGCTATTAGCATGAATCTCATATAAACCCAAAGCTGTTCACCTGGCAGAAAAGTAACACAATGCTGAACCTACTCTGGCAGAAGATTTTATTGATGCAATTGCCTGGGGTGCCCTGGGCCACTATACCCATAAAAAATAATAATTAAGCTGTGGGATATATTACATTCTACAGCTTAGCACCTGAACTAGGCTCAGAGCATTGATTAATATTTCTATTTGTATGTCTTGTTTTCTGTCGGGGAAGGAGGTTCCTACAGACCATCCATCATCTTGCATTTCCATTTTACTTTTATTACTGCCTCTATTAAAAGGGAATCAAGAAAGCAATGAAGTTTCTTTTGTAATAAAACAATAGGAAGGCCTATATCCTGTGCTTTTTAGATTGCAATCATCTAGAGTTACTTGTATTTTTTTATTTGAAACTACTAAGCTCTAGTCACGCTGACTCCCTGTAGAGCGGGGAGGTGGGATGTGAATCACACAGCGTCGACAGTTTGTGTTTTGAGCGGTGCTTACTAGTCAACCTCCCATGGGCCCAGGAAATTCCTCACCTTAGCCAGACCCAGTGTCCCAGGGGCGTGGACTCCCCTAGGTCTGGAAGCTGTCTTTCCCAGGCGACACCTGTAAACAGCTGAAATGTAAAATTCAGACGGCCTGGCACCCTCACAGTCTGCTTGTACTGACACTAACCATATTCTCATGCCTACCTTGTAAGAATGGAGACCAGGTAGAACAAAAATCCACTGTGTGTCCAGCAGTTTTCCCAGACTGTCTAGAGCTCTTGATATAGCAGGGAAAGGAAGGAGTCTATAGGCTTTCTCTTCTTCATGATGTGTGCTTTAAAAATTTCCCCAATAATCCATATCGTACAACCTGATGGAATTTTTTCCAAATTCTGTTACATGACAGGTACCAATTATGAAGAAAACTGTCTTACCTGATAAGTAGTGGTCTACATTCCTTTTGAAGGTGAGAGTATTCTCTTCTAGTCCATTTCTGGACCAGGTGTATGTCCAAGGCATACACCTCTCCAAGGGGAGAGCAACAGACAAGCTTCCATATCACTTCTTTTTTTTAATGTTTATTTATTTTTGAAAGAGAGAGAGAGTGAGCACACATGAGCAGGGGAGGGGCAGAGAGAAAGGGACAGAGAATCCAAGGCAGGCTGTGTGCTGACAGAAGAGAGACTGATGCAGGGCTCAAACCCACGAACCGCAAGACATGACCTGAGCCGAAGTCGGACACTTCACCGATGGAACCATCCAGGTGCCCTGCTTCCATGTCACTTCCGAAGGGTAAGAGTTTCAGCCAAGTCCAGGCCGGCCCATCTGCCCTGTTGAAACCTGGGGCTTGTCACCAGGAGGCCGGAAATTGGCAGCAGGACCTCCAGAATGAAGTTGGCAGAATGGCAGAAGCCAAACAGTTCACTGAGACCCTGACCTGGGTCAGGAAGTCTACAATAACTACGCGGGATGATTAGAGAATGAGAAACAGGGAGCAAGACTTTTTCAGGATCGAGAAATTCTGAATCACCCAGAAAGCCAGTCCTAACAACAACAGGTCCTTAAAAATAAAAACAAAAACAAAACAAAGCATAAATAGCCAGACAGAGAACTTTGTGAGGTCTTCAGATGGGGGCAAGCATCACTGGCAACTTATTGGCTGTTGGGCATAAAAGCAATAATGAAATGCATGAGATTCCTGACATCTACTAAAACTCATTTGCCCATTTCTTCCAATCATTAAGAAAGTACTGGGGGTGAGGGGGGAAAGGAAGCAACCTGTCAAGGTAGCACGATCACATGTCCCAGTTTGGGAGGACAGTTGCAGATTTTGTCTTTGTCCTTTGTATAACCACCAAGAGAATCTCCTTTGACTCAAAAAAGATTCCTGATCTCAGTGACAAACTCCATGGTCACCCTGTTTAGAGGGCTCCAATGGGGAAAAAGAGGGAGGAAACAAGGAGATGGCCATCATCTATTTATTCAACAAATATGTATTGATCTTTTACTCTGTGTCGGTCTGTGGTGATACAGCTATAAAATGAGATGGCCATATCTCCTCTCCTCCTAGAGTCAACCACATAACAGGGAAGATAAACAGCTCAAAGGGAAAGTCAATGTCTGATTACAATTAATGTAATAAAGGACAACCAGGTGGCAATTAGAGAGTGTTCCCAAAAAATAATAGAACTATTCCAAAAACATGAAATCTAAAAAATGAAAGCTGTAGAAAATAGGATGTGTCATTGACCTTCCAGCCCCGGTAGTGAGATGGACTCTACCTCCTGTTTGTACTCTGCCTCCAGCTTGATGGGAATGAGTGGGCGAAAATTTCCTTTAATGGATGTCGGGTTCATTTAATTTGTCAGCCTGTCCACTCGCAAATACGTATTAGTTCCTGCAATGCTCAGAACTCCATGTCTATCGGGGAGGCAATGGGGTGACAGACCTTATCCTCACAGGGCTGGAGGAGTTGAGTTCTGAGTAGTGAGAACAGTCCCAGAGACTTACAGACCAGCGTTACAGAATACTGAGATGTCGAACTAAGCATATGCAGTTTTCAAAAGCAGTTTGTATTTGAAATATTTAAAAAAAGAATTGTTGTCATTGTGTAAAAAATAAGACTGTAACTTCTTTTAGGTATCCTTTACAAGTTTTACATCTCGCTGTTGTTTTTATGTTTAGGCACACATGGGCATGGGTGGGCATGTATGTCTTTTTTGTGCTTAAAGACTTGGAGTATATTTTTCGAGCTCTGGGAACTGACATCTTGGCCCGAACTTCCTCCACTGGGATTTCCTGGCACTTTGTTTATCCATTCCGTTTGGCCTGCTGCTGACTATGATAGCAGTCAGTACACCATTACCACCCCCCTACTTGGTTGCCTCTAAGAGATCAGAGAAGGGTCAGCAGGGCCCTAATGCTGTCCCTCCATCACCTCTCCCACCGTGGTTCCATTAATAGCATCCAGCCTACCTCCTCACCAACCTCTACCTATAGACCCCACGCTTTCCCTCCTGTAACAACATCCCACAGAGCCGGGGTCTTGAGGATGTCCCGAAATTGAAGTAGAGCTTATGATTATCCCACACTACCTTTACTAAATGCTAGTATTAAAAGGAAAAAAAAAAAATCTACGTGTGACTACACTCCCTTCCCAAAAAGAGGGAGTTATTGCGCAGACTGGCCTGAGTACCTAAATGTATGATAAACCCCCTGGGTATGAAAGAAAAAATTACATACATATAAAGAGAGCCAGAGGAAGAATTTCAAATCAAGCAACTGATTGACTTCCAAAAGACCTCTTGGAACCAAACTCTTAAAGCCATTCAGTCCCTTTTGTTTTGATTCATTAATCACCAAGCGGCCTTCTGATGTTAATTTACTTTCCCCAATGGGAGAAGGGTACCTAATGGGTTGACTCACGTATTCCAAACCAGTTAATAGTTAGAATTCCCAGTGTACATTAATAACTTATCACTGTGGCCTGCTGAGAGTGCTGTAGGATCATAACTGCTGTGACTCCCTCCTCTGGGGACTGATGACTGAGTCAGCCAATTATTGGAGGAGGTGGTGCAGAAGTTACCTTGCTTCTCTGCTAGGGCCCTCCCCCCCATAACATTTAGGGATTCAAAAAGCTGCCATGTTTTTCGGAGCCAAAGAATGATAATAGTTGATTAAGATGACTCCTCTTAAAACCGTAGCTGACCCCGATATGAGAGTGAAAATTGGTTGAAGTCGAGAGAGGAAAAAAAGAATTCAAGCTTGTATTTATCTCTGCATCCCTATAGTTTAGTATAATTTTTCCAAAATATTGAATAATTTATTTTCCAGCTATAATATTTTGCCATATTTACCACCTCTGCTATGAACTTAGATATTTTTCTTTAAATTAACATTACATTAGGGGCTCCTGGGTGGCTCAGTCAGTTGAGCATCAGACTTTGGCTCAGGTCATGATCTCATGGTTCATAGGTCTGAGCCTCGTGTTGGGCTCTGTGCTGACAGCTCAGAGCCTAGAGCCTGCCTCCGATCCTGTGTCTCCCTCGCTCTCTGCCCCTCCCCTGCTTGCGCACTCTCTCTCTCTCTCTCTCTCTCTCTCTCTCAAAAATGAGTAAACATTAAAAAAATTTAAATAAACATTAAATTAAATCACTTTTTTTACTGAGCCAAATTCTGTGACTTCCTTTGGGATTATATGTGCTAAGTTCTATTTCTACAAATCCATGTAAATGTATATGGGCATAATATCTGTGCAATCATTATGCTAAAATCCCCACACATATCATCTGTGAAACACGGAATTCCACTTTAAGGAACATTGGTTGATCTCAGTTCCTGGAAAGCAGAGGGTAGAAGCTGCCAGAGGAGAGGATGACACAACACCCCATCCTCACTCCTTCAGCACCTCCCAGCTGATCCAAAGCCTCTTTTCCCTTGAACCTGGGATTCACCCAACAGTGACAGAGACCATTGCTTCATAGAACTGTTTTGAATAACAAGAATGGCTAAGAGAGAAAACCTGCTTGCTGTCCTGACTTTAGCAATTCTCTGATAGAAAAGAGTACTCTCGTTTTTCCAAGTTTTTGTCAAGTGCTTTATGTGACAGTGACACTCTTGGCCCCTTAACAGCAGTCTGAGGCTACTTGGAAGATTTTCAAGGGCAGTGATGTATTTCACTGGTCAGTAGAGCCTGTGCCTGAAGAATGCATTTCCAAGACCGTTGGCTCAGGTTAGAGATGTTAAAAATGACCCTGCCCTGAGATTTTTCTCTATTAGATCTTCTGGAAACCTCGCCATAAACAGACACACAGAACACTGGTCTGAAGCTGGGTGGCTTTTATGTGTCTGTTTGGATTAAAAAAAATGAAAGATTTTGTTTCTTGCCAAAGCCTGCTCTTAATTTCATCAGCCTATACTGCCAATATATACATGACATTCTGCTATTAGGTGCATTGGGTAGGACGGGGTAGAGATTACAGTCGCCACTCATCAATTTATCATCGCTGATACCTCCTGCCTATCAAGTCCACCAATGCCATTTTCCTATGCAAAGGAGAGATCATTTGGAGGATCATTCGCATTTCATCAAGAGACTATCAATTTGTCTGTTGCAGTGGTGATGTTGGTTGACTGATCATGCCACAAAAAGAACATTAAAAACCTTTAATGCTTTATCAAAGTTGTTTATAACCAAATATTTGCACAAAAGGCCAGTCTGTCTCTTGGAGAATACAAACATTTGTTTTAAAAGGGAAATCTCAAACTGCAAAATGAACAGTAAAAGGTAGAATTCAGCTAGAAATGAACATGACAAGGTGCAATATTCATTGTGTGTATCAGATTTAATTTCGCATAAGAAATGAATTTCTTCAGCTTATTTTTTAATTAGCTTAAGCAAGTGCATTCAGGAGCCAATAACACAGACTTGCGGGAACTGAATTACTGAAAGGGTTCAGAGCCCGGGCTCTAAATCACAGGCCTTGAGCTGATCTCATAATTAACACCGAGCTGAAGCCCTGCATCGAATGCTGCGGAAATACCTTTGCCAAAGAGCGGATGGGGAACACAGCAATCGTTATACCCAGGCAGTAGCATCTCAGGGACTACAAAGCCTCGCCGAACATTGGGAAGTCGGTTACATCAACGCGCTAAGCAGTTAATGTCCTGTCAGGCACATCTGTGTTTACTACCATCAGATAGTCCCAGCTGTTCACATTGCCTCTGTTTGATGGTCATTCTGGGACCTGCGTGATGTTGAGAAGCTTGTTATTAGAGAAGTAAATTCCTTACTGAAGATTGATCAAGGAAGGATGTAAACTCCAGGACGCTGGAGTTGGTTCATAAAGTTGAGGACATAGACGTGTACTGGCAATTACAGAAGGTGAATTTATTTAGGACTCTTGATCAAGGCTTTTAGGGGTCTGTTATTGCTTTGGTTTAAATTATGCTTTCAAATCATTCCTGTAGTCAGGTTCTTTTAGGGCACCTCAAATAGATATAAACCATTCCCTTCCTGTGGGCCCTGGAAGCAGGCAGGTGCATTGCGACTATACAGATAAGAAAAAAGAGCCATTGAGATGCCAAGAGCAACCTTTCAATCAAACAGCTTTCTGCCGAGGCCAGGTGCTGTGGATTTAGAAGAGGAAAGGTAACGTGTCTGTGCTGGGGGGTGGGGTTCTGTTTGCCTCTCACAGATCTGCTCTCTGCCCTTCTGTACCGTGCTTTGTGCTCGGGGGGCATCTCAGGATTCCGAGCTCTCTGGCTTCCCCCTCTGGCTCCGCTGCTGGGGTTCCACGGCAGGAGAGGCAAGGGAGGTAAGAGCACCCTCTCCTCCTCTCTGGCCTGTCTGCTTCCACCTGACTGCTCTGAAAGGTCACAGAGCAAGGGCTCTGGACTCCTTGCTTTCAGCTTTCTTTGAGCTTAGGGGGGTAACAGCCACTGATTTACTATCCCAGATGCCGTACCACCCCTTGCCAGCGTCTTTCTTCCTCCTTTAAAGCCTCTTTGAACTGTCCTAGCTTGAGTGTGCCATCTTGTTAGGACCCTGGTGGACGTAACATCCCCTGCCCCAAATGAGCTCACAGGCTCTTTCTTCGGTGGAAAGCGCGAACGCTACATAAACGCTCAGAGGACAGATCAAGACTTGGGTTATTCTGCAAGTGAGTAACACACCCCAGCCCACACAGACCTTGATACTTCACCAGGGGACAAGGTCATAAAGTCTCTGTCTTTTTCTCTGAGTTCCTCCTGCTTTCCCAGGTTGCACTTGCAAGATAGACGGAAAGGACAAAAGACTGAGACGTCAGCCTCACTTTCAAGAGTTGGACATAGTCTTTTACAAACGTTTGCCATCAATTCGAGGGGTTTTCCATCCCATTTCCACTCCGCTGTGCTCTCAGACTTTCCCCAGGCAGCTTCCCAAGAGTACCTGGTCAGGGAAGTCCTCTGGACAAGAGATAAAATCTGCTGTGGCCCAAAATGTTCTGATCCATGCAAACACTATACATCCATTTTACTGTTAAACTCAGAAATAGTCAAGCTTAGACTCTCTAACTATGGCTTAAACTGTAGTTGGCCATTTTGGTGCACCCAAGCACTGGTTAGAGAGTTGGGTAAAGCAACTTAGCATAAATGCAGAAGTCCCACACCAAGGGAGGATGGACAACCACATTTCTACTCATGCAGTTATATATCTGGGGGTAGGATTTGGTCTCAGCCATTAACCAAAGTGAAATTTAAAGAAGAGTGCGAAGAAGGAAATGCTAAGCAGTGGTCGTTGTTGCCTTTTCAATAAAACTTTTATTGCTCAGGATGAAGGACTTGTATCTCTCCTGGAGAGTGACTCAGCAAAGTTAACTGGCTCAGAATCCTCTAAAAGCTCCCACTGGGTTAAAAGAAGAACTCTTAGCTGCTCCGTGCTGCCTTTATTTCTGGCTATGGACCACCTTCGTGGAATGACTCAAGGTCTCCACAGGTACAGCAATTTCTTTTTTGGCAACTTTATTGTCAGACAATCTGCCTTCTGGGTATGTTGTTATCGCTGTAGTCAATTGATGTTCTGACATTGTTCTTGGCAGGCTTGGTTTTCCAGGGCAGTGCTTGGGGAAAACCCATGAAAACCTGGCACCGTTTTATGCACTTTTCCTTCTTGTGTATTACATTATGCAAGAATAGAGGTGGGAAAATACTTTTCAAAAACATGGCACCAGTGGATGGAGAAAAGGAGTAACATCAGTCTATAAAAATCTGTCATTGCCAGGCGGTCCCATGAGGAAGAGCTCTGCGGTGTATGGAGTTTTAGCACAGAGCTGAAACTGTTTAGTTTGCTTTTCTTTGAATCTCAGGTAGCAGATTGACCAAATTTAACTCCTATCAAAACTCAGATGTGCAAAGAAAACATCAGTACTTTATTTTGTCTTAAGCTGATCTGAGCTTCCAACCCTGTCACTATCTAAACACCCCCACACCCCTATCCTCTGCCAACTCCCCCATCTCCCACCTACTGATTAACAGGAAAAAACTTGGTAAACAAGTGATCCTGTTTAAAGCATAATCCATTTGGATAATTGAAACACCCCAGTTACGGTGTTTAGTCTTTTGACTGAACACGTTTTCCTCTGAGGTAACTCCCATTCCATATCTTTCCTTATGGTATTATCTGGGCACCTTGGTTGACTGAGGTGACTTAGGAAACTTTCCAAGAGTAGAGAATAGTTAAGAGTCCTTCTACCCAAGCTTCCTGCCCCTTATCATCCCTGTGCTGCTTGCTCTAAAGGTATTAATAGCTGAAGTCTGTGGCTGGGTCACTTGTGATTTTGATTGAGTTCTGCTGGGGCCTGTTAGCGCTCTTACAGTTTTGACCTCATTTGGGTTTGTGCTCTTTCTGTTGACTTCTTTGAGACATGGCTATAACGTCCATTTGGCCCTGTTTTGGTTATCCTCAGCTATCCATGCCAGAGAACCATGTTTTCCCATATAAGCAATCCCTCCAGCCTCTTCTCTGGTGAAACCCTACCACAGCTTCCGTGTACACCACTGAAGAACCAGGGGATGCTTGGGAAAGCTAAGTATCAGGTGTTCCCTCTGCCTGGGCCTGGCATATCACTGGGTCTATGTGATTTATCCTTGACTGGGTGAGAAAGTCTCTCAAAGTCACAAATGTAGTTAAGGGCAAGAGACGATGTTCTCAGTAGTCCTGTCAATGTGTTTTGCAAGCCTTCTTTTCTCCAAGATGATGACCAAAAAGGAAAACTCAGGAGACAAATACATGGCTATATAACTCTCCTTTGTACCCTCTTCTGTGTCTCTTCAGACACATTTTCTGGGATCAGAAGAAGGAGAACCTTTATTTGAAATGCTCACTTATATCCATTTTCTTAACTCCTGCTAAGTCCCCATAATGTCAGAAGTATCTTCTCTGTATTATATGTGTTAGGTAAAGTAATGCTAGCTCTTATAACAATAGCCCCAAATCTCGGTTTGTAATATGGTACAGATTTCTTCTCAGTCCTCCCACAGTCCAATGTGGACCATTGGGGTGTGTTGGGGCCAAGATGCTCTGTTATATGGAGTTATTCGGGGGCCCTGGGATATTTCCATGTTCTCACTCTTTGATCCTCTGAGATATCTGAGTTCTCCAGTGCGTTCTCTGCATTTTGCTGTAGCCAAGGAAAGAGTGTGCATTTGGAGGAGTGTACAGGTTTGGGGGCCAGCCTTGGAAGTGGTAAACATCACTCCTTACTCACCCTGGTATCGCTTAACTGCAGGAGAGACTGGGAAACACCATCTTGCTGGGTGTCCAGGACCAACATGAGACTAGTGTGATGAACATATGGCAGTGTCTCTGTCACAGTCTAGTGATACAGTCTATTAACTGAGTCCTCCAAGATTGATAGTTGGCGTTATAATAGTGGGTTAAGGATGAGGAGGAGATTAAAGGAATTTTTCGTATCCACTCCCAAGCTGTGAGCTTCTGTGACAGAAGCTGAGTATCTTTTACTTCAGGTTTCTTTTTTTAAAAAAGTAAATTAATCTCCTTGGGAATGTGGGTGCCTACTATGAGCTGGAGTAAAGATCTGGTATTCAGGCATGGGGCAAATAGTTTTTTTAACTTAAAAATTACCCCATTACAATATACTTTGAGCAGCTTTAATGACTCTTCCCCAACAGAAATATAAATATGAGAATGAACTAGAACATAGACACAGGTCATTGAGAAAAGATAAACACGCTGGTCTAGAGACCATTTAGTAAAGGGTTTTGAAGATAATTTCTGGTCCACACAGACATGCAGCCTGTGTGATCACACACAATCCTCACTCAAGGGGTCCTCATGCTTGGTTCTCTCATCTTGAAATTCTTATTTTTTTTTAACATGGCACCCCATGTTTCCATTTTGTACTAAGTCCCACAAACTGTGTAACCAGTCCTGTCCACTTGTGATTGTGCCCAGAGGTGATTAGACATATCTAGATGCTAAGTGCCTTCAAACTGTACTCTGACAAGGCCTTTAGATTTAATGGAATTTCCTTAGAGACCTCTCCAAGATGGAGATGGGGGGAATCAAGCTGATGGTATGCCACTCCCTTTTATTCATCAGATACATCCGGTTTATGCATGACATTTCATTGGAGGAATGAAGTCAGCACTAAAAACAAGTTGAAAACCATTGGGATACAAAATTCGTCTCTGCTTTGATAGCATAACAAAAAATCAACTGCAACGAGGTGAAAAGAGATCTAAAACTCAGTTTTAGGGCATGTGGGTTTATTTCCTATTTCTGTCCTTTTTTAAATTTGAGGCCTTACCCAAGATAGAACTTGTCTAGGGCCCCTGGGTGGCTCAGTCAGTTAAGCGTCCAACTTCGGCTCAGGTCATGATCTCACAGTTTGTGGGTTCAAGCCTCACATTGGGCTCTGTGCTGACAGCTCAGAGCCTGGAGCCTGTATCAGATTCTGTGTCTCCCTCTCTTTCTGCCCCTCCCCTGCTCACATTCTTTGTCTCTCTCCTTCAAAAATAAATACACATTAAAAAAAATTTTTTAAAAAGATAGAACTTGTCTGTCTGTCAAACTGAGCTAATAATAGAGTATAATTATTGTCTTAATTAATAATATATGTGTGAATACTTTAAAAATAATAAGCCCCCCATATGAATAAAAGACATTACAATAGCATAAAATATATTTTAAATAGATTATTTTTAATAAAACTTAATACATAATGATACTAACTATAAGGAAGTAAGGGGCACCTGGGAGGCTCAGTCAGTTGAGCATTGGACTCTTCATTTTAGCTCAGGTCCTGGTCCCAGTGTTGTGGGATCAAGCCCTATTTTGGGCTTTGCACTAAGTGTGGAGCCTGCTTGGGGTTCTCTCTCTCCCTCTGCCCCTTCCCTGCTCCCGTCCACATGCCCTCTTGTTCTCTGAAAAGAAATAAATAAAAAATAAATAATTAAATAAAAAGGAAGAGAAAAAAAGAATAGTGCATATTCGATTCTATGCTTCTTGGCTATTTACTTGACAAGGCCTTACATGACAGGTCTTACTGGTAGCATTGTGTTGTCAATTCAGTAGAAATACTAAAATTAAAGAAGCAAGATATTAGTCAAATGTTGTTTCCCAAAGAGTGCTTAATGAAATGGCATTTAGTACTTAAAATGTTGAGAAACATCCCTTCTGTTCTGTCATACTCCAGAGTATACTAAGAGTATTAGAATCCTGGAATCCTGCAGTCGATGCTTCTAGAGAATAGCTATTGCAGAAAAGACCCTCTCGGCCGGTGCATTCCTCATTCTGGAGCTTCTGGACCCTCTGTGGCCCCCAACTCGGTGACTAAAGGGAGACACATCCCCCTGGTCTCTCTTGCTTGGTTTTGGTCCTTGAGCTACACCAATACCATGCGATGAAAGCCCTACACAAAGAAGAAGACTTCCTTTCTAGAGCAGAGCTTCCCTTGTTCCTTTCCAAAGGACCTTAACCTGATGTTTCAACCCCTTCCCATTTCAGAAGGCTCTTCCCAAACAGGAGAAGCTTTAAATCTCTCAGGAGTAGCTTGAGAGAAGAGGGAGCAACAGAGTAATGTGGAGGAATTTGAAGGGGGGGGAGAAAGAAAGAAAGAAAGAAAGACAGACAAAGAAAGAAAGAAAGAAAGACAGACAAAGAAAGAAAGAAAGAAAGACAGACAAAGAAAGAAAGAAAGAAAGAAAGACAAAGAAAGAAAGAAAGACAAAGAAAGAAAGAAAGAAAGAGAAAGAAAGAAAAAGAAAGATACTCCAAAGAGAAAAGAAATCCTAAAGGGAACCAACTTAAAGACTACTCTGCTGGCAAGGAAGAGCCCTTAACCTCTTTACCTCTTTTCTTTTCCCACTGTACTTAGTGTAACGGCCCTATTACAGTTGCCCTTGATGGACATACCAGAGGTCTTCTGGGTGGGGATAAAATGAGTTGCATGTAGGAGGGACAAAGCCTGAGTTCATCAGAAAGTTACAGTTGACAGTCAACACACATAGATTTCTGACTCATTTTGAAATATCATCCTTTTCCTGCCTTCCTCTCGTGTAGCAGCTCCAGGCCATGTAAGCAGTAGACTTGGGGTCACATGTAACTTCTAAGAAATTGGTATGTTGGCTTAATGTTAAAGGATTGCCAGAGAAGTTATTGGTAGGGAAACTAAAATCATGACCATGATAATAATAAAAATCTAGCATTGGGGGGCATATACTATTACTAATGTAACTTACAGTTACATTAATTACCTTAACCTTCATGATAATCATTACTTTAGGTATTAGTATAACGGTTATTATTCTTTTCCAAATTTTCCAGTGAGAAAACAGAAGCTCAGAAAGGTTAAGTTGCTTATCCAAACCTGTCCAGCTTGTGTTTGGAAAACGTCAGTTCTTTGGCCCAGGATTCCTGAGCATTGAAGTCTATACCCTTAGCCCTGTCTTTACTGCTACTTTCTGTGTAGAGAAATCGACTATAGGAATAATAAAAAGACCAGCAGACTTGGTAATCCCAACTTTAAATTTATATCTAGAACTACAAAAGAGCAAATGTACTCTGGCAATTTTCTGGTGAATTTGATCTGTCACTAGAGCCAGACGAAATTAATCAGTCCTACCTGCTGGCTTGGTGATTGCTAATTTCTTCCTTCCTTTGAACAGTGACTCAAAGCTGTGAGAGAAGTCATCACTCCTGGTGGGAAGGGGGTGATTTTCCGAATTCTTGCATCCTTCAAACCAGAAAAACACTCCAGCTACAATTTGAATGTATATGCTGGCCCTGCAAATCTACCAGAGGTCTTTGTAGCTCACAGCTGCCTTTTTTGACAATAGAGGCCAATTCTCACTCTCACCATCACGAGAGGGCATGTAGCTCAAGCATTCAATGTAAATTATGCTTAATCATACATTATTCACATTTTTTTAATGTTTATTTATTTTTGAGACAGAGCATGAACGGGGGAGGGTCAGAGAGAGAGGGAGACACAGAATCAGAAGCAGGCTCCAGGCTCTGAGCCATCAGCCCAGAGCCCGACGCGGGGCTCGAACTCACGGACGCGAGATCGTGACCTGAGCTGAAGTCGGACGCTTAACCAACTGAGCCACCCAGGCGCCCCACATTATTCACATTCTTATCAGGATTTAAGAGTTTATCTTTCAAAGAGTTCATAAGAAAATCTACTCCATTTACCTTTTGATGTCCTTGATTCAAATACGAAAAGATAATTGTAAACATTTATGACTCTCAGACTATAATAAGTGTTTGAAGATAAACAGACTAGTTCTCTGCCTGAATCTCTAGCATATAAAGTTCATCAAAGTTTCAAAGTCTGTACTAGACTATAAGGTCCATGAAGGCAGGGAGGACGGCTGTACGGTTCACCATTGTATGTTCCAGGCTTAGTGCAGGGCACAGCGCATGGCAGGCAATCTCCAGAGCTATACCTCCTACTCGTTCTCTTCACAACCCCTTTCTCACATTCTAGGACCAGCACTGTGGGCTCGTGGGGAAGAAATTACCCATAGTAACTGATTTTGGTTTACAAAATCTTCTCCCAGGGCTATTTTTATCAATGGAAATTTCAGTTTGATCAAATCACTCCGTCAGCCAATCTCACTGATGGGTGATTACATTGGGCCAGGTGTTCATGGTTCTTCCCTGAAGGTAGGTTATCATCTCCTCTGTGAAGTTTGGTGTTCTATTTGATCTCCCCTGGATTCTGACCTGCTTCTGAAAGCCACCTACTTGCCTTAATAGGCTGTCTGTGTAGATATTCTGATTTCATAGAAGGAAGTTTGAGCAAATTTGGAATTGATTGGATGTTGCGAAAATAATAAAAATAATTAGATTTTAATTTGTCAAGCTATTTTGTGTCCATAATTTTTCCTTTTAAGCTTTTTACTTATTTATTTATTTTTATAAACTCCATAGCTCCTTTAATTTCTTCTACTTCATCCTGTGGTGCAGGAACATTAAGGGCTCCCACTACCGCCCTGCCAAGCAGATACTGACAGGTCAGTAACGTACATAACAGTGAAAAGAAAGAAGTCACAGAGTGTACTTTTTTCCCCCTCTTCAGCTCCTCTTAGAGGCCTGTCTTGATTTCTTTCAGGCCTGGGGCCTGTTTTCAAGGCTGCTTTCAACTTTATGTAATTCTAATGGTTCTTTCTTTCCGTGAACTCTACACATTTTAATGCCAAATAAATGTGTCCGCCACTCTTGTCACTAAGGACTTTCTTACTGGGTTTGCGTGCATTAGTAAGTTCAATGGCAGAATCTCATTTCTTTGAATAGCTTCACAATTTTTGTGCACCTACCATAAAAACAAGCAAATTGACACCCTGCCAGGAGTAGCCAGGGGAGATCTTAGAAGAGAGTTTGTAATGACATTGTTGCCATATTGCATGCCTGTAAATAATTCATTAAGTCAACCACCCTTTTGTTTTAAGCAAACACAAGCAGATGCCTTTTCAAACTGAATACAGACAACAGTCTTCAGAAAAACATGATTGTAATATAACACTTAAAAAGAGCATATTTGCTTTATTGATTTTTGCAGTAGTAAGACACGGTGATTACTTCTGTTATCCATTTTGTCTTACTCATGGGCTTTGTCCTTCACTCTTAGTATTTTATACTTGTGTGAATATGTGTGAAATTTCACTGTGAGCAGCAAGGGTGTGGAAAGGTAATGAGATCAATTCATAATCAATCAAGTAAACCCAGGCAGTTTTCCTGGTCAACACTATCTGCCGGGCCTGTGATGCTAGCACTGCAAGCGGAATTCTGCTGACTTCTCGACTCAGAACAAAATATGTTACCAGATTATTAACGGAAATGAACAGTTCCCAAAAGGGAAGCATCTCTGTTGTATTTAAAGGACTCGTGAGTCTTTTAGATCAACCAATGTATATACAAGAGTCAGAGTTTGGACCGAAAATCATTGTGTTTATATTTTCTAAAAGATAAGATTTTTCTGTGCTGAAACAACAATTTGCCTTTTAAATTCATGTATTTATTTATTAACATTCTGTGTTGTTCCGGAAATACTCGGCCTGATTCACTCCTTAAAATGGTGATTTTTAGAGCCTGTGTACAATAAACTGACTCAGATTGATTACTGTGGTAGTTCATAATCTTTCCTATAGAATTACATTTGTGAGCTTTTATACAGTGCATATGCCCTGCTGTCAGTAGTTGGATCTGATTGGTCTGAATGGGCCCCAGACAACAGGTTCTGTAAAGTTTCCCAAGTATTTCTTATGTGTAGCCATGCTGAGAACTGACTCAGACTATCTCTCTACCGACTAGATTATCTCATATATTTGAGGATGGTCATTATCACTGGGAAATTCTGGACATAAATGAATTTAGTTATTAGCAGGCAGTGAATTATAATTGTTATCATCGTAAAGATAGGTACAAAATTATAGGTTGTTAGAGCTACAAGCAAAATTGGAGAGGTGCCTTCTCTGTGGTATAAATGAATAGAAATCCCAGAAGATCCGTGAAGATTGCAACGCTAATTAGAGTCAAGTCCAAATGAGAATCCATATATCTCAGAATTCTGATCCAGTTATCATTCCATTATACATAGAAGTCGGATTGACCAAAATGGAGATAAAGATAAAACCACTGGGTCTAATAGAGATAAAGAGCTGTACAGAGTAGAAGGAATCGAGGGGCTCTAGGGAAACAATACCTCAAGTCTGGAAGGGCACAGAGAGAAGACCCAGAGAAGAGGCTGAAGAGTCAAGGGGAAGCTGCCAAAGTGGACGCTGATGACAGCGGGAACCCAAGACTGACTCTTGACCAAAAGAAGTTAGAGTTTAGGTAAATTGTTTGCGAACAGGCACAAACTTACAGCAATAATAACGGAGGCTGAGGTTGCCTCGAGTCCATAAATGGCACGCTTCCCGTAAATGCTCAGATTAGATTTCGAATGTCGATGGGCTTGGACTCTAGGCAGAGACAAGATGGGCAATCTGGCTAGAGTCAGGCAATGATGCAGGGTGGGAAGCTGTTGTTGATAGCCAACACGACACAGTAGGAGCTTCAACACCTAATATAATCCTTGGGGGAGACCTTTATAAAGGGAAACCCTAACCAGATGTTCTGATTATCTCCATTAGTGAATAGATTTGGAATATTAGTACAAGGTTTATTGGTTTCCTTCAAGTCTGTCATGGTGATTAAAATGAGTGCCAGATGGCTCTCCTGACCTAGATAGCTAAAGAAACATTGCCCCGTGGCTCTTTTGTGTTGTTACCTAAAAGAAAAAATAGTAAAAAATAAAATTTTTAAAGGATCTGCCATTACTGTCATGTCAAATGCTTATGTGATATTTACTTCACTAATATTATTATTAATTTTTATCACTCTATACATTATGTGCATTACATATGCATGTAACTTTCTGGATATTAATCTAATAAAACTATCTCTTTTTTTTAAATTTTTTTTAACGTTTATTTTTTTTTTGAGACAGAGAGAGACAGAGCATGAATGGGGGAGGGGCAGAGAGAGAGAGGGAGACACAGAATCTGAAATAGGCTCCAGGCTCTGAGCAGTCAGCACAGAGCCCGACTCGGGGCTCCAACCCACGGACCGTGAGATCATGACCTGAGCCGAAGTCGGACGCTTAACCGACCGAGCCACCCAGGCGCCCCTCTTTTTCTTTATTAAACTTATAGGACACATTTTCCTTCCTGAAAAACATGGAAGTTTTAGAAATAAAATAATGTGGGGGAATGAATAGAGGTGAAATAGCAAAATAACTAAATTTAAAAAAAAAATGGATGGGGGTATGGTCAGTTGGTTAAGCGTCCAACTCTCAGTTTTGGCTCCAGTCATGATCTCACGGTTTTGTGCGTTCAAGCCCTGCATCAAGTTCTGCACTGACAGTGTGGAGCCTGCTTGGGACTCTCTCCCCCCACCCCCTCTCTATCTTCCTCTCTCTCTCTCTGTCTCACTCTCTCTCTCTTTCCCTCTCTCCCTACCCCTCCCCTGCTCACACTGTCTCTGTCTCTCTCAAAATAAATAAATAAACTTAAATTAAAAAAGAAACAGATGGAATTGGGCCCCTAGGTGGCTCAGTAGGTTAAGTGTCTGACTCTTGGTATTGGTTCAAGTCATGATCTCACACTTCGTGAGTTCAAGCCTCACATCAGGCTCTTTGTGACATCAGAGAGCCTGCTTGGCGCTCTCTAGTTCTCTCTCTGCCCCTTCCCCACATTCATTCTCTCTCTCTCTCTCTCGAAATAAGTAAATAAACTTTAAAAAAATAGATTGAATAGATATATACCCTCTTTCTATATATATTTTATTTTTAAAAAAATCATTCCATATCTAAGAGGAATTATTTTGTATCATGTATACAGAATTTCCATTTGTGTGTTCCTGTCATAATGGTTTTCCAGAAAAGAAAATTTTAGATAGCATCATAATAACTCTTGACATAAAACTACATAAATTAGGGGAAACCTTTATAGTCCCTCCTACCCACCCACCCCAAAACTTAGAATCATACATAGTTAGTTGTTTCTAATTCCTTTGAAGAAATAATTCAATATTGTAATCACCATTCATGTGTAGTCTTCTAGAAGTCAAAGCTTTAAGTGTTCGGGTATCCATTTGAAACGGTCTTTCTGTAAAAGAAAATTTTGTTTCTGTGCATTTGGTTATTTAGAGAAATATTTAAGAATCCCATAATTCATTTTAGCCCTGGGCATTGCTAAAAGTCTAAGCTTAGCAGAGTTTGAAAATGTGTCATTTATGTGAGATCTATGGTACACTGCTCTTTCTTTCTTTCTTTCTTTCTTTCTTTCTTTCTTTCTTTCTTTCTCAGCAAAAAGAACAAGCACTGAAATCTGTTTCAGAGAGATTTATAGCATTAATAACCCTAGGCTATTTTAAGTCACAGTCAATCTTAATGGAAGACGTACAGAGATTATACAGCAATGCTTTCATTTTTTTTTTTTCTCCTAGAGTTGCAAACTGATATTTCACATATAAGTTATTAGAAGAAAACAGTGCATTCACACTTCACGAATATGCCTCAGGTCATTACTTTCCTTTCTTTATTCTTTCCATCTGTGCTCAAATCTTCATTGGAAACAAACAAACAAACAAAACCCCTCCACTGCATGCATCAAGTCCAAGCAGGACCTGAAATTAAAATTAGTTTGTGGTCAGAAGTACACAGTCTTTCACATAAAAAAAAAAAAAATGGGCAGTCAGGTTTGTGGGAGGAGACTGACAATGACTGTGGATGGAGTAAGGTTCTAAAGACATAGGAATATTCACAGCAGTCTTATTCATAACAGTCAAAGACTGGAAACAGCCTTCAAGTCCATAAATGGGGGACTTGATAAATTGTAATATAAACAACAAAATATCCCTCCACAATAAAAAAGAGCACAGTGATGATATTCCCAACAGTATACTGACGGTAAGAAGCTTCACTCACAAGAGTATCTACTGTGTGATTTCATGTATATGATTTTCTAAAGAAAACTAATCCATAGTGGGAACAAAAATAAGAACAGTGGTTGTTTCTGGAGGGCTGAAGGAGAGTATTGGCTGGGCAGTCTCATTAGGGAACTTTCTGGAATAGTAGTGATGCTTGATGTCTTGGTAGGATTTGTGGTAACACAGATACATGCTTTCTTCCAAACCAAGAATGCACATTTAAGCCGTGTTCTTTTCACTGTTTGTCAATGTTGTATCAAAAGAATAAAACTGTAAACGAACATTGAGCTCAAGCTAATGATATGCATGATGAAATATTTAGAGAAAGTGCCCCTATGTGTGCACTGTACTTTAAAAAGTATCAGAAGGTAAAATGGACTGATACCTTAGAGGGATGAATAGACATAGATAGATGCTAAAGCAAATAACGTATTAATAGTAGACTCTGGGGGGGGGGGGGGGGTGCCTGGGTGGCCCAGTCAGTTAAGTGTCCAACTCCTGATTTTGGCTCAAGTCACGATCTCCTGTTTTGTGAGTCTGAGCCCCACGTTGGGCTCTGTGCTGACGGCGCAGAGCATGCTTGGGATTGTTTCCCTTTCTCTCTGCCCCTCACCCCCCCCCACACACACACCAAATAAGCAAAAATAAACTTTAAAAAAAATGGTAGACTGTAGGTGATGGGTATACTGATGTTCATTATAATCTTTGAATTCTGCATTTTTGAAGTTTTTTGTAATGAAACCTTGAAAAAATGGGAGAGAAGAGTTAGTCTTGAGCAAAAAAAATCCCTCTACATCTATAGGTGATTTTCTCAAGAAATTTTAGCCTGATGACATGCTGTTTCATATATTGAGATACATGAAGATGTCACACCATACAGAGCTCACTTATCACCATTAGCCTGAGGGTGGTTGAATTTAAGACCTTATCACGAGTGAGTGAAGTGTGAACCTTACTATTTTTTGTCTGCATAATACAACTTATTCTTAGGCTTTCTGCTTAAAAAGTGCACCCCATTAACTGATGCTGATGTTTTTCTAAATTAGAAAGCAAACACAAATGAAAACATCCTTAGTTCCCGAAATCTACTAGATCCAAAGAAGCCTTTTGTTTGGTTTTTAGCCAAGACTGGTGTTTGGTTTCCTGGAGGGAAAAGAAAAGACTTTCTATTCACTCTCTCTTAGAAAACAACCATCTAGAAATGTTACAGATTCTCTCCCCTATCAAAAAAAATCTAGTCATGGGACTTTTCAACAATAAGTAAAAATACACTGATTTATCTGGGGCCTGGTTTGTCTCAACATGATTCCTTCAAACACCTCATTACTAAGTCGCTATTTAGTTTCTTCAAGGCTGTTGCCATCTGCAATTTTCATAGCTCTTGGAAAATGAAGGACAGTCCATATGTAGGCTGTGGGATGATTGATAGTAGAGTCACATTTTTGCAGTTTGTGACGAGAATGACAACTTTCTCAAGACACCGTTCATTGTCAGCCAAATTCAGCATATCCTTCTAAATGTTGCTCTTGACCTAGATTTATCTGTTGTTGAATAAATGATCTTCCCATATTGTCTTATGTAATACCACGTTTTTATGTAATGTCTTCAAGCTGTAAACCCCCTTGGCCCTTCTCTTGCTCTGACCCTGGCCTGCAAGGTCAAGGGCTGAACCATTTGAGCACCATCTGGAATCTGTGCCCTCAGTTTGTATGGGTTTATTACAGAGAGAGCGCAAACAATGAGCAATTGCTTTGCCGGAATTTCTCAAAATTGTTCCTAACAACATTTAGCTATACATCTATTAACAACTAAGAAATTTGGTGCAGATTTACTGATGCTAAGAGTAATTATTATTATTATTATTATTATTATTATCATTATTATTATCATATATGGCATTTCATCCTTGACTCCATTAGGGTTCAGGCATTTTGATAGTTAACTAATCTGCTGTCTTTTTCTTTCCTTCTCCTTATGTGTATCTTAAAGAGAATAAGAATTGATTTTGTGTTTACTCTCCTTTCATCCTCTTTGCTTCAGATTTTCTACACCAGAGAGATAGAATTCCTTGGACCAAGAAAAAAGTATCAGCAAGCAGGAGGAATAGCCACTAATGTGTTACATATATGAGAGTTTGTTTTTTTTGTTTTTTGTTTTCTTTTGTTATGAGAAGACAGTTGGAATGCCAAAGATAGATAGTTTCAACATATGATTCATTTAATCTCTTTGATTGTTGAAAGTCAGACTGTAAAAAAAAAAAAAAAAAAAAAAAAAAAAAAAAAAAAAAAAAAAAAAAAATTAAACCTTTTTTAATAGCAAGAATAGGAGCTTCTATACAAATTAGCTGAAATAGTATTCAGTCTCTACAAATAGCTTGTAACATATCCAAAAAAAACCCAATAATAATTTCCTTTTATCTGTCATTAAAAGCCATGAACCTTGAGTATATGAATGAATCACATGTGCTCCTTTATCTTTATTCTGTCCTTTCCTCTTTTATCTTTGCTTATAAATAGAAGTTTTTACATTAGAAGAAGCTGCATGATTATTCTGATTTATTTAGTACCAAGTTTATGTCTATGCATGCCATTTTCATGTGCATTCACACAAATCTTCTATTCAATTAGCCATCTGGAATAGAGAGCCTTTGTTTTTTGCAATATTTGGATATTGGGGACTTCAGTTTTGTCTAACTGTATCATTGTACTCTGATTTTTTTTCACAGTGTCTATATAATGCATGATACTTTTTTTTGTATATTTCATATCCCCCATGAAAGTCTGTTTTCATAATAAAATGTTTTACAACTAGAAGGGACCTTTGAAATACCCAGTACAAAACTATTCTGATAACAAAGAATGAGATCCAGAGCTATGAAGTGACACTTGGAACCCAGATACTCTGACTTCTAGTCTAGCGTTCTTCCTTTGGTAGGACTGTATGTGCTTTTAAAGTATTCTAATTCATCACCTGCTGACTTTAATCCATGGGTAAGGCAACTATTAATTTTCCGCAGATAAAAAAGTTGATTAGGTACATTGGGATTTTAAAGAGCTTCTTGGAGGTTATTTCTCTCATGAAGTCCAATAATGTAACTTGGAAGCTAAACCTCTTAAAATAATTTGAAAGGCACTGTATAATACCATCTTTCCTCTCTCTCTCTCTCTCTCTCTCTTTCTCTCTCTTTCTCATATTCTCTCTCTTTTTTTTCTCCCCCTTCCTCTTTCACACCCCCCATGCAGTACTATAATAGACACTGAACATACAAAGACACATGAAGCATGGATCCTGCTTTGAGGAGTTCATGCTTCTTAAGGAAGACAGAGAAGTAAATCTATGTTTCCTGTGAGCCCAGCAAAGGAGAAGGAAGACTTAAAATGATCTGGGAATGCTTCCTGAATGAGGCACATTTAAACTGAAGCTCCAAGGATGGAGAGGGATTAGCATATAAAAGACACAAGTGAGATCTTGATAGATGAGTGTCGTTCGCAACAGACAAATGCTAAGCCAATAAATTTTCTTTTTATATCCAATCTGATAGTCCTTCAAGGATTGTCACATTTGCTATCACAAATATGTTCACTATATCCACCTCTCTCTTCTCATCCACTATATACAAGCAGCAGATGATAATAGAAGAATTGGAGGGGGGAGGGGCATGTTCAGGAGAGATTCCTGAACATGGAATCAGTAAAATCCAATATCAGCTCCCCCCTTCTCTAAGTTTCTGATCTAGAAAATAGCATTTAACTCCTCTGAACTAATTTAGTCTGTTCAACCTTTAATTGAGAAAGAATAATATCTTCTTTGCAACATATAATGGTGGATATCAGATGAAAAATAAAGAAATGCTATAAAAAGTATATAGCATCACACAGATACAGCTGTTGTTATCTACATATAATTTATAACATAAATTATATCTACATATAATTTTGTCCTCTATGTGTGCCAGTAGCGCTCATGTTCATCTGTCCATCTGGGGGATGGAGAAAGTTGGTGCCATATTCCAAACTGATAAACACATGCCTATTCAGCAGATAGGATTTGTACTTTTCCTTTACTCTCCTCTTCACGTTGGTAATATTTAATGTTTACTTTTTCTGTTCGGTGTGAAATTGTCTTATTCACTTCCATCTTCGTGCACTTAGTAAATTTCCCAAAAACATTCTGAAAGGTGGAAATCATTGTAATCCTCACTAAATATTTTAGGAGCAAAAAATGGAATTTGTAAACCTGAATTATATAAGCAACTGATCAACTTTTCACTAGCTTCATAGACATAGTTTTTCAATTTATTGTACACAAAACGATATTTTTTGGAAAGGTGGGTTTTCAGTGGATGTTTTTAGATGATACTTTCGGCTACCCGTGATCCTTTCTGAACATTCATAGTGGTACTCTTAGCCACATCCCATTTTTTCAGTGAATGTTTGCTAGCTACGTATAATGTAGACCGATGGTGTTGAATTATGTGCCGTGCAGAGAAACAGGAAGTTTCAAATAGGAGCCTCCTATCGTATATAAAGTTATTTGACCATACAAAGCAACACATGTCTAAGTGTATAATGAGGAATTTAGGCCAAAACAGCACAGTGCTTTAAAGGGAGGAGACGTGGGATGGACAGAGAATGGTTTCGTAGAGAATTGTAGTAAGAGAGCGAATGTTAAGTGCCAGTCATTGTTCTAAGCTTTTTATATGTATTAACTCATTTAATCCTTGCAACAGCCTTTGAATCAGGTACCATTATATTCTCATTTGAATAAGGAGATTGTGGCTGAGCAAGGTTGAATAACTTGCTAATAGGACTGAGTCTGAACCTACACATCCTTACTCCAGAGCCTACGTTTGTAGTTCCTCTACCATGCCTCCTCCAGTACGATGCTCAGGGCTGAGTTGGATATGACTGCTCAAAGGAAGGATGGGGAAAGACTGAGTCACGGAGGTGAGATCAGAATAGCCCGGTTGGAATGTAGGGCTCCTGCTGAAGAGCAGTGGAGGCCTCAACTGGAAAGTTCAGATGAACTCACACTATGAAGCCTTGAGTGATAAGCTGAATAAATAGAATGTTGTTGAGGCAGTGAAGACTGGTTAGCAAGTTTTCGGTCTGGCTTAAAAACATTGATATACTGGCGTGCAGAAGTTTGCAAGTGGATCTGTGTCTTCTAGCCTTTGAGTCAACTTTTATGTGCCCAGAAAGAAGACCGTGCCTGTCTCTGAACGCTGCCACTGGCTGCCACAGCAGCCTCTGTTGCCATCATCCTAAGAGTTTCTGCCTTCCGGATGGGTGTCCGTGAAGTCCTAGGCGAAGCTAATCTGTGACTTTGAACCTTCTGATAAGCATAGCAGTCAAGTCTGCATTGAATTTAGGACTTTACCTTAAGATCTTCAGACAAAGGATGGAGTGGAGTATGGCTTGGAGCTAGCCTGAGAATGAATCCAGTGCACAGAAGGAGGGCACCATGACGAGAATAATAAATGAAGGTCACACCCTCATGATATCATTAACTTCTCAATCCCGTATGCCTGAAGCCCACCCAACTTCTAGACTTTTCAGATATGTGAACCACTACATTTCCTTTGTTATTTGAACAGGTTGAGTATGTTTTATATCGCTTGCGATAAAAATCACCGTAAGTAATATATTACCCAATGCTAAGGATTTTCCCTTGATTTTAGGACATCAGGTCTGCCTGAGCTGGTGACATAGCTCCTAATATTGTCTCCTTCTTATTTTTTATGAGACCCTCTTCATGACCTCTTCACCAGGACAAATCCCAGTGATTTTTCATAGTTCAGCTCTGAAGCCCCAAATCCCAAGTCAGTATCTTCTTTCTCAGGACTGCTGAAGTCTCTGTAAAGCTGTAGGTGTCCACAGAATGGCTGTATATCACACCCAGGGCTTTTTCATCAAAGTACCCAGTGGAGGCCTCATCCTGTTCAAAATGACAAATTAAAATGAATCCCAGAGCTTTATTCTCTAAGAACATAAGACATGTTTTCTTTTTGAATGTTTCAATGCACTGTCTTCGGAATCAAGCTCTCTAAAGAATGTTATTATACCTTGAGCTTCTTGACACATTTCCTAATAATTTGAAGCTTCTGACATTTATACAATAAAAGATTGCGCTCCTAGGAAAAAAAAAAAATCAATGAATCTTTTTGGCAATCGTCCTAAATCTGTAGAGATTAAATTCACTTCCCAGACATTGCTATTCCATATCAAACACAGAGGCACGCAGTATAATTAAGATAGTTGTAGAACCATATATTTCATGCCCTAGCTGTCTGCTTTAAACTATCTTGGGAAGTTCAGAAATAATAGGGAAGCTACATCTTAACCAGAGTAATTACATTTGTTAAGCAGAATGGGATGAGCAAGGGCTATGTAAAGGAATAAAATAAATCCACCAGAAAACCAAGAATTGCTACATTTGTTCTGATATATAAACCTTGGTGATAAAAAAAAAAAAAAAAAAGAAAAGAAAAAAGAAAAAAGATCTCACCCTCCAGTGACGACTCCCAAGAGAATGACGGCTATTAAGCCCTATTGGTTGGTACTTACCATATAGAGCCTGAACAATTCATGCAGAAAAATTAACCATACCAGGCCTGTTTATTATTGCTTTAGCTGAGAGGCGGTGACATTAAACAGTTCTGCACTGGTGCCATCAGTCAGCAGGCTGGAGATGTTCTCAGCATGGGGACAGGACTCCTTGGAAACCACACTCATCAAAGCGACCAGCTGTCAGAATTCTTCGAATTAAACTATTATTACAGTAGCATTCATTAGTCAGTTACTGGCTATTAAGATATTTTTATATTGGCACCATTGACATTGGCTGTTGCTTTTTAATACGCAAGTTCTATATAAACATGATCCAGTAGATGGTGGGAAAATGACAGACTCTAGTAGAGCTTAGTGTCCCAGTTTAAAGGCTGCAGCAAAGGGATCCTGTCTTATCCATGCACACATGAATTTCTCTGGGAAGTTGGATGTTTGTTCTGGTGGTTGAAGTGGGGAGAGGGGTGGTAATAATATATTTCAACACGGGTATTTGCCCAGCAAAGCGATAGGTCAACATCAGAAATTATAACTCTTAAAGCTGTTACTGAGCCCCTGATGACAGTGGTTTATGCTTCCCCAGCTTGATGGTTTGGATTTCCTTTCTGTCTGTGCTCCTGGGCGCGTGTTTAACTTTGGCTGGAAATCCACAATCAAACAAAGGATGTCAAATGGGGTGTGTGGAGAAGTAAGGAGGAAAATCAGTCTACAAGCTCTGATAGACAGGAAAAATATGGCAAGAGTTGGGTTCTTATTAACTTAAATACTGTCCTTGGCATTTGGACGAGTTCTTAAGCCTCAGGTTTAGTTTCAGAACAAATTTAACCTAAATCATTTCACTTCAACTAGAAAAAAAAAATGCGTGGTAAATACCTATTAGCCTCAAAAGATCGACTTATTACTTACATGCATAGCACAAACTCATTCACATGTGGAAACCACAGACATACTAGTTAGTGTTCCCTTCCCTTCGTGTGGATCCCCACATGGTCTATGGAATATGAGTCTTTTGGGTTGAAATGGTGAGCGCTTAGTCCACATTGTTTGTTTTGGAGATGAAGGAAGTGAGATTCCATGAATTAGGTAGCTGATGTCAGCCTTAATGTTAATTTTCTCCTCTGTTTTCTGAAACATCTTGAAGCTCCCCATTCCATCCAGAAGACAAGCCATTTCCTGATCCTCACATGAGTGAAGATGCCAACACACAGTGTATAATCCATCTCTGCCTCAGCTGTGTGGAAGTGTGCAGTTAGTCATTTTCTCCGGACCGGAATCTGACACCCCCAGGGCTCAACAATGGGGTAGGGTTTGATTTGGTGTACGGGAACTGGTGTCGACTGTTGACATCATCATAATAGCTGGTGAAAGTGTTCAATTTTCAGGAATTTCGTGTGCCATTGACATCACGTCCGTAGCTTGAAACGGGCTGGGGTGGAACTACTTACACCATGGAATTTGGCTAGGGCTACAACTGCGTAGTGGCGGTCGGTCGTTGTTTCTTCTGGAGACTTGTTTGTCGTTCACTTGTCAGCTTGCCCCTGGTTTTCTGCCAGCTCCGTTTCGCTACCTCCAGACCCAGGAGAACGTGCTCTGTGCGTGAACATGGCCAGAACCACCCTCTGTCAGTTCATCCAGCAAGCAGTTACTGGGTACCTCCCATATTTCAGGCAATTTGGCCACCTCCTGCCATTTCACCGAACAAGTTAAGAATGAAACTTCACGCTGCTCTCTGCCTGTACATCTCGGCGGAGGCCTGCCTCTGCCTGGAAGAAGAAACACATTTTTCTAAATATCTCAAGACGCTTCAGAGGGCTGTGGGTCTTTGGGACGGGGTCTGCAGCCCTGTGTCAAGAGGGGCACCTTTTCTTGTGTTCCTGGAGAGCCAGTGAACCAACAGCGGTGCCCTGCGTGCGCTGAAGACACAGCAACGACCGAGTCATCAGCTGTGGTTGCAAGGGGCTGCTCTGGGTCGGGAGTTCAAGCCAGGCCTCTGTGGTCCGGCCGAAGAGCCCTCCAAACACACAGAACAAGAACAAATGCCCGGAGTGGAGAGCCAGCACGCGTTAGTAAAGAACAGAAGACACCCAGTGTGACTGGAGCAGAGTTAGAAACCCAGGGAAGGGGACAAGCTGGGAAAGCAGAGGTAAGCAGGAGCCTTTGTTGTCCATGGAACGGGAGTTTGATTTTGTTCTACGGGGAGTGAGAAGCTACTAGAATGTTTTAAGCAGAGCAGTGATTTGCATTTTTAAAAGATCACTCAGGCTTTGGTATGGAAATTAGATTGTAAGGAAACTAAAGTACACGCAAGAGACCAGTTACAAGGCTGGATGCCATTCTCCCACACCTGAGGGCATGCTTCCCAAGATGGGACTTCCTCTTTGTGTTTTAATTTTTATTGATTTTAGAAGCTTGCATCTGAAGCCCAGCCCGGACCTCCTGACTTTGTCACCACTCACCAGCCCAAGGACCCAACTTTGACCCCTGTAAGTGTAAGGCTTTCCTTGAATTTTTTTCTCAATCGCTATTTATCAAAAACTTACCATGGTATATTTACGGGAAGGATTCAAAAGATAATGTAAGGAAAACAGGACAACAAAATCAGAGCACCAAAGGCAAAGGAAAAATGTGTCTGTTAGATGCCAAAGTTGATTTTAGTTTGAGACGTTCTTATGGTGGTGTCCTTATGAAATAACCCTGGTAGGGCTCAGGGTTGCTTTTGTAAATCAGTGATTCTCAATCCTGAAGGCATGTTGGTATCACCTGAAGGACTTTTAAAATTACCTGTGCCCAGGTCCAACCCCAAGAGTTGCTACATTTCACTCATCTCTGGAGGAGCTAGGACACTGGAGTGCTTTAAAAGTTACCAGGTAATTCTTATGGATCACCGTGAGTGAATATTACTAAATGCCTGGGCGTTTAGTCAGAAGGAAACAAACAAACAAACAAACACGACACAGGACTCTATATGGAGCCGTTGCGGCAACACCTACTTACCCTCAAGCCTGGAGTGATGAACAACAGTACTCTTGTTTTCCCCCATGATGGATGGACAGTTCATTAGTCAATTTAGGGCCCTAAGAGCAAAAGAAAGAATTTCCACCAACTGAGGGGATGAGCTAAATCCAAGTGTAGTTCATTTGAAAAAAAAAAAAAAAACAGAGATGCAAGTCATGTCGAATACTAGATTTCTGGAAGTGACTGTCTGCTAAATAGAGACTGCCTTCTCTTGATACTCACCCAGTTGGAAATACCAATCTAAAGCGAAATAACGGGAGAGCCCTCTGCTGTGATACCACCTGCCGTTCACACACTCAGATCTTGGAAGGAAACACACACCCAATAAATGTCAAAAGACCCCTCTATCCTTTTCCAACCACCTGGCCTCAATATCTCCACCTTCCAAAAAGTAAATGTCAATTAGGGAACGATGCCCTCCCCCAAAGAGAGTTGGAGCATTTCAAGAAAGGGAAAGGCAGTGACATGCATTGTTTCCTTTCTAACTGTCAAGCTTTGTGAGGGACCCTTCCCAACTTATCTCCCTTTTCGTCAGAATAACCCATTGTTACCATCATCTCCATTTCACAGTTTTCAAAATTAGGGTTCTAGGGGGAAGTGACTTTTTTCAAGATCCCACATCTAGAAGACAGAGACCGGATCACTGCCTAGAGCCATATTCTCTTCCTCGCGCTATGCCTCTTCCTCACCCCAAATAAGGTGGGGCCACAGCACTGCAGAAGCTGTGAATTGGAAAACAACTGGTGGCATTTCTGGAAAATGAAGGGGTTGGAGAGAGACAGATGCCAGAGAAAATATTTTTCTTTGCCCTTCTTTTGGAGCGGGAGTGCTGTATCAGAGCTTCTTGGTAGGAATTTCATAGGGCCTGTGGAGGGGCTCAGGCTTAGAACGCCTTCATGGAACAAACCAGCAGTGACAACAGGAAGCAGGGTGAGCAAAAGGAAGGAGGGCTGAAGAGAGCGTCATCTTAGTACTAAGCGCAGAGCGCTGAGCATCCACGAATCACCTCGTGAGGTAGATTCGTTCTTCACCTTCTTTCTCTTTCCTTCCTCTGCACCTCGGAAATAAACCCTTTCAGAAAGAGACATACTTTCAAGTGGCACTTTGTTCACCTCGACTTTGTCAAACTGTCACATTCAGGGAAAACTGTCTTCTTATATGTTCCTTTTACGTAAGAACCTATCCGCCGTGGTGATGGAGGAGGAAGGGGATTTGGAATGTTTTGGTTTGATCTGGGTTGGTTTTGCTTTGGGTTCGCGAAGAGATTTTGAGAGTGCTGAAGAGCGGGCCTGTTCTTTTCCCATGAAGGCACCATTTGCTGAAATGGACCAAGGAAGCAGAAGCTGCTATTTTTGACCCGCTGTAACATGAGTAGCTGGTTTACGTTGAGGCCCTCAGACACTTTGCTTCTACTTAGACAGCAGTTTCATACAGAGCTCTGCTTTCCCCTATGAAGTGTCGTTGCCATTTCTTGAAGGACAAGATGGCTGTTTCTCAGCTAATGAAAAACTTCACCCCCTGATTCCGTTTAGTAAATATTGTTGAATCAAACTAATAGAAATACAGTGACGCACAGAAGAATATTCTCACAAAGGCTTATGAATGCTTTCCAGGCTGTTTCTGTTTAATTTTTACGACTCTCACCATGATTCTCTCTAAGGGTCTGTCAAATTACTTTTCTGAGTCTCTAAGCCATTACGAAGTCAGCCTATCTACACATGGCTAGCGGGATAGCTGTATTCTGCGCATCTATCCCGTGTAAAAGGGCCTTTTTCTTTGTTTTATTTCGAGCCCCAAAGAACAAAACAAAGATAAAGTTGAAGACAAAGCAGTCACTCTTTGCTGAAGGGCGGGATGGTATCAGAGGCAGCCAAACTGGTTATCTGTTGGGGAGGCTATTTGAATCCTGCCGCCTCATTGGTTTCCCGTTGTAAAGGTTGCTTTGGCCTTTCTGCACACTTGGAGGAAATCTTATTTATTGCATTGTCACATCTGTGAAATAGAGCTCTTTGATGACAACACTGCTGTGAGATAGAAGGTAACCTTTGCTTTACTATCAGGCAGCTGGGGAAGTGCAATCGTATCTCAGGGCTGTGAGTGATGTCATTGAAAGACGAGGCTGTTAAAAGGGAAACCAAATACCAAACAGTGGACTCCCACCACATTCTCGCCAATAGGAAGACATTCCATTTGGGAACAAATGTCATGGCTGGGTTGGATTACTTTTGGAGTTACAATGCCATGCTGGAACAAAAGGTGTTGATAGCCGCCAGGAAACCCAACTGTGATATAAAAGCAAGTATGTCATGAAGTAGTTGTGTTTCCTTTCTTTTTGTTCTCTTGCCCTAAGCAAGAGCACTTTAATCCCTGTGAATAAAACATCAGGGCAGAGGACAAAATGAAGAAAATATGGGGTTGGAGACTCGGTTAGTGTTCCAAACTCATAACCTTGCTAAACCACGACTCCTCACTCAGACTTGGAGTGGCTAGTTGACTTACGCTTATCTTAAATTATTATTATTATTATTATTATTATTATTATTATTATTATTATAGAGAGTTAGAGCAGGAGTAGGAGGGGCAGACGGAGGGGCAGAGGGAGAGGCAGAGGGGAAGAGAGAGAATCTTAAGCATGGAGCTCAATCCTATGACCCTGAAATCATGACCTGAGCCAAAATCAAGAGTCTGACCTTCAAGTGACTGAGCCACCCAGGCTCCCCATCTCACCATAACCTGTAACAGAAACTTTTCCTCTTTGGGAGAATGCTTAGCCCTCCATAATACATATCTATATATCTATATATCTATATATCTATATATCTATATATCTATATCTATATCTATATCTATATATATATATATATCAGAGATACTCTTTATAATATGCCATACTCTGAAATAATAACTTGTGTTTAGTGTATGCTATTCTTAAATTCAGTATAAAAGAAATGTTGAGCTAGTGCCCTTAGCCAACAGTGGGGGCAGATATCATTCACCACTTCAGCTGCCATTTCAATTTTCAGAAGGTCAGTTTTTCTTCCATGCATTCTAGGCACCTCTGGCATGTGTAAGGATTAATTCTTGCCTCCGTGTATTTCCCAGACACTTTGTTCCCTTTCTTTTTCTTCTTGCAGCGTTATCATGACCTCACTATTCACTCTTATCTGTGCTAAACGGAGTTCGAGGATATAGGACTCAAATGAGCCAGCCTAATTCTTAGAAACAGATTTTGCAAAGGATTTGATGGGTGAGGAAATACTGGGCATTCTTGACTGAAAGGAGGTTTTGGAACATCCCATGGATTTTTTTGTTTGCTCTGCTCTCACTATTTCCCATCCAAACTTATAATTGAAATATAGCTGTCTTATATATCCGTATCTGGACACAACGCAGTCTATGCTCAATGATTGTAAAGATGTTTGGAATGGTGGAACATGTGGTAGAAAAGGGGAAGTTTGATACTTGCCTAAACTATGGATGTTACAATTTTTATTTTCCCATCCAGTGTTTGTAAAAGAGTAGGATTTTCCACATTGTTGATAAAATCTATATATTGAAATCATACGATGTTTTTCAAAGCATACGTATACAGTGGCCAAGTCTGGGGATTCTAATTCAGTAGTCTGTGGTGGGGATCAGCCATGCGTGCTTTTTAAAATTTTCCACGTGATTCTGAAGTAGACCTCCAGTTGAAAACCAATGCAGCAAAAGTTAATTTATTTTTATCTGTGTTTTTAAATGGCATTACTTTGTTGTTTTTCTCAGTCGACTGTGCATTTTTAAAAGAAGAGATGTATGTCATGCTTAACTCTAAAATGACACACCATATAGTGAACCAAAGATTGGCTTATGAGTCAGAAATAGGGCTTCTGATCACAATGGCGTCGCTCGCCCTAGGGCTCAGTATCTGTACTGGTTAAATGTGGGGCTGGTTTAGGTGAGCCCTGAGGTCCCTTCCAGCTTCAGCATACGTGATCCCATTTACACCCTGATCTTACGTGAAATGGACAGGCAGTTGCTAACAGAAACAGCGAGTGCCTGAGAGGTTGCCTTTGCTGCTTCCAGAGCAGGGCTGTAGCTGTGGAGTCAGGAATACCCAGAAGCTAAGCTTCCTCTGTGCCATCTGCCCCAGCAAGTAATGGCTTGGTTCACACGACCTGTTATCTAGGTGGCAGGTCTTGGACTGTCAGCTTGCTTGTCACTGTCAGTCCTGTTAGATTCATGACCCCTAAAGGTATTAGTTGCCTGATTGACTGACTGATGATGAATGACATGTATACACAATTAACTCTTTAGTCTCACTAGCCCTACAATGAGTCCCATATGTTCCTAATCTACAAATGTACGTGTCTCTCCCACAGTGAAAACACAATCGGGCACTTCCAGAGAGATGCAGGCCAGTGATTTTTAAGCACTTTTTCAGTCGTGCAGAATTTCTACTACAGTGATTGATCACTTAGCGATGCTTATCTTTTCCCTGTGACTTTACAGCCTTCTGGAAGAGGTTGGCCATTGAGAAGTACCCTTCCTTTGCTCTTTGTGTCACAGTGTCCTTAAACCACCACTGACAAAGAGTTTTTCTTCTGATTCGTTGTCGTTTTGTTTTGTTTGCCTCTGAGAATTCAACGTGTAAATAATTTTTCCACTAAAAAATTGTATCAAAAATACGATTTACATATAGTAATAGTATGCAGTTAAATATCAACACGTTATGCACACTGCATGTTAACTCATAATTAATAGTTGCTAATTTGTGTGTCTATGGCACAAAGTTGATACCTGTTGACCTCCCACTATTAATTTTGGAATGCCCCTAATTTCTTGAATATGATGATGACTGTGGCTTGGATGGGTAGATTTGAGATCTAAGAGCCCCCCTTCTTAAATGTTGCTTACTTTTTAAAAAAAATTTTTTAATTTTATTTTTTAAATTACATCCAAATTAGTTAGTGTATAGTACAACAATGATTTTAGGAGTAGATTCCTTAATGCCCCTTACCCATTTAGCCCATCCCCCCTCCCACAACCCCTCCAGTAACCCCCTGTTTGTTCTCCGTATTTAACACTCTCTTATGTTTTGTCCCCCTCCCTGTTTTTACATTATTTTTGCTTCCCTTCCATTATGTTCATCTGTTTTGTGTCTTAAAGTCCTCATATGAGTGAAGTCATATGATATTTGTCTTTCTCTGACTGACTAATTTTACTTAGCATAATACCCTCTAGTTCCATCCACGTAGTTGCAAGTGGCAAGATTTCATTCTTTGTGATTGCCAAGTAATACTCCATTGTATGTATCTAGCACATCTTCTTTATCCATTCATCCATCGATGGACGTTTGGGCTCTTTCCATACTTTGGCTATTGTAGATAGTGCTGCTATAAACATTGGGGTGCATGTGTCCCTTCGAAACAGCATACCTGTGTCCCTTGGATAAATACCTGGTAGTACAGTTGCTGGGTTGCAGGGTACTTCTATTTTTAATTTTTTGAGGAAACTCCATACTGTTTTCCAGAGTGGCTGTACCAGTTTGCATTCCCACCAACAATGCAAAAGAGATCCTTTTTCTCTGCCTCCTCGCCAACATCTGTTGTTGCCTGAGTTGTTAATGGTAGCCATTCTGACAGCTGTCAGGCGGTATTTCATTGTGGTTTTGATTTGTATTTCTCTGATGATGAGTGATGTGGAGCATTTTTCCATGTGTCAGTTGGCCATCTGGATATCTTCTTTGGAGAAGTGTCTATTCATGTCTTTTGCCCATTTCTTCACTGGATTATTTGTTTTTTGGGTGTTGAGTTTGATAAGTTTATAGATTTATCTGATATGTCATTTGCAAATATCTTCTCCCATTCTGTTGGTTGCCTTTTAGTTTTGTTGATTGTTTCCTTTGCTGTGCAGAAGCTTTTTACTTTGATGAGGTCCCAATAGTTCATCTTTGCTTTTGTTTTGCTTGCCTCCAGAGACATGTTGAGTAAGAAGTTGCTGCCGCCAAGATCAAAGAGATTTTTGCCTGCTTTCTCCTTGAGGATTTTGATGGCTTCCTGTCTTACATTTAGGTCTTTCATCCATTTTGAGTTTATTTTTGTGTATGGTGTAGGAAAGTGGTCCAGGTTCATTCTTCTACGTGTTACCGTCCAGTTTTCCCAGCACCACTTGCTGAAGAGACTGTCTTTATTCCATTGGATATTCTTTCCTGATTTGTCAAAGATTAGATGGCCATACGTTTGTGGATCCGTTTCTGGGTTCTCTGTTCTGTTCCATTGATCTGAGTATCTGTTTTTGTGCCATAAATGTTGCTTACTTTTGAAGAAGGAAGAAACTATTTATTTTTTATATCACGTTCGCTTCCTAACCATTGTAAACCATTGAATAAAAGGACAATTCTATCCTATATATCTGTTCTTTGTGCCCCCAAATAACAGTTCTTGGCCTTCATATATATGGATACCCCAGGCAATCATACACTTTCCTAACCTGTCCAAACATTTACTCACTATTCCTTTACCAATTCAACAAACATCCAATGAGTGTCTGTTGTGGATAAACACTCTGTGAGACAGGTAAGGGAGACAGAAATGGAAAAGCAGATACCATCTCAATGGAGCAGGAAAGACCAATAAATAAGTAAATAAATGGCTAAAGAAGATCATTTCAGAGAATATTAAATGCTATAAAGAAAAAAAAATAGGTGAGATGATAGAGGCTGGCGGGGGGGGGGGGCGCTATTTTAGATCAGGAAGCAATGGAATGTTATGCTGAGTAGGGGCAATTTAAGTTGGACCTTAATGGGAAGAAAGAAAACAGAGGACAAGGAGGAAAATAACTCAAGCAAAGGGAAGATCAAAGGCTGAGACTCAAGGCAGCCACCAACATGGGACATTTGAACAAAGAAAGGGTAGTGGTATAAGCCAGATGGATAATGAAGAGAGAGGTCAGAGAGAAATGTGAGTCATGGCAGACAGCTTGGATTTTATTGTAAGTGCAATGGTGAGCCATGAGAGGATTACCTTTTCAAAATTAGCTACTCCATGGAAGTTAGTTTACAGGCAGTAACAGGGAGAAGAGGGATATTTTTAGTCATCTTCCTAAGGTTAGTTATGAAACACGTAGAGGAGTCTTACAAATTATAAGTATTCAATGAATGTTAGACATCTTTCTAGTTTGTCAGCTTCCTTCTCTTCTTCCTCTTTCTTCTTTAATGACGGTGAATGTCATTTTGATTATCATTATTTCCATAGTTTATCTGGGAGATGATGATGGATCAAACTAGGGGCTTAATGCTGGAGATGAGGGAAATGGATGGATTTGGGCAACAATGTCGGGTTCCTACTCATATATTGAGGCCCAGGTTCAGTCCCAACTTCTCATGACATTTTCCCTGCAATAGTTACTTCCTCTTCAGAATACCAGTGGCATCCGTCAGATGACTGTTATTAGTACTGTCATCTTGAGTCTGCTTCTAGTCAGTTCTGTGCCTAAAACTCATTCAGAAGCAAACAAAAATTATGAAGGTGGTTGAAAATGCTGATGCCCAAGCTCAACCCTAAATACCTTTATTCAGTAAAGAGAAGGAAGAAACCTTCATTTCAAAACAAATGCTCCAAGTGATTCATGTTACCAACTCCACCTGGTGACATACCAGTCAAAAGTTTGCAAAACAAGGATAGAGATAAGAGATTTGGAAGTTAAGGTATGTGTATGTGTAGCAATTAAATCCATGGGCATGGATGCATCTGCCTAGGATGAGTATGTAGAAGGAGGAAGGTAGACTTAAAATTGAACCTGGGCAACTTGGAGATCTAAGGGACAGGTGAAAGAAGAACGTTTAAGAGAACGAGGAGAAAGAAAACTGAGAGCTGTGTCAGGGAGGCCTAAAGTAGAATTGCAAAAAGGCATGGTCATACATTCATTCATATGCAAATGCTATTAGATTGCCTTCTGTGTGCTAGGCCCTGGAGTATAGCAGAAGTAAGACAGACAAACATCTCTGTTCTTGTAGAATGTAGAGCCTCGTATCAGAACAGATGGTCTGAAAATCCTAAAATAGAAAAGGAGAGCAATTTTAAGGAGTGTTAGATTGACACCCAAATTGCAGTGGGTTGAGGAATGAGTAGGAAATGAAAAAGTAGAAATGGGAAATGTGATTTATACTTTCTAGATGGTCATACAGAGAGGAAAGGAACCAAGCCCTGTATGGCCTCTCCTTGCCACTCACCTCTGAGTTGGGTGACCTGTGTGAACTACACCGCTAGCAAGAAGTGAAAACTTAATTTTGACCTCTAGCAACAAAATTACAGACATCAAAAGAACTAAAATACCTTCAAGTCCCTAGAACCAGGAAGAATACAAATAGAATCCTTTGCAGACGGTCCAAAAAAATAACAGACAACAATGATGATTCTTGGGCATCTAGAAGAAAAGAAAAAATGTTTTTCACAGGATGTTTCAGGATTCACAAAATAACAAAGCTGAATTAATCAATAGTCAAGCATGACAGTTGTGAGATGAATATTGTGCAAAGTTGTTGTGAGACTTTTTTAGCCATATAAATTAGAGGCAGAAAGGAACTCAAGACTTACTCAAATATAAAAATGTAGGCTTCACCCTCATTTCTTCCTTTCTAATTCCATCCTTTCTCTTTTCCCCACAAACTAAAGAGAGTACCTTAGGTCAGAGAAGTCCGCTGAAGGTCCATACTGTACATCCCCTGTTAAACCTTTTAAAACTAACTAACAGTGTAGGAATGTCGTATATTCTGAAATAAGACCTAAATGCTGCTTACAACTGGTACAGTTGTCCTCATTTATTGGGGTACAATTTTGGGTAACCAAGACAATTGATTCTCTCCAAGTATGCATTAAAAATTATTCATTGTTTTGAATTTTTCCCTTATTTAACATGAGGCACATCAAAATTCCAAATCTTTTTGGAGTATGTGGTACTTTGTTCAGCAGAATAATACTAAGTTGGAAACCCACATGGAAAAAGAAATATATGAAAACCATCAATAAATTTTGATAGGAAAATGAAAGCATATTCCTCCTTACACTAATAAATTTCAGATAGACCAATGATTTAAAGACAGAAAAACTTGAAACAAGAACAGGAAGAAAGAATGGGAAATTTTATTAATAATCATGCAATAGGAAATGTTTGTTTCTTACAGGATACAAATTCCAGAAGCAATAGGAGGTGTCTCATTACAGAAAATTTAAAATACTGTGTAATAAATCAGTTACATTAAATAACAAATATAAAAGAAAAATAGGCAATTTTTATGACAAAGAGCTAATTTTATTAATTTCCAAAAAAGATTTACAGTATATTAAGTAAAAGAGAAATGATCCAATGGGGAAAATGACAAAGCATGAACAGAGGCTTCATAGCATAAAAAAATATTGTTAATAAAATTAATATAAAAGTATTGTCCTTCATTTATAAATAATTTGCAAATAAAACAATTGTCAAAACAACTGTATGAGATGAGGGTATTATTATTACTCCCGTTTTCAGATGAATATTCTAGTACCATTTATTTTTTATTTTTTTTTATGTAATTCTGGTTCTTTGTTAACATGATTTTGTAATTTATTTATTTATTTAGCTTTTCTGTTAACATGAGTTTAAAAAGCAGAGAAACACACACATATGGGTCATCTCTAATGGATTCTAAGGTCGCCATAATATTTTATAATAACGAAACAGTGTATTTGACTGGGACCATTTGTTTAAAAGGCACTCTATTCAACACTGATTTGCAGTGTCACAGATGTTACACAGTAAATTCCCTTATGAATAGGACTGGTTCTGGGCTCCGTTCCACTGTTATATTTGTCTATTCCTGAATAAATGCCACGATGTCTTGATTACTATTTCTTCATAATGTCTTAATATCCGATAGGCAAAATTCCTCCAAGATCATCTTCAGAAATTTCCCACTGTTTGAGAGCTTGTATGCTCTCATAAAACTCCAGAAAATCTGTTCTTTTTCTGTTCCACAGAACAAAATATATAGTAGGAAAGGAAATTGTAAATATTTGTGGAGAAATCACATTTTTTCAAAATTGAATCTTCCTGTTCATGAACATGGTATAACATTTCATTTATTTAGGTCTTTTATAATTTTCTTCAATAATGTTTCATAATTTTATCTGTAGCTTCTTAAAATATCCTTTGTCAGATTTTTTCAGTTACATCAGACTTTCATTTCTAACTATCTCTTACCTTTTGCTTCTGTATTAAAAGCTAAACAACTTTTTGGGTAGAGTTGTAGGACGAAAGGCCACACACTGAAAAATTTTAAGACCTGAATTATGGAAAGGCAAAGAGAAGGGCGATCACTAGCCAGTCTTCACACATTAAAATGACAACCTCTTGGGACACCTGGGTGGCTCAGTTAGTTGAGCCTCTGACTCTTGGTTTCAGTTCAGGTTATGATCTCAGGGTCATGAGATCAAGCCCTATATTGGTCTCCACGCTGAGCATAGAGCCTGCGTAAGAGTCTTCCTCTGCCCTTCTCCACCCACTTGCATACTTTCTCTCTCTCTCTCAAAGAAAAAAAAAAGAGATAATGTCTCTTTCTGTATCCGCAAGTACAACTAAGACCTGCTACACAACTGTCAACCTCACTTCTGTGAATTGGTTAGTGACCCACTGGAAAAGAGTTTACATATTTGACAATAAGTAAATGAAATTTGAAAGAGTAAACTGACAGTATCCACTTGAAAGGTGGTCAAGTGTATATCGGAAAGGAAACGGAATCAAAATATTTAAAGGACATTATGGCATTGAAGGTCCTTAAAAGTGTAAATTATTGTCCAGAGGAGTAAAACATTAAGGATATTAAGAATGTTTTTTTCTAGGTGTCTTTTTAACTTTTAAAATCACATGACATGATTTGTTGATTAAAGGAAATTACTTCTTCAGTAACACTCAAATTCTAGGAACGAATGTCCCAATTTATTTCTTTTTTTAATGTTTATTTATTTATTTTGAGAGAGAGAGAGAAAGAACAGGGAAGGGGCAGAGACAGAGGAGGAGAGAGAATTCCAAGCAGGCTTCACACTCCAGCACAGAGTCCAATGCAGGGTCCATTCTCACGAGCTATGAGATCATGACCTGAGCAAAAATCAAGAGTTGGACACTCAACCTACTCCGCCACCCAGGAGCACCGCAATTTATTTCCTTATAAAAATATTCACATTCTAAAGTTGCAAGTTATAATACAGTAAACAGAAAAGGGATAGGGTTTTATAATAAATACGTTTTTTTAATATAAAACAGTGATTAAACAAGGCAAATGTTTCTTGACACCCACTGGCCATGTCTGATTTATCGTCTTCTGTCTCTCCCCTTTCCAAACATTCTCACTTTCTCTTACTGCTCTCTCAACTGAGAAATTTCATTAAATGCCCACTCAGTAGCACTATGCTCAGTTTAAATGACATAGAAGAATAATATAAAACATCATAAAACCCCACAAAGGAATTTAAAATATATTTGTGTAGGAAGGAGACAGAATAATAAGAGAACAAATATGCATAGCATTCACATCAGGTTCCAAAGCATAAGCACTCACTGTTGGAAAACCAAACCAAACAAAAACAAAAGAAAGAAAAACTTAGAGCTTCTCAAATAGTTCTGTGAAGTATTAAGAGAAATAGAAAAGAGACTATATTCCTATTTTCATAAAGTCCAATGCTTACAATACTAGATTCTCTGAATGTATCAGTTTCTTTTAGGTCTAGGGCATGTGCTTCAAAGAGCTAAGAAATAAATGTGAAGGATTCAGTGGAACACGATCACCTCTTTTTATCCCTTCGTTAGTGGGCAGAAATGGCCTACTCAAATATTTTGTCTAACATTTAGTTTGCATTTGCAAGAAAGAAAATGATTCTCCATTGCTTGAATGTTTTTGATGTCGTGCCTAAGGTTCTGGTCTGCATGTTATTCATAGCCTGTGTGCGCCCACGTTAGGGAAACATGTTCCTCCAACTGAGTGAAATCAAAATTTCCAAAGGATACCATAGCCATGAGAAAGTAAGCCCAGCACAGTGGAGCTCTTTGTTAATTGAATAATGCCTTGCACACAGTGACTAGCACTCAACAAGTATTTGTTGAATAAATAGTTTATTTAGACCTATAATGGGAACTAATATTCAACACATCATATTAGGAAAGCCATATGAAAGGGAAGAAAGGAATAGTGAAAAAAAAGGGTTATGCTGCATGACTCATGCTTCTTTGAGGCAAGATCCGTAGGTGATGCTTTTGTTTTGTTTTGTTATGTATGTTTTTGCATTTTTTACTTTCCCCTAGTTTGTCAGTTTTTTAGGCAGGGTAAAATATTTCAAAATAAAAGATCTCAAATAGGTATAGTCCTTTTCCACATAATTATCCAATATGGAGGGAAAATACTTTATTTTTTTATTTTACTTAAAATTTTTTAATGTTTATTTCTGAGAGACAGAGAGAAAGGGAGAGACAGAGACAGAGCACAAGTGGGGGAGGGGCTGAGAGAGGGAGACACGGGGCTCCAACTCATGAACTGCGAGATCATGACTTGAGCCGAAGTCAGATGCCCAACTGACTGAGCCACACTGGCGCCCATTAAAAAAAAATTTTTTTTAACTAGAGAGAGAAAGCATGAGTTGGGGAGAGGGCAGAAGGAGAGAGAGAATCTTAAGCAGGCTCCATGCTGAGCATGGAGCCCAACGTGGAGCTCTATTCTACAACCGTGAGATCATGACCTGAGCCAAAATCAAGAGTCGGACACTCAACTGACTGAACCACCCCTGCACCCTGGGAAAATATTTTAAAATACAGTAAACTCGTACATTTACAAGGGGATGGTACAATTTTACAGAATGAGCATGAGCACGGTATTTGAGAATGTTACCAGCTGACTTCTTTCTTTAAGCAAGACAAAAGACAACCTCCCTTTCTGTGTCGTCCACACACAGTATGAAAATTGGTTGGGAGGCAGGGAGACCAGTAAAATTTCAACTTTACGAATAGTTTTGTTCTTATGCAGTGTGAATCTTGACCCTCAAAGGTCTCCAATGTAGAAGGTAATTTCAACTATAGACTTTGTTCAAACTTAACAATGACCATAGTATATAAATACCAGAAGTTATTTCAGCATGGAAGTTGTTAGAATTTTTTTTTAATTTATTTTAACGTTTATTTTGAGACAGAGAGACAGAGCATGAACGGGGGAGGGTCAGAGAGAGAGGGAGACGCAGAATCTGAAACAGGCTCCAGGCTCTGAGCTGTCAGCACAGAGCCTGACACGGGGCTCGAACTCACGGACCGCGAGATAATGACCTGAGCCAAAATAGGACACTTAACCAACTGAGCCACCCAGGCGCCCCGGAAATTGTTAGAATTTAAGGAAGACCATGAATCAAAGCGAAGGAATGTGTTTCTCTGGAGAGAGATTTACCCTAAATACATCCCTGGCTTCTCCCGGTTCTTTGATCACTCTACCCAACAAAAAGTAAAGCAGCCCATCTGATGGGTGAGTTTTTAAGCATAAACTGGGCATGAATAGCCCTCTCAGCTCTTCTCCCTCTTGACAGCCTATAATTTCGGCACCTCTGGCGGCGTTCTGCCAGAGATGGCTGGGGAGCATATTAGTTTCCTGAGACTGCTGTAGCACATTATCTCAAATTTAGTGACTTATTATAACAGAAATCTATTCTTTCATACTTCTGGAGGCCAGAAGCCCAAATTCAGTTTCACTGGGCTGAGATCAAAGATTCTGCAGGGCCATACTCCCTCAAGAGGTAAGGGGAGGTGGTCTTTGCTTCTTCGAGCACCTTAGGCTTCTGGCATTCCTTGCTTTATTGCCACATCATTCTAGTCAATACTTTTGTGGTCACATTGCCTTCTTCTTTTCTCTCTGTCTTATCTCCCACTGGCTTTCTCTTGTAAGGACATTTCTAAAGGCACTTGGGCCCACTTCGATATCCAGAATACTCTCCGCATCTCCAGAATCTTAATTTAAATCACAGCTGTAAAACTTCACCAGTCAACATTGACAGGTGCCAGAGATTGAGATCTGACATCTTTGGGTGGCCATTATTAAGGCCAGTACATGGGGGACGCCTACCCGGTCCAGTATCATCAGGACAGAGCAGAAATCTCCCAAATTCTAGGTGATTTGGCCCACAGACTAAGTGATGGCCTCTGACTTAAATTGTGTCCATAATAAAGCTGATATTTTGATCTCCCAATCTGTCTTACTCTTGATTCCTCAAAATATTTAGGACATGGAGAAGGAGGAAGGGCACTTTTATTAGGGGCCCCTTGAGACTTGGAGAAACGAGATGAAAATAATGTCATATAATCATAGGGTAACTACTTAAGAAACCCTCTTTTACCGTGTACCGAAGTGAAGAAGTGGAGAAGCAAAACCAAAATAAGATGAAAACAGGGAAGAGTTTTGCAGAACACAGAGATATAGACCTAATTCAACCACTGAGTGCAAATTCATTATGCACAATGGAGTATCTACATATGGCACCTGAAAAATATCACTGAATTAATAATTTAGATCATGATTATGCCTCTAATTTCCTACCATATTCTACTAAATAGACATGGTAATGAAAAGCATATTTTATTTACAATTATAGTTTATGAACCCAAATGTAAACTGACAGTAATGAGAAGATGGTGTCACTAAATCCATTTTAATGTAAATTGCCACATTTAAAATATTCTGAAAGCAGGAAGGGCAGTTAATGAACCTAGCACTGATATCCTTGTCAGAAATGCCTGGCTTACACCCTGATCTTCTGTTTCAAACTAGATGATGATCACCTCCTCATCCTGTACGTGTTTATTGTTTTTCCTCATGATACTCTAATTATAACAGTTTTTCTTCCCCCCACCCCCCACCCCCTCCCGGCTATCAGCAAACCTGGTTTGAATTAGAAAGGAACAACTCTTTGGCTATAAACACAAATCTGTCTCCTAAGCAAGAGCTGGCTTGCGCTGCGTGTAGCAAGGGAAGCAATGATGTAACAAGGGTAATTATAACCTGAGCTGGCTGGTGTCACTGCAGAGAAGGGCCTGTCAGCGTTTTACTGTGAATAATGATAGCACTGCCTCTGCTCATGTGAAACACCGCACGTGGGGTTCTTGGACAGCTGAAGTCTAAGGGTGCAACTTTTAATTAAAGACTTTGATGCAAAACACCGTATTGTAGTGCACAAAGTCTTTTCTTCCTGGTGGTAGCCAGTCTAGAATTGGGAGCCATACATGGACTTCAGGCCAAAGCCTTAGAAAGGAGCCATGACAGTGATTCAGACTGGAAGTGAGAAAGTGAAGAAAGAAGCAAGTCTCTTCAACAGTTCCTTGTTTTTCTATTTCTTCCCTCAAAAATTGTGTTCTCCTGGTGATATTTTAGCTTGCGTTACCCTGGGAGCTACAACAATGTGATGAAAACTTCCTAGAAACTAGAGATAATAGTGAAGGAGTCACTGTTCACCTTCAAACCCGCACAGAAATTGAATGATTTGGGGGGAAAGTAGTTGTAATTCCCATCACAGAGAAAATCCACATCTTCTGAATATGTGAAGAACCCTTAGAATTTGATTAAATGCCAACAACACAATAGAAATAGGGGCAACAAACATGAACAGATAGTCATTTAATACAAGCAAACATACATGAAAAGGCACTTGGCCTCATACATACCAAGAGACATGCAAGTTACAGTTGCACAGAGGTGCTCTTCTCACCCTCTGGATGGACAAAAATCTCCAAGTCTGGTAACGCTTTGTGTCTGTGAAGACGTGGGGGAACGAGCTCATCATTTGCTGATAAGAGTGCAAAATGTTCCAAGCTCTTTGCAGCATGTATTAGTTTTCTGCTGCTGCTGCTGCTGTCACACATCACCCCAACTTCAAAGCCTTAAGACAAGACACATTCATGGTCTTACAGTTCTGCTGATCAGATATCCCTCACAGGGCTAAAATCAGTGTGTCACCGGTATTGTATTCCTTACTGGAGATGCCAAGAGAGAATCCGTTTCTTTGGAGTTTGGGAACTGAGGTCACCATTTTCTTGCCCATTCAGATTGTTGATAAAATTCGGTTTCTTGCAGCGTGTAGCTGAGGGCCGTTTCCAGCTTCTGGGGCTGCCTGTGTTCTTTGGCTCAGGACCTCCTTCTTCCATCTTCAAAGACAGCAATGGCAGGTTTTGCCCCTCATATCATTTCTCTCTTAGGAACTTGCCTGCTTCCTCCCTCTTCCACTTCTCGGGACTCATGCGATTATATTGAACCAAGATAGTCCAAGATAACAGCCTCATTTCAAGATCTGGAAGTTTAGTCACATCCTCAAAGTGTCTTTTGCTGTGCATAAGATAACATAGCAACAGGTTCCAAGGGTTAGAATATGGACTTTTTTTTCCTTCCCTCTCCCCAGCTTTATTAATTTTTTTTTTAACGTTTATTTATTTTTGGGACAGAGAGAGACAGAGCATGAACAGGGGAGGGGCAGAGAGAGAGGGAGACACAGAATCAGAAGCAGGCTCTAGGCTCTGAGCCATCAGCCCAGAGCCTGACGCGGGGCTCGAACCCACGGGACCGTGAGATCGTGACCTGAGCTGAAGTCAGATGCTTAACCGACTGAGCCACCCAGGCGCCCCTCTCCCCAGCTTTATGGACATGTATAATAGACAAATAAAATTGTAGAATATTTAAAGTGCACACAAGATGATTTGACATATGTATACCTTGTGAAAGGATTTTTCCAGGATTAAAATCAAATGTATTTGCACAGTAAATGTAAGTGTTTGAATGCTCATCGATAGTTTTACTCCTTTGTAATATTTCCTGTGCTTTTCAGTTACTATAAATTCCATTTTTTATAAGAAGTTAAACATCATTAATTATAAGTTTCACATTTCAGCATGGCATGAGTTTGCTAGTGTCTGCAAAGCATAGGAAAAGCAGGTGAACCACAGAACAGTGGTGTTGTACCCAGAACCAACACTGGGTTCAGTACCCTAAATATCTCCAGTTTCATCGGTGCCTACCCTCAAAAACGAACCAAGGCATAGTACAAATTGCTAAAACTTTTGACTTCAGTAGTGCAGTCTGAATCTATTTACAGGGGGTGTAACATTTTTTATCATCTTGGTTTCCTACAAGCATTCAAGGACAGAGTCTACAGGAATAATATATGGGTTTTTAGTCTTTTATTTATTTATTTACTTATTTGCCTCTCAGTGATATGGTAAAATTCCGAAATACATCACAGTCTTAATATACTCAAGACTTTTGTCTCAGCATGGTGGGATTGGGTGATTTTTATTTTCTTCCTTGCAGATATGTTTTCCAAACAACTACATATTACTTTCTGATCAGAAACAAGACTATATTATTTAAGCATCCATTATAAAAATCTCACTGTAGCTATATATGAATTTTTCATACCCCATAATGATAATTTAAAAACCTATCAAGTGTTTGTCCAACAATCATGCCTATCAAGTTTTAATATCCAGCTCTCTGACCTGATTCTGTCCCTTCTCATTATCCTCATTCAGCCCTGCTGCCTGTGCTGCGTTGTCCTCCCGACACGCTCAAGAATGTCTTTTAAAAGTGAAATCAAGAATGAGTGTGTGTGTGTGTGTGTGTGTGTGTGTGTGTGTGTAAAAGAGTGAGGGAGAGGAGAACAACTCGTTTTCTATGAAAAGCATACCCTACCAAAGCAAACTGTCTCCCAGAGGTAAAAGAAAAGGAAAGAGAAAATCACGTGTTCGATTGGAGTTTGTGAATAGAATATGCCATATGATTTGCAACGCATTATCTATATGTACTTACTTGCTTCTTTACGGATTAATTAAAAAACCAGCCCTCTGGGCATAAGGAGCAAAAGTTTCTCGCAAGGATCCTGCTTAGCCTCAGTGTGGATCATTTTCAAGTCAGAAAAGCACCCCCTTCGTATGATATTTTCTGTAATCCTGTTAAAAGTGTAATTTAAGGAAACTTGTTGGGAAGCCTCTGTCTTCGTAAGAGAGCATTCGAACACTGTGACAGAGTAAAAGTAATTACTGCCACAAAGAAATAGAAAGAAAAGCACTCTACAGATTATGAACAACCATCACCTTCAGTCTCTTTTTCATAAACCATCTGTTCATTCTGAGACCTGACCGTATCCTCCAATCCCAGCACGAGAGCTCCAGGCACAGCACACACAATGCAGTAGGAACCCCCCCCCCCCCCTTAGGAATCAGACTTGGATTCAGATTCCACTCCTTCAGTTTGTTCCTTGGCTTCAGGCAGGCAAATTAACCCCTTGATGACCTTCACCATCAGGGAGACGTTTGTTTGCCTCACAGAACTGTTTTGGGGACTTGGAGAGACAAGAACCTAACAAAGTTCAACATTCAAGGATTCCGTGCTCCCTCTTCCAGCCTTGGGACTGTTATAAGATTCTCATGGACCCAGCATGCTCCAGGATATGGGGAACCCATTTTTAAGAAGTCCCCGCTACTATAGAAAGAAATTTACCACAGGTTACTTCAAAGCAAGAAACAACCCTAATGTATTCTCCGTGGGGGACTACATTATTTATCCCCATAACCTCAAATGCTCTGGAATCCACATCTGCATTGGCAGCTAGGCAAAGCCTGAGTATTGATGGCCCAGGCAGCACTCGAATGGGTCCCATGCTCTTTGCTTCTGAGGAAGACTTGAGCACTCTTAGGACAATGGAGCCCACATAAACACAAGTAGGAATTCTTCTAAGAGCTTACATAAGGCCTCTATGTAACCTACTCATGATTCAGAAAGGAAAGAGGGACCTGTATAACATATATGCATTTATACACATTTACAACTTTTTTTTATACAAACCTGTGATGACCAGATGCATAAAACCAATTATTAACTTGGCGGTTCTGTCATGCTTCTTAAATTGATGGACCTTCTTGGGATTACCAGGTTAGACGTCAGAGTATGAAGCTACTGTTCACAAAGTCTCCTTCCGTCTTAATGGGGGAAAAATGTTCAAGATGGGCTCCATGTGTAGATCTTCTTGAACCTCATGACAGCAAAGGAAACTAGAAATTGGAATCAGGATGGCTGAGGGGAAAGAGACAAGCTATATTGGATGTGAACAATCCTTTTCCACTCAATTTTATCCTTCGGGGGAAACAAACAGCAAAAAAACCTCATTAAGTCAGTATGAATCTAGTCAAAATGGCTCACCATTCTAAGTAGCCCTGATTCCCTAGCCAAATAAATACCCTCTTGTTGTTTAATTAAAACATCAAATAACCCAGACTTGTCCAGATAGTGGTGAGCCATGCTTTTCAAATTACTGAGGTTTTCCCTGTTGTCTTGGGTAGGATTTAGATAGTGAAAACAGAATACCAAACGTTATATTCCTTGTCTTCTCACAATGTCCATCAGATGTGCACACACATACAGACACACAGCCATCTAGACAAATACATACACACGTTGAGATTACTTGAGACCGCTTCCCAAGTCAGTCACATAATCAATAGCCAAAGCCCAAAGTGTCAGAGTTCACAGGAAGAAAGCCAAACAGACGGAAGTCTTGCAGTCAGGAAACCACAGAGAAATCTCAGACTTTCATGCAGTTTGTGAAAATGGGAAAGAGAAACCCATTTGTAACTAGCACCCCAAACGTGACAACACGTGAAACCCCAACTTAATTCTGAATCAATCATCTGGCAGCTTCGCTTTTATGATCCTCTTTGAGGTAGATTTCACGCTGTAAATCACGCTGAAATCTGCTCTACCAAACTGTACCACACTCTGTGACTTATCCAGCTGGAAATTAGAACAAAGCCGTTCGTGTTACATCATTGAATCTGCTTGGAACAAAACCCTTGTGAACTCAGGAAAGGCAGAAAGAAACAGGAAGTGTAACAAAGAAAAGTGTGGATGAACTTTCCTGAAGTTCACAGGTACTTCAATTTGGCTTATAATTACCCTTGGTAGAGAGGATCAAATACATTTTTATTTTGTCCGTCCGCAAGACTACAAATAGACCTTCACGGCACCAAGCAAACGACAAGTGCACATGATCCGGACACGGTTTGCTTATGGCTGTGACTAGCTCCGGGCCTGGGCTGTGCTGGCACATAGCAACATGCTCAATGGAGTGTTACTTTTACCCAATTATCCACAGTTTATGTCCCATTTCTGCTTTTAATTAGCTGCATAGAACTGGTTGCTATATTACGGAAGCCTGAACATGAAGAATATTCATTTTGATGTTGCTTTCTTTTGTTCTGTTTATTTTAAGTTTATTTTATTTTGAGAGAGAGAGAGAGTGAGAGCACAAATGGGGGAGGAGCAGAGAGAAAGGGAGAGAGAGAGAATTCCAAGCAGGCTCTGCCCTTGACCGCACAGAGCCCAATCTGGGGCTATATCTCGTGAATGGTGAGATCATGACTTGAGCAGAAATCAAGAGTCAGACGCTTAACTGACTGAGCCAACCAGGCAGCCAGATACTTTCATAGAACAGATGCTAGGGACTGGCCTAGAATTTCAAAATACCATAGAGTTCTCTTGTTACCACTTCTTTAAGCTGTCATGTGTCCTGAATCACGAAAAATAAGTATGGATGGATTTGTTACTCGACTTACAAAATGCTTTGGTCTTCCTGCCTGGCCCAACCTCTAACTTCAAGGAAAGTGCTGCACGCTGAGACAGGAAACCCAGCCATGTGGATGCTTGGCTCTTTTGTGACCCTCCAGAGAATTCAAATCTAAGTGTACATGCCAGGTCTTAACCTTTGGAAGGCGGGTGATTTTTTTTTTGTTTTCCTCTGATATCTAAGAGCAATTTTTTACCAGCTTTAACTACCGCATGCTTGCTGGCATAATAATTATAATAATTAAAATCTATTGAATGTTTACTAGCTGCCAGGCCTGAGACCAAGTTTATTATAGACATTTGTTTTTATTATAGTCATTTGTTTCATTTAATCTTCACGGCTCAGCAAGGTAGGTACTATTACTAACCTCATTTTATAGATCAGGAAAGGGAAGTTTCAAGAGGTGAAGTAACTTGCCACAGATTCATACAAACCAGGAAGTGACAGAATTTTTTGTAAGCCTGGATCGGCTGTTCTTAATGGGTATATTAGTCTGCTTAAGAAAATAATTCCTTAGCAAGAAAAAAAAAAAAAGGGAGAGAAGATCATACCTGGCGAAGAAGAAATAGTTCAATTCACAGTTTAAGTAAACTTTAGGAAGAAAAAGTGGCCACTAAGGTTTCTTGTATACTTTACCAGTTTATCTTTTTGCCACTAGTTTGGTCTATGTCAAAAAATAGGAAGAGAAGCATTTAAGGTGTTAGAGATAATCCTGCATTTGAGAGTCTGTCCATTTCTACCCACATTAAATCCTGAATTTTAATACATTTTGAATGGTCGGACTGAGTTTTGCCTATAAATTATCAAATAACCTGTATCTCAGCAAATAGTGTCTTAACTATTAGATTTACATACTCAAAGTTGTTTGCACATATAAATTGCTAGCCAGGTGTCTTTGATTTTTTTTTTTATTATGCAGTATTGGATACATAACAAAGGAATATATGAAACTAAAATAGATACTACAGAGCAAAAAAGTCAAAATAAACACTAGCAATGCCATCAACAAACCCAAGACCTACAATGCAGCTAACATCACCAAAACCATGGGGAACTAGTTCTGAGATCCTTCACCATGCCCTTGCCAACTCCCTGCCCCCAAATAGATGACTACCATCCTGAATTTGGCTTTACTGCTCCTTTGCTTGTTTTTGTTTTTATTTTTGTTTTAAATTGAAGTATATAGTATAATTGATAAATTAGTTTCAGGTGTATACCATAACTCAGTATTTGCATATATTATGAAAAGATCACCGCACTAAGCCTAGTTAATAGCCATTACCATACATAGTTACAAATGTTCTTTTGATGAGACCTTGTAAGATTGACTCTCTGAGCAACATTCAACGATGCAATATGATATTACTAACTACGGTCACTATGCTATACATATATTCCCATGACTTATGTCATAACTAGAAATCTGTACTTTTGACTCCCTTCCCCCATATTACCCCCATTCCCCATTTCTTGCCACCATAAACCTCTTCTCTGTATCTGCGCACTTGGTGTTTTGTTTTGTTTTCTTTTTTTAGATTTCATATATAAGTGAGATCAGGCAGTAATTGTTCCTCTCTGACTTATTTCACTTAGCAGAATGCCCTCACGGTTCACTCATGTTGGACAAATGACAAGATTTCCTTCTTTTTTTGGCTGAATAATATTATATCATGTATATATGCCACGTGTTTATCCATTCATCTGTTGGTAATATCTTTAATATCTTGGCTATTGTAATTAATGCCGCCCTGAGCAGGGGGATGCATGTATCTTTTGGAATTAGTGGTTATGTTTTCTTTGAATAAATACCCAGAAGTGAAATTGATGGATCATATTGTAGTTTTATTTTTATTTTTTGAGGAACCTCCGTGCTGTTTTCCATAGTGGCTGAAACAGTTTACATTCCTACCAACAGGGCACAAGGGTTCCCTTTTTCCACATTCTCGCCAACACTTGTTATTTCTTGTGTTTTTCATCATAGTGGTTCTGACAGGTGTGAGGTGATGATAGCCCACTGTGGTTTTGATTTGCATGTCCGTGATGATAAGCGATGTCGAGCATTTTTTCATGTACCTGTTGGCCATCTGTGTGTCTTCTTCAGAAAAATGTCTCCTCTGATTATCTGCTCATTTTTTAATTGGGTTGATTGACTGTTGTTGTTTTCTGTTGGATTGTGTGAGTTTTTATATACTTTGGATATTAATCCCTTATTAGATACACGATTTGCAGGTATTTTCTCCCATTCAGCAGGTTGCATTTTTATTAGCTTCCTTTGCTATGCAAAAGCTTTTTAATTTGATCTAGTCCCACTAGTTTACTTTTGCTTTTGTTGCTTTTGCTGTTTCCTTTTTAAAAGGAAATCTGGCTCATATTCCTAAACAATTTGTTGCTTAGCTTTGCTAAACTTTGAGCTTTCTAGACATCGTGACCCTGTGTGTACATAGGTGGGTTATGTACATATGAATTAGGGAGAGGGGGACACTGATATTTGTTCTGTAGCATCTCGTATGCATGACTATCTGTCCTTCTAGGCCAGCCATCCTTCTAGAGCAGCGTTTAGAAGCTATTAATGAAAATCCACTTCCCAACCTTTCCAAGCTAAGGTTTATGAATGTTTTTTTTTTTATTGTAGCAAATGCTTGCAAAGTTTATCGTACCATGAAAAGTGATGTGCTGTCGTTAAGTGTACATTCTATTTAGTGTATTTTATAGTTATGAATAATTGCCAGGGAATCACTTAAATATAGCACATATTTATAACAGAGTTTTAAAATGCCAATAATATCATTTGAGCTTTTGTAGCCCTTTGACCAAAAAAAAAAAAAAAAAAACAGCAAAAAAAAAAAAAAAAAAAAACTAAAGCATTTCATTTGTTTAAAAAAAAACTGTTTAAAGTGTTAAATTCTTGCTTGTTTAATGAGGGGTCGTTTGCTACACTCACTCTAGCAAAAGGAGTGCAATTGACATTTTAATTATACGTATGTATAGATCATGAAAATAGCATCCAAAGCTGAAAGTGTGATGAAAAACCAGTCATGATGGCAGCCGTATTGTCTGCAGCTCTAGTCTAACCTCTTCTTTTATGGTCCATTGACATTAGGATTGGATTCTAGGTTCAGCTGTCCTTAGTAGAGAAAAGAACATGAGGGAGTTATCTGGTTCAATGTTTTGAAGACCATCACACTTTAATTATGTCCATGTTTTAAATGAAACATTGATCTGAATATTTATATAGTGTATCAGAACGCTTTTCATTGCAAGAGACCGAAAAATCCAAGCTAAACCCCAATAGGCAAAAGTCAAGTTATTGGGTCATGTTACTAAGAAGTCCTGTATAGATCTAGCTTCATCCGTGGCTGAGTGCCCTGAGACCTGATCCTTTTTCAGATAGGATCTCAACTCTTGTCCCTTTTGCCTGTCAGAGCTATACTATCGTAGGTCCGGGTCTGTAGGAAAATGGGCACATGTTTCTCTCAGAGATCCCTGCCAGATATCTTGGATTTCACTGACTCTCTGACTGGGTCACACGCCAATCACCGAGCAAGTGTCTGTGGCCAAGAGAATATAAGATTATGAATGGGAGCCCTCCTTACCTGCCTACCTCTGGTCAAGGAAGAAGTCAGCCTTATCCAAAACACTGAGCAGAGTCCAAGGGAGAATGTGATTGTCCGGGGAAATAGGGGGGTGTGCTTTCCAGAAGATCATTGGAGAGATACTGCGTGGCTAATTTGCACTTGATATTTTTTAATGGTCTGGTGCTATGGAATTGTATTTCACATTCCTACATCTCATTCCTAATTACCTTTCTCTTTCTCTTTGCTTCCAATGCAGTTGTTTCATGTTCTTATAGCGGAGGGGGATTGATTTGCGTATCAAGCATTGCCCTCCACAGTGTCATTACAGACAACTATATTCTGCACACTTGCACTCAGTGTAACCCACTACAGCAATCAGCGCTTGTAGAGAGGAATTTGACATTCTTGTCACCTCCCTCCAGCAAGTTTGAAGGGAATACTTATGTCATTCAATAGATTCACAATGTCCCAAAGCAAGTTTTAAGCATTTTGCATTCAAGATTTCCCTTAAGTTAGCTTATAAATGATCTCAGCTTTGGTTTCAATTTTTTTTCTTTAGTTCTCATAAAATTCTGTTATCATTTCATGCCAGTTCTCCGCCCCCCTCCCTTAGCACCCGAACAGTTTAAAATTTGACATTATACTGCAGCTAAAATGACTACCTACAGCCCTCACACGCCGATACTTCCACTGGCTCATTCCTGTGAAACACACATGAAACATATGCTCATTAGTTACAGGAACCAATTTAAATGATAATGTTTTCAAATGGCCGACATCAAATAAACTCAGGGAATAAACATCATTGCAACACGGTAAACAAGCTCTGAAGTGCAGCTAAGTGTGAAGGTGATTATCAGGGGATAGAGCTGGTGGGTACAGAGTAAGTAAACCAATCTACTGCCAGATAATAATGTAAATTTCTCACGCAGTGCTCTCCATTACTTCTGCCTTAGTTCTGCGGCTACATTCTACCCTGCAGGTTTAAAGAAAAAGAAAATCTGAGCCCTCGCTCGCATGTCTAATGTCCATTAAAAGCAGGGAGAGGTATTTCACACAGGGGAGGATTTGGGGTGAAGCTAGATGGCTCTGTAAAGCAGAAACAGGGACATGAGTATCATTATACTACTGCTATCAAATGTCTTTAGATTCAGCGTATCACAGATTGATTACAGAAACCAAAGCTATTACAGACTTCACCAATAGCAGCTTATAAGAGAACCTGGTTCTTTAACTCCTGGTATTAAGCATGTTTTGAAATAGTGCCATCATACTTTGAGCATTTTAGGGAAAAAAAGTTACTGCCAAATAACATTTGGTCGGCACTAGGTTAAACAGCACATATACCAAGATCCAAACAGACGTAGAATATTTGAGTTGGTATGAAATGATGGAGGGGAGTTTACCAGATTCACAAAGAGGGAGGAAAGTATTCCCAGCAGGAAACATTATATGCAAAGAAATGAAAATATATGACCGATTTTAAAAATAGCAAGTTAAGTTGTGGGAGTGGAGAATGAAGCTAAAAAGACACTTAGGCTTTATTTGATCCAAAATTAAAAAAAAAAAAAATTAATGTTTATTTTTGAAAAATTTTTTTAATGTTTATTTATTTTTGAGACAGAGAGAGACAGAGCATGAATGGGGGAGGGTCAGAGAGAGAGGGAGACACAGAATCCAAAACAGGCTCCAGGCTCTGAGCTGTCAGCACAGAGCCCCATGCGGGGCTCGAACTCAGGGACCACGAGATCATGACCTGAGCCGAAGTCCGATGCTCAACCAACTGAGCGACCCAGGTGCCCCACCCCCCCATCCAAATTTTAAATAGCAAACGTTACAAACTTGTAAATATATAAAATAAGAATCAGAAAGCAAAAGATAAAATGAATCATAATCTCAATATCCAAATAACCTGTTAACAGTTTTTCTAAGCAAAATCACAAACGTGTATGGGTTTTTTTAAATCATACATAAAAAGACCAGAAGGAAGTAAAACCCCCCACTTTCTCTTTTCCGATGTCTCTCTCCAAAGAGAGTTATTGTTAATAGTGTCTTGGGTTTCCCTTAAGGAAAATGTATTTTGAATAATTTGAATTTTTAAATAAGTTATTTTCTTCATGCTTTTCTGCATCTTGATGGTTTGGGGGGCATTATGACGTATCTGTGGGACCCACCCATAACAACATACACAGATCTGAGTATTATTAGCAGCTGCATAATATTTCACTATAGGGTTGAAACAACTTAACTGATTTGGTCGATACTTGTTTGCACTGCTTTCTGGGTTTTTGTTGATTACAGTGTTAGATATAATTTATATTAACATATTGGTATATAAATATCTTGGCCAAATGACTCTTCAGAATCTTTCCAACAATTTTTCCTTCCCTCAACAGTTTATGAAATGTATTCTTCTTCCCAGTGACCTGGCAGCTCTGGATATCATGAAAGCTTTCAAATTTAATGAAATAGGTCAAATTTCACATCTGGATTATTTTATGTCTCTGTCCCTTAAAAAGAGTAAGATTGGGCATCTTTTCATTATATGTCTAGCCATCTTTGGACACTGATTTTGAAGACATTTTTAAATTTTTTTTTTTAATGTTTACTTGTTATTGAGAGAGAGAGAGAGAGAGAGTATGAGGAGGGAAGGGGCAGAGAGAGAGGGAGACACAGAATCCGAAGCAGGCTCTAGGCTCTGAGCTGTCAGCACAGAGCCCGACTTGGGGCTCAAACTCACAAACCACGAGATCGTGACCTGAGCTGAAGTCGGACGCTTAACCGACTGAGCCACCCAGGCGCCCCTGAAGACATTTCTATATCACACTAATAGATCTCGGCGTTATCTTGGGACTGAAAATTATTGTGTCTTTAAAAGTGAAGCCTTGGTAAAATCTGGTTGGTCAAATGGGAAAGGAAATGACCAATTTATATTTTATTACTGTTCTCATTTCATTTTATTGTTTTTGACTTATATTCTCAATTACTCTATTAAATGTACTCTTGAAGCATCTGGAATAAAAACTATTTGGATGGGGAGTCAGGCCTTCAGGCTTGAGATGTAGCCTACCCGAGAAAACTGAGAAGAAGAGCTTTCATGCTTGGACTACCAAGACGTAGTCCAAAAGCAAGAAACTGAGCTAATTTAGGAGTATTTTCACTCCTGCGGGGTGGTCATGCATGGACTACCAAGACTGTGGGCGGGGCGGGGGGGGGGGGTGGGGGACAGAGTGAAAGGGAGTGCTGCTGTATGTATTTAGCCACGTAAATTCAGTGAAATCAGGATGCTTATCAATGATTTCTCAACAAATAGTCCTTTCTTCTGATTAAATCAACCATGTTAGTTTAACTGCTTAAAAAAGGACCTGGATCAAGAACAGTGGTTAACTTCTATGTCATTGGTATTTTCAAAGATTTATCACAGCCTGAGTCTCCAGCGCAGTATGGGCCCTTACTTAGTCATCGCTGTATTGAGTGGTATTAGAAACCCCGAAAGACTAAGCATTGTCTCCAAAGGGACACTAGAGTCCCCATAGCAGCTAATTTGCTAGGTGTGCCTTGCTGCACCAGGTCTAACAGAATCAGGTAGTACAGCAAGTTCCGGCCTTTGTACGTCCCTCTCTAATCATGCACGTGACCTCATTCTAACACCAGGCCTCAGAGGCCAACTGAACCTCAGCCTTTCTTATGAAGCTTTTGGATATATCCTCTTAACGTCCTGCCTCATCGACCCCCTACCACCGTGGAACGTGTGTTTATGTTCAGAAAAACATGTGCCGGTTTGCCTGTGTGATACGTGACTCTCCTAGAGACACAACTGCATTCTTAGTAACAATATTGTTTAGAAAATTGTCAACATCGGATATGGACAATTTACAGTTTTCAGAGAACAGATCAACCGAGAGCAGAAAAGGATTGTTTCTTCCAGAGACATCATTTCCTTTTGTAAATCTCTGCCTTTGCAGACAGGCAGAGATCTGCTCGGGGACCACATGCTTGCCTTCAGTTTACCCTCTTTGATTCAAAGATCGCTCCTCTTTGGGGGATAAATAACCACATTATAAACTAGACTTGAAGGAAATATCTATATGCCATACTGTGTACTCCGTCTCATAAAATTTGGTTTTTGATTCTGTGTTGATTTGCTCTTTCCATAATGAGCCGCATTCAACATATCTTGTATTCTCAAAAAACAAACAAACAAAGCAGTGAATTATACAACTTCTGTTCTGAGATTTCTCTTCATAATGTTGTTACGATAGAAAATCCAGCTGTGTTAAATGATAATGTTGACATCCTTCGTGTCCTCTCAACTCGATACTCTATTAAGGGGTGTTTTTGTGGACTGAAACCTCATGAATTCATTATAGGGAAGAAAAGACCCTGCTTTCAGATGGCTAAGCAGGAATCCTCCCTTTCCTCTGTGTTCTCTTTCCCGAGATTTGTAATCCGAAATTTAGAGAACCCAAAACATCATCACTATGGAGATACTCATATGCCTTGTTCTTTTTCTCTGGCTCTGGAAAATAAGTCTTGTGCAGGAAAATAAGTCTGCACACAACAGTAATTGACTCTCTGGTACAGCTGCCTTTGGGTCTTTCCTCTAAGAAATCATATTATCCTTCCTTTTCAATGTGTTCAGGGTAATAAGTCATCCTTGACATTCACCATTCATACAACAAAATGTCTGTGTTACAAAATCAGCCCCAAGCTTATCAAATAATTAATACCAGATTTGTAAGTGACACAGATGATGTCAGGTTTTTGTATTAAGTAGGGCCTTGATCCCCAGCATTTATTGGTTGCAATCCTTTTACTAACAGATAACATCTGCCAATGACTAATACTTGGTTTCAGGAAAGAACAGCTTTTAGTGATTTTAATCCTATGAAGTTTACTGGTTGGACAACACTTGAAGCCAAACGCTTTTGTTTCACCGCCATAGAGTAAGAAATGGCCGTGCAGTGTCTTTCACAATGTTTTAAGCCTTGAGGGAATCACATTTAAGGATAAGACTCTGTTCAGTCCTTGGCATGGATTCACTTCAGAAAATTGCCAATGAGCTCATTGCCTTTCTACTTTTGAGTAATGTCATTGTATTGAGTCGGAAGTGGAAAGGCATTCTAGACCCAATAAGATAGGATCAGACGTCAGAAAGGAAAGACTTTGAGTTATGAACCCTCATCTAGATCGTGAAGGAAGTAGTGAAAATACTCGTAAATTAGCTCAGTGTCTTGCTTTTGGAGAGGGAGGCTATAGGTACACAAAGGAGGAATCTACAGTGATTGATGAATGTTAGGTTGGAACACCTCAGTATGGACGCATGTTACACTTTAACGTACACACAGATGGTTACATATAGAAACATTTATAGATACATTAACATACGCGAATTAGTATACATGTGTGTGTTTCCTTGCTTTTTCAGCAGAGAGTACATACAAAGGTTGGTATTCATGATATCACAGGAGCAACCAGCGTATCTGCTGCCCAGATTTTTTCTGATTCTGTTCTCCATTAAAGAGAGTCAGGTACCTTGGAGACATTGTTGATTCTAGAATTTGGACAGGAAATATGCGAGATGAGGTGGGAACATTTTGTAGTGCCAGAAGTAAGAAAGTTCTCAATAAAGAAAACAAACAAGAAAAAAAACTAAAAAAAAAAAAAACCCTCTACCTCAAAGGGATATAGATGCCAGCTGAAAAACTTTTAGATGGCCAAAACTGTAATGAATTGAATGATAAAATAGTATGGGATTATAACTCAAAGCATAAAATAAACATCCATGAATCCATATTAATATATTGATAATAATTGTAATAATTGATTGAACAAATAAATGGGAGAGAATAGGCAAATTTCCTCGGAAGAACAATTCCAAATAATTCAGGTAGGTATTACCTGTATAAATCCCCACTCCTTAAGTGTGGGCTGCACATTATAATCACTTCCCAAAAGATACAGTATAGAAAGGGGAAAGAAAGATCAACCTGGCAAACATTGCCTCAGCCAGAAGATCAAGGTTAACAACAACAGTGGTGAGTCATGTTGATAGCCTGTACCCTTGATGTGATGTGTTAAGAATGGAACTTGTCCTCTGTGGTCTTTTCTATAACCCTAATCATGAGCAAAACATCAGGCAAGTCCCCATTCAGGGACACTCTACAAAACACCTGACCAATACTCCTCCAAACTGTCAAGGTCATCAAAAACAAGGACAGTCTCAGAAACTGTCCCAGGTGAGAGGAATCTAAGGCAACATTACAACTAAGTAACATGTAGTGTCCTGGATAGGGATCTTGGAACAGGAAAAAGGGCAGTAGATAGAAACGGAGGAAATCTGAATGCACTGTGGGCTTTAATTAATAATAATGTCTTAATATTGGTTCATCCATTATGACAAATGTACCACAGTAATGTGAAACGTTAGTAAGTGGGGAAACTAGGCCTGCGGCCTTTGGGAACACTGTACTATCTTAAGATTTTTTCTATAGAAATCTCATTTTATTATAAAATCTAGAAGTTTATTAAAAATTTAAAAAACACTCCCCACTTTATTCATTTTATTATTCATATGGACTGTAATTAGGTGTCAATATTTTTATGACATCCAAGCTAAATTATTATTCTCGGATGTCCCATAAATTTGTGAATTGGTTTCTTCTAAGTGGTTTAACCAAAGCTTTAATTTTACCCTAAGAACAGTCTTTGCAGTTGTTAGGGAAATATTTTCTAAGTTGTTCACATGCTGTCATTTTTGTTATTACACCATCTCTGACAAAAGACCGCTGTAGCTTGACTTCCAGTTTTATTAAACCTCTGTTACGACTATCCTTCTAAAAACATTCTAAACTCTGGTCAGCCTCACTCAGAGTGGTAATGAGGGTAGAGTCTCCTCGCAAGCCTAATTCTGCCCATTATATTCCTGCCTCTCCATTTATGCTGGTCTAAAAGTGTTATTTGAGCTGGAAGATCATTCTGTAACCTTCAGATTACTGCTGGGTGGCTTCGGCAGAAAAGGAATTACCAATGCATTAAATTTGAATTAGCTCTGAGAAATCATGCAGATGTATGCACAGAACATTATAGCAATACTGTCTCCCAGGCACAGCAGAAATGCTTTTATGCAGTTTTAAAGAATCACTTGAGCAACCCTTAAATTGCACACACGATGAAGCTGAGCCAGCATCTTCTGTTGAAAAAAAAAAAAAAAAAAAACAAAAACCTGCAACCCAAATCTAGCCTTTCAGGGAGTTGTCTTTCAGAGAAACCTGATCTCACGGAGCCTGCTGCTGAGTGGACTGTTTGGGTTTCAGCCCCGCCATATTAGAACGCCCTGACAGGGTGACTGCAGAAGTGTCACTTAGACTAATGATTATGAATTATGCAGAGGGTCATATCCCCTTAGTTACAAGTCATTTACACGGTCTCCCTTTAGACTGCCTCGCCGGCTTCATTTTTTTTCCCTCCTACTAGTCCTGGGAAATAACTCATTGAATAGATGGTCAAAGTTGAATTTATTGACATTCTCTTTTTCCCCCATAATGCCAAGGCTGCAAAACAACCAAGTGAAAAAAGCAAAACAAGACAAAACAAAACAAAACACAAAAACCACACCTAATCTCAGTGAAATGATAGCAGTAACAAGTCCTGGTTTATCCCTTTCCTTCTAGTCTGTCAAGGGTACTTCCCATTTTAAAACTCTGACAGTTCCAGGATCTCTCTGTCTCTGTCTCTGTCTTTCATCTTCAGTTAAATTGAAAAGTTGATATAAAGGTGTTTGCAGGGGAAAGAGGAGAACATGGTCGATGCTGAGTTCCGCATGTCTCGATCTGTGGGATATACGCTGTTTCAGTGAACTCCTTAGAAGGGAAGACAACAGGAAAACCAGTGGGTCTCGTTCTTGAAATTTAAAAGTCTGTCAGATTGAGCTATATTTGTGTGAACCTGGAGCCTTGAGACACGTCAGAGATGATTCTGTACAATGTACGATTCTGTGACTTATTAAGCATGACTATATAGCTGGACAAGGAAGTCAGCTGAAATACAGGATCTGCAATATAGAATCTCCTTTCCTGGTGTTTTCTGACCTTAGATTTCAAGGGAACTTACAAGGAGCGCTGACCTCTCCCAAAAAGTGGACCTTCAGTGACCAACTTCAAAGTTAAAGACTTGTTTCTGACAAGAAAGACAGCCTGAAGCAGGGGGAAGTATCTTTTCCAAAGTAGCCAGGCAGATTTTGCTCCGTGACAGCTGAATAGGGCAGAACCTCTCCAAATTCCATAAGCTAACTCAGGGCCCGTAGACCTAGTTATTGTTTAAGGGCGGGTGGTTGTTGGGCCACGCAAAGTGCCCTTCAACACAGACTTCCATTTGGGGCAGTTATCCTGACAGCTAGACTTTCCCAGGAGGCCCTTGCTACCGGAAATGGCAAGAGCCAAGTAGAGATGATGGAAAGAGAACGCTCTGGAATTTTGTTCACACCCCCAACAAGTTGGTTGGCGTAGGTGCTCTAATGATTCAACAGTGACTTCAAGCAGCCACATTGGGTGTTTCTGAGGGAACTGTGGTGTCTATACAGATCTCTAGGGAAACACAAATGTCTCCCCTAACAGTAGAGCCAAGAAAGTTCAGTGCCAAACTACATCAGCTAGATCTCACTCCCATTATTCCTACATGCCTCCAAAGTGAGCTCAGAAAGGCTCCCAAAGGGCAACTTGTGCCAGCACAGTGGAGTGAAATGTCACTTAAAGGCCTTCCATGGCAGGATGATTCACTGAGGTAACAGCCAGAGGGATCCTTTTAACAGAGAACTCCAACCAGGCCATTCCTCTACTCCAACATGAAAAACCTTCTCAACCCTCTCAGAAAATTGAGATGTTAGAATGACCTATATAGGCCAGCAGTTCCACACTTCTCTAACTCTAGGACCTCCTCTCCCCTCCCTCTCCCTTCACTCAATTCAAAGTCCACGTGGCCTCCTAGCCTTCCTCAAACAAGCTACACTTGCTCCAGCCCATGGCTTCTGCTTGCAAAGCTCTTCCCTCAGGTAACTATCCGCAAGGCTTCTACCCTCACTGCCTTCAGGCCTCCACTTAAATGTCATCACTGGTGCATTCTAGGACCTTTCTGTAAGAAATAGTAACCCCTGCCAGGACATAACCTATCCCCTTGCCCTGCCTTATTTTTCTAAATAACCCTCACCCCCCACAGTCACACAGTATATTTTACTTGCTTATGGGTTCATTCTTATCTCCTCAGACAAAAATGTCAAGTACAGGAGGACAGGAAGCTTGTTTTATTTACTGCTTTATTTGTAGAGTCTAGAAAGTGCGTGACACATAGTGGTTGCTCAGTAACATGTGTTGAATTAAATAAAAGAATAAGTTTTAATGTGCATTTTCTCTCTGTACTGGTCGCCTTCTCGGCCTAACGCCACCATCACCTCACCCCCACATACACACATAAACCAGCGCAATGACTTTTAAAAGCCTTGCTGTTAATACGGGTTAGAAAAATGCTATTGTTAGACCCCAAAGGATTCTCAGATGCAAAAGATAGAAGTGCTTCTTCCTAGCAAAGATAAAAACAAAAAAACATTTTTAAAATTTATTTATTTATTTATTTATTGAGAGAGACATAGCGTGAACGGGTGAGGTATAGAGAGAGAGGGAGAGAGAGAGAATCCCAAGCAGGCTCTTTAATGTCAGCGCAGAGCCCAACGCAGGGCTCGAACTCACGAAGCCATGAGATCATGACCTGAGCTGAAACTGAGAGTCAGACGCTTAACCGACTGAGCCACCCAGGTGACCCCCAAAAAACTTTTGAGCCTTGAAGACAGAAACAGATGTTCAATATACTTGGCCTGTGGCACACAGGCATTGTGGGACACAGGCACATGGAGCCCTTTCTCTTGGGCTCCAGCATTTCAGTGCCATCTTGGGAGAGAATCAAAGGCTGAAAGCAGATTCCATTGTATGCGCTTTATATTTTGTAATACATGCATATATATGGTAAATGTTAATTCACATTATTATTTATATATCCTAAAAATATAATTCTGTTATCTTTTAAAGCTACTTCCAAAGTTTAGAATATTCATGTTGTTATATATGCAACATATATAAAATATATATATGCAGATGCTTAGTCCCAGTAGACTTTTTAAGCACCCAGAGTAGACGCAGTTAGGTAAGTCGTTCCTCCATTCAGAGTCTGAATGTGCTGTGTGCTCTCTTGGTATGCATATTATTTTGATTGACGGACGCTTCCATGTAAATTCATGTACCTGGAAATTACACCCTAAACCAAGAATGGAAAGTTGACCTCATCTTACATGCCAGCTCCAATCCATCAATGTGGCTTTGTGGAGGGTTGTGTTGAGAAGAGTTCAAATACTATGTCTGGGCTCAGTGGAGAAGAAAGTGACATGGTCCATGCCTGCCATGGATTAAAGAGGGGAAAATGACAAGCACATGTGCCTTTATTTCCCATCTTTGCTTTAGATGCCGGCAGCAATTCCAAGCCTGAGGATATACTAACTGGGGGCGTGTTTCAGAATCATGACGGATGGGCACATGTCTGGTGTGACAACAATTGTGTAAAAATCACCATTGTATAGATATTTTTATTCACGCTGAATCATTTATTTTGAGAATCCAAATAATATCAAAAGAAAATGAGAAATTAGGGACTTGGCTGGAAAAGGCAATGCATTTTTAAAATAGTTGAGCATTAATTGTACAACTTGTATAAGCCACTATTTGGGACCCTCTCACCAGTTCACATGATCAAAGAGCTTATAATTGCTGGATAAAATGAAAGTACATATTTTTTTTTGTCTTGCAAAATACAACTCTCCACTCACTGAACAGCTCATTGAACGTGGGGTGATTTATTTATCTTTTTGTGATTTACTTATTTCACTTACCATAATGTCCACAGAGCTCATTCGTGTTGTAACCTATGACAGGATTTCCTTCCTTTTTTAAGGATGAATCCTATTCCACTGTGTATATGTACACATTGTCTTTATCCATTCATGTGCCAGTGCACATTGAGGCGGCTTCTACCTCTTGTCTATTGTGAATTATGCTGCAGTGAACATGGATGCCAATATCCCTTCAAGATCCTGTTTTCAGTTGTTTTGAACGTTAGCCCAGAAGGGGGAACGGCTGGATCATATGGTATTAATATTTTTAATGTTTTTAAGTTTATTTATTTATCTTGAGAGAGAGAGAGAGAGAGAGCACAAGCAGGTGAGGGGCAGAGAGATAGGGAGAGAGAATCCCAAGCAGGCTCCGCACCATCAGCACAGAGACTGACGCGGGCTTGAACTCATGAATCGTGAGATCATGACCTGAGCAGAGATCAAGAGTCAGATGCGTAACTGATTGAGCCACGCGGGTGCCTCTCTGTTTTTAATTTTTTGAGAAACCTTCGTACTGTTCTTCATAGTGGCTGTATAAATTTCCACTCCCGTCATCCGTGTACAGAGTTCCAGTTTCTCCACATCTTCACCAACGCTTGTTATTTTCTGCGTTTTGATTGTGGCCACCTTACTGAGTGCAATTTGATATCACGTTGTAGTTTTGATATACCTTTCCTTGTTGATTAATGATGTTAAACATTTTTTCATACACCTGTAGCCTGTGTGTATATCTTCTCTAGAGAAATGTCTTCAAGTCTTGTGCCCATGTTTTAACTGAGTTATGAGGGGTTTTTTGTTTTGCTTGTTTGTTTGCTATTGAATTGTAGGCCTTCCTTATGTATTTTGGAGATTAACCCTTTATTAAATACATGGTTTGCAAAGATTTTCTCCCATTCTGTAGGTTGCCTTTTCACTTATTTTATTGTTCCCTTCACTCTACAGAAGCTTTTAGCATGAAGTAGTCCCACTTGTTTAGTTTTGGTCTTGTTACCTGTGCTTTTGGTGCCATATCCATGAGATCATTGCCAAGACCAGCATCATGAGGGCTTTCCCCTATATTTTCTTCTGGGAATTTTACTGTTCCAGGACTTACATTTAAATCTTTAATCCAGTTAGGTTGATTAATTTTTCCAGTACCATTTGTTAAAGAGACTATCCTTTCCCTCATGTGTTCTTGGCATCCTTATCAAAGATCAGTTGACTGTATAAGCGTGGGTTTATTTCTGAGTTCTCTCTTCTGATCTGTTGATCTCTGTGCTTTCTTTATGCCAGCACCATACTGTTTTGATTACTGCAGCTTTGTAATATATTTTAAATCAGGAAGTGTAATGCCTCCACCTCTGTTCTTTTTTCACAGGATTCATTCACTTATTTGTTATCTTTGGTAGTTCAATATGAATTATAAAATTGTTATTTCTACTTTTGGTTTTTAAAATGCCATTGGGAATTTGGGAAAGATTGCATTGAATCTGTTGATTGCTTTGGGTAATAAGGTCATGTTAACCAAATTATGTCCTCTTATCCTTGAACATGGTGTCTTTCGATTTGTATCTTGTTTAATTTAATCAATATTTTGTAGTTGTCAGTATACATGTCCTGCCCACTCCTTAGTTATGTTTGTTCCCAAGTGTCTTATTTTTTGGTGCATTGTAAATGGGATTGTTTTCCTCATTTCCTTTTCAAATAGTTCATTCTTAGTGTCTAGAAATACAAGTAATGTTTGTATGTTGATTTTGTATCCTGCAACTTTCCTGAATTTTTTATTGGTTTGAACACTTTTGTGATGGAGTCTTTAGGGGTTTCTGTATATAAGATCATATTAACCATTAACAAGGACAGTTTTGTTTCTTCCTGTCCAATTTGGATGCCCTGTATTTCTTTTTTCTTAACTCACTGCTCTGGCCAGGACATGAGTACTGTGTTGATTAGAAGTGGTGAACATAGACATCCATGACTTGTTTCCAGTCTTAGAGAAAAAGGATTCAGTTTTTCACTATTAAATATGATATTAGCTGTAGCTTTTTATATTCACTTGGTCTTTACTATTTTGAAGTACTTTCCTGCTATTCCTAGTTCGTGGAGAGTTTTTACCATGAAAGGATTGAATTTTTTCAAATGCTTTTTCTGCATCTGTTGAGATGATCATGTGATTTTTAGCCTCTATTGTATGAATATAGTATATCCTATAAATTGATTTTAGTATGTTGAACTATCCTTGAATCCTTGGGATAAATCCCACTTGCTCATAGTGTATGATCCTTTTGATGTGCCATGAAATTAAGTTTTTTTAGTATTTTGCTGAGGATTTTTACATCTGTATTCAACAGTGATATTGGCTTGTAGATTTCTTTTCTTGTGGTGTCCTTGCTGGCTTTGATATCAGGATGATGCTGGCTTTGTAAAATGAGTTCGAAAGTGTTTCTTCCTATTCACTTTTTTTTTTTTGGAAGAGTTTGAGAAGAATTTACACTACTAATTCTTCATGAAGCATTTGGTAGAATTGAGTAGCAAAGCCTTCTAGTTTGGAGAGTTTTGATTGCTCGTTCAGTCTTCATACTGGTTGTAGATCTATTCAAATTGTCATTTTTTTCATGACTTAGTCTTGTAGGTTGTATATTACTAAGAATTTGTTTATTTCTTCTATGTTATCCAGCTTGTTGACATACACCTGTTCATAGTAGTCTATCATGAGCTTTTTTTATCTTTGTGGGATCAGTGTAACGTCTCTTCTTTCTTATCTTCTTCTCTCTTTTTTCCATAGTCTAGCTAAGGATTTGCCAATTTATTTATCTTTTTAAAAATCTGACTATTAATTTTATTGATTTTTTTAATTTTTCTGTTTCTTATTTCATTTCTTTCTGCTCTAATCTTTGTAATTTCCTTTCTTCTGCTAACTCTGGGCTTGGTTTCTTTTCCTTTTTCTAGTTCTTTGAGCCAGAAAACCAGGTTACTGATTTAAGATCTCGTTTCATTTTTAATGTAGGCATTTGTTGGTATGAACTTCCCCATTAGAACTGTTTTTCCTATATATCATATATTTCACTCTATTGTATTTTCATTTTTATTTGTCTCCAGATATTTTTCTAATATCCCTTGTGATCTCTACCTTGACTTATTGATTGTTGAAGAGAGTGTCATTTAATTTCCAGTTCATTTTTTAAATGACTCTGTTAACACACGTTATTACAACCATGCCTTAAGAAAAACACAGAAACAAAACGAGTTTTGATACTCTCCTATTATAGGGAAATTTGGGTCCCTTACACACAAGCAAATTTAATATACCTATCTTCAAGAATTTATGGTAAGAAGTGTAAATCTGACATGGAAAAGCTTTCACCTTGACACTTAACACCCTTAATACTTGGGGTGTACCTAAGACAGATGCTCCCAGCTTGATCATTCTCTGTCCAGTTCTAACTGGCTTCATAGTTCAGAGCCTAGTCTCATTGCTACCCCTGAGCCAACAGTTTCTTATCCTGCCTGGAGTCTTCATTAACTATTACTTTTTTTTTTAATGGTTAATGTTTATTTATTTTTTTGAGGGAGAGAGAGAGAGAGAGACAGAGTGTGAGCAGGGGAGGATCAGGGAGAGAGGGAGACACAGAATCTGAAGAACGCTCCAGACTCCGATCTGTCAGCACAGAGCCCGATGTGGGGCTTGAACTCATGAACCATGAGATCATGACCTGAGCTGAAGTCAGACACTCAACCGACTGAGCCACCCAGGTGCCACTTCACTGACTATGACTAATTGAAGACTTCTCTGACTGCAGCCTGATTGTTAAGAGCTAGAGTTAAATCCAAGCTTATGGACCTCATAGTTTTCTATTTCCTTATTAAAGAAGGTGAGGGGTGGCTCACCTGGGTGGCTCAGTCGGTTGAGTGTCCGACTCTTGATTTTGGTTCCAGTCATGATCTCACAGTTTGTGAGACCACTCTCTGCTGCTCTGCTTGGGATTCTCCCTCTCGCTCTTGCTCTCTGCCCCTCCCCCACTCACACTCTTGCTTTCCCTCTATCCCTCAAAATAAATAAATAAACATTTTTTTAAAAATAAAGAAGGTGAGACGTAAAATTTTCTCATTTTTTTCCTCCACCTCCTAACTATCATTATCCTGACTCAATGCTAACCACATCTCCACAAGGAAAGAGCAGCCTTAAACACAACTTTGACTGCTCATTAACTTCTGACTTTACTCTCCACCCTTCAAGGTAATGTTGAAGCTTTGTGACATGGTGTTCTCCCATACTACAGTAAGGAATGAATTCAGCTTTGTCTTTTCTTTTGCTGTTAGTTAGCGCACCCAATTTCAAGAGTAGTCACATTTGTACAGAAACTTGATTTATGTTAGCTGTAATGGCAGATCAGCTTGGAAATAGATCATTGACTTTAAGTACACAGCCCTGAAATAACAGATTTTTTCCTTCTACATAACTATAAAATTGGGCCACTTTACACTGTACAAAATAACCAATCACAATGGTTATCAAAGACTTACATGCACAAAGCAAAACTATAAAAATGTTAGAAGACAATATAAGAGAATATCTTAATGATCTCAGGATAAGAAAGTTTTTTTTTAAACAAGTTACAATACCCCAAAATACAGCAGATAACATTGATTAATTTAGCTTCATTAGATTAAGAATTCTCGCTTGTCAACACTCATTTTAAAGGAAGTGAAAAAATAAACCATAATTTATAGAAGGAAGCTAGCAATACAGATAACACATAAAGGATTAGCATCATAAGTACAGAAAGAATTCCAGCTCATCAATAAGGAAAAAAGGCTTTAAAAAATATCAGGTGCATAATAAGAGATGGAAATAAGCATAGGAAAAGATGCTTACTCTCATTTATAATCCAAAAAAATGCAAATTAATCTATACCTGGAAACCATTTTACTCACCACAGATTAGCAAACATTTTTAAGTCAGATATTATCAAATGTTGGCAAGGATGCAGAACAGGGATTTTACACCATGTAGTTGGGGTCGCAAGTGTGTAGAATTATTTTGGAAAATAATGTGGCATCATCTGACATCTAATGTACTTCTTATCCTATTTCTTAACCACTTTTAAACTACTTTTTTTTACTCTTTTTCAAACATTTTCATTATTTGCTTTATAAGATTGCTTCTGAAAAAGCATTAGGAGCAATCATAGAAATTTTTTTTTTTTTAGTCTTCTCAGACTTTAAATGGTCCACTCCTTCATTTTAGCATCCAGTCTCCTCCCAGCCTCTAGTTCCTCATCAAGAGACTGGAAGGTCAAGCAGGGCGAGGAGAAGGAAAAGGCAATTGCTATTTTCTGCTCAAGCCTCTGTATCCAAATTGGAAAGCGCCTAGACATTCCATTTCTCCTCTGGATCTTGCAGTCACGAATGAGACACCAGTTGGAGAAGTGAAACCTGAAAAGGAGGCGAGGAGTGATTCATCAGTGCCAAGGTCTGCAGTAATTCCAGTAACTATACAATCTGTCTCTTTGACACTGTCTGGGGAGGTGGATGTAGGCACACCGTCCTTCAACAGTCAAGGTCTGCTTGTTTCAAACAGTGGGAGAAAAATCCGAGGGAGACTTGAATGGAAATATCTGAATGGGAAAGTTTTATTTTGGTGGAGTGAAGGCCCACCGAAAAGCTATTTCTCCATCACTTCTGGCTCTGCTCTGAATTTCCACAGCTCTTTGAACCACTCCCAGTACCCTGACTGGAGTTAGGGGAACATCGCAGATTCCCAGCCTGCTAAATCGTAGACCTTTGAAGGGCCTCTTCATATCCCTTACCACAATGCCTTGCAGGTAGTTTATACTAAACTCATGCCCTTCAACTTGAATCTGTTCAGCAGGCATCACGGCGCTAAGTGGCAGGGCTCAATTTCCACCTTCTTGCTAGTGCAGAACAGGTGGGTAGGAAAGGTTTTCAAGTTACGTTGTGCATCTCCTCACGTAAAGACTGTAATATCCTCAGGTGAGTCTCAATCAATCCTTCTAAGAATTAACTCGTGTAAAACCTCACAATGTTCCCAGCTTGTGATACGTCTCCCATCTGGTAAATGATATGTGAACAGAAATTAAATGCCTGTTGTAAATAATTACGTGATATTTTAAAGACAAGAAACACCTGGGGCGGGGGGCGGGGCGGGGGGGGGGGATGTTATCAGCGTATCTTAAGAGATTCTGTGATTATTGATACTCTTTCTTCTCAGTAGCATTCTTGCATTTCAAAGTGAAGCCATGAACTTACCAAGGAAAATAGGGTACATGGCTGTCACTTTGAAATCAAATTAAGTAAATGGTGCCCTAATGGCCTAGAAGAATTAATGTAGCTCCAACTTGTGAGCCATTTCCTTCAGGGAAATAAGGTCCTTATTAATCTGGACAAAAGATTCATGAAAAAAAGGCAGGTATCAAGAGTGTGATCCCCATTTTGGGGATGGAGCAAGCAAGACAGAGGAAATTGAAATGACTGACCTTTGTCATAAAGGGAGACATATGTCAGTGCTAATTACGTAGGCCATTTTGTCTTCCTATTTCAAATTGTCATACTTCAGCAATTAGAAATCACTTAGGCTCTCAGTGCTATATTAATTTGGACTTAGATTTGCAGACTCAGAGGCTGTCATAGATAAAGCAGCCGTGGACACCAGCCTCTTCATTTTTCAGATGAGGAAACTGATACTCAGGGATGTGACACAGCTGTTTAAAGTCACACACACTTACACACACACACACACACACACACACACACACATCAAAGTCTGACACTAAGTCTAAAACTCTTTCCTTTGGTAATAACTCTATTTTGGATAAAAGATACCCATTTTAATTTCTTTTCAGATTATTTTCTACAGTACACATGTATTATAACATGCAAATATTTAAAGTAAGTTGTAAAGTTTTTAAACACTTCTATAATTCATTCATTACTTGCCAAACTCCTTTTGTGATATTAACTTGTACACCCAAATACGTATATGAATATGTACTTGGCCCCTGGAGGATATGTCTTCCTAGAGTACCTATAATACTCTGTGCATGCTGTATCATTGTGGTAAAAGCACCTTTGTAAGGATCTCCTTGTATACTTGTCACCCCTACTGTACTGTTCATCAGTCCAAGAATGGTGGAAACAAGGCCTTATTCTGCTTTGTACCCCAAAATCTTAACACAAAGTAACCATTGTTGAAGGAATAAATGATTTATAATGTACACATTCCACAACAACCTTCTGTCAGTGATTATATGTGGAACGATTATATATTGTGATTATATGTGAAACTAAGTGATGTCTCAGGTTATTTAATAAATGACACACCTTGGGTCTTGTGGAAAAGGACCTCCTGAAAGAGTTAAGCAGTAGCCTCTCCTCTCCCTATCTCAAACCAACAAGCATCCTATGGGTTGTCAAACCCAACTCCTCCATCTGGGTATTGAGACTTAGCATATCATCTAGGTGTTGTTTCCTTAGTCACCCCTAGATCCTTAGTCTCTTCACTCTTGTGTGGCCCTCAGACTACCTACAAAGAAGCCTACAGCCTTTGCCTTCACCCTATGCCCACCATCCCCTGCCCCAGCCAAACTATTAGTCACTTTCCTTCTTCACCCTTACACCTCTAGTGATCTGTACTCCCTATCTCTCTTCATTGAATATTCATTTTTCCTTTCTCCCTTATGTGTTTGATGTATAAATGAGTGAATGAAAGAATCAATCAGTCAGTTAATATGAGAACTTCAAAGCCCAAGCTTGTCCAGTTCAGCTACCAGCCCCACTTGCCTCAATGTGTCTCAGTTTCCTGGAGCCTTCCAGGTCTCTCCACTGACTCTTGATTCACATCATTCTGTAGGTCGCTTGTGTTTTTCAGAAGTGAAGATTAGCTCTTGCTCCTTGTCTTTGATCCTACTTTTGAGTCCTCTATGATTGGGAAGACTATGATTTTAAAGACTATGATTTTAGTCCCTCTGGTAAAAACTCAACCTTACATAACCCACCTTCCAGGTACAGCAATCAAAACATAGGTCTTCCCTACAGCCTTCTTTGAAAAGTTGGTCCTAGCCTCACCACAAAGGAGATGGGAAATAAAAAACTGTCAAGTAAAAGAAGGGGAAAAAATTAAGGGAAAATATTCCAGAAATCACTTCTTTCATTTAGAATACCAGCATGTCATTTGACATAGAAAGCTCTCCTTATTCTCTGTACCCGGGTCAGACGGAAAGTTTGCAAAGCTGTTCTGTGTTACCCAGGGGCTCACAGAAAACAGATATTCTCTGTTGGCAGCTGCTCCCAAAAACCTCCTCTCAGTTTCTCTGGAGTCTTTCTTCCTTCCTTTTTGGTCTGTAGCCACAGCACCCTCTGCTCTGGCCACACCAGCCCTTGTGAGATTTCAGGTCATGGGCCCATCTGTTTTATCATGTGAGCTGTTCTCTAGGATTCCATGGGTCCCAGCAGTAGTCACTGAGATGGCCACTTCAGTTACCCTGGTGTAGAAACAAACAGTAACTATGCCAGGAAGAGTACACTATACTTAAATCCCATTGGGAGCACCTAACCAGCAATGTCAATTTGGTCACAGTCCTTAGCCTTAATGAGCCTTAGTGTCATCATTAGAAAAACTAGATAAAATAATACTTACCCTGTATTGTATTGTAATAAGTAGGACCATTTTAGGTGACAGCAAATTATATATACTACAGAACTAATTGTTTTAATTATATGATTTCCACTGCTATCGATATTACAGCGGTGGTCTATCACAACTGGAAATGTGCATATCTTCTCTGACTTCTGTCATGGTACCTGACAAAGTAGTTAAAAATGCCTTCCACGTATATAAGCCTTGGGAAGCCACGTGTCACATTTTCTGCCTATCCTCAATGTCATTCATTGTGTAAATTTCGCTCTCTATGAGATTGATTCATAAATTTGAGGAATAATTATTATCTGCGCCTGTTGTTGTGCTAAGGTGTTATGCTAGCCCCTGGACGCCGGAGATACAGTTGTAAACAAGATAAACAGTATGACCGTGTTCAGGGAGTTTAGAAGCCTCTGGAAGGGTTAACGAGCACAGGGTGGGAATCGGAGTCAAAGCAAAGTGCATATGAGAAGGTCTGTGTGTCAGAGGGTTCTCCCCTGCCAGTGACTCTGGCTCCCTCATAGCCTAGAGTGAACGGCAGCCCTCTTGAGTACCGAGTGACTGGATATGGAAAAAGTACTGAGCCGCGTTTGAAATCCGAGAAGGTGAAACAGGACTCTTGCCGGTACTAGCACTTCTCACGCTGGTTTTCGTCTTAGACGATGGTGGGACGGTACCAGGTGGAGCCAGCACCGTCCCACACTCAGAAGACTCTGTCGGGAAAACATTGCCGTCCATCCTCATGCTTATTCGAGTTTCCTAGCTCTCTCTTTGTAACGAGCGGAGAATCTGGCCTGCGTATGAAAAGAGTGTCATAAAACTCGTGAGTTTTGCTTCTTCTTCCTACGTCTAATGAACCCCAAATGGTTTTCACGAAGCTAATTCTGCATCAGCCACTTTTTATGCCGCAGAGGTAGAGTAGCATCGGTATTGTGTGGCGCAGCTCCAGGATTTGGACTTGCAGCACCAAGCAGGCTTGAATGTTCAGCCTTACCTTTAAACTCTGGGGCTTGCTTTGAGAGGGTGGAAAGAGCACGGGGCACTTGGGGAAGAAAGAGGCCAGCATGTATGACACAAAGAGAAAAAGCGTGATGGGAAACGTTGCCAGAGATAACACCGATGACATAGATGGGGGTCAGATGGTGTGAGATAGATGGCCATGTTAGAAAAAAAATAACTGTGTCTTATACAAAAGGGAAAGGGAAATGTACTGCCTTTTTTAAAGGTTCAGGAAAGCAGATGAATTCAAAGAAACCTCAGAGTGATATAAACATTCTGCTGAGAAAAAAAAAGTGATCGTTTGATTGCTATGACTTCTCTTTGATCAGTAACTGAAGGAGACAGAAGGAAAACATTGGGTTCGTGTGTTTATGCCATTCACTGGAGGGGCAAAAGCTTCCCTGGGTCCCGAAGTGGCAGATTTGGATTAAGCCTAGAAAACTCATATGGCTCTGATCCCTGCCAGGAGGCAAGTGATTCAGGCAGTCAGGATAGCAGGAAGAGATGGCTTTAACAGCATCACAGAACACGTGTGTCTGAAGGGACATATACGTACATGCAAACATACGTGTGCACTTGACCTTGAACAACATGGATTTGAACTGAGCAGTTCCATTTATATGCTGATTTTCTTAATATAAATACAGTACAGTGCTGTGAATGTATTTTCTCTTTCTTATCGATTTTAACATTTTCTCTAGATGGCCTTATTGTAAGAATACAGAATATATTACATATACAAACCATGTGTTAATCAGTTGTGTATACTGTCAGTAAGGCTTCTAGTTGGCAGTAGGCTATTGGTAGTTAAGTTTTCAGGGAGTCAAAAGTTATTCATGGATTTTCAACTGCACGGAGTGTTTGTACCCCTAACCCCTCGTTGTTCAAGGGTCGCTGTACATATAATACAGACATAATATAATACAATATACTGTAATACATCACACACGCACACACACACACACACATACATGCATACATATATATTTCACACTACCCTGCTGCCTTCTAAAGTAATTCTCTATTTGGGCTCTGTGCTGACAGCTCAGAGCCTGGAGCCTGCTTCACTTCTGTGTCTACCTCTCTCTCTGCCTCTCCCCGGCTCATGCTCTGTCTCTCTCTGTCTCAAAAATAAAGATAAACATTAAAAAAAATTTTTTTTTAAGTAATTCTGTACTAATCGGCATCTGGGTTGGAGAGGCATTTAGGGGAGGGATCAGTAACAAAAGACCTGGTGACTGGATACCGAAGAGAAATGGTTGTGAAAAAACGACAGGGTTCCTTTAACAAAAACGTGCTGTGTGACTTCTCTTTGGTGGACACCATTTGAAATGGTGAGAGATACAGCAGGAACTAGGACACACAGAATTTCCACCCTCATGGAGCTTCTGAAGGAGAGAGGCAGATAGTAAACCCGGAATTAGGGAAATAGGGTAAACACAATGGAGCAAAATGAAATAGGGGAGAAAGAGAGAGTGCTGTGGGCAAAGAAGGTCTCCCAGAGAAGACGGAGTTTGAACACAAAGACCCAAGGGGTGGAGGGAGCCACATGGACACCCGGGCAACAGACCCTGAGCGGTGGAACCACAAGGACCGGGCTCTAAAGCACAACATGGTGGTGTGGAGGGTACGAGGAGGTCAGAAAGGGAGCAGGGGGCTGGCTTGTCTTCAGTAAGGTGTTTTATTAAGTTGTTGGTTATGTGATGAGCGGTATATGATCTCCATTTCCTCCTTCAGTAAAATCCTTACAACTGGCTTTTGCCAGTGGAGTGGATGCAGTAAATGACCAAGTCCTCTTACTGTTGGTGCTTGGGTGTAACTTGAGGCTTTGCAAGGAACACCCACAACACCTGGGTTAAAGTAAGACTATCATTAAAGGAGGACCTGTACTGGAGGAGAGGTTATATTTTTTTTTCTTTTTAAACTTTTTTTTAAATTTTTTTTAACGTTTATTTATTTTTGAGACAGAGAGAGACAGAGCATGAACGGGGGAGGGTCAGAGAGAGGGAGACACAGAATTTGAAACAGGCTCCAGGCTCTAAGCTGTCAGCACAGAGCCCGACGCGGGGCTCGAACTCACGGACCGCGAGATCACGACCTGAGCCGAAGCCGGCCGCTCAACCGACTGAGCCACCCAGGCGCCCCGAGAGGTTATATTTTAAAAATAGTTGCAAGTTTCAGGTACACAAAGTTGGCCCAAGAGAGTTAACCACACAGAGATCTCCAGTGATGGCAGGAGAATTCTCCTGACCAGCCATCATATCTGCATGACCTTTGAACAGAACACCATCCTGGGGGTTATGTTCTCTGTGTTTTTATGTGTCGTAGATACGTAGGGTGCATCCATTCTCAGAGACTTGCTCTATCACAACCTCCCACTCGAGGCTCAGCCCTGTGCTTGGGCTGAAGAAGAGCTCCTCCCCTTACCCAGATTCAGGGGCAGACCCTGAGGGACTCAAGTGGAATCCTTATTCACCACGGGTGGTCACAGTGGTCAGGGGTGGCACACGACCTCAGCAAGTGCAATCAAAGTGACCCTCAAAGCTTTTGCTTTAGAATTCTGAAAATATTTGTTTATTAGGGCTGCCGTAATAAAGTAACCACAGACTGGATTGTTTGAACCAGGGAGGTTTATTTTCTCACAATTATAGAGGTTAGAAGTCTATGATCAAGAGATCAAAGTATTAGTAGGGTTGTTTTCTCTTGAGGCTGCTATCCTTATCTCCTGTCAGTGTCTCCTTCTGTGAGGTTCTATATCCTAATGTCATCTTTTTTTTTTTTTATGTTTATTTATTTTGAAAGAGAGAGAGAGTACAGGCAGGGGAGGGGCAGAGAGAGGAAGAGAGGGAGAGAGAGAGAGAGAGAGAGAGAGAATCCCAAGCAGGCTTTGCACTGTCAGGACAGAGCCGCATATGGGGCTCACACCCACTAATCATGAGGTCACAGCCTGAGCTGAAATCAAGAGTTGAACACTTAACTGACTGAGCCACCCAGGCGCCCCCTGAATGTCGTCTTCTTATAAGGATACCAGCCCTATTGAATAAGGACACTCCATTATGAGCTCATTTTAAGTGAATTGCCTCTTTCAAGATTCTATTTCCCAACACAGTTACATACTGAGTTACTGGGGAATTACGACTTCACCATATGAATCTGAAGAGGACAGAGTTCAGCTCATAAAACTGGAGAAAGATTAATTTTCTTGGGTGCCATCCCAAGAGGTTTTCCCTTTTCCTCAGAAAATAGTGGTACGGGGCTGTGAGGTGTTCAAGGAAAGAGCAATTCTGTGACCTAGAAGGACAATGAAGGAAGAATGATTTTCTTAGGAAATGCCAAAGCGCCTTTCTCTTGATTCCTTACGCCACAAAAGAGTGTTAAGGAAGTTTCACCAAGGAAAGAGTCACAACGCTACCAATATAGCTGAGTTGAAGAGTCGAAGTTCAGAACTGCTCTATCATATCCTGCCGAAACATGTTCTATTTCCCTGTTTCTAACGTGGGAAGAATTACAGATGAGAACAGCTTAGAAATAAAGATACGCTGTTGAACTTGGGGTTTGCTAACATTACAGTATGACATAGGAGAACTTCAACATTAGAAACTATTGTCAAACACTTCCAACATGACAACTCTAGAAGACAAGGGACTTGGAAGGATGAAACTCAAATACCCATACATTAAAATGAAGCAAGTATCTTAGTCCCCCAACAGGGGACTATACGTCCTCGCTCTTGAGTTTCATGTTACAGAGGATTAAGTAGCCATGAGGTGGAGTTTTCTTGTCTTCGGTGATAAAGCATGAAGTTCCCTCCTCCCAGGGGACTCAGACGTTTTATTTATTCACTTGTTGTGCTAACAAGCCTTTCTCTCTTCTTTCACCTCAGGTCAAGAACCTTTGCCCCAGTCCTTCCCTTGTTCCTGTTTAGGTTTAGTCAAAGGCCCTGAGACTATCTCATCCGTGTCTTACCCGCATCAAAAGTAACCATTATCCTTTCAAAAGTATCTTCCGAGAAGAAATTGCATACCACCCCAATGTTCTCACACAACAGGTTTAGGGGAGTTCCAAGCAGACAATAGGACAGGAGGGGGATATGCATATTTTCTCTGCAGTCCACAATGTGGGCATTACGCAGTCCTCATTCTTCAGACAAAAGAGCCAGCTATAGAGGAAAATTACAGATGACATCTGCCTCTCGGTACAATTGAATTGCATGTTCCATCACAGATCTAGCTGGCTTTTTACCACAAAATCACATGAATGCGTGGGCTTCCGTGTTTTGCCCGTTTCTTGAAATGTCTCTTGCAGAGCCAGCTGTGAAAGAATTTCCTCCAAAGTTAATTCAAAAGCAAACAACTTGTAAATGATTTTCAACCTTTATGGGTAAATTCCCCTTAATGCTTTCCAATAGACCAGGAAAGCCCATCCACCAAGAATATTTTACATTGTGGAAGCAGTGGCTATGTTCATATTTGTGAGGACCTTTAAATACATAAGTAATGTTGAAGAACTAAGACATTATAACATAAAAATGCATATAACATTGCCTCCCAACTGATAATGCAGTTTGCCATGGTTGGTTTCTTTGTGTCTTTTTTAACTAGCAAGGACATGTAGAAATAGAGAAAGCATAGAAAGCATGTTGATAGAAATAGAATGTAAGCCACAGATGTCATTTTAAATTATTTAGTTGACATATTTTCAAAAGGTGGAAAGAAATGGTTAAAATTAATTTTACTAATATATACAATATATTTAATGTATATATAGTATACACTGTATCAAAGTCTTCTATTATGTCCAAATATTGCATTATATCCAAAATGCTACTTTTAAAAATCCTATAAAAATTATTAATTTTGTACTTTACATTCTTTCCTCATACTAAGTCATTAAACCTAGGGTATATTTCACGCTGGCATCACATCTCAATTCAGACGAAGCAGTTGTCAAATGCTCAACAGCCACATATGTCTGATGGTTCCCATATTAGACAATGAGAACATGGAAATATGTTTGTACACTCTCGGATTTACATGGGTATTTTTGTATGTCACCATTTATATAAACCTTTGATCTTGATATGTTTATAAGGCACAGAACTTCTTTTGTAAGAGAGAGAGAGAGAGAGAAAGAGTGCATTATTTTTACCTCTCTAAATAAATTGCAACTGATCATTCTGAATAATCAAATTCATAAGCTCATACTTTTTTTATAAAGAAAGAACTGCATTAGGCTTGTCAAATATCCGCAATATAACCTGTGAGAAGATAAAGCTGAATTGCTTATCACAGTAAGGGAGAATACCGCCTTACCTTTGGTAGCATCGTGGAGAAGGGAAGGCAAAGTCAAAATTTATTGAGTGGAAAGTTTGGTGTAAAATGTCTCCTCCAGTGCAGGAACTTGATTATAGTTGGTTAAAGATCATAACACAGAGTTTAGGATTGGTGGAAATTACCAGTAAAGGTTTGGGAGGCAAAGGAGTCAAAGAATCGGTGGGCAAAACCTATTTGTTTATGCTTTCTGTTGAAGGTTGGTGGATATTTCAGAAAGTTTCTATAATGAACAGCCCAACTATTTATCTGGGCAAGACTCTCTTAAAGGAGTCCAGTTATGCTAATGAAGATAAGGAATACTTAACATGGTCATGTTAATCTAGATATTAAGCTGTGAGAAGGTCCTCCCTCTCAGGCAGTTTTGGTTCTCAGGTGTGTGTGTGTGTGTGTGTGTGTGTGTGTGTGTGTGTGTGTGTGCATGAGTGTTCATTACAATACAGATGTCCAGCAAAGAGGATATCTCTCCTTCTTTGCTTATATGACAAGTCTGAAAAATATTTACACAGATAACCTCTATATTTGCACGGCCACTTCCATACAATCAAATATAAAAGATCATGTAGTTATAGAATAAGTTGGTAGAATGTTTCATTTATTTATTTATTTATTTTTAATTTTTTTAACGTTTATTTATTTTTGAGACAGAGAGAGAGCAGGAACAGGGGAGGGGCAGAGAGAGAGGGAGACACAGAATCTGAAACAGGCTCCAGGCTCTGAGCTGTCAGCACAGAGCCCGACGCGGGGCTCGAACTCACGGACCGTGAGATCATGACCTGAGCCGAAGTCGGACCCTTAACCGACCAAGCCACCCAGGCGCCCCTAAGTTGGTAGAATGTTTTAAAAAACACCAAGAAATCTATTCTTGAACCCAAATGATGTAGATGAAATGCCCACATGCTTGAAGTTGTCTCTCTTTACCATACACCACATATTTAAAGAGCTCCCCCTACGTTTTAAGTAAGCACTGTGCTTTCTTATCAGTGAGTAAGACACAGAAGGTACCTGTCCTCAGGAAGCTTACATTACAGGAGATTTGGGTAACGTTTAAAAGGAACCAAACAAGGAAGCACTATGATAGGTAAGTGGTATAAGTGTACTACAGCAGAAATAAAACTGCACGACACTAGGGATGAAGGGGTCCTGAAATGGACTCTTAGAAGGAGATCACATTGATATGCTGTCTCATAATGGCAGAACAGATGCCAGCTTGAGAAGGGTAAATGTTGTAATCAACTGTGGCTCTTCCCCGGTTAGAGTGGCCAAATGCAAATGTCCGAAGGCAGGAAAGGACTTTGGATGTCCAGGAGGTGCCTAAAGTTTACTAGGTAAGTTTAGTAGCGTTGGTGCAAAATGAGTTTAGAGCAATTTTGGCAGAGGTCAGATAATACCAGGCCTTTGTAAGCAAGGTAACTCCATCACACACGTTCTGAGCTTCCTTCAATCTTTCCTGTTGCTGCCTTGAAATCCTTAATAATTTTTGGAAAGGGAGCTCCTCACTTTAAAAATGGTTCACCCTGGAATGTCACAAATTTTGTAGCCAGTCCTACTGGTAAAGAATAGCAAGGATTGGCCAAAATGAACAAATCAGGAGACTATAGATGCTGGAGAGGATGTGGAGAAATGGGAACCCTCTTGCACTGTTGGTGGGAATGCAAACTGGTGCAGCCACTCTGGAAAACAGTGTGGAGGTTCATCAAAACATTAAAAATAGACCTACCCTAGGACCCAGCAGTAGCACTGCTAGGAATTTACCCAAGGGATACAGGAGTACTGATGCATAGGGGCACTTGTACCCCAATGTTGATAGCAGCACTCTCAACAATAGCCAAATTATGGAAAGAGCCTAAATGTCCATCAACTGATGAATGGATAAAGAAATTGTGGTTTATATACACAATGGAGTACTACGTGGCAATGAGAAAGAATGAAATATGGCCCTTTGTAGCAACGTGGATGGAACCGGAGAGTGTGATGCTAAGTGAAATAAGGCATACAGAGACAGACAGATACCATATGTTTTCACTCTTATGTGGATCCTGAGAAACTTAACAGAAACCCATGGGGGAGGGGAAGGGGGAAAAAAAAAAGAGGTTAGAGTGGGAGAGAGCCAAACCATGGGAGACTCTTAAAAACTGAGAACAAACTGAGGGTTGATGGGGGGTGGGAGGGAGGGGAGGGTGGGTGATGGGCACTGAGAAGGGCACCTGTTGGGATGAGCACTGGGTGTTGTATGGAAACCAATCTGACAATACATTTCATATATTAAAAAAAATTTTTTAAATTAAATTAAAAAAAAAAAGAATACCAAGGATTTCAATTAAATATTGTATGATGTTTGTTTATCTGTATTCCCCCCTTCTCACATTCTAGAAACCTGGAAGTTATCAGTTCAGGGCTTATGTGTTCTCTGTGGTGTCAGCGCCTCAAATTCCTTCTGTCTTGTTGCTCTGCTGTACAGGTCTTTCAATGCCAGCAGCACCCTAAAGTCCAAAATGACTGCCAGTGCTCCAGCTATAAAACCTCTTCCCGGTCAACATCGAGGTCACTGAATCACCATACCATTTACCCATACATCCCGCTGACGACATGTAGAAAATGGCCAAGCCTAGCAGACTGGGCAATGAAGTCTATCCCAGAAAGCCATGTGTCCCGCTAAATTCTAGGATTTCTTTTTCCATGATATAAAGGGAGTGTTGTTAGCCCTGCTCTACACTCTCACTTCTTCCTTTGACCTGAAATATTCATTCATTTACACATTTATTCATCTATACACTTAGTCAGCATTAATTCACTCAAAAATGTTAATGAGGGTCTATTTGTGCCAGGCTCTATGCTAGTGACTGAGGAAAGGTGAATGGTTAAGAGTTGGACCTTAGAAGGGTGCCTGAGTGGCTCAGGGGGTTAAGCGTCTGACTCTTGATTTCAGCTCGGGTCATGATCTCACTGTGGGATCAAGCCCTGCATCATTCAGGCTCTGTCCCGGCACGGCAGAGCCTACCTCGGATTCTCTCTCCCTCTCTCTCTCTGCCCCCCTCTTCTCACACTCTGTTTCTCTCTCTCAAAATAAATAAGTAACCTTAAAAAGTTAAAATTGGGGCGCCTGGGTGGTTCAGTCGGTTAAGCATCCGACTTCGGCTCAGGTCATGATCTTGCGGTCTGTGAGTTCGAGCCCCGTGTCGGGCTCTGTGCCGACAGCTCAGAGCCTGGAGCCTGTTTCAGATTCTGTGTCTCCCTCTCTCTCTGACCCTCCCCTGTTCATGCTGTCTTTCCCTGTCTCAAAAATAAATAAACGTTAAAAAATTTTTTAAAAAAAGTTAAAATTAAAAAAAGAGTTGGACCTTAGAAGATAAAGTAGGGGAGGGAGAAAGACCACAGATAATTCCCGTGTAACATCACAAGTACTGGGAGAAACTGTCTAGACAGAGAAGTAACTGAAGGTGCTGATAAAGCCACACAGAGATGAGTGGCATATACGTTTGGTTTGACAAAGACAGACAGACAGAGAAGGGGAACGTATTTCCAAGTTACACTTCTACCGTAAAGTATGATTTTGAAAGACTGTGTGGGACTTCTGAAGCTCTGTTACAGTGATGCATCAGACTTGATAAATAGAATATGGCCCCGCCGATTGTTTGGTTAAACCATTTAGTGCTCCCTCTAGGTCCCCGCACGAATGTTCCGGCTGTCGCCATCAGAACCGATGGTAAAGAGATGCTGATATGAATGGATTGGCTGTGCTGCAGCTCGGTTTGCCAGCAGACATAACCTGTAAGGCGAAGAAATATAGCAGCTGACAGGAGAGTCAGGCACTGCTTTTATGTTCCATGCCTCTAGCCCCACACCCATCCAACTGAAAAATCCTGCGTTTGCTCCCAGCCTCTGTCCTCGGCCAGTCATATTGCATCAGGGACCCTACAAACCAGCAGCGGCCCTAACAACCCTTGGATTGCGGGACAACATCTTGCCCCTTGATACCCCACCCAATATTGGGAAGTGATATTCCTATATCTGTCCAGTAATGCCTTGCTCATCTTTTCCCAGAAAAAAAAAAAATAAATAAATAAATAAATAATAAAGCCAAATCTTTGGGAACAGTGTCAAGCTTTAAAGAACAAACAAAGGGATTCCTCAGTTTGGAAAAAAAAAAAAAAAAAACAGGTATATTCAGACTTTTCAGACTTTTCAGGTTCATTCTCAGAAGCTGCAGTCATACCCCCACTATGAGGATGGCTGTTACTGTCACAGCGGTGACCCTCCCGTGCAGCTCTTTTCTTCTGAAATGAAAAAAAAAAAAAAAAAAAAAAAAGAGCTCTGTGGTAAATCACATCTGCAAGATGTGTTTCATATGTCAGGCACACATTGCTTCTAAATCAAATGCTGATACATGACTTATTCCGTCAAAAGTAAGCAGAATGCTATAATTTATAATCATCTTGAAGCACACTGCAGAGAAAATGAAAGCAGACCATTAAATTTTAATGCCTTTTCGGCTCACGGAAAAGAGGGTTTCTGGCCACGTTTGAAGCAGGGTAGTGTTTCAAATACCATGGTGCACGGCCCCCGCTCCCCCGCCCCCCCCCCCCCCCCCACCAAAACCAGTTTGTGTTTGCCAACATTTGTGGAAACTAATTGAAAAAATGATGTAGCTGTCAAAAGCTGCCATCAGTCAGGAAGTTGTCCCCAGCACAGAAGGCGACGGCAGAGGAGTGGGTCCCGTCCAGTGCCCACCCCCATTTCGCTTTTTAATGATCGCGTGTTGTTGTGCAAGCCAGCTCCCCGCAGCAGGGCTGGGAGCAAATATTCATCCGGGTGTCATCTCCGCTTAGGCTCTTGTCCTGCACACCTATTCATCTGTGTTAAGTGAACAGCAGCATCAGCTCAAATTAAGCCGGCTTGAAAACAGCCACTGTTAATAATTTCTGCTGTGATTCAACTTAGCTTTGGCTAACAGGTGAAGATGTTTCATAACGGAGGCAATTACAGCGTCTGAGAGCGCTTTCCCGCTGCCTGTTTAATCAGAGGAACCGAACACTAGCTCCTGCGCGCAGGGAAGGGCCAGCGCAGCCACCATCGGGTGCACGCGTTATCTGCTAGATTGAACAAGCTGCCTGCCGGGGACAGATGCTTAGTGCGGTGATTAGAATATAAAGCAATTGCAAAGGCTGAGGGGATTGGAGTCAGTCTCCCTTATCTCAACTTACTACAGGCTTTTCTGGTCAGATAACATGTCTTCCAAACCAGTCTTTGTAGATGAGAAATCATATGTATATCAATGCACGAAGACTCATGTATATTCATTCATCTGTGCCCTGTGTGAATTTTCCATTTAGACTAGGAACTATAAAAAAAAAAAAAAAAAAAAAGTGGGGGGGAAGGGTCTTCAATCCTATGCAAATTTAGTTCCTTTTATAAGCGAATTTTTTGTGACGAGGAATATAGAGACGCTCCGTGTTAAGCCAGTATGACAAAATTGCTTGCCTGATTTTAATACTTTCTGAGAGGGGAAAGTCTGTTGGCTTTACCAATTTTCAAACAGCTTTTCATATTTAAGTTTAAAAAAAGAAAAGTGAAGACTTCAAAATATATGACCCTAGATTTTTACTTCTGTTACCAGGAAAGAAAAGTGCAATTATGAGGATGTTTTGTTACTTTTTACATTATAGAGATAGCATATTTATATCTAGAGGGAAATGTATTATTCTAGCACAAAGTAATTTTTCACATCAACTCTGAATAACTTTAAATTATAGTAGAAACATAGCTGTATACTTCCTAATTGTGGGGACTTTCAAATAGTTCATTTCCAGCCAAACACTTTTCGTCTTCTGCTAAAAGAAAATCAAGCAGTCTAAATTGAATTTTTATTCATTACAATTTCCTGAAATGTAGTTCTTAATGGTTTCTGATGTGCCTAAAGGCATGAATCTTAAACTGCTTCGCCCCACCCCCAGCCAAAGAACTAGGGAAATGAAAAAGGCCCATTTGGTTCCTGGTATTAAATTTCCACTGTATACATTAATCTGCTTTCACAGTATTTTCCTTCAGTATATTTTGCATCAAGGGCCTATAATAAAGTCCTTGGTAGGTTATGTTTAACGAGCAATTGATTACAGGGCTGTATATCTCCAAACTGAACATGTTTTCTACAAACAGCAAAATAGTGACGGAGGCTGGGAGGGTGGGGTGGGTAGAGGTTAGCCATATGTTTCCTTTTATTTAAAAAATCTTTTAGGAGCTTGGGAATGGATCTGATTTCATAATACCAAGGTTATACTGAGAGTAATCTATTTCCATCTAGGTTTTTTAATGGAGGTTGTCGTCTTCATCAATTATTTAGTAGGCTTTGAGGCCGTGTGTGTGTGTGTGTGTGTGTGTGTGTGTGTGTACACGCGCTCAAGTTTTGGGAAGACGGGAATAAACACTCACCCACAAAAGAATAATAGTTTGTACTGCTAAATATAGGATTCAAAGCTGGGTTTAAGATACCTACTTAACAAGATAGCGACTTGTCTTTTTTAAGCGGTAGTTAGTTCTTTATTCCCTCGTTCTTTAGAACCATCCATCTAGCCTCATCTTGGAATATTCTCGGCCAGAATCCACTGCCCACTGAGTATTCCCCTGACAGTTACTGTTGCTCCTTACCCTTGGAGCTTTGAAAGCCTGTGTAACATTAGCCTATCTAGCCCAGTGAAAATGTCTTTACAGATTAGTGTAATGTTAATTCTGCTGGCTCCCTGCTTTTGACCTGAAGTGAAATATACGGCAGTGCCCGGAGCAGATGCATCAGAGTTTCATTGGACGGCACAGATTGGTTGGCTGCCTGCCAAAAATGCAGCGCAAGTGGTATTGGGGGCTCAGGCTCAGAAAAGCAGGCTTGAATCTATTCTCTGCTCTTCAAGGGAGAGAAAACAAAAGTGTCACATAAGTTTGTGTGGAATCAAAATACATTTGTTAAGATCGGTCATCTGCAGATGTTTACCCAGCGTTGGAAAAGTAATTGAATCTTCTGGTGTAAAATGGAGACATCTTTATTCAGTTTTGCTGAAAGACGTGAGACAAAAGCCAGAGCAAAGAATAAAAAAAGAAATGATCTGAACTCCATTTAACCTTCCAGTTGAATGCTGATCTCACCATAAGAATACAAATGTGTACATGTGGGGTGTTTAAAGTCTGTCTCCTGGTTTTTTGTTTTTGTATTTTGGGTTTTTTTTTTTTTTTAGTTCAAATAGAAATTAGTCTGAAATAATAAACCAGATTCATATTTTTTTTTTAAAAGCTGATTTATATAGCCAAAGTGCAACTATTATCTAGATAATTCCAAACCAGGATCTAAAATTCTAGAGGCAGGGCTGGGGGAGGTGGAGGGATCTATGTCCTAAATTATCCTTGCTGTCTCTGTTATGGGCTGCAGCATTGAAACAAATGTTTAAGACCCTTGCTGGTTTTTGTGGACACAGAAAGAACCTGGAATCATACTGTTCCAAAATGGATATCCCTGTTGACGACTTCCTTTTCACCTGGAACCCTGGGAACATTGGTTAAACACTTCAAGAACAGTAGCTCAAGTCTGCGGTCATTTAGCGAATTAAAACACAGGATGCCCATTTAAATGTAAATTTCTGATAAACGGTTCATGAGGTTTTAGTATAAATGGTTCAAAATACAGCATGTGCCATGGATGCAATATTTGGGAAATACATTAAAAATGTATTCACTGTTCATCTGAAATTGAACCGGGCAACTTGCATTTTATCTAGCAACCCCAAGATGTGTCCTTTGCTGTCTCACTTTCTGAACACGCAGAGCTCCCCCCACTGTACACACGCACGTGCACCCACACACCCACGGTCCTAACTTTCCATTTTTAGCACACTTTTAAAAAAATTTATCCTCCAGGTTATTTCTGAGTTGATCTTAATCATATTTTCGTCTCAAGTACTGCCTTTCCACAGCAGTAAAACATATGCTGTTTGCCGCCTAAGTAGATGGGTAATGTAAGCTGTGATGTGGAGAGGATTCTTCTCTTATCCGTTCTCTCTGAGGGTGTAGTTACAGAAACATATATATGTGCTTTTATCTGTGATAAGAGCTACCATCTGCTTGCTGCAATGTGCACGGCTTACCGTCTGAAGTGCTTGTACATGTTATGAAAACACACAGCTTTTGTGTATGTTGAGAGTACATATAGACAGCGTTCTAATAAACCAGAACATTAGGTGTTTGAATATGTCACACGGACGCAAAATACAACCGCAATTACGGACAAGAGCGGTTAGGGGTGGCCCATTGCCAGGCTTGTATTTACGCCCGTAGCATTTTTGCGACCTTTTAATATTCCATTATTTGCAGCCTCTTCCCGCAAGATAATTATTTTAAATAAATGGAACCTTTTCCATGGGAAAGGGGCTTCACTTCATTCAAAGAATGGAAGCTTTCACGCCAGGGATCCCCCCGATCCCTGAAATGTGTGTCGCATGTATGTGAGCAACGGGACAGGCTGAGACAGGGAGACAGAACATATAAATTTGAGTTCCTTTGACCTTTAATCCAGGAGAGCACGAAGAGAAATGCACTAGGAAGGTTGGTTTGTAGCTGTCTGGAGGCTGATAAGCTGTAATAAAGGTGCACTCAGTTGCAATTCATCTAAAGCTTCCATTGCTATCATCCTCCTTTTTCGATTTTTGTTACCTCGAGTACTTATCTAAATCCCTTTCAATGCCAGCTTGAATGCACTTTGTGTTCTCTCCAACTGTGACTAGGGCTGTCTGTATGCGTCACTGTGCTGCAGCACATACTCGTTCCCTTGTTTGACAAGAACCAATGCCAACACCTAATTAAGGATAAGCCACAGAGCTCTCGGCTTTATCTTTGTCAACTGCTCCGTTCCTAGCTTTCTGCCTAGTTGAGTTTTTAATGACACGAGCAACAGTTCAGTTCAGCATTCCTCGGGCCCACCCGCTCCCCCGATCTCGGTTAACTAATGATGGCGGACAACAACAACAGGAAAGTGGTGCCCTGTGGGCCCCAGGCTGTGTAACCAGAGTGGGGAGAGGTGCTCACACTGTCGTCTGTGTGCTCACGCTGGGGCCGTGCAGAGGTGCTGGAGGGACAGTTCACAAGGTGTCCTTCCAAAGAGTATTCGCAATTTTCCAAGCCCCTGATTTATAAAAAAGGGCCCATCTGGTTCAATCTCATATTGCATTGTACTAAACATTCTAACTCAATTTTGCAAATGTAAGAGTTAATCATTCCCCAAAACTCAGGCAAAATTAGATTAAACTGCCTGATACTGACTTTCAGACAGCCAATTAACTGTGTATTTAAAATGGAAAATATGGCATTTAAACATGTATATGTATACACACACACACATATACATACATATACACATATATATACACACATATATATACATATATACACACATATATACATATATACATATTATACATATATACATGCATACATATATACACACATATACACATATACATATACATATACACATATACCTAAAGATGTACATATATATGGAGAGAGAGAGAGAACCTTGTGTTGTATTTTAGTTTCTATACTCTTATATTCAAAGAAGTGCAATCCTTTGCCTAGAAGGTAGCTTTTATCATTAGTTTTATTTATTTTTTTTAAAGTTTATTTATTTATTTATTTTGAGAGAGATGGAGACAGTGTGAGCAGGCAAGGGGAAGAGAGAGAGGGAGAAAGAGAATCCCAAGAAGTCTCCGCGCTGTCAGCACAGGGCTCAAACTCACGAAACCATGAGATCATGACCTGGGCCAAAACCAAGAGTGCAACTCTTGACCCACTGAGCCACCCAGGTGCCCCAGATCGTTAGTTTTAAATCTGTACATTTGCTTTTTATTTGTTCTCTGACTGCTAATTGCAGCTTAGTGTTTTAGATGATCACTGTAATGTCATGGGGTATCAACCTGTCCCAAGACAATACAACTTGCTGAAAGATCATTGAAACTAAAAAAATATCCAAAATGCTGAGTTAACTGTGTATATCATGGTTGTTTGTATGATTTTTTACAATGTTAAGGCACCAAATTGAGTGGGGTAGAAATGAATCATTTGCCCCCTTTTCCAGTGCTAGTTCATTTCAACTTTATGTTAGCTTCAAAATTACACATCTTCTGTTCTGGCTGCAAAATCCTCTCTCTCTCTCTCTCTCTCTCTCTCCCTTTTTTTAATTTGGTTAGATGTTTTGACTCCCTTCAAACTTTTGTTCTTTTTTTTTTTTTTGATTTTTTTTTAACGTTTATTTATTTTTGAGACAAAGAGAGACAGAGCATGAACGGGGGAGGGGCAGAGAGAGAGGGAGACACAGAATCCGAAGCAGGCTCCAGACTCTGAGCCATCAGCCCAGAGCCCGACTCGGGGCTCAAACTCACGGACCGCGAGACCGTGACCTGAGTTGAAGTCGGACGCTTAACCGACTGAGCCACCCAGGCGCCCCTAAACTTTTGTTCTTAACTGATAATTCTGTATGACAAGGAGGGGCTTCTATAGCAAAAGAAGATAGCAATAATAAAAGTAACCAGTCACTAATTTTATTTCCCAGACAATCCTAGATTGGTCCCTGTGTGCTCTGTACTATGCTAGGTAGAGAATGGGTAAGAAACATGATAATCCCTAAGTGATAAGAGTCTAGGGTCCAGGTAAGGAGATCAGATATTCTATATCTAACATCTCCCTACATGATCTCTGTAACTGGTAGTAAATCTCTGCAAGTATTTTAATGAGTCTCAAATAGGATATAGTTGTTCACCTTCTTTCCGGGTACATCAACCCAGCCCTCTCAACAAAAACAAAATAAGGAATTGAGTCTCTCATCCACTTAATTTAAACCAAACATTTGCTTCTGTCCAAATTTTCTGAATACTGGAGATAAAACTTTTGCTTCACCCAGTTATTCCATCCCCAGTGGCTTCTGCCTGCCGGCAGAGAAGGCCTCCCTTCCTAACACCACCCTGGCATGTCAGAAGCGGGGGCATTGTCTGATCCTGCCACATTTCCGCAAGGATATCTACCTGACATTTTTGTTGTCTCCCCTGAAGAACATTGTTTTTCTGTGTGGTGGTGATGGGCTTGCCTCAAATCATCTCCACTCTTATGAGAGATGGAAGGCACTCTTGGCAAGATGACTAAGGAGAAATTTATGTGCGTCCTGTAACCACAAAGTTCACTAATTTCTCTTCTCTGTATTCACTGGACTACAGTGAAATCATTCAAACCAGCTCCATCTCCCATTGGTCCAGCTCCTCAAAGCTAGTCGGCTAACGCGTTGTCTTACGCAGAAGGTGGCCAATGCAGATTTCTCAGTAGGCTGGTTCACGTAAAGTCTGATGGATTGGAGATGGTCAGACTACGTATTCTATAATAGGCCTCTTCCTAAATTGGTGCTTTTGTGGCTGGGTGGATTAAATCAGAAATGTCATGTGATCAGGGCCTCCTAGTTCTGTGAGGAATTTCTTAGCTGTTGGTTGGATCTTCCATTAAAGAACTATCCTATCTACACTCTGCAGTAATAACAGGTCTGTCCAGAAAGATATGAGTACAACCCCTTTAAGGGTATTATATTGATTCTGGAGTTCCTGCGGTTCATGAAACAATGAAAAAGCAGCAGCCTTTCATAGGTTCGTAGAATCTTTGGTGAAATAAACCAGCTCCAGATAACAGTACAACGGGTCTATAGCCGACCAAGTGGACAAAATTGTTTTTCTATGGGCAGAAGTTACTGACCATGTTTTCCTGTTGAACTTTCAAGTTATAATCATAATTTTTTTAAAAAACAAGTACAACCTGAGGGCATGTTGCATCAATCGTTGATAGAGAAAAAGCTTATGTTCCAGGTACGAAGAATGTCATTTAAAATATTCTTATGGTTTACTCTGGTCATCTTAAAATTAATTAGAAAATAAAAGTAAGCATATTATGAGAAGTGCAAAAGCATAATATTTGGGAATTACTGTTTGGGAATTACTTTGAACCCTTTACTTGCAGATTTTTGTTAATCGTATGCCAAGTACGAAGAATGTATTTTTCATTTCTCTTGCTGCGTGTAGACACTGCTGTCTGTAGTTAAGCCGACCATCTCTGCAGCTGGACCAATGGACTTTCACATTTTTCACATTTAAAAAATTAGCACATTTTTCTATATATTCGGTCTTCGTGTTAAGTAAAAGAGAATGTTTGTTCCACATAACCTTTATTTATATGCATGTTCCCTTGAATTTCTCACTGAAAACTACCAATTACACCTGAGTTCACTGTGCATAAAACATTTCTGTTTTCTAAGGATAAACACACAGCTATTGCTAGGGGGCTATCCGCAAATATTTATTTAACACAAACTAAGAAATTCAAATTCATATTAAAAATAGGTTCACTCCTTAAGGCCACGTTCAATCTGGTTTAACACACGCAAGAGTAATCCATCTACTTATAAGACCTGTCCAGAAACCATTGTTTTAGTACAAAAGGTGACCTATTTGTTTTGCTAGACAAAAATATATGTGTCATGGGTCGATTATTAACCTCTTCAGTGTTTGCCTCTCCCGAGTCCGTATCTTAAGCTGCTTATGCTCAAAAGTAAATGAACTGCATAGTGAAATAGATTGTGTGACTAAAGCATAGCATCATGTGTTGTTCGTCGATAGTTGGGAAAAATCAGTGCAAATCTTTTATTAGAGGAACGCCAACGTGGAGCTCTAGGTTAGTTTCACCTCCGGCTGAATCCGATGTCAGTGTGGTAATTACCAGGCCCAGTCAATAATACCTCTCCTCAGTATAATTGCAAATCCAGTACAACCATGACCAGAACTAAATTGCTTCAGAACAATCAATAGGAATCTTCTGATTATGATCCCGCGTGTATGCATCAAATAGAAAGAGGAAAACTGTCCATTCAAGCAAAAGGTCAATTTTATAAATAAAAAATACTGTATAAAAGTCATGTTGTGTTTTATGTTCTTTCCTGGTAGAAAGACTGAATATATTGGTGAGTTGTCCATGGAAACAAAGTGTGTAGCAAGGAATTCACCAGCAGACAAATAGTAATGTAAGGAAAGCAGGGATAATTTTGAGTGAGAGATACATTCATGACTGAGGATAAGCTGGCTGGTTCAGCAAACACCTTCCTTCTATTTTGAAACAGAGCTTTGAACCTAAAACTAAAATCCGTGTGCTCTTTGGTAAGCTTCAGTCATTAAAAGGGCTAGTTAACTAATGAGTCCCTTCAGTTGCCAGTTCCACTAGAAACTAAGATTAGAGCTATTAATTTCCTATCAGAGGCGTGTAATGATATAGATTATTTGAAAGCGTCTGTGTCCCTTCTTTTGATATTGGTGCCCTTTAAACTGGGGAACAGAATTTCCAAGAGGTGAGAAGATTAGAATTATAGAGCTATGGACCTAAGCAAAATAATAATAATAATAATAATAATAATAATAATAATAATAATAGTAAATTGTTAGGGTATGTTATCTCACATCCAGTCACGTAAAAACATATTTGGATCTAAGAAACTTGGAACTGGGTTGCATAAAAGTTGGTGATGATAATGTCCCTCTGAGGCAAAGTAGAGGGGAGAGGGGTGTGGCCAGCAGAGAAGGGAAGAGAAAGACAGGAAAAGACATGGGGATGCTCGTGTGATTAAGACATAAAAAGGAAATTTAAGACCAATCGATGGGAACTTTTATAGTATGTGTCCTAAGGCACTCTGCTTCCCCGTTTTTAAGGTATTTTCTGGTCTTAGCACAGAAGTGAAGGAATTGGTGCTGAATCACATTGGCCTATCTTCTAACCCCTCCTTCAAGTTTTTCATATTTCCGGGGTGGGAGATGGAAATTGACAATATGCCACAATACACTGTGTTCCAATGTCCTCAGTGACTTGTCACCAGCCAGCAAAGAGTTTCAAACTTCCTGTGTTGTACCAGGTCATCCGTCGTCTGCCTCCATCCACCTTCCTGGCCTTTCCCTGCAGTCTTTTCCCCAGCATACCTCTCTCCCTGTGTGACTCAGTTTCCACAGACTTCCCAGTACTTCTTCACAGCCTCCTACATGCACACCGTTGTTCACCATCACTTCGTTCTAGCTGTGATTAGAAGGTTTCCCCTTATCCGGGGCACCTGGGTGGCTCATCACTTATGCATATGTGACTCTTGATTTTGGCTCAGCTCATGATTTGGTGGTTTGTGAGTTTGATCCCCGCTTCAGGCTCAGCACTGACAGTGCAGAGCCTACTTGGGCTTCTCTCTCTGTCTCTTTCTCTCTCTCTGTCTCTCTGTCTCTCTCTCTCTCTCTTAAAAATAAATAAATAAATAAACATTAAAAAAAAGTTCTTCTTTGGAGAGCCTGGGTAGCTCAGTGGGTTAAGCGTCCCCCTTCGGCTCAGGTCATGGTCTCGTGGTTTGTGGATTTGACCCCGCTTCAGGCTCTGTGCTGGCAGCTTAGAGCCTGGAGCCCTCTTTGGATTCTGCGTCTCCCTCTTTGCCCCTACCCTGCTTGCTCTCTGTCTCTCTCTCAAAAAGTAAACATTAAAAAAATTTTTTTAATAAAAAATAAATGTTCTTCCCTCATCTCTGTCCATTCACATCATACCCTTTCCTCCAATCCCCAAGCAATGCGAAAAGCCTCCCCTATCCTTCTCTTGTAAAAATATCTCTGCTTCTTGAGTACTCTCACTTCATTCAGACTCTCCATGATCATCTTTGATTTGAGTTGTTAAAGAAAGAGATATCAACAAAAGCTAACCATCACTAAGAGTAATAATAGTAAGAATATGCTAATTACTAATAGAAAACTCACCTAAAATATTGGCTATGGAATGAAGTCTCATTATATACAAGTTAGAGTGACCATATCTAGAACTTGACCCTATCCTCCGATGGGACCCTTAGGAAACTGATGGGGAAAACTGTGACTCCTCGTTGCAAAAGTTCTCAAAACAGAGAAAACTACTTTTGATATAAAAATCAATACTTTATATCAATACTTCTTGAAATGTTGCTACCATACCATATATAATAAAACTGAATAAACCAAAAAGTGTAAAGATGCTCGTTACTTTCAGTGTTAAAAACACTGAATCCGAGATCTTTACACACGAGCAATTATTTTCAGCAGATGCTAAGTGAGAGAGAGAGCGCACGCAATTAATTTAAATGCTGTAGTAATTTCCAAAGAGTCCAAAGTAGCACCTGTCTGGTGAGAGCACGTCTTATATGTATCACACTGTCTGAGCTTCTTTTTACCGCCCAGCCCCCACTAGCAAACAGAAATTCTACAGTTGGCATTTTTGCATTAAGGTATAAATAAAAATGTTGCAGTCACAACAACGTAAAAGGCTGTTAAATAGCTGATAATTTCATCAAGTCAAAACCCAACGTAGCTGCAGTAGAAGCATAACGCTATAAACATTTTCAATTACCTCCTTAACCCTTCTAGGAAGCGAAAATGTTGTCAGTGAGGCCCTGCGTGAAGGAGCACAATAGCAACGCACAGCCCCCCGCCTTCCCCCCACCTCCTCACTCTGCCTGGGCGTCCCCTGGAAGGGGACTGTGTGGACTCTTGCCCACATCAGTTTTAAATTGCTCAAGCAATTGTTTTCTGTAGATTAATTTGTAATTCTAAATTTCCAGGAGAATGAAATGTGAGCCCGTCCCTCCCTCAGGCCATTTACAGAGCTATAGCTCTCCTCCAATCTGAGGCTGAGTGCCTGCATGAGAAAACAGAGAGGGGGGCTCAGCCCAGGAGGTGGGAGAAGAAGAGAATGGGGCTGGGGTGGGGGGCAGAGGCAGTGGACACAGCACAAGAGAGACAGAGAGAGAGAGAGCGCGAGCGAGCCTCTAAGAGGGGACAACAGAGGACGAAGACATAAGCCCAATAATAGGATCTCTATCCCCACCCTCTTCAGCCTCAACAGTATTTCCTGCATCTTTACACAGCTGGCGATTTTGCACAGCACTGTGTCCTACCGTTTTATGCCTCATCTCACAAAATAAATAAACAAAACAACCTGTGGCAAGATTTTTGCAGTACTGGGGAGACACGTATCTGCAACATTCACAATGGAGTGAGTTGTATTCACTGGTTGTAAGGCACTGGTCAGTCTTCTCCCCTCGTTCTAGCCTTTATCCACGTCTCCCACTTTGCTCTGAGGCCAAATTACCTGTCACATGGTAGAACAGATTGGGTCCCTGAGAAGAAATGCATTCTCTAAGTGCAGAGCACCAAGTAATTACTCCTAGGCAGTGGTTTCATTCAGTCAATGTTTGTTGAACAGCCACTTCTCATAGAAAGCTGTATGCGACCATGTATTTCCTTTAGCAAAAAACTTCCCCAGAGTCCATGATTTAACGCAGTGATGCTTAACCACTCTGGGAATCTGATTTTTTTTTTTTTTAAATATGGCTCCTGTTTGAAAATGCCCCTAAGTCTAACCACGAAATTGTGCGTTGGTACTGACTTTCCTTCACTGAGTCAAAATAGAAAAACAGTCTTAATGGAAAATTTGTATTTTGCACAGCTCACTTTCATTTTCATGCAAATATTTATGGCTCTTTCCTAAATTTAATTGAAAGCAATTCAAAAATGTGCAAAAACATGTCACTTTACATTTTGTTCAAAAGTAAATCTCATGGGCGCCTGGGTGGCTCAGCCGGTTAAACATCTGACCCTTGATTTCGGCTCAGGTCACGATCTTTTGGTTCATGAGTTCGAGCCCAGCGCTCTCAGCTTGGAGCTCACTTGAGATTCTCTCTCGCCCTCTTTCTCTGGCCCTCCCCCACTCACACACACATGCAGGCTCTCTCACTCTCTCTCAAAAGAACTCAATAGACATGTTAAAAATTTTTGTTAAAAAGCAAATTTCAGTATGAAGTCAGCCAAAGTTTGTCTTTAAGCAGACACGGAAAATGTGAAACGGTCTTTGATGTGGTCGTGCGCATGTCATTTTTGAGCCACTGACTTCAGCTCTTTGTTTTGAAGGCAAAAGGTCTTAAAAACCCTGACTCACTATGATACGTTGTTATCAGGAAACAGAAGCAGAATTTCCTTAGCTCTGTTAACCAGACAAAGGGAACACTTTATCAAAGAATTCTAGTACACTCCCTGTGGCATTATTTCCCTTGTCTGCTTAGTTAATAAGATATTTTTTTGGCAAGCTCTGAATCGCCAATATCGATGTTACAATATCATCATTGTTGTAGGGAAAACGGAATAAAAGATCCGTGAGGTCAGAGTGTATCTGAATCACTTTCCCCTGGACCTGCTACCAGGCTAGTATAGGAGGTAATGGTTGGCAAGTACTTGGGAACTTTCCTTCTTTACCAGAGGGTGAACACCTCACATGCAGACAAACAAGGTGTTCTGTCTGTACGGAGATACCCAGACTTTTCTTCTAGCGGAGTTTCCCTTGACAAGGCAATAAAGCAAAGTCTAGAACACAGGACGCGTTCAACTGACGATTGTTGAACTATTTTTAGAAAGCAGAACAGGAATCCACTTGTCAGGAGGCCCTATCCACTTATTGTTTGGTTTCCGATTTTAAATAATTCATGGGGCATTAAATGGCCAGTGAGGAAAAAATGAATGCCATACTTGGGGAGAGAAATTAAAAAGAGTTTGGATGTTCAGTGCATTCGTCTGCAGCTGACTGGGTGGTTGAGATGTGTTGAAGTGTTGCAGAGCACGAGGGGCTATTTAAAATAACTTCACAGGGGCGCCTGGGTGGCTTGGTTGGTTAAGCGTCCGACTTCGGCTCAGGTCATGATCTCGAGGTCCATGAGTTCTAGCCCCGCGTCGGGCTCTGTGCTGACCGCTCAGAGCCTGCAGCCTGTTTCAGATTCTGTGTCTCCCTCTCTCTCTGCCCCTCCCCTGTTCATGCTCTGTCTCCCTCTGTCTCAAAAATAAATAAATGTTAAAAAAAATAAAATAAAATAACTTCACAGTTTTAAAAGCCCACTGTCTCAGCAAAATTCGTATGTGACCTGGAAAATATAAATTGACCCCATACAAACATGTATTTCTCATCTCTCTTCTATGCTTCCTTTACCCCACATGAATATGTAAATATCTTCTTAGTTGATGTCTTTAAATCATAGGCCGTTAAAGCTTTCTCTGCTCAGGACACTGCTTGCATTATTATTATTATTATTATTATTATTATCATTATTATTATTATTTTGAATATAGAAAAGCGAGTGAGAATGGAAGTAACATTTTCCTCAAACAAATGAACTGTGTTTCCTCAAAGATATGGATGATGTCTAAATGTCACCAATACAAGCCAGACCCTGGAATGTCAACCTTGAATGGGCTGCCTACACTTTCATGTGCCAGGCTGAAAAAGATGATGACTCTAGCTACAATTACAGTTCCGGCACGCCTCTTAGGAACATTTCAATTATGCCAGGAAACATCTGACAGAAACATGTAAATATGATCATAAACTCCAAACTGGGAGTGGAAGTCCTAGGGAAATATGAGTCTTACTGTTGAACGACCACTTAATTGGGTGGAGCTTTCTGCCTGGTCTTCTAATAGAGTCCCAGATGCAATTGATTGTCTTTCTTTTGTGATCAGGGGAAAAAATAAAAAGGTCCAAAAAATTGTATTGAGAGAACATGTGCCTGACTTAGTGGTCATCATTCCCCAAAAGGTACTCCTGTTGAGCAAGGTCCTTGTCCCATGCCAGAGCACTTAAGCTCTTAGGAGAGGGTACCGATCTCTTGTCCCATAAACTGAAGCCAGATGGTACAAGGCACAGCAGGCTCTGTGAAGGAACGCCTTCTTTTTGGTTAAGGAGGATTCATCAATTCGGAGATATTTCAAAGTAACCCCTTGCATGAATTACCCAGAATGTTAAATATTATGAACACAAAGAACATTATTCTGTGTGTTCAAACCCATACAACTCTATACCGTCTCTTTGGAAATAAGATTTGTTTAATGGCTAGCGATCATCTCCTATCTGGCTTTTTGGAATACCAGTTTTGGGTTTGGGGAGGGGGCTTTTGTTGTTGTTGTTGTTGTTTTTAATCGCTAGTGCTATCTGTACTTTGGAAGAAGAGCTACAGTGAAACATATTTTGAACAGAAGAGGAAAAGGCAGCACGGCTCTTTGGGCATCCGTTCACGCAGCCTATCATTCCAAAACATTTCTGGTTTTACACTGGTATCATCAACCAATGTCAGCACAGCTGAGGTGACTGTGCTAATTAACTGTCCTGCCGAACCAGCTGAGAAAGCTTGTATAAACTCCCTGGGAATATGAGCTGTGAAAAAGAAATCCTACCCAATGGAGCTAGGGACCAGACCCAAATATAGAATCAAAACATCGAACAGTTGCCCTTAACCATCAGGTGATAACATCATCTGCTACAAGATGTTAGAGAGTTAGCAGAGCTGAATACAAGGCTGATGTGACAGAATAAAAAATAATCATATGGGGGCACCTGGGTGGCTCAGTAAGTAGAGCGGCCAACTCCTGGTCTGAGCTCAGGTCATGATCTCACAGTTCGTGACTTTAAGTCCCGCATCGGGCTCTGCTCGGACAGCACAGAGCTTGCTTGGGATTCTGTCTGTCTCCCTCTCTCTCTGCCCCTCCCCCCTTGCTCTCTCTCTCTCTCTCTCTCTCTCTCTCTCAAAATAAATAAAAATAAACTTCAAATAATTAAATAAAATAATCATATGTATAGAGTTCAGGCCTCCTTCTTTCTCCTGTTTAAACAAAGCATTTGGGAATAGCCAGCATAGCATCTCCAAAGAGTGAAACACGCCTGCTCCAAAAGTCCATTCTCAAGAGAAAACCAGTCCAGCATAAGAAAGAGCTCTACGGTTTCCCAGCGACTATTTGAGGTGGTGAATGTAGCTGGGAGTGGGGACAGTTGTCTCAGGAATGTGAGGAAATGAAAGGAGTCATGTGGTCCAGACAGTGAGGTCAAAGAGCCAAGAGGGTGTGTATGAGTTGACACAGGGACAGGGAAGACTTTATTTTGGTTTAAGAGTATCAGAGGCTACAAGGAGTTTCAGGGTGGTAAGGGGTGTGAGACAGAGTTTTTAATAGTATTAGAAAAGAAATTGAGAGTCTTTTAAACAATCACCCGTGTAAAGTCATCATTGTGGGCTCAAGAGTTCAGAATAGAGGGGAGAGCACATGTTTATTAACAACTGAAAATCACTGTTGTCATGGGACAAATATTTATTACCTCCTATAAACATACCATTAATGAGAGAAAGAGAGAGAGAGAGAGTTGCAGGAGGGTGTTGTGGGGGATAGGTCATCTGAAAGCACAGGTTGAAGTTAAAAAGTTCTTGAAGCCCTTGAAGAGGGCTCACCTCAGAGAAACCTGGAGTTAAGCAAGTTGGAACCCTGCCCTGCCCTCACTGTGACCATCTTAAAGAGAACTGATGTTGCAGCAACAGAGATCGGTTGCCTTAGGAAAAGATGCTTATGCACTGTATTTCATAGAAGACGGGCAGACTTCCCGTCTTCCAGTCTAGGCAGACTCTCAGCACTAGTTACTAGTGGACTGAATGCTTGGGTGTGGAGAGCTTCATAACCAATAAAAGATAAGTCAGTCATTGTCTCATTAACTAGCTCAGCCTAATTTACCTTTCCTTCAAGGAAGGACCCATAATCATCAAAACTTTTCGATCCTGTACAGATTTAAGGAATGGGTAGGAAAAAGGGCTAGACTGTGTTCTTCCTCCGGGCCTCTTTTTTGTTTATGTCTTTTTGTAAAGATTGCTATATGGGAATAAGTAACTCAGGACCTGTGCGTAATAGAAAACCCACTCGTCGGGCATGCTTTATTTTTGAAATGGTAGATCCTGGGTGACATTCAGACTACCATAACATGAGAAACTTTCTAAGGTATGATAAAGGATGAGGCATTTGTTTGGACTGTGGTTCTCTAGTTACAACGGTAGAACAGTCTTGGGCTCCATGGAGCTGTAGATCACCAGGCATATGTCAAGACTGTGAAGGATCAGCGAGTTTACCCTGTTTGCAAGCAAACAGATTAACCTAGCAGAAGACACAAGGCCCCTGGGGCAGAGGCAAAGGACTTTATGACTCATAGTACAGCAAACCCCATGAGCTTCATGTCCACGTCAGTTTCCCTCACCCCCACCGAGTCCCGTGTGATGATGCAATGTGCCTCCCATAGATGCTGACGACACTGTTGGCTTGCATCACGCGTGAGGAACCTGCATCTTTTATAACGGGCTGCAAGCACACCTGCCTCAGCCTTGCCCCAGTCTGTGCACCTTGCCCACCTTATCTTTATTATACCGAACGATAGACGACCCAGACCTCTACTCTGTAGGACGACGCTATCTCTGTCCTCCAAGGCTATTTACTGTACAAACATCCTTGAAAAAATGTTTCTGCTTGCAAGATGTGCAGATATGTCAGAGACTAACAGGGATTCATCTCCTGACCATCTTACACTAACAGAGGCTGCTGGCAGCGTAAGTCATGCTTTTTACTGCTTACTACCCACAGCATGGGGATCTCGCAGGTGGCAGCCGGTAAACATATGTGGTAAACATGTAGGTTGCTCTGCTCCTCTCTTGAGGTCATGCAGATTTAAGAGCATCTTCCTGGCTCTAGAGCCACAGGTAGGTATTATGGGTACCATTCATTTGCCCTCAGGTCATATAAAGGGAGAACCAGGTCCATAACTGAGTTATTATGTAAACTGCCTTCATATTGAGGAAAATGAGTATCAGTCTCTCCAGTCCTCATTTTTCTGCCTTCCTATTTTTTTTTTCTAATGAGCATGGCATTCCTTGCATATTTGAGTTTGTAGCCTGAGTCTTTTATTTTATTTTTTTTCAATGTTTATTTATTTTAGAGAGACAGAGACAGGGACAGAGTACAACCAGGGGAGGGGCAGAGAGAGAGGGAGACACAGAATCTGCCTTCCTATTCCTAACAGTTCTTGGAATTTCTCCATGAGGCAATAATCTCCTACTTCCTTAGGTTCTAAGAACCTAAAGGTCCTTAAATAAAGGTTACACGCTCTTCTAAATAGCTCGTAATGCCCACCAGTTGCATTAATCAAACACTTGAGGCTACAGGGCTGAGGAACAAAAACTTGGACCTTCTAGTTCCCTTCTTAAACGATGATTTATGAGGTGAGGCTGCGTCCAGATTCTACTAAGAAAACAGGAAGTTAGCATTGACTTCTCTCTTTGAATGCCCATGCCCTGAATGCTTAGGTGAAACAGAACATGGGCCTGGAGTTGCAGAGACTCAAATACAGCTCTGTCGCTATCTGCATGGCCATAGACACCTTAATGGATCTAACCTAGGTCTCAATCGACTCATCGGTAAAATGGGGTTAAAAATACCTTTATCCTACTAAATGGGAAGGAGCTGGACAACTTAATACCTTTCCTGAGTCCACAGTTTCTTCATCTAGTGATCCTTTGTCATGAGATTAAATGAGAAAACATTTGTAACACGCTTTGCACAGTGCCCGGTTCTGTGAATAATTGTTGTTATTATTGGCTACCCTGCCACTCACAGGAAGCTATAAAATACCTGACCAGTGCAAGTTTGCTCTTAATTTACTACCTGTCCGGAGATCCATTCTTAAAATTGCCAGTAAATCAAGAGTCAGTGCCCACTCGGCACGCTCACCGTCATGGAGATATGTGCTGCTTTGAGATGCTCAGTTCAACTTTGCAACTTTGTTCTCCTCAATCACGGAGTTCAAAGAAGGAAGGTAATAGGCCCTGATGAGCTGCTAGGAAACCAGGTGTGCACAGAACTTAGTCACCTGTAAGTATCTTGTCTAGATCTTAGTGCAGGAGTCTTCTTTAAATATCTAAAAAAAATTTTTTTTTAAAAATCAGTGTCTTTTTTCAGTTTCATATAACATGATACAATTGTGTGTGTGTGGTTTTTAAGGTTTTATTTATTTTTGAGACAGAGAGAGGCAGAGCATGAGCAGGGGAGGGGCAGAGAGAGAGGGAGACACAGAATCTGAAGCAGGCTCCAGGCTCCGAGCTGTCAGCACAGAGCCCGACGCGGGGCTTGAACCCACAAACCGCAAGACCATGACCCAAGCCAAAGTCTGACACTCAACAGAGTGAACCACCCAGGTGCCCCCGATTGTGTTTTAAATTAAGGCTCTCTCCTAAGGACTTGAATTCTGAAAAACTGCAGCCTATGTATACTAGAACTTGAATTACTAGCCCTCAAGTATATAATATCAGGGGTTCTTTACCCCTAATCTTTTACATCAACAAAGCAGTTAAAACAGTAAACGCCTTAAAGATGAAGAAACTGTGGACTCAGGGAAGGTATTAAGTTGTCCAGCTCCTTCCCATTTAGTAAATTATCTTACCTCTATGGCCGATTCATTAACTCACTAGGCAGATATTTACTGAGATTCCACCATGAGGAAATTATTATCCTGGCCCCCGGCGATACCTATGTGATTAAGGTCTGATGACCACAGTCAGGGAGGGAACTTACTGGTTAAAAGGAGAGAGAATGCAGCTTTATATTGCACCCGCCAGACTCAATGCACAATGGTAGGCATTCCCCAGTACCAGGTGAGTTGGGATTCTTTTCTCTTGCACGTAAGAAAAAAGTCAACTCACCTTGTATAAAATTCAGAGTAAAAGACATCATAATCAGCATTTTGATAATGCCATCAAGAAAGCAGTTTCTTCAGGTAGTTACTACAGATTAAGTACTTTAAGAAATATCTGGCATCTAATAAACACTCATTGAACTTCATCTCTTAATACCTAGCACGCTTCTCCTCAGGCTCTTGAAGAGCTGTAATGGAGTTATGCATATAAATGAGAACAGAGTGAATTTTTCCTAGGAAATGAGAGGGAGATTTTACAGAGAAAGTTATGTTTAAGCTGGTCCTTGAGCTTAAGAAGAAGATTGCCAAATAGGCAAGGAAAGACTCTTTAAGACAGAGGAAGCAACACGTGGGAGGTGAGGAAGCTTGAAGGGCTGAGTGGTGAAATAAATTGTGGGTCACCTGTAAGATAAGATATTAAGCAACCTTTGAAAAGAACAAGATAGGCGCCCGGGTGCTCAGTCAGTGAAGTGACCGATTTCGGCTCAGGTCATGATCTCACAGTTCATGGGTTTGAGCCCTGGGTCCGACTCTGCTGACAGCTCGGCGCCTGGAGCCTGCTTCACATTCTGTGTCTCCCTCTTTCTCCGCCCCTCCCCATTCACACGCTGTCTCTCTGTCTCTCTCTCTCTCAAAAATAAACAGTAAAAATAATTTTTAAGTAAAAAAATACTTTAAAAAGAATAAGATAACATCTATGTATTAAATGATATATTTAGGAATGGAAAATTAGGGTCATACAATGGTATGAATACTAGGCTCCAATTCAATTTTTAGGTAACTGCATTATTTGAGTTATATATAATAAGCATGCTATTATCAACTTTTAAAAGGTAGATGGGATGTTATGTTAAGGTTCAGGAAATAGCAAATTGTTTATTTTTACAGGAGAAATGGAAGGTAAGGAGATGGAGTTACAATTAGATCAGTCCAAACTAACAGTTTGGACGTTATGCTCTAGACTACATCAGGAGTTGGGAAATTACAACCCACGGGCCATATCAGCCTACCACTTTGTTTTATCAATAAAGTTTTACTGGAACATAACCACTCATTCATTTATACACGGCCTATGGCTGCTTTTGTACTGCACCAGTAGAGTTGAGTATTGGTGAGAGGGACTATATGGCCCACAGAGCCTGATATGTTTGCTACCTACGAAAAGTTTGCAGACCCATGTTCCAGATAATAAAAAGACATCAAAGTAGGGAATGACATTATCAAATCTGCTGATTCTGACCGACTTTTTGCTCTGCCTTATAGAAATGTCTCAGTAATTCTTACACCATCCTACAAGTAAAAACAAGTACAATTATATACTTTTTGTAAAGGAGAAAAACAAAGAACAGGCCACATAGCTATTAAGTGATGTCTCTTTCGGTAGAATATAAGCTCCAGGAGGGGAAAGACTTTGTCTTATGCCCCGGTCTCGCTCCAGCACCAAGGACAGTGTCTGGTACATGATCAAGTATTTACTTAAGTAAATATTTATGAAACAAATCCAAGAGGGAATCAATGAATACATAGATAAGTGAATGGGAAATTCGTATGAGAATGGAGGCAGCCTCTCGAAGTCGTACTGCAGATCCAGCCACCATCAAGCCTGTCATCCTGCCAGCGCTTCAGGCAGTGACTTATTCAAGATCCTCTACGAAAATCCTGGGAGTCAGGCTGACGCCCACATAAAAACCACAAGCCAGAATCTTCGCGTTCTCCCCTAGCCCAAGGCTATCTCACTCTGCTGTGTTGTACCTAAAGAGAGTTATCACTTCATTTGTCTACCGATTTGTGTTTGCCATATAGCATGCCCTATTTGCTTCCAATTTCTCACATCTGGTTCATTTCTGCTCTTTAACTCCAAACAGTTGTGGGAGTCTTTCCCATTGCTAAAGGGGTTCCTCTCTCCTCAGCAGGTTACCCTCCATCACCTGTCTGGTAGACAGGTTTGATTGTTGTCAAACATTGCTGTTGTACAGTTTCTATCCAGTTCTTGGGCTGATCTTTCAGCTGTACCAGTCCTTGAAAGCTGACAGGATGAATTGCTTGCTTTCCCAGCCTTAATGTTTATCTCCCCTCAGATCACACCATCTGCTGTGATTTGGCAGCTCAGGTAAGTGCATTTTTTTTTAACTTCTTTCAGTTGCTCAGCCTCCTACAGATACTGCCATGTCCGTGTTCTCCCTCTCTTCAGACATCATCTCCTTGAAACTGTAGGGTTTATAATGAAGTTGATGGATGCGCCTGGTGCTTTTCTCCTTCCATGCTGTCTGTCATTCTTTGCAGTACATACATTCAATCTGTCCACGGAGGCCTTTGCACGAAGGAGCCAGAACCATCTGTAAAATCAGTATCGGCTGTGTGCTTTCTTCATTCCACTTCCCATCTCTTGTTTTCCACCACTCTTTCCCTTCGCTTCTAAGCCAGAGGGCACAAATGCTGGGCAGACCTCTTTGGCTTATCCCAAAAATGACTCCAAAACTGGAAATTCCACTAAAGAAATGGAAACTTGTCTTTTTTTCCAAATTTGGAAGAAGTGGTGCCCTGGGGCTTGCATGTCTCCTTGGCAGAAACAGGCAGGGGTGGATTCTCAGCCACAGTCTTCTGATGCTGTTCATGCTCTCATTTTCCCTGGCCTCACGACTCCCCCAGTCTACCTTCACATCTAATCAGCATCAGGCATTTATAGTTGCTCCTTATGCCTGGACTTTACAGCACTTGAGCTTTTTCAAACTCTGATGTAAAGCCATGTTTCCAAAATCCTTTTAGAGGAGGGTCAGAAACTTTTTCTCTGAAACACCCAAGAGTGACTAGTTTAGACTGTGCGGGCCATATGGAATCTATCTCAACTACGAAGCGGATGAGTGCGGGTGTGTTTTGGTACAATTTTATGTACAAATGCAGGCAGTGAAACAGAGTTGGACATGGGCCATAGCTTTCTGACCCCTATTTTAGAGCATCATCTTTGATTTTGAAACATCTACCATGCATTCCCTCTGTATTATCCATTTATTAAGGAATCGTGAAACTGTACTGAATTATTACATCAGCCAGTAGACTCTACTTCCATACTGGTTAAAACAGTTTGTGTGTATGAATGTGTATTAGCATGCAATCCCAGCAGCTCTAATTAATTAAATGATTTCAGAGGGGCTTGAATTGGTCTTCTGGATTGGAAGTATTTATGGCCTTTATGACCCCTATTATAATATTATACATGCACTACTAGATCATTTATGACCCCTATTATAATATTATACATGCACTACTAGATCATTTAAACACTGTTTACGCGAGTAAATAACAGACCCTGTTGAGACCAGTACCTAAGTTATTCCCTGGTTCTAACACGCTTCCCTTGGGAACTGCATTATCTGCTTCAAGCCACCATGGAGCCCTTTAGCATACTGTAACAGAAGACAGAGTCACTTAGTACCCTGCCAGCAACTATGTCCCCTGAGATTGTCACAACACTGGGGAAAATCTGTCTCATGTTTGTTTAGCTTTATGCATTAGTTACAACAATCAATACGGTGGAAATACCGCTAAATCTTTTGGAGATGCCTCTTAATGAACTACCAAGTGCCACTTCCTGGTAGCAAATATACACAAGTTTTTCTGAGTACGAGAGGTTTTATATGTATAACATACATATATTCATCTTATGTTATAATTATCATACAATGCATATTATATTTTACAATCCGTATATGTGTAATTTCTAATTCTCAGAACACCTGATCTTATACTTGAGCAAACTGAAACCTAGATGTTAAGCAGCCGGTCCAAGTTACATAACTTAGGCGTCTCTGCCTCTAAAGCACATGCTTAATCACCATGTAATGGTTTTTTTTTTGTTTTTTTTTTTTTTTTTTGAGAAAGAGAGAGCATGAGCAAAGAAGCAACAGAGGGAGAGGGAGAAAGAGAATCTTAAGCAGGCTCCATGCCTAGCACGGAGGCTGATCTCACAATCGTGAGATCGTGACCTGAACTGAAATCAAGAGTCGGTCCTTAACTGACTGAGCCACGAGGTGCCCCTGTAAATGGTTCCTCTTAATATGATATTTTCTATATCTTTGCTCAGCCCCACGCATACTGTGAAAAGAACTCTTTGGGTTAGTATTCGATGCAAGCTTGATGAACAGTAAATGTTCCTTGAGTAATGAAAGATGTCCTCTCACCAAAATTTGCCCCTCAACACTCCTGTCGTAATTAAAAACATCACCATTTGCTGAATATCCAAGCTAAACACCACCCAGACATCCATCCTTTATCTCACTTGCTCTTAGTTCTCCATCCCATTGGTCACCATGATGGTTAATTTTAGGTATCAGCGTATCTGGGCCATGGTGTCTAGATTTGATCAAACATTGTTCTGGATGTTTCTGTTGAGATTATTTTGGATGACATTGACATTTAAATTGGTAACCTTTTAATGAAGCACACTGTCCTCCATAATGGGGGTGGGTCTTATGCCATCAGTTAAATGCCTTCAGAAAACAAAAGTTGACCTCTCCCTGACTCCCCACCCCTGGGCAAAAAGGAATTCCACCCACAAACTTGGAATTGCAACATTGGCTCTTGCCTGAGTCTTCTGTTGGTTCTGTTTTTTCTGGAGAACACTGAGCAATACAGTCACCAAGACTTTCTCTGAAATATTCTTCCTCATCCTGCAGTGACTCAGGGGCCAATCTTTTGACTTATAACCTTTCTGCTTCTAGTTTCTCTAATTCTCAATCTGAAATTAGGTCAGTGGCTCTGAAATGCCTGCAGAATCAAATGCAGGCTTCATGGCATGACATTCAAGGTCCTTCCCAGTCAGGGCCAGTTCCCCTGAGCTCCGTTGCCCATCCCACCACGCCTAACCTCACCACACCAGTCAGCATTCCAGGATCATGTCTTCTTTGCTCACCTCTGGGTGAGAAAACTGTTCTTGCCTTGCTTTTTGTGTTGAGAAATGTTCTTCTGGCCATGTGAGTAAGAGTTCCAAGGACTGGGTATTAGTCAAGTCAAAGTAGAAGATTCAGGCCCCAGCCTGTTGGTTGGCCTCATCACTGACTTTGGATCATGAGTTAAAAGCAAGAAAAGGGTTCACCCTTTCCTAAGAATGCTTTCCTTATCTCTATAGATCATATAAATCCATATACACCCTTTACACTCTATTCGCAATGAAAGAACACCAGTTGAAGGAGAAACAATAAATCATCTACTCGCTCACTCAGCACATTGCCAGGCTATTATTTTGACTGCATTTTCATTCACCTGTTGTTTTTCAGTTAACTACCACAGTATCCTCATTATGTTTTCACCAGGTAGCCACACCTTCAGCAAAGGGATGATGGGAGGAAGGGGCCCATAACACCTCCAGGGTAATTTTAAAGTCTTTTGTTTCATGTTGTACTGAATTTCCTCAGACTGATTTCTGACTACCTGTCATATATGTTTCTTTTGTTCATTAGAATGTAAGATTAGGGTTGCCTTAAAATTCCCTTTGGTGAATTGTTAAGAGCTGTGAAATGTTATCAAAAGGTCACTGAAACACATGTACTAGTAGCTTTTAAAGTTAACAGACAGCATGGCCAATTCTATATCTGGAAAATGGCCCAGTCAAGAATGCAAATACACGGGGCGCCTGGGTGGCTTGGTCGGTTAAGCGTCTGACTTCGGCTCAGGTCATGATCTCACGGTCCGTGAGTTCGAGCACCGCGTCGGGCTTTGTGCTGACAGCTCAGAGCCTGGAGCCTGTTTCCGATTCTGTGTCTCCCTCTCTCTCTGCCCCTCCCCTGTTCATGCTCTGTCTCTCTCTGTCTCAAAAATAGATAAACGTTAAAAAAAAAATTAAAAAAAAAGAATGCAAATACAGTACTCCCAATATTCATTCATTCAGCAAAGGAGACTGAGTTCCCCTCCAATGTGCCAAGTCTAGGAACATAAAAATGAATATAGCATAGTTTCTACCTTAAAAAACTTATAGTCAAAGGAAGAAGACAAGTCATATCAACTAACTAGAGCTTTTATATCATGAATAATACTTACAAACCTAGAAAGAGTTGTACATAAACTTAGGAGTGGTCAAGAGGGCCCCACCAAAAAAAAAAAAAAAAGGAAACAAAAGGGATTTGGAGCTGAGTCGAAAGTTTTATTTAGTTGAAAATCTGACTTGGTTTAGAGAACAGATTATCAAATTGTGGTACCCAGATCAACATAAGCAACATCATCTGGGAATTTGTGAGAAATGCGGACCCAGGCCCCAATTCAGACCTCCTGAATCGAATACTCTGGGATTGAGAAGCGCCATCTGTGTTTTAGCATGCCTTCTAGATGATTCTAGTGCACACTTGAGTTTCTGGATCACTGATGTAAAGAACAAGTTCAACCGAAAACGTGTCTAAGAAATGGGTGTGCAGGAAAGGGTTCAGGAGCACCCCAGAGAATGAGGACTGTAGACTGAGGACAAACTACAAAGAATCCTAAATGACTTTCTAAAGTTAAGACTTTATCGTCTAGGGCATGAGGAGTGTTTTAACTAGGAACGTGTGATAATTGGATTTGTGATTTTAGAAAAATAGCTATAGTAGCAGTTTGGAAGATGAATTCAAGATATGCAGGCAGTAGGGGAAATGAGAAACGACTGTAAAAGTTCAAGGCATTGGTGTTCTGAGCCTGAATTAAATAGCCAGAGGCTTTGAGAATGGAGAAAAGATGGATTTGAGTGCCTTTTAGAGTGTGAAATTGCCAGTACTGTTTTTTGTTGTTTTTGTTTTGTTTTTTACTAAATATCTAAATATTAGAGAAGAGGCAAAAGATTCAGCTCCTTAATTTTGGGGTGCATTTTGTCGTTCAGCAACTGAATATTCAGTTCTCTTTTTTTATTATTTTTTAAAATGTTTATTTATTTTGGAGACAGAGCAGAAATGCACACGTGAGCAAGAGAGGGCAGAAAGACAGAATCCCAACAAGGCTTGGCCTTGTCAGAACAGAGCCTGAAGTGGGGCTTAACCCCACCAATCATGAGATCATGACCTGAGCTAAAGCCAAGAGTCAGAAGCTTCACTGACTGAGCCACCCAGATACCTCTCACTTCTCTTTTAAATGGAATGAGGAAGAGAAGAAACTTTGCAAGTTGGTGGCTGAGGTGAGCGATCAGAAGGCACATGAGAGAGAGGTAACTTTCGAGATTTGAGTTATGGTGTCTTGGGGTATCTGTTAAAATATCTACAGCAGTGATCATGTGGAATATTTATGTTGGTATTTCCATTGGCTTTTTTTTTAATCTTGATTTCTTGCTATTTCCTATTCGACTTTTGGAGCACTCTAATAACAAAGAGATTACATATTCTGTATGAATTTCAATTCACAATAAAAATTCTACATGGGAATTTGACTGTGTGTATTACCATAGTCGCCGAAAGGGTCTCTTTGAAAATGACTCTAGTAAATGGCAGCCCCAGTCTCCAAACTTTATATCATAATTTTGTTCAGCTGGTAATTGTGTAGGCAGGAATATTACTGGCATGACTGCTCGGAACTCTGTTGAATATTTTTGTGTGCTCTTTGATTCTGAAGACCTTTAAAAATAACTCTGGGTAGTTTCCTAAGATATCCAACAACAGTCAAATGAGGAGAACATCTGTGACCCTCAGTCCTATTTGTCTTCATATATGATTCAGGGGGAAAACTTTTTAATTTACATTTATATTCTCTAGATGAACACAGTGCAGCAAGTAGGACGTAGAAGAAGGAGCCAATCATTTCAGCTACTTTAAAGGTCCTTCCAGAAGTCCATGTTGACACATTGACTGGAGCACCTCCATATTTGTCTCCTGCATGGATTCACATTTGCTCTCTGTCTTACCTACCTCCAAAATTCACCCTCTGGGAGAGAGTGCCAAAACCAAGTCCCCTAAAATCTGAGCCCCTGCTCTCAGAGTCAACAAAATGCGAAGAGACCCCAAAGATTTGTACTCCCCGCAAAGCAGCACTGAAACAGGAACTGCTTACATTTAGAATTTGGTGATGACCTTATGCCCACACAGAAAAGAGGGGCCAGTCTCTTCCCTAGTTTGAACTACAATGCTGGAGTGACAATTAAGGTTACTGACTAGACTCAGAATTAGCTCTCTTGGCTGCTTATTATCTGCATGACCTTGGGTGAGTTACTTTGCCTTCTTTTTAAAGGGGGAAAAAAGAATTCCTCCACTGATCTTTGGGAATGAAGGGAGCTAAAACCGAGAAAGCATTCTCTATAATGCTCTCATATTATTATTCTTAGACATTATTCTTGTCCTTATTATTTTTAATGCTTGGAGGCTTCAGAATCCTGGCCTGGCCTGCTGGACAGGAAACCACGTTCTGAGCTTAGAGGGTTATTTTAATGGAGTCTTTCTTAAAAGAGGCAGCCAGAATTTTATCAATCTGTATACTTTAGCATTATCCTAATTTAAGAGCTCTACCATAATATTTCTCGTTTAATACCGAGGTTCAGCATTATGTCTTGCAATGTTTATGTTCATTATTATTCACCTCATTTTAACAGATCTATAGAGTATCCATTCAATAGGATATAAAATGATGAACAGACTGTTTTCAATGTTTAATATTCTTTGAAAACACATATGTTGAGTATTTACCCATGCTTGGCATTGATTAATTTTTCCTAATATTTGCATAGATACTTGACATATTCTCCATCAGATGTATCCTTTGACTCTCATAGCACTCTGATAGGAAAAACTTACTGAGAAACTTCCTTTTCCTTCTACTTACTACAGCTTGACAAATCCTGATTTTATTCCTTTTAGATTTCACTTGGGTTCTGCTCCTGTCTCCAAATTGCCCCAATCATTTAAAATTTTAATGCATATTACAAAGGATTGCCCCATTCATTGTCATTAACAACTGAATGAGTCAACCTAATAGTCTGTCAGAATATGAATGTCTGAAGGATGTCTGTGTCTCATTTGAATATGAAGCTTTTGTTAATTATTGTTCTGTCATCATGTTCTAAAATATGCCTCCTCCTTAAAATTATCTGGAAGATAATTACAAAATTTCCTTGAGTGAGACCTACTGAACATGTGCCCAGCATTTCTGTAGGGTAAGGATATAAGAATGCATACATTTTAGAGTCCCAGGCTATTCTGCTGTGGAGATGATTGCATTGACCCAGGGTATAATCAGTAGTTCTCTCCACTCTGTGTCCCAGTACAGACCATCCCTCCCTCTGTAGCGATAGCCAAGCTGTTATAATCTTTTCCTTTTTTGCGATTAGCCTCCTTCTCCTTAATGAGAACCCCTTTTTATATGGCTGTTAGAGAAGAACCCTCAAGCATATACCCTTATGCAATAGTAAGCTCTGTGTTGCCATTTCCCATTTCCTAAATATGTATATCATTAAATCAAAAGATTCAAAACAGTGTATTAAACCATGTCCCCTACCATAGTAACTCTTCCCTTTTCTTGTCTTATTTTTCTGTTGGAATTTTAGACCTCGGATATTATTTTTATGGGGGAAATTCTTAAATGGAACTTTGTTGCCACTTAAAGATAGATGTATTTTTCTGTTCTCATATGATCCATTTAAACTCACCATCAAAGTGAACTATGGACTCATTTTGGGAAGAAAATATATCCCATAGACCATAATTCCCCAAGACCTTTATTTATTTGATTTCTGCTCCCTGGGATCACGGCCTCATGACATGCAATTCTCCGTACTGTGAGCTTCCCAGGAAATAGCATTCATAAAAATCATTTCACAGCAGACTTCAATGCCAACCCAACAATAAAATATTCCAGCACATTCTCACACTGAAGGCAGCTACGGACAGCCACTGCTCCTTTCTTTTTACATTGAAAAGACATCTTTTGCTAAAGACATCAAAGATATCTACGGAACAGACTACCCAGCAAACTCTTTTTAATAGAGGTGTCCTTGGATGTCAAACGCCAATATAATCTAATGGGAACTTTAATAATTGCAGCTATTAGAGACTTAACGATACTATCAACACAGAAATCTCTCCAATTCATTTTTTTTTTTTTTCAAATGAAGGAATTTTGAATATAAAACGGAAGGGACTCCACATCCACAAAATGTAAGGGGATCTTCAAAGCTGACTGTAAAATCCTCCCTCTTGTCTAGGGGAAGAGATATCCTCCACTGTACGTGCTCTCTGTTGAGTCTCTTTCCACCAAGGGTTCTCTATGCCTCAAAGCCCTCTCATTCCTTCCTCTCTCTCAATCCTACATCTTACTCCCCTTACCTTTGCGTGTGGTGTATTTAGTCGTCCATCAGGTGCCATCCAGTTCAACTTTGTTTGGAACAGAGTGGGGGGATGGAGGGGAGTTTTCTGATTCAGAAGAACCTCTACAAGATATTCAGACTTTTACACATAGACTTTTTCTTGGAATATCTTCTGTCCTTTACAATAAAAATGACAAACACATAGACCAGGACCCCTTTCTTTGACTTCATAAAGCTACGTGCCCTCTGAGCTTGTTTTGTTGTGTTTCTGTGAGAGGCAAGGGGCATGGCTTCCAGTAAATAGCTCGATTTGTTATTCATTCTTTCTTTATCAGCACAGTGATAGTCACAAGTAGAAAGAAGGCGGTTAAATAGTTTGCTGTGTTCAGAGGAATTGGGAAGGCTGATCTTACAAACTAAGGTAAATGAAGGCTTTAGCAAATATGTAATTTTGAGCTATATATAAGCAGCCACAATACAGTGGAAAGACACATGTATTGTGCATTATAGTTCCTGCTCTTTTACACTAACTAACATTTTTGGAAAGAATAAATTTGAATAGAACAAATTCTCTCTGGGCAGTGGTTTTCTTATCTGCAGACTGAGGTTTGAGTAATAGTCTTCATGATGCTTGTAAATGCACAATTCTGACTTGAAACCCAAAACATAAATTGTGTTTATGATTTCTCATAATACTTCTTTTTTACTCTCATGCTAATCCATTCTTTTCTTTGCTCTCTGATTGTTCATATATGACCCAAGTTTTAAAATACTAACAAATCACATTTAAATTTTATTCTGGGGCAACTGGGTAGCTCAGTCAGTTAAGCATCTGACTTCAGCTCAGGTCATGATCTCATGGTTTGTGAGTTTGAGCCCCTCATCGGGCTACACACTCACAGCGTGGAGCCTGCTCGGGATTCTCTCTCTCTCCCTCTCTCTCTCTGCTCTTCCCCAACTTGAACTTTCTCTCTCTCTCAAAATAAATAAATAAACTTAAAAAAAAGAATAAATTATATTCTAGAGGGTTTTCTTTATAGGTTTATTTATTTTGAGAGAGAGAAAGAGGGAGAGAGAGAGAGAATCCCAAGCAGACTCTGCCCTGTCAGCACAGAGCCCAACATGGGGCTTAATCTCACAAATGGTGAAATCACAGCCCGAGCCGAGATCAAGAGCTTAGCCAACTGAGCCACCCAGGCGACCCTCTTCTAGAGGCTTGATATCATTCATTCCTGCCTAGAATTGGGAAACTGATTTCTGTGATCTTTATCTCTCCAGATATTTTTGTGGAAGACTGAGTAAATTGGATGTACATCATTTAAGAACATGTTCCCATCATTTAAGAACATTTATTGCCTCCTAGTATCTTTTATTTCTATTTATGTTCCCTACAACGTTTAAAAGCAATTTGTAGTTATTGTAACAATCCACTTCGGAATATTTCAGTAGGCATCGCTGAAAATGGCATCTTCCAGTGTAACCACTATGCCATTGTCACATGTTAGAGAAAACAACAGTAGTTCAAAAATATCTACTAATATACAGACCACATTTGCATTTCTCCTGTTAGTCCCCAAGTGACTTTTATAGTTGGTTTGTTTTTCAATCGCGAATTCATCCAAGGTTTGCAAATTGCTTTCGGCTGTTATATTTCTTCATTTTTCCTTTAAATCTGGAACAGCAGTCATCAAACTATGGCATGGGACACTTCTGCGTGGTTTGTTTTTCTGTCTCAATCTAACAAGGATTTTTACATTTTTAAAGAGTTGTGAAACCAAACAAAAATAAAACAAACAAAAAACAAGGAAGAATATCAGACAGACAGCTTATGAAAGCGTGAAAGCTTGGTGGCTGCCTGTCACAGGAAATGTTTGTTGATTCCCTTCTGATGGAGGAAGCACTGTCCTCACCTTCTCTGGTTTTGGACAGTTTCGAAGATTCCAAGGCAATCACCTTAAAGAATGTGTCACAGATTCCAGATCACTTCGATGTATTCCTCACCACTAGACCCAGGTTGAAGACTTTTGTTGGGAACATTTCAGAGCTGGATTTGTACGTCCAGAGAAACATCACGTTAAAGAAACACGTGTCAATTTGTCCCCCTATTGACAGTGTGAAGTTTGACCATTTTGTTAAACTAGTGACTGTCACGTGTCTCTTTGCTAGGTGTATAATTTTCTCTTTATAAATAATAAATAATCTGAGTGATGATACCTTAAGATTGCATGACTATCTTATTTCCTAACCAACTTCACCCAATAGTATAATCATCTTTTAGTAATCCTTGCCTGAATCACTTATTACATTGGAAACGTGTACTATTCTACCATTCAATCTGGCTTTATCTGGCATTATTCGAAATAGAAAAATCCTACTCCTTTTTCTTCTCTCCTCTTTGTCTTTTCTGTCTCTCACTGTGATTTTTTTTCCCATATATGTTTAACACAGTGCTGTTAGTGATATTATCATTAGTTGGATGCCAGATTGTCTCTAACTTGTCTAATGGGAGCCCTTCAAGCTAGCACCTTTACCCTGCTGACATAAGCTCATTTGGACTTGAATGCTTTCTTAATTTCTAGCACATATTGTCTGAGCCTTATCCTGTACTTTCCTATCCCTGGAAGAATCAGCCAATTCTCTGAAGAACCTGATTTCTTTCCGTGGAGAATGCTATTTAGAAACCACGATCGGGGCATCTGGGTGGCTCAGTTGGATGAGCCCCCGACTTTGGCTCAAGTCATGATCTCCTGGTCTGTGAGTTGGATCCTCACGTCAGGCTCTGTGCTGACAGCTCGGAGCCTGGAGCCTGCTTCGGATTCTGTGTCTCCCTCCCTCTCTCTGTCTTGTTTGTTTGCTTAAGGACTACACAGTGTTATGTTGTGTGGATACAACATAAACTATTCACCATTCTTATTGGGATAGGCTTCTTTGATTTTGTGTTCCTGTAGCTGTGTCGTCAAATGTATATGTCACTGTATGGAACTTTGCCAGACTTCCCTCCATAGAAATCGCAGCATCTTGCATTTTCTTGTGCAGTGTCTGAGAGTATCCCACGGCCTCACTAAGCGTGGCATTTAGGTTTTGAACTCTATCAATTTGAGACGTAAGAAATGATACCTCAATCTAATTGTAATTGGTTTTTATTTTATCACGTTTGGAGTGCTTTAGTGGCCACTTGCATATACTTTTATACTTATTTTTTTATTGAAAAAACTTTAGTTGTAATTTATTTTTAACATTTATTTTTGAGAGAGAGACACACAGCATGTGTGGGGGAGGGACAGAGAGAGAGGGAGACACAGAATCTGAAACAGGCTGCAGGCTCTGAGGTGGGAAAGAGCGAAAGTTTCTGTTGCTCTGTAGCCTTGCTGTCCCTTGATGTTGTCAAGTATTTTAGATTTTGGCCACTTAAGTAAATGTGCAGTGTTTTGACATTGCTGTTTGAATTTGTGATTTCCTAATGACATGCGATATCAAACATCTCTTCGTATGGTTATTGCCACGGTAGATCTTCTTTGATGAGATGCTTGTTCAGGTATTTTAAATATATTTAGAAATGGTTGTTTGTTTTCTTATTGTTGAATTTTATGAGTTTATAGTTTTATATGTTACATTAAGGTCTCTTATCCATTTAGAGTTAATTTTTGTCAACACAGTAAGATTTGTGTATAAGTAATTCCCTCCCTCCCTCCCCCCCCTTTCTCTCTCTCTCTCTCTCTCTCTCTCTCTCTCTCTCTCTCTCCCCCTGGCGTGTAGACATCCAGTTGCTCCAACACCCATTGTTGAAAAAGTTGTCTCTGTTCCATTGTATTACCTTTGCTCCTTTGTGAGAAATCAGTGACCCATATGGATGTTGGTGTATTTCAGGGGTCTCTCTTCTGTTTCATTGACCTATTTGTCTATTGGTCTGTCAATTCCACTCTGTCTTGATTACTGTAACATTAAACTAGGCCTTGAAGTCAGGTAGTATCAGTCTTCTGACTTTGTTCTTCTCTTTCAGTTTTGAATTGGCTCTTCTTTGTCTTTTTCGTCCCCATATACACTTGAGAATCAGCTATTCAGTACCCACAAAATAACTAGCTGAGATTTTCATTAAAGTTACACTGAATCTATAAATCAAGTTAGGAAGAACTGATAGCTTGAAAATATTGAATCTTCCTATCCACAAACATGAATATCTCTCTATTTCTTTAGTCATTTGATATCTTTCATCACAGTTTTATGGTTTTCCTCATATAGATCTTACATATCCTTTGTTAAATTTATATCTAAGTATTTTGTTTTGGGGAACGTAATGTAAATGGTATTGTGTTTCATTTCAAATTTTACTACATCACTTCTGACATGTAGAGAAAAGCAATTAACTTTTGTATATTAATCTTAAATCCTAAAACCTTGATATTGTCACTTAATAGTTTCAGATTTTTTTTCTCCGTCCTTCCAGATTTTCTACAAAAACAATTAAGTCACCTGCAAACAAAGATCGCTTTATGTATTCAATCTAAATATGCATACATTTAAAAATAAATAAATAAATATGCATACATTTTATTTCTTTTTCTTATCTCATTGCTTTAGCTGAGACTTCCAATACAATATTGAAGGAAGCAGTGGCTGGCAAGGGAGCATCCTTGCTTTGTTCCTGATCTTAGTAGGGAAGCTTTGAGTTTCTCCCCATTCAGTATGTAGGGTTTTATTTTTTTTTATTTTTTTTTTATTTTTTATTTTTTTTTAACGTTTATTTACTTTTGAGACAGAGAGAGACAGAGGATGAACGGGGGAGGGTCAGAGAGAGAGAGGGAGACACAGAATCCGAAACAGGCTCCAGGCTCTGAGCTGTCAGCACAGAGCCCGACGCGGGGCTCGAACCCACAAGCCATGAGATTGTGACCTGAGCCGAAGTCGGACGCTTAACCGACTGAGCCACCCAGTCACCCCTAGTATGTAGGGTTTTATAGGTGTCTTTGATCAAGGTAAGAAAGTTCCTTTCTATCCCTAGTTCATCAAAAGTTTGTATCAAGTAGGGGTATTGGATATTGTCAGATGCTTTTTCTACACCTTTTGAGATGATCATGAGATTTTTCTTCTTTAGTCAATTGATGTGATGGGTTACGTTAATCGATTTTTGAATGTTGAACCAGCCTTACATACCTGTGATAAATCCTACTTGATCATGGGTATAAATATTTTTTTAAATTTTTTGTTGGATTTGATTTACTTATATTATGTTGAGAATTTTTGCATCTACCTCCAAAAGAGATAGTGGTCTCTAGTTTTTATTTCTTGTAATGTTTTTGTCTGGTTTTGTTTTCAGGGTAATGCTGGTCTTATAGAATGAATTAGGAAGTATTCCCTCTGGTTCTGTTTTCCAGAAGAAATTGTAGAGAATTAGTATAAATTCCTCCTTACAAGTTTGGTGTTATTCACCAGTGAACCCACCTGAGTCTGGTGCTTTCTTTTTTGGAAAGTTATTAATTGTTGACTCAATTTCATTAATAGATATAGGCCTATTCAAATTGTGTATTTCTTCCTATGTAAATTTTGAGAGATTGTGCCCTTCAAGGTATTGGTCCACTTTATGTAGATTATCAAATCTGTGAGCATAAAACTTTTCATAATACTAATTTATTATCATTTTAATGTCCATGGTATCTATAGAAATGCCCTCTCTTTTGTTTTTGGTATAATAAATTGTGTTTCTCTCCTTCTCTCTTTCTCTCTCTCTCTCTCTCACTCTCTCTCTTTCCTTAGTTAGCCTGCCTAAAAGCTTACCAATTTTATTGACCTTTTCAACAACTAGTTTTTGGTTTCACTGATATTCTCTATGATTTTCTGTTTTTAATTTCATTGATTTCTACTCTAATTCTTATTATTTCTTGTCTTTTGCTTACTTTGGATTTAACTTGCTCTTCTTTTTCTATTTTCCTAAAGCAGAACCTTGGATCACTGATTTTTAGATCTTTCTTCTTTCCTAATATAAACATTCAGTGCTATAAATTTCCCTCTAAGCACCACTTTTGCTGCATCTTGCAAATTTTGATAAATTGTGTTTTCATTTTTACTTAGTTCAAAATATTTTTTAACTTCTCCAGACATTTTTCTCTGAGACCCTTGTGTTAGTTGGAAGCATACTGTTTCATCTCCAAGTATTTGGGTAATTTTCTAGCTTTCTTTTTAACGTTGTTGACTTCTAGTTTAATTCCACTGTGGTCTGAGAGCATTTATATGATTTGTATTCTGTTAAGTTGGTTAAGGTGTGTTTTATGGCCCAGAAGGTGGTCTGTCTTGGTGAGTGGACCCTGGGGGTTTGAAAAGAATGTGTCATCTTCTGTTGTAGGATGGAGTAGTTGATAAGTGGTGATTATATCCGGTTGTTTAAAAGTGCTCTTGAGTTAAAATGTGTCTTTACTGATTTTCTGCTTGCTGGAGCTATCCATTTCTGATAGAAGGATGTAAAAGTCTCCAGCTGTAATAATGAATTCATCATTTTTTTTTGTTGTTCTTTGTTTGTTTCTTTGTTTGTTTGTTTTGCATCTCTAGCATTTTTTACCTCGCATATTTTAATGCTCAGCTACCTCCTTGATCTTACTGGACAACCGACTCTAGATAAGTACATTAAGAGACTTTAGTACTGACCTATAGTAATGGGGGTGGGGTGAGGAGAGAAGGGAGAGAAACGCTAGCAAGGTTTGACTTTGCCAATATCATCATCTACTTAGAGCCACCATTACTCCTACTATTTCTTATGTCCCTTTTTTCTCTGATCTGGTCTTCCCTGCTTCCAGTCACACCTGTCCTCAGACCTAAGCTGCTGTGAGCACATGAGGGCAGACCCCCCCATACCTATTGCTGAACCAAATCCGTTGGTTCCCTTCCCTTACCCCTTGCAACTCTCTTTATTCAAGGGGGCAGACATAGAATCTGCCCTATTGCAATATGCTATTGTAGGTTGAACCCTGAGATCAACCCTTATATAGCCCATGTTTCTTTGTTAAGGACAATGTCTCTATAAACTGACTGCAACCATAATGTGTTCTTAGGAAGTAGGAAATACGTCTCTACAGTTAAACTTGTACCTAAAGCCGGGCTTGTGTTTGGCATACACTCTATGGATCGACTTCATCTCTGTCTTTCAAAAACAAGGAATGAACAACTGAAGTATAAGCTTTAAAATGTGAGATATTGGACTATTCTTCTCATTTTAATTTGAATTCAGATTTACGAATTAAGGTGACTGAGCCAGATGACATCCTGGTCAAACAAAGATTCAGCACACTGCGCCCCAAGATGAATGACCTACAAATCCTTCCCCCTTTGTTTACTTTTTGTGGTACCTGAAACATCCTTCCTCTGTCTTCTTCAAGTACAAGTAAATATGTCACACCTCCCACTGCTATTATTTCGCAGCTGAGGGAACTTCCAGGTCACTTTTCTCCTAATACCACTTTCATGGTATTTTTGGCTTCTCTTTCAGTTATGTCACTGCACTTCTGTTATGACCACTGGGTTACTAAACCATTGAAAGTAAAATTCACAGTGCTTAGCTCTGAAACCATTGTGCTTAGCACTAAAACCTCCTAGTTAACAATAAAAAAAAATTCTACACAAATCCTCCATATGCACACAAATGTACACATGCATAAAATCAACTACATTCCAATCTTTTCCATAGCTTCGTTGATAACGTGCAAGAATGTTTATACTTAGGACTTTTGGGAAATAAATGTGAAACACAAATAAAATACCCAAGGGTAGGGAAAAGGATGGATGCGTATATATTGATAGGCAATATATCAATTGCAAATATATGCAATATGTATCAATTGTATATATTGTAGGAGAAGTGAAAGAGTGAAATAGATGTTAAACTGGGAAGCCATACACAAAATAACCAACTTTCCATATTTCTATTTATTTTGCAAAGCAAACTCATTCACTGCTTTTAATTCAGATGTCTATCAGGACACCTGTACTTGTGGACAGTTTAATGAACATGCACAAGAAATTCGAATCTGCTGCATGAGTTGAGGCAATGTTAACAGATTTCTCTGTGTTTAACCTGACGAACTAAATCAGGTATAAGAAGTGTCTAAAGAATTTGAGACTGATAATAATCCCAAGTTCACGGGAATTTTTGAAATTCTCTGCAATGTTATATATGCTTAGGTGAAATCTCTCTTAAGAGATTGTCAACAACTTGGGAAAGGGAAAATGGCAGTCCTAAGGGAATGCAGGGGTACAAAAAGCCGAATAGCAATTCTTGTTTAGTAAGCGTGTTGTGAACACCCACTATCTTCCCTTTGCAGTACTAAGAATGCAGGTTGTAAAGCTAATAAAACACACTCTTAACCCTGTGGAGTTCACAGTATGGTAGGGTATAAAAGCATGTTCTCCCCCAAATGATGATATTCTGTGCTAAGTCTGTAGAAAAGATCTGATCGGTGTATTTGCAGAGTGTAGTAAATAGAATGCTTAGCTCCACAAAAAAGAGGCAGGGGCAGTTTTCAGAGAAGACGTTGGGAGTATCAGCAGGAGGTGTTTGGCCTTCACAGAACAATGAAAGGAGAATTCAAGCCCAAGGCAAAAAGGCATGACCATGCCTGGCACATTCTATTGACTGCTAGAAGTTCAGCAAGGTAAGGACCCAGGCTTCCCTGCTTGGGAGCATTAAAAAGAAGTGTTTAGTCTGATTGCAAATACTCAGGGTTTTCATGGAAAGGAGTTTGGGCTTGATTCCGAAATAATGGTGATGCAGTAAAGATTGATTCTTGTGGACACTTTGAGAATGTTCCTGTATAATGTTTCTTTCAGACACTGGCTCTGATTCACATGCACTGGCTAGGAAACCAATTGAAACACTCGGGAGTCCAGATGGCACAAAGACTACTCTTAAGGTGGCTGTTAGAAGCAAAACTCTTTAGGTGACTCTCATTGTAACTCTGCAGGGCAATAGAGAGCGGTATTCCCAGCTGGTCTCACTCCAGTCCTTCCTTTAGTCTCAATTGTTCTCTTCCAGAATGTCTCCCCTAATGAACCTGATCCAACTGGATATCCCTTGATTATCCATCCTGCCATCACTCCCGTCACTTACTGGCTCTTTTTGCTCCCTCTTTGTTCCTTTGTCATTTTCATGTGTTTATGCATCGTCTCCTGACCTCAACCATTCTGTTCACACAGTAAACGTTCAGCAAATTCTCTCTATTGTTTTTGATTAGCTGACTATCCCGTAAGACTTAAGAAATAGAAGAGTCTGGGAATTTCAGCAAAAGTGTATCATAATAGAGGAAGCCCCCATTAGGTAACAGAAAAATTGAGCCTGCTGGCTAACATATATTATGGCAACAGAGGGAAGACTAGAAAAGCAAACACAGTATTAGAGAATAGTCTCTGAAAAGAAAGGAAGAGAAGAATTAATAAAGGCTCACTCTCTGAGAGATCAATCACACTTTGGCTACAGGACTAGCTTTTGAGAATGTTGGACCAAACGACTGCCTTGGAATATTTGTTTTCTTACCAAGTAATTTTCCATGATTTTTTAAAATATAGTAAAAGTGCTTAATATGCCTTATAAACGTCACCGGCATATTTTCAATACAATGTCATTTCTCCAAGCCACAAAGCCCTTTCAGCCCCGTAATTTCCATCAGCACAGTCTGGATTCAGGGAAGCCCTACCAAGATTTTGGTGGCAGATTTCCATCACTACAAAACAGGACCAGTTTGGAAATGAGGCAAATACCAATTCATTCTGAGAGAGAACATGGAAGCCGAGACATGATGAGCCTGGCCCACATCCTGGACTCCGGTTGCCTGGTAAACAAACAAAGCCTGGCATTCATCTGCACGGGAGGATAAGGGAGGTTACAGAAAGTGTTTTTAGGACATCCAATGATAGGTGAAAGTTGTCTCAAGTCCAAACAGCCCCGGGATTATCTTTAATGCCATTACTTACCTGCTATTATATATTGAAGAAATTTGATGACAGTGTGTGTTTATAGGCATAACCGTGTGTTAATAACCAAGACTAAACGATATAAACAGAAAAACAGAAGATGACACAGATGTAAATGTGAGAACTGCCTTACCCTGATACGTTGCACGTCAGCTCAGAGAAACTGAACTAAGCTGTTGCTTTGGCAACGTGAAAAGTACAGGGAAGACCTCTTCCCAAACGCCCCACCTTCACCCTGCGCGGTTATCTTCCAACAAGATCTTTACTTTCTCGTAGGCTTTTATCTTGGGGGAGGAGGTTTGAATAAGATCAATAATTTAATTTCCTTGCATAGCAAGAGAAATAATAGGGGGGGCAGAAGATAAATGAGGAAGGACCCTCAGAGGATGAAAGGAGGGCCTGGGAGAATTGAAGTCGTCTCCTTAGTTATTTGGTCTCGGGGGATGCCTGTGTCAAAAAAAAAAAAAAAAAAAAAAAAAACGGGCGAGAAAAGCAAATGCAGAGAAGGGCACATCCGAGGACTTGGCCACAGACCAGAGGCAGGTCTGGCACCAGAGCTCTCAGTGGGGAGAGGCTTTTTTCCTTCCCAGAGAGTTATGGACACATAAACACTGTTTAGGTAGGTCTTTCATAAACACTTATTCCCTGTTAGAGCTTCCCATTTATTTCCTTCATAGCATTTATTGCCAAGTGGCAAGTAAATTACCCATTTTCCAGCTTGCTCCTTTATTTCTGGTTTCCCCAAAAAGAGAGACCTTGTCTTTTGCACAGTCTCTAGGATTCATCAAATAATACTGTTGAGTCGTCGAATACAGTGATGAATGAATGAATATTTAAGCGCTGCAGAGAGGTTGGTAAGAATGAGCTGAGGAAATGTTGCTGTTGAGTGGGGTGGCATTTAGGGAGGACTTGATAGTTTATAGGAGAGCAGTGTTGGTGTCATCGTGTAGAGCCTAAGATTGCAAGGGCCTACGAGAGTTCTTAAACTGGTTCTCAAAGCTGACCCTGGATCACACACACCATGGCGCGGTCTGTAACCTGTGCTCAGCCCATCCCAGCTCAGCATAGAAGGCCGGGGTAGCATCATTTCCCTGCTCTGCCATATTGGATTCCCAGACACAGACTGCAAAACCAGAAACTCTAAGGAGGACTGTGTTATGCGTCTGTGTTCCAGTGGACGGTTGCCCGTTGCCCCATTGACAACAACTCCCTTCTTCAGAAAGTATTTCTTCAAAGCCACGCTTCTAATAGGGGAGCATGTGGTAGAGTCCTAGCAATCCTAACCATGGGAGTAGAACGTAATCCAAGATGGACTGGCTAATCACAGGCCTTCTTCCTCTACTCCCTTCTTACCTGTTCATCTGGGACCTGAGGTGGTGGTGGTTACTCCAAGCATGGTCACATGACCCAAGCCAGAAAAACCATAGTCCCTTCTTGGAATTTTTTAAATGTTTCCTGGAGAAAAAGAGTGTTTTTCTCTCTTGATTACACTGTTGTAAGGATGTGATCCAGAGGCTGACTGTGGCCCTGGCCCTGGCTGATGGAAAACAGTGAGCTGAGGAAATGAAACCAATGCTCAGAAAGAAGCAGAAATGTAAGGAAATTCCCAGAGCCACATGGGGTCCCTAACTTAGGTCACTACTGCCCCTCCAGAGTTGTGGTTTTTGAGTTTTCCTCTTGAGTCACTGTGCTACTTTAATATTCTTACCCCAAATCCTGTGTTTTAAGTTAGCCTGAAGTCAGGGTGCCTGGGTGGCTCAGTTGGTTAAGTGCCCAACTCTTGTTTTTTGGGTTTTTTTTTAAATGTTTATTTATTTATTTTGAGAGAGAGAGAGAGCGCCAATAGGGGAAGGGCAGAGAGAGAATTCCCAAGAGAATCCCAGTCTCACAAACTGTGAGGTCATGTCCTGAGCTGAAATCAAGAGTTGGATATTTCACCAACTGAGCCACGTAGGTTCATGAGTTCAAGCCCTGTGTCGGGCTCTGCACTGACAATGCAGAGCCTGCTTGGGATTTTCTCTCTTCCTCTCTCTTTCTGCCCCTCCTCCACTCGCTCGTGAGCTCTCTTTCTCTCCCTCTCTCTCAAAGTAAATAAATAAACTTGAAGTTATTATGAAATGAATCTCTGTCATTTGCACCCAAGAAAACCCTAATACAAATAGTTATTCTTTTATATATTTATTTATTTTAATTTCAAAAATAAAACTAGAAAGTGTCATGGGTAGTAATTTTCCCTAGCCTTTGAATAGGCAGCCAGGAGAATTTAATTGTCCACTCAGAGGCTACATTAAGAATAAGAATGTTTCTACCTTACGTTAGCTTTTTCTACTTAGTTTTGTTCTAACTCAAAACAGAGGACCAAACTCCCGTAAAGAGTTAACAGGGGTCAGAAGATTAATGGCTGCAGATGCTCACCTTCCTCATTTCAGTATTAATTCATTTAGGGAAGTGGGTAGATTCTGAAGCAGAATTGTACCCTACTGGATGGAACCCTTCACCCACTGAACTCTAGAGTCTCATTCTGAGGAAAGAATTTAGCATTGGTAGGCCAAAACACAAAACACCACTGATAGTGTGTATAGGAAGAGAGATTTTGCAAGCGAAAATACATCAGCAGGCACCTGGGTGGCTCAGTCAGTTAAGCATCCGACTTTGCCTCAGGTCATGATCTCAAGGTTTGTGGGTTCGAGCCCCACATCGGGCTCCGTGCTGACAGCTCAGAACTTGGAGCCTGCTTCCGATTCTGTCTCCCTCTCTCTCTGCCACTCCCCCGTTCACGCTCTGCCTTTCTCTCTCTCCCAAAAATGAATAAACATTAAAAAAAATAACAATTAAAATTTTTAAAAAAGAAAATACATTACAGTTTAGTCTTTGTCTTTTTTCCCGCTCTTTTTAATTTTTCCTCCCCATTTCAAGGCCTTTGTTTCTTTTTCTATTGCATATGCACAAGAGGGTATTCCATAGAGTCCCTCGTGCTCGGGGAGAAAAGCATGTAATAAAACATGCTCTTTTAAAACACAAGGAATAATGTATAAACATGTTGCACTTGAGAACATGGTGGTTGACTTCCTAGGCCTACATGCAACAGTAGTGACCTCTGTACCCATGACTTAAACCTTGAACAGAGTTATGAAGTGTGGCAAGCAGCTATCCTTTCTTCCTACCCACCATCCAGTCTCCTTACTCCTTGCTAACAGAACTCTCTGATACAGCATTGGTATATGCAGGGGCACAGTATAATCATGGTTGGCTTAAGACGATCATCATGAGCTCTTACATTTTGCCAAGAATTGGTCCAGTCATCAAAAGGATGAACTTGTGACTCTGTCCTCGGCTAGGTAAGACCTAAGGGGAAGACTGCCTAGGGATTCCAAGAAAGATTCCCCACAGAGGGTGGGGGGTGTTGCTCCTGTCCCTTCTCTTCCTACTCAGTCACTATAGTGTGGGGATATGATACATGCAGGTATGACAAAAAGGAGATGAAATAGGCTACCCAAAGATGGAAGAACAAAAAGATGGAAGTCAACGTTAGAGTTATGTTCTAGTGGTCTGCTCATCCATTTATGCAATTATTGGTTATCCACACTAAATGCATCTTAGCTGATACATAGAATTGAAATAGAATTGAAAGCAGTTGCGTCCCCCAGTTTTCATGGTGATAATGAAGAGATGGGTAATAATTAACAAATATTTTTAACATGGAAAAACCAAGTATTTCAGGAGCGTATCATGAACTTTGGGCACAGAAGTTCTGTTGTAAGTCAAGGCCATGCAACTATGAGGCAATAACACAGGTAGAACAAGGCAGAATTGAACTTGATGTATGCTAAAATACACTTGGTCTGGTTTTACTTTATACACCATTTCTCTCGTGGACAACGTTAGCACTTACAGATATGATTAAAAACAGAATAAGTGAACAGAATGCGTAATGGCCCTCAGCTGAGTATCGGAAAATTAAAACAGATTTGAAAACTCTTCTGCAACACTCAGAATTTAAATACATCGAGTATGTCAGCAATTTTGTACTCTCACAGCAAGAGATAAAGAAGCAAAGATAAAGGGATGCACAAAATAGGAATGTCTTTGGGGATATTAAGGCAATTAAGAGCAATATGGAAGTAATCAAAACTTGGTCGACAGACCAAATAAGACCTTATGAAATAAAAATATGGGCCAACATTTGCAAAATGTTGCATGCCTTCAGATTACATGTCTACAACAGAAATCAGGGGTTAGATTTCCATGAGCAGATATGAAACATGAGCAATGGATGAAATGAAAAAGGATTTCCTAGGCTTGAAATAGTCAGTGTTTCTCGGTCTTTCATCATGAGAGGCAAAGCATCGTATGAGTAGAAAACATGCAAAAGTCCAACCAGCAGAGCTCGTTTCAGTTATTGTGAACCACTGTGTTTCAAATCAGTGTGAGCTAGCCAAGAAGTTTTTATGGAGTTTCTAATTTTCTCAGATTATTCTTTCCTGAGATAATAGGGGTTAGAAAGCATGCATAATGAATGCAACCAGTATCCCAGCATGAAACATACAGAAGTGGCTGAAAGGACGCACCAACGGTGGGTTAATGAAACCAAGATACCCACATCAGGGGATACTGTGCTTCTCTGGAGACTTCCCTGGGAGAGAAATAAGAACCACAGACATAGATAAACACAGGGTTTAAACTATCAGTCAATGCAGATCTCATGAATATGAGAATGCAGCCAACAGATGTGACCCAAACCGCACCAGACAGAGGGAAATCATAACGAGGCAGACGAAAAGCTATGTCTCTGTCTGGATTATATGTGATGGGCTGGAAACTGACATATTACAATCCCGATTTCAATGCAGCAGCTGTCATCTTACTGATCCACTTGTGTATCTCTCAACGCATTCGGCCTCCTTTTGGGGTTCTTCCAATGTGGCAGTATCCTAAAAAGATTATTTTAATCATATCAAAGACATTCGAACTTTAGTAACAATGCCACAGAGGAGAGGCAGAGCGGTCGCTTCTGTTGCTAATTTGTTTCATTGCTTCTTACGTTTGCAGCTTTGTTTCATCCAGGCTTACCTCTGGTGTTTGCACTTTGATTAAGGAACGTCTAAATGCTGTTACTGCACCACCCACCCATGCCCCCACCCCTGAATATCAAAAACCCCACCCTGTTTCTTTGGCTAAAAATTGGGGGACCAGATACAGACTGATTTTCAGCCAGGACATGTTCCTGCTGGTTTACTTAGAGAGGGGTTTCCTTACGGTCCCTCAAACAGTTGTGAAAATTCCACTGGGAGCCTGGTGTCTGTGCCCCAAGTATTACACCGACATTACAGTCACCAGACAGAGAAACTGCTAATGAGCCACTCTTAGAATCCATCCACAGGCTGGTAGACAAAATATCTAGAACCTTCAGGGTCATGGGAATAAATCACCTTTCCCGTTAGTGTTCATAAGTGATAGGAAGAGGCCTCCAAGTAAAGCAATGTTTCAAGCCCAAGGAGCATTCCATAACCACAGACATTATTCCAGAGAAAAATTAGCAACACAAACCTCTTCGGCTTTAAAAGGTTTCGAAACACACTGCACATGAAATTGGTAACAAGCCTGCTATGAGGTAACAATCCTGCTGGGAAACAGGAGTGGTGGAGATGTCAGCCTTTTTCCTATTTCCGGAGACTGAAGGGAATAGACAAGAATGCTGTTTATGGCAAAGATATCCGAAGTGTGGTTGCCAATGAAAACTGTTCTTGTCCAGTCGCTGCACAGTCACGGAGGGAAGGATTAAGTGCTTGATGAAAGGAACCCAAACTCAAGGGACTCTTTCTGTCCCAGCCTTGGTATTCACTCACCACCATCTAGGACAGGTCACTTGAGAGCTTTATCTCTAAAATGAGACGTTGGGTGAAATGACCTTTCAAGTCCTGTCCCCTCTCAAGCGCACAGGTACCCAACGTTGACATCTGAGAGGGAGGCAGACGGATCCCATGAACAGAACAGAACCTCTCCCTGAAATAGTCTTCCTTTGGTTAATTGGTTAAGAACTTCTCATCTTCACTTTCCTACATCGAAATCTTGAAAGCTCAAGACACATGTCGAGGGTGAGGGTGGGGCATAGGAAGCTCTTCTGTTTGGGAAAGTGCTTAAATGAAGTAAACAGGTGAGAAAAGGGGATTTGTAGAGTAATGCAAAGGGGTAGAAGCCATTGTGGATTAATCGCCTTCAGGGAAACAGGGGTTTATGCGATGATATCTTTAGGCATAATTAATATTTTATTCAGAGATTAAGAGTGATCCTGGTTAGACCACATAAGCCAAACTTGAGGCAATGAGCTGCTGTGAACCCCAGGTCAACGAGGATGGGCACGACTGTGCTCTTGGGCCAGACTGGAAAATCCTTTTCCTAAAAACCTTGGATACAGTGTAGACTGGCACAGTGAAAAATAACTCATATTCATACAACCTGTGGCAGTTAGCTAACGTATCACAAGTCCCCCAGAATGTAGCAGCTGAAAACAACAATCATTTATTTCTCTATTTTACAGTTTCTGTGAACAGCTTTACTGGGTATTTCTAAAGTCACTCAAAAGATGTCAGACAGCAAGTAGAGCTGTGGTCATCCAAAAACTTGACGAGGAATAGAACCACCTTCAAGGTGACTCCCTCTCCTGACTGGCAAATTGGTGCTGGCTCTTTACGGGATCCTTCAGTTCCTCCCCACTTGGGCCTTTCCACAGGGCGTGTGGTTGTTCTCACCTGAGGAACCGATTCAAGAAGGCAGGGTAGAAGTCGCAGGGCCCTGATCTGGCCTCAGATGTCACACACTTATTTTTGCCCTATTCCATCGGTCATACAAACGGCCTTCATTTGGGAGGAGACCACACAAGAGCGTAAGGACCAGCTGTTGAGGATGATTAGACGCCATCTTGGAGCCTGCGGACCGCACAGCCAGCAAGTGATGGAGGTGGTATTCCCGCCTAGACATCTGGCTCCACAGTCTGTGCTCTTCACCGCTATGTTAGGCTGCCTCTTGGCTGCTACTCATGCCCTCTCACTGACGATGGAGAGAAGTCGAGGAGTCACAAGGGAAGCCAGACTAGAAAGTCCTGTAAACCCTGAGTGAAAAGTTTGAAGTTTTATTTCTTTTCCCCCCTTTCTTTTTTAAAAGAATTTTTATTCTTTTCAAGATCCAGTCTTAGGTTTATAATGCCCTCTAATTCCCCTCTATGAAGACACTTTGTCCTTGCAACATCATCCCAGTTGGGGGAGTGAGACCTGAGTTCTGAATTCCGACCGGCTCGAAAGCAGTGGAGATCGATCCAGCTGGAGCTGCTCAGCAGGGCCTAGGGGCCAGGGACAGGTGGAGCAGGGAAAGGAGGGTGGGCTGGCTCCTTTTCTCAGGACATGGAGGGAATAAAAAGAGGAGGGAAGAGGAGATTTTGCTTACTTTGGTATAAGAGGTATTCTCTAGCAGACATAGGTTACAAGTTAGGAGAGCTTTTATGGTTATCAATTACTGCCTTCTGCAAATAAGTAAGAATCAGGCACAAAAGAATTCCTCAGATTTCAAGGTGAATATGCAAAAAATAGACCCCAAAGAGGCAAGGCCAAAGAAAAAGTGGTGATTTGGATAAGTCTAACCATGTCCTTGTATATTAACAGACAATTAACTTCAATATTGAGAAATTACTGCCTAAAGCTGAAAGTTAATTACATTAGGGTCCTTTCTTCTTACAGTTTGGGTGTGGTCTTCTCAGGAAGTAGAGAAAGCTGAGGAAGGTTTTCCCCCTAGTCAGACACTGATAATCCCTGAATAAAAGTTAATTCACAGGGGCGCCTGGGTGGCTCAGTTGGTTAAGCATCCGGTTCTTAGTTTTGGCTCAGGTCATGTTCTCAAAGTTGGCAGATCGAGCCCTGCATCAGGCTCCATGTTGACAGTGTGGACCCTGCTTGGGATTCTCTCTCCGCCCCTCCCCTGCTCTCTCTCTCAAAATAAATAAACTTTTTTAAAAAAGGCACTTCTTAGAAGAAAGTATGCATATAGCTAATAAACACATGACAATTTTGTTCAAGCTTGCTAGTAATCTAACTTGCTACAGAAATATCGATTAAAACACAATATTCCATTTTCTGCTTAGCATATCTGCAAAACTTTTAAATATGAATAATATATAACACTGGCAAAGTTCTAGGGAATAGGCCCAGTGCTACACTATTAATAGACATGTAAATTAGGGCAGGTTATGAGAGGAACACTTGACAGTATTTCTCAAAATTCTACTTCCAAGTGTTATCGTAACGAAATACTCCCACTTGACATATGTACAAGGGAGCCCACTACAAAACAGCATATAATAGTGAAAAATTAGAATCCCAATGTTGAATCTGTAAAGGCCTGGTTAAAAATAATTATGCTATATTCATACTGCAGAATTTCACCCAGTGGCTTAAAGGACTACGGAAGATCAATACATACCAACCTGAAAAATTTTCTAGGCCATACTGTTAAATGAAAAAAGCAAGTACGGTGTAAGAACTGTAAGAACAATAAGTACAGTATAATTTTATTTATGTAAAAAATAACACAAAACTACATATTGTGTAGATGTGTATCTATAAGTAAATCAATCCAGAGAAAAAGATCCAGAAGGCTGCATATCTCTCTATGAAGCATGGTCACTCCCGAAAAATCGAGTAAGAATTGTTAGTGGGAGGTGGGGGGGGGAGAGAATATAATAGGTAGAGGAAGCTATGAAAAGGAAAACTACAAGTTTTTTAAATAAGAATTTATTCATGCATTGCTTGTGTGAAAGAAAGAAAGAAAGAAAGAAAGAAAGAAAGAAAGAAAGAAAGAAAGAAAGAAGAAAGAGAAAAAAGAAAAAAAAAAAACTGTGAATGTTTTAAACATTCAGGCATTCTAGACCAAGTAGTCAGTGCACAAAAACATTCTGTATGCATACACAATATCGCCTTCTTGCAGTCACATTCTCAGAAAATCAAGCCTTGTTTGCCTGAAACTAAGCAATAGTTTCTGAAAGAATGAAGAGAAATAAACCCATCTATCTCTGTCGTCCGTTGTTAGGTTTAAGCCATACTGTCTTCTGTTTTCTGTCTTGGTAGCCTTCTTACGATCATTGTTTCCTACTCAACTCATATAAAAAGTCTAAAACATAAACCCTCAGTTGAACTGGAAAATTGGACACGAAAAGAGCACTTCAGAAAAAGCCAGGTTCTGTGTTTGAGGCACACAGACTTTCCCACGTGAATATTGCAAATAAAAATAGATCGGTAATCCATGGGCTCTTTCAACATGAAAAAGAGATGTTACACCACCCAAATCTCAACAGATACTCTTACCTTCTCTCCAGATTTGTCTATATAACAATATAAGCTGCCTACTCTATGTGAATGGTACCAATAGTTTGCCTGTTCCTCACACCGTGTTTTCTGTAGTAAATACTTTTGTCTGTTCTAAGACTTCTCCTTTCTTCTATATAGTTACCAGGACTTTGGTCATGGCTGTCTTCCCCACCAGACAGCAAATAGTTTGAGGGTGACTGTGTCTCATTCATTTTGTATCTATCCCGGCACAGTGTCTATCCCAGTGATCAGCCAATAGACAGTTCTTAAAAATTATTGCTCGCTGAATATTCAATTGATATATAAATGCCATGTGTTAAATGAAGCATCTATAGGAGGAATTTTTATCCTTGCAGATCACTGAAAGTTATGAAAGAAAATAGACAAAACACCAAGATATGATTCCAGAATTTTCCAGAACTACAGGACAGATTCTGAAAGGTACAGTGGAAATATTTGGGCACTACAGCTCCTCCTGGCCCGGGGCTATGTCTTCTATCTCTGTAATTTCTTTCTTTCTTTGTTTTTCTAATTAATGTATTTATTTTGAGAGACACGGAGACAGTGTAAGTTCTGAAGAGGCACAGAAAGATGGAGAAAGAGAGAATCCTAAGCAAGTTCCGTGCTGCCAGTATGGAGCCTGATGTGGCGCTTCAGCTTACGAAACCATTAGATCATGACCTGAGTGGAAACCAGGAGTCAGATGCTTAACTGACTGAACCACCCAAGCACCCCTATCACTGTAATTTCTACACACAACACAGTACCTGTTGACCTAAGGGATACTCAGCAGACACTGCTGACTAATGATTAAAGCAGCAAGCAGGCCTAGGCTTTGGAGGCAGATGAGCTTCTGTTTGAATCCCGGCCTGATAAATTTTACCACGTGACCTTCAGTATTCTATTTCTTTAGATCCTCATTTGCCAAATTGAAATTAAAATCTCCATAATCCCCAGGTTGCCCTAAAAGTAAGTGGGTAAAATATTCATGGCAGTGCTTGGGTCTTGAGAAAGAGTATTTGCCTGCCTTCTCTCACGAAGATAGAAACTGGCATTCCAGAGGAGAAGAGATAGTAAAGTCAATCAAAGAATTTTCATTGGCCAGTTTGCGTATGGGCCACCACAAGCCCTTCTTTGTCACCTTAAGTGATATTAATATGTGGCTAAAAGAAGGTACTAGTTTCAAAGGCTTTGTGGTCTTTTTCTCTGTACCCCCTCCCACCCTCCCCAACCACTCAGCTAAATAGAAACTTCTTTGTTCACTTGGCCTCAGTCCTGGCTTCCAAGAGAAAAGCTGAGTCTATGAACTTAGCTCCTGCAGCTTGGATGGTGTAGACTCAAGAGACAAAGCAAGAACAAGAGGGGCAAATATAGGATTTTCACAGGAAGAAGTCATGGTTTGTTCGTGGGAGAGAAGGAAAACCATAGATGAAAGCAAAGAATAGGGAGAAGTGTGAAACTCTTCTCAGCTCACTTTGGTGGAGAGATCTTTGTAGAGAGTTGCTGGAGAGTGTTACAGAGAGTGCACATACACCCTTTTGGGTGCCTAAGAAGTGGGAGAGATCCAGAGATTCAGAGTTAGACGAAAGAACAAGGAAAGGAGATCCTGGTTAGCTGAGTTGGTTGACCGTCTGATTCTTGATTTCACTTCAGGTCATGATCCCAGGGTCATGGGGTCGAGCCCCAAGTCAGGCTCTTCACCGACTGTGGAGCCTGCTTAAGATTTTCTCCCTCTGTCTCCCTCTCTCTCTGCCCCTCTTCTGCTTGCACCTCTCCCTCTCTTTCTCTCTTTAAAAAAATAAGTAAAGGGGCGCCTGGGTGGCTCAGTCGATTAAGCGGCCGACTTCGGCTCAGGTCATGATCTCGCGGTCCGTGAGTTCAAGCCCCGTGTCAGGCTCTGTGCTGACAGCTCAGAGCCTGGAGCCTGTTTCACATTCTGTGTCTCCCTCTCTCTGACCCTCCCCCATTCATGCTCTGTCTCTCTCTGTCTCAAAAATAAATAAACGTTAAAAAAAAAGTTTAAAAAAAATAAGTAAAAAGATTACCATTAGATTTAGTCAAGTTGAGATTCTGGGCTATGTTTTCTATGCACAATACCATGCAAAAATTGGGTTTCCTATTGTCCCAGGCTTTTTTTCAAACTATGTAAAGATTTCTCAGATGATTACATTAGGATTGCCTTTCAAAGTGAAATAAACAATGAAAAAGCCTGCAATTGGCATACAAAAAGTTACATGTGATTGAGGAACACATAGAATAATTAGAGACTGAGAGAGACTAGAGCAAGGTGGTCCCATGTGGAGGGCAGAATCCATTGTGGCACATGCAGCAGGTGCGGGTGGGCAGGACTGAAGGCTTGTTTCTCCAAAGGAAGATGATGGATATTTACAGGTAGAAACCCATACTCCTACCTGTTGTAAACAGGTAAAATACTTGAAAGAGATCAGGCTGAAATGATCTTTACCTCACTGTCAACCACCTGCTAAATGAAAGGGTACCCTTTCGATGCAGAGTGTATTGAAATACAGCCAGTATGCAGAAAACTCTATGTAGTGGTTTCCTAGGGCTGTTTTAATAAATTACCCCAAACTTGGAGGCTTAAATCACAAATGTGTTCTCTCACAGTCCTGGAGGCCAGAAGTTCTAAATCAAAGGGTTGGAATGGCTACACCCCTTCAAGGGGCTGTGTGGGAGCATCTTTTTCATGCCTCTGTGCCAACCTCTGGGGGCCACAGGCCATCCTTGTCTTATGGCCACATCACTGCCATCCCAGCATCTATCTCCACGTTTTCTGTGTGTCTGGCTCGTCGCGCTATGACTCCACTCTGCCTCTCTCATCACATGGCCTTCTTTTCTGTCTGTGTGTCTCTTATAAGGACACTTACCTTTGAATTTACAGCCCACCCAGATAATCCGGAATGGTCTCATCATTTCAGTAATGTTAACTCAATTTCATCTGTAAAGATCCTTTTACCAAACAAGTTAATATTCACAGGTTCCAGGACTTGATGTGTACATGTATTTGAGGGTGGGGGTGAATGAACGTTCAGGATACTATAGTGTACATTTAATCATACGTTGAGTGAATGTGTCTAAGGTAATATAACCGTCCCCAAATCAAGAAATTAGCACCGTGCCAGAAGCCCCCTCCTGCCACTTACCATCACTACCACCACTCCTCCTGCTATTTGTTAGTTTTGTCAGTTGTAGAACTTGATATAAAGAAATCGTCAGTGTGTATATACTCTTACGCAGTGTTGGTGACATCACATTGTGGGACACTCATCATTGTGAGATTCATGAAGCTGTAGACCATTCATTGTGTATGCTTTGTGGTGTCCCCTTGTATAACAATACCACAGTTGGTTTGCCCATCTACAAATGGACATTTGTGTTGTTTACTTTTTGGCTATTTAGAACAATGCTGTTCTCCATATTCTAGTGCATGACTTTTGGTGAATATATGTATGTGTTTCTGTTGGGTATATACCCAAGAGTGACCTTGCTGGGTCAAAGGGTTGTGTATGGTTTACTTTAGTAAATGCCACCAACCAGTTTTGCAGCGGTAAGTCAGGAGGGCCGCCGTTGAACTTAACTTTCAGAGTAACTGTTTTCTGCTGGGCAAGGTAGGGCGTCTGCGCTTGCGCACCCCCCCCCCCCCGCCCCGCCCCGCCCCGCCCCGCCCCAGCCATGGAGGGAGATTGCTCATGTGCCTGCCTCCTCTCGGCTGGGGAGTGTGTTCACGCATGCGCACAGCGCCCCCCCCCCCCCCCCCGACTGACGTCACCGAAAGGGAGATTCTGCAAACTTTTTAGAAAACTTCCCGGAGGTTGAGCTAATTATGCTTCCGGTGTTTTTGTGAGAACTAGCGGAACGCACTTTTGGAGAAGTGATTTGTGAAGCAAATAAACAGTCCGCACGAGATGGTGGAGAGAATGCTTCATCCGCTTTGGAAAATAATTGGAAACATTTTAACATCATTTATACACATGTGCACGCTGAGTGGGAGCGGCACCCCCTGGATAGCCTGGCATTGTTTATCCCACCCTCCCTACTCCAAGGTCTGTGTGAGTCCAAGGAGTTTGCTCACAGGATTTGCAGATTTGCTGCAAATTCCACAGCTGTGCTTCCTAGGTTTTTCTCCACTCAGTGGTTGCTCTTTCTCTAATGCACTGGGTTAAACCAGAAAGAAAACACAGCCTCCAGACCTACTCACCCTGATGCATCAAGAGGGCCAGATTCTTCTCCCTCTGTTATGGAGAGCAATTCAGGTTCCCCCAACTTGTACTAACAAAGCCGCATATCCAAACCTAGAAAGGTACCCCAGCAGAACACAGCCTCCTGTATAGACCTGGATCCAAACCCCATAGAGATAACTGGGGTTACGGATATGGAATCCAGGTGGCCACAGTAACACTGTGGCCACATGGCCAGGTGGCCACAGTAACAACTGTAGTGTTCCTTGGTCCCACAAAATCTCTCATGGGATGTGTGCATTGGCTGTATGAGGTAGGGGCGTGAGATATTTGAGATATTTGAGATATTTGAGAACGTTTACCAACAGGACTAGTATTACCATTCAAAAGGCTTTAATGCATTCTCTGCAATGAATGCTTCCACTTAAGGGGATGTTTACAAATAGTGGGCTTTCCTGGCTCTTGAATGTGATTCAGCAACAGCAAGGCAGTATCATAGCATCATTTCCTGTAGGACAGAAAAGTGGAGTCCGTGCCAAGAAGTCCCTGAGCAGCATCTCGGCCTCCAACTTGCACAGCCTGGAAAGAGTATTACTGTGTCAGTGCAAGTCGGTTTCAAAATTCACTCAGCGCGTTCCAGCTCAGGAGCAGTTCAAAGGGAAGAGTGCACAGTGGAAGAAATGCATTTCCTGAAGCCCGTTCTCTTACTTTGGCTTCCGATTATGAACCTCTCAATTAATTTCGAGAGCACTATATAAAAGAATTGAATGAAATACTTAAGAAGTGCGACAGTCTTCAGGAACATGGTAGATCGTGCCTTATACCCTCGCCAGCAACTTTTCCTTCTCCTCTTTCCCAGACGAGCATCCAAATTTCCCAGCCACGTGGCTTGCCCAGTGTTGTGCCAGTAAATGTTTAATAACGGGCTCACCAGCATTAGAAAAAAGTCCTGTCCTAATGTTTGTCTGGTTTACATGATGTAAATATACCCACAGGGGCCAAACTAAAATGATATCCCTGGATACAGAGCTGGTAAGAAATGCAAAATAGTAGATCATGATATGGTTTGTCCACCACGCAGTTCCTACAGATATAAACACCCTCAAGGGCAGAGATAATCGTAAAAAGATTAGGAAATGATGAATTTGGGTATTATCGCCTTTGTTTTTAATATAGCTTAATTACAAGTTATGTAATTTAAGTTTTATTAATGACTGTGTTTTACAACCACTTGCAAAATGCCTGAAACGTTAACTGAGATAGGGGCACCTGGGTGGCTCAGTCAGTTAAGCAGCCGACGGCAGCTCAGGTCATGATCTCACAGTTTGTGGGTTCGAGCCCCGCATCGGGCTCTGTGCTGACATCTCAGAGCCTGGATCCTGCTTCACATTCTGTGTCTCCCTCTCTCTCTGCCCCTCCCCTGCTCATGCTCTCTCTCTCTCTCTCTCAAAAATAAATAAATACTTTTAAAAATTAAAAAAAAAAAAATAAAGAAAATGATACAGAAGGATCCCAGGTATCTTTTCTCTGGTTTGTCCCACTGATAATATGTTGCAAAACAGTGCTACCCTGCCACAGCCAAGATACTGATATTAATTTTAATTCAGTCAAGATGAAGAAGAGTTCTGTCAGGATGAGATCCCTGTGCTGTACCCCCACATCCACCCGTCCTCCCACACTCTGACTCCTGGCATCACTAATCTCTTCACTATTCAGTAGATTTCTAATCTCAAGAATGTAATGGGAATGTAGCCATACAGTGTGACACCTTTTGAGACTGGCTTTTGTCATGCAACGTGATTCCCTGGAAATTCTTCTAAACTGTTGAGTGTATCCGTAACCCGTTCCTTTCTGTTGCTTCACTGTATCCAGGGGTATCGATCTGCCAGCGTTTGACTTTTCAACTCTTGAAGGACATCTGGGTTGTTCATTGGTCTGGGCTGTCACAAAGCATCTATGAACATTCTGAGCAGGATTGGGGGGGGTATAGCCCTTTTTATTTCCCTGGAGGAAATGCCCACGAGTTTGTGGCGTCCTGTGATGGTTGTAATAAGAAAGTAGCAAACTGTTTCCCGGAGGGGCTGTACCATTTTGCCTTCCACCCAGCAGTGCTTGCGTGATCTTCGTCTTTTACAATTCTTGACTGTATTTGGTGTTTTGACTATTTTTTATTTTATTTTATGTAGGGAAGTTTAAATTTGTGTTGTATTTAAACTGTAGTTTAAATTTGCCTTTCCTTCACGTCCGTTTACGTTGAATATCTTTTCATGTGCTTGTTCACTGTATATATTTATCCTCTTAAATCAAATGTCTGTTTATGTCTTTTGTTCCATTTCCAATTGGATTGTCTGTGTGTTTTTGTTACTATTGAGTTTTGAGATTTCTTTATATTTTCTAGATACTAATTCTCCGTCAGATATGTGGTTTGCAAATATTTTCCCCCAGTCAGTAGCTTGTGTTTTTAGCTGAAAAGGCTCTTTGACAGAGCAAACATTTTTAATTTTAATTTTGCCAAGGACTAGAGTGTGATATTTTCTTTTTATGGATTGTGCTTTTTGTCTGAAGTCTGAAACCTAGATTCTGCATTTTTTTTTCCTAAAAGTTTTATGGTTTTCCTTTTCACATTTAAACGTATGATCCATTATGAGTTAATTTTTTAACCCCCTTTAAAAAGGGGGTGATTTTTGTCCGTGTTCATTGTTTTCCCTATGAGTGTCCACTTGGTCCAGCGTTATTTGGTGAAAAGGCTAGGTGGAATTATTTATTTTTGATTATCATTTTTTATTTTTATTTTTATTTTAGTTAACATACAGTGCAATAACTGCTTTCAGGAGTAGAATTCACTGATTCATCACTTACATACAACACCCAGTGCTCATCACAACAGGTGCCCTCCTTAGTACCCATCTAGGTAGGACTTTTTAAAATGTTTATTTGCACCGGTCCCAACACAAAATCTGGAAGATGGTTATTTTTCTACGAATACTTGATGCATTTAAATTAAATCTGATTTATTACTTGTCTTAAAAATAGAAAGCTGTCAATGTAATTTACTCTATTACGAAATGAATTTGGATGGATCAGAGTTTCTCTGTACAGTCATCAAAAGTTACTCAGAGCCGGGGCACCTGGGTGGCTCAGTCGGTTTAGCGTCTGGATTCAGCTCCGGTGGCGATCTCACAGCTTGTGAGTTTGAGCCCCGCGTCAGGCTCCGTGCTGAGAGCTCAGAGCCTGGAGCCTCCTTCGGATCCCTCTCTTTCTTCCCCTCCCTTGCTCACGCTGTGTCTCTGTCTCTCTCAAAAATAAACATTTAAAAAAATTTTTTTTAAGTTACTCAGAGCCTATCAGGTATCTAAGTGCTAGACTCAGATTAATCTTTTTTGTTTCCTTATAAAATATGACTGAAATAACCTACACTTGTGTGGTCTGTCAAAGTAACAGGACTGAGGTTTTTCTTGTTTTGTTTTGTTTTGTTTTGAATGTATCTTGGGGAGATCATTCTTAGTCTTTCCTGGTCACACCACACATTTTCTTCAGCACGCTGCTGGCCTAATATACGAAAACTTAATCTGCTAGCAGTAAGCAAAGATTTACAGGGGAAAAAAACACACACACAAAAATGTGGGCATTAAGAATCATTTATTAAAGTTTTTAGGGGCGCCTGGGTGGCTCAGTCGGTTGAGCGTCCGACTTCAGCTCAGGTCACGATCTCGCGGTCCGGGAGTTCGAGCCCCACGTCAGGTTCTGTGCTGACCACTCAGAGCCTGGAGCCTCTTTCGGATTCTGTGTCTCCCTCTCTCTCTGCCCCTCCCCCATTCATGCTCTGTCTCTCTCTGTCTCAAAAATAAATAAACGTTAAAAAATTTTTTTTTAAGTTTTTAATATCAGAGAAAAGAAGAATGAGAATATTCAACTGTGAAAGAAAAACTTATTTCATCAAATTGTTTATGAACAACATTGAGCTTGGTGCTGTTAAGTTCCCATCCCACTGGGTTCAGGTCTGTCCTGAGCCCATCTGGTCCTGCTGAACGGCTCCGTAAGAGCCCTGATTCTGCTTCATGCTTTCCTAGGTCCTTGTCCGTCTCCCCCACCAGGTGATAGACTTCTTACAATCTCGCCGTCCAGCAGAGTGCCGTGTATATAACGAACACTCCGTATTTGCCGCATGAATAAAGAAATGATGAATAGCCAACAAATCAACAGTCCTCGGGGAATTTATCATCTGTTATGAGGGCTTATGGCAAAAATACAAAAGCTGGTAGAATACGAGACCCTGTCATCTTTGGCAGGCACAGGGTAGTAAGACCCCGACTTTTTGCCTAGGGATACACGATTCTCTTGTGTGATCCAACAGATCTTGTAAATTAATTTCACTCTGTCCTTTGGAGCCAAAGCTCTGCTAATGACTGTTCTTCAGTTGACTTGGCTTTTCTTTTTTTTTTTCTTTTAAATACATTTCCACTGGGTCTTGAGGGGCCTTGTCTGCAACTATGTTTGGATAAGATTCAGATGTTTCTGGGATCGCTAGCCAAAATGCCATCTAATAGGACCCCAGTCTGTCTGGTTTACTGTCTCAGGGAGCGATGCTTACCAAGCACAGGGTCGCCTGAGACACTCGGGAATCATCCCCGCCTACCTCAACATGCTCCCCTCACCTATTCACCTGGCGCTGGTCACAGCCTCTCTCCCTTCTCGCCACCGTGCTCCCACTGCTGTATCCTAATCCAGCTAATCGTCATTCCTCAGGTGACTAATGGACTCAGCTTTGGAATAGGCCTTGCATCCAGTTTTTTCTAACCTGCAACCTGCCTAAATGTGTCTAAATCCCAAAACTGATTCAGTTATTCTTCTACTAAAAGTCCCACCAGTCCTTTCCATTGCCCTTATGATAATGTCCAGTTTCTAGCATGGCCCTTGATAGTCTTTGCTGTGCTGTCTCTCCAGACTCATCCTGTTGGGTCCCCCCCCCCCCCCCCGCCCCGAGCCAACCTGTCTAGACCCTGGAGCTCTAGGCTCTGGCCACATGGAATTTCTTTTATACATCCCTTCTCACTTCTGGTCCTTTCACAAACAATTTTTCCTGCCAAGAGTGTTCTTTCTGCCTAAATCCTCTACATCCTTTAGAGATTATGTTTAAGACTCACAGCCTGGAGGAAGTGTTCACTGGCCTCCTGGCTAGATCAGATGATCCTGCTCTCGCTCCCCAACAGTCCCCAATATCTCTACCTTCTAACTTCTGATACACTTTCAAAAATTTTCTTAATGTGGTATTTATTTTTGAGAGGGAGAAAGACAGAGTGGAGCAGGGGAGGGGCGGGGAGAGAGGCAGACACAGAATCCGAAGCAGGGTCCAGGCTGCGAGCTGTCAGCACGGAGCCCGACGCGGGGCTCGCACTCACAAACTGTGAGATCATGACCTGAGCCGAAGTCAGACGCTTAACCGACTGAGCCACCCAGGAACCCCTTTGCCACACTCTTTCAATCAGGTAGTTTTCAGTCTCTCTCTCACGAAAGGCTCAAAGGAGGTCTCTAAGGAGAGGTTCTTTGTTACTTACTCATTTTTAGATCACTAGCATCTAGCTTGGCACCAGGTACCCTGTTGGCACTCAATAAATGTTTTTAGAATAAATGCATGAATGAATAAATGAATGAATGAATGAACGAACAAACAACCTCTATGTGGGATGAACTGTAATAGAAACAAAGAAAGCATAGGGGCAGCAAGGTGGGCTCAGTCATTTCAGCTTCCACTTTGGTTCAGATCACAATCTCATGGTCCGTGAGTTCCAGCCCCGCGTTGGGCTCTTTGTTGACAGCTCAGAGCCTGGAGCCTGCTTCAGATTTTCTGTCTCCCTCTCTCTGCCCCTCCCCCACCCCCACCCCCACTCATGCTCGGTTTCTCTCTCTCAGAAATAAGTAAAACATCAGAAAAGGAAAGCATAGAAATGAGTCAGTAGACGTCCACAATAATCAAAGAGAAAAGCAATAAAAGTCTCTGATACATAAGAGCTGTAGCAAGAGAAAGAAAGCAGTGGCCGTGGAAAATACTATGGAGGCACCAAGTTAGAGCGACAAGAGAGAGAGAAAGGGAGAGCTCAAGCAGGTGACAGTATGATGCTGGCATAGCCAAAAAGAAAACAAGTGCGGTGCCTGGGTGGCAGTCATTTGGGCATCCTTGACTCCTGCTTTCAGCTCAGGTCATGATCCCAGGGTCGTGGGATCGAGCCCCTCACTAGGCTCCACACTGAGCGTGGAGACTGCTTGAGATTCTCTCCCTCTCCCTCTGTCTCCCCAACTTGCACTCTCTAAATAACTAAACAAATAAACAAACAAATACATAAATTGAGGATAAGCACATACATGCGTCGTTTCGAGAAAAAACACAGAAAATCAAGTTGCTTATTTTTAGAGCATGACAAGGCGAAGTTCTGAAATGATTGCCACAGTGTTTCTCTCCGGCATTTCTCTTCCTCTCTGGTTTCTGGTTTTTGAACTCACAGCAGAGGCAACGGCCACGAATAGCAAAGACCAAGCTTATAAAGATATTTTATTTTGTCCAACCATGTGACTTTACACGTCAAGATTAGGCGCTGTAGGGACTCACAGCCCTGAGTTCAAGCCATAACTCAATTGAAGGAATACGACCTGGTGTAAGAACAGTATTCTAACCCGAGAGGATACGAGCATGCCAGCAGCTGTGAAGGGGGGGGATCAGAAGGGCATACGTAGGGATCCAAAGCTGGGGAGCTGGGGATCTGCTGCTGCCTCCCCAAGGCCAAACCCAGGGATGAGCGCTCCGTAAAGAACCCCAACAAGCTTGGGTGTGGCTACCAGAGAAGGGTGTCTTGCTTCTTGGGTGAGGCGCAAGGCGGTTGTGGGATTCCTAAGAAAGCCCTCGCGTCAACATCACGCGTGCCTTCGTGGAGTGGAAGTGGTGGGAACCCTGCTAGAGAAAGGCTGTGGATATTTCCACCACGACGAAAACTTGGGAGTAATGGAGCAGATAGTGTATAGAGTTACACATACAGCGACAGAGATAACCAGGTGGCAGAAAGGAATAAGCAGAGAAGGCAGATGGTCCCGCTCACCCTGAGCTGTTCGGCTGCCTGGTGGACAGTGGGAGAGTGTCTCACCTTTTCCTCCGTCTCCAAGGACAAGGAAGCGGCCGAGTAGTCAGTGGACTTAGAAATCAGAAAAGCACTCCATAGCCAGGACCAGAAGGACGCCAAAGGAAGTGTGTGACTGAAGAAGAATGGTGGCCGTAGACAGATTGGCTGTGGATGCACCAGGAATAAATGGCAATGATGTGAGAGCAGAGGGATGTTTATATGTCATTGCAAAGCATTGGGACTGGACGCCAGTGACTGGCCCCATGTCCTTGCCACGGTGCAACCAGCCTGGAACTGAAGAGAAGGAAAGGATAGTTGAAATATCTTCAGTTGACTGATACTTGCCCAGAATATGCTAACAAAAATCTGAAACTGCTTTACCTTGACTTTTTGTTTTGTTATTTTTTGTTGTTAATGGCTATGGGCCCAAAAGCTATGGTGCGGGCGGCTGTAGAGAAACTTTCCTATTATATTTTTGCATACGTGAGTCGTACAATGTATTAAATACATTATATTATATATATTATATATAATATATATATATATTATATGTATGAAATCCATAATAGCAATAAAGGTGGGGGATACACAGATAAGTACACTTCTAGAGAGAAAAAAAAAGATTGCTGGTCTCATTTCTTATCATCTTAACAAATGACCTGTAACTTAAAATACTTACCCATGTCCATATTTATGTACTTAAATTTTTTTAATGTGTATTTATTTTTGAGACCGAGAGAAACAGAATGCCACTAGGGGAGAGGCAGAGAGAGAGAGGGAAACACAGAATCCGAAGCAGGCTCCGGGCTCCAAGTTGTCAGCACAGAGCCCAACGTGGGGCTCGAACTCACGAACCGTGAGATCATGACCGGAGCCAAATTCAGACGCTTAACCGACTGAGCCATGCAGATGCCCGCATATTTCTGTATTTGAATGTGCCTGGAGAGAATCTTTTTTTTTATCTTCCCCCCAGATTGAAAATATGAGGACTCTGTTCTTTCTTGCTGTTATTTCATTTAAAGAACTGTATTTTTTTAACTGATTCCACCATAGCAATGACCAGATATTCTTTCTGCTTAAATGAGGTCGTATAAGTAGTGTGATATTAAATTATTGTAAAAGTGTGTGTGGTCATTATATTACATACATGCCATTGCATCGTCGTTGTCAGGTTACACATGTGTAATCCATTGTTCAATGGGCATAGAGAGCATCAGCATGTTTCATGTGGCACTGAATCAAATAGTCCCAGCATTTTCAACTTGGAGTGACTTTCCAGATGATTCAGCCAATGCATCATTATACAAACGAGGGATTTGAAGCCAAGAGAAGTTAAATAATTTGCTCAGTCACATTGTCCATTAATGCTGCAGCTAAAATGAGACCCCTGGCATAGACTACTCTGATCATTTTAATTAATTCCAAGAATAATATGCTTTATAAATTGGTTTATCATTTAAGACACCTTCAGTGGCAAATAGCTGAAGATAGAATTGGAAGTAGTTTAAACAATAAGGAAAACGCATTATCTTGTATAACAGACAGCATGAAGATAAAGCAATTCCAAGGTTAGTTAACTCTGTCAACGGCTTGGATATTTTTTCATCTCCGTTCTCCCGTCCTCACTGTATCAGATTGTTCTCAGGCCGGCTCCCCTTAGGGCCATGAGACCACTGGGGAGTGGTACCAAGTAGTACCAAGCAACTTATGCCTCTCGAGCCAACAGAAAAAGAAGGTGGCATTTCCTGAGTGGTACTTTATCTGAATAAAAACCATTTCCCGGAAGAGCCACCTGAAGACTCGCCCATGTTTCTCTGTGGCCAGAATTGCATCCTGTGTTCATACAGTAAGACCACCATCAGGGGCTTACATGAATCAGGATGTTCAAGGTAAAGAAAGGAGTCTACCTTTCTCTAAGGCGTGTGGACATTTTTAGGTAGGTGGCTCCCTGGAGGAGTCAGGAGCCAAAGATGAAAAGGAAAGAAAAGGGAATAATCAGAAGACAACCAATAGTGTCTGTCATAACTGGCACATATTCTTGGGCATGAATCAAAAGTTGGTTCCAACCAGTATAGAGAGGATGAGTATTCCCAAGGTCTGATTGAAAATCCTTGATAAAGCGAGTAACTCTTTTACAAGAGCGAAAAATTAGTCACATGCTTGTTAAAAACATTCTTTTATATTTATTTATTTTGAGAGAGTGAGAGAGAAAAAGGTAGAGCATGAGTGGGGGAGGGGCACAGAGCAAAGGGGACAGAGGATCTGAAGCAGGCTCTGCGGTGACAGCGGAGAGCCCACTGTGGGGCTCAAACTCATGAACCATGAAATCGTGACCTGAGCCAGAATCAAGAGTCGGACACTTAATCAACTGAGCCACCCAGGCGCCCCTAGTCGTGTATTCTTAACGACAACCCAGATTATCACATACAGGATTTACTTAAATAGCACAATTAAAAAACTAAAAACAGCACAATTTCTTCAATGGGTTATAATTTACATTGAAATAACCCATTTTGGCTTGGTTTGCTTTTTTGTGCTAAATCATGGTATTTGGGAAATTAACAACTTATTAAAAAAAAAACTGCTAGTTAGTATCCCTACAGATGAGGACACTGAGGTTCTGAGACGCATTTGTGATTCTCAAAGTGTGGTCTCTGGATTCGCAGTATTAGCAACACCTGGAAATTCATGAAAAATGCAAATTATTGGGCGGTCTGTCTCACACCTGTGTAGAATCTGTGGGAATGGTCTGGTAATCTGCATTTTAACAAGGCTTCCAAGTCATTTAGATACACTGGAAAGTTTTACAACCCTGGTGCAGAACAAATAACATTGTTGAGCCAGGATTTGAACGTAAAGTATCTTATCTCCAGAGGCTATTCATTTAACCAGTATGTTAAACTGCCCACCCCCCCCCCCCCCAAGTAAACACAGAGTTCCTAAATAAAACAAATATAGAACAATGTTTTATGCTTCTCTTCATTCTGGGTGGGGGGGGGGGGGTGGAGAATACTAAATTGTGTGGGACATCAATCTACGATAGAGCAGACGCAGTACTGTTTTTGTATCCGTACGTCACTCTTGATTCTCCTGGCATTGTAAACATAATCCATAGGAATTAAGAAGGTGATGAAGTATAGTAACCAGTGTGGCCTCACTATTACCTGGTGTCTGTGTTCCTCACTCTAGGACATGGAATTGAGAGGTGGGGAGGATTGAGTTCCTAAGTGAACCAGACCCTGGGTTTCAATTTACCAAAGTCCTTCTTCTGATAATTTTACATGCAAATGATCCAATGCAGAATTGGATGAAAGAGATGAACCATGAGATGGCTGTGGGTTCCTTGAACAGACGTTTTTATAATGATGCCAGGCACACACAACACCACATTCTTGAAATTATATTGCCTTGTGTTACAAAGAGCTTATTCTTCCCATAATGGCATCTTGATAGAATGTGGGTGGGCTGAATAGCTCCCAGGGCATTAGCAAAGCAATGACATAAAATCATTGTTTTATTTTCTGTAGCTCCTCTGGATAGCTTGAGGGAAATTATGTGACTACTCTGCAAAATGATGGGTAACTATGAATTCCAGAGAAATGAGTCAAGGGATTGCGTGACATCATCAATTCAGAAAGGACAGAGTTTGGGTCCTGTTCGTGCAATCAAGACCTTATAGTCTATTTTCTTGATAGTTTCCAGATATTTCCTTTGTGAGCTACATAATTATTTTTGCCAAAGTTACATGCATCTTACTTTGTTTTCATTTTTTCCCATTTTCACCCTAAAACTGTGAGAAGTAACCATTCTCTCTTTGAACACTTGATATTACATGGCAATAAGAGCAAAACGGCAAAACAAGGACTTAGGTGTATATACAAGCAAACTATTTGGGATTTTATTCCGTTGCATGCCATCTATTTACTTGAAAACAAAAGTGGTATCTATTCAAGATGAGTAGCCATATCCTGGCTGCTGTAGGTGACCCTGAGTCACCTACATAACTTATCTAGGCTTCAATCACCTGATCTGTGGAATGGGGATACTAAAGTGACCAGATAGGAATATTTAAGGTTTGAGGGGCATCTGGGTGGCTCAGTCATTTAAGCAGCAGACTCCTGATTTCGGCTCAGGTCATGATCTCACTGTTTGTGGGATCAACCTCCACATCAGTCTCTGCCCTGTGAGCGCAGAGCCTGCTTGGGATTCTCTCTCTCCCACTCTCCCTCTCTCTGCCCTCTCCCGCTCAGACGCGTGGTCACACTGTCTCTAAAAATAAATGAACTTAAAAAAAAACTTTAAAATAAATAAACTTTTTTAAAAAAGAATATTTAAGGTTTGATACAGTCATACATTTCAGTCACTTACCCCATGACTAACTCTTGGATAGTAACCAGCACCTATTACTGTCATTCATATTTTCTCATTCCTCATTATCATTATTATGGTGAAGATAATTTGGAAAACACGAATGAATTCATTTTTTTGCAGATTTTGTACATTTTTCTGGGAAGTACTATCAGTTTTGTGAAATTCTCAGAAGTGTCTTTGACTTTTAACGTGTGTTAAGAACCACAGCAAGAGTTCTATGTATATTAATCACCGTATCCTCAAAAACCAGTAACTGATGTTGAATGTGTTGAACAAATAAACTAGCTTATCTGAAACTACCTGCTTTAAAAAAAATGTATGTTTGTTTATTTATTTACTTATTTTGAGACACAGAGAGAGAGAGAGAGAGAGAGAAAGCATGAGCAAGGGAGGGGCAGAGAGAGAGGGAGACACAGATACGCAAGGAGGCTCCATGCTCTTAACTCACCCTGTTCACTCAGAGCCCAACTCGGGGCTTGATGTCACGAACCGTGCAATGACCCGAGCCAAAATCGAGTTGGATACTTAACCAACGTAGCCCCCCAAGCGCCCCTGAAACTACTTGCTTTTGAGGAACTGTATGAGAATGCTTCTTTTTTACATCTTAGTTAAATAACAGTAGAATCACAGATTTGCTTTATGGTTGTAGATACAGATATTTCTTTTGCCAAATGTTTTCTAAGCAAGGTATGTTAATTGCTTTCTTAAATCGTAGCATTTTACAACACTTTCTGTTTTATGAAGACTTGAAATGGAAAACACTGCCAAGATAACACTGAAATTACGAGTGCATTGTTATCCAGCATACTGGCTGACTCTGGTTGTGCCTTCTGTGCCTGGATCTTGACAGCTGGTTGTTTAGAACCAGGCTGGGACTGCAGAGTCTACTTCATATTATTAATTCTCTCCCTACCCTGGTTGGCAAACTCATTTCACCCGTCACCCTAGGAATAAATGAATGAGGTAGGAGAATCTGAGTGGCTCCATGGTCCCAGCTGAAATGCTGGTCCAAGACTTTGTCTCTTGAGAAACTTCCCTTTGTGTAATTTGGAGCTGGACATTTAAAAAATAAAACCAGGTTGTTTCCTTTGCTCAGGATAACCGAGAGGCAAATTATAGGCCTACCTCATTTTACTGTTCTCCCCTTTATTATTTGCAGACCCACATTTTTCACAAGTCGAAAGCTTGTGGCAATCCTGCATTAAACACGTCTATCACACCATTTTTCCAACGGCACTTGCTCACCTTCTGTCTTTGCGTCACATTTTGGTAACTCTTGGCATATTTCAAATGTTTTCATTGGTTTCGTCTTCGTGACCGTTGATATTACTGTGGTAATCATTTGGGGCACCGTGAACCGTGCCGATGTGCCGATGTTAAGATAGCAAACTTAATAAGTGGGTAATGTTCCGCTTGGTCCACCGACTGCCTGTACCCATCTGTCTTCTTCTCTCAGCTTCTGTATTCCTTGAGACACAATTTTGAAACTAGGCCAGTTCATTTCCCAATATTGGCCTCTAAGTGTTCAAGAGAAGGAAGAGTTGCAAGTCTGCCACTTGGAAACAAAAGCTACAAATGATTGAGATTGGTGAGGAAGGGCATGTCAGAAGCCAAGAGGCCAAAAAGTAGGCCTGTTGCCCCTTCACATTTGGCGCAGTTGTAAAGGCAAATGAAAGTTCTTGAAGGAAATTAAACGTCCTGCTCCGGTGAACACATGCATGATGAGAAAGAGAAACAGCCTTGTTGCCGATGTGGAGAGAGGTTTAGTGGTCTGGTCAGAAGATCTAACCAGCCACAACATTGCCTGAAGCCAAAGCCTAATGCAGAGCAAGGATAATTCTCTCCAGTTCTAAGAAGGCTGAGAGGTAAGGAAGCTGGAGAAGAAAAGCTTGAAGCTGCAGAGATTGGTTCATGAGATTTGAGGGTAGAAACCATGCCTGTGACATAAAAGTGCAAGGGGAGGCAGGAGGTGCTGATGTGGAAGCTGCAGCAGGTTATCTAGAAGATGTAGCTAAAATAATCCACGAAGGGAGCTACCCTAAACAACAGATTGTCAGTGTAGATGAAACAGCCCCCTACTGGAAGAAAATACCAGCTAGGACTTTCATAGCTACAGAGGAAAAGTCAGTGCCTGGCTTCAGGGTTTCAAAGAGCAAGTTCACTCTTGTTGGAGGCTAATGCAGCTTGTGACCCTTAAGTTGAAGCCCCTGCTCATTTACCATTCTGCAAACCCTAGGGTGTTAAGAATTATGCCAGATTTATTCTCCTGTGTTCTATAAGTGGAATAGCAAAGCCTAGATACCAGCACATCTGTTTACAACATGGTTTACTGAATAGTTTAAATGTTGAGACGTACCACTCAGAAAACAACAAAAAAAAAAGATTCTTTCAAAATATGACTGCTCATTGACAATGCACCTGGTCACCCAAGAGTTCTGATGGAGATGGACAATGAGATTGACGTTATTCTCAAACCTGCGAATGCAACATCCATTTTGCAGCCCAGGGGTTAAGGAGTCATTTCCACTTTCAAGTCTTATTACTGAAGAAATACATTTCCTAAGGCTATGGCTGCTATTGAGAAGATTCTTCTGACAGCTGTGGGCAAAGTACATTGGAAACCTTCTGGAAAGGATTCATTGTTCTAGATGCCTTTAAGAACATTGGTGATTCATAGGAAGGGGGTCAAAATATCAAAACGCATAGGAGTTGGAAGTAGTTGATTCAAGCCCTCATGGATGACTTTGAGCAGTTCTAGACTTCAGTGGAAGAAGTCACTGCAGATATGGTGGGGACAGCAAGAGAGCTAGAAGTAGGAGTGGAGCCTGAAGATGTGACCAAACTGCTGTAACCTTCTGATAGAACTTGAATGGATAAACAGTGGCTCTTATAGATGAGCAAATAAACCGGTTTCTTAAGACAGAATCCACTCCTAGTGAAGATGATGTGAATATAGTTGAAGTGACAATTTAGAACATGACATACACTTCATTGATAAAGCAGTAGCAGGGATTAAGAGGACTCCAATTTTGAAAGAAATTCAACTGTGGGTAAATATGAATGGAATGGACTGTTCACTTTGTTTTTAATGATCCTTAACCACTGTAGGTTAAAAAAAAAAATGTTCTAGTTCCATATTTAGAATTGTAGGAAGGAATTTGTACTTCAGTGAAAAACTATGCATTGCCTGGACTCTAAAAGATACTCGTCAGGGTTATCTAGTTGTGAATGCCCTGAAATAATTTTACAATCAACTAGAAATTGTGAATACCTTCTAGGAAAAGAAAAACAATTCTTATCTACTGACATGCATATTATGTCCTGTGGATAAGAGCTGACTTCGCTCTCCGCATCCCGAAACACAGTTTTGTTCTCCATATGTACATCCATTGCAGTATTTCCGATCTATAAGTCTACCTGTTCTTAAGTTTCTCTTTTGGGCTGACAATGAGAAAATCTGCTTGGTTCCCTCATTAATTAATGAACAGAATTAAAATTTTAACACACGGTCCTTTTTCATGTTTTTATGACAGTCACGATTTTTTGAAAACTCACTTTTCGCAGAATTTTGCAGGGTTTCTTTTCAGGAACAGATAACCTAAGTGTGGCTACACAAATGCCCAAAGTTCTTTTTTTTTAATTATAAAGATAAAGTAACTGCCTGACGATGGGGCACAGGGGATCTGTTTCACCTTGCTGACTTAAATATTCTTCCTATTTCATGGTCTCTCATGGTTGGTTGAAATCAATTGAAATATCTTCTACCTATTACCTGCAGAATTCAAACAAGTCACACGCTGAATTGTTCACTTCAGACATTTCACACATTCTTTCTTATTTGATGCACATTCCACTTCACATCATTGTATATTGATTACTCCCTGAGTCAAGAATTCAATCTGAGATTCTATCAGCCAGTCCCCATTACTATGAAGGGGATGTCCTTGCTCTCCTTGGGTTCCCTCTGACGAGACGCATTCCAATCATTGTGACTTCATTTATGACATCCTTCTCCTAATGTTTAACTCTCCTTTATATCTGCCCCCAGCATACAGCTCGGCACACAATCACTTATTTATGAATGAATAAATGAATAAGGGTCACCCTTGCTACCAATCTGTTTTTCTGAAACAGAAATTATTAGATTTGGTTGTTCAATGATTTCTAAAACACAAAAGTTGCGCTCTTGAGGGGCTCTTAAAATATATTTGTGAATGTTCAGTTAAGGTAACAGACACATATAAAAATCAAAGCATTTTTAATAGTGAAAGAAAAGCTTAACCATAATCATTTTTTAAGTCAATATTAAAGAGTTTCAAAACCCAGGAAATACATATATTCCAAAACTCTAAGAAACATATGGACATGGGGTTGGTTTTTCTCTCCCCTAAGTTTACTGATTTAAGAGTAGAAAAATCAGGGCACCTGGGTGACTCAGTCATTTAGGCATCCCACTGTTGATCAGGATCAGGTCAGGATCTCATGGTTTGTAAGTTCGAGCCCTGTGTGGGGCTCTGGGCTGACAGTGGGGAGCCTGCTTGAGATTCTCACTCACTCCCTCTTTCTCTGCCCGTCCCCTGCTCATTCTCTCTCTCCCCGCCCCCCCCCCAAAATGAATAAGTAAACTTAAAAAAAAAAAGAGTAGAAAAATCAAGGTGAGCTCCAAATCTTGCCCTTCATTTTCCTGAGAGTTCAGTCTTCCAGACTATAAGCTTCAAAAGACCCTGTCTGCGAGAATCACTGCTATAGACCTAATACCTATAGCCCCATACCTGACATGAATGAATGAACCTAATGACCTCATTCGTACTTGGATTTATATTTGTAAAAAATGCGCCAATGTGTGTGTATGAATGTGTGTGTGTGTGTGTGTGTGTGTGTGTGTGTGTGTGTGTGTATGTGTGTGGGTGGGTACGGTAGTATGGGATGAGCATAGCTGCAAGGTTTCTTTCTCTGTGAGGCTAAATCATTGAAATAGGGGCATAATGTTATGAATTCAACTTTTTGGTGCCAATATTTGGCCAAAGGATGGATGCTGACCCTTACTCTCTGAATCAGTCACGAACCAAGAATTAAGTTTACTTCTTCAATACAATGATTACATTCATCCTGTATCCTCCTTTACTCTTTACTCGTATAGCAGTTTTAGCTATGGACATCTTCTGCAGGCACAAGGACTTAACTGGAGTCCGGAGGTAAATGTGTGGGTAAACTCTTTTTTTTCACTCAATTTGAATTACAAACCTAAAGAGGCATTGCTAGGTAAATAGCCACTCAGGTCAAAATAAGTAAATCCAGGAGAATGCAACAGATACATTAAAAGTGTTACTCGGCATGTCTAAACAATTTTCAGGTGGAAGAACTCTCTATCCATCTCAAGTTCGTTGAAACATGAATAGAATACTCTATAACAATTGGTGGCCTCCCGCAGGCACTCAAAACAACTTAGTGTCCAGCTTCAATTCCCATTTTCAAGAGGATGGATAGGCTTGGTCTCCTTTTTATCACTGACTAGCAGAACATCTGAATTCCTCCTGGACTTTCACAAAGTAAGGCCCAGGAGTGGCTTTAGAGGTTTGACTTGAAAATTAAATCACAATAAAGTCAAAAGCATGAGGGAGTCTATTCAAAGGGAAATCAGACCTTCTCTTTGCTTCATTTTATGTGTATGTCTGTGTACAAATATATCTACTTAGAGATCCTTCTGTTCTATTCCCATCAGGCAAAGCTCTAAGATAGGACCATGCCTTCTTCCTCGATCGCTTTCTCCTACGTTGAGAGCTTTTGGTCTTTTGAGATAAAATTACCAAGAAATTTAAAAATTCGTCTATAAGTGTTCATACATATTCATATATAGGGCCAAAAAGTAAACATACTTTTACTTTGCAGGCCACACAGCCCCTATTACAAGTACTCAACTCTGCCATTGTAGAGTGAAAGCAGCCAGAGACGTCAATGAATGAGCATGGCTGTGTTCCAGGAAAAGTTTACTTATATGGAAGGAAGGAAGGAAGGAAGGAAGGAAGGAAAAGAAATAAAGAGAAAAGAAAGAAGAAAAGAAAAGAAACAAAGGAAAGAGGAAAGAAAAGAAAAAAGAAAAGGAAAGAGAAAAGAGAAGAAAAGAAAAAAGAAAAGAAAGAAAAGAAAAGAAAAGAAAAGAAAAGAAAAGAAAAGAAAAGAAAAAAGAATACTTACAAAATAGTCAGTGGGCCAGAGTTGGACTATGGGCCATGGTTTGCTAACTCCTCAGCAAGAAGGTTTTGGAAAGCAAGAAATTTGGCTTAGTAGGTAGGTAGGTAAGTGGGTAGGTGGATACATAATTATATAAATATAAAAAAATTCGTATGGGCGGGTTACACCTTATTATAAACTGACGTAGCCAGTTTGGTAGATGTCAGGGGCTGCATATGGTTACAGGGAATGAGGCTTACCCAACTCCTCTCTGAGATCATAATGAAAGTAGGTCCCTGACTGAATTCTGCTACACTTAGATACACTAGCAAGCAGGCATGAATATACTAGCAAGCAAACTTGATAAAGTCCGATCCCTGTGTCCTTTTGGAACTTGAAAAAAAACTTAATGAAAACGTCACCTAAAGCAAACGTGATAATTTTAAAGCTGTAGGATGCAGATGATCCTATATTCAAGTCTAGAGATTAAAAATTCTCTAGGGGTGCCTGCGTGGCTCCACTGGTTAAGGGCACAACTCTTGATTTCGGCTCAGGTCATGATCCTGCTGTTTGTGAGTTCAAGCCCTGTGTCAGGCTCTGTGCTAACAGTGCAGAGCCTGCTTGGGATTCTCTTTCTCTCCCCCACCAGCCCCCCCCCCCCCCGCCCCTCCTGTGCACACGTGCTCTCTCTCTCTCTCTCTGTGTGTCTCAAAATAAATAAATAAACGAAAAAAAAATTCTCTAATTCTGTGGTGGGACACAGCATTAACTGACAATCAAACTTGAGATACCAGTTGAGTTTTTAACTTCTAGTCCTGCCTGTGTTGGGAACGAGAAGAGGATGTGAACGTATTTCTGTAATATCGTGGATCTGCTAAAGTTGCCGAGAGCCCATTTCAGTGATCTATTTTTGCCAGTTAACAATCCAGTGATCTCACCAATGATAAACAATGTTTAACTTTTATTATGCAAATGTCCTTAATCTGTGGTGTAAATCAGTTCTGAAGAGAGTTGAGACCCTTAGAATAGCCCCCTGTGCAAAGTGAACCTTTGGATTAAATGCCAGCACACCACCCCTGTCCTGGGAAATCCTGATGAGAACATATGACCACCTTTCAGATACAGATGGAAATTAACATCCATATATACCACTATCAGACGCCATGACTATCCCATGTTTTTTAACTGGCTCATTCTGTGTAGGGTATACGACTAGCTGGGCTCTGTTGGAGTTTAACCCCTAGCAGGAGGTGAAAGTGCTCCAGATCCAGGGAGGAGAAGGTAGAAACCAGTGTGGCAAAAACAGGTGAGGGTCAGACAGGTTTGGGAAGGGGACGAAGGGGGAATTCCAATCTAGAAGACCGGATCGTGGCTTCAGATACGCAGAATGAAGATTGATGCGTGGTTATTCCAGGAAGTCTTTCCCAGTAGGATGGATTTGACAGGAACAAAGTGGGTCAGTAGGTTCAGCAAATCGGGTGGCTATTTGAGAGACTCACTGACACAGGACCTAGTGATCCCCTGTATAAGGAATAGAAGGAAGTATTGATATTTTGTCAGTTGGCTTGTCTCTGCTCTAGATGAAGAGCAAAGAAGCTCGATAAGGCCATAACTTTGATTTCCATGAGCTGGGCTTTAACCAGATAGGTTGTGCCAAGTTCAGAACAAATTGTCAAATGAGTACAAACTTGAAGATAACTTGTTGAATTAAGATTAAAAACAGAGAGGGGGGCTGGGTGGCACAGTAGGTTGAGCATCCCACTTTGGCTCAAGTTGTGATCTTGCGGTGGTGGTTTCCAGCCCTGCTTCTGGCTCTGTGCTGACAGCTCAAAGCCTGGAGCCTGGTTCCGATTCTGTGTCTCCCTCCCTCTCTCTCTGCCCCTCCCCCCACTCGTGCTCTGTCTCTCTCTCTCTGAAAAATAAACATTAAAAAAAAAATTAATGATTAAAATCAGAGGTTGTGCCAAGTGAAATTGGGGTTTCAGTAGCTTCTCCCAGTTTATGAAGACATCTCCAAATCTCCTTTTGTTCTTTTTAAAAAAAAAATTTTTAAGGTTTATTTACTGTTGAGAGAAAGAGCACAAACGGGGGAGGGACAGAGAAAGAAGGAGACACAGAACCTGAAACAGTCTCCAGGCTCAGAGCTGTCAGCACAGAGCCCGATGCAGGGCTTGAACACAAACTGTGAGATCATGACCTGAGCCAAAGTCAGACTCTTAACTGACTGAGCCACCCAGGCGCCCCGCCAGTCTCCTTTTCTCCCAGATTCCTTCAACTCTGTCCATCATATTAACTATTCTGCTTAGCTCACATCCAAGGTGACTCAGTGTGTGCAGTATTCTAAACCTTCTTTCAAAGTGTGTTGACAGCTGGTGTCATTGCTATGCTAAGAAGGGACTCAGTTGGACATTTAGGGATGGGAATCGGATGAAGCAGTTTTCCTTGCGGAGGCCATAACCGTAATTGAGTAAATCCCGGTGCTACAAGAGTATTGCAGTCATAGAAAGGATACCAAAAGCACTTCAAGCATTACATAATGAAAGTAAAACCCAAGTGCAATGATAAATTCTGGATATTTTGTTGAAGGTAGTCGTAGCTCTGTTTGAAGTGGCCATAATACACGTTCCCACACACAGGTGAAGTCAAGAGATCATCACATAATGCAGTCTTGAAGTGCTGACTTTTTTCTTAAATTCGTTTATTTTGAGAGAGAGCACAGGGGGAGGGGCAGAGGGAGAGGGAGACAGAGAATCCCAAGCAGACTCCGCACTGTCAGTGCAGAGCCCGACACGGGGCTCAATCTCACAGACTGGGGAGATCATGACCTGAGCCGAGATCAAGAGTTGGACTGTGCCCCCCAAATGCCCCAAAGTAATGACTTTTAAAAAGCAACCTTATCATTAAAAATTTCAAAACTGTACGAAGATAGTATAATAAAGTCCAGTGTTCCCAGAACCTAGATCTAATAATTATTCTAGGGCTTGTCACATTTACTTTGTCTTTTTTTTCTTTTGCTGACGTTGATGACATATTTTTGACTCCAAAAGTCAATGTTTGTCATTATTTAGAATTGGTTTTCTGTTTTTCTGAATGCTGCCTGTTTTTTTAATATTTCTTTATTTACTTTGAGAGAGGGAGAGAGAGAGAGAGGGAGCATAAGTGGGGGAGGGGCAGAGAGAGAGAGAAGGAGAGAGAGAGAATCCTGAACAGGCTCCAAGCTGTCAGCACAGAGCCCCGTGTGGGGCTTGAACTCGCGAACTGTGAGATCATGACCTGAGCCGAAGTCAGATGCTTAGCCGACTGAGTTACCCCGGCGCCCCTGCTTTTAGCTCTTAAAACTGTCAAAGCAATCCTGGGATTGTGAGACTTCTTTCTAAATTTCTTTATCTCGCTGTATGCGTGGCTTCCCTGTGGCAGAGATACAGAAAGTAATCTAGCCTAGTTGCGTAGATAATAATATGCCAACATATTGGTACTTCATTTCTGTTTAAGACCATTTGCCTTCTACCACTTTCTTCCAAAGCAATATTGTGTTGTTTTAATATTGTTAAATTAGAACAATAAAAGATAGTGCTAATTATTTTTTATTTTGTTTGCATATCATTATCACTGTGCCCTGTGCCTATAAAAAAGGAGCTAACAAATAGTTGGAAACCATGAATGTAACCACAGTTTGGAATAAAATAATCCCTAGCTGCTTTTAACTGCTTAGGACCTGGTCCAAGATACACGTTGCCGCTGTCTCTCGTAGTTTGCTACGTTTTGAAGGTCATGCCTGCTGGTACCCCTGGAGTTAAGAATCTTTCAGCATCTTCAGTCTGACCTCTTGATTCATGGGTTTATAAGTCAGCTGTTTAAATTTGCCCCAAGCCAGAACTTAATAAAAAGTTTTAATCTGAGGACTCTAAGTGTGTCTTTGCCTGTGTGTGAATGTCATACGTTTATTTTTCCTTTTTACAATAAGTTCATCAAAAATATATGTGCATGACAGCTTAGCCGTGTCAGGGCTATGTCAAATAATTGAAGAATTTGTTCTAAGACTGCATAAATAATAGAATTTACGAAAGCCTTTCCTTTAGAAAGGAAACTCTGCAATTCATAAGGCCAGGAAACTGGAGACTTTTTTACAAATAAAAAATAAGTCAGAAAAAAAAAAAAAAAAGAGAGAGAAAACGAAGCCCTGGCTTCTTGGAACTTGAAAATGAGCTTTTACTCATCTAGCATTTCACTGGGTCTGTTTACCATAAGAACATTTTGAAATTTGGTATAATGACATTAAATAACCACAATTGAGACAAACATTCTATAAGGGATTGTTATGGGTTGCCTCTAATGTGGTAATAGATGTCATTTTAAAAATGCAACTGTACTGTCTGGGTGAAAGACGGTGACTCCTAACACATTGGTTACAGACAATTGAATATTACAGCCTTCTTTCCTCCTGGCTTGCTGCTATCATTTTATGGAATGTAACCAGTGTTGGATTGGCATGGAATTCTTATGGGATCAGAGAAAGCTACCATTCAGAAAGCTCTCATGTTCACTGTGAAACAGACAATAAATCTACAAGACTAAAGATGTACTTGCCGTCAGTACCCTTATGAAAGAACGCTTATAAGCACATTTCTGAAATCTCGTGAGTGTCCCGGAGTTCAAGAATGCTCTCAGCACGTCTAAGTCCCAGTGTCCTTTTCTGTGAAATAGGGATGCTGACTGACACCTCACAGAGGGATTATGACAGGCCAAACTGTAGAAACATACAAGATCCCCTCACTTCATTGTTTATTTTCTGCCTCCTAGACCTATAACTCATTTGCACTGAATTCACCTCTTATTTGGCACCCTTCATTGTCCTGGGTGAGATAAAAGTGACGTAAGTTTTTTACTGCAATCCTCTGAGTGTTATGACATTAAACCTACGCATTAATGTATGATGAGCCCATATATTTATATCACTTAGCAACCTCACTCACCCAATCCTAAACTAAGATTTGGCTCCCCACCTATGCAGTTTTGGGTTTGTTTGTTTTTATTTCTTAGAGTAGTTTTGTCACTTTCTATATAGAAGTTGCACATATTTCTTAGCTACTTCCTCCAAGATTCATGGGTCTTATTTTTATGATCAGTGAAATTTCTTTTCTGTCACTCTGTGTTCTAACTACATAGCGTTTGTGTAATGCGATTATCTAGATATGTGTATATTCACCTTGTATTTAGCCACTTTGCTGAGTCTTACAAACTACAAGGATTTTTCAGCGGATTATTTTGACGCTTCTCGGTAATAATCCTCTTCTGTAGTAGTTCCACTATTTGCTTTTGTTTCTGTTTCATGTCTTATTGTGTAGGTCACAATTTCCACAATATAACAATATAATATTTCCACAATATAACATAAATATAATCCACATATAATGATAATGGCCAGCGTTGTCATACTCCAGCTTCAAGAGATGCCTCAAGTGTTTAATATTTAAGTATTATGTTGGCCATTGGTTAGACATAAATTCTCACATTAAAGAAAGATTCACCTGTTCTCTTACCTAGATTTGTGCCCAGACAACACCATTATATAAAACAAGGTATTCTTGAACCTCAGAATGCAGGCCCCTAAGTGAATGTCCCCCTCCCAAAATTAAAGTGGCCTTCCTGCCTCCCCACAGGAGGCCTTCCGATTTCCTAATTAAAGTAAGAATTTTGAATCTTTGTAGAGGAAACTCTGATCTCTATTTCCATGGTGGGGATGAGATAGACTTCCACAGTCCCACATTCTCAAGTGTTGGGGTCTTCTGGGCTGAATCACACGTGACACGGCACTCTGTCGAAGCAGGACTCTACCAAGCCCATCCAGAAGCCTCCTCACCAGTTTCTCCTCCAGGTGAGTGAACCTGGGGTGCCCAGTCCTCACACACATCTCCCAAAAACGGTCCATTATTTTTATGGTGAGCCCAATTCAAATACATACTTTTAAATATTTTAATACTTTATCTGTAAGTTATTGTAAAATAAAACAGCCCCTACACTTGAAGATACATCCGCTTTGCAATATTGAAAATAACATGTCAAGGCTCATCTCTGCTTTCGGGGTTATGGTCAAGTCAAAACTTTTGTTCACGAGGGGCGCCTTGGTGGCTCAGTCGGTTGAGCGTCCGACTTCAGCTCAGGCCATGATCTCACACTCCATGAGTTCAAGCCCCGCGTCGGGCTCTGTGCTGACAGCTCAGAGCCTGGAGCCTGCTTCGGATTCTGTGTCTCCCTCTCTCTCTGCCCCTCCCCTGCTCATGCTCTGTCTCTCTGTGTCTCAAAAATAAATAAAAACATTAAAAAAAATTAAAAAAAAAAAACTTTTGTTCACGAACAGTAGGAGAATCTATACATCCATGTGTTCAACATGCCCTACCCCCATTACACCTCCTTCTTCTCTTGGCAGATATCACATCCTAACATACCACATTGTTTATTCTGGCATTGTCTGTCTCCCCAATCAACATATGATCTCCACCAGGACAGGAGCCTTGTCTGTCTTGTTCACTAATAAATCCCAAGATCTAAAACAATGCTCACCATAAAATAGTCACTCAATATATATTTTTTTAAATCAGTGAGGGGGAAAAAAACAGTCTGATGCTTTTGCTAAAACAAATCTTTTGTGAAAGTGAACACATGTTGTCATTTTTAGAAGCAGAAAATTAAAAACACTTTTCAAATTATTCCTCTCCAACTTGAAAAGGTAAAAAATTTTATGTCTTCAGGCACTTGTCGCACTGTTATTTTTGAAATATTGTAGACGTTTGATGAGGAACACACCATGAGGAAAGTAGTATTAGAAGAAAAAAAAAAGAATCTAAGTAAAAAGACGAAAGTATCAACACTAACCACACGTATGATGATAAAATGACCCTGGAGGCAGAAACCATTCTCATGGGTCCAGAATGATGGCAGAAATGTAATGAGTGCTTCATAAATGTTTACTGAACACATGAGTGAGCCAATAAATGAACAAATGAATAGCATTCTAATGATGTAAAAAAAGCCACGTGTGAGAATGTTCATGGGAATTCAGGAAAGCCAATGGCTTCCCACAAAGAAGTAAACACTGTAAAGGTGGTTTAGGATCAGAGGTCAGAAAAGGACTTTGGATAATGAAATCATTCTAGGAAATTCAAATTACCCTGGAGATGCACTCATCACACTCTGAGTCTGCATCCTAAGGACGCCTAATGGAAGAAAGAGACAAAACCCAATACAGCGTTTCACATCCGTGAAACATACCAGCCATTCCAACGTTGCTCACTTTTCCTTCTTCATCTCCCACCTCAACAATGTTGCATTTGAGTGTGTATGAGTCAAGGAACAAAGCAAGTCTTCCATATTGAGACGTGCTCATTTAGATGCAAGAGCCTCTGTTCTTCCACGCAAAGAATCCCATCTTTTCTGCTCAGTGGCCACCCCCCCTTATATTAGAGTGTCAAATGTAGGCTACTTTGTGATTGTGATTTAGAATTCCTGGCATTTACTACGCAGCTAATTGTAGCTTCCAATTAGTCTTTCCTGATAAGGAGATGCAGTTTCCTCACTGATGTGATCTTGCGCTGTCCACAAATTGGTATGCGGAAACAGATTACAGCTTTGTGCTGCTGCAGCATTTTATTAAACTATCTGAAATTCAGAAGGGAGTTTTCAGCCCTCGTTTTCCTAGTATTGCTTCCACCTTCATTTTGCAATTAGTATAAATCGGTGCTTGTCGGGAAGGAGTAGGAGAGGTGTGCCCTGTGGTTAATTTTCCTGGGACTACCCTAATGGCTCTGATGTTTCACAGCAATGCATCTTTCATCAGATGGGGTCTTTTTGTCCTACGCACAGATATATGGACTCCACAACAAGTTTATAGCTCTTTCATGACATGATTCCAAGGGCAGTCTTTGAGGGGTCAGTCTCTTTTAAGGGAAGACAAGCTTCACGAGAGCTATCCTATTGTTATCCGACGCCAAAACTGTGTTTCTTGGAGTATGGAGAGAAGATTCTGTATCGCTTGGGAACTTTTTCAAAATGCACATTCTTAGGGCACACACCAGCGCTCCTGAATCAGAAACTCAAAAATGGACCCAGCAGTCAGTGTTTTAATAAGCCCTGTAGGTGATTTCAGTGCAAGATCAAGTTTAAACGCCAAAGGTTCAAAGAGATCATGGAGGAGGTGTTGTTGAAGACCAAGTGTTTTCACACTTCAGTGCGTGAGAAGTCATGAACATTCTCACACGTGACTTTTTTTTCCCATCATTAGAATGCTATTCGTTTGTTCCTCTATTGGCTCACTCGTGTATTCAGGAAACATTTATGAAGCTCTCGTTGCATTTCTGCCGTCATTCTGGGCCAGTGAGGACGGTTTCTGCCTTCAACTTCATTTTATCATCATACGTGGTTAGTGTTGATACATCTTTTTACTTAGATTCTCTCTCTCTCTCTTTTTTTTTCTTTTGCAGAAACACTGCAAAAAGTTTCATCTTTTACGTCTTTGTAATCTGTTGTAGCATTTCCTCAGTGTTGTGCTTGCTTGTAAAACAAAGCCTAACAGGGTCTTTGAACTCAGTAGTATTCTGTGGTCTTAGAAATACTTAAATTACAGAGCTAAATGGAAAACACCAAGAGTTGTAAGAGGTCAGAGGGAGACTTGCTTCTGTTGCTGTAATTTTGAAAGAAATCTTAGGTGAATTAGGTAATCTGGAAATGCGCTATAAGCTTGTAAAGCACAGGACATAGTTTGCTGTGAGGCAGTTTGTATTGGAGAGATACATCTATCCCCTAAGAAGAATAACCATAGCAGTCAAGGACTGCAACGAACAAAGAATTAGAGATTGAAGAGATGCCCCTTGTTGCCATCCTGTTACTAACATGCATGGCCAAATACATTTTTCAGCTCCCAGAAAAGGGAGCTCCCTTTTTCTTCCCATCTTTCTTCTCTGTAGAATTCATTTAACAAAAAAACAAAAACAAAACCAAAAACAAAACCAAAAACAAACAAAAAACCATTGAATCGTCTGTGCAAAATGCCAAACTTTGTGTTGCTGGAAAGACAAAGGTGAAGTCATCATCTTTCCTGACGAATGCATGCAAATAGTTAAAGTAGATGGTGGAGGATGAGAATGTCACTGAGGAATGAAGCATAAATACTATGACCTGATGGCTCCTTGTCGCTAGTTCGTAAGGGTTCTTCCATGACCTGGGCCCTGGGCTTGATTGTTTAGACTCACCTTCTCCTTCTTCCTCTGTGTCTGCTAGCGCCTCCAAGTTTTATGAACCTTCCCTTTGACATTTCTCTCAGCATTGTGTCCTCTCCTTCTCCACAGCCTCGGGATCCTTCCCAGAACTTGTCACCGTAGTCGACAGTTTCTGCAGTAGCACTCCATCCCTCTCCACGCCCGCCGTCTTCTTTCTAAGACATCCCACAGCCTGTTACCAGATTTGTCTTCCTGAAATGCTTTTATTCTCCAGTCTCAACTCTGCCTCTCTGTAGCAGTTCCTGCCGAAACTTTTCTAGGTCATCCAGGCATCTGCAGGGGTGTGCCTCCCTCCCACCCGCCATGACCTATGCTCCTCGTCAGGGCTGCTAGACCTGGTTCTCTTTTGTTTCACCAACACGCTGCATGCACCTGAGCTGTGAGTCTTTACCAACACTTCCTTAGCCTCTTGCAAGGTCCCGCCCTCCCCTCCACATTTGGTCCTCCCTCACCCCTCCGTGGGCTTTCTCAGTTCTACGGTCACAGAGATTTCTCCTACTCTGAATTTCTACCACCGGTATCAACAAGTTCATTAAGTTCATCACAGAGTCCTTGTTTCTTACTGTTTTTAGAGCCTGCAGGTGTCTCTCCTTTAAGGGGCGGGATTAGATCTTTCACCCTTGAGTTCCTTCCTGCTGTGTCCATTGCTCTACGGTGAGTCACACACACACTTTGTCTCTCACACACACAGCGCAGGAAGCACAGGAGAAACTCAGGAAATGTTTGGTGGGTGAGTTCAGTAAGGCAACAGACATCTGTTGCTTTCTTTTTGCCAGGCTGGCATACATTCGCCTTCCTGATTTCCAAGCTCTCTTTCCTTATGGTTCTGGTATTGCTAAGAAATGTGGCCCAGGCCCAGCTAACTGGAATTCTGCGTCCTCTGGCCATCCATGCTCACTCTTGGTTGGTTAAGTGGCTCAAGTCGGGCCAAGTAGACTCAACAGACCAATGAGACTCAACCTGGAGCCTTTGTTGTAACTTTAGGATGAAAGAAACTCTCTGGCTGCTGTTCTTGAAGATAACTGGATATTTATCTGGAAACCCTGGCACGCATTTTTGCAGAGAGAGCCAGCTTCTGAAACATGTGAACCCCGGGGAAAGAAGAATGGAGAGATGGAAAAAGACTGTTTCCTAATGCACTGATCACCTGAATTCAACTGTGCCTGAAGCCAATGCCATCAAATTTTCAGAAACCACTAAAAACCATATTTTCCTTAAGCTAGTTTGATCTGGTTTCTGACAGAAAACCAAGAGAGTCTCAAGAGAGACTGAGAAATTTGAATGAAAATAATAAAAGCTGACACGCTGTGCTAAGTACTTAGAGTAAAAAATGAATTTAACCTTTTGGAAAAAAAAAAAAACAAAAAACCCTTTCTGAATAATTGTGGTAAGTCAATGATGGTGGGTGATTTTTTTTTTCTGGTGGAAAGAAGATATTGATGGCAAACTTTAGACAATATTCCTGATCTCTCATGATAGATTTTCTAATCCTAAAATGTGTGGGCAAGTGTGGGAGAAAATGTCATAAACTACATCTGTAGCTACTGAGTTGTGTATGTATTAGAACACTCACATCTGCATCTGTCAGTTACATGTTTCCTCTATGCAGTAAGACCATTTAATTCCTCAAAAAGTTGTCTGAGTATGCCTTGCAGAATATGCGACTATTTCATGGCTCAGTTTTTCTGAACATAATTAATTCATTAAGTATATGAAGGTTAATATCGATGCTCTTTTAAAATACCATTGGGAATATTTTACAAAAAATAGAATTCCAAAAGTTGTTACAAAATTTCTTTTTCAGAATACAATTGAGTAAAACAAGGTTCGGGATGTCAAGATGATTTAGGATCTTCCGATGTACAAGCCAGAGGCAAGCAGCTCCTTAAGAGATTGACAGCGGGAACTGGTACATACACACGGACACAAACTTATAACATGTCTAAGGAGTGTTTGGGCTAACTGGAAGGCTTGAATTCCTGCTACATCTCTTGCTACAATTACTTATGGACTTGGGTTCTATTTATAATCTCTTTAAATGAGATTACTTGACACCTGTGGACATGTAGCATAAATGGGAAGTCACACTAAAAATGGGAACAAGGCGGGGTGCCTGGGTGGCTCAGTCGGTTAAGCGGCCGACTTCGGCTCAGGTCATGATCTCGCAGTTTGTGAGTTCGAGCCCCGCGTCGGGCTCTGTGCTGACTGCTCAGAGCCTGGAGCCTGTTTCAGATTCTGTGTCTCCCTCTCTCTCTGACCCTCCCCCGTTCATGCTCTGTCTGTCTCTGTCTCAAAAATAAAGAAACGTTTAAAAAAAATGGGAACGAGGAAGGGCTATGACCTTAAAACCTTAAAATGGGTTTTAACATAAAGTATTTTTGCCAGAAAAAAAGAAGTGTTGGTAAAATTTCACCCATACTCAGGCAAGTACCAGAGTCTGGTTTTTTAGCTCTTTTCAACGATGGTTTTCTAACCGAACAAAATCCATGTTTGTCGTATTCAAACTGTTTTGTTTGCCTGCTAAAAGTTGGCTGTCATCTACACCATTAACTTTTAAACTCAGAGTTAGTTTACTTGTCCTTATCCAAGAAATAAAAAATGTTATCTCCTTTATTAGGACACTGTTTCCAATTCTTGAGGAACCTTGCACCTGGGTAACCCTAAGTCAGCATGATGAGAGAAACCCTCTTCCCTCACAGACAGATAACCATATCCAGACATGCAAAAAGAACAAGAAAATAGAAAATAAAAACTAAACAAAGGAGGGAAGAAAAGGGGTGGGAGAGGGGAGAGAGAAGGAATGGAGGGCATTTTGCTGTGATAAAATAGGGAAAGAACAGTTGTTCTCGAATGTTCTTTCCTTGAGCTGATGATGCACTACCATACCCTTGCCCATCTGTATTTCTCCAGTTGTCACCTGTGTCCACTAGAAGCATCACTTGTATTCAGAACAAAGACCTCTGAAAGCCCAGCAGCTAATGTGAACAAGCCTGAGGCCAAACATAACTTCAGATTCCTTCACTTTTAGAAAAGGAAACGAATTTTAGGATTATAATATAAAGCCATACTAGAGAAATCTGAAAGACATTTGATTCCCAAATGCTTTTCACAAACGCCAGATTTCTTCAGTGTGGGCAGCCGGGAAGAAACAATGCAATCTTTTCTGAATCGTGATCATGCCCTGTCTGTGAATGCAATATTAGAGCAAGCCACAAAGAAATAATCAGGGACCTGTTTAAGGTCAAGATCAGTAACTGAAAATTCTCAAAGACTCAAAACGCAACGTGACATTAGCTGGCCTGCCGTTCCGGACGTGGCACATCACTCAACAGTGTTGAAGCAACAGAATTTGGATGTGTTCGCGGAGCCACGTGCAGGTCCGGAAGGAAGGGTGATTGTCTTTTGTCAGAGCCAGGAGAATAGTGGCGAAAGAAAACCACAACCGGAGGTCGGCAAACAGTAGCTGAAGGAAGCAGGCACCTGGGAGCCAGCGCCCGTATCTGCCCCCGGTGAGGGTCTGCGTCTGAAAAGCGAATGCACAGAACTGGGCAAGTGTTTGAACCTCCAGAATGCACAATGAGGGACATCCTGTGTGATGGTGGTGTAGCTGAGGGCAAGTGTTTTTCCTGATATTGATCAGAAGAATGGAAACAAAGAGGTTGTACTTGGACTTGACTCAGGGAAAAAAAAAAAAAAAAAAGAATGTTTTAATCTCTGAGTCCAGGCAGAAGTTACAAATATTTGTTTGTGTTGTGTCATATTTCAAATCATAGTCATGCTGGAACAGAATCAATGATAGAATGCTGGGCATGACCAGCCCAGACCGTGCTCACGGAGTTTATAGCAGCAGCAAATGTGCCAACTCTGGCTACGGCAGTGACTCAGATTTTCATTTATTTTTCAAAGAAAAAAAAATGTCAGAATTAAACATTTCAGGAGATCTGATAACAGTAAAAGAACTTACCAAAGAGGCTCATTTAAATTTTTACTGAGGGTGTCTTGCACTGTGCTGGCCAACTATGGGGACAAAAGAAAATCAAAGAGCTTGATTTTTCTAGGGGTACAAGGTACACTTACAAGGTAACAGCAACCATTCAAAGCCACAATTTGAGGGGCGCCTGGGTGGCTCGGTCGGTTCAGCGTCCAACTTTGGCTCAGGTCACGATCTCGCAGTTTGTGAGTTCGAGCCCCGCGTCGGGCTCTGTGCTGACCGCTCAGAGCCTGGAGCCTGTTTCGGATTCTGTGTCTCCCTCTGTCTCTGCCCCTCCCCCGTTCAGGCTCTGTCTCTCTCTGTCTCAAAAATAAATAAACGTTAAAAAAAAATTTTTAAAAAGCCACAATTTGAGTGGTGTCACGAAACTGAAGTTGGTGGCAAGTGACAGCTAGTCACTGATGAAGTTCCTGTCACTTTGCCGTCACTGGGCTATATTGGATCCCCACTTGTAAAAGGTCAAATATGTGACCTTTTTCAAGCCATGAAACTTCCCTGATTCTCAAGGATTGCACCTTAAAAGTGGGTGTTGGACTTGAGACTCCCTTTCTCTAAAATCTCTGTGGATCTTGGATGATTTTCTTTTTTTTTTTTAATTTTTTTTTAACGTTTATTTATTTTTGAGACAGAGAGAGACAGAGCCTGAACGGGGAAGGGGCAGAGAGAGAGGGAGACACAGAATGGGAAGCAGGCTCCAGGCTCTGAGCCATCAGCCCAGAGCCCGACGCGGGGCTCAAACTCACAGACTGCGAGATCATGACCTGAGCTGAAGTCGGACGCTTAACCAACTGAGCCACCCAGGCGCCCCTTGGATGATTTTCAAGAGTCTGTATGGACGCTCTGACATGCAGTCAACCTTTCTTCCTTTCCAAATTGGAAACCGACGAAAGTCAAAATATTGTACGTCAAAGAGGAAACCAGGGTGGTAAAAGTAAAGGAACAAAATGAACCTTCCATTAACACAATATCTATTGATCCTGATCAGCCAGCATCCATAGTTTCAGAAGTGAGAAAAAAATGTGTATAATCTAGTCAGCTTGCCTCTAGCCTTTTAACCTCAGAATCTCGGTAAGTCAGTAAGTGATGAATACTTGAACTGGAAAGTGGAATGAAGAAATGTAATTACTACTTAAATAAAAGAGAAAATCCAGCAATTGTTTCAAATTCATATATATATATATATATATATATATATATACATATATATATATATATATATATATGTATATATATATAATGTAAAAAATTGAAAAATTGCTGTTTATTTAATATGGTCTCTGCTGCACCCTTTGACTTTAAACTCAATGAATGATTTTCGTCAATGGCAACTGATACATATCTCAAACAATGCTCTGTCATTCAGGAATAAAAACTAGAGCAATGTTAGTAGTTGTAATTCTGTTAGGCTAGATTTTTTTGGTTTAATTTGCGACTGATTCCATGCCATTTCATATTTAGCTAATGCCTTCAAATTATTATTTTGACCCAACCAGAGTAATATCTCGCTTTCCTACATTGATGGATTCTTTTTTGTTTTCAGTTAAACCAGTAGATTTGATAAAGTTGAAGTGTCTGCTTTCTTTTTCCCCACTTGTACTTACAATAACAGTAATTATATTGTATGCGTTCAAATTTTCTTATGTTGCACTCTCTCTTGAGTTATCATTGTGTGCGACAAGAGTCAGAATGGCAGGAATAACCAGCCCATGAAATGTGCACAGAGTTTTTATCAGGCCTGCATACCGAGAAACCTAGGGTACAGAAAAATAAGGAGACTTAACAAAATGACTCAGTCAATCTTATTTTCTAGGTCATTGCTCCAAATATAGGAACATGTTAATTTTAGGATAACGTAGCAAACTACCAGAATCTAATATCATACTTTAACTTTCTAAACACCGACAATCTGGCAAATAATTTACGGAAAAGGAACATGACTGCAACTCTAAGATCTAGAACTCTCTTTTTTCATACCAATCATTCACTTCTTAGTATTATCTCTCTTTGAATATTGGATCATTTTCAGGGGTATTACTTCCATTGGTGAGGCTAATCACTAAGTGTATTTGTATCTGTGGACTACACACTGGCATTTTGGTGTGATGTTGAAAAATTAGAATGTGCATATAACTAAAGTAATTGAACACAACTTTCACTTTAAGAGTTACATAGGAAGTAAGGAAGGGAGGGAGGAAGGGAGGAAGGAAGAAGGAAAGAAAGAAGGAAGGGAGGAAGGGGGAGCCAGGGAGGGAAGGAAGGAAGGAAAGGAAGGGAGGGAAGGGGGAAGGGAGGGAGGGAGGGAGGGAGGGAAGGAGAAAAGAAGGGGGGAGGGAGGTGTGGAGGGAGGAAGAAAGAAGGAGGGAAAGATGGGAGGAAGGAAGAATTTGTAGCCAGGTATAAAAAAATGGAAATATTTTAGGTTCTTCACTTTAACTGTAGCTAACAACTTTCCCACAGTTACTGGATTATATTAGAACATTTTATAAAGACTGTTTATTGTATCCTCTTACTCATTACAGGTAATACTTGTAAGCATCTCTAGTGTAATTTTAAGGAGAGCATGTGAAGTGTGTCTTTGAGAATTTATGAGTACTATTTACTAGAGGTAGTGGATTGTCTCCATTAGATTTCCAACAACTATAAGCTCACAAATGATCGACAAGAATCTCAGCTGCTACAGTTCTGAAAGTTACAGTGAAACCAAACTATCCCAAACCAGGAGGGTTAGATGTGTATCTGGCCGTACAGGTGTAATGGTTAGTTTTGTGTCAACCTGACAGGATCACGGGAAGCCCCGGTACTTGTCTACACATTATTTTTAGGTGTTCCCCTATGAGATTAGTATTTGGATTGGTGGACTTAGGAAAGCAGATGGCTCTCTCCAGTGAAGGATCACATCATCCAAGCCACTGAGAGCCTGAAGGAAACAAAAGGGTGGAAGAAGGTTGAATTTACTCTCAGCTTGACTTCTTGATCTGGACTTTGATCTTCTCCTATCCTCTGTGTTTCTGGTTCTCAGGCTTTCCGATCAGACCTGGCATATATACCATTGGCTCTTGAACTCTCAGCCCTTTGGACTTCATCACCAGACTCCCTGCTTCTCTAGTTTGAAGATGGCAGATCATGGGACATCTCAACCTCCAGAATCGTGTGAGTCAACTCCTTCTTTTATATATATATATCCAGGTAGTTCAGTTTCTCTCTGGGGAACCCTGGCTGATACAAGAGGAAAGAGGAATCTAGATCATCAAAGGTATGCCCTACAGCTCCCTAATTTGCGTAGAAGGTGAAGCACTTAGGTCTTATATGGCAGAAGGATATTCTGCTTCCTAGTAGGCAGGGGCCTCCTCTCCATGCATGTAGCTTGTAGATTCAGTAAGCCCACAAGTGAGAATCTTCCAGGCATCATGGCACCGCTAATGGTAACAAGAAGAAAAGCTATAGTGACTGCTTCTAGGAACCTACGGTGAGAGTTCTAAGATGACTCACTCTCTTCCTTAATTGAAGCTGATAAGGAAGTATTTGTTTATCTCATCATTCAAGGATTAACTAGCTACCTAATATGTGAAAGGCTCTGTGCTATGTGTTGTATGTAGACTGGTGAACAAGGCAGATTGGGTTTTTGCTCTTACAGTTTTTGCTCAGGGAAATAGACAAGCAGATATTTTTCATTTTTCTCTTGTTATACTGTGCAAAGGGAAGGGGAGGATGCTGAGAGAAGATGTATGGAAAGCGGGCCCCTGATGGGGGGAAGGGAATGCAGAACTATCTAAAGATAAGTTCAAGGTCACTCAGGAGAGAGGAGAAGGACTTGGGAAAGAGTATTTGCAAAGGCCATGAGGCAGAAACTGAAAGGTCAAGGTGATGAGGTACAGAGAAGAAGAGGGGAGTACTATGAGGTGAAGATCGAGAACTGAGGCCAGCCGACACAGGGCCTCACAGGCCGTGTTAAGGATTTCTGTCTTGATCCGGACAGTCTTGGACCTGAGGCAGGAGGCTGGTGGGACCGGATCTGCCTCACTAACAAATTCTCCTGCCTAGTCTGTGCTCATTGGTTCAGAGGTCAGAGGGACAAAACTATTATAGAAATCCAGGTAATAGTGGAATGATGAAGGAGGTGGCAAAGATAAAACGCACAGATTCAAGAGGTATTTAGGAAGAAAAATAAGAATAAGTAAAAGATTAAACATGGACCATCAGGAAGAGTCTGATAACAAGGATGACTCCCAGGCTCCCGGCTTGTGCACAGAGCAGGTGGTGGAACCCGTCCCTGAAGTGGAGAAAAATGGGAGGAAAACAGGCTGGGACAAGGTGAGCTCTGGCATATCAGAAGGAGGATTGATATTAAGGATGACTCAGAAGCGTGAATCTGGGCAACTGCTGCATTTAGTAAAACTAAGGACTCCGGTGTGTGTCTTTAAGCCTTTCGGGGGAGGGTGTGTTTTTAATCGTTGTCAAGTATCTATCATAAGACCACTTTCAAATTTGTGTGCGTTCATGACTCACTCCCACAGATCAAGGATTTAAATAACCTAAGTCGTAGCGTGGTAATATTCGTCACTCGGTTATCACACAACATTGTCTATTTTCTCTCTCTTCCCTCCTCTCCCTGGTTTGCTTCCCCACAATTTGTGTCCCGTGTTGATCTGGATGATGATACGGAAGGAGATGGTCACTGGGGTAGATTCCATAATTTAAATCCTCATGTTGCTACTTGCTAGTCGCAGGACTGTAGCAAATTAGCCAAACTTACTGTGTCCGTTCTGTTCTGTTCTATTCTATTCTATTCTATTCTATCCTATCCTATCCTATCCTATCATATTCTATTCTAAATATTATGATCTTATTCACCTATAGTACTACTGCAGGAGTTTTGTGATATTTTAATAAGGCCTAAAAGGTTTGTTACACCACCTAGCCTATGGTAGATGCTCAAAAAAATAAAATGACTACTGTCCTGTAGTATCAGAGTGCCCTCGCTCCTCTCCTGAGACTGTCTCATCTGGCAAACCAAGATGGCAGATGGGTTCTCCTCCGCCGCCCTTTGGAGAGAATAGAAAATGAGAAGCGTTCTAATCTGAGCTTAGTATGTGTGTCACAGTCACAGGGAAGCCTCCCCACTTCCCTCCCTGACTGCTTGGCTTGTCCCTCTCTCCAAAGAACAAATCAGCCCACCCCTCGAGACCACTGCTGAGGCCAAGAATTTCATTCATGTATTTGCTCGGCTTCTACTTATTCATTTTAAAAACAAAAGGTGAGGACCTCTTTTTGTGTACATGGAGGCACAGGAAAGATTCTTCAGGTTCTGTCTGTGTGGGTTGGAGGTAAGCCCCTGCCTGCCAAACTTGGACTTTTACAAGTATGCAGACCCAGAAATGATGTCCTGGCCCTGGGTGCCCAAAATGCCTTTGACTGAAACATTTGAGTAGTTGTTTATGTGGACACAGTGTTAGTTTCAGCTGCCAATTTTAGAATTAAATGGCTTACATTACTACAAAATGTTAGCAGAACATGTTTTCCAAAATAAATGTCATTACATCTACACTCCCACCAACTGATTAGAGACTTGAACTCAGAAAATATGGCAAAAACAGCAGAGCAGCAAAAGCAAGAAAAACACATGCTCGCTTCATATGGTAAAAAGGACTCTTCCCTTCCTCTCTGCAAAGCACATCCATTTGGTGAGTGAGGAATGTGAAAAAAAGAGAAAGAAAGAAAACGAGAAAAAAGAGAAAAGGGCCTCATCTGAACCTAGGGAACTCCCACACAGTGACTGTCTCTCTCTTTCCAACTCACACTGCAGTAGATGTTACTGAATTTACATTTTCGTGACTTAAGTTGCCGTCTGTAAATCAACGTCTCTTTATTTTTTATTTATGATTTACAAAATAAACCTGATCCGAAATCCTGACGAATACGGTGTTGCCACATCAGAGCAGCAGTATACCTGAGGAAAGCTTCACTAAGAGAGTCTCAGAAATAACTGATGTATTGTCTTCTGGAGCCCGGGGTCCTACCTATCTTCAGACAGGTTATCTTTACAGTTCTGAGAGTTGATGAGCCATGAAGGGATCATTTAAGGGCTGATGTCACAGCAGTGGCCATATGAGTTTGTCACTGTGATGACACTTTTTAGAAAATCATCTCAATTTGTGCCTTGTCCTCGGAGAAGAGGGGGAAAAAAATTATACCTTATTCCTCCCCATTGCCTCCATCTGGGATACAAGCAATGTCTGATCAAACATATGGCATACAAACAGTAATTTAATTAAATGTGAACAAAGCCTTTTCATTCACCGTATTTAAATTTTGAAGTGCAGCCCAGTTTTCTTTCTATCTGAAATACATGAAACAGCGGCAAGAAAAAAAAAAATTGAGTCACTTATTTGATGACAGATGTGATGCTGACGTGCACTCGGGCTGTGTGATGTGGCCTGGATCCATCAGTAAAGGTACACTATTTTGAGTATGCCCTACTCCATAGACGTGAGTGTTTTTGTCCCAACCAACGTAGCATTTTAATAAAATTCCAAGGATAGCTTCCTTGTGATTTCATCTAACTGTAGCATCTGAAACAGTTTGATTTCAGTCTTGCTAGCGTGTTCTAAAGAGAGTCCCATCACAAGCTAACCAGGGAGCGCTTACATAAACTTATATGTTGTCTTAGAAGTTCGTGGACACATCAAGAAACAAGCATTGCTTTGACAAAAGAGGAGTTTGTGGATACTGCCTGTACAGAAGGTTTGAACTTTATTTAGCTAATTATGGAGTGTTCCTACAACAAAAGCAAAGAATTTCACATAATGATCACGTAAAGACTCACATAATGATCATAGAATAATTACCAAATATCCCCGCATGAAGTTGGCCAAAGAGGCAGAGATACCAGAAGACGACGAGAATACTGACATGTTCGTTTACTTCTTTTGGTGGAAATCATCAGGATTCCGCAAAGATCCGACCTGCACTACCCAAAGTAAAATGTCTGAGGCAGACAAAATGATACATAAAAAGATCATCCAGTAGATTGTCTTATGTTTCGGAAAGCCTTAATATGTTAAACCAAGTCGTTTATTATCTCTTGTCTTCTAATTGCCCAATTACAACCTTTACTGAAGCATTACATTCCTTACAATGAAATGGATTTCTCACAGCCCTGTCCCCTATTCCCAGACAGAAAGTTCAGATAAAAAAAAAACCTGCCTGGAAACTTCTTTCAGTATCATAATGAAGTCACCCACTGAAAGTATACCAGGGCTTTCAAAATGAGAGCTCTCAGCCCAGATGTCCTTACTGTTCCGTCTGACAGTGTTATGTGCTATACATGCGTTTAAAACTCATGATGGCTTTCAATTCACTTGTCCCCATCATTTTTCAGCTTCCATCTTCTAGAGAAAAAAAGACCAATAAAATTCACATCGTGTTGTTCGGAGTGCTTTTTTCCATTCATGTTTAAACCCATGCATCTGGCAAGCGAATAAAATCTGTGTGTTCCCAACTCATTTACGCTTAAGTCACCAAAATGTTCTTTTTGAAAAGAGAACGGACATCCACCAAGTCCTTCTGAACCTCCTTTTCTTTTCCATATTAGTCCCATCTTGTCGACTCCCAGCTCCCAAGGTTCATGGTTGGTTCACAGCTTTGAACCCGTATGTTGAGAATGAGCGTGAAACTTCACAAAACAAACATGCATCGCTGTGACCCCCTCTGAAAATACTTGCACCGGAGCATTGGATGTGACGTTTTGTCGCTTCTTCAATCTCGAGTTACAGTGGCAATGAATGAGGCAAGTGGGAAAAAAAGAAAAAAAAAAAGGAAACTTTAAACAGACAAAAGGAAACAGGAAATGACGGATTTACTTGGGATGTGGTGCGTAGAAAGAACACTGGCCTGGAAATAAAGGGAGGCCTCGCGGTCACTCTGCCCAACACTGAACTAGCTATAGCATCCTAGGGTAAAACGTTACCCATCCAGTCTGAGCAACAAAATCCACAATTATAAAAACAAGAGGACCAGGGGCACCTGGGTGGCTCAGTCTGTTAAGCGTCGGACTCTTGGTTTTGGCTCAGATCGTGATCTCACAGTTTGTGAGTTCTAACCCCCACATCTTTTCATCTCTCTCTCTCATTCTCTTTCTCCTTTCTCTTTATCTCTCTCCCTCCTGCACACTCTTTCAGAATAAATAAATAAAAACTTTAAAAAATGAGAGAGCTGAAATGTATAAAGTTGGGTGAGATGATTATTGTGTTTCCTTCTGCTCCTGGTACCGTATTACGTTTTGAATTTATCCCAGAACAGAGAAGCAAGCCAAACCGTTCAAGGAGCTCATGATCATGAGAATTCACTGCCCCCAAACTGCCCTTCCTGGACCTCTGTGTCTGTCTGTGCCCTCTCCACCCCCCACACCACCCCCTAGAACATTTCCCCAATCTCTTGGCTGCTCTGCTCCCTCCAGTGTCTTTCATGTTCCTATTGATCTGCTGCTCCAAATCTGGAATCTTCGGCTTCTGTCTAGGGTCATTCTTAGACATGAATTGGTTCCTCTTGTACTTACATGAGACTTGGCATCAGAATGCCTTCCATAGTCTGCGCTCAGTCTCTGAACCCCTTGTCTGCAGTCACAAAAGGCCGGGTTCTTGCATCAAACAGTTCTCAAGAGTCTGTGTGCAAATATGAGAATTGCTCCAGATTTAACTGAAGCTGTAGTCAGGTGTAAAACCAGACAATCAAACAACAGTCGGTGATAGCTTTTACTCAAGCATTCTGGTCTAGAAACACATTCAAGCTGGGGAAAAAGAAAAATTGTGTCCAGCCTATTGCTGTGAATATAAAGGACCTTTTATTGGCTATGCATTTAATACATTTTACTTAAAAGGAAAGATCATTGGATCATCAGAAGTTCAAAAACATCCTTTGTCCTTTTTCATGGAAAAATTAACCTACTGGCTTCTGGACAGTGTTTGGTACACAGAGACCAGCATGGGGCTTTTTGTGCTGATCTCAAATTCTTTTATTTCAGGAATATAGAGTTAATATGATATCTATTGCAAGTCCCCTGACTAAACATCTTCATATCCTAGAGACTCCCTTTATGCTTGTGATGATTTTGATGTTTGGGGGGTCACTTCTCATGTTTTTCCCTTCAAAGTGCTTGTCACTATGTGCGTGGAAAGTAGTTTGCCGAGTTTCAAACTCCTTGGAATCTCCTCACTTCTCTGTCAGAATCAGACTTAAGCTCTTCCAGGTTCTGTTTACTGCCAGCTGATGATGACTTCCTTATCCAAATGGGGGAAAGACTTTTGAACATATATTAAAATGTGTGTATGATTTCTGAGACATCAAATAGCTGGAATAACAAGTCAACATTTTGATGAGTTAAGTGTAAATTAACTAAAAACACATGTACTAAATTCTCCTCGAAGCACAGATGGTTTGAAAAACCTAGAAGTGCTTGGAAAAAAATATGGCTTTTATTTTCATGAACCCCCAAAGTTTAAAAAGGTAATTGAAGATTAATTTCCCTTCTCTTTCCAATTGTTGCTTTAGATGTTTAAAAGATGATATCCTTATCTTTTGTTCTTAACCTGGGTCCTCTTAGGGGCGAAGGTGTTTTCTTCTTCCCTCTTTTTTCTCCTCTTTCTTATTCAAGGATGAGTGGCCATCCGGGGCAAGATACCCATCTTCCAAGGGGGTGGAGTGCTAATCTGACGAATATCAAGGTACTGGTCAGCCATGTTTTCTTATGGAAGATACACTGGAAGCACAGATAAACCTTCATGGGGCTCTGCTTTCACCCTATTTCCTTTATTTTGGCAGAGGTATCTTTTTGTCCTATGAGACTGCTAAGGGGCGATCCTCTAGTGAAGACGTAGCAATGTAGTGTGGCCTGTCTTCATTCTACTTTGATTCTGGGCTCTAGGCTTCCGTTGGATCAAGCACAAAGAAGGCCATGGGTGGTGAGGTGCAGGCTTGCAGCACTGGTATTGAGGCTGATGTGCAGTTATTAATAAAGTGATATTTTCCTTAGCCTTCTTCAAACGCATCTCTTTTTCTAAGAATCATTTAGAAAGGAAAAATAGTGGGGCACCTGGGTGGCTCAGTCGGTTAAGTGTCCGACTTCGGCTCAGGTCATGATCTTGCAGTTCATTGAGTTCGAGCCCCACGTCGGGCTCTGTGCTGATAGCTCAGAGCCTGGAGTCTGCTTTGGATTCTCTGTCTCTCTCTCTCCCTCTCTCTCTCTCTCTGCCCGTACCCCACTTACACACACACTCTGTCTCAAAAATAAATAAACATTTTTTTTAAAAAAAGGAAGAATAGTAAAACTGAAGCAAGATTCCCACTCTCTAGACAATAAAATAAAATAAAATAAAATAAAATAAAATAGGCAGTATATTTCTCAGCATCATCTAGCACCACTCCATTATTACTACTGATGCTCAGAATATTGTACCAAATTCTAAGTACCTGCCTCTAAAATCATTAAACCTTGGGGCGCCTGGGTGGCTCGGTCGGTTAAGCGTCCGACTTCGGCTCGGGTCATGATCTCACGGTCCATAAGTTCGAGCCCCGCGTCGGGCTCTGTGCTGGCAGCTCGGAACCTGGAGCCTGTTTTGGATTCTGTGTCTCCCTCTCTCTCTGCCTCTCCCCTGTTCATGCTCTGTCTCTCTCTGTCTCAAAAATAAATAAACATTAAAAAAAAAATTAAAAAAAAATAAATAAAATAAAATAAAAATAAAATAAAATCATTAAACCTTATATGAGAACAGAAAGGTATTTTCTATGAAACTTGTTCATCCAATCATATATTTTTTTTTCATTTTAAGTGTTCTTTATTCACTTTTTTAAATTATAAAAATAAGGTATACATGCTTACCATAATGTATAAATTCTGAAGGAAAACATGATTATATCATCAAATCATCACTATTCATGGAAGCAGTTTTAATAGTCTATTATTTCAGTCCTGTTTTCATGCATGTGTGCACGTGTGTGCGTCTGTGTGTGTGTTTATGTTTTTCTCAAAAAAATATAAGTTCATCTTGTACCATATTATTTCTCAGCTTGCTATTTTCATTCAAAAGCCCATTCTGAAAGTCTAATTCAAACAAATCTTTAAAATAAGAGTTTAATCTTCTATATCATTATTACCTGTGATATGTTCTGTCATACATGACTCGTAGACCTTTGGGTACTTTCCAGTTTCTTGCCACACTGAAGAGTTTTGCTATACAAATCCTTGCACATATGTCCTTGTATCCTGGGGTTTTGATCTGTGCACTACTGATGCTCACAGAGAAGGATTGGTCAGCCAAATAATAAGGCTATGTTTAATTTATAAAAGTTACAGCTACATTCCTTTCCAGAAAGAAATGTAGAAATGTCGAGAATGTCCATCTCTCCATATTCCCTTTTTATTTGTGTATATTTAATGAATGAAAATAGTTTTTTTGTTTTTCTGAGTTGTTCCCTAATACATTAATTTCAATTTTGTATTGCTGAATGTTTTATCAGAATTTATTTCTATAATTTAAAGTACGATGATAATAAATTCTATGAAGAGAACATCGCTAATGCAAAATTTACCACAAAGCAAAAAAGGAATGAGTCAGGCCATGTGTTGACATGGGAGGATGTCCACCACAAACTAAGTAATAAGATCAAGATGCAAAACAAAATGAATAATATAAAGTTTACCATATAGAACAAAACAAAACATCTCTCTTAGATTAATTCTGAAATAGTGCTCACCAGAATGATAACCATAAGGCTTCAGGGTATTCTCTTTGGAGAAGACTTCAAAATTTTATTCTGAAGGCTCATTTCTACTGTGTACATTTGTATGAGTATCTATTATTTTATTCTTAAAAGATGACATAAGCCTTTTAATTGATAAAATTAGCTGATTGCAGTATGGCTTCTAATGATAATATTGTTTTCTCTAGGCAGTAAAACTTCCATTTTCTCCTCATGGTCAGTATTAATATGTCGTACTGATTTTGACCTTGTGCCCTAGACACTGTCAGGCTCAGGCTGGTGTTCTCCAGAAAGGATTAACGTCTGTGCTAAATTCTTCTGGCTGCGTAGCCCCAACTCAATCCAATTAACAGCAGCAAGCATAGGTCATGTTGTCCAGGTAAGAAAATCAACATCACGACCACACTTCCAAGTGGAAAGGTTGTACCTGTTAAAACACACCATTTCAATGACTAAGTGACTGTTCTCTTAAACCTCACTCTAGATATTGATATTTGTCTGAGAACTCTGACCCTTTTTGACACCAGCCATGCTCAGTATTTAGCAATGACATATGTGTGACACTGATTTCCAAATGGGTTCTGTGGTATCATTTTATTCGTTGGCGATTTTGCTGTCATTTGTAATTTTTCATTCTGGTAGAAATATGATCTGTGCTAGGTGTTTTAATCACGTAAGTTCAAAATGCAGTGACATGTACAAAAAATCAACTTTCATTACTGAAGTATTTAAAGTTACTAAATACTAAAGTATTTAGTTACTAAATACTAAAGTATTTAAAGTTACATTGTACTGGTAAATGAATACACAAAATTATCAACAAAATGAATAGATATTCCAGAAATAAACATTAAATGATATATTATATTATATTATATTATATTATATATTACATAATGCCGTAAAATTCACATCTCAAATAAGTAGAAAAATGGTTATTCAATAAGTGGTCACAAGACAACTAGGTAACCACGTGGAAAAATATTCAATTTCTACTTTGCACATTATACGAAAATAAATTCCAAATGGACCAAATATTTCAACATAAATAATGAAGCCATAGAATTGCTAATAACATGGGAGAATTGTTGTTATAATCTGAACGTACAGTAGGCTTTGTTAACATGCCATAAAACTAAGAACCAAAAAAATTTAAAAGGGATTAATTGGATAACGTAATAAGAGATTTGTACATCAAAGTACACCGTTCACAGGCTAAACGACAAATAAACAAATAACAAATAATGTCCAAACAGCATATCCCAAATTAAAAGCTAGTATTCTTAATTCATAGGGAGTGCCTAAAAATCTGTAAAACCAACACATTGAAAGAAAAATAGGAAAAAAAAGGACAAAAACAAATGAAAATTAAAAACTCTCTTAAGCGGTCTCAGTCAATCAGGTCTCCAGCTCTTGGTTTCAGCTCAGGTCATGATCTCATGGTTCGTGAGGTCAGGTGCTGAGTAGGGCTCTGCATTGACAGCACGGAGCCTGCTTGGGATTCTTTCTCCCTTTCTCTCTCTGCCCCTCCCCTGCGCTCTCTCTCTCTCTCTCTCTCAAAATAAATAAATAAACTTAAAAAAAAATATTCTTAAAAACTTACGCAATACTCAGCTTCGTTTGTAAAAAAAATAAAATGTTCGTGCAAACTTTGAGACACCATTTTTTTTTTTTTTTACTTCTCAGTCAGGATTGTTTATACAATCTGGTAGGAAAGGCACAGGGGGCCAGACAGTCCTTCCTATTTAGGTTGATAAGACTGTAAGAGCAATTCTGCTGCAAAGAATTTGGCTGTATCTATCCGAATAAAAAATTATATTTGATACAGCAATTCGACTTCTAGGTATTATTCTATAGATTAACCTACACATGTTCAAAATAAACATTAAAAGATATTCATCACAGCATTGTTTGCTAGGAAAAAAAAAAAAAAAAACTGAAACAACCAAAAGGGGGTAAGAGGGCCTGGTCAAATAAATTGTGTTACTTTGTTGTATTTGAATACTGTGCAACCATCAAGAGGTATAAGCCCCCTCTCTGGGTAGTAATATGTACTGATAAAGGTATATTAAGTTAAAAAAAAATGAAAGATACAGAACAGTGTGTGTAGCATGCTACAAATTCTTTTGAAAAGAGAAAAGACTACATATACATACGTGTTTAGGCACAGAAAACTTCTGGGAATATAGATATAAGACCCTGGAAACAGAGGCGCCTGGGTGGCTCAGTAGGTTAAGCGTCCGACTTCAGCTCAGGTCATGATCTCGCGGTTTGTGAGTTCAAGCCCCGCGTCGGGCTCTGTGCTGACAGCTCAGAGCCTGGAGCCTGTTTCCGATTCTGTGTCTCCCTCTCTCTCTCTGACCCTCCCCCGTTCATGTTCTGTCTCTCTCTGTCTCCAAAATAAATAAACGTTTAAAAAAAATTAAAAAAAAAAAAAAGACCCTGGAAACAGTGATTATCTCTGTGGACAATATCTGAGTGTCTAAGGGACATGGGTAGAATAGACTTGTCTTTTCCCATTTACGTTTTTACATCTTGAACTGCTTCCTTTCTCCAGTATTTCAAATATTGGGAATATTCCAAGAACAGTCCTTGCTCATTTTTGAGGGTACCTCCTCCCACTCGTACTTCCCAAGTTACCGACTGGCTGCAGAGATGAGTAAGCTTTTCAAAGTACCAAAATATTCCCTCTACATACCCAGGGCCAAACCTAGGAAACTGAGATCATCAAATTTTACTGTCAGCCACATCACAGAGGTAATGGAAGAATGTGTAATAAGGGAAATTCCTATAAGACAGGAAGCAGAAAGAGAAAGGCGTTCTGGGGCTTGGGGAAGAGCCAAGGAGAAGAGAATAAGGAGTAAGAGCGTGGTGGTGGGGTCAAAATCCCAAGAGGATGGGTAGGTAGAAACATCCAGATGCCATCTGGGAAATTCCAGTGTACATCTCCTTGGGTTTTGTTGGTTTGGCTTCATTTCGTTTGGTTTATTGGGCTGGGCCTGAGAAATTTTCATGCCTCATAGAGAGATTCCATGTTCATTAGTATCTCAGCCAACCGGGGACGTATCTGAGCAAGTGGACTTAACATAGTAGCCCCAGCTTTCCCTGGCCCATATGTGGCGTGTTCGGGATCCACATCTCCCTTTATACTCCGATGGGAGGACGGAAAAGTAGAGAGTAGACTCAGCAATGTGAAGAGGACTGAGGTTGGTGCCAAAGAGGATACAGGGATCTTAGGACCAGACTCAAGGCAGGGACCGTGAACTCAGAAGCAGATGCCAGGGCCATGCCAAAGAGAGGGAACAGGACTAGTCACTTGCAGGGAACACCAGCTCAGGATAATACCCAGCCCCAGACCTCATCATCAACTCTGCCGTGGGGAGGGAGCGGTGGGGGGCCAGCAAACACTCTGTAACATAGACCTTCCTCCTGCTTCCGTGAGAACGCTTGCAAAGCCCAGCTTTTAAGCCTATTATTTTGCTGTGGACTGAAAAGCATATCTTGATACTCTATGCTGAACTCTGACTTCTGTGTTGTAGGTGGGATTTGTCTTCACTCTAAAGAAAAGAATGGCTTGATACAATGGATAGAGAGTCACAAGGCATGTGAAGATTGTAAAATACGCTTATTTATTACATCATACCTCTTGTATCAGTGTATTATTGGTTTATTTGTTTGCTGTAAATCACCTAAAGTTATGTTAGGCATAAGTAAATGTAGGGATATATTCTGAATATAATATTATAAAAATCAATAACTTTTTGTCAAGAGCTAATAAATATTGCATACTTGCAAATGAGAGCTATCTTTTCTCCTCAATACTGATTTGATGGGCGGAAACTGCGTAGGAAACATCAATACTTGCTCTTTGTTGGGATCCGCTTCTCTCTGACCTTGAACATGCAGCCAAGACTCCAGTAGAATGTCCATTTTTAGCTTCAGTTGCTCTGAAAGCACTTATCGAAAGCAAGAGCAAAGTGTGTGTGTGTGTGTGTGTGTGTGTGTGTGCATGTGTAAAAGTTATAAATCTAATAGGCACAAAAAAGTCTTCAAGTAAAGCAGCAATCAACTATTTATAATGCTTTCAAATCTATTTTCAAAGATACTATGAATATTCTTGGAAGCCCCCAAAGTATTTCTTGACTTGTATATTCATCAAAGTGCCTGAAAATTACACAAGAACAATCAGATAAGGCAGTTAATATGGCTGGCACCAATATGACTGCTTTACTCCTCCCTCTATGATTAATTACAACTAAATTGATGTTACCAGCAATGATTAATTTACATCTTAGGTGCAAAGTAAATGAAGTAAGCAAATTGGAATTGGCACTAACAATTTCTTAAGCCTCAGCGAAGCGCCCAAATCACGGTAAGCTATCCTGCTCAGAATAATTTCTCCCCCCAAAATGGTTAAAAAGCCTAGGTATAGACTTTAATTTTATATATATATAATGTACATTTTCTTATATTTTCTGAAGCAAACTTTAAATATACATTAAAAAACTAACCTCAGATTCTATTTTTGGCTTGGATATACAGCATCCATATGCGTGGTAAGACAAGTGTCTCCAATCTCATTTACTTGAAATAAGCACACAATGTTTTCTTCCATCCTGATCTTTTAGAGAACTTAGATTGGGTTACGTGCAGACACAAATCCACGCCTGGCCCAATTGTGTATCTTCAGTGTTCTCTTACTAAAACTGAAGAGAATTAAAACTATTTTATAAAGCTCGTAAGTGAAATAACGGCTGAGATGTCCTGGCACACAGCAGGCTTCTTGTAAGATGGCCCAGTACCGTGGCCAGTGTGTTCTCCCGAACAGAGTAGAGGCAGTCTGCTAGAAGCTTCCCACATCCTGCTAATGCACCTTCATATTTACTTATAGATCCGAGTGCATAGGAGAATAAAACCCTAAGGGAGGCTGTTATTTCCTCCAAATAAATTGAGACAACAGTCAGGAAAATGTAGGTAAGATGACATTGGACTCAAGTGGCATTGAGATCGAAGCATGCAAATATATAATCTCTTTGCAGAGGGAGGATAAAGTTGCAATCAATCAAATATTTTGAAGAAACAGAAAAATAATTATTAGAGCCATTAAAATTCATCTAGGTGTAACGCATGATTTTACTGTAAGAACCCTGGGAGAAATTGACTGAAGCATGGAGGGAGCAGAGAAGGAGCCAGAACGAGGCTCTCTTGTTTGTTTAAAATCAATAATATGTGTTCCCAGCCTGCAGAATTTACAAAATTCCCATGCAATACCTTTTTTTTGTTTGTCTGTTTCAAGAAACATTTCTTCCAAAGATAAACTTCCCAAAGCTTTGTGGTCTTCATTTCTTGGAGCACAGACCATATTGTAGTAATTTACTCTTTTCAACCTCTTAGCATAGTACCACCTGGCATGGCAGAGTTGCTTGATAGTTCTTTGTTTTATTCTTTAAGATTTGGAATTATTAGACAATTGATGGTTGTGAATAATGAATTTTTAAAAGGAGAATATGACAACTGTCTTTATCATTGTTAATTAACCTTTGACCAAATTTTTTCACTAAAAGTCACATGCACATCTGAATTAAGGGACATAAAATATGATTAATGTCTGTAATCTTTCTTTTAGGCACTTAAAATTCTTACTGGTTCTTTTCAGGTGGCATCTTTTGTGCATTTGAAAAGCCATATTTTGGGTGGGAGGGAGGGGAGGGTGGGTGAGGGGTATCGAGGAGGGCACCTTTTGGGATGAGCACTGGGTGTTGTATGGAAACCAGTTTGACAATAAACTTCATATATTGAAAAAAAAGCCATATTTTGATAATTTTAAAGAAAATTACTGGATAGGCTGTTAACCTTAGGTTTGTTCCTAAAACATTTTTTGCAGTGAGTGGGATTGCTTAGTGGAAAGGTGAGCAAAGGTAATAGAAAAGAGAATCACCCACAAAATGTGAAAACATGAGTACATTGAATATCTTATTATTTCACTGAAACAAATACATTCTGGGACAAGGATGGAATGATAATAAACCTGACCTTAATGTTTGTACTTTACATAGCGGCCCTTTTGTCTCTGTTTCTCCTTCCACATTTTGCCCATCTGAGGGGCTTTTCTATTTTTTTTTTTAAGTTTACTCATTTTGAGAGAGAAAAAGAGAGAGCGAGAGACAGAACCCAAGTCGGGGAGGGGCAGAGAGAGAGGGAAGAGAGAGAATCTTAAGCAGGCTCCATACTGTCAGCCCAGAAACCGACGTGAGGCTCAAACCCACGAGCAGTGAGATAATGACCTGACCCAAAATTGAGAGTCTAATGCTTAACCGACTGAGCCATCCAGGACCCTGAGGGGCTCTTTTAAATTGCCTCCCCCCTCACATATATTATGTTAGAGTCTTGAAACACTCTTTACCTTTCTGGAAACTTGCTGTTTTGTTTTTTTTTTTTTAATTTAAAGCAAAAAATAGGAACTTGACTTCACTAGCTGGGCTATACCCTTATTCCAAAGGCTTGCTTCAGTTTAAGGAAAACCTTTCTGAACAAGATGGGTCTTGTTTCTTTTGTCTTAGACCAGTGAGGTTTGCTCCCAATTTAATTCCCTATATGACCACATAGGTGTGGCTCTGTCCTCAAGAAATACAAAGTTGAACAGGAGTTACTGAGTATCTTTAGGGGATTAAAAATCTGATAAGGAACATATATATACATATATATATATATATATATATATATATATATACATACATATATATACATATATAAATCTGATAAGGAACATATATATATGTATATATGTATATATACATATACATATATAAATCTGATAAGGAACATATATATGTATATATGTATATATATGTATATATACATATACATATGTATATATGTATGTATATATATACATATGTATGTGTGTTGTGTATATGTATATATGAATATATATGCATATGTGTAGGTGTGTGTGTGTGTGTGTGTGTGTGTGTGTGAATAGGAAGAAATAACAAGTCACATGTTAGATGCACGAACAATGAATGGGTGCTTTGTGCCACTCAAGTGGTAAACTGAATAATTCACAGATCCAGAAGTTTAAAATGTAGCTCCTAATCTGGTGTTTAATTCTGAAATGGGTTGACAATATTCTTATTTATTATGTTTTTGTTATTTACACAGAGTGGTAGTTAATATGTTTTTAAGGACATCGAGAAAGAATTAAAACGAGAAAATATTGCACAAGTCAAACACCATAAGTGAATGGGTACATCTTAGACCATTTAAGCAATGTATTTGAGGAGAGAGTGAGTTTGATGTTTTATATCTATTTTGTGGTCTGTCTGTCTGTCTGTATTTATGCAAAATAACCCTGTCTTCGAGTGTTTGATTTTTTTTGTAACTTACGCATATAATTTTGGGAAATAGGTGAAGCTGAAAATTAAGTCAACCAGCTAAAAATCTGTCTCCCTGTCCTTGGATACTACTGTGATAACATTATCCTTAGATATGAAATTCGTTAAGTTTTAACAATTTTTACAATTCAGTGGTAGATGCTTTGTGTCGGAAAAAGATCAACGATCATAGTCTTGTCAAAGCAGTGGGATTGACACTATTCTGTCCTTTAAATCTATCATAACATATGCATCACTTGTATTATTCCCAGGCCTACGTGAACATTTTTGTAGGTGTACCTGAGCTTTGTGACATTTTAAACCACCAAGCCTAGTGTGAACTTTCAGAGAAAATTTCCGTTCAGTTTACCAAAATATTCCCTACAATCAGAAAATAAAACTACGCATACACACAGGTTAATTTGCTCATTGCACCTAGTAACTTGCCAGTTATCTATAAAACTTCACACTGCTACATTGTTTATAAATCTATACTGGTCGTTTCTTATAGGTCTAGGATCTGTTCTTTCTTCACATTTTTATATAATCAACCTATTTATGATCATAGAGTCAAATTAATCTTTTTTTAAATTTAACCGAGAGCCAGGATTTCGAAATAAAAAAAGAAATGGTCTACTCTTTCCTTACTTCTCTTATTAATCTGCAAAAGGGTCTGTCTTTAGAATCCTGGGAAAGTGTCTTGTGTTTGACTAGAAAGACTTGATGTTTAGGTTTCTGTGGTCCTAATTGCCCCTATCTAGCCTTTCACATGTAACAGTAAATTGGCCCCATTTCCACCCATTAATGATCCGCAAATGGATTTGACTTATTTCTTCCAAGTGTCTCATCAGTAGACAATTCTATTTTCCTTTGGTAATAAAAAACCAACTCCCTGTTCCTATGTAGTCCTAAGGCTTTTTGATCTCCCATGCAAAAAATGCTTTCATGGACAAGGTTTACCTTAAATACCAAACTCGAGGTTTTCTGCCTCAGAGACAAGGAATTCGTCACAAAAGCTTTCTGGGTACTAGACTTCTAAAGCAGAGTGACTTACTCATACGTTCACTGACTTGCTACGTTCTTTTTCAACTCTTGCTCACAACTCTCATAGAGAGGGAATGGAAATTTCAGAAACCTTAGTGCTAGAAAAAAAAAGCTTGACTGACTCTTCCCAGAACGCTTCTCAGAATAGGAAGTGATATAAATCCAGGTTTAGGGAAGCCATCTGGGGAGGAAACAAAGCTAGTCTTCAAAGAGGGAAAGGAGACTCAACTTCATAAAGAGATATATGGTGGAGTCATTTTCCTGGGTAACTGACAGATTTTGTGCTTCAGAAATCTAGTGCCTCAGGAGGCTTAATTTTGTTTATTTCCATTGGACTTAGTGAAAAGCCTTGTGGTATAACCCCTCTTCACTCAGGAGGAACCCCGTAAGCACCATACAACGTTTGTCTTCCAATATTCTTTTCCTTTTGGGGGAGAGAACACAGAAGCCATAATGATGTCTTGAGGAAACCCCAAGCACAGTCTATTCCTTAGCCTTAAGAAAAAGATCTCTGCCCCTCTCATCTCTTCTGTCTTCACTCTCTCTTCAGTGGCACCAACCTACCCTTCCTACCCTCGGTCACCCTAGCGTAAGAGTTGAGGCTCTCTAAACAAACAAACAAACAACAAACAAACAAACAAACCAGGAAGAGAATTGATTTCAGGCTCTTTCTGCTTTGACCATGCAACTCAACCATCCTAAGGGAAAGGAAGGCAAAAGTCCAGCTGTATTCTTGGAGAGTTGGCAAGGGAAAAACAGAGAAGACATGATGTGAATTAATATATGAACAAACTATATCACCTTGATAGTTTAAGTGTATATCTGTGACTTGCAAGTAAAAAATTATTGACTAAGGAAAAGATTATTGAAAATAACAAATGGCTCTTATCACCATGTCATTATCAGAGCCAAGTCTGATGAATAAGGTGCTGTTCAAGATGGGTAATTCAGTTTGGGATCCAAAATGAGCTGTAACTATAGAGTAATTAAAATGACATTATTAATGGCTCACAAGCTGCCTCTTAAATCAATTCCAAACCATGGAAGAAAACTATATAGCTACCCAAAACTACTATGATCGACAGCTTTTATTTGCATATAAAATTGCTAGTGATGTATTTCTTCAGTTTTCAGTAAGATCAATATGTCACAATTCATTATTTAACAAATATTTTGTGAATTCCAGTGTGCCAGGAACTGTTCTAGGCATTAGGGATACTTTGGTGAATAAAACAAACAAATTTAAAAAAAAATCCTTGCCTGCATGAAGCTTATATTCTCTTCAATGGAATACACAATGAACAAAATAAGCAAATTATGTATCATGTTGCATGATGATAAACGCTCTAAGGAAAAATAATTCGGAGGAAGGAGCAGGGTAGGAAGAGTGGGGACCGAGGATGAAGTTCTAAATATGGTGGTCAGAGGATACCTTACCAAGGGGACATTTGAGCAAAGACTTAAAAGAGATTAGGGTACGAACCATGAAAGAAGAGTGTTTTAGTAAGAGGTCAGTAAGAGTGAACACATGGCATATTTATGACCCCCCCAAAAAGGCCAAGTGGCTGGTTTCAAGAGAACAAGACAGAGAATGGCAGGGAAGAAAGAGAACTAACAAAGGATTGGTTCACATAAGCCCTTATGGACTATGGTAAGGATCTATGGTAAGGATCTATGGACTATGAGGCAGGATCCTGTCTCACTCTGTTGAGACAGGAAGCATTTGCAGGGTTTGGCATGCTCAGATTTGTGTGGTGTTTTTTTTAACGTTTCTTTATTTTGAGAGAGAGAGAGAGAGAGAGAATGTGGTAGGGGCAGAGAGTGTGGGAGACACACAATCCGAAGCAAGCTCCAGACTCTGAGCTGTCAGCACAGAGCCCGTCGCAGGCTCGAACTCACAAATAGCGAGATCATGACCTGAGCCGAAGTCGGACGCTCAACCAACTGGTGCCTGTGATTTGTGTTTTAATAGGATTATACAACTGCTATATTGAAAGTAAACTCAAGGATATGGGAGTAGAAATCAGGGAGACCAACTGGAAGTGTGGTGCTATAATCAACAGGAGGTGATAGTGCATTATACCAACATATTAGCAAGGACAGTGGTGGGAACTGGTCAAATTCGGGAAGAAGTTGGAAGATAGAACCCAGCAGGATTTGCTGCCATATTGGATATGAAATGGGATAGAAGGAAAGAAGCCACAGATGAGCAATGCAAAGGACCCAATAGGCCATTCAGAGTTGGGTAAAAGTATAAATCAAGCATGTTTGGAGCAAGAAGTTGAAATTTCAGTTCTGCTTGTCTTGTGTTTCCATGCTTCTTAGACAACAGGCAGTCCTAGCCTAAAGATCAGGAGTCGCTTGCAAGCTGGAAATAAAACGTTGGTAGCCCTGATTCTAAAGAGTGTTAGGATTTTGTTTTAAGCTCCAGAAATTTCATGCTAATTTATACAATTTTGTTTGGTAGCAGTACAAATAATTTCTGTCCAGCAGAAAACTATGGGCTTTTTTAACCCTATAAAACATTAATCTGTTTTGTATATAATCCTGAAAGCTTGTCTTAACATTCCACACTGTAACTCTGACACTGTTTGAGTTATCACAGTCCACGGGCTGAGGGCTCACAAGCCTTCCCTCACTTCAGACACCAGCTGCAAGCTCTGGGATTCCCAGCTTATGACCAACTGGCTACAAACTTGGATGTTCCCATTACATCTGTGTGTATAATAATTTGCCAGAGCACTTCACAAAACTCAGGGTAGTATTGTATTTACAACTGCAGTTTTATCATAAGGAACATAAATCAGGACTAGCCAGATGAAGAAACACATGGGTTGTCCCAAATGCGAAGCTTCCGTATCTTCAGGATGTGTCACTGTGCTTCCATATCCTCAGGATGTGTCTTATGGATGTATATCACTAACCAGAAAAGCTTCCCCAAGTTTTGGTTTTCAGAGTTTTTATTACGCAGACATGATTAATCAGAGCATTGGCCATAAACTCAGTTTCTAGCTGCCTCCCTTTCCCTGGAGGTCGGGCTGTTATCATCCAGCTCAAAGCCCCAATGTTCAGGAATGGCCGGCCTCCATCTGAGAATTACCTAGGAGCCCAACTAGAGTCACTTCACTAGCATAAACTCAGGTGTGGTTCCAGGGGCTCACCATCACTAACAAAAGGCTCCCCTGTTGGGAGATTCCAAGCACTGAAAGCTTCCTCTCTGGACCCAGGACAAAAACCATACACATTCTTTATTTTACAACACATTCCTTTACTAAATGGTCAGTAGCTCCTCAGGTGTTCTTTGAACTGGCTTTAGTATCTTCACTCCCTTGTTAATTAATGAGGGGAATAAAATATTAGATGTATGTGTTAGACATTTGCATGAAAGTCATGATTTTGCCTTTTTTGAAAATTAAACGTTAGCAGTGCTATTAAATGAATAACCACCAAGTAAATCAAGAAGGAAGGTTCGCCAGAGAACCCCTAAGCACTCCATGTAAAGGTGTAAAAGATAAAAGTAATCCACAAAGGATTCATTGAAATGCCTAAAGACCCAAGAAGAAAACGGGGAAAGTGTTCATATCTCCTAGAACCCAAGCAAAGAATTCAGTTAAAGGAGAAGAGTGTCAGCTATGCTCCATGTTGCTGATAAATCTTGTTAAATAAAGACAAGCTTTATCATTGGATTTAGAGACTTAGTCGTCACTGGTAAGCTTAATAAGAGCATGTTTGAAAATGGTGAGACAAAAAGCATTTGGAGTGGTTTTAAGACAGTGATAGAACGACAGAATCTTATTCAACCCCAAAAAAGGAATGAAGTACAGATCCATGCCAAAATGTGGATGAGACTGGAAAACATTATGCTAAGTGGAAGAAATCAGACACACACAAAAAAAATCACGTTTTTTATGATTTCATTTACATGAAATATCCAAAATGGGTAAGTACATAGAAACAGAAAGAACACCAATGGCTGGGGGATGGGGGGAAATGGGGAGCAACTTGTTAATGGGTTCAGGGTTTCCTTGGGGGCTGATGAAGTGTTTCTGGAACCAGACATAGGAGGTGGCTGCACAAATTCTGAAGGTACTCAACACCACTGAATTGTCGGCCTTACAGCGGTGCGCTTTGTTATGTAAATTTTGCCTTAATGAGAACAAGAGAGAGAGAATGGGTGATGAGAAGTTGCAGGGAGTGAGTATAGACACATCTGTAAGAGACTTGCTGGGAAGGAAAACAAAAAAATAGGACTGGAGCTGGTAGCGAATGTGGGACCAAATGAAGCTTTTGTGTACATATATACATATATGTATGTATGGACAAAATATATTTTTTAATGGAAGAAGGCGGAATGTATTTGTTAGTTGATGGAAATGCAAACCTGGCTTTAGGTACAAGTTTAACTGTAGACATACCTTTCCTGCTTCAGAAGAACACATTACAGAAGCAGCTAGCTTATAAAGACATTGTCCATCATGAAGAAACATGGGCTGTAGAAGGGTTGATCTCAGGGGATGCCTGGGTGGCTCAGTCAGTTAAGCGTCCAACGTCAGCTCAGGTCATGATCTCCCGGTTCGTGGGTTTGAGCCCCGCATCAACTCAGAGCCTGGAGCCTGCTCAGATTCTGTGTCTCACTCTCTCAAAAACAAACATTTAAAAAAAATTAAAAAATGTAAGAACGATTCTACTCTCCATACAGTTTGCTTTCATTTAAATGCAAAACAGAGAAACAAAAGCACAGCTTTCACAATCCACTTACTTAATCCTGAACCAGATACTACAGGTATCTAACGCCAGCTCTGCCGCTATCTTGTTCTGTCTTCATGAAATCTTCTAAATCCTCACAACTGAAGTTTTCTCATCCGCAAAACGAAAGAATTGAACCAGATTGTCCCTGAGCGTCCTCTCCGTCCCAGAGCCCACTGATTGGCCCATACTCACGGATTTGTTTCGTTACGAGACCTAAGAATATCTTTACGATGTCTATACTCTCTCCACATTCATATCATTGGATCTCCTCAAACTTCCTTTAAAAAAAAAAATTCAAAGCTACGCTGATTTATAGCAGATTAAATGAACAGAACACACAAGATGAGCAAAGAACTTGAGATGAGCTAGATGCAATCAGAGACATCTGGGTGAATTTAACACCACAGCTTTACAACATCTGGGTGATGTTAGTACTCCAGTTCTGGAAATCATACATTCCGAAATCTGACATTACTTTGGATGAGCAACTTGTATCCTTAAGCTGCAGATGCCTCGTTTTGGCAAGAAAACCTGATAAGCCCAGGAAAGTGCGCAGAAGAAAATAAACATCCGAACATTTTTAGCCTGCGGTGATGGACTATCGTAAGCCAAAAAGTTGAAATCTAAATATAAATAATGTGTTTTTTATTTATAGACCACAGGTATTTGCTAACCCACTGACACATCAAACTCACTGTGCCTGAACCCAAAACATTGGATCTCCCACGATCCCATCCCATGTGATTCACCAGTTTTCAGTGTTGCTCTCGCCAGTAGCCAGGTTCAAAACCTAGGAATCACTTTTGAGCCTCTTCTTCTTTGGGCCCCTTTTGTACCTCTAATCATTTGCTGAGGCCTGTCGATTTATTTGTGTGTCTTGTTCCGGGCCCCCATTTCTCCTCGTTTTTCTCCAAGATCACCACTGATTCCACGTTACCTGGGCCCCAGACTCTGAAAGGCTTTCCCAGCAATTCTCTGCTCCTCACATTCCAACGCACGTCCCGTAGCCAGTTAGCCTTTGAGGAGGCAAGACCAACCTTTCTTAGGCCGGGCTCAGAAAGCCCCGATATTGGCCCCAGTGAGATTCAGGCCACAAGCTGAATGGACAACCAATGCCCAGGGGTGGAAGACAAGTTCTTGCAATGTGGCCCCATCCTTATTTCTAGTACGAATGAGCAGCTTAACCTCCTGCCAGTGAGACTACTCATATCTCAGCATATTTGATGGTAACCGTTCTTCAAACGTATGTTCTTTCTCACATGTCAGTGTGTTTACTTATCGAGGAAGAAGCATCCTTAGTCCCGCACAAAGTTAGGATGGCTCCAGCAGAAATGAAAGGAAAGTCTCAGCTCAGTTTTGAAGTCAAAGCTGGGTCAAGAGAAGGCCACAGAGTGTGGAGATGTAGAATGGGAAGGTCTGGCAGGTCCTTGCCGTGACCTCAGCACACGGCACCAACACGACATCACTCTGTCCACCTAAATCCCTACTACTGACAGGGTAAATGAAACTGAAGAGCAGGACTCCTTTTAGGCAATAAGTTGTTAGAAGTAAGAATAAGGTAAGGCCCCTGAGCAGACCAGTAAGATCAACAAATAGCAGCTCTAGAAAGAGAAGGTAGCAAAACTACCTCTTAGGGAAGTAGGTTTGTTACCTGTGGGTGTATGGTATTACTCTGTGGGATCTGCTCTAGAGAATCTCTATGAAATTCCATATTGGCAATTAATGCCTTTGGAGCATTCTGGCTTTTTAAAAAGCATTTGTGTACGTATTAAAGGCAGCATTGATGTTGTCACACAGAGAAATCAGCTATATTCTTTTTGGACAATGATAGGATTGATTGGGTTGCTGGAATTTGTCCGTGAAAGAAAGGAAATGGCAGACTTCTAGAAGATCCTGTTGGGTACTTATATTCGTATATAATTTCATGTTCCATTGTTTAGTGTTGCTTTGTAAATTCACTGCGAAAATTACCAATCCTGAGTGAAATGCTGCGATTTGACAAACATTAACTGTTTGAAACATTAAAAAAAAAAGTTGTTCGTCTCTTTAGTCAACTGGCTAAAAAGCCCTGAGTTGTTCAAATGTAGATAAAATATATTAGAGGGGAAGAGTGAGACCCTTACACGAGACCAGAAAGATAAAGCATATCATTCATAAAATGTTATCATTTTAAGGATTTTTATACCATTAGTTGAATCATTGTTAAAATTCTTAAAATAACAAAAGAGTATAGATCAAAAGCCGCAAAAATTGGTGGTATTCAGCAAACTGGCTCCAGTCCTATTGGCTTGTTACTAATAATTCGAAACAATTGAGCTAACCCAAGAAATAATTTCTTAAAAAATTGTGAGATCTGCATTGCGCTCTTGACTCCTACTACCAGCATAATACTCACTAAATGAAGGTTTAAGGGCGCCTGGGTGGCTCAGTCGGTTGAGCGTCCGACTTCAGCCCAGGTCATGATCTCACGGTCCGTGGGTTCGAGCCCCGCGTCGGGCTCTGTGCTGACAGCTCAGATCCCGGAGCCTGTTTCAGATTCTGTGTCTCCCTCTCTCTCTGACCCTCCCCTGTTCATGCTCTGTCTCTCTTTGTCTCAAAAATAAATAAACATTAAAAAAATAAACAAATAAAATAAAATAAAATAAAATAAAATAAAATAAAATAAATAAATGAAGGTTTAAAAATATATTCGATCCTTAAGCTCCAAGCATTAGCTAAGAAAGACATTATTGGCCTCATCTGATCAACGGAGAGCGGAGAGCAAGAGGGGGCACTGGGGTCCCTCTGAAGGGGCAAAGCTCACGAGCAGTCGTGCCGGAAATGTGAACACAGGTCTCCTGATCCAATCTCAGGTGGAAATGATCAGATTTGCTTATCTAGGAGAATGAAATTAATCAAATAATTTCTTTCTTGTCACTATCTTTATGCGGAGAGCCAAGAAGACAAAACTTGAGCGAGAGATTTTTCCAGAGATTTCTATTTTCATTGTAATCTGGTAAATGATAAAATATCTGTAAGAATTACTGACCATGTCAAGGCTGCTGACAAGCTAACATGACAAGCAGTATCATTCAGGATCGTTTGATGGTGGGGTATTTTTTTTTTCTTAGTTCGAAATTGTGATGATAAGATGGATAAGGTCATTTAAAGATGGTGACATGTGGTATCCATTAACAAACGCTGGGTCGTATTTAAAACATGCTGAGAGCAGCACAGAGGCAGGGACAAAATGTTCTTCGTTTTTCAAGACTAATATCTCTTCCACTGTATAGATTTCCATCAACTGGTTCTATTAGGTAAATTACATCTGACCTTTATATCCCAGGAAAGGTAAATGTAATTTAAGAGTTTATGAGCGTGAGAGTAGGGAAAATGGAAAGAGTCCACTGTGCAAAGGAGGGATTATTAAATAATGATGCAGAAGGCGTCAAATAGATGCCCCCTATATGTACTTCTGGTGATTTCCACTGGGGCAGCCCAACGGGTTAAGAGTTTTGTTGTTTGTTGCTCTGCTTGATTTTTCCTTTTTGCATCTGAAAACTGGAACCTAACTCCTTCCTCTGGCTCAAGTTGTCCTTAGGGAATCATCCATTTTTCCAAACAATATGTATTGATAACAGCACAAAAGTCAGCAACGGTGCGGTGGGACATGTGTTCTCATACATCGTACTGTACGTGTCCACACAGGTTTCAGGAGGAAAGTTTGCTTTTTTTTTTTTCAACGTCCTTCAAAATATTCATAAACTTCATCAGAGTCTTTCTACTTTTAAGAATTTACCCAATAGAGGGGCGCCTGGGTGGATCAGTCAGTTAAGCATCCAACTTCCGCTCAGGTCATGATTTCATGGTTCATGGATTGGAGCCCCATGTCGGGCTCTATGCTGACAGCTCAGAGCCTGGAACCTGCTTCAGATTCTGTGTCTCCTTCTCTCTCTGCCCCTCTTCAGCTCATGCTCTATCTCTCCCTGTCTCTTAAAAATTAAAAAAAACTTTAAAAATTTTTTTATTTTTTTAAATAAAAAAAAAGAATTTACCCAATAGAAATAAGAGATGTACACTATGACTGCTATAAAGCACTTCTTATAATAACAATTGGAAACAGTTAATGTCCCATAACAGGAGGATAAATTATGATAGACCTTTCTAATGGAATAAAATATAGCCATTACAGTCAGGTTTTCCAGAATGCTCCCACTTTACACAAGATATATATCTGGACTGAGAGAGCGAGAAGGAGTCTAAGATATTCTCTCGAAAGTTAGCAGGTCTAGATGAATGATGGCTCTGTGGATAATTTTCTCAACATTTCAAAATGAATATATATAATTATTGTACTTCATATAAGAGCAATAGTTTTCAAATCATCTTTAGAGAATGAAATTTATTATTTTACTTATGCTTATTATACATATATATGCTTTGATATGAAAACATGGGGGCCTGGGTGGCTCAGTCAGTTAAGCGTCCGACTTCAGCTTAGGTCATGATCTCACGGTTCGTGAGTTTGAGCCCCGCATCGGGCTCTGTGCTGACAGCTTAGAGCCTGGAACCTGCCTCGAATTCTGTGTCTCCCTCTCTCTCTGTTCCTCCCCCACTCATGCTGTCTCTCTCTCTCCTTCAAAAATAAATAAAAACATTTAAAAAAATTAAAAAAAAAAAAGAAAACAGTGACTGAAAAGCAAAATGTGAACAGTGTCTGTAGAAAACTATTATTGGTAATATTTATTGCTTCATATTTTTCTACATTTTCAAAAATTCCTAGAACTATTTTTAATCAAGCTGATATGGATGTATAGAAAGAAATCAAATAGTACCCCAAAAACTTAACCATATCTCTGTTTTGTGCTTTTGATATTTACTCCACATCTCTAAATAATAGGCTCATACCTCTTGTGGTAGCCAGCTCCCAAGGTGGCCGCCAATGATCCTCACTTGCTGACATTCATGCTCTTGTGAGGTCCACTTCTAGAAAGAATAAGCTATGTGACTAATAGGATATTGCAAAAGTGGCAACATGTGATTTTTGGGGGCTAGGTAATACGGCTGACCCTTGAACAACGGTGGAGGTTAGAGGCTCCCTGCATAGAAGAAAATCCACATATAATTTTTGACTCCTCCAAAACTTGCTGCTAATAGCCTGCTGTTGACCAGAAATCTTCCCAATTACGTAAATAGTTGATTACCTTACATTCGGTATGTTACATGTATTCTAGGGAAAAGAAAAGGCTATTAGGAAAATCATAAGGAAGAGAAAATACATTTACAGTACTGTACTGTATTTATCAAAATTTTTAAAATCTGCAACGGAGCCTGGGTGGCTCAGTTGGTTGAGTGTCTGACTTTGGCTCAGGTCATGATCTAACGGTCCATGGGTGGTTTGAGCCCCGCATCGGACTCTGTGCTGACAACTCAGAGCCTGGAGCCTACTTCGGAATCTGTGTCTCCCTCTCTCTCTCTGCCCCTCCCTGCCTTGTGCTCTCTCTTTCTCTCAAAAATAAATAAACAGTAAAATAAACAAATCCGCGTATAAGTTGACCCACAGAGTTCAAACCCGTGTTGTTCAGGGGTCAACTTTTATTGCTTTCTTGGATCACTCGAAGGAAGCAGCTTCTCTATCATGAGGACACTATAGTAGCCCTGTGGAGAGAAGGGAGGCCTCCTGCCATCTTGAGAGTGAATTTTAGCCCCACTCAAGCCTTAGAATGATGGCAACCTCATGAGAAACTGACCAGGACTCCCCAGCCAACCTGCTCAAATTCAGGGTGGGCAGAGGTAACCAGTGTTTATTGTTTTAAACGTCTGAGTTACGGGGGAAATGTTTATGCAGCCATAAGTAATAAATACCATTCCATTTCCTACTTTGTGAATTTTGAACATTTTCTTTGAATGTTCTACCATGACAGATGACAATTAGCTCACTTTCACATCCCCTATCTGCAATCCCCTCCTCCTCTTTTCCCCAATTTTTGGTCATTGTGTCCTGTGGTAGGTGAGGGGATTCTATCCATTATAGCTGAGGATATAAATGATATGCCTAAAACTCTGTATCCCTTCCCATCAAACTGCAAGGGCACCTCTTAATCTCAACATATAAGTGCAGGTTCTATGACTCTCTGCTCCTCCCTTGTATACCCATCCACTATCTTTTGTCAGCTATACCATTGCTTTAAGGTCATAATACCTGATGACTTTTAGGCTCTGTTCCACATTGCAAGCAGTTCCTCCATGCTCTGTTAATAGGTTGATATTGATGTTGGAAAATATGGTTAGTATATGACAATGAAAACATATTTTTCTCCAGAAAAGCCCTGTTGTATGGTAAGATTCTGTTTCCGCTTCTACTGATCCAGTGTGATGAATTGTAGGGGGCCTGAAGGAACATGCTTCTGTGATGAGGTCAAACGGATCCTTTTTTTTTTAGATTCCATCAGTATCTCAAAACCATGCCGTATCTCAGTTTGCATCACATTTGACCACGTCTTTCCTTGACAACGTTTTCCCTCCATCGGTATTGTCATACCGCTTCCTCATTATTTTCAGTAAGACTTTCTAGCTTTTTGCAGCAATTGAGTGAACCCACTTCATTCTTCCTGGTGTCAGTCTTGGAGTCCACCTTATACTAGTTAGGACTCACTGTTTTCCATGCTCCCCAGCTAACATTCTGGCATTTCTTTCCCTTGTATGCATAGGCTAATTCCACCATTTTTTTTTTATTTAATGCCTTCCTATTACTTAGGGTTTTTCCCCCTCTTTTCTCTAGAGCATACTGTCGAGTATATTTTTTCAGGTTGGCCATGTGACCTTAAGGAAGTTTTCTGTGACCTTGCCTGAAATATCTTCATTTTACACCTCCTATTAAATCCAACTGTTGGCTAGATACATAGTTCTAGATTTAAAAATATACCCATTATTATTTAAATTTTTTTAAGTGTCTTTATTTTGAGAGACAGAGAACAGAGAGAGTAGAGGAGGGGCAGAAAGAGAGGGAGAGAGAGAATTCCAGGCAAGCTCCATGCTGTCAGCACAGAGCCTGATGCAGGGCTCAAACCCATGAACCGCAAGATCATGACCCAAGCCAAAACCAAGAGCGGGACACTTAACCAACTGAGCCATCCAGTCGCCCCCAAAAATATACCCATTATTATTGAAGAGAAACTTGGTACTAGTATGTTTACTGTCAAACTTCACAGGACTTTTTTCTTCTTTAAACTTTTAGAGTCTTGCCACTAGGTTGGTTTACCAAAATTCCATGACCCAGTGTCTAGATCATATGGCCACACTTGAATCCATTTAAAATGAAGAGTCTGGTCTTTTTGGTACAATAATAAATTTTCTTCCATTGTTTTTTGTAATTTTCTCTTGGCCTTTTTTCCATATTCTCTAATACTCAAATATGGAACCTAAGTTTAGTTTCAAGGTCTCACCTCTTCTTTCATGTTTTCTTTCTCCCTTAATTTTGCTCTCCCCTCAACTCTGTCTTTTATAATTTGTAAATAAATCATTTGTAATGTTCTCAGCTTGAATTTGCTATTGTGTGTCCCACTATGTAGTGAGATGTGAAATTGACAAGCTCATTACATCACAGTACAAGGTACAATTTCAAACTGAAAATCAGCAACCAGTGGGGCACCCAGATGGCTCAGTCTTTTAAGCGTCCGACTTCAGCTCAGGTCATGATCTTACAGTTCGTGAGTTCAAGCCCCGTATTGGGCTCTGTGCTGACAGCTCAGAGCCTGGAGCCTGCCTTGGATTCTGTGTCTCCCTAGCTCTCTGCCCCTCCCCCACTTGCACTCTGTCTGTCTGTCTTTCTCTCTCTCTCTCTCTCTCTCTCTCAAAAATGAATAAACGTTTAAAAAAATTTTGTAGTAAAAAAAAAAAAAGAAAATCAGACATCAGCATTCACTGACCATCGTCTATGCCAGGAAATCTCTGTCTTGGTCCCTCAAGTCAGGTGCCTTTCTCAAGTCCAGTAAGATGGGACAGAGATCGTGTGGTGGGTCACATGCTGAGAACAGGAACACTATGTGTAGGCACATCCTAGGTTTCCATCGGTGAACAAAAGACTAAAGGCTGAAAATACCCCCAAGGGACTCTTTTTCCCAATCTTCTCTTATCTGAATGTAGTTTTCTCCCTGTTCTCTTTCTCTCCAGAGGAACTTCCCTGTTACTTAGATATGCAGAGCAGTTGCAATCCCCTTGTTCCAACCCTCTCATTCAGGACCATTCTCTAAGCTTTGCTTTTTATAACTCAAACATAAATCTGTAATTTATCAACCATTCAACAAACCTTAACACCCAAATGCTCATGTGCCCAAATGTTTCTGTTCTGGAAACCAGAGATTTCCAGGGGGGGAGAAAGGCAAAATGCCTACCCTCATGGGGCGTGCAATCTAGCAGGAGAAACAAAGAATATGTAAAATAAGTAAATAGGTAGTATTATGGTGAAAAGTTAAGCAGGGAAGAGAGAGGAAATGGGGTTTGCAATTTTTTTTTAAATTCCAGTATAATTAACATATAGTTTTATATTAGTTTCAGGTATACAATATAGTAATCCAGCAATTCTACACATTACTAAATGCTAATCACATGAATATATTCTGAACCCCCGTCATTCATTTCGCCCATCCCCCCACAACCTTCCCTCTGGTAACCATCAGTTTCTTCTCTATAATTAAAAGTCCACTTAAAAAAATAAATAAAATAAAACTCTATTTTTTTATTTGTCTCTGTTTTCTTTGTTTATTCATTTTTTTCTCAAATTCCACATAGGAGTGAAATCATGGCATTTTGCTTTCTCTGACTTATTTCACTTAGCATTATATCCTCTAGATCCATCTACGTTGCAAATGGCAAGATTTAATTTTATGGCTGAGTAATATTCCATTTTGTGTGTGTGTGTGTGTGTGTGTGTGTGTGTGTGTGTGTTTACCACCTATTCTTTACCCATTCATCTATCAATGGACACAGGCTGCCTCCATAAGATGAGTATTATAAATAATGCTGCAACAAGCATGGGAATGTGTATATCCCTTCAAGTTAGCATTGTAGTTGTATTTTTTGGGTAAGTACCCAGTAGTAGAATTACGTGACCATACAGTAATTCTGTTTTTAATTTTTAAGGAGGCTCCATACTGTTTGCTACAGTGGCTGTACCAGTTTACATTCCTACCAACAGCACATGAGGGTCCCTTTTTCTCCACATCCTCACCAACTCTTGTTGTTTCTTGAGTTTTTGATTTTAATCATTCTGACAGGTGTGAGTTGATATCTCATTGTCATTTTGATTTGCATGTCCCTGATGAGTGATGTTGAGCATCTTTCCATGCATCTCTTGGCCATCTGTGTCTTCTTTGAGATACCTATTCATGTCTGTTGACCATTTTTAATTGGATTACTTTTTTTTATGTTGGGTTGTAGAAGTTCTTTATATATTTTGGATACTAACCCCTTATCAGATCTATCATTCGCAAATATCTTCTCCCATGCAATAGGTTGTCTTTTAGTTTTGTTGATTGTTTCTTTTGCTGTGCAGAAGCTTTTTATTTTGATATAGTCCCCATAGTTTATTTTTCCATTTGTTTCCCTTGCCTCAGGAGACATATATAGAAAAATGTTGCTATGGCCAATGTCAGATAAATTACTGCCTATGCTCTCTTCTAGGATTTACATAGTTTCAGATCTCACATTTGGGTCTTTAATCCATTTTGAGTTTATTTTGTGTTTGGTATAAGAAAGTTGTCCAGTTTGATTCTTTTGCACGTTGCTTACCAGTTTTCCCACCGCCATTTGTTGAAGAGACTGTCTTCTTCCATTGCATATTCTTGCCTCCCTTGTCACAGATTAGTTGACCATACAATTGTGGGTTTATCTCTAGGTTTTCTATTCTATGTGTCTATTTTTGTGCCAGTATTATACTTTTTTGATTACTACAGCTTCGTGGTATATCTTGACATTGAGCATTGTGATACTCCCGGTTTTGTTCTTATTTTTCAAGATTGCTTTGGCTATTTGAGTCTTTTGTGATTCTGTATAAATTTTAGGATTTTTTTTCTAGTTCTGTGAAAAATGCTGTTGCTCTTGTGATAGGGATTGTCTTAAATCTATAGATTGCTTTGGGTTGTATAGACACTTTAACAATATTTGTTCTCCCAGTTCATGAGCGTGGAATATCTTTCCAAACAAATATCTTTGTGTCATCCTCAATTTCTTTCATTAATATTTTATAGTTTTTAGAGTACAGGTCTTTCGCCTCCTTGCTTAAGTTTATTTATAGGCATTTTGTTATTTTTGGTACAATTGTAAATGGAATTGTTTTCTTAATTTGTCTTTCTGCTACTTCATTATTAATGTATAGAAATGCAACACATTTCTGTATATTGAGTTTTTCTTCTGTGACCTTATTGAATTAATTTATTAATTTTGGTAGTTTTTCAGTAGTCTTTAGGGTTTTATATATGCATTATGTCATCTACAAATAGTCAAAGCTTTACTTCTTCCTTACCAATTTAGATGCTTTTTATTACTTTTTCTTGTCTGATTGTTATGGCAAGGACTTCCAGTACTATATTGAATGGGTTTGGAATTTTTAACAGAGGAATCAAGAAAAATCTCAATGAGAAAGAGACTATAGAGCAAAGGCCCCCAAAATATCAAACTAGATAATTAAACTTTACATTTTTGGCTTCTAATCATCTACCCAGATGACTGTGGTCCAATTGAAGCAAGTATTTTAAGAATTGTAAAGGGTATGTCATGATCAAAAGTCCTTAAGGTGGTAAACAGAATCACAAAACAGCTGGCCATCCCAGGCCCTCTTGGGGATATCAAGTCAAGTACGATTTTTGTAGAAAAGAGTGGGAGTGCATGTTTTGATGACCACATGTACTTTTATGAGGGTCTTCTGTCCTCTCTTTCTCAAGCTTCTATTGAATCATGGCACCTAGCCTCTTTGCTTTCTTATAATCAACTCAATTTTCAGATGAGTAAAAAACAAACAAAACTATACTTTCTGCCACATTAAGTCATAGAAAAGAGCCATGTATGTGACTATACGCTAAACACAAGTCAAAGTCATGGGATTCTTTTTTAATGTAACTTTTCACTCCATATGTGAGAATACTGAACTGTAAGGTAAACTGTGATCTGTGGGTGATTATGGTGTGTCTGTGTAGGTTCACCATTTGTAACAAGTGTATCCCTCTGAGGGTGGATGCTGATAATGGAGGACGCTAAGCAGGTCAGGGGCAGGCAGGACATGGGAAATAGCTATACTTTCCCCTCCATTTTTCTGTGAACCTCATGCTGGTCTGAAACAATAAAATCTTGATTTAAAAGAAATGAATGAAACGGAGGCAAAAAGATCCATTCATTCAATTCTCTGTGTGTTAGCTACACCCTAATTTGTGGGGAACGGTCCTTTGTAAGACTATCGATTTGAAGGAGCTCCGCATGTTTACCTGCTTCGAGTTGAAAACTGTTTTCTACTACAGGAGTCTCATATAGAACACGGCCATATGCACCTGCTCCACCAGGATGCGGCATCTATCTTGATGATGGTACTCACCACTTTTGATAGGAATCACATACATACTCCCCTGCTTACCTAACAGCGGTGAGATCCTCTAAGGAACTAAATCTCAGGCTTTGCACGGTACCCAGCCACTAACTGGTCCTTACTGAATGTTGCCTGCCTGGTATTGGTCCCAGTTGAACTCTTCACAAGAACCATACCGTCCGCTACCGTTTGTTGAGCATCTACTATTCTGGCATCATTATCTGTAATCTTCACGGCAACCGGAATTAGGTCCTGTGCCAGTGGTACAGATGGCAAAACCGAGGCTTGGTAGATTTAAGTACTTCGTCTAAGTGTCCACAATCGGCAGAATGGAAAGACGAGGAACCTGCCCCCGGGCCGTTATGACCCGAAACTACCCTTTTGGTTACGTCCTCGGCATCTCTTGAAGATAACTCGATGAGACGTCTCAGGGGGAACAAGGAGGAGAGAAGCCATTTTTCTCTCCTTCTGGTTCCTAGCAAGGCCAAAAGAACATATTTGGGACACCTAACACACAGTCATTTTTCTGGTAGGATTTGTCTGCCACCACATCACTGTCTTTGTGAACTGTGATGCATCAGAGACACAGCGGCCACTGCCCTTTTATCTCTATGCCAGCCACATTTAGCAAGAGGTGAAATTGAAGTAGAACGAGGTTAAATGGGTTCTCATAATAGAATCCACTATCTCTTACTATTAGAGCACTTGAAAGCCCCTCGTCTTCCTCTATTTCCCTTTTAGAGAATTAAAAAAAAAAAAAAAAAGCAAGCAAACCACACAGTTAGGACGAGATGATGAGAAGGATGTATAAAGGAGCTATTTGGCCATCTTGCAGGTCCTCATGCGCTCGTATTTACAGACGTCTTACCAAGAGAGCGTGTCCTGCGGAACGTGTAGGAATTGGGGATGTTGGATTTTTGGCTAAGTCTTGGCCACTCCTAGCTGTGTTCTGAGTTTGACCGGGGCAGGTCTGACAGAGTGCTGACATGTGGTTTCCCCTACTTTGTTCAGGCTCTGGCATGTTATCTCTCAGCTAGCAGAACGACCTTATGGTTTATTTGGCTTGGGGTGCGTAAGGGCCTGAGTTACGTAAGGCTATTAAATCACAACCTGCCGAGGTGTCTTTGGAAGGCTGTTAGCCTTGTTCATTCTGGGCAAATACAATTAAGGTCCTGGCTATTATTTACAGCAAATACCAGTGAAAATAACCTCAGGTTCCTGGGTTGATTAACACTGACGCTGAGGGGAAGGGGGAGGATCAGCATGAACGTGGTCGGTGTCGTAGCTTGCACTGATTAAAACCCTCCTTGTCATATTCTATATCGCTGTACTGTAGTTATAGTAAATGTTCCTTGTAATGCATTTTCAAGTACAAAAATTGCTTCAGAAAAGAGCATTTAGAAAACTAATTCTATTGAAACCAATGAAGTGTTGACACATTGCCTGATGCAGATTTGTTTAAAGAGGCTTGTTTTAAGTTATAAAAGTACAGTCCTAGAGGCAAAAATCAGTGAGTCCTCAGTCTAGCGACGGAGAGAACAGTAGAGCAGTATGTTCAGCCAGCACCCCCTCATTAATCCTTTCCCGTAATTCTATCCTAGTCACCTTCCCCCTTGCCTGACTCTATAGAATTTCAAACCTGCTGCCAGCCCAGGAACTCGCTCAGAAGCCATTCATTACTCAGGCAAGGCATTTATAATGTTTGCTGATGTGTCGGTGAATAGGAACACAGTGTAAATCTGGACTGAAGGGTGCTCTCTTTGTCATCTAAATTGCTCCTATGCAATGTGTTCCACAAGCGTCAGAAATCACCGGGGGTTTTGACACGCTCATCTTTTCTGAACGTAGCATTTCCCCTGGCCCAACCTTGGGAAGAGAAAAGGATGCAGACTGTTTCCAGCTGAAAAGAGAGATAGGGCGTTAAGTAAAGAGCTTATTATTTACCTCGAACTAGGCCACCGGCTCCCACAGAAACCCTTCAATGCCTGCAGCCCCCGCTAAAATCGGACTTGACGGTGGGCATCTCTGGCATCCTAAACAGGTCCCTAATGTAACCTAATTACATAGTTTGGGGACGAGAGAGTGTCAGGGAAGGGAGGGAGTGGTCCAGCAAAGAGAGCTGTTCCAGTCTTTATGTGAAAAACTGTGCCTAGGGAAAGACATACCACGTTCATTGTTGAGCAGTGGTTTCAGATTTCAAAGCTGCTTTGCCCTGCGATGATATTTAGGGATGTCTACCAAGAAACGTGTGGACCCGGGGTTTCTGGCAGCGTAGAGGCTGGCACTCCTTCTTTTGCTCACTTCGGCGGCACATTCATCAGATTTGTTATGGCTACTTGTATCCATGGTCGTCTGTCTGGAAACCTGAGTGAGTCACTGTTTCTCCAGATTCTGTGTCTGCTATCACCAGGACATTCCACAGATGTTAGTTTTTTGTTTGTTTCTTTTTTAATGGAGGTGAAATTTATATAACATAACATCAATCTTCCAGCGGCGTTTAGTACCTCCACAGCACTGTGTGTAACCGTCTCTATCTGGTACCAAAACATTCTCATCGCCTTAAAAAGAAAATTGCATGCCCATGAGGCAGCTATTCCCCTATCCCTTCCTCTTCCTCATCCCTGGTAGCCAATATTCGGCATTCTGTCTCTATGGGTTTACCTCTTCTGGATATTTCTGATAAATGAAACCATGTAAGATGAGGCCTTTTATGTCTGGCTCCTTTCACTCAGTGACAGGTTTTCAAGATCCGTATACATTGTATCACTCCTTTTTATAGCTGAATAATGCTCCACTGAATGGACATACCACATTTGTCCATTTATACATTAATGGGCGTTTGGGATGTTTCCACATTCTGGCTGTTGTGAATAGTGCTGCTATAGACATGTGGGTGCATGTATGTGTTGAGTACCTGCTTTTGATTCTTTGGGGGGTATATACTTAGAGGTAGAATTGCTAACTCATATGGCAATTCTACACTTACCATTTTAAGGAAACTCCAGACTGTTTTCCACAGCACAGCTTCATGTTACATTCCCATCTGCCATGTGCAAGGCTTCTAATTTTCCCACATCCCCACCAACACTTGCTATTTGTTTTCTATTTCTTATATCCATCATGTTGGGTGTGAAATGTAGGTATCACCTCCATTGGACCCTGGCCCCAGGGCCTATGTACAGCTAGGAGGGAGAAGAGAGCACAGACCAGTCCTGGGGCAGAAGTTTGAAATAGAGTGAGGGATTGGCATTCCCCATGTTCTTGCTATAAGCCTTTCCTACCACTTAAGGTCTTCTCTTCCTGCCAACATGCCTATCATATCCGGGAGCTGTGTTAAGTACCTCTTTCCCTCCTCTTTCCCTTCATCCACCCAAACCAACCCTCCACTGCTTCAAAGGACTCTATCCTCTGAAGATAGTGCATCTCCCAGTCAAAATAGTCAACTCCTCAATGCCCTCACAAAAGCAAATTCCAAAGAGTCCCTTCATCTTCAAAGAGGTCTCTTCATTACAGAAATACGAGATTTGTTAACCCAGTTAAGTGATATGGAACATCAGTGAAGAGTTCTTGAGGACAAAAGAACTCCATTGTGAGCAGGCCAGTTTTCTCAGAATGCTTCTTAGATCTGTGTCCCTAAGCCACCCACCTTGTCTGGCTTTCCCCACCTTCTTCCATGCTGAGCCCAGCTTCTCCGAGAAGCCCATGGCTTTTCCATGAAGTTTCCCACAATAGCCCCAATCACTGGTGGTGGGAGGATGTGGTGAGACACCCAGTGGAGTCATTGCTCTGAGAAGATTTTGTATCTTCCAGGCGCCTGTAAGTTTAAGACAATCTCTGCTGTGTTTGAATGACCTGAGATTTATAACCAAACCTCCTGATCTCACAAAGAAATTTCGAGGTGTCATTTGTGGTTTATACCTCTCTGTTCCTTTTTTGTAATTCCTTAAATCTTTGTTCATTTTTTGTCCACCTTTTTTTTTTAATCTGTACAGAGGTATATATTACTGTTCCGTGTTGCAACTAAGAAAACTGAGGCTTGGGGAAAAAAAGGAAAAAAGAAAAAAAAAAAAACAACCCACAACTGAGGCCTGAGAATCCTAAGGAACTTGGGTAAAATGACATAGCTAGTCAGTGACTGAGCCAAAATTCCAAACTAGATCTGTCTCTTTCCAGAGCCAGAGGCCTAACCTCTACATTTTACTATCCTAATCAATCAGCTTTGCCCAGAATCTTATCCCTGGAGCAGATCTTTGAGATCACTGAGTCCAGCTAATTCATTTTTCAAACGCAAAGGTGTTGGGAGGTTTCATTATTTTTGTACCTCTCCATATTACACAAGGCTTTTCACAGAAACAGAATAATGGGATGTATTCTTTATTTATATATATACAGAGAGATTTACTTTAAGGAATTGGGCTCACACAATTGTGGAGGCTTGGCAAGTCCAAAAAAAATCTGATGGGGTTGATCAGTAGCCTGGGGACGTGTGAAAGAGTTACAGTTCTGTCCAAAGCACATCTGCTGGCAGAAATTTCTTCTTCCTCAAAGAGGTCAGTCTGTGTTCTATTAAGGCCTTCCACACATTGGATGAGGATTTTCTGCTTTACTCGCCGTTCATGGATTTAAATTTTAATCTCATCAAAAAAATCGCCTTCAAAGAAAGATCCAGAATAACGTTTGACCAAACCTCTGGCCCCCGTGGCCCAGCCAGGTTGACGCCTAAAACCACATCACACTTTCCTTCCATACTATCGTCTGTATACTCAGTCACGCAAGCTGTCATTTCCTTGGAGTGAATTCAGTCTTCTCTAACCCACATCACATGCTACTATGAATGGAGCAGTGGCTCTTGAGTGACTTCTTTGCTGGACTGTTCGATGATTTTACTCGTGGACCCAACAATCTAAGCGATGTTACGGGAATCCCAGTCTCTCATGTGTGTCCACACCGTGGCCTGACCAGTGAAACCCTCTCAGGTTTCCACTGAGGCAAAGAGGCAAATGCTTTGGTTAATTGGTGTGGTCCAGTCTCTGTTTGAGAAAGACGTGTTTTCTTGGCCATAGTTTAGGGTTTCATGCTGATCTGGTTGACACAGTTCAGATCAGTTTGACCCACCGCGGCAGTAACTTGCCTTTGATCTGGAGTCTAGTTTGTAATATGACCCATTCAGATGGCTTTCCTATAATAGTCAGGCCAGACAAAACCAAATCATCCCATTTATCTTAATGGGCTTTTTCTTTTTCTTCTCTCATTTTTTTTTCTTTTTTCCTTTTTTTTTTTTTTTAATTACTATTTTTTTAGACAGGAGGCCTTGCCGATCTTTTGTTGAGAAGAAAAAGGAATCTGCGTATCTGATAGGCTTTGAAATACCATCTGGTGTTTAATGTTATTGTGCTCTGTTCTCACAGGGTGTGCTGAATCATATCTTCAAAGTTCAACGGCCATTCAGTCAGTCACCACTCAGTATCACTCATTATCAACTGTTTAAATTTACAAAACGCTACCTGGAAACAAAGCCCACTTAACAGGCTGCTTTCCCTGAGACCAGGTCTGCTGCTTGGGACAGGTCTTCCAGTGTGAAGTCCGTTTGTCTGACATTTGTCCCGGCCCTTGGGTACCCAGCAGAACTTGTGATCCTGAAAATAGCTGGTTGAATTACATAATTTTATGTGACAAAAGAAACACGACAGTATTCTTCTGCTAAGATCGAGTCTGTGTTTGCTTTACTCTTCTTTTATAAACACCCATATATTGGCAATGAATGTGTGAACAGGTAAACTTCATTTGAATCGTGAAATACATGCCCAAAGGGTTAAATGTTCACAGATACTCTCTAAGTGTTTAAGTGCAGTAGGAAAACCCATCAGGGAAATAAAGCCTGTGATGCATTGTGTCGGGAATGGGGGGGGGGGGGTGGGGATGGGGCGCGGTGGACATTTTGTAAGAGAATACTCATCCCAGAATGCATCTGTTTGGCAGGTGAAAATATTTTTTTCAGAGGAACACACACCTCTCTTTAGCACAGTTTCACAAGCTTAAGCTGTATCATTAAATGCCTGGACATAACTTGCGCTTACTCCTTTTAGAATGACAATGCGGCTTTCTCTTTTCACTTAATAATGATCAGGTTTACTTGTATGAAGCACGGCAGTATAGAGCTTGACGCAATAGCCATAAACAACCTCTCCTAAAATGCATTTTTGCTTTTATACCTCAGTGAACAACTCTGTTTGAGTAAATGATCCATCCTTGAATTGTGTATACAGAGAGAAGATCAGCATTGGATTGTTGTTTTAATAAATTGGAAGTCTGCCAACATTCTCTGGGAAGAGGACGAAGACGTTAATGCTAGCATGCAATCTAGCCCGTGTTTGGATTTAAGATGGAATTTAATCTTCTTGCCTCCTTTTCCTCCCCCCTCCCCCTTCCCAGTTCTTTCTTCCCTTGATACACAGTCTCTTTTCATGGAGTTAACTCAAGCTATCTTAAACAGCATGAACTAATAAAGGATGGCAGTTTTAAAAGGGGAGGCATTCACAAATGTTGGAATGTGGAACATTTTAAATTCTTTCTGTGGTGCTTAGTTTAAGAGAGTGGTGATTAATGAGTTTATGTTATCTATCAAAATGCTTCCATCATGCTGCTGATGTGACATGGGATTTATGGTAATGAAAACCCTGCAATCCATCCCTGGTATCTAAATTTATCAGCCCCACGTTCATACAAAAAGCCCTAAATGATATATTTGTAGCTCTCTGAAAGCAAGATCATTTTTAAGAGATTATGTCCTGCCAAAAGGGAACGTTCTTAAAATATAGGAAAGGAAACAATTTCCTTTTCACCCTATTGCTCTAGCAAGCATCATACTAGGTCACATGAGTGGGCTAGTAATGCTCCGTGAATTTCCTGTAATTTTCTGGGAACTCCTTTGTAATACATTTGCAAAGGGTCCTGTGGATTTTCGTGGGGCGAATTTGCAACTGCCCTTTGTGCTGTGCGTCTTCGAAAGGGAAAATCCTCTCGTACCTAGAATAAAACTCACTTGGCTCCATCTGTCAGCTAAGAGTGTTCCAAGTAGTCCCATAAAAAGCCTCATCCATTCGCAGCAGCTGGAGGAAAACAAACCATCCCCGCCCCCCACTTCTTCTTCATTAGGCAGATATTTCTCTTTCTGCAAGGCCTTATAGAAAGGATGAAAATGTGTTTCCAAAAAATTGCCTATATCTTGCTTCTCAACTCCCTCTCAAATGGCACCAAAGTATGGACAAAACATGCCATGTTATTACATGGGTTTGTGAATGCATATATTAGATGGGAAGATACTGCATGGGGTTTCCAAGACAAGGTCTCTTACCATGCTGCAGCGTGTTGATTAGAATTGGTGTGCCTGAGGGACGCCTGGGTGACTCAGTGGGTTAGGCTTCCGACTTCTGCTCAGGTCACCATCTCACAGTTTGCCGGTTTGAGCCACGAGACGGGCTCTGCTCGTCTCGAGACTGCTCAGAGCCTGGATCCTGCTTTGGATTCTCGGTCTCCCTCGTCTCGGCTCTTCCCCCACTCATCCTCTGTGTCTCTCTCAAAAATAAATAAGCATTAAAAAAAAAATTTAGAAGTGGTGTGCACAAAAATAAACTTGTCTCTGCAAATGGTAAAAACACTGACCTTTGCGCTCGGTTTACTTTTTAACAAATTTTGACCAACGCAAGTATACACTCTTTGAAAGCTTGGTCTGTTACTTGATCTCAGAAAGACATTGATGACTGGGAGAAAAGGGGGCGGAGCTACCCCTCTAAGAAGGGCATGTGTTTCTAGCATAACCCTCCAGAACACCACTGTGAGTTATGTATGCTCTGGGGGGGCGGGGGGGTGCAGAGTCACTGTTCTTCAAATCCTGAGGACCCGTCTATATTTTCATTCTGTGCATAGTCGTTTTCATCAGGGTCATCTCCGTGTCAGGCATTTGGGTGCCTACATTTCGAGTTAATCCATTTTTGTGTGCTTTGGAAAGCAGACAAAGAGCCCTGTAGTGGAATATTTTTCTTAAGGCAGAATTTCTACCTCCAGAGTGTGGACACAAGCTCCCTGTGTTCCAGAAACAGCACAAGCTTGTATTCCTTTGCCATTTTCCTGCTGCTTTTGCTACTTCTGCCTTGGAGAGCTGCAAAGGATTGAGAAACACAGCTAAAGAGAAAGGAATCCCAGAGGCCACAAGGCGAGTGGTAACAAGCGAGTATGTGTTCTGTCTACAGGGCTGGGCTTGAAGGGGGTGGGGAAGTCTTGTTAAAATCACAGAAACTGTCTGTGCAGCAAATAGATTCTCCCCCTACCCCTCCTCCCACTACTAACACTGCGGAAAATGCCATCTATCAAAATGTTCTTAAAAGCAGCCCGTGATGATGTTGGAATAAAAAGGTTATGACACAGTTATGACAACTGGGAGGTGGGAGGAGCCTCCCTCCACCCAGCTGTCTGTCAGACTGGGTACCTGAGACCCTTCAGATTAATAGAGTCATATCGGGAACTGGCTGTCCGTTGAGACGTTCTCTTGCTGCACCCTTCACTCCACCCACCTCCAGAAGCCCTCAGCCTTGGCCCTTGGGGTCAGAGTCATGGGTCATTTCCTATTGATTATGCCCAGCTTGTCTTTTTTCTGGTGTCACTGTTTCTGGCCTCATTGGTCTACTCTGGCCCAACCCCAAACATCTTCTTCAATACTTAGATGGTTCCAGCTTAGAAAAGAAATGATGGGGGCACCTGGGTGGCTCAGTCGGTTAAGCCTCTGACTTCGGCTCAGTTCATGATCTCACTGGTTCTGGGTTCAAGCCCCACGTCGGGCTCTGTGCTGACAGCTCAGAGCCTGGAGCCTGTTTCAGATTCTGTGTCTCCCTCTCTCTCTGCCCCTCCCCTGCTAGCACTCTGTCTCGCTTTCTCTGAAAAATAAATAAACTTAAAAAAATTTTTTTAAAGAAAAGAAAAGAAATGATGAACCGTTTTCACATTTTCAACCACCTTTCCGGCACACTCTGAGGCTGGTTTCAGTTTCGAAGAACTAATGTAATGTCCACGTGATTGTCTCCAGTATATTATCTGCCTCACTGGCTCCCAGTATTAAAATGCTATTAATAGTTTTGTTTGTTGTGTTGTGTTTTTGCCAGCTTGGTAAGAAAGCCGTGAAGATTTCACTCATTTTTCAAGGGCAGGCCACATGTTCCATGATGAGGGAAAAGGAGGAAAAAAGTTGTATTTGTTATGTAATAATAAGAAGGTAGAAAAGCTCATAAGAAAACATTCTTTAATTGCTTAATTTCATAGGACAAAGACGTTGAAGAAAGCTGACAATACTCACGGTGTTTTTATTTAAACTTTTGATATTTGGATTTTTTTGCCTTAATTTTGATTTTTTTTAAGTTGCCTTAAAATATGACTTATTTAAATTACTGAATTTTTGGGTACCTCCTAAATTTTGTAGGCAAGTGCCTCACTGGCCTCATTAACCTTGACCTATTTCTGGCCCCACTTTCAGAGAAAAAGAAAACAGAAATTGAAGCCATGGGCATAGGTAATTTTCTTAAATTTAGCAAGCTCAAATGAATGTAAGAATCAAGATTTTGATTTTCACTTGTTCAAGTCACCAACACTTATTGTTTCCTAAAATACATGCCTAAGTTCTTAGCTATCTGGAACATTTTATGTATATTAGGTGACATATTTTGAGACGCTATCTAGGAATTTTCTTTCCCATCCTTGTTGACATTAGTATGCTGCCTATTCGTGGGTGACAGCCGATTGCCTTACATGGAGGACAGATGCCTCAGAAAAAATAAGCGAATTCAGTGGCTAGGTACAGTTTATAAATACATAGTAGAGAAAGGCTCAGATGCTCCGGTGTTCAATTACAAGGGTCAAGTGATCGAGAGGGGGACGATTTCTCTAAGAGCTAAACGTTTGGGTTTTCATATCAAGAAACAAAACCTTAAACACTCGGTCGTAGTATTAAAACCTTAAATCACACAACAGAGAGAATGCATAATGCCATGAAGAAGCTACCATTTTCCCACCAGAAATTAAATATCAATTCACTCAGTAGATGGTAAAGAGGAATGTTAGGAAATGTGATAAAAATATAGCTGTCAGTAGGGGCCTGAGAAGAGTGCTGTTCCTGTTCCCTTAACAGAACAAAACCTTATAAGATTGTATAAACGCCAAGTGTGTATCAGAATACCAAAAAAGATGAGGGGCAACTGGGTGGCTCAGTCGGTTAAGCGTCCACCTTCGACTGAGGACATAATCTTGCAATTAGTGAGTTCGAGCGCCGCACCGGCCTCTGCCCTGGCAGCTCAGAGCCTGGAGCCTGCTTTGGATTCTGTGTCTCCCTCTCTCTCTCTGCCCCTTCCCTGCTCACACTCTGTCTCTCTCTCTCTCTCTCTCTCTCTCTCTCTCTCTCAAAAATAAATAAACCTTAAAAAAAATGTTTTAGGGGCACCTGGGTGGTTCAGTTCGTTGAGCGTCCAACTTCAGCTCAGGTCATGATCTCACAGTTTTTGAGTTTGAGCCCCACATCAGGCTTGCTGCTGTCAGCACAGAGCCTGCTTCAGATCTTCTGTCCCCCTGTCTCTCTGTCCCACCCCCACTCCTGCTCTAGCTTTCTCTCTCGAAAATAAATAAAACATAAAACAATTTTTTTTGAAAAAAAAAGTCTTAGAAATAATACTGGAAAAGAAGAGGTTATTTTCTAAAAACACCATTTTCTAGCTTGCATGATAACAAATACCCCCAAAGACTTCACAATTACGATTCACAAGGCTCAGGGTGCAGAAATGAAAAAGTTCTTCTCTTTCTCTGTAACTAAACTAAACCAAACTTTAAAGCCTCCATCCGTATGGCGGAAGAGTTAAACTTGTCAAGATCACCCTCAACTACATCTAACTTGGAACATGTTTTATTGGCTTTACGTTTCTGTCAATTCCTTCCTTCTGTTTTCCTGACATTCCTCTCAAATGTAATAATATGCTAAACAGTTAATGGAGCACTTTTACCTGCCAAGTATAAATTAACATATTTCATCTTTATGTCAACCCTCTGAGGAATACAGTATTATCTCTCCAGAGGTGTAGAAATCGAGGGGCAGAGAGCAAAATGCTGAAGGTTATATAGCAAGTAAGTTGTAGAACTGACTTAAACCATGGGTTTTTTTTTTTAATTGATTAATTTATCGATTTTGAGATGGAAAGAAAGAATGGGGAAGGGGCAGAGAGAGAGGGAGAAAAAGAGAACCCCAAGCAGGCTCTGCCCTGTTGCCACAGAGCCCAATGAGGGACTCGAACCCATAAACCATGAGATCATGACCTGAGCCGAAGTGGGACACTTAACCAACTGGGCCCCCTAGGCATCCCTAAACCATGTTTTGACATGGAATCCTGAGTAGTGGAAAAGCCATCACTGAGGGGCACTTTGGAGGCACGGATTCAAGGAAGATTTCACAGAACTACCTCTCCACACCATCAGGGAGCTCTGAGCTCCCGGAGAGAAGTTCTGAAGTAGGTAGGAGTTGACAGAAAGTCTCACAAGGAACGGGCAGTTGAGCTGACAAAGCCAGGGGCTAGGCTGTAGGACAAGATACAACAGCGGAAGCCAGAGGGAACTGGACTGACCCTGGATGAGAGGTGCAGGTGGTGTCTAAGTCTCTGGGGGCACAGATTGCCCAGAGGTCTTCAAAAGCAGGGAGGTGATATGGTTCCTACAGGTCAGGAGCACCTACTCTGGAGACCTCATGGTTGGAATACCAGCTGTGTCTCTTACTAGTTGTGTGATTTGGAACACTGTGACTTCCCTGTCCCTTCATGTGCACACGTAAATTAGAGACTGTGAATATCGCGTACGTATGGGATTAAATGACTTAACTTACAGGAGCATCTTAGAACATTATGTGGTAAGTATGACTATAATTTTTCGTGTTGGCCACGATTTTATTCCTGAGAGGCATGCAGAAAAGCAGTATGAAAATCTCAAATGAACTGAAATGTATAAATGGAAATATATCTTAAGCTAGAAGTAACTGAATTTATCTTAAGAAGTTTTCCACATTAAAAAAAAAAAAAAAAAAAAAAAAAAAAAAAAAGGAGATTCCAAAGCTAAGTTCAGTTTAATTACAGAGACAAAAAAAGAAATTTACATTTCTGGATGCTGCATCCATTGTAAGACACTTCTCCTTGGTTCACCCCTGTTTTGACACATCATAGAAGGAGAGCCACTGACAGCCTGTTTTCGGACTATATTTTCAAGGATGTTTGTATAGCAAAAAGCCTTGGAAGATATGGTGTTTCCCTCCAAAGAAATTAAGGCCTATTTGTTTATTGTCCAATAAAATAAAGATGCTATCTCTCTCCACGGCAAAGTTTAGGCATTCTCACTGCCCATTACAAATAGTTCTTGTTCCCTAAACTCAGGGTTCCTCTCCTGTAACATAACCTACTGTAAGTACAGGCATCACCTGTCCTTCACAGTATAGCTTAGTAGGAATCAGATCCTGAGAAACTGGGGCAAATACTCAGTCTGGCTACTGCTATTACTGTGAATAATAATAGCTTTGTCTCTGACCCAGAAGTCTCTTGTTTTTGGTTAGAATCCATGTCCTTGGCAGGCTAACTTGTTATTACGGCAAAATCTCAGAACTTTCACATCCTATTCAGTATATTATAAATATCCTAACTAAATCAAATTATTTAATGTTATGCATTGTGATTTAATACTGTCGTAAGAATACTAACATTTTTACTTCTGTAAGTTTTTCAGTGTTTTGTTGTCAGGAGATAGATAAGTACAAGCATATATATATATATATATATATATATATGTGTGTGTGTGTGTGTGTGTATATATATACATACATATATACGTGTGTATATATATGTATATATATGTATATGTATATACATATATGTATATGTATATATATATATATATACAAGTATATATACAAGTATATATACAAGTATATATACAAGTATATATACAAGTATATATACAAGTATATATATATATATACACACAAGTATATATACAAGTATATATATATATATATATATATATATATATATATATATGCTTGATTTAGTCTTTACCCACAATGTGTCCTTAAAAAAAATACTTGTCTATATTTAAGCAGTAATTAAAGGTTTACGCCAGTGACCAGAGCTGTCCACATGTAGTCTGTCCTGAACACACACGCAGTCCAGGGGTATATCATTACCAAAGCTAAGAACACTGTAGTGTACAGATTCTCACGGAGTGCAAATTCCATTCTTCATCTGCCACATTCGGACAAAGTCATGTAATCAGAATGCATTAACATTTCGAGATCAAGTTCAGGATAGTACCTTGAAGAAAGTAGCTAGAACAAACGGTGAATTCAGGACAATTGTCCATCATTTTATTATCTCTAATTGAAAACACTTGAGTCACATTTTTTAAGATTATTCAAAGAAACAGAAAACAAATCAGCTGCCGGTTCTTCTAAAATCCTACAATGAGATCACTGAAGCAAACACACGAGATATGTACTCCCAACACCACAAACATCACAGAAGGGAGTCAGCATTTTTCTCTAGCCCTAGCTCAGCCTGGTCATTCTGGAATAACATGCTTCTGTCACCTGCCCATTGGTGAATGACTTGTAGAAACTAACATCCAAAATAACTCGATGGGCGTAATTAAACCTCACCAGTCTTGGCTACTTTCTCAAATGTCATAATAAAAGGGTGAAATTATATACTAGACAGAGCTGTTTTCCAAAGTGGGAAACATAAAAATTTAGGGAGATGAATGATAACGTTATGAGAGCAGTATTTTTACTGAGGAGACCGATGAATGTGGCGTTGCTGAGACATTTCTCCTCTTGTCCTCCCGTTGGGAGTTGCCGCTCTTCTCTGCTGTATTCCTCCTCCACTTTTTCTACTCAGTCATTATCAAATACACTCATCTTGTTTAAATAACATGGTACTTAACCTCCGTTTGATGTTGGGAATGTAGGGCTGCTGAAATTACAACCAGAAGGATATGAGTAGGTGTGAGAGAAATAGGCAGAGGGGAATATAGAAAGAAATTGCATGTTTAAGCCTCATCATGACCAGAAAATATTTTCAGTTCAAAGTGTGACATCTCTTTTTGGAAGGAGGAAGCCAAAATGACCACAGATAGTTTAAAACAGGGTAAAACTGGAGACATGGATAGCTATTTAGAGATTGACTGTTTTTTGGATTGTAGCATAGTTATATATTAATATAGCCTCATAACCGCCCCTCAATACCTAAACAACTGTTCTACGCTCTCGGACTTTGAAAGAAAATCCAGTAAAATAAATCTTTTTTTTTTCTTGGGAGAGAGAGAGAGGTGGGGGGCGCAAGTGACAAAGGGGCAGAGAGAATCCCAGGAGGGACAAAGAGAGAGAAAGAGAGGGAGAGAGAAACAGGGTTCACCCGAAATGGGGCTTGAGCTCACCGAATGAGGGGCTCGAACTCATGAGCCCTTGAGATCATGACCTGAACCAAAGTCAGATGCTTAACCAACTGAGCCACCCAGGTGCCCCATCCAGTAAAATGAACCTTAATCAGGATCCATTTTGTCCCAGCTGTGGACTTTTCAGACCCACTTATACCAAAATTCTGTCTTTGAAAAAGGTTTATAGTGACTGAGATAGTACCTTTAAGAATTACTGATCTTGGTTGTATTTGTTGTATTTTTTTGTAGTCGCCCAGAAAATATATACATGGATTACCTTCAGGCTGGGGGATTATTAAAACGATATGTAAAGAACGTCCTGTACTTCAGTCTTTCTAAGCCATGACACTTTGAGGAGTGGGGTACACAGTGGATTTCATGGATAAACAGAACACTAGCTTAAAATGTTTGTGCGAAAACTTGAACTAAATTGGCCCACCTCTTCCATTTATCTGGAATGTATTTTTCCGCAGTGAAAGTGGGGCCAATATTCCGAAAGTTATGCTAAGCCACTTCACATGCCTCCGCAGTTTTCAGCCCATGTGTGATTGACTTTGGCTTGAATTCCATTAACTAGTTGAATTGGTGCTCTTTTGGTTACAAACAAAATAAGTTTCATCTACTTACTGTTGTAAGTAAGTAGGCCTTACTACTTGTAAGGCCTATCCCAATCTCAGTAAAGGTGGTATAAAGCCTAAAGCCAAAAGAAGTAGGACTCAGATAAACTAGGATTCTCTGTGCTGCTCTTTCCTAAGGTTCTCTGCATGCCAAAGTTTTCTTCAAGGCTGAACTCGTAACTACCAGTACCTCACATCTTCCCAGATCTGTCATTAGAGACAAAAGTGCTCTTTCTTCTGGTTGTTAAAAAAAAAAAAAAAAAAAAAAAAAAAAAAATCTCAAGAGAGATTCTTATTGGTTGACATGACACATATGACCATTCCCGTGGCCAGATAGTCCAGGAACTAGGAGTGGCAAGTGCAGTAAGAACTTGGTGGTTGGGGTGATGGGAAAAAGAAAAGTTTCTCAAACTCAAGGTAAGCCACAGTAGCTATCTGCCATCCTGGGGATAAGGCTCGGTTTTACTAAATAGAAAATGGGCAAAACTATAGCTATCTATGGAAGAAAGAACCCCCTTAGGCTACTTTACTTAATATGGCAGGCAACTTAGACTTGCAGAATCATGATACAGCCTCTCTAGTGCTTAGTTCCAATTTGCTTCGTTAGACAAATGGAGAGATAGACCCTAGAGACCAAAAGGCTAATCCACAAACGTGAATCTTGCAAATAATCGTGTCCCTTTGAGCTAATAGAGCAAAAATGCCACAGACTGGATGACTTAAAAAAAAAGACACATTCAGGGGCATCTGGGTGGCTCAATCAGTTAAGCCTGTGACTCTGGATTGTGGCTCAGGTGATGAGTTGGGCTCTGCACTGTCAGCTCAGAGCTTGCTTGGGATTCTCTCTCTCATTCTCTCTCTCTCTCTCTTTCTGCCCTTCCCCTGCTTATGTTCTCAAATAAACAAACAAACAAACTTAAAAAAAACATTTATTTCTCACATTTTCAGAGGCTGACAATTACAAAATCCAGCCACTAGCAAAATCAGTGACCGATGAAGGCCAGCTTCCTGGCTCATCGACAGCCTTCTACTATTAATTCAAGCAGCCTCTCTGATTCCTTTCCTTTCAAACATCAAACCACTTATGTTTGTATAGAGAGATTTAAATTTACAGTCCTCAAAGGACAGTTATCTTACCTTCTCCGTGTCTCTGGGACAAAAATCAGTTTACTAAAATGGAGCCTTATACTGGAGAGATGAAGTTTTTCTGCTAATTTGTGAGAAGCCCCAAGCTACATTTATTTCAACTGTACCAAGAAAAAAAAAACCTTAATCTCTTCTGGGTAATCTGGTCAAATCCAGTTCTAGGCTCTCCCTATGGCCATCTCTAGTCTAATTTCGGTGTCAGGGTCCCTGTCGGGTGTAGGTTGCCCACTGGGACGTGAGTTGGCCAGTGCACTCACCTGTTCTCTGATGTTCACAACTGACCGTGAGGCCTCCTCAAGCCCCACAGCCCAGTCCTGTCAATGCCTGCGGGTTCCAGTACCCTCCCCGCACTTCTCTGGGGCCATAGGATTAGAAGGGGCTGCCCCTGGGAACTTCGTGCCTACGTGCCCACCCCCTTGCCAAGCCTCAACAAATGTCAGCTTCCCCAGGACCAGACTGGTGCTGAGGATTCTCTGAGAAGTTAAAACTCTTCCAGCTACCCTTTGAGAGCTGAGGCACAAAGACTGCCCTTCTCAGATTCCTTCAAATTTACCTACATGTTTCCTATACACACACACACACACACACACACACACACACACACACACACCGGGACCTTTGGCACCTCTTCTCAGGATCCTATCAGTACCCAGGCTCTGCTCTGTTCTCTAATGCTCCCCCACTTTCTGTTAAATAAGGGGAAAGAAAGCTACTGTTTCATTTTCCCTGCACGATGTCTCATGGTACTATATTGAATTTACATAATACATATTTTTATATATATTATACATTATTTTTTATTGTTACTTGTTTTATTTATATATACGTTGTTTGGGCTCTCAAGCTTAAAAGTGTAGAAATACTGAAAAAAATACTCTGTTTTAAGCATTCAGCTTTTTTTAAAATGAATTTATTTATTTTGGGAGAGAAAGAGAGCAAGCAGGGGAAGGGCAGACAGAGAGAGGAAGAAAGAGAGAATCCCACACGGGCTACACACAGTCAGCATAGAGCCTGACATGGAGCCCAGACCCACGAACTGTGAGATCATGACTGAAAATAAGAGTCAGGCACTTAACTGACTGAGCCACCCAGGCACCCCTAAGCATTCAGCTCTTTAACCTAAGAAACACTTGTTCTTCCAGACCTTGAACTTTAAGGTCACTGGTCAACATTAAAGAATGCTAAGAGATCAACTCACTATTTTTTAAAGTGGCAAATAACGGTAGAAAATCAGTATTTGTCTTGCTTTCTCATGTGATGTGTGACAAAATAACCGAATAATAAGAGGGAAGTATATTTCAGCTTATAAATCAATAAGAAACGTTAGAATGACAACATCATCAGTTTGTAATCTCTGTAACAAAAGACATCAACCTCCACAAATATCACAAAAAGAGAAATATCCAGAGAATGTGTGCCTGTTGGTGGAGAAAACACCACCACCGCCTGTAAAACATTCTTGCCAAAACTAATTGAATGAATGAATGAATGAATTTGATCAAACTCTAGAGCCAGTTTACAGGAGGCAGAAGATAGAGAAACATGGAAAACCTCACCTTGAGGATGGAATCAACAAAATCCAGATGGTGGAACTAAAAGACAAACAACCCAGTTTTCTCAACAAACAAATTGCAAAGAAAGAGAGACAGAGACAGAGACAGAGACAGAGACAGAGACAGAGAGAGAGAGAAGAAGAAGAAGAGGAAGAAGAAGAAGAAGAAGAAGAAGAGGAAGAAGAAGGAGGAGGAGGAGAGGAAATCTGTAGAACAAAAGAGATTTAAAGTCATATTAGCCAATCATAATATTTGGGTCATGTTTAGATCCAGGATTTGAAAAAAAGAGCATAAAAAAAAGGACATGATACATACAAGAAAGTGTTTGATTAGATGCAGGTGGTATTAAGGAACTGATATTTTGTGGGTGTAATGATAACATTATAGTTGCATTAAAGAGTCTTTGTCTTTTAGGGATGTGTACTAGAGCATTTACCAGTGAAAATAGGTAATATCTATGATATGCTTCAAAATAACACAGGGCTAAATGCAATATGGTGTCTTGGATTGGAATCTGGAACAGAGAAAGAAAACTGGTAGAAAAGAACTGGTGAAATCAGAATAAAGTCTAAATTTAACTAATAGTTATATATCAATATTAATTCTTCATTTTGACAAGTATACTATGGAAATGTGAGATTTTTAACAACAGGGAGAACTGAGTGGAGATATGTGGAAATTCTCTGTGCTATCTTTGCAAGTTTTCTGAAAATGTGAAATTATTCCAAAATTTACAGGTTTTTTTCATTTTTTTTTACATTTATTTATTATTGAGAGAGAGACAGACAGAGCATGAGCGGGGGAGGGGCAGAGAGAGGAGGAGACACAGAATCGGAATCAGGCTCCCGGCTCTGAGCTGTCAGCACAGAGCCCGACACGGGGCTCAAACTCACGAACTGGGAGATCATGACCCGAGCTGAAGCCGGACCCTCAACCGACTGAGCCACCCAGGTGCCCCTACAGTTTTTTTTTTTTTTCCAAAGTAATGAGAAAGGAGAAGATGGAGTGCTGGATGGAACAAGGTTACCCATGGACTGGTGGTTTGGGGAGCAGTGATGAGTAGTTGGAGTTTACTATAGTACTATGCCTGCTATTGAATGAGTTGTAAATTCTCATAATAAAAAGTTGAGTAATTTTTAAATATATTATTATTGTCTCTCTGTAGGCTCTTAAAAGTCTACATAAACCTTTAGAAGCTGGTAATTTGACACTTAATTCTCTGTATCATTCCTGCCATCAGGGTCGTGGTGTTTAAACCATAGGGCAAAGGGTAACAGTAGAAAGTATTGGAAAACAGCAGAATTAAATATGGTCCAATTACACAATTTGCTTATTCTCTTTGGTTATTAGACTTCTTCAAATTATTTCCTCCCCCTTAATTTTTTTTCAAATCTTTTTTTCCTCCTTTTTTTTTTTTTTAGCTACTTTTCAGATCTGTCACCTAGTGCCCATCCATGTGTCACTCAACATAAGGTCCCACTGTAATGGGAACATTCAAGAATCGTGGCTTCAACAACGTAGAAGCTTATGTCTCTAACACATAAAATAAGTCTGGAGGTCATAGTTCATGGCTGCCACAGCAGCTCCTCAGAGTTGAGAGTGACTCAGGCTCCTTTCTGTTCTTCACTCACCAATTCCTGGGATGTTGCCTTTGTCCTCGAGCTTCCAAGAGAGGTTCTAAATTTTTTTTTAATGTTTACTTTATTTCTGAGAGAGAGAGAGTGGTGGGGGGGGGGGAGGGACACAGAGAGATGGACAGAGAGATTCTTCAGACACAGAATCTGAAGCAAGCTCCAGTCTCTGAGCTGACAGGGGCTCAAAGCCAAGAACCAGCAGATCATGACCTGAGCTGACGTCGACACTTCACCGACTGAGCCCCCCAGGTGCCCCTCAAGAGAGGTTCTACAGCTCCAACCATCATACCCACATTCCAAGTAGCAAGAAGGCAAGTCAAACCACTGCCTTTTAAGGAAAGACCCCTACAGCCCCACAGAATACTTCTGCTAACCTTTTGTTGACCAAAACATACCCCTACAGCCACTCCTAGTTGCAAGGTGGAGTGTGGAAGATGGTTTTTTAACGGTGCCCAGGCTGTCCTCTATAAAACCAGGGTTCTATGACTGAAGGAGGAAGGAAGGGTAGATGTTAGCAGCCTCTGCCATAGTCAGCCATGAGGAAAATCTAAGCATGCAGTGGCAGAACAGTCCAACCATGACTTATGCCCAAATTAATTACCCGGCTAGTACAATCAGCAAAGATCTGGAAGTATCTGTCATCCCACATACAGTGCTGAGTGGTTTACGTTGATCGGGTTGACCGAAAGTTAAAACTAGAAAGCCGCCTGTAGATTCACCCTTCACAGCGAGATACCGTCTATCTACATGGAAGCCGATATATGTGCATTTCTGTCGACATTGTGTATAGTACAAGATATGCCTGCTGTGACTATAATGTCTTTTAAACCTAAAATGGACGCATTATAGATTCCTCCTGGCAGCCTTCTTGACCCTCTGGGAGACCTTCTGGCCTCCTGGCCGGTCTCCAGAGAGATTCCTGTCCGTCTTCCTGAGAGGAGACACATTCTGGGCTCCCTGCCCATGTTGTAACCTGCTGTTCCTGTGGGTAGAGAGCCATGTCTATCTGGGTCAGTCCTGACTGATTATCCCATTGCCTTTAAGTAAGTTCGCCGGAATACTCCACACATACCAATCACGTAGGCCGCCCGTTTGCATGCCGGGTACCCAGTGAAAACAATGAGAGATGGTGGAAAGAGCATCTGCAACATGGCTGCAAGGATTAAGACCGAGCAATTCTCAGTCCTGGTGGTGAGACCTTAGGAAAGTCACTGAGGGTCGCTAAGCTTTGGTTTCTTCGTTTGCCCAGCAGGGATCTTGCTGCTTTCCCTGCTTTCCTTGCAAAGCTGTTAGAGAAGCTCAGTTACAAGACAGTGTGTGTCAAAGTCCTATACTTTACCCCCACCCCCAGTATTATTATTACTATTTTCAGTTGTTATTATTGACCTACTCAAAATGTGAATCGTTTGGAAAAAGAAGAGAACAACAAAAAAATAATGTGGCTTAAGCCCATTTGTGGCTAAAAAGAGGAACAGAACAGCTAGTACAGAATCTGCAGGGTGAAAGGATGAGATACAAGGATGGGTGAAATTATATCTGTCTCGGGAATGATAGGTAATAAATGACTTGTTCCATGGAGTAAACCCAGAATATTCTAACCACCATTTCCGTTTATTATAAGGCTATCCCTTCCATGGAACACCAGTCCCAAGAGTCACCCTATCATTAAAGATCCTGTTCTACCCCCACTGGAAAGTTAAAATAAGTTTAATTCCTTTTTAACTAAGTTACCTTTAAAATATAGCTATAGGCCCTTCTCAACAGCCAAAACCCAAATCACCCACTTAGCATTTCCCTGCTCAATACGATCAACTAGGACCCACTTCTTTTCATAAAAAGAAGCCTTTGGGAACAGTGTGTGAGTAGTTGTAGACACACAAATCCACTTTGGGACTGTGTGAGTAGGGGTAAGAGTACATGTGAATGTGTGTGCAACTATAACTCTATGTATTGAAGCCTGCACAAGGCTTATAATTTTGCAGAGAAATTTAGGAGAAATTTAGTTTTTGTCAAAGGAAAAATCATGCAACATAAAATTAAATTGCTTTTACTGGCTATCACTTTAATATTAACATTTTTATGTGGCATTAGATTGAAAGCTAAATTTCTGTGATTGACATAAGAAATTACTCCACAAATGTGAAGCAAAAATCACTTGGGCTTTATTGGCCAGTTAGGGGTTTTTGCTCTGAACTACCTTTCAAGGATAATTTCTGTTGGGAGCTAAAGAACATTCCGTGACTTGACTGCTAAAGTCATAAAAGTCAATAAGCGTATTCACTGACCATTTGTGAATGTTTCATGTGACCGTAGCTGGAGTAAAGGACCTCTTAACTGTGAGTCCTTTTTCGTGAGGAGATTAAAAATTTCTCCCTCCAACTTCCCTAAATCTAGAACTTCTCTTGCATAGAAAACACACACATCACAAAAGGAATCGATTCCAGATGCGCAAGAGACCTTGTGTGACAGTGTCTGGCTTTGATGGTCACATCACAGAAGGCCATTTGGGCAGGTGGCCACAACGGTATTTTGTTTCTCTCACACTCGATGCCATCATACCACACTGTAGCATTCATCGGGTTTATATCTGTATGATTTCTCCCCAACAAAGGAAGGAAAACAAGATAAGAGAATTGGATAGCTATTCAGATCACAAGGCTAGAATGTGTGGTTTCTGGAACACAGGTGTAGGTGAACTTCCCAGTAAGAATCTTGTCAATGCTGACTGTATTCCAATTCAATCCATGCCATGTGGACGGAAGAAAGATAGGACACATTGTCCCAAGGCTTGAGAACTTAAAATGCCTTCTGAGCAGGAAGGTTAATAAAAATGAAACTGCCAACGAGCTGCCTACCTCCCTGTGTAAAAGCATCGCTGTACAACCCACCCTGGGTTATAACGATCTATTTGTGTGACTGATGTCACTCACCACATCGAGGCCCTTCCAGAAGAGGAACAATGGCATATCTTCAAGGTAGAGAGCCCAGAGTACAGCCCAAAGTACCAAAGCATATTTGATAAACATTCACTGGAGGAATGAAGGAAACACTGTTTGAGGGGATACAAGTGCCATAGGGATTCCAAATGCAATCAAACATGAGCCTGTTGTGTTTCTGGAAAGTAATCAAGAGTTCATAGCTTTCATTCTGCTCATAAGACATTCCTGCATATTTCTAAGGACCAGTGAATTTCTGCCCTCCACAGTGCTACACATTGAAAGACAATGGCTCCCATGTTGAGAAATAGTCCGTATTCTCAGAGCCCCTTGCTAAAAAGTAGACTTTGTACGATTGCACAAGGGGAAAGGGAGGTTTAGGGACAGCTAGCTGAGAGGAAGTTGATTTCACTTGGTGTGTGTTGATGACAATGTATTCCCAAGGAGCAAGGCAATATATTGTCGAAAAACTGAGCTCAAACTCAGATGAGAATTGGAGATTCCTCTCCCTCTTCTTCTTCTTTTTTTTTTTTAAAGCAAATTAAGACCTATTCTGTATAAAGCAGTTGAGCAAGACAAAGTATCTGCTTCCCAGATTGTAAACCGAGGAAAGATCCCTAGTCTTGCCTTCATTGAGACCCAGTTTTCCAGCGTTCCCAAAGTGTGTTCCATGGAACACTGCTTATGGGGGAATTTTAATAAACATCATTTTAAGAAGGGTAGGTTCCTAGTCAAATAAGTTTAGGAAACATTACCATACCCCCTCCTTTAGATTTACAGTGTGCAATTACACTGTAAAGAAAATGGTTTGTGTTTATTCGTTCAAGGGTTTTCTCAAAATTATTTGACTATGGGCTCTTCATTCACAAGATATCTTCCGGAATTGGATTGGAAAGCATCAGTTCAGGAGTCCTGCAATGATGTTTAATTTATGTTTCATAGCTAACATCCTTTATCACTTGGGGCTCAGATTCTGTATCGCTTTTTTAAAGCAACAGCTAAGATGTAGGAACAAAAGACCATGAACAGAGGAACTGAGCTCTAGAGATTGAGACTTTGCAAGAAACTACACTAGAGACCAAGGAAAAGAAACAGCAGTGAGTATTACATCCTGAAATTAAAATGTTTTTGGAAAAAAAAAAATTAGAATCTGATCATGCCTCCAGAGATCTTGCCAGCAATTTATAGGGATGATAACCATGAACTGCAATGAACAAAATTTCACCTTGAGAAACCCTAGAGGATGAATAACCTGCTTCCTTCAACAACAACAACAACAAAAAATCAAGAAAAAAATAACGAAGAAAGGGAAGTGTTATCTGTAAATTAAAAGACATTTGAGGGGCACCAGGGTGGCTCAGTCTGTTGATCATCTGACTCTTGATTTCATCTCAGGTGGGATTGAACCCCACATCGGGCTCCACACTGAGCATGAAGCCTACTTAAGATTCTCTCTCTCTCTCTCCATCTTCCCCTCTCCCCTGCTTGCACTCTCTCTGTAACATAAAAGAAAAAAAAGCAATAAATTGGGGCTCCTGGGTGGCTCTGTTGGTTAAGCCTCCAACTCTTGATTTTGGCTTGGGTCATGACCTCTTGGTTCATGAGATCCAGCCCTGCACTGGGCTCTGTGCTGACAGCATGGAGTCTGCTTGGGATTCTGTCTCCCCTCTGTCTCTCACCCCCTCCCCTACCGGCACGGACTCATACACACACATGATCCCTCTCTCTCTCTCTCAAAAAAAAAAAAAAAAACAAAACTGAATATAAATAAATAAATAACACTTGGGAGGCATATCAACTTTGCAACACCTTGGGTTGTATTTGGGTCCTGATTTAAGCAAGCTAACTACGAAAAAAAATACCTGTGAACAATCAGGAAATTCTGGATAGTTGATATTTCACAATTGCAAACATTTTTAGGTATGATAAGTATTGTGGTTGTGATTTTGTAAGTCGTTACATTTAAGAAATAAGGCGCCTGGGTGGCTCAGAGGGTTAAGCTCAGGTCATGATCTTATGGTTGGTGACTTTGAGCCCCATATCAGGTGAGCACAACCCCCACTTGGGGTGAGCCCCGCTTCTCTCTCTCTGCCTCTCCCCCTTTCTCTCTCTCTCTCTCTGTCTCTGCCCCTGGTTCACTGGCACCCTCTCTCTCTCTTAAAAAAAAATATTCTGGGGGTGCCTGGGTGGCTCAGTCGGTTAAGCGGCCGACTTCGGCTCAGGTCACGATCTCGCGGTCCGTGAGTTCGAGCCCCGCGTCGGGCTCTGGGCTGATGGCTCAGAGCCTGGAGCCTGCTTCCGATTCTGTGTCTCCCTCTCTCTCTGCTCCTCCCCCGTTCATGCTCTGTCTCTCTCTGTCTCAAAAATAAATAAACGTTAAAAAAAAAAATTAAAAAAAAAAAGCGATTGAAAGAGAAAGAAATGGGGCAAAAGGATTATTACAAACTTGGTGTGAATTCAGAGTTCGAAAAGGGATGAGAACAAGGAATTTTGAGAAAAAAGGGGGCAAAAACAGCCTGAGTGACACAGAGAAATTCAAGTAGGTGAAAACTGGGGTGCCTGGCTGGCTCAGTTAGTGGATCGTGTAACTCTTGATCTCAGGATTGTGGGTCCAAGCCCCACGCTGGATGTGGAGATTCTTGCAAAATAAAGTCCTTTAAAAAAACAGCAAACGAAAATGAAGTGTGTGAAAAACCAAGGAAAGAAGGAGAAAAATTCCACTGGACTTTTGAGAGAGGAAAACAGATTGCAGAGTGTCTGAGGCATGGTGCCTGGTAAACAAATGCTGTTCATAGTTAGAACCTCTCCTGTGAGAAATATGGCGGCTCTGAAGAAAGATGGCAACTGGAGGTCAAGTAAAGCTTTGTCAGGAAGGATAATGCTATAGACTGAACTGTGCCCAAACCAAATTCATACATTGAAGCCCTAACACCCCCTCCAGTGACCAGACTGGAGATCAGACCTTTATGGTGGTAATTAAGGTTAGACAAGGTCAGAAGGTAGAACCTTGATCTGATAGAAGTGTTGCCCATAGAAGAAGAGGAAGAGAGACTGCATTCTTTCCGCCATGCAAAGACATCATGAGAAGGCAGCTAACGGCAAGCCTGGAAGGGGATCAGACCTGAACCTGCCCAGCACCTAATCAGGGACTTGCAGCCTCCAAAACTGTGAAAAAAATACATTTTTGCTGTTTAACCACCCAGTCCATGGTATTTTGTTATGGCAGCCTGAGCTAAGACAGATAAAGCAGACACGTTCACTTCAGTAGCCTTTTTATCTTGTTCAGAATGTATCCCATTCTTCTTTTCTTATGTTGGAAGGGTACACAGAAAAGTAAATGTCTCTGAGTGATACTGCTCTGTGATCTTTTCTGTGATGGTCATTGAGGTGTGGCCACAAGAAAGGACACAAGAAAGGCACAGGAAAACAAAGCTTATTATTCTCACGGGTCCTGGAGAGAGAGTCGCTGCGCACCTAAAGGGGGCCGTATGTGAGAAGCACCAAGGAACAGCGTTAGCGCAATGGGTGGAAGCCAAGAGAGAGCCAGTACCTATGAACAAGGGCCTTTATTGGGGGTCGGGATGGATTTGGAGTACTCGAAGAAAGGCTCAGGGGGATTGCTTTGGGGCATTTGAATCTTCCTAGGCCACTAGTCAGCAGAGTGCAGAGAGGAGAGGCACGGCAGGGGCCAACCTTATCACACTGGGGCACCTTGGTCACTGGGGCCGCAAGCTCATAGCCTGTGGAGGGGGTGCTGAGGCAGCCGGAAACAAAACATCAAGTTTTAACATTTCAGAAGACAGGTACAAAGACTCAGTAATTGCTTCTTTCAAATTTTATTTTTGTGATGTGTTCTTTTCACTGTGCTCACCTTATATTTTTTTAAAGGAAGTAGAAAACAACAGCTTTCAGGTTCCATTATAATCAGAAGGCTTGCATAAACCATTTCAATTCAAATCTTTCTCCCTTATGACTTACAAAGGCATAGGGACCCACTTCAGCCATTAAAAACAGACTAGTGCAGAATCCTGATTTTTCTGAGTAGACTGGTCCTAAAATTTTCTTCATTCTTATTATGTTAGGGGCCCCCCAAATCACTGCCTGATCTGATGATTCATCAGGACCCAGTATGTAGTCACAGAAATGCTTTATTCCGGCAAAAGGCTACAGAGCAACATCAACACATGTGAAACACTGTCTACCAGGGAAGTTCATTAGAATTGGTGCCCAAGGTTTTTTACCGTAGGCTGGTCATGTAGGCACCCTCTGCCCGCACAGAGCAAAATTCCAGACTCCCAGAAGAAAAGCAGGTATTCAGCATAAACCACATGACACAGTTTAGGCACCGTGAGGCACTCTTACCAGGTAGGGAATGCCAAGAACCTTCCTAAAACATACAAACCCTGATGCCAGCCTAGGCCAACCTTGCAAGCAAAGTTGGGTTCTTCACTTTGCCAGCACGTGGGAACCCCCTGGGGGGTGCTACTAAGCATACTGATGTCTCGGTCCCACCTCTTGAATTTCTGATTCATTTGGTCTCTAAGATGGCCTCTTGCCTGGGGTCATCCAAGAGCTCCCAGGGCTTGTGATACACAGGCAGGATCGAGAAACACTGACAGAGCGGTCTGCCTCTGCCTGTGTTTTATCTCCAAAAGCACATTTACAAAATACAGCCCACGCACCCTTCTTGTTTCTCTATTATTCCTCATCTGGAATCACTCTCCTCCCTCAGTCGCCATGCCGCATCTTTGAAGTCTGACTCACATGCCATTTTCTGAAGAAGCCTTCCCTCATCACCAACCAAAGGCATCTTCACTATCCTGTGAAGAAAGCCATTGTGATCCCACCCCTCGTCCTTCTCAGCCTCGGACATTACTTGTGCATCCCTGCCGCTCTTCTCCCTTCCACTGCCTTTCCAAGCACCCTTCTCACAGTTGATGCGTCATGAAATCATGTGTTTTACATGAGAATTTGAAAACTCCAAATATGGCTGTTTTACAAGCGTTGTATAATGCTTTTAATCAGAAACTCACCCCGTAAGTCAAGTAGAAGTAATCTCGTACTTTCTGAGCCGTGATGTGCTCTAAAGGCACATACCCCCCTAATTATTTTAGGATCTGAATCAACGATGTGAATGTATTTGCTTACTTCTCACTGGCAACTGCTTGCGTGACCACATTCAGAACTGTGTATATGGGACTCCTGGACAAAAGAAGACAAAAAAAGAGTCCCCTTTGCCTTACCGTCCCCTGCTACATATGAGGTGGAGTTTGCTTCCCAATTTAAGGACAGAAAAAGGAAATAAGCGTTAGCATGCCTCATAGGTTGGCAATTGCTTGACTTCCTATTCCCGATTGCTTCAGGGCAGACAGGTCACCTGCATTTCAAAGCAGACACCTGCTAATTCACCTTTCCACCCTTTCATCTCACCCTTCCACTTAGAGCATCCTCCTTACTCTGCAATTAATACACTCCTGCCGTTACCCAGTTGGACGGATGGCAGGGAAGGAGGGAGAGGAGAGAAACCGGCCTGATAGTGATTCTCAGTTCAGACACCCCATCCCTTGTTGAGTGAGATTCTCTGATCCCGATTCATTTTGTCCAATAACAGGCCTCAGAACACTCTCCCCAGTATGCCTGATATGTGTGCCTGTGCACATATGTGTACACATGCACACATGTTCACCAATGCACACACGGGCACATGCACACATACATATGTGCATGCACATGCACAAGTATGTATGCACACATACACATGCACACACAAGTTCACAAATGCACATATGCACACACATGCATACGTACACGCATGTACACATACATATATGCATGTGCATGCACGCATATGCCTACGTATGCACATGCACGCGTGATCACAAATGCACACGCGCACATGCACATACATGCGTGCGTGCACATGTACATATATGTGGTCACACATCCACATGTGCACATGCATAAGCACACAACGCACCTACACACAGAGAGACAAACATGAACATACACACCTAAGAAAGTGACCAGGAGAGCAAGAGTTCCCAAAGAAGTTGGGAAAAGGAAAAAGGGGGGAAATGAATACACAGAGACTTTTTTCTTTGCCCTTTGGATGTTGCCCACCAGCCTTGGATTAATTTTCCATTTTCAGTGGTGGAAGACTGAGCTTTGTTGGTATTGCTCATTAAGTATGGTCGATGTGTCTAACCAGACTTCTTTCCGAACTCAAACTCATCTGGGGCAGGAGTGAAGCTCCTCTGCAGGGCTTCCTTCCCAACCCCCCCCCCCCCAATACCTCCCTGGGAGCCTCCATTGGCTGTGGGGGTTGCTGCTTCTGTTTGTTAGCGGTCCTTCGGGCCAGCATTTGCCCAGCAGACTCAGTGCGGACTGGACTCTGGCTAGGTAGCACAGGGTGCCTGCTGGGCCCGGGCCCTCCCTCAGTCCTGCACGTACAGGGACAGGGCTTCCAGGAGATTTCATCTGCATTGGCAGCATTTTCTTTCTGTCCATCCTGGGCACTAGTGATCTCTTCGAGGAGCCATTTTAGCATCCTGCAGGATGTCTCTGTCCCCTCTACTCCCCTAACGCAGACTTGTCCTAATCCTGGCTTTGAACTGCAGAAAATTGAAATGCCAAGTTGGGGTGCTGACACTTTATTGACATGATTGCCCACTGGCCTTGTGCTCAGAACGTGACATCTTGTTTCAGCGGACATTTACAGCGAGTTTCCGGGATCGGTTCTCTTGGCCCCAACTTACAGAGGAGGACACGGAGGCACAACATCCCACCCAATGTCAGGTGCACATTCCCCCAGCCTTCTACCCTGATTTGCGGCTTCTCGCTCTGTCCTCAGTATGCTCCAGGTCGGAAGTGGCATGTGATCTGATAAACCATCCAGATTAGAAAATAAGGAGGCAGGACATTGACCCAGAGGAGCAACCCCGATTTGAAACAAACTGGCAAAATGAGAACGGGCTGTGTTCCTGCCTTCCTAGGAATGAAAGGGACAACGGCATTCTAAACCACAACCCCCGCCCCCAAGTGACGAGGATACACCCTTGGCTCTGGCCATTTGCGATTACGTAGACAAGGCACCACAGCCAGAACCTTGGTCTACACAAGCAGGACATCACTGCTACTTCAGAGGCCCACAGATGTAGTTTGGGGACTGCTTCTTTCTCAAGTCCAGACTGCTTGCTAACCTGAGAACATACACGTCACATTTTAATTGATTTACTTGATTTCCTCTTACGTGGCGCACTTTAAATTTTCCAGGGCTCTTCCCTTTCGAAATTTCCTTACGCGTCTCCTCATTATCATCTCCCTTATTCTTAGCCCCACAAGTCACCCAATCTGCCTCGAGCTTCAAGTCCAGTGTTCCTTCCACTGTTCCATACAACCTGGGCCCTTCACACACACGGATGAAGTAGATGCTCGTGTGGGAGTGTCCCAACGCTCAATCTCAGTGACTATGACCTGATTGGGAAATAGGATCTTTACAGATGTGACGAGGCTGTGAGTTAGAGGATGTCATACGGGAACAGAACAAGCCCTTAACACAGTATGACCAGTGTCCTTCTAAAAAGAAAAGGCAGGGGGTGTGCCTGGGTGGCTCAGTTGGTTAAGTGCCCGGCTTCGCTTTGGAACAGGACACGATCTTGCGGTTTGTGAGTTCGAGCCCCGCATGGGGTTCTCTGCTGTTGGCCCAGAGCCTGCTTCGGATGCTCTGCCCCCCTTCCTCTCTGCCTCTCCCTCACTGGTGCATGCACACACATACACGCGCTCTTTATCTCTCAAAAATGAACATTTAAAAATTAATGAATGAATGAATTAAAAAAAGAGACAAGACCCCAAAACAGACTCACAGAGAGGAGGGTGCTAATGTGATTCGGAGGCAGAGACTTCCATTCCCCTGGCCTTATACTGCCTGTAGCACCAGCTCCCAGGCACTGTCCCACCGTGATGCTTTTCAAACTGTGTTGATCTCTGAAAATACCCAGAGCCCAGATCCTGCCCCTGGACCAATTCCATCTCAATCCCGGGACCTGGGCGAGGCACTTAGCGTCATTATCTTTACAATTTTTTCCGGGTGTTTCCAGTGATCATGTTACAATGTCCTACAAATTCCTCTTGGGTTTTATTTCATCAGAGGATGCGTGTAAGTAAGGCCTCTGCCCTATGATAAGCGTTTAGAGCAACATCAGCATCCAGCTTACAGCCTGTTTTAATAAAGTTTGGGGGGACACAGACACAGATTTCCATGTTGCTTTCCAGCTGCAATGGCAGAGTTGAGTATTATGAGTTTGTAGTCCACAAAGCCAAAACTCTGTCTGATCAGGTAGTCAGATGAATTACCTGTTTCATCCTTCCTAGCACAGTGAAGATTTAGCAAAGGGCTTTGCACTTAGTAGGGGCTCAAGTGAATCAAACTGAAGGCAAGTGAGCTGAAAGGAATGGAATTAAATTGAATCTCCTTCAGCATATTATCTGAAAAGAATCCAAGGTGTTATACCTCCCAGGGGTATTCACATGTTAATAAGCAAGGAGCAAAGCCCCAAAGCTTTTATTCGAAGACAGAAGGCAATACCTGATGGCTGAAATTGCAAGCACGTGTAATTATGAATGTGCCGTTCTGTTCCGTGAGATTGAGAAATCTCAGCCAGAACCCCTCAAATTGCACCAGGAAGGTTACTCCCCAGCTTACCTAAGCACAGAATATTGTGCTTCTAGAATAGGCTCACCAGAGGGCTCGATAGCCTTTACTGTGAAACAACATATATCTCCAAGGTTTATTTGTTTTCTTTATAGTCCTATTTGTTAGCCCAGCAAGTTCCCCCCATGGGAGAAAACTGGTAGGTTTTCTTAAAAGGTGTCACCACTTCCCATTTTCTAATTGCTAGAACGTTCTTCCCCTGGGGACTTTTTTTTTTTCCTCACTGTGAACATGTATGTCAGCGTAAATAGGTTGGTGAATTTCATTATTTAATTTTACACTAGTCCGTGAATGCTGGGAATTTAGTGAGTTAAATTTGCCTCAATGCCAAGTCACCTTGGGAATCTGTCAGCCAGCTAGAATGATGCAAAGTCTTCGAAGATCCTCATCAAGTAAGAGGTTCTTAAATTTTAATTAGTTGACATCGATGCTCTGAAAGAACAAGTGTCACTCTTGTGTCCCAGGTAACCCAAACTCTCCCAGGGGAAGGGCTTTGGGAGGGTAACTCCCGAAAGAGTCAGGGAATGGGAGACTTCCACCGAGGAGTTCAAACAGATCCCGTTTTGAACTCTGACTGTTTCCATTCAGTGGCGAGTAAACTCAGGCAAGTTCTTGAACTCTCTCGATATTAGTTGAGAAGAGTTCAAGTGAAAGAGGGAGATAATAAAAGGGTTGTAAGGACCAATGACATGTGGGGACCTTGGCGCAGTGCCTACAACATAGTAAATATTAAATAAATGCTACCTTTCCTTATGATCTTAGCTGAAATTAAATTACTCTTATGGGAGCTTGCAGCCCTGGGACAGATGGCTCTGGAGAATTCTAACCCCTGTTTACATGAGATGAGAACCCATGACAGACCATTCGGTAATCGCATCCGTGTGTGCTTGCCTGTGTGTTTAATTTATAAACGTGGAGTTCTGGGGTGCCTGGGCAGCTCTCCATCGGTTGAGCGTCCGACTCTTGGTTTTGGCTCAGGTCATGATCTCATGGGATCAAGGCTCACATCAGGCTCCATGCTGATAGTGCAGAGCATGCTTGGGATTCTCTGACTCTCTCTCTCTCCCTTCCTCCCCTCCTTCCCTCCCTCCCCTCTCTCTCTCTCTCCAAATAAATAAACTTTCAAAAAAGTAAAGTTCTGACATCTACCAAGCAAAATACTAGAACATTGCATGACTCTGAACACAATAGCCACACCTCCTTACCGTTACGTTCTTCCTTCCTACCAAATCATTCTGCCCACAGCATGATCACACCTTCCTGCTTTTCAGAAGGATTGAGTGGCTCCTTCCTCCCACATGAAAAACATAGACTGTTCTGCTTGCTTTCAGGAGCCACAACAATCTGCCTCCTGAGAAAACTGAGTTTACTAAATCCCACCCCAGGACATTGTTCTTTTATTCTGGATTTCCCTCTATTCTACACACGTGTCATGCTCATCGTCTCCTCTGTTGGCTCAGCCTTGAGTTCCTTAATCCTCTCTTCCCTCCATCTTCTCAAGTCATACTCATCCATTAAGATTCAGCTTTGCGGGGCGCCTGGGTGGCTCAGTCAGTTAACCGTCCGGCTTCGGCTCAGGTCATGATCTCACAGTCCGTGAGTTCGAGCCCCGCGTCAGGCTCTGTGCTGACAGCGCAGAGCCTGGAGCCTGCTTCAGATTCTGTGTCTCCCTCTCTCTCTGCCTCTCCCCTGCTCATGCTCTGCCTCTCTCTGTCTCAAAAATAAATAAAAACATTAAAAAAAAAAACATTAAAAAAAAAAAGATTCAGCTTTGGTCCAACATCCTCCCAGTCTCTTGAATTTCTCCTTTATTCCTGAATTTGATAGCAATTACAGTCTGTGTCACACGATTCAACCTTTTACTAGACACCATCTCTCATTCTTCACCGATATTTTGCATGTCCTAGTTGTAGCTCCTTAGCCTGGGTGTAATCCTTGAGGTAGGAGACATCTCTTAAGATTCTTCTGTAACACACGTTTTTAGATTATATATACTGTGTGATGTGAAGGGCATCAGATTTGGTGTTAGACATACCTAACTTCCGGTGTTCAGTTCTAGGACTTTGGGCAGGCATCTTAACCTTTGTGGACCAAAGTTTCTTTAATTATAAATTCTGTTATGGGGTCCAGTGACATAACGTCTAGTGCCTAGCACGTAGAAACCAGTCAGTAACCCCTAGCTATTATTAAGTCTGATTCAATACTTGGCACTAAGTGCCTTTGAAATCCAGTGTTTCTTCGTCTATGTGGTCTCACAGAATGGGTCTTAGCTTGGTGTTGCCCAGAAAACAGAGCCTGAGGAAAAGCTTGGGTGCTGCCACTTTGTTAGGGAGTGCAATGCAGAGAAACGGAAGTGAGGGAAAGGGGAAATGCGCCAGAGAAGAAGGGATGAGCCTAATTGAAGGGTGCCTAATGGAAGTGGCCACCTCTGTGTGTGGAGTGCTGCTGTTTGCTCTTTCTGGCATGTGAGTCTTGAGGGAGCCATATAAGCTACAGCATCTGAGTGCAGTACGTTCAGGGGAAGAAGGAAGAAGACTATACCCACTGGCCCCTGTCTTCCCTTGGTCAAAGGTTCTGCCCACAGGGCCCTGACTCCCCCGTACTGGTAGCTTGTGTTTCCCGTGTCGTAGAATAAATCCCCAGCATCTGAAGCCTCAGCTTGATACTAGGCCAATAGGGGACACCCTGTGCCTGAAGGCTTCGGAGAAAATTGAGGCCAAGAAGAAGCCGATGAACTCTGAGATAAATGAAGCTTTCCTATCGTTCATTTAATGCTTTTATATTTATTTCAGATATTTTCCAAAGGTTTATACCGGTCTTGTTATCATATTATTTTGTATGTTTCCTTCCCCATGGATGTTGACATTCATACTTCTCTCTGTAAGATTTTTTTGAATTTGAAAGTAATAAATGCTTAGTGAAGAGAAATTAGGAAGCAGAAATAAGTAGATAAGAAAATAAAAATACTTCAAAATTCTTCATCATGATATATATTAATATATATCAGCTGGGTTTTCTTAATATATTTCTTAACTTAATGTGCTAACTTAGTATGTTTTCTTGTTAACAAATCATAGTCTAGAATCTCATTTTAAGGGCTTTATAACATTTCGTTTTATATTTGACCCGTTATTTGCTTCATCAGCCCCCTATTATCGGACATTTACATTGTTTAAATTTTTGCAATTATTAATAACACCAAAGTAAGCAGATAAATACTGTTAAAGATAAATTCCTAGGAGGGAAATTGATGGCTTAAGGGTATGAATCCTTTTAATGCTTTAGATAATTATTATCAACTTCTCCTCCAGAAAGGCTATACCAATTCAAACTCTTCCAGCAGTGTTCAGGATTAAGATATGCATTTGCCGACTTGCAGATTCTATTTAATGGCTCTGACCTCGGTGGAAAACTGCCGGGCAGATGGAGCTCGACCAAGCATGATTCCAATCAATCAGCACTCCCTCTTATCCTCACGTAGGGTTCTGAGGACTCTGCAGGAAGTAGCATTAGCCTCTCGGGGCTCTGGAGCTGCCTTTCTCCTTTCTTTCATCTCTACCTGAGAAAACCATCATTCTCATTGTTACCCTCAGTATCACAAAGTAGCATCCACCTTGGCTGGGAAGTCAATGCTAGTCGCAAATAACAGTCTTCCGGGCCTTGGTGGAACATCAGGGTCCGATGAGGGTAATTCCCACATACACAATCCTGAATAACCTGTTTGCCAACCTCACAGGACTAAACCACAATTTTCTATGTTGTTCAATCCTTTCATCTCTGGGAAACACATTCGCCTGCCCAGCTAGGTCCTTGGTGTGCATAAAACAATAATAAGCATTTATGCTGGGCTTTTAATCTTCAAAGTACTTTGTGAACATTAACTAATTAATTTTCACAACACTCTTGTAAGATTAGTAAGTATTACTCCTCCCCTGGAATAAAAACAGCATAAACCACTGAAACATTTGACATCACAAAAAACCCGGAACCTAATAGTCTGGGAAGAGAAGAGTGTTGATTACCAGCTCAGTTATGAGAGCAGAAGGAAGCTGGGCAGGCTAGTGATTTATCCAGAGTCACAAAGGGAATCAGCAACGAGGCAGCAATTAGATTTCACTTCCCTAGTACCCGTGGCTTGGCTGACACCAGAAAGCAGTTAGACTGTGTAATTCAGTCAAAACCCTGCACAAGAGTTAAGAATATCTGACAGAGTCAAGGTCACCTACATACAAGCAAATGATGTGAAGGAAAGGTACCAAGAAAAGTTATAAGTATTCAAATTAATGATTTAAGAGGACGAAAGTGTATCTCCGTAAACAGGCACAGCGGGCATTGAATTGAAAGGTTAGGCATCGACGAAGACATTCAAAATATAAACACGATGACAAGGGACTTTACAATGAATCCTAAGAGGACCGTCCTATGAATTCTTTCTCGGATGTACACCTCTACCGTCACCTAATTGACAATTAGAAATGCCAAAATTCCAGAACATAGGCAAACACGCAGCTCTTAACGCCCGTGAAAAAATTAATTTGTGTTCTACACCTGGGAACTAGTGATTCGTTTTGACCTTTGGGCCCTGAACAGATGATAAAGTAAAGAATTCTAAGGTTTGAAACTTTTCATCATGTACTAAACCATTAGTTTCTTCGTGCTCCCGAATCCAGTCTAGGAAGACAGGTGTCACTTGGTATATTATTTTTTTATTCTGTGTGAATGGCACATGTCATGGGCACCATGGTATAAGAATACTGGACTCCTGGAAATGAGAATAACACTAACAGCAACAACAGTATAATGCAAATATTGCATATATTGCAAATATTTACCGGAATACTGCCTATTAGTGGTGGATACTGTACACAGAGTGTGAAAGGCGAAGCCTACCTTATGGTGTGAAAGAGTGTGGACTTCAGCAGAAAAGCCCCAACTAAACTGTAATTCACTACGTATTAACCATGTGTCATTGAGCAGGTTACGTACACTCACTAAGCCCCAATTTCCTCATCTGGATAATGAGGATAATGACACAGTATTGGCCAGGACTCTCGGCTGCAAGTGACCTTTCCTTGACTCCATATTCCCTCTGGCAACTGCGTTATTGTTCTGCTTTTCGGAAAGAACGGCCCATACCCTGTGTCCAGGTTCCAATTTCCCCAACTCTCTTCAGCCAACCACAAATAAGCTCCTGTCCCTACTGCCATGCCATTGGAATTCCTCTCTCTCTCTGTCTCTCTGTCTCTCTGTCTCTCTCTGTCTCTCGCTCTCTCTTTTTAAATTTATTTATTTATTTTGAAAGAGAGAGAGAGTGAGCACAAGCAGGGTAGGGGCAGAGAGAGAAGATCCCAAGCGGGGTTCTCTCTACTGACGCAGGGCTCGAACTCCCAAACCGTTAGATGATGACGTGAGCAGAAATCCAGAGTCAGACGCTTGACCAATTGAGCCACCCGGGTGCCCCTTAAGTTTTTAAGGTCAACGTAGAAAACCAGTATTCAATTCTTAATCCTCATCTTACTGGACTCCCAGTAGCTGGTCCTCAGTGCACAAGTCTGAGCACATGCTTTTCTCTTGAACCTCTTCCTTCTCTTGACTTCCTTAATATCACAATCACCTGGACTTTCTTAAACCTCAGCAGCCATGACTTTTGAATCTCCCCTGCCGACACCTCTTTTTCTGCCTGATTTCTAAATGTTGGAGTGTCTGAGGGCTCCGTCCTTGTCCCTCATCTATAGATATCCCCACCCCCTCAAGAGCTCACCATATCTCATGGCTTCCAATAGAATAGATATTTATGTGTCCAGCCCAGATGCTTTTCCTAAGCTCCCTACTGGCCAATTCAACAACAGTCTCCTCGACATCTGCTCTTTCATAGATAAGAAACATTTCAAACTTTACACATCCGATATTGAAATTGTGACATCCATCCACCCCCTCATCCTCAGTCCTGCCAAACTTTTCTTCTCTACATCTTCTCTACCTACTTTGTTCATCCAGTTGCTTAGACTAAGAACCTAGGACACATCCGTATGGCTTCCTTGATTTTCCTCTCACTCTGCCCCTCACACCCTCCACTCATATATTCAACCATCAGGAGGCCCTACTTGTTCTGTCTAAGGATACCTCCTGATTCCAGCCACTTCCCGGTGTTCACCACAACCACCCTAGTTCAAGCCAGCAACATCTCTCGCATGGATTAATGGACGTTTCCCTCCTTTCCCTACTGCTTTTCCTCATGTATTGCTGTCGTTCGTTCTTCACGTGACAAAGTAATTATTTTGGAACAGGACGCAGATAAGTCTATGCTTCTACTATAAAGCCACCAATGGATTCATAATGCAATTATAATAAAACTCAAACTCCTTAGCAGGTTCTAAGAGGCTCTGCATGAATTAATCATGCCTCACCCACCACCCTCGGTTCATTGTGACCTTCTTTCTGATACTTGAATACAACAATCACATGTGGATTTCAGAGACGTTGTACTTGTATTTTCCCATTGTACTTGTACTGGGAAACTCATGCCCCAGGTTTTCACATGGCTGGCTCCCTGAAAACCCAGATCCCAGCTCAAATGTCAATTCCTTAGAGAGACTTTCTTTGACATTTTAAAATAAAGTTATCTCCACACACTTCCACATGCACACCTATATTTTCTACTCCATTAAACTTCTTCAATTTTTTCAAGCCCATATTACTATCTGAAATTTTATTAATCATTTATTTATTATCTGCCTTCCCCCCATCATAAGATTCTATAAAGCCAAGATCTTATGTCTTTTCTTCTCTATATCCTCCACACCTAATAGAGTTTTAGTCTATTCAGAGGCACTCACACAGTATTTTTTAGAGTGTAGATGAAAATCCAACTTAAACTATCTTAAGGAGAAATAGAAAAAATAAATGTAACTTATAGGTTGAAGAATAGATTTAACATAAGGTATGACTGAAACCAAGTACCCAAGATTGACACACTAGTGCTGTTATATTTCTCAGTCTCTTGGCTCAGTTTCCCTGTGGGGGGGGGGGGGGAGTTGTTTTGTTTTATTTTGTTTTGTTTCCTGCTCAGGCAGATGAGACAGGAGAAAACACAACAAGTAGAATCTCCTGAATATAGTTCCTTTTTTTAAAGTTTATTTTTTGAGGGAGAGAGAACACAAACAAGGGAGGGGCAGAGAGAAGAAGAGACAGAATCCAAAGCAGGCTCCATGCCATCCGTGCAAAGCCTGATGTGGGGGCTCAAACTCACAAACTGTGACTTCATGACCTGAGTGGAGATCGAGAATCAGACGCTTAACCAACTGAGCCACCCAGGTGCCCCCCTGAGTATGGTTCTTATAGTTCTCAATCTCAGAGGGAGGAAAATTCCCTGGGAAGAAAGTCATTGATTTGCCCACTGTTTTATATCCCAAACCTAGAAGAGTGGCTGGAACATAGTAGGCACTCATTAATATTCACTGAATGAGTTCATTACAGAATAAATACACACATTTTCTCTCCCAGTCCCTACATATCCACTCCTCCAGAAGACTCTATTGGCCCACTTGAAGAAGGACAGTAATGCTGAGAAATCACCTGGATAATGTGTCCATGCTGGCAGACAGAGTTTCCACAAAATCACAAATGATGGCTGATGGCAGATTCCCCTGGAAAAAGTGCCATAAGAAGACCAAAGTACTCTACCACAAATACTTACCTGCTTAGGTTGATTTAAGCTTTCAGTGAGTTAATACTGGTGAAAATAAATCCTAATGCAATACAGGAAACAAAAATATTTCAGCAATTAGTACTTTCTTCTGCCTCTTCAAATACTTTAACCTATGTGGGGCATAGAAGTGGTTCACATTAATTAAGATCCATCCACTTGGAAAACTTAAGACTCCCTGAAAAGGATACGTTTAGGGGCGCCTGGGTGGCTCAGTCGGTTGAGCGTCTGACTTCAGCTCAGGTCATGATCTCACAATTCATGAGTTTGAGCCCCACATTGGGCAGTGTGCTGTCCTCACAGAGCCTGCTTTGGATCCTCTGTCTCCCTCTCTCTCTGCCCCTCCCCAGCTCTCGTGCATGATCTCTCCCTCTCTCTCTCTCTCTCTCTCTCTCTCTCTCTCTCTCAAAAATAAACATTAAAAAATTAAAAAGAAAGGGATATGTTTATAAATTCCTAAGTCTAAGAAGCCATTCTCACACCAAGATTCGTTTGGACCTGAAAACATAGGAGTTTCAGATACCTGTGACTGTATTTGCCCAAGGATTCTAAGCCTCCGATGCTGAAAAATAAGTTTTTACAGGCTTTTGGGTCCATCTATTTTTCTAGCGCTCCTATGTCTAGTCTGCTCTGGTCCCAGTTCTCTCGTAACATAAATAGATGATATGGATACTTCAAATGGACAAATGGCTATGATTTGGACCTTCTGTTGTGAGGGGGGTTTTGTGATGAGCACATTTTAGGCTTGGGAAGCAGCATAGGGGAAAGAGTACTTCTGGCTTCAGCAAGAGTCAATTTCACTTACTAGGAATGTGCTGTCTTATTTGTACATACTCATGGCCCTGCATGCTATTTATTTCTCTGGTCAACTCATATTCCCAAATGATATTTTTCACATTATACTCTCTCCACAGACTTCAAACTTCTCCCCATTCCTCATTCTCAACAAGCACCTTCTCTTACTTTTCTGAGGAAATAGACATTCCTGAAAAGAGCATCCAGAGGATCTCACCAATAAACCTGCTCTTCTTCTTGCATAGAATCTGCTCCTTGTGTAAACGAACTATCTGTTCCTCCTATCAAGGACCATGCCCATCACCATGCCTTCAGCTGTATGCTGGACTTCCTCCTCTCGTCTATGCAAGGATATTGGTCTAACCAGCATTTGTTCTCTTTCCTGCAAACTCAGTTTTCCCTCTGGGTGAACCATGACCATGAAAACATGCTCGAACGATCTCTGTTGATAAACGTACCCATTCAGCAATGGCCTCCTTTCTCTTGACAACAGTAGGGCTGTGAAATAGCTATTTGCACTTCCTTTCCTCACCTCTCTTTTGAAGCCCATCCAATGAGATTTCTTGTTCCTACCGCTCCACCAAAACAGCTCTCGCCAAGGTCACCGTTGACTTCCATATTGCTACATGCTATGATCAAACCTCAAGTTCCATCCTCCTCTATCAGAAGCAATTGATACAAAATATTTTTACCTCCCTCCTCCTTCTTGAAATACTTCCCTCACTTTTAGAGCAACGTTTTGTATGATCCTCCTAGCTCATTGGACACCCCCATCCATTTCTTTGCCGGTTCTTCTTCGTACGCCAACCTCTAAATATTCCATTGATCGATGGTTCCATCCTCAGACTCACCTTATCTATCTGTATTCTCTGCATTAGGAATTTCATCCAGTAAAATGACTATCTATATGCTAATAACAACCAAATATACATCTCTGGTCTCTAACTTTCCCCTGAATCCCCAGCTTGTCTGCCACATTTCTCACTCAGTATCTCCATTTAGAATTTTAACAGGCTTATCAAACTTAATCTATCTTAAAAAATCCCCCAGGGGCACCTGGGTGGCTCAGTCAGTTAAGTGTCCGACTTCCGCTCAGGTCATGATCTCACGGTTTGTGAGTTCGAGCCCCGTGTTGGGCTCTGTGCTGACAGCTTGGAGCCTGGAGCCTGCTTCTGCTTGTGTGTCTCCCTCTCTTTCTCTGCATCTCCCTGCTCATGCTCTGTCTCTCTGTCTCTCTCTATTTCAAAAATAAATATATATATTTTTTTAATTTGAGAAAAAATCCCCCGAACTAAAAACTTGACCCAAACATGCTCAACCCAAAACCAACCCCAAACATGCTCCTTCGCATGTTCCTCACTTCAGCGAATGGCAACTTCATCCTACCAAGAAACCCTGTCAGCTCTCCCTTCAAATAGAGGCAGAAAATGACACTTTCCGGCCATCTTTACCTCTACACCTAATCCCAGCCTCCATCGCTTTGCGTGAATTATTTTAATAGCCCCGTTACCTGCCCTAATTGATTCTTTTGTACAGAAACCAAAGAGGATTCTTGAAAATACAAGTCAGGCCATGTTACTCCTCTGCTCAAAAGTCTCCAGTGGCTTTGCATTGCTTGCAGAACAGAATCTGAACTCTTCCGCATGATACAAAGGACCCTATGATCTACGCCTGACTGCCTTTATGACCTCCTTTCCTACCGCTTTCCCTCTCATTCACTCAACCCCAGTCACACTAGGCTTCCCTTCTTCATTGGACATGCCAAGCTCATTCCACCTCAGGGTCTTTGCATGTACCGTTTGCTCCATCTAAAACACCCTGCTCTACAAATTTCACACACCCATTCTTTTCTGGCCTCAAAATCTTTCCTGATGACCTTATCCAAAACAATGCCTCCTCTCCCATTCAAACTCACCTTTTTTTTTTTTTTTCCTTTAGCACTTACCACTGTATGACCTACATATTAGTGCCCAGTCAGGAGACAGAAACCACACTATATAATTAAGCAGGGAAAATGTAACGTAAAGAACTGTTGGGTTGCCTGGGTGCCTCAGTTGGTTAAGCGGCCAACTCTTGATTTCAGCTCAAGTCATGATCTCACAGTTCAAGAGTTCAGGCCCTGCAATGGGTTCTACACTGACAGTGTGGAGCTTGCATGGGATTCTGTCTCTCTCCCTCTCTCTCTGCCCCTCCCCAGCTTGCTCACATGGCATGCCTGTTTTCTCTCTCTCTCTGTCTCTGTCTCTCTCTCTCCCTATCAAAATAAATAAATAAAACTTAAAAAAAAAAGAATTGTTAACTAGTAGGAGGTGGTTAAGTGATAAAAGGGTTAGTAGAAAACCCTAAGGAGTCTAGATTTAACTAATGCAAAAGGTAGCCACTACCTCTAGGCTGTGGAAGAATGCACAATAAGGGAGCTAAGGACTAACAGTGCTGCACTCTTTCAAGGCTGAGGTACAGATCTTTTCAGAAATGGCATGGCCACCACAGGAACATGCAGGCTGGCTATGGCAAAGAAACTTGGCTAAGGGTATGGACTTCTACCAGTCTTTAGACGCAGTCTGCTCTTGCAGAGGCTGTGGACAGTTGGAAGTGGTCTCTAGAATGGGCCCACCATTGCTGGAGGTTGTGGGAGACCAGAACTGATGGGAAGTGACCCTGGTAGGGATAGCCTGACCTAAGGATGCAGCTCGAGCTCATCTGCAAGAGCTTCCAGTCTTTTGAGCCTAATAAAAATGGAGAACTAGACTCTTGAAAGTGTTGCCAGGTGAACTGGGGAGACCCTGGGCCCTGGGGCCTCAACCCAGCCAGACCCAAAGGAATCACGAAAAGTTCTTGGTCTTGTCATGAGAATGAATGTAAGGACAGATACACAGTGCTGCAGATAAATGACCCAAGGGGAAAAGCTTATTAAAGCAAAAAGTACACTCTCAAGACACAAGAGTGAGAGCGAGAGAGAGAGAGAGAGAGAGAGAAAATGAAGCCTAGGGCTGGGATTCTATGTTTAATTGACAATTGTTAACTAGGAGATGGCATATTCATTACTTGGGGCGGGAACCAGGTTTTCATGCTTTCTCTTCCTCATTTGGTCAGGGGGTTCCTGTCATGGTATCTGCCATCTTGGGCCTGTCTAGTTTGATCCAGCTTCTTGTGGAATGTTGCCAGGACAGGGCTCTGACTTTCCTGATAGCTGTCCATGACTTCCTCGTTGCTGACCTCCAGGTATCCTGTTATAACCTAACTAACTGCCTACTCTAACGAAAGGAAGTATCTTCGTGCCTCTCTCATTTTGATCCATGGCTTTCTGTTAGTAAAATCTAACATTTCACCATCTGGAAAAGTAGAAATGAACACAGGCCCAGCTTCAGTATTACAGAGCAGACAAGAAGGGAAGATTCAGAGAGACAATAAATTGTTAACAAGGACAACAGGTTACATATTTCTCTGTTTATTTGTTTTTTCCCCACTAGCATACAAGCTCTAGGACGGCAGGGACTTCAGCTTGTTTTCCTCTGTGTTCCAGCATACAGTTCCCAGGATATATGAGCTATTCATTAAATATCCATTAAATGAAAATATCAGGGTGCCTGGATGGCTCAGTTGGTTTAGTGTCCAACTCTTGATTTTAGCTCGGGTCATGATCTTATGGTTCATGGGATTGAGATTCACATCAGGCTCTGTGCTGACAGCATGGAGCCTGCCTGGAATTCTCTCTCTCCCTCTCTCTCTGACCCCCTGCCACACACACACACACACACACACACACACACACTCAAAATAAATAAACTTCAAGAAAGAAAAAAGAAAATACCAGTAGATAGCTTGGTTCTTTCTAGAAGTCATGTGTTCTTTTGGTTACCTGGCATCCCTCTCCTCTTTTTTGCCAATCACACCCCACTTTCCCCCAATAAAAATCCCACTTTTCTGACTCTGAGGCCATGTAGGTGCATCATACGTTTCAATGGCGAACCCACGTCCTAAGTCAATTAATCATTATATTCTACCCTTTAGCCAATGAGTCTCAGACAGAGATGCTGTCCAGAAATTGCTAGTGAAAAGGAGCCTGTATTTTGTGTTTTTTTTTGTTTTTTTTTATGGAGAGGAGATAAGTCTGGGGCTGCTGGCAGAAGCCTCAGTCATCATGGGAGGGCTTGTCTGAGGTTGGAGATAGCTCTGTAGAGAAAAGCCAAGCAGAACGATAGAGAGATACCATTTCCAGGTGACATCATTTGAATCCCTGGATCCAGCCACACACATACTTTTTAAGTACATTGGCCAAAAAATGTAGTCTGTTTCTCCAGACAAACAGTACCAATAGAAGATATATAGATATATATATGTAGGTAGATATATATATCTCTATATACACACACATATATACATGCATATGAGATAGATATAGATAGATATATAGATACAGATACAGATATAGATAAAAAGGGATTTGTTTGGATGAATTGGCTCACATGATTATGGAGGCTGAGAAGCCCCACTGTCTACCACCTGTAAGCTAGAGGTCCAGCAAAGCCAGTGGGAGAATCCCAGTCTGAGTCCAAGGCCTGGGAGCCAGGGAGCTAATGGTGTAAATCTAGTGGAAAGGCAAGAAAAAGCCAATGGACTAGCTCAAGAGGCAGAAAGTGAAAAGGACGGTTTCCTCCTTCCTCAGCCTTTTTGTCCCATCCGGGCCCTCGGTGGACTGGATGGTACCCATTGACTTGGGGGAGGCCAGTGTCCAGAACTGAGTCTACTGATGCAAATGCAAACCTCGTCCAGAAACACCCTCACAGACCCACCCAGAAATAATGTTTCATCTGGGAGTTTCTTGACCTGGTCAATCCGACACATAAAATTGACCGTCACCCTAGCCAGTTTGGTTTGTTTTACTGTCACCTGTAGCTGAACACGTTCAGTTGTACTTTCTAATTTTCTAAACTCACAGTCTTTAGAGAGCATGTCCTTCCCTTATACCTTCTCCTATCTCCACACGCACCGGACCTTCCCTGGAAGACACCCAGGGTGCTCATAATTTATGTTACACCAATATCCGTGAAATTTCTGGAAATTAGCTTTCCGTTTGGCCCCAGATCTCCATTCCGGAATAATTACTTCGAGATATATTTGCCTATAAAAATGATTGGCAGAGGAAATAAAATATTAAAATTTTTAAATTTTCTTCACACATAGACAAACGGAAGTGAAGAAACAGCTTTAAAACTGACAGAAAATCTCACCGTAGCCAAAAATAACTAAGCCGCTTTATAAATACCTATGGTGATTTTAGAATCCAACCAGAGTGGAAGTTCTGCTGTCATGTCAGGGCAGAGGTAAGAACGACAACAAAATTCACGGAGAACTGCCTTCTGTCTAGCAGCACAGTGGGTATGTGGCCCCCGGCCCAAAGCCCTTCTTTAGGGCCACCCATAAATTGCCTATGGCCGGGAGTATCATCTCCTGATGTACCACAGCCAAGAGACTTTCTGGATGCTGTCTGGCCACAGTGATCTGCTTCACTTAAGGTTCTCCTCTCAGGGGAGGATAACTGGCTGGTATGAGGTCCTAAAGACCCGGTCCCCTTACCTCAACTTGGCATCATTGTGGAGGGCGGTCCCCATTCCAGAGCTCCCTGCAGGAATGCCTAAGACCTCAGCTGCAACCACGTGGTCAACGCCCAGTGCATCCCTACACCCGTCACTAGGGATGTAGTTCTTACAGGCACTCCCTCCCCAATAAGCCTTCTGCGGGCACTTCTCCGCCCCAGACTCTGTTTCCACCAACCTGATCTAAGAAAGGTAAAAAAGGAAAAGACATTGAGAGAAGATGAATCACCTAAGTGTTTTCATATAAAAGAAATGGAGACAGTGCTGCACTTGAAAGAGGTTGTCTCAGATTATTCTAGAGCCCCAGAATTCTGATTTAGAATGCAATCGGCAGCACACCCTCTAAGCTACTGACTCCTAAATCAGGGAGAAGAGACAGTAGAAATCTTACTATTTAAAAAACTGAGTATTTTAAGTCTGGATCACTGCCTTCACCTCTCCTAACACAAAATGCACTGCAAGTGCATTGAATATGTAAATAGCAACAGTAAAACCAAACACATTAAATTAGTGATAGGAGAAATGAAAGGGAAGGAAGGAAGGAAGGAAGGAAGGAAGGAAGGAAGGAAGGAAGGAAGAGAAAAAATTCATACGTATTCATTCATCATAGCTCTTCTGCTTCTCTGACTGAACCATGACTGATAAATTATTAAATTGATATGAACTACATCAAAAGCCTAAGCGTGAGGGCTTAGGACCTGAAAACTTTTTTTTTTTTTTAAATACTAGCATTCTTTTTTTTTTTTTAATTTTTTTTTTTAATGTTTATTTATTTTTGAGACAGAGAGAGACAGAGCATGAACGGGGGAGGGGCAGAGAGAGAGGGAGACACAGAATGGGAAGCAGGCTCCAGGCTCTGAGCCATCAGCCCAGAGCCCGACGTGGGGCTCGAACTCATGGACTGCGAGATCGTGACCTGAGCCGAAGTCGGACGCTTAACCGACTGTGCCACCCAGGCGCCCCGGACCTGAAAACTTTTAAAAAATTAATGATTGAATGATGAGTGAGAAAACATTACGGGTACAGCTCATGTTTGTCTAAATACCCCTAAATGAGGCAGATGAAAATAGTAACTCCCCTGGAAATGTTACAGATCAGACAGAAGGAAAAGACACAGTCCATTTCGTGACTTAAGATGCTACTTTCACTGTAATAGGCTGGTCACTTCTGATTCTACTTCATTTTTATCGTCCAGACATTGGATGAAAAAGGAAACAGCTGGGCTGGAATAAAATGCTTTATCCTGGAAGCATCCTGGACACCAGATTTTTTTTTATCTTTTAAGTTTACTTTCGCTTGAGGTTATGTATTGCTTTAAAAGTATCTATAGGGTGCCTGGGTGGCTCAGTTGGTTAAGCACCCGACTTCGGCTCAGGCCATGATCTCACGGTTCGTGGGTTTGCACCCCATGTCACGTTCTGTGTGACAGCTCAGAGCCTGGAACCTGCTTCTGATTCCGTCTCCCTCTCTCTCTTCCCCTCCCCCGCTCACACTTTGTTTCTCTCTCTCTCTCTCCCTCTCTCTCTCTCTCTCAAAAATAAATAAAACATATAAAATAAATTTTAGGGGCGCCTGGGTGGCTCGGTCGGTTAAGCGCCCGACTTCAGCTCAGGTCATGATCTCACGGTCCGTGGGTTCAAGCCCTGCGTCCGGCTCTGTGCTGACGGCTCAGAGCCTGGAGCCTGTTTCGGATTCTGTGTCTCCCTCTCTCTCTGCTCCTCCCCTGTTCATGCTCTGTCTCTCTCTGTCTCAAAAATAAATAAACATTAAAAAAAATTTTTTTAAATAAATTTTTAAAAAAGGATCCATTCCATCCCTATTTCCCACAGAAGAATTGAGGTTACAGCTAAAAACAGAAAAGGTGGGGTGCCTGGGTGGCTCAGTCCCTTAAGCACCTGACTTGAGCTCAGGTCATGATCTTGCAGTTCACAAGTTAGAGCCCTGTGTCAGGCTTTGTGCTGGCAGCTCAGAGTCTGGGGCCCACTTCAGATTCTCTGTCTCCTTCTCTGTCTCTACCCCTCCCCCACTCACGCTTGTTCTCTCTCTCTCTCTCGCTCTCTCTCTCTCTCTCAAAAATAAATAAATGTTAAAAAAGTTTTTTAATAAAAAAAAAAAAGACAAAAGGAATTTGCCTCTTTCCACAGTGTATAAGGTAATGCAAATATTTCCGTCAAGATTACTTCCGATTCAATGTCTTTATAACATCTGTTTCTATTGAACCAAAATAATATGCTGTCATGTATCTAGGACATACTCACACTTTCTATTTTCATATTAACAGCACAAACACTGTCACTGTTAACTTGATACGCCTGCCACCAATACGCTGACACGCACAGTCACAAGTTCATCTTCTCCATCCTTGGAATGTTCTGCAAAAATCAGCAATTTCCCTAGCTCATTTTAACCTGTTTTCAATCTTATATTCTGGATACAAGGTGATATTTTTACTCAAACGCACACAATAAACATCTATATAATGGAAAACCACACGTTCATGTTGTTCATGTTCATGTTCATTCCCTTCAGTATTTCCCACCTTTCCGACTCTGAGTAGGTATAATTCTTCCAAACAGAAAAAAAAAACAAAAACATGTGACCTATTTTTGAAAATGAGACAATTTAAGTTTCTTGTCTTTAAATTAATAAAAGAGACACTTTGAACAAAGTACAAAAATATGTGTAGAACTGAAACATCTTTTACAAGTTCTCCCCTGATTGGGCATATTCTACTCTGAACAGCACTTTTAAGTATTACTTCAGTATTAAGTAATCCTTTACATATATATATTATATACACACACACACATGTATGTATATAGTTGGAAATTCCTAACTCTATATTCATTTGTTAAGTGTGGAAAGGGAGAGAAATGACTCAGTCACTCTCGGTTCTTGTTGTCTCCTTCAGAATTCTCCAGAGGCACTGAAAACTCCAGTCCTAATGTCTTATTTTCTTCTGTCCCACCCGTCTTTCCAGTGTCTGAGTTAATGTCAACACAAGGTATCCGAACCAGAACCCTACAAGTCGTCCTCTGCTCTTGCTTTCCGTACCCACTCTATTGCCGAACCTTGTAAACCCTTTCCCTCAAATTTCCCCTAAACTCCGTCCGTCTTCTCCATCCCCTTGGAAACACTTTCATTCTGGCTCTACCACGGTTCAGCTGATTGATTCTATGGACTTTCATAATGTGACTAGTGAGGAGTCCAAATCATTGAAGTTTAAACCTGACAGGGTCTTATTTTTTTCTAGTAAGTTCCCCCCCGCCACCCCGCCCCAGGCTATGTTGAAAATTTCCTTTCTAGATCAGGTTCCTCTAAATTGCTTGAATTTTACTTATAAATAATAGTGTCTTTTTTTTTAATGTTTTTTTCTGAGAGAGAGAGAGAGAGAGAGAGCGCGCGCATGTGCACGCAAGCTGGGAAGGGACAGAGAGTGGGAGAGAGAGAGCATCCCAAGCAGGCTCCACGCTGTCAGCGCAGAGCCCATCTTAGGGACCCATCCCAGGAAGTAGGAGATCGTGACCTGAGCCGAAATCGAGAGTTGGACGCTTAACTGACTGGGCCACCCAGGTGCCCCTTGTGTCATTTTCTTTGTAAAGGTCAGGTCTGTTTTTTTCCCTAAAACTCCAGCGTCCCACTGCACACAGAGATGATCACCTCCCTGCCTTCACCGCTACGTGGAACCTGTGGTTCCAGCAGTCTGGAGAAGGGGTGGCAGATGTGGAAGCGTCCGGGTCTTCATTTTCGTCACAGACTCATCCAAGGAGGGAAGGAAGAAAAGGGAAAGGCATAAACACCTCCTTGCTAAGCCAGGCTGGAGTACGATCCTCTCCCTGATTAGCTGCGGCTGCCATTATCTGTGGGTTCAATGAGAATGGATTGTGACCCCCCAACGCTCGGCGTTGGTATAGTGGTCCTCTGTGAAATTCAGTCTCTCTCGTGGGCCCCAGGCCGGGTTGTTCTTACTACATCTCTCCCATATGTCTCCATCTTTGCTCCTGTGTGTCAGTAATCTCATCAGGATGACATCTCTGGTGTCATCTTTACAACACAGCCAACCCTTGGACCTGTTGGCCTGGGTGGGACCCCTCTCTCTTACCTCAGGAAAGAGGCACTTGCAGACCCATCTCAGCCTGTGTCCTCCCTGTGGTTCCCCACCACGTACTTAATACTTTTGTCCTCAAATTCAGTCTATAATCATAACTCCTTGACTCGAGGCCCAAAAGAATACATTGAGGTCTTACTGGACACCTAATTGGTATTACCATGTGCTATCTTGTTCTTGTGCCATTCATCATTTATTTCTGGGGGACTGTGAAAGAACCAATTCCCTGAAAATCAATTTCTCAAAGTCAGTTGACCACAAGACCGATTTGTCAACTTTTCCAAGTTTACTCATTTACCAAAAGCTTATTTTTCAGAAGCCAGTTTACCAAAAATCAATGTAAACAAGGTCAGTTTGCTGAAAGCCTATTAGCCAAAAGAAAAATTAGCCAAACTGCAGATTTTCCAAATACCTGTTTTCTGTTAACCACTTACAATATATAGCAAAGTTACTGGGGAGATTTCAGCAGTCTTTAAGACTCTCTTTTGAAGTTTTGGCTTATGTTTAGTTGTAGATTTAGTGGAAGCTTCTATTTCACTGTACTCATTTCAACCAGTTGATTATGCAATGAATTTGCTAGTCCTTCAAAGTTGAATGTCAGTTCTGTGTATGGTTCACATATCTGATGACGAGACTGCTCATATTTTTGAGGCATACCCAAAATATATTTGAATTGGGCAGATTAAAATATCTATAAATTCGGGGCGCCTGGGTGGCTCAGTCGGTTGAGCGTCTGACTTCGGCTCAGGTCACGATCTCGCGGTCCATGGGTTCGAGCCCCGCGTCAGGCTCTGGGCTGATGGCTCGGAGCCTGGAGCCTGCTTCCAATTCTGTGTCTCCCTCTCTCTCTGCCCCTCCCCCGTTCATGCTCTGTCTCTCTCTGTCTCAAAAATAAATAAACGTTAAAAAAAATTTAAATAAATAAATAAATAAATAAATAAATAAATAAATAAATAAAATATCTATAAATTCTGAAAAGGACAAAAGGCAGTGGGCTCTAATGTGTATGTTTTAATGAAATTAAAAGTAATGAAATTACTTGAGTATTTATAAAAATCCTTGACCTCAAGATATGCAAAACACTTGTAATTCAAAACACACCGAAAATGTGCATTCCCAAAAGCTGTAGACCAAAATTACAGAAAATTCCAGACACTTAGGAGCATTTCCTGACCACAGTATAGCGTTCACTGCCAAGATCAAACTGAAGTGTATAAGAAGTTTTCAACAGTCAAATGTAATTTCATGGAAATCATCAAAAATTATTATAATTATTATTTTCCATGGGATTGCCTACACTTGAATAAGTAGATAGAAGAAATAACTGTTTGGAAAGTAGCGAGTGTGGCCAATTGGGCACCTCATGAGACCAAATTGGGGATAACAATGAAGTGTGTAATTCACACTGCACCAGATGTTGATTCAGAGCATAGGATTATAACCGCACCTGATGTTGATTCAGAGCATTGGGAAGGATGCTTCATCTTCAGCCACTGTGAGAACAGGGCTGGATGTCTCCATACCCAGGAACATACATCTAGGGCATATACAAGGTAAATAATTGCAAAGAATGGCACACAGAGGAATGGGTAGCCACTGTGGCAGGAAGAATCCCCCTGGGGGCAGAATCGTGTACGTGTGGAGGCAACAGAGGACGGGCGGTATCCAGCAGAAGTAATGGGATCAGAATTTTCCTTCGAAGATCTGGGGGACCTGCCCCTCCAGACACACTTAAACCAAATGAGAATAAAGGTAGTAATAATTAAAAGGCTAGCCGCTATGTACCAAGGCAACTAAGTACCTTAGTGTTGGCTAGAACCAAGATCAACTGAGGCTGAAACTTACACTAAACGATATATTCTCAAAACCCTGAAAGTTCAAAATCTGAAGTGCTCACCCTCACAAAACCATCCCCGCTGACTTCATGCCCCTCTCCATTACTTGCTACGGTCCCGATTGGTATCGTCTGGGAAGAGGGGCAGTAAATTCCTAATTGCACAATAGGCATCTGGTGCCTCTTGGATGTAGAGAGAAGACACAGTACAAGATGAGTTGGATGAGAATACTTCCCAGCTAGGACACCTCCTATCTGCAGAGAAAGGAACAGGAACTCAAATAAAATCTCAGGGCAACTGAGCTCAAGAAATATTTTTAGTACAGCTTTTTAATACTGAGGTTATGCCCAGTGCTGTTGATGTCTGGGATGATATAAGGAGATGAAGATAGGATTTTCCTAAAGTAAGCAATGCCCTGTGATTAATTTCCTGGAAGCCTGTGGCTGTGTGGTCCTTCTGGGATAAAGTAGAACCACAAAGCCACCGAGGCTGGGAGGTGCTGGCTGCAGGGCCCATCCTGTGGGATGTCACCAGATGTCACCTGATGTGGGATTGTCACCAAGGCTCTGGCAGGCAAGTACGGCTCCAGTTTACACAGAGGAAAATTAGACTGCAAAGCCCTTGTTAGACACATTGCTAGCAGATGACATTGATGTTCAGTGGCACTTTGTCAGCCTGTTGTGTCTGCTGCATCTTATTTGATAGGGTAGAACCCAAAATAATGAAAACAAATGGTGTTTATACCCCGCTCCCATCTCTTCTCTATCTGGGTCTTGTTCAATCATTTCCCCTAGTCCTTTACATTTCTAGGTAGGATGGCTTCAACTTGTATTTTACATGAACGTCACACTCTAAACATTTTTGTACTGCGTTTTTGTTAGTTGATGCTTCTTTTTTTTCTTTCATTTTTAAACTTTATTTTTTAAAGTTTATTTGTTTATTTTTGAGAGAGACGGAGAGGGATGGAGAGAGAGGATCTCAAGCAGGCTCCACATTGTCAGCTCAGAGCCCAGTGCAGGGCTCAGACCCACAACCCGTGAGATCATGACCTGAGCTGAAATCAAGGGTCAGACGCAGGCAACTGGGTGGCTCAGTCAGTTAAGCATCTGACTTCGGTTTAGGTCATTTGGCTCAGGTCATGATCTCACAGTCTGTGAGTTCGAGCCCCGCGTTGGGCTCTGTGTTGATAGCTAACTCAGAGCCTGGAGCCTGTCTTTGGATTCTGTGTCTCCCTCTGTCTCTGTCCTTCCCCGATCAAGCTGTCTCTCTCTCAAAAATAAATAAAACATGAAAAAACATGTTTTAAAAAGAGTCAGACGCTCAACTTACTGAGCTACCCAGGCACTGCTGTTATTTGATATTTCTCTATTTTTCAAATGATACTGCATATTCGAGGTACAAATTATTAGAGTTTGTAAAGCATATTATTTTGCTTAATAAGACCTTTTTCTTTATTATTTTAAAAAGAAATGGATGTGGCTCGGAGGGAGGAGACCCATCCTGGGTTCAGCACGGCTTTGAACTTGTCAACTCACTTGTGCTAGGGTGGCTTTGGTTTAGTTTTCTCTGTAGATTGAAACATAAGCCCTACAATCTCCCTTCCCGCTCTCAGTTTTTCTCTCTGTGCACCCTCTGCATGTAGACTCATTCACTTCCATACTACTTTGCTTCCATAGGGGAGAATGGAGCTCTGTGTCAAGACCCCTGCAAAGGCTGGTCTCTAGAAATGATCCCATGTGGGTGCTTCAAATAAACACATAAAAATGCCTTAGTAAGCAGTGTTTCTTAACTCACTGTTAGGAAATCATTTATTTCCCCAATCTTTTCTCCCCTCAGATTAGTAGCATTTCCTCCAATTCCGTTCTCAGAATACAGTTGTCATGCTACCGCTAACACTTTTGACATACTCTAAGCATTAGCCCTCATCTACAGATATTAAAGATCTTTCTTCATCTGATACAATACATCGTTATTGTTCCCTCATAAGGACATATATTGCAAGGTGGTTTTTTAAGTGAAAGTATTGACCTATACCACTCTGAAAATCTAAGGCATGCCTGTCAAAAGTTCATAGGCATTTAATTTTTTATCAATAGGTAAGGTAGCCGAAGAAATGACATTAAAAAAAGTCAAATAGGATTAGTATATTTCCAAAGCACTCATTGTTTAAAAGGATTATTCGCATTACTACAGCTGAATTTCATATACTTTTTATTGGGTTTTGTTCTGCTTTATATGAATTATTTCATTCATTTTTTTAAATGTTTGTTTATTTGCGGAGAATGAGAGAGAGAGAGAGAGGATGAGTGGGCGAGGGGTAGAGAGAGAGGGAAAGAGAGAGAGAGAATCCCAAGTAGGCTTCACACTCAGCACAGAGCCCAGTGAGGGACTGGATCCTACAAACTGTGAGAGTGTGACCTGAGCTGAAGTCAAGAGTCAGACGTTGAGCTGACTCAGCCACCCAGGTGCCCCTCATCCGCTTTTTTAAGTAGGCTCCACCCCCAATGTGGGGCTTGAACTCACAACTCCAAGATCAAGAGTCACATGCTCTACTGACTGAGCCACCCAAGAGCCCTTATTTCATCCCTTTTTAATGGAATCAGAGATGCAGGGAGAAAAGAGACACATGATATTTTTTAAAAATATCTATGGCTATAGGTGCTCATAAGTTGCAAAATAATCAACATAAAATTCGGTTTTCAAAACAATGCAATGAGTTTTTGAAAGAATAACCTACCTTCATATCAAACCTTTTTTCCCCTCTTAATTTACAACTATTTGGATGTCAATATAAATAATTGGAAGCTCTTTATTAAATTTCATTTCTTTTTCTTTTTAGAAATAGAATTCCTTGTCGTAAAATTTATACCATTGCCCTGTGGGGAAGACCAATCTGTTTCCGACATATTTCTATTATGCCACAAAGAAAATAAACCCAAGACTTTCCATTTCTCTCTTTTCATTTTTTGCTACTCTTCTTCCTTTCAGGAAAGGCGGTGCTTCTGTTTATGAGCGGTGCCTACTCACTTTGCTTAGTCATTGTGATCGTGTCTGTGATTTTATTTACATGACTAGTGTTACTCTGCTATCTCCCTGATAGTAATAATGGTCAGGCCCATATCTCTTCTTGAGAGTCTGTGTCATCAGTCTGACTGAGGGAAAACTGAGGGAAATGGATGCAAGGATAGGGCTCCAGGGCTGTTTCCACACCCAGGAGCTGCTTCACGACTTCCCGTCCACGATGAGAACCTCTCAGGAGAGTTCCGTGGTGCTGGCCTCAGGCCTTGGCCTCATGTGTCCTGTGCAAGGCAAAAGCATCTGGTGGGCAGCAAATCGACCGCCAGCTCTTGCCTATCCTTTCTCCAGTGATTGTCATAGCCACTCAGTTTTAAAAGGCTGAGAGAAAGCAGACAGCAGACACAGAGACATCCCCTGACTCCTCTTGGCCTCTCCATCCGTGCCCATTAATAAGGCCACAGGGCAGACCCCCAGCAGCTGGTGGGAAAGGCCAGGAGTCTGCGTTCGCCTGAAGGGAGGGGAGAGAAGACAAAGAGGATGTAGTTCAGACCGGCAGGCATGACAAAGGCCCGCCAGAAACAGCACTGGATTTTGCCATCTGGGTGTCACCCTTTAAAGATGATGTGGCATGCCCTCGCCTCGGACTCTGTTAACAACCTCACTGGCTGGGAATTAACATATGATAGGAGGGTTTGAACCAGTTTGAGCCAACGGTGCTAGATGTGAACTCGTCAGAAGCTCCCTGGAAGGTTAGGGCTGGTTTGGACCCATTACGTGGGGTTGGCCCAAGGTGTGAGTGGTCAAGTCATGACTGAACGAGAAGGACATGAGCACACCGGTCAAAACCGAAAGAATATCAGCAAAATGAATATTTTCCTGTTGGCATAACAATGTTCTTTCTTACAAGCTAATTAGTGCTCTTCTTTGGTAGTTGATAGTATTTCATGTGTTACAATTACATGACCGCTTTTTATAATAAAGCGTTTAACGCTTACCATCATTTGTTGTGAAACATACATTATTTACGTTAAGTTTTGTTTTTCTTACAGTCCTGATTCAACTTCCCTCCTTTCTCAGTAAGTAACTTCTTAATTTAGAGTTGCCAAAAAATGACGAATGATGTTAATATGTGTACCCCATAGTCCTGAAAGTTTTGTTTTACACCACTCGACTGGCTGATTAACTCGCGTTTTTGTAAACCCTAGTGTGCTTCTAAGACACTATAAATAATCATGACAATATCTAATAAAAATAGATGTCATATCACAAAACCACAGCAGAGTTTAAACTTAGTTTAGCAAAATCAACAACTTGCTCACAAGACTGATGAACTGCAGTTACGTGTTTTTAACAAAAGCATTTCTAGCAACCAGATAAGCAAGTGTCTTCTTGACAGAGATGGATGATAGCACATGGGCCAGAAGCCAGTGGAAAATAGGAGCTGTCATCTAGAAAATGACAGAGCCATTTCGAGTCCCTCTAGATTAGCACTCCATCTTCGGCTGAGCAGATATACTGTTAGCTGAAGGTCTATTGCCAGCAAATCAGAAGCAAGAGGGCAGAGCCCAATCGTTCCACGATGACGAGAATCATCAGAGGCTCGGAGGCAGAGGTGCACATGATGACATCCCAGCTTTCTGGAAGGTTTGTGGCATAAAAAAAAAAAAAAAAAAAAAAAAAAAAAACACACACCCAAATAAAAGAACTACTATGTGGGTCAGTGAAAATCTGAGTTCATCTCTTCACCATAGAAACTCCCCTATGTTCACAAATAGTGTAAACGTTGTCCATAATATGCTGCCTCGTTCGAAATTGTCCTGCAGACAGGTCCCTGATTATAACATCACCAGCTTTGCCACTTATCTTTATTGAAACAACGGAGTGTTTGGAAATTTATCTCCTCGGCCGCATGTGCCTAAGTAAATACTGTCTAACTGACCAACCGGCATCTAGGGAGGAATGTCCAGAGTGCCCTGAATTTCGCGAGACAGATTTTCAAACGCAGCTGGGTCTGCATTTCAGCAAAGTCTTCCCCACCTTATCTTGGAGCCCACTGGAAGCCATCTCTTCGTGACTGGGCTTAATGGCTAAGGATAATATGCTGTCCCCCGCATGGTCCTCTGATAGGGATGGAACACTGCTGTTCCGTTAATGGCTTAGCACTGCACGGCACACTCTTCATAACCCTGATCTAGTGCCTCTGAGCACAGTGGAGGCTGTGCAAGGGCAGACGGCTCCCTCATGGTCAGCCCTTATGGCTTCTTGATTTTCAAGGACCCAACTCGGGCACCATTGGGTAGGTCAGCTCCCAACTATGATGCTTGTCTGAGTGAAAGCCTCCACGGGACACCAATGGGCGTATCAACAGTTTTGCTGCAAAACAAAACAAAAAGCTGCCCTAGACACATTTTTGTTCATGACGGGGCTTAGCAGAAGAGAGGAAAATATGGTTAGAAGTGTTTAAAAGCTAAGAAAAATAAAGAAACAAGCAATTCTCCCAGGGGAGAAATGACTGCCTTTCATTCTGGTTAGTTAACAAAGGCCTTTCAACTCTAACTTGGAGCTCAGGCTAATGGTTTGTGTATAATTTAGGGCTCTCTGGAATCTCCTTACACCTAGCAGGCCAAGCAGTGCTGTACAGATTTTTCTAATTAATGTAACAAACCAAATAAAATCCAATCGTATCGATGAGGCTCACTCCAGAAGGCAATCCGTTTCCAATTATTTATTTTGTCCGTAATGACCATTGGCTCGTCTTCCGTGCGGTGGGTCAAGAAAACCTCTGCTTCCACGGCATTGTAATTCGGTTTCAGGTCTGTGGATCGCATGAAAGCCCCCCCCGACACCCCAACCCCCGCCCATGCTTTTCTTTTCGTCCGTGACATTCAAGACGGTGAGCACTCTCGAAGAAGCTGCTGCTGCTTCTCTTCAGCTGGTGTTGTCAGTTCTGAGCGCGGAGTCCTGCTTTGCCATTTCCAAGGTCTCTCTGAAGCCCTGGATCCCAGGGCGCTTCAATCAGGAGCTCACAGAGAGAAGGGCCGGCAGAGTGGATCCTCGGCCAACTCTGTGCAAGCCACCTGTGTCTTTCAGGGAGCGCCGTGGAGTGCACCTTTCATTTCGGTGCCGAGGAAGACCGCCTCATCCACAAACCCTCCTTGACGAAACACATGAATAACCTCCCAGCCTCCTAAGGGACAGGGGGACGTTTGGGGGCTTGACCTCACGCGACCTCTGCTTGTCAGCATGATTTGACTTGAAGAAACACAACAGTGGATCCCGTTTTCTATTGTGGTTTTAAAACCGGGCATCTTGTTGAACTTCGGGACATCTTAGTTATGCAGGTGGTGGCAAAATGCATCAGTAAGAATAGACGAGTGGGGTTTTTGTTTTGTCTTTATTTTATTTTATTTTCTTTTATTTTATTTTATTTTTTGTAAAGAGAAATGTGCTCCTGTGATGGAATTGCTATTCTTTCCCAATAAATGTCATGATATTTCTTTTTATTTATTTCTTTTTAATTTTTTATTTTCAGGATAGCTCATAATGGAACCTCTTCCAAGATCATATTTTTAATGTTGAAAAAGCGTTTTATATATACATGGGAAATGAAGATGAAAGAAAACATAGAGTGACCATTTAGGCAAAAAAAAAAAAAAATGGCAATGCTAGGCAGATGTAATATTAGGATTTACATTTCTAGCTGAAATCAACGTGGCAAGTTAGCAGAGAAGTCTGAAAATGGAAGTAGATTCTTGGTCACACATACTAAGGACCAAGGATTGGAAGTAGAAATTCTCCTGCCTTGTTGTTAACTTCTTTTTTCAAATTCTGTGGTTTCACTGTGGTGCTTATTTAGCAGTTGTGTTCTGGGTTGTAGCTTATTCAGAGAAAATAAGCCTGCCTGGCTAAAGAGCATGTAATCTGGTTCTCTCCCACATAATCACCATCTTCTAGGACCCCCATCCTAGCACATGATATCATCCTCCATTCTCAACCAAATCAGAGCCGAAGCTCACAAACGTATTCATCTGGCGTCTTACTGGTGAGGATGAGCTTTAAAGATCCACACTCATTGGTGAAATTATGACTAAAGCTATGTGTAGCAGAAAGTGAGCATTTTCAAAAGCACATTTATGAGCATAGGTGTTTTATCGACGAAAAACTAGCTATTTTGTAAAGAGACTCTAATAATTATAAGATACATGTTTCTATATCACCACATATGAAACTAGACCCAAACCGACAATTACCAACCAGGTATCAGGGGAGGGGGAGATGGAGAATCGCTCTTGAAGGGTAGAGAATTTCATTTTTGCAAGGTGAAAAAGCTCTGGGGATCCATTACACCACAATGTGAGGGTACTTCATACCATTGAACTATCTACAGCTAAACCTTGGATTAGGAGTAACTTGTTCTGCCAGTAGTCAAGCAAGCATTTTCTAATGAATTTTAACTTGATAAATGAGCCATGTCTTACAGTACGAGTAGTATGTGACGCTGAATGTCACGTGATCACAACTGAGCCCCTGGTTCTTGAACTTCGCTTTGACATACAAGTGCTTTGGATTACAAGCTTGTTTCTGGTGCAAATTTTACTCGCCAACCAAGGTTTTACTGTACTTAAAATGGTCCAGATGGTAAATTTTATGTTCTGTGGTGTTTACTACAATTAAATGTTTTGCAAATTTTTCTAATATAATCAAGAGAAGTCCTCTCTAGGTCTAGGAAGATGGGCTAGGTGGGATGCGTTGTGTACCTGTCAAAAGCCAACTTTAAGTTATAGGAAGCATATGTAGAGAATGTTTGGTAAAACTGCCAGTAGGGATCGAGGAATACAAAAAGCAAAGGTCGTCACTGCCTTTGACTCCTTGGATAGTTTTGATTCATGAAAAATATCAGAAATCGCCTCTCAGAAAAACCTCTCACCATGAGATGTGTGGCTGGGGCACCTGTAAAAAACAGTACAAGGCTTATTAATCCTTGACTCTGTCGTTGCTTAGACACGGACAACACCGAGTTTCTAAATATCACACGTGCAGCAGGGACAAGAAACTTTTTGGGTGAAAGTAAAGGAGAAGGCAGTAAGATTTGTCGAGCCTGCCCTAGGTGCTTCACCCGTGATAATTCATTTAATCCCGGGAGGCAGCTGCTATTATCCCAGTAGTTCTAAAGGGAGAAGTTGAGTCTGAGAGATTAAGGAATTGGCCCCCTTTTGCCTGGAGAGTCCCCTTATCACTAGGAATGGGCTTCCTACCTCGTCTGATTCAGTCCCACCCTAATCTCTCTGTTGTGCCATTGCGGAAAGTCCAAAGTGAAATTGAGGGACGGAGGCATACCTAGTTTTTCTTGCCTGCTCACATACGGAAGGATGATTCTCACACACTAGGACTCTGTGGTCCCTGTCCCTGAATCCAAGTCTGGCTTCTTAAGCAACTATCTACTGCTCAGTGGCCCGCATTAGCCACTATGCCAGTGTTCATCCTTTTAACACCTGACCATCAATACAGAAATCCTTGGACACAGGAATAGGAACAAGGTCGAGCCCTTGCCCTCAAGAGGCCACCCGTCTAGGGGGAAATACTGACCGGTAATAAGTATGGTAAGGAGCTGCCACAATGGAGGTATATTTGTAGTTTCCCTGGGGAAAAAAATTAAAAACCAAAATGGAGGAAGGAGTTGGTAGAGAAAGTGTGATTGGGATATAGTATCTGCAACCAAGGGCACGGAGTGTGACAAGGGTGTGCACTGGCCACCAAGCCCCAGGCTCTGTCTCAGGTCCGCCTCCGTCTTTTGTGGGCAAGATTCCTAAAAACTGAAGGGAGTTCAACAGTACCTAGCGCCTTAATTTTTGCCTTACAAAACCCACTGGCCAAGTGACGGATCCAGAGTATTTTATATTCAGTTATTGAAGACTCACTTTGGTCCTTAATTAGGAACCAGATATGTATGTGGAGGTGGCAGGCGTAGAAGGTAGGACAGAGTGGGGCTGTGGAATAAAACTCTGTTATTCGTGATTGTCACAATGTCTTCAAGCATCTTGAATGGGCATAAGCTGACAGTGTTACCTCTCCTCGTGCGTATGTCTAGCACGCCGGACAATTGAAGGTTGATTCTTTCATCTGTCCCATGAAGCAGAAATCCGCCTTCCAGTTTTGGACTATTTCATGCATAACGTCGTATATTATATCGTCTGTATTACAGAATTTTTCTACCGATTTAATCCGGTCCTCCAAAACGATTACCTTTAACGTGCCAAAATGTGATCTGTTGGCTATACTCGAGAAAGCAGTTTTTCAACTCCTGGTACTGCCCTGACTTTTCTTTGGATTTTTTGGATCTGGTGTTCCCAATCAGTTACAATAGGTCTGCCGAAGGAGAGCCTGTCAAATATGGAATGTCGCTATAGAGGACCAGGCTGAAAGGGCTACAGGAGATACTCCAGTGGGTGATGTTGCAGAATCAGCAATGAGGAAAACAACAACAAGAAGAAAGCTGGAGAGATTCACAAGCTACAATTGGCTCCATGAATTCCCTTTAACTGAATTCCTAACATGCTGTGTAAAGAATGGGGACATTTACGGGAAAAGGTAGCACACCCCTTTTTTGTCCCAGTGATGGGGTGTTAAAAGCATACTACATTTACAGGTCCCCTGGCTATCAAATTTATTTTCTTACCACAAAGCTTCCCCAGCATTGTTTGTTATCCAGGAAATTCCACAGCTTTAGAGGACCCAGACTTCAAAGTCAAGGAAGTGGATTGGGGGCATGGGAGTCTTGGGGCACAGGAGGGAAACTATCCATCAGCATTAGAAAACTCCTAGGTTTTTTTTTTTTTTTTGGTCTTTGTTTACTATAGGATGCAAATCAGAAGAGGATATCCACAGATAATTTTGAAAGCCCATGTATTCATTTTTGAAGACTAATATAGACACTAGCTTATCCTTTCCTAAAAAGTTGAGTCTACCAGACAAAACACTGTTTTATCAGTTGTTGATGGAAGGAGCCTTCCTTTACTAAACATTGTGCAGCCCCCCGCAGCGTGACCCTCAGGTCATGGGATAACACTAGCGTGCTCAGGCTCGAAGGGGCCTTTTTTTTTTTTTAAGTGGCACCTGCTGTGAGGCTCTCCGCATAAATATTGAGCGCCTGCAGCAAATCACAGATGTTTTATGCACTAGAAAAACCGACAGGAAGTAATCACTAAAAGAAAGCCAGAAACAGTACGGAGTAGGTAGGAGCAGGAGGAGAAAAGAAAAAGGCTATTTTTACCTCTGGGAGGATGTTTGGGGAATGGATTTAAAATGCAGAATATGAGTAGCCTTGCTGAGTGGTTCAATGTGACCCAGACTCCCGGTCGACCCAGCTGAGGACAGGGTTTCTGAAGAAGACAGGACATCCCATGACATAAGCTGAGTGGCAAAACATTCTTGAAAATCCCTTTACATTGTTCTTGATGGGGTGGAGTCCTTAACTTTGGGTTGTTACTGTTATTTTGAGGCAGCCAAGTTTTTCATAGAACAAATACCCTATGTTCTTGGGGGGTGGTTTTGGTTTTTTTGTTTTTCCAAATGTGAAAATAAATGCCTTCATTTTGGTGCAAATCTTTCTTACTAGCCAGGGACCCCTTCCCTTGACACACCTCAGGGCATTCCCTTCCACCTCTAGTAGATGCTTTCTCCTGTTCACAAGGTTCACATTGGATATCGACCCTCTAAAAAAGAACGTCATGCATGAGTTTATCTCGTTTTCACACCAGCTTATTTTTGGTGTATCTCAAAGCCATATCGTAACATTATTTTATAGAGTTCCAAGTAAGTAGTAACAAAGAAAATATTTGTCTACTCCCCATTTCCTCAACAATTTCTGGACCTCATTTCAAAGAGATGTGTGTTACCGGAATATTAATGTGTTTTTCTTTCTTCTAGAGAAACCAAAGCATATTGTTTGTTTTCACAGGAGTATTTATACTTCACGCGCTTACATTTTAAGACACATTTGCTCTCTCCTTAGATTACCTCTCTAATAACTAATTTTCAGCGTATAATCACATTAACAATCTACCCCTAACCAATCCTTCTGAGTCCTATTTTTTTTTAATTTTTATTTTAATATTTGACGTTCCCTTTGGAGAAAGGCAAGAGCATTTGAGATCATATTGGATATTTTGCCAAGTCTGTCAAATGAGTAGCATATCCACTTTCCCAGCTCCGTCTCATTAAAATTGTATTCTAATTCTGTCTTAACTTGGTCTCTGTGCTTCATAAGTCATTGCCTCCTCATTACGTGTAGTGTGGGAGATGAAATTTATTCAAACCCGATAGCTGAGATAAAGAATTGAAAGGCAGGCAGCTGGGAGAAATGAAATTAGCCTATTTTAGGGCTTTTCCGGCTGGATTTTTGCACCGCCACCCGTTAAGCCATGTGTCAGTTTGCATTTGTGACACTATCTACGTTTGGTTTATAGATTTTCGTTAATATGATATTCTTAAAACAAGAACACAGAGATTCGCATTGCCCCCCCACCACCACCTTTTTTTTTTGTCTTAGCCTTGAAATGCCACCGAGTGTCTGAGTTGATAAAGGGGTGAACATGATTTTCCATAGTTTTCTATAATTATAGAATCATTAAAATTGCCCAACAAAGATTAATCGTTTCATTGTGTTACAATTCGTATTGGTGTCTCTTACAGAAAAGAACACTGGTGACAAAGAGTAAATGTTATACCCTCAGAATGGTTAGAGGGGAAATGGATTTGGAATGTAATGTGACTTACAGGCAATTTCACATACAATCCAGGAGGGAGCCACGCTTTCTAACGCAACCACTCCATCTTGAGCTTTAAATGTCAGAAGAATACGCTGTCGAATTCCTAATTTTGAATATAGAGGAGTTTTTGGAGAAAATGGACTAAAAGCACTGCACTTTTCCATTATAAAATTGAGTTGTTAAGGAATTACATGGTCTAATTACTAAACTTGGTATTTTTTTTTTTACTATTTTGATTATGAACAGATATTGTCATTAGCTAGCTAATTAAATTGACTGCAATAACAAGCAGTAATTTAGAAATATGTTCCAAATTAGTTTCTATATGAAAGCAAAGTCTTTGTTGATCTGTGTATGTGATTAATGTCAAGTGTCGTGAATTAGCTGAGGGAATTCTGTGTAGAAATATATGAGTTTCTATAAAAGAAAGAAGAGAGTCATTTACAACCTGCACTTCTGAAAGTAGAAGATGAAGCTTGATATGTGTCTAAATATAAGTCCTGGTAATTTTTTTTTTCTGGTCACTCAAAGAAAATATGGAAAGAACACATTTCCTAGAGCTGTGATGGTTAGTTTACATTAGGTTTCTCAGTCTCTAGGTACAGGGCAGGGTATATACCCAGCCTAGAAACTTCTCAGCTAATATATGTAAATTTAAATTTAAATAGAGCCGGCCCAAGTATTATGTAAGATATGTGGGCACATCTGTCAAACCCACCGTAGTACAAAATCACGAACTATTTTATGTGGCTAATAAATTGTGCAGATGAGCAGTGGACTGTAGTCATAAACAAACTTGCCTTTGGTGTCGGTGTTTCCTAGGGTCAGGTACCAGATTGGAAAGGTGACCCTCTTGAGAGCATTTAGCATGGTGGATTTTTATTTGCTTTTTCTTTCTTTCTCTCACATGTAGCTAGGCCCTGGCATGGCTTAAGAGATTCTGCCCAAAGGATTATGGAACAGATGAACTATGCTATAGTCATATATACGTATAAGTAAGTTGCAAACCCCCAAACCGATGTGGACCTAAACAATTTCCTCTCACAGGATTTATTCTTGAACGTGTATGTACAAGTTTCAAGATAAACAGCAATCTGATACTGTAACTAATAAACCCAGACTCACGGTTTCCGCACCTTCTCTACCCCGGGCCCTTGGAATAAGCACCTGTCGCAATCCTATGACTTGTATGGCCTCTCCCCAGCAAATAAAACTTAGAATAAGCCTGGGGAGAAGGCTTTGTTATTCAGATCGATCATTTTTAACACCAAGCCTGGGTCTACATAATCCTCGAATTTGTAACTTAAGCCTCAGAAATCTACACCCTAAAGGGCTCTGTCGAGAAACCTACCAAGAAAACACACCATATGTTTCTGCACAAGACTTTGACCTAGGTCCTCAGTAACAAATCAGTTTCCCCCCTTTTCCAGTCTGTAAGAACCTGGTCGCCAATTATACTTAAATTATTTTACCTGGCCCCTGGATTCTTTTATCTACTGGATGTCTTCATAGAAATAACAGCTGCGGTAGCCGCATTTTTTTCGAAGCCACACCACAAGGAAAGAATCTGTTTTCCCCCACCCCCGCCCGCCCTAGAGTCCCAAGTTAGCCTGTTCCTTCTCACCACAGAGGGACAAAAAATACCTACAGGGAAAATGAATAGGAGAGCAAAGGGCCATTATGGATCTATTGTCCGTCTAAGGCCCTGCTGTGGCCACCAGGCTTTGGGGTTGCGCTCTGCCCTTAGGACTGCTGCTTACCTCTGTTCTTCATGGCCGGTGGTAGTATTTCAGTTTAGCACCAGTGACTACTACGGTCAGTGTCAAGGAATTTGGCTGATTTCTCGGATGTGGGGATTATCGCCTTCTCCCTGGATATTCTGAGTTCTTAATATTTCTCGAGAGCCGCGTGCCTTGTCGTGAATTCCAGCCCCACGAAGGCATTTGTGATGCCAGATCTCAGAGAGGGGATCTTTGAAAAAGTGGGAGGCCTCACTGGAGTGTGTGCGCATGAGTCTTATGAGTAGGCACACCCACACCCGCCCCCATTAGCTTTAGTGCACATTGCGGACAACAGTACCCGTTTGCTTCTCGTCACTTCCCGAACCGAAACCTGTTTGTCCCACAAAACATTGTTTGCCCATTTTTTTTTACCTTTGTATTTGACTTTCTTGAGATGTGACTATATCGTTCTTTGACTAATTCCAGTAGTTGAATCAGTACTTGTGATCATGAAAAGTGCCCCTAATTATGAAGATTTTCTTTGAGAGTTCTCATTCAGCATCAGCGCTCCTGGCCTCTGCAGTGAGATGTGTCTTAAGAAAGTAACCAGTTCCTAGGGCACCTGGGCGACTCAGTCAGTTGCGCATCTGACTTTGGCTCAGGTCATGATCTCTCTCTATCTGTGAGTTTGAGCCCTGCCTCGGGCTCTGTGCTGACAGCTCAGAGCCTGGAGCCTGCTTCACATTCTGTGTCTTCCTCTCTCTCTGCCTCTTCCCCACTCATGCTCTGTTTCTCTGTCAAAAATAAATAAACATTAAAAAAAAAAAAAAGGAACCAGTTCCTAATCAACAAATGAAAGTAACCGTTTCCTTTTTTTTTTTTTTAACATTTATTCATTTTTGAGAGACAGAGGGCGAGTGGGGGAGGGACAGAGAGAAAGGGAGACAAAGAATCTGAAGCACACTCCGTGCTCTGAGCTGTCAGCACAGAGCCCAATGTGGGACTCGAACACACGAACTGTGAGATCACGACCTGAGCCAAAGTCGGACGCTTAACGGACTGAGCCACCCAGGCACCCCGCAAGTAACTGTTTCCTAATCAACAAAGGAATGCCCACTTCTAAAGCAATGTCTTCTCTCATTTTCTAGAGTTTTACATCCAGTATACTCCCATATTTTTACCCGCCCTGGCCTTTCAATCTGTTGTTTCCATGTCTCCTTTCTGGAATGACGTTTACTTCCCAGATATTAGTGTACTTAGTCATCAGAGATGAGCAGTCAAACTTAGGGACGTGAAGTGGCTGGCCCTAAAAACAATCACACCGAAGATCAGCTTTTGGCAAAAAGAGAACAAAAATCACGTAAGACAGGGGCGCCTGGGTGGCTCAGTCGGTTGAGTGGCCGACTTCGGCTCAGGTCATGATCTTGCAGTCCGTGAGTTCGAGCCCCGCACCGGGCTCTGTGCTGACAGCTCGGAGCCTGGAGCCTGTTTCGGATTCTGTGTCTCCCTCTCTCTGACCCTCACCCGTTCATGCTCTGTCACTCTCTGTCTCAAAAATAAATAAACGTTAAAAAAAAAAATTAAAAATCACGTAATACATATTCCCAAATTTGTTAAAGGACGAGTTACAAAAAGAGGAGAAATCATGGCTCTCTATATAAATATAAAAGGAACACACGTCAAAGAATCCAAAGGGCAGACACATAGACCTGGAATATTGAAATGGATTGGCAAATAGATACAAAACTGGCTTCTCCCACAGTGGAGTAACCAAGTTAAAACTTGCAGTTGCAAATTGATTTGCATGTCTGGAGCTAAGAACTATTTGCATGACTATCCATTTTCTGCAAGTTACTTTCTACTTTACGGAGTTGTAAAAAACTGTAATCTCCAAAGGCTCCATGGAAAGGATATGTAGTCATTTCTTTTGGTTATTCTAAAGTTTTGCTTTTTTTTTTTTTTTTTTTTTTTTTACAGATCAGTTGAATGTCCTTGACCCAGCAAATGAATGAATACCCTTGATTACACTTCTGCTGTACGTAGGATTAATTATTCATTCATTCAACAAATATTGTTTCTTACATACCCGACCTATCTTCCTGAGTATGTTCTGGGTGCTGAGGATGACCCAGTTAAAACAGAAACACCTTTATCTTACGTTCTAATGGGGAAAGATAGAAAATGAGGAAGTACACAAGCAAATTATGAGCATACGTGCCAGATGACGTGTAGGGCGGTGGAGGGAAATAAAGCAAAACGGAGTAGAGGGAGTGGGGCTGCGGTAGTTTTTTAAAGACGATGTTTAGGAAAGGTTTCACTACTATGGAGTTATTCCAGCACAGACCTGAAGGAAATACAAGTCAGAGGTTTTTTTTGTTTTAAGTTTCTTTCTTTATTTTTTGAGAGAAAGAGGGAAGAGAGAGAGACAGAGAGGGGCAGTGAGAAAGGGGGACAGAGGATCCAAAGCAGACCCTGTGCTGACAGCAGAGAGCTCACTGTGGGGCTCCAACTCACGAACAGTGAGACCATGACCTGAGCTGAAGTCGGACGCTTAACTGGCTAAGCCCCCCGGGTGCCCCAAGGTCAAAGTTATACAAATCACTGGATGAAACTAGCAAATGCCCAACTCTGAGAGGACACCAGGCTTAGTGTCTGTAGGGTCAGCAGGGAAGTCACTGTGATGGAACAGAGTGAGCGTGGGGCCAGAAGAAAGAATAGTGCAAGAGAAGTAGCAGAATGGATGAGGGAGGGCTTTATAGACTGTGGTAAAGACTGTGTACCTCTAAGGGTTACAGAAAGCAAGGGGAACGAGCGGGGTAGAGTACCAAAATACGCTAGCCCAGAATATGCTTGCTTCTCTGGCATATGGATTATTTTGAGCTGAAGTCCAGTGCAAACCAGCAGATACAGGGAAAGCTCTAAAAGCAGAGCCCAAGTTTTCCCAAGGAAATTTACATCTTTAGAGAAAATTTCCATTTATAATGATAATTCTCTCTCTTACCCTGAAGAGGAGGACTCTTCATAGCTCTTATCAATAGACTTCAATTTGCGTAACAAACCTTACAAAACAACTTGTTTACCATACTTTTCCTGGTCCCCTTCCCCATAACTTGCGCCCCCCAGCCCAGAATCCCCTAATTGCTTTTCCTTAAGTTAGCCTAAAACGGTAGGTAAGCCCTTTGGGGTACTCATCACTGAGCATGCCCACGTGTTAAAAACTTGTTTTTTTTTTCTTTCTCTTGTTGATCTTTCATTAGGCAATCTGACTTAAAGGGTCCCTCCCCACCACCCTACCCCGGCAGGAGAATCTCAGATGGGTCGGGGGAGACATTTTTCCCTTACAAAGCTTTTGAGCTTGGGAACGTAATGATACAATATACATTTTGTATTGTCTACCGTGGGAGATGGGATCAGGATTTACTGAAGATCGGTCCGGAGAGCTCTTTGGAGATTATTATGGTGGTTTGAAGCAACAGTGGTAGCTGTGGAACCAAGGAGTGAAACCAGCAGGGAATGTCTGCTCACCCCAGCAAGAAGAGGAAATCACTTTGCAAGACACGCACGCAGTTCATTTTTTTGCCCTTCAGAAACTTTTCCTAATTCAGACACAAACTTGTCAAAACACAAGTATTCCTGGAAGATGATTTGTAGCAGCTCCTGCGAAGCATGTTGAAAGACACCCGTTGTTCGCCACCTTTCCTTACCGAGCCTGTGATGGGCGCTTGCTTGTTTGCACCCAAGAGAAACTTACGGTGACTGAGTTAAGCAGAAAAAGAGAAAACTGAAAGCATATCATTCGTTTATAGACTCTATGGAAGAGTTGGAACCAGTTTTTTGAAGCCAACAGGGGAAAAAAGAGTTTCCTTCATTTTGTGTATGGGGAGATAAACACCAGAATATAGTGTTTTTTTAAATGTAAAACAGGGGGGCGCCTGGGTGGCTCAGTCGGTTAAGCGGCCACTTTGGCTCAGGTCATGATCTCGCGGTCCGTGAGTTCGAGCCCCGCGTCGGGCTCTGTGCTGACAGCTCAGAGCCTGGAGCCTGTTTCAGATTCTGTGTTTCCCTCTCTCTGACCCTCCCCCGTTCATGCTCTGTCTCTCTCTGTCTCAAAAATAAATAAATGTTAAAAAAAAATAAAAAAAATAAATAAATGTAAAACAAGGACCCTGAAGAAAAAAATTACCAAATGAGTGGAAGACATAAAAATATGAAGTAGGCTTACACAGCTCTGTATCAAATGAGAATTTGCTTATACCAGGAGTCATCAGTTTTTATCGAGTAACTGTGCAGTTATGGAAAATGTAGGCTCTGTCGCTCTGGTTTAAATGGTTTCAAATGGGGGCACCTGGGCAGCTCAGTCAGTTAAGCATCCAAATCTTGGTTTCAGCTCAAGTCATGATCTCACGGTGGCTGAGTTCGAGCCCCACATCGGGCTCTGTGTTCACAGTGTGGAGCCTGCTTCAGACCCTCTGTCTACCTCTTTCTGCTTCTCTCTCTCTCTGAAAAATAAATACGTATTAAAAATATTCTTTTAAAAAAATAAAATAAATGGTTTCAAATGGAGAACTTCTCCTTGTAGCAATGACCATAAAATCCCCAACCAGGGGAATCTACTTGGATCATTTTGGCCATTCATCTGATTCCTCTGGGAAATTTTTGTTAATTTTTTTTTTTAAACACAAATTTCCAGACCACAACGCAAAATGTTCTAAATTACCACACTCGAGCTTGGAAACCTGTGCTTTCTTTACAAATTTACAGGGATTGTAATGATCAGCCAGTATGAGGACCCATGAGTTAAGCCTCAGTCTGCACCTAATTCTTTTTTTTTTTTTTCTTTTAATTCACATGCTCAAAGAGAGTATCTGAAAATAAAGTTGTGTTTGTTTATTGGGAGTTCCTCATTTTACTGAGTCACAGAATGTTGGTGTTCAAAGATTATCTGGTCAGAAGCAAAACCGACTGATGAGACAAACCCAGCCCCAAAAGTGCCCAGAATCCACAAAAAGCTCAGTTCTCCCACACTTTTCTCACCCCACTGCCTGTTTTCCCATGTGGACATTGTCTGAAAAGTATGCTTAAACATTTTTTTTTTCCATATATAATGTGGTTTCCTTACTGTGTGGATGTGTAATTTTAATTATCTGGTTTCTATCTATTTTCAGAAAGTTAAGCCGCGTTTAACAAATAGATACAACATGAAACAGTAAAAAAAAAAGAAGAAGAATGAGAGAGAGAGACCAGAGAGCAAGATCAAGGAAAGAACAAGGTAAATATGCCAGCGAGAATGCATCACCTTTGCAGTGATACAGTTTAGATTGGTTTCTGAGCTCCACGACACTCAGGGCAAAAAAAAAAAAAACCATACTCTAAGTTCCACTGAAGGTAAGTGGCCTGATTTCTTTCTCATTATTTATTTTCCTTCTTGTATGAAGCCGTGAATTGCTTGGTCAATAATTAATGGCTGTGAGTCGTAACACTGGAGCTGACACCACATTAAACTTTCATGCCATTATGCTAAGGGGCTACAAATTTCAGAAGGAAACTTGGAAGGTGGCTAGGACTATGTAGAAAACAGAGTGAGCCGTGGATATGGGTCTGTGTGGGATTTCACACTGGGAAGGCATTTTATCAAATTTAAACACCATTGGGGCGCCTGGGTGGCTCGGTCGGTTAAGCGTCCGACTTCAGCTCAGGTCACGATCTTGCGATCTCGCGGTCGCTGAGTTTGAGCCCCGCGTCGGGCTCTGGGCTGATGGCTCAGAGCCTGGAGACTGCTTCAGATTCTGTGTCTCCCTCTCTCTTTGCTCCTCCCCCGTTCATGCTCTGTCTCTCTCTCTCTGTCTCAAAAATAAATAAAACGTTAAAAAAAATTAAAAAAAAAAAACTTAAACACCATTTATTAAAGCTTTCCTGAAAGAAATGTGTGTGTATCCTTGTTTCGGTTTTCAGATCTAACACCCAAGCCTAACTAAACACAGTTTATCCGACTTACTATTTTTCAGGCTTCTTTTGGCTTTTTGCACACGACACGACTCAGAATTCTTCAGGTCCCTTAGCTTTGTTGGGCTTCATCTTTCCCATTTTTTAGGTGTTTTACCCCAAAACAATGGTGGGAAATAAAAAGAAAAGGAAAACAATTGGGCCCTGTGCTCATAAAAAGTACTGAGCGGCCCGCTTCCCTAGTTTGTTGTGGTTGCCGCTGTTGTTGTGACTGTCCTGTCTTTTGTGTACCTTGAATGGTCCTTACTTTTTAAAATGTTTATCCAGTGTTTCACATACTTCCCATGACTCCCTGCTGATACAGCTTCAGTGTAATTAAAGTATTTATATGAACACTGCTGAATTCAACTTGCATTATTTGGGCGCACAAAGGAAAATTCCTGGCATTTCCAAGTCACAATTGTTTAATCAGATGACGTCGTGTCAGTGGGTTTAAGAATACCTTTACACCCAGCAAAAAAAAAAAAAAAAAAAATGAAGTTGCCGTTTTCTCTTCCCATTCTATGGTGTTCTTCAGTGAAATTAATTGAACTGCATTATAATTCAATTTGGACTGAATTTTTTAAACTAAGCAGCCTAAAATAGTCACGCTGGACTCTATTTGCTTATTTAATTGACTTGGGAAAAAGGACCATATCTGGACAGGGAGAAAGCCGTCATCATCGTTCAAAGAGACCTCACTGCAGCCCTTTCCCTCCACCCCTTTAAGTAAAGTCTTGCCCCTTGACACATCCTCATTATGGAAATGAATGTAACATTGAATGAGTAATGTCATTCTTTTGGAATTATGACACGGAGGGGAAGAATTATAGCACACTGGGAATTTTGGTTAGGAATTGATTTATAAAAGAAACGGCCACGTTTGTTTTTATTGTGGTTAAAGCCCTAGTTTGGGAAAAGACAAAAGGGCAAGGAATTTGGGGAGTTTATGGATGAATGTGGATCTAATGAAGAGAGGCCATTGGTTCCACAGGCCAGAGTAAGATTCCCACAGTCCTGAACAAACAGTTCTCAGCCTATAATTTCTGAGCCTTTGTTTCCCCACTTTGGAATTCTGACTACAGGCATGTTACCAAGCCAACTGGGTTCACTACAAAGATCTAGCGAAGCTCTTTTTATCACAAAGATCAAGACAACAATTGTGTGCCTACAAGAAAAGAACAACTAAAACCATCCAACAAGCATTAAAAGAACAATTCTAGAGATAGTTGCCTTTGAACTCCAATAATGGGCAACATTCAGTCCCAAGATTTGAAATTCAGAGTTAAAAGAATTCATTACCAATCTCCTTTCCTTGTAATTATAAGCGCTCTGGCAGCAAGTATTTTCAGTGGCATTAATTTTGTCAACAGTGATATTTTGCAGTCATGTTGAATCCCATACAATGGCCGTATTATAAATCTGCTTTACAGACTTAGTTTTGTTTATGATAGAGTTCATTTATGAAATAGAAGAAATCTAAATTTTGCCTTGGCTTTACCCCAAACCACAGAAAATGGAGTATTGTTTTACAAAAGCTTGTTCTGAAATATCACTTCCTGAATATAAAAGTGTGCTGTTTGTGCAGATACGTTCCGTTGACATGCGTGATGTCCAGCTGAGAAAATAAAAAAGGGTAACCAATCTGCCTGTTTTCCTCTTTTAGCTGTGACCTGTGAACAATTTCAGTTCCAGGTGGAAAAAAATAATAATAATTTCCATTTTTGTGTAAATACTTCCTTTTCTGATGGTGTGAGGCTATTTTCAACTGAATCTGAGCGGGCTGCAGTAATTCCGTATAAATATCCTATTGGGAGAATTTTGACCACTGTCATTGTCCAAACCTTAGAAATGACTTTTGAGATGCAGTCATTCCTTATCACGAAATCCATCACAAACTATTTGTTTTTATGTGCTTGTTGGGAGTGCACACTCTTTTCTTTCTGCATAAGAAAAACTAAAGTACCCACTATCCCGCGGTTTCCTTTGGGGGATGATGGAGTGAGTTTGCATTTCACAAAAATCTAGCGATGGTACTTCTCGGCACCAGAGCAACTTGTGTTTGTGCATTGTTAACACCTCGCTCCTAGAAAGCTTGCCAAAACACTTCTTGCCAAAAGGCAAAAGATGGAAGAAAGTTGACTGATAGGAAGTGGCCTGGGGCTTCGTTGTTCACTTAGATTTCGATGATTTATTATTGATGTGTATCCACGTATAAGTTTCAGTGCTCCGCCAGAAAATTTTATGCCAGAATCCATATGGAGATCCATTTGGGGATATTTTTATTAATTTCTTAAATGAGAAACTATGAATTTGGCGAGTAACTTCTCTTCATTTGCAAATGATCAGCTTTAATGCATTGCCTACAAGATTTCAGATTATCGTGAAAAGAATATTGTGATTTTTTTTTTAGGTCCACATTTGAATGCTAGTTACTTAGAAGTAACAGAAATGCATTAATAGCCAACATGGGCAATTCTTAACTAAAGGTAGGTTGGTAAATTACATTCTTAGAGGGAAAAGAAATCTATAAATCAAATATGATTTTTCAATTAAACGGTAATTTACTGTTATATTCCCATGAAGACCTTGATGACAAACTTTTTAGGACAAAAAGTGGGGGAGTAAATGCCTTACTTTATTACTGATAAAGAATTTTTCTATTCTGTATGGTATGACAAGATTCATAGAACATCCAACCCTGTATGTTTTTTTTTTTTATTCTTTTATGTTTATTTATTTTGAGAGAAAGAGAGAGCACACACGCTCCTGTGCACGTGCAGGGAAGGGGCAGAGAGAGAGAGAGAGAGAGAGAATCCCAAATAGGCTTGGTGCTGTCAGCATAGAGCCCAGTATGGGGGCTCTAACTCACAAACCGTGGGATCATGACCTGAGCCGAAATCAAGAGTCAGATGCTTAACCAACCCAACCACCCAAGTGCCCCAATCCTGTATTGTGATTAAAGAGGAGAAAGAATAGGAATTGTGTCTGAAGCCAATGGTCACAGATCCCAAAAAGACTAAGGCCAGGCAAGTGGGGAAGAGGGAAGAGGAGGGAAGGAAGATTTTATATGCCAGGGCACAAGAGGGGAGACCTACTGACAAATATAATTTGCGACATGCCTGCTTTTAGATCCACAAATAATAACATGGGAGACTCTTGGCAAAGGACTTCGGGTATAAATTGCTATAAGTCAAAACCTATTGCTATTAGGCATATCAGGCTTTCAAAATGTAGAGGAGATGAGGTGAAAGGATTATACGAACAATGTGCAGCAGGGCACTTACCCTACTTTTGGATGTTAGTAAATTTATGACGATTTCTTGGTGGGCTTTTTGGTGCCAGTAATATTAAAGAGCAAGTGTTGAATTAATACATAAGTTGTTAGACGCAGACGTATGTGCATAGTGGAGAGAAGGAAAAACTTCTCCTCATCCCCCTTAGGGTCCCTCGCTGGGTCTGAAAACTAAACTGGCAAAGACAGATGAACAGGAGAAAAGCAGATACGTTTCGTTTAACGTAAGATTCACGTGGCATAGGAACCTTTGGAATGAGGACCCGAAGAAACAGCTAAGCCTATGTGTTTTTATACTAAGTTTGATGAAGAGTGGAAAGTCGTGGAAAAATGAGATAGGACGAAAGGGTCTGAACTAAGAGTAGTAAACTGGGGCACACTTACCAAGGCTTGTTCTTTCATAATTTTTTTTTGTTTTTGAGAGAGAGAGAGAGCGTGAATGCACCTGCAAGTAGGAGAGGGGCGGGGCTCAGTCCTTGTTTCTCTTACACAGGAACATTTCTAACACCCATAGTAAAAATTTTTTGAGAGTAAAAAAAAAAAAAAAAAGCTTAATTTGGATCTCCACGTCCAATGTAAAACTGTGGTATGCTCCCTGCTGAACCATAAAGTTAACTTTGAGTTCTATTCAATTACAGATGAACTCTATCTTCCCTTTTTAGCTTTCGCTGATGGGCAGGGAAGGACGCGACATCGTACTTGGTTATGATGGCCATTGCCCTCTTCCGACAAGAACAGCCATAGGGGATCCTTCCTGGCCATCTCATTGCAGCTCCCAGAACCATGATCTGGGCATGCAACCAGGCAGCCATCTTCATGTGTCCAAAAGTCCTGGCGTGAGACCAACTCACAAACTCAAGCTACTCAAAAAGCAAGTAGAAAGGAGCAGAGATGGAAGATCTAAGCACGGGTCACTGTTTTTCATGTTTTTAAGATATATTGTTTCTACTCGTCACAAGACCCTGCGCAGTAAATTGTCCCCATTTTACAGACTGAAAAACTGACAAGTGGAAAGATTTAAGTCACCTTCCCACCATCATATACCTCGGGAGTAGCTGAACAGGGTTTCACAACAACCTCTGTCTGACTCCCCAGTTCCCACACCAGTTACTTTAGCCGGCTGTTAAGATTATTAGCTTTAAGTAGATGGTTATCTTTAAAGGGAAAAAGTCCAACGGCTCTCTGGTCAATTGCTGGAAAGGCAAGAATCAAAATTGTGTCTTGCTTATCTCTACCGCCCTCATGGAGATGGTGTCAGTGTCAGCAAAGGAGGTGTTCAAGAAATAATGATTAAATGGATCATGCATAAATTGGAATATTTGTTTTCAGATTCTTTTAGTTAGACATGACATTAAAACAGTACTTTTCTGTGAATGTAAGATACACATTTAAAATTTTGATTATGCTAGAGCTGGGGTAATGATGTAACACAGAAATCATTAGCTGTTATATTCACTCACTGTCCCTTAAATTTGTTACTTTATTAAGAGATAAACAAGGGGCACCTGGCTGGCTCAGTCAGTAGAGCGTGTGACTCTTGATCTCTGGGTTGTGAGTTCAAGCTCCACGCTGGGTGTAGAACTTACTTTAAAAAAGAGAGAGAGAGAAATAAATAAATCCATGGGTCAATTACACTCTCAAAATGGTGTTGACCTTGTTCCATCTCTGAAACTCAATCTGGAAGTAAAATTTTAAGATTACAGACAACATCGGGACAAAAACAAAACAAAACAAAAAATCTAATCACATGTTTGATCATGTAAAGCCCAAACATCAGCCCAAGAAATCTGTACATGAGACATCGAAGTCAGTGGATGTGCTAATGAATGCCTCACATGTTTGCCAAAGTAAAACAACATCTAATAATAAGAAAACTGTGATACCTTCCTGTTTACAAGGCATTTTCCTAAGTTTGTCAAACTAAAGTAGTTGTTCTTCATAGCAGCAATCTAAAGATAGGGGCACCTGGGTGGCTTGGTCTGTTAAGTGTCTGACTCTTGATCTCAGCCCAGTTCTTGATCCCAGGGTCGTGAGCCCTGCACTGGGCTCACCCCTGGGCCTGAAGGGTAATGAAAAAAAAAAAAAAAAATCAAAAGATAAATGTGGTTAATGTCAAATTGTGTAAAATATTTTTATATGAAAACAAACATCTCTTATAGATTAAAAAGGGAAAATATGCTTTTGTTTTTAAAACATGATCAAGGAGACCTCAATAAAGTTGTTCTCTACTAGGTCCTTAGGGATTTTCCCCCATTTCCTCCCCTACTTACCATGAAAAAAACCCTGCTATATAGCATACCTTTTGTCTTCAAGAGAACCCTGTAATGTATTTGCAATCATGGCCAGTTTACAGGGGAGTGAGGAAGCCCTGAGAGCTTAACTTGTTCCGTGTAGAGGGAAAGGGTTTTAAAGAACAATCTCATTTCCTAAAAGGACTTCCTTCCTCCTCTTGTAAAGCCAGCTATTCATAGTACATTATCAACATCATATGTCAATTTACAAGTGCTCTAGGGGAAAACATGCAAGTGAATATGGATTGCTGTATATCCAAGTTTATAAAATACATATATATATATATTTTTTTTTTTTTTAATATTTGCTTATTTTTGAGAGAGAGCGTGAGCAGGGGAAGGGCAGTGAAAGGGGGACAGAGGATCCAAAGTGAGCTCTGTGCTGACAGCAGGGAGCCTGATGAGTGGCTTGAACTCAGCAACTGCGAGATCATGACCCGAGCCGAATTTGGATGCTCAACTGACTGAGCCACCCGGGTGGCCTTAATACATACATATATTCACTCTTAACCTACTTTCTATTAACTACCTCTCCTACTTATCAACATTATTTCTTCTTTCTATAAAATATGACATATTTTCTGTGAAGTCTGATGAAAATCTCCAACAGTGGTTCTCAAGGAGTGATCCCTTGAACAGCCACATCAGCATTACCTAGAAACTGGTTAGAAACCCATAATCTCAGACCCCATCCCAGATCTACTGAATCCAAAGCTCTAGGGATCGGGTTCAGCAATCTGTTTTTTTTTTAATTTTTTTAAATATTTATTTATTTCTGAGACAGAGACAGACAGAGCATGAGTGGGGAGGGGCAGAGAGAGAGGGAGACACAGAATCAGAAGCAGGCTCCAGGCTCTGAGCTGTCAGCACAGAGCCCAACGCGGGGCTCGAACTCACAAACCATGAGATCATGACCTGAGCCAAAGTCAGTCGCTCAACCGACCGAGCCACCCAGGCACCCCAGCAATCTGTATTTTAATAAGCCCTCCAAGTGGTTCATGTGCCAACATCTGAGACTCACTTATTGGGAGTGACTCTCTTGCTCATTGCTTCTTAATTGTCTGTATACTTTTACTAGAAGTTATGAGTATGTGCAAGAAAATCCATGCAGAATTTCCCAACTGGTGGAAACGCCCCATCCCCTCATAAAAAGGCTGCTAGATGGATGTCTAATATATACGTGTTTCCTATTTCATGGATTCCTTGGCAAATTTTTTGATTCACTGACCAACTGTGGAAGCTGGCCCCAACTGTGTTATAGCTCCCTCTTAAAATAGTTAAGATATATAACAGATCGATAAATGATAGGTAGATAGATAAATTTGATATGTATGAAAAAAGTAAAGATTCAAGCGTACCTCTGCAAATCCCTTAAGAAGCACAGAGAGGGCATTTGCTTTTTGAAATGTCTCTATTTGAGGGGCGCCTGGGTGGCTCAGTCGGTTAGGCGTCCGACTTCGGCTCAGGTCATGATCTCGCGGTCCACGGGTTCGTGCCCCGCGTTGGGCTCTGGGCTGATGGCTCAGAGCCTGGAGCCTGCTTCCGATTCTGTGTTTCCCTCTCTCTCTGCCCCTACCCCGTTCATGCTGTGTCTCTCTCTGTCTCAAGAATAAATAAACGTTAAAAATAAATAAATAAATAAATAAATAAAATGAAATGTCTCTATTTGAAGTGTGCTCTCAGAAGTGAAAAAAAAAGGAAATAATGCTGAGATTTAAGAAAGAACAATCTGTCCATTCAGAGGCCTTGGAGCACAGAGAAGCTGGGAGAGCTACCACAGGACCCCTACCTGGGGAGAAAACGTAACACCTAGACCTTGACCCTCAGACTGTTCCCTTGGCTATTCGTATCTCCAAGTAGAACTATATGAAAATTGAATAAAAAAAAGCTGTGAATAGGCCACTACAGATGATGATTGTTCCATGGACACTTCCATCTGAAGGTACATCAAGAATTGTCCATACAGGCTTGGACCATGCCCGCCAATCACATGGGATTCCTTTCTTCATCAGTGCCTCTGAGACAACATTGTGACTCCCATATATCCTTTGGGGACTGTGTTACCAGCTCCCCTCTCTTCTCTATAAGATAAGCGGAAAAGATATAAGTAGTATTGCTTCTGAGAGAAATCACATGCTTGCCTCTCTCTCTCTCTCTCTCTCTCTCTCTCTCTCTCTCTCTCAATTGGTGGTTCTCTGTGTCATCTGATATTTACTGGCCTTAGAGGTCAAGACCACCTGCTATGGAGGCAACTTGAGTTCTCTGACTGATGGATTGAAATCCTCTTCCAGAACAGGTGGATATACAACCTCAAAACTCAGCACACTCTCCAACACACTGATATTAAAAAAGAAAAAATTAATGTTTATTTCTTTTTGAGAGAGAGAGGTGGGGGCGGGGAGCAGAGAGAGGGAGACATAGAATCTGAGGCAGGCTCCAGGCTCTAAGCTGTTAGCGCAGAGCCCAACACGGAGCTCAAACTCAGATCATGACCTCAGCCGAAGTCGGGCGCTGAACCGACTGAGCCACCCAGGAGCCCCTACCGCATCGATATTTTAAAATGTACCAAAGTGAACAGAACAAATGGAGAACAACACCAAGAACTTTTTTTTTTTTTAAGTGATTTCACAATCTCTCTGTCCAACGCTAAATCCAGAGAGATTTATACTAAGGGTTGGAGGGAGGGGAGTAGGGCAGGAGGGAGTGTGGATGGTAATATTGCCAAATGGCTGGTAGTTAAAAGCTCTCTGCCTTTGGGCTTTTTTTTTTTTTTTTATCTTAGCCACATTCCCTTCAAAAGAACTGTGAGTGATTATACATTATTGCCTCAAAGATATCTTAACATTATTTAGTAGTTGGTTTTAGAGCAATGCAAGAGGAAACTGTTTCTGTTAGCACTGAGTGATAGCTCAACACTATTTAACTGGGCTTTAGGGAACAAAGCCTTCTGATTACCCAGGTGTCAATCTCTCCCTCTCAAATCTGGCTTCCAGTGTTTCTTTCATTCCTTCCCTTGCACTGTAAGAAGCAGAAAAATACTTTGAATGTGAATCCGAGGTGTGAAAATGACATCCTCCGGATATAATTTGGTTTAAACTGAACAATTGATCACAGATCTAGGATTCAGCTATGAAGGGGAGCAGATTTTGCCACCCCAAAATATGTTTCTTTGGCAAAAGGATTATTTTAACCTAAAGGCGATGAACACCCAGCGGATTCGAGAAAAGCTCTTCCCTGTACCCTCATCTGCCTACATTTACACCAGAGAGGGGACCTGTACCAGGGAGAGAGCTCTTAGCACAGATAACTTCTCACCTAAGAAACTTAGCTGCCTAGCGGGGCAGCCTTTATCTTCTAAACCTTCTTCTGAAAGGCCTTCCTCCCCTTTGCATCCCTAGACTCTTTCCATAGCTCAAGGTATTATATAAGCTTCTATTCTGTGATTGCCTTTTGAATCTTCCTATCTTTATGGGGCTTCCCAACGTACATCATTTTGGTTTTCTCTGGTTAATATGCCTTGTGTCAATTTGATTGTTAGACCAGCCAAAGAACCTAGAAGAGCAAAAGGAAAATTCTGCCCCTACAGTTGGCGATCACAGCGGGCTAGACACTGCTCACTGTGACCTGCTGTAGCTGAGAGATCCTGGCACCTCTGACAAAAGCCAGCAGAGGGGCCGAATTCTTGAAGTGTTAGTCCCCTGGATCTCTGCCTGCCTCCTTCTATATATATATATATATATATATATATATATATATATATATATATACATACATTTAGATTATCAAGAGAAAATATTTGGTGGAACTGGTCCCTTGGATATAATGATTTTGGTCAACATTTTTTATGAGTGCTTTCATTTTCTATTGATCCCTTTCCAGAGATCGTCATTATTTTCTTTTGCCTGCGTCATAAAATGTGGTTGGAAAGAAATGTGGGCTCCATTTGCAGCTGGATATGGGTTTAAGTCTTTCTTTTTCCTGATTATCTTTGGGAGTACACTTTTTGGATTATGAGGGCTGCATCTTTTGCACTCTGATATGGGATGCCTCTTACATCCATGGTTAAGCCATAAAAAGGTTTATTGGTTTGAGATGCTATTGAGATGAACGTAGGATCCTCCTCATCAGCGGCCTGATGGTGGATTTTTTAAACTGGCTATATTTAAAAGAAACAATTTTTTTTTTTTTGAGAGCGCTCATTTTCAACAGTTGTTTTATCAGTACCTATGGAAAGACCCAAGTTGAAAAGTAGATTCCAAAGAGTATAAAGGTAGCTTTAGGTACTCCCTTAATAAAATAAAAGAACAGAAATTGGACGTAAAACAGAAACTTTAAAAGTCCACATCTAATGTAAATTCCCCTTCTCCACCCTCTTCTCCACCTTTTATCCCCAGCTTCTGGTCCCTGACCCTCCAGAAGATCTTACGGATCTCTAGGCCCCTCGTGTAACCACCCCTCCTCTCAAAATCCAACCCCATCATTTTAGCAAATTTCCTTAGATCTCCAAACTCCTCCGACTTCCGTACAAAATCCCTTAAACGCCCAGCTGCCTGTGTTGAGAGGGAAGAATTTCCTCTATCATTCAAAGTCTTTCTAGCTGGGCTAAAAACCAAATTGACACGAGACAGATTAACAGGAGAAAATCAAATTTAGCAATGCAATTATGGGGAATCCATACAGACGTGGAAATTCCAGAAACAGTGGAGAAACATGGTTCTTACATGCGCTAAGGAGAGGGGTAGGGTTCTGAGAATGCAAATAGAAGGTAGACCACTAGCAAGAAAGTGAAACATGTTTGGCAAACAAAGGTTGCCATATCATGTGGGTATATTTCTTAGTTAAAGAAGAATCTCTATTAATCACTCTCTTTCTGGTACAAGCAGGCAGTTGAGGAGGGAGGCAAAGAGCTTTCCTTAATCTGCTGGTTTTGATTGCTTTTAGCTCAAAATAATATTCATGCCGAAGTACCCATCATGGGGCAGCCTGCCCTTGGCCCCTACACCTGTTTTGACTGCCTTCTCTTTGTAAGATTTACAGGAAGCATTCTGTGTGATCTCCAGGCCTAGGATATACCAGTTAGTTATATAAACACTAAAAGCCAGGACGTGAATTTAGCAGAAATACCCCAGATGGACAGTCAAGTTTGCGTTGTATCACTTACAACTACTCCCACTTTCCAGGGCTCTGTACCAGGATCTGCGAGCTTCAGGCTCTCCTATGCGATGTCTTCGTGAACATATCCTGGACACCTACCTCAAAGAATTCATGAACCCTGGATGGCAGCACGTCTTCTAAATATGAAGGCCTTTTACCTCCAGTTACAGAAGATGCTACCAAATTCAGACAGGAATTAGGTAGATTAGTAGCCATTCACAAATCTACTCACAGGGACCAAGTCTGGTTATTAAGGGATGTTCCTCGCATCCACGATTATACTGTAGTTATCAGACAAGCTAAATGACTCCTTTGGGAACTTCCTCCCCCAGAGGAAACAAATGGCTGTAATTTCTCCCAGGCTCTGCTACAAATGACCTGGAAATGTCTCAAATGAAGGCTGATATTCAGGGGCTGATAGAAGCAACAGCAGAAACTCCTCCAACTAAGGTGAATTGGTCTAAGGTTGAATCATACACTCGGAAAGATGAGCATCTAAAGGCCTTTGCTGAACCCTTCATACAGATTTTTTTCTTAAGGCAGCTACTTCAAACCCTGAAGTTCTAGAATATAGAAATCTTTTAATTTATATCCGAGTTAGAAATCTCCTTGATATAAAGAAGGAAATGAAAGCATATGTGGTTGAATGGGAAAATCGGCCTATTGATATTATTCAGGGCACAACTCAATTCTTTGAGCAAATGGGAACAATTGTCTCTATCTTGCAAATCTCTACAAAACCAGAAATGCAGCTCTGGGAACAGTTCAATGTCCACCTATCCTTACCAAAACAGTATCTCCCGCGTTCATCTCAAAAAGCTTGCTGATATTGTGAAAGATCAGGACCTTGGAAACAGAACTGCCCTGCACTTAAAAGAAGGAAAAAGTTTAATAGTAATTACTCCAGACCTCTGATAATAGGTAAATATATCCTTAACACTCTATAGGAGAAAAATTGATACTATCTCTGTGGCTTTGCGATGTAGATTTTCTACATGCCCACTCCTTATCTTCTTGAGGACTAAGAGCCATCCTTTAAAATGTAAAATGGGGGCGCCTGGGAGGCTCAGTCGGTTAAGCGTCCGACTTCGGCTCAGGTCATGATCTCGCGGTCCGTGAGTTCAAGCCCCGCGTCAGGTTCTGTGCTGACAGCTCAGAGCCTGGAGCCTGTTTCGGATTCTGTGTCTCCCTCTCTCTGACCCTCCCCCATTCATGCTCTGTCTCTCTCTGTGTCAAAAATAAATAAACGTTAAAAAAAATTTTTAAAAAAATGTAAAATGTAGGGAGAAGTTTCTCATCATGAGAAAAAAAGTGAAATATTTGGAAATTGCGCTAAAGAAAACCCTTCAATGTTTTTGCTGAAAGTATTAGTAAAAAGCTTTTGCCATTTGAGGAGATGAACTTAATTTATTCCACCTGTCAAAACAAAATTTGGGTTTACTTGGGTGGCTCATTTGGTTAAGCATCCAACTCTTGACTTTGGCTCAGGTCATGATCTCATGGTTTTGTGAGATCAAGCCCTGAGTCCGCTCTGCACTGACCACACATAGCCTACTTGGGATTCTCTCTCTCTCCCTGTCTCTCTGCCCCTTGGCCCCACTTTCTCTCACATGCTTGTGTGTTCTCTCTCTCTCTCTCTCTCTCAAAATAAATAACTTAACATTAAAAAGTTTTTGGATCCAAATGCCCTTTTATAAACTAGTGAGTTTTACATCATCATATCAATCTCATGGTTAAAATTTTCTTTTTTTAATTTAAAAAAAATTTTATTATTTATTTTTTGAGAGAGATGGACAAAGCATGAGCAGAGGAGGGCAGAGAGAGAGGAGACACAGAATCCAAAGCAGGAGCTCGAACTTACAAACTGTGAGTTCATGACCTGAGCCAAAGTCAGATGCTAACCAATCGAGCCTCCCAGGCACCCCTAAAATATTCAAACAAAAACTATAAGGTCTCTGTATCTGTCTGTATATTGATAAGTGATTTGTGTGTTGTAGATGTGAGTTATTGTTGTGCTTCAAACCGAATTACCATACTGATTTGTAAAAGAGCTCCTATTTAATTGGCTTAAAAACAGACATTTATGAATTAAAGATTGCTGAAACTCTCAGACATATTTAAAAACTAACCCCAATGCTTTTCAAGTTCATGTGACTTGGGAAAATATGTACTATTAAAGCTAGTTTAGGTTTGTTGGTCCAATGAAAATAGGTATGTCTTCAGAGTTATCAGTATTGAAAAACTGCAAGCATACAACTTTCATTTTAAGTGTTTATTAAATAAATTCATGTTATCTCTGTTCTAAAATTTGTTAGCAAGAAAAATAGCTTAGGATGATGGCTGACTTTGTCTACTGTCTTGTAACATCTTCATGAGTAATCTAAACATAGACTGTTTAGGAACAAGTCAGTTCTATAGATTTAAGCGAGATAAGATTGTAAGTGAACATTTTAAGATTTTATTTTATTTTATTTTTATTTTTATTATTTTTTGAGTAAACTCTGCATTCCACATGGGGCTTGAACTCATGACCTAGAGATCAAGAGTCGCATGCTCTACCCACTGAGCCAACCAGGTACCCCTGAACTTTTTAGCGACAATTATGTTTCAAGGAGTGTGTGCTTAAAAACAGCTTCTAGGGGCGCCTGGGTGGCTCAGTCGGTTAAGCGTCCGACTTCAGCTCAGGTCACGATCTTGCAGTCCGCGAGTTCGAGCCCTGCGTCGGGCTCTGGGCTGATGGCCCAGAGCCTGGACCCTGCTTCCGATTCTGTGTCTCCCTCTCTCTCTGCCCCTCCCCCGTTCATGCTGTGTCTCTCTCTGTCTCAAAAATAAATAAACGTTAAAAAAATAAAAAAATAAAAAAACAGCTTCTAAAATCTTTTTGATAACTTTGAGTCTTTAGAATTTTGCTAGGTTAAGTGATAAAAAATTGATTGACGTTCTAGATCATTCCAAATAAGATAACACTGTGAAACTTTAAATGACTATAGATAGGTATTCCAATTTTGGCTTCCTATTGCAAAAGAACTAAGGATAAATTTGGGTTGGCTAGCCAACATGTCTTGTGCCCCATTGAAAGATTGTTCTAAACAAAGAGCACATGCTTCTAGAAATTATGAAGTGTATTTCAAATCAGAGACTCTAAAGATTGCTGGTATAAAATACAAATTTACAATTGCTTACTTCTTAGTTTTCACTAGAAACGTTACTAAGGGTTAAGGATTCTAGTTAGTGTGTGAGATGGAAGCAACTAGAAATAACAAGGGAAACAACTTTATGCAAGGACAGTAGGATGTGTTTTGGATTAAGGAAAAGTATGCGATATGAAAATGCATTTTTTGTTCAGAGAAAAGAAAGTGAATTTATCCCAAAATAAAACTGGTTATTTCAAAATAGGAAAGGAGAAAATCACGGACAAACAAAAGAAGAAGTTGGGAATAGAGAGAGAAAAAAGGTCGTACCCTGGGGGACCAACTTGGCTAAATTTGAATAAATCATTAGAAAAGTTTTAAAATTTAGCTTTAAAATCAGTAACATACATATAAAAAAACTCAAACTTTATTTACTTTCAGAGCACCTGGGTGGGTCAGTCTATTGAGTGTCTGACTCTTGATTTCCCCTCAGGCCATGATCCTAAGGTGATGAGATTGAGCCCCACGTCAGACTCCTCGCTGAGTATGGGGCCTGCCTAAGATTGGCCGTCTTCTCCTGCTGCCCCTCTTCCCTGCTTGCACTTTCTCTAAAAAACAGTACAAAACAAAAACAAAAACAAAAAATATCTTTTTAATTAAAAAAAAAATTTAGGGGCACCTGGGGAGCTCAGTCAGTTAAGCTTCTGACTTCGGCTCAGGTCGCAATCTCCTGGTTTATGAGTATGAGCCCCACATCGGGCTCTCTGCTGTCAGCACAGAACCTACTTGGGATTCCCTCTCTCCCTCTCTCTCTGCCCCTATCTCACTTGCGTTCTCCCTCTATGTCTCTCAAAATAAATGAACTTAAAAAAAACAAAAAACAAAAAAACCCTACATTTACTTTCATCTGCTAAAAGGACAAAATTTTCTTGAACTATCGATCTGCTCCTGATAGGAGATTTTGAAAGGTTTTTCTTTCTCTCTCTCTCTCTTTTTTTTTTTTTTAAGTTTATTTATTTTGAGAGAGTGAGCAAGCAGGGGGGAGGCAAAGAGAGGAGTGAGAGAGAATCCCGGGTAGGCCCTGTGCTGCCAGCCTGGAGCCTGATGCAGGGCGCAAATTCCCCAAACCATGAGATCATTACCTGAGCTGGAACCAAAAGGTGGACACCTAACCCACTGAGCCACGCAGGCACCCCTGAAAGGTTTTTCTTTACCTTTTACATAATCTGCCTACAAAGCAAAAATTTAATAAATATATTTATTCAAGTAATTTCCTGTGCTTAATGTTAACTTTATTATTAGGCCTTTGATTATTTAGGAAAACTGAGTCTTCTTAGAGCTAAGCTTCTGAAAGAGCTAAATTTGGGGGCACCTGAGTGGCTCAGCTGGTTAAGCGTCTGACTTCAGCTCAGGTCATGATTTCATGGTTCATGGGTCGGGGCTCTGTGCTGACAGCTCAGAGCCTGAAGCCTGCTTTGGATTCTTTCTTTCCATCTCTCTCTGCCCCATGCCCTCTCACACTCTGTCTCCCTCACTTTCTCTCAAAAATAAATAAACATTTTTTTTAAAAAGAGCCAAATTTTGCTCACAACTCTGTGACCTTCTGTATTTGCCTTTGAAATCTTTTATGTCATTTTGGTCAAATAGATAATTAAGTGTTGTTTCATACTGATCATATGTCCAAACCTTTTGATATTTTTGACACATCTCCCCAAATCAAATTCCGACAGCTTTAAGGAACTGTGGTTGACTTTATCTAAGCCAAGAAAGCCTCTTAGAAAAACAGCTTGGTACTTTGTTTACAGAGCTCCCAACAGGTGAGTAAGGAAGGTCACTTCGTAGCAGGTGCAGGAAACTTTGGATATCTTTGGGACCTCAAGAAGAGAGGAATTCACTGAAATCTATAGATATTGCAGGTGAAGTCTGATGGCACATCCTTGCTTGGCTTCTGAGGATCAAGAGGGTGTTAGGAGTCCAGCCTGAAGCTCCTTATGAAAAGTCCCAACAAAGCAGATTTAAAAGAGTCTATATGGTTGATCATTGTTCTTGCTAAATTTATATAAAATAACCAGGCCAAATATAATAAGATTAGACTTATTTTGCAAACAAATTATTTCTACTATAATTATTATTGGTAGAAATGGGTTGATAATAGAAAAAATTATATTTCAGTAGAACTATGCCATATATTGATAGATATCAGATTCTAGTTCTGTTAATTACCTTTGAGGTTTTGTTATTTACCTGTAACTGGACTGGATCCTAAATTCTTCTAGTTTCCTCGTATGTCTGGCTACAAATCTCCAGAGTAACATCTCCAGTTGTCTTCCACCCTCCTGACTTGGAATCACTAAGGGAAACAAACAAACAAACAAAAAATGCTGTCCTTTCCTCGAAGCCCTGCAAACTGTAAGTGAACGATTTGATTTAAACTTCAGAGAAATTGCCACAACTCATATATAGACCATATTTGTGGCTGTTGCTGTATGCACGAGTCAGAAAGATCACCAGAGATATTCAAACTGCAAAGCAGGAAAATCTGTCAGAGTGCCACGGTCTGCCCTCACTCTGTCGGAAGATGCTTTGTGCCTGGCATCTAGAAATCTTCTCGACTGCCTGCCCCGAGAAATCGGAAACTGGGATGATAGTCTGCTCTAATCATTAACCATTGTTTCCCTGTTGTGTCCATAGGTATGCTCTTCTTAAATACCTGATTGCTTGCTTACACAAAATAGGCCTAGCTTTGGGAGTCTAACCTGCATCCCCCACTTCCTGAAATGAGACACAGCTGTCTAACTACGCTCCTCTTTTCCAAGACTGAGACTGGCCCGGTGAGACATGGAACCCAGTGAGATATGGAGCAAGCTCCCAACTCAGCTACTAGACCGTGAAACCTCCTCTTCGAGGTTTCAAAGGTGGGCCTGAAGGGAAGCAGATTTTGCCATCCCAAAATACGTTTCTTTGGCAAAAGGATCACTTTGAGCTAAAGGCAGTCAAAGCCCAGCAGACTGAAGAAAAGCTCTTTACCTCACTCTTAGCTGCCTAAATTTTCACTGCAGAAGGGCACCTGTACTAGGAAGAGAGCTATTAGCACAGGTCAGTTTTTAACCTAAGAAACTTATCTGCGTAACAGGGCAAACTTTATGTTCCAAACCTCTCTTCCACCTTCCGGTGAATGGCTTTCCTCGTGTTTGTAGCCCCAGAGTCCTACCCCTTTCCTTATATAAGTCTCTATTACCTGCCTGCCTTTTGAGGCTTCATTATCTTTATGGGCCTCCCCTCCATAGGTAACCCTATTTGCTTTCCTCTGGTTAATCTGCGTTATGCCAATTTGATTGTTAGCCCAGTCAAAGAATCTAGAAAGGTCGAAGAGGAATTTTTCTGCCCCTACAGCAGATTTTTTCCTCTTTCCAGACTTTACATATGAAGATGGGTAAAAAAGACAGTTTTAATGTCACCCTGCTGGTTTTGACGTAGTTTTGCCTTGTGAGCAGATATAAAGTTGTATTTCTTGGCAGAAAATGACCCCAAAGAGAAAAATAACTGCTGTGAGAGTTAGGGCAAAGAGGGAGACGTGACAGGGTCAAAGAAGGAAAACAAAAGCTTTATGAGGAAATCATACACTTCATGTGTGTCATCAACAGAGACCCATGTCTCTGACCCACTATTCACAATAGCTGAACATGAAGACAACCCATGTTGTTTTCCATCCACCCGCCCATCAACGGATGAATGGGTAAACACAATGCAGCACATACAAATACTGAAATATTATTCAGCCTTAAAAAAGGAAGGAGGGGGGCGCCTGGGTGGCTCAGTCGGTTAAGCATCCGACTTCAGCTCAGGTCACGATCTCGCGGTCCATGAGTTCGAGCCCCACGTCGGGCTCTGGGCTGATGGCTCGGAGCCTGGAGCCTGCTTCCGATTCTGTGTCTCCCTCTCTCTCTGCCCCTCCCCCGTTCATGCTCTGTCTCTCTCTGTCTCAAAAATAAATAAACGTTAAAAAAAAATTTAAAAAAAAAAAAAAAAAAAAAAAAAGGAAGGAGATTCTCACGCTACAAACAAGGGTGAGCCTTGAAGATGTTATGGTGATGCTAAGCAAACTAAGCCAGTCACAAAAGGACCAGTATTGTCCGATTCCACTTCTATGTCAAGGTCATAGAGACCAAATAGAATAGTGGTCACCACAGGTTGGAGGTAGGGAGAAATGGGGGAGGTATTTTTTTTTTAAACTTTTTTTTTTAACGTTTATTTATTTTTGAGACAGGGAGAGACAGAGCATGAACAGGGGAGGGTCAGAGAGAGGGAGACAGAATATGAAGCAGGCTCCAGGCTCTGAGCTGTCAGCACAGAGCCCGACGCGGGGCTAGAACTCACGGACCGCAAGATCATGACCTGAGCCGAAGTCGGCCGCCCAACCGACTGAGCCACCCAGGCGCCCCGGGGGAGGTATTTTTTTAATGGGTACAGAGTTTTAGTATGGGATACCAGTGATGGTCGCATAACATTGTGAACATACTCAGGCCTAGTGAATTGGACACCAAACAGTAATTAAAGGGGTAAATTTTATGTTATGCACATTTTACCACAATTTTCCAAAATGAAAAAAAAAAAAATCTTGAGATTCACAAAGGTCCATAGGATGGGTTCCAGGTACGTGCGAAAGGGGTATGACAATGTTATTGCTTTTAAATGGAAAAAAATCATTATGGATAATCTAACAGGCATAAACAAAATGCTTCAAGAAAATTATATTTAATCTCCCTTCTAACAGTCGTCACGTAATAAAGAATGTTAACTAAAAGAATCTCTAAAAGCACTCATTAAATATATCAAAAGTTTCGGAAAAAAACAAAAACAGAAAGAAAACAAATGCATCAGTGAGGCAGTAATTAGTAAAAATTTGCTGTGCACACATCATAAGGGCCCTTTGCAAACTGGGAATATTTAAACCGAAACATGGAATGAGGCTTAGAGGTGTATTACTGTAAGGCAGGTTATACATTGAGAAGGCAGTGAATGTTTATTCTTTACACTGATGGGTTTAGAGTTCTTTTTTTTTTTAATTTTTTTTTTAGCATTTATTTATTTTTGAGACAGAGAGAGACACAGCATGAACGGGGGAGGGGCAGAGAGAGAGGGAGACACAGAATCGGAAGCAGGCTCCAGGCTCTGAGCCATCAGCCCAGAGCCCGACGCAGGGCTCAAACTCACGAACCGCGAGATCGTGACCTGAGCTGAAGTCGGACGCTCAACCGACTGAGCCACCCAGGCGCCCCTAGAGTTCTTTTTAAGGGAGTTGGTTAGTTGTTAACTCCTATCAGTTTTGCAGAATGATATTAAGTTTCATTTACGATTTTCGAAGGCGGAAGCAAGAAGTCACCCAGGTCAAGTTAACTTCACTTGTCTTGCAAAATAACCTACCCGAAGCACTGCTTGTATGACTTCACTGGATGTGTCTGCTCAGGGAACATTCCAGTGTGGTCTCTGCATTAGCTTTTAACAAATATAAGGGAACAAAGTTATTTTAAACCCACAGTAAGCGGTAGGGGTGCCATGAACAGACTGTATATCAATGTTGGGATGGATATTGAAGTTTCAAAAACTGATTTCTCAGGTCAGTTTCAGAGGTGTCAGGGAAGAGAGCAAAAACTGGTCGAAAAGCAAAGACAAAAAGAAGCCCAGCTGACGGCCAGCTATGCCGGGGAAGGAGGAGAGATAAGTGTGAGTGGAGTAGCGGCTGAGAGGTCTGACATGGCAATGGCTTGAAAGCTAAAAATAGAGAATTTAATCTGGGATGGAAGAAATAGTGTGTGACACCTGAGGGCGATTGCTGATTTCACCTTCTGTGATGTTCTTACTTTACTCTCAGCATCAATGAAGAGCATTACTGATGGCCATGGGGAGGAAACTTTGGGATTGGGAGCCAGAGACAAGTATTTTGGCTGAAGATCTTTTTTTCTTTTTAAGTTTATTTATTTTGAGAGAGAGAGAGAGAGAGAGAGAGAGAGCATGTGCAAGCAGGGGAGGGGCAGAGAGAGAGAGAGAGAGAGAGAGAGAGAGAGTCCCAAGCAGGCTCCACGCTGTCAGCAAGGAGCCCGACGTAGGGCTCGAACACATAACCCGTGAGATCATGACCTGAGTCAAAATCAAGAGACGGCCCTTAACCTACTGAGCCACCCAGGTGCCCCTTGGCTGAATATGTGCTCTCATCAGAGCAGGGCTGTGGACAGCAAGAGGAAGAACAGTTGTGTGGACAGGAGCTGCAGGTGGGAAGCAGCCCAGGCGGGGCAGGAGGTTCCGCAGGTTTCCAAGGGGGAGAAAGAGACCATCCTCGTCATCGTTGGCATTGATGGAGAGCTACGGGGCAGCAGGACTCCGGGTGGGAAAAGACAGAAGGAGAGATAATTGAAAGATAAGAAGGAGCCTCTTACCTGGTAGCCAGACAGAAAAAGTGATCCTGCAGATGAAAGGAAAAGATGGGGGGCGGGGGTGGGGTGGGGGAGGAAGGAGGCAGTTTCCATAAAAGCAAAAAGATTAAATGAGTATTTAATTATCAATTTAGCAGTGTGTGAAGTGTAATGCCTTAAATTTCTTTAAGTTCTCTACGTGTGAACAGGAAGACAAGGAGACGTGTTGAAAAGAAACTCCCAGAACCTTCTCACGGGAGGAACTGTGTCACTCAGCCATCCACACACACCAACACACTGATGGGATTTGTTAAGAGGTTTTTTTTTTTTTTTTTTCTTTTTCCCTCAAAGCCTTGGATGATTTGATTGAAATCTTCATTTATGACTTTGAATCTCATTTGAAGCTCCTTCGTATATGCCCCGGTGTAGAAAAGCATCATGTACTACAGAGTTTGCAATAAATCACCAGGCATATACGGGGCCATGCTTTTGTGTTACTCACCCTAATAAAATAGTGTATTTGGTGTGTTTCACTCCACCAAATAAATAATGTGTTCGGCTGTTTCCTTACACCGAATAAATCAATGAAAACAAATGTCTTTCTGCAGAATAATTCCGTCTTAAACTCTTTAACATGTATCAAAATAGATTTCCTGTGTTCTTGAGCATGGATTGTCAACAGCACCACGTCAGTGGTCTCTGTTTATTGTTTTGGGGGAAGTTTGGGGGGTGGGGGCAGGGAGAGGCTTGTTTACTAGACTAAAATCCTTTAAAAAAAAAAAAAAGGATCCTTATCTTTCATTTAGGTTAATAACATACCACATATATTTGTCAATCAAATTAGAATTACTGTCAGCCCATAATGCATTTTAGTTGAGCCAATATCAGTCAGTCCTGATTTATTTGCTTAATACAAATCTAATTGAGTTTCAGCCTGCTCGTCTCCTTTCCGCTGTTAACCGACCAAGTACATCTTTAATTTCCAAGACCGATGGTGTGGTAGCAGTTGAGAGCAAGAGTGATTTGCATAAAGCCCCAGAAGGGTGCCAAAACTCTTCACGCTTTAAACAACAGCCTTTATTATTCTGTAAGTGGATGTGTTGAATTTTCATGCTTTTGTTTCCAGTTCAGCCCTGACAGAAAAGAATAAAGTAGATTTTGCCAGCACCCCTGCTGTGCCCTGGGGGAGAAATTCAATGTGCCTCATTTGTCTTAATTGGAGAACCGCCCTCAGCACCAGCTTTTTCTATGAATACATTAGCATAACAGACAGAAAATTCAAGCCCACTTTTGTGGCAGCCGTCACCGCCCCCCCCCCCCCCCCGACACAGCACCACGCACACCTCCCATTTGAACACTAATAAAAACTACACGAGGGGAGAAGTGCTGGTTTCATCTCCTGGATTTCTCATAGTTGGTGTTGTAAAATTCTCTGTACAGGAGAGATGTATCAAGCCTATTTTATCTCTGCGCTGTTATTAGAGCCGGTCGTGAAAAATGTGATAAATATCATCCATGACAGAGAGCTGAAAGCTTCTCTTTATTCTTTATAATGTGCTAATCCTATATACTTGTTCTTTGACTGGTTATGCTGCTTTTTCAGAGGGGAGAGTTGGTTTTACAGAGACAAATGGGTAGCGGCTCTGAATGAACCTAGGGGGGGAAAAAAAAAGAAGAAAGAAAAATTCTTACCGAGGTGAATTTATTAGCACTAAAACAAACGCAGTTATCGGAGTCAAAGCAAGATTTTAAACCCCGTGCCAATTCGTTGGAGAAACAGGAAATTCATCTGCACGTTTTTCATATTGCAAAGGGGCTCTAAGTCTGGACAAACTGTGCCCTGTAAATCACTTCCCTCATCCAGTCCCTTCCAGTGTCTGATTGAACTAATGGAATTTAAAGGTAGGTGTTTCCAAAGAAATGTTTCGTTTACATGTTCCCAAGACCGGTATTAATTCTTTCATCACATCTGTTCAACCTGCTTGCCATTGCCAGCTTCTGAAAGAGACGGAAAACATGGGGAAAGATGTAATTTCTTAATAAAACGTGCTGTACGCATTCTCTTGGAAAGATGGCTGCCTTTCAAAAACACAGTGAATCCATATTTTGTCTTCTTGATTTTTCTCCAGCAGGCCTAATTTACCACGTCAGTCACACGCTGCTCTCACTAGAAGCCTTCCAGGGATTTTAAATAAGGTTTTTTTTTGTGTTGTGGTTAAGAGCTTGTGTTGTTTTGAATTCTTTGTCCGCCCATTGAAAAATTAAATACCTTTCGGGTCAGGTCCTTGTGGGTAGGTGGAAGGCAAAGTCATTTTAAAAGAATAACTTTGAGATGCACCAGTTTCACGGCCTAAGAGAGAACTAACCAGTTCTTACCGCGGCACAACTCCTCGTTCTGTCGCCAACTTCAAAGGCTTGGCGCACACAGTCCGGAGCCTGAAGGCATCACTGAGGGTTAAGGCACTCTTCCCCTCCCCCTTTCCTTCCTGCATTTTCCATTCACTCAGTCCCAATAAACATTCCAAGAGGCTAGGATGAGTTGGTAAGTGTTGGAGACTAGGAATACAATGTTTGCTTTCTTCTGTAAATGAATCTAAAAATAATCATTTGGCTTTATCTGTCCAGTGAGAGGATGTCAGCTTTTCGCTTTACTACCGGTTTCATTTACATTATAAAAATGACAAGCAGTTTATCAGATAATCCCCCGCTGCTTTCTAAACAAACATTCCAGCCACGGAGTTCTTTCTGGAATCCTCCCTCCCCCGCCCCGAGTGGCCTTGAAGTCTTGTCTGGGGTCTGGACAGGGGCTGCCTCAGCCCGTCCTCCCCATCAGTAAAAGATGGTCCCGTGAACGCTCAATTCTCCCTCTATCCCCTACCAATTTGTTTCTTTAAAGAAAAAGAAAAAGAAAAAAATATACTCATCTCCCAAAGATCTTCTATTTACTACTATTCCTGACAACTTTCAACAGTCTTAGGGAAAGAGAAATGGGATTGCAGGCTGCATGGAGGACTGCATTCCAGTTTTTCTTGGGACATTGTTGCTTCAGCATATTATTAGAGTTTAATGTTTGCTATCATGAGAGGGGCATGTGTTCCCTTTATCCAAATGAGAGACCGCTGGAAGGCATAGAAAAGACTAAGAGCCACTCGTAGCGTTTTGTTTGTTGTTGTGGCTGTGTTACTGCTTCAGTTTCTGAGAAACACCCCACATCCTTTGCAGACATAGTAGGCAAATTGTATTTTCAAAGACACTGATACGGTATTTGCCTGTTGCCCTCCCCTCCCCCCCCATGTTGGTTTGGCCCACCTGTCTGGAGTTGAGAGCTGTCAGCGGTATTGAAATTCTTTGGGAAGACGCATCACTTGGGAAGACGCTCATCACTTGTTAACCTGAGCAGAGCTAAGGAGGACTGTTTCATGGGTAAGTCGTCAATTATTTTTTTGTGCGTGTGCCGTCACTCTCTGTGAAAATCACGTCTCCCCACAAAGATCAAGTATTTGTAGAATGACCCCGGAAAATCAAGCGTAGGTATTTGAGGGGAAGAAGGGGGACACGTTAAGTTTGGGGAACGATGGCTAGGAAAGTGACTCTCCCCACGTCCACAAGATATAAATTTGTCCTGCAGACCTGGAGTAAACATAATCCTGCATTCTACTGCGGGCGCTGCGTGAGGTAATGGTTAAGTGGGTACCTTGATGCAGAGATGGATCTTGATGTGGCACGTCTCTTCGAAGAAACCCTTGGGATTCTAGCCGGAAGCAAACTTTGAAGACTGAAATTTCAAAAGTTAGGTCATTTATAGGAAAAAATCCGTAACTGACTTTAGAAAGTATTCTTGTGACGTTGCAAATCCATTTAATGGGCACAAGTTGCCTTACTTGGTCACGGCACAACGGCCAGGCAATACCAAATTAGGAGAAAACCGATGCATAAGAGTAGGACGTCGAGTAATGCCAGAGTTTAAGGCCAAATATTCCTGACTTAAGTCATACAGTTCGAGTAACAGCGATCCCAGATTTCAAGCAATAATCGTTTCTGTTGAAGTTCCGAAGAAAAAGACGCAGACGTGCTAATGTAACATCCACAGATGAACAATAAGATTTCGCTACGGAATGTGCCGCAGGCATAGTGAGGTGGTGAAGAGAAGACGTTTATATGTTGTGCACACCAAAATTTCTCACTTTAGTGAATTTGTATCAAATTAGCCAAGAGAGTCTATTTGGGGACCACCCCGGCTATTGTTTTTTCTTGCTTCAACTCCTGGGGAAGTTATTGATTGACTCTTCACAGTCTTGATAACCTCTTCGTATCTGATTCTAAAGACTTGGCCCACAGAAACTGGGAGAGTCCTTTAAATAACCTCACGTTTATTTGTCAGCTCTCTTCAGTGATCTGCTCTCTGAAAAGAAAAGGAAGGTCAGATCAGGAAGGATAGTTGTTACGTTACCGTATCCCCTAGGGTTTCGCCTAAAAATGCAAGACACCTGGGTGAGGTACGCAGCATTTTTCCCTCTGGAAAACTCACTAGTCCCTCCAAGGAGGTGAAATAGAAACACTGCCATTGTGGCCCGGATCTGGAGCCTGAACAAAGTAAAGTGGGACCAAGATCCTACTCTGCACTGTTGTTTGGTCAGATAAAGAATGGGAAGGCAAAAGGGGACACAGGCTGTCACTGGTCCCAGGGAAAAGCATTTTCGAAAGGTACAACAAGAGGAGAAAGTTTGGGTGGTATTGGAGTGCTAAGAAACTCAAGCGGTGGCAGGGAAAGACATTGCAAGATGGCGTCGCTGGAGGGAAGACACAAACCTCAGGAGAGCAGGGGCGCCTGGGTGGTTCAGTCCGTTGAACGTCCGACTTCGGCTCAGGTCACGACCACACACTGGGTGGGTTCAAGCCCGCATCGGGCTCTGTGCTGACGGTGTGGAGCCCGCTTAGGATTCTTTCTCTTCTTCTCTCTGCCCTTCCCTCACTCACTTGCTCGTATGCACTTTCTCTCTCCCAAAATAAATAAACTTAAACGTTGCTTAAAGAAATTAACAAACAAACACTGGGTTTGTGTTTGCCTCCTTGAGAGGATTTACAAGCCCGTTTCCTGGTATTGCATTGCTGCTCCCACCGCTTGATCATCTTTCTGATTTTCAGTATGATCTGCATTCGTTCTTAATTTTCCCACAGATGACTCACCAGCCTGAGAGCCCCGACAATGCCAGAGCTACACCCGTGGTGACTGAGTTTTAGTGTCTAATGAAACCACAGTCTTGGGGTCACCTGGGTTGCTCTGTGAATTGAGTATTCGACTCTTGATTGTGGCTCAGGTCATGAGCCCAGTCTTGTGGGACCGAGCCCCGAGTGGGGCTTTACACGGAGTGGGGAGCCTGCTTAAAATTCTTTCTCTCTGTCTCCCTCTGCCCCTTTCCAGCTCATGCATTCACTCTCTCCCGTTCTCTCTCAAAAAAAAAAAAAAAAAAAAGAAAAAAGAAAAAAGAAAAGAAACAACAATCTTAATATCTTAATCAATGTGGAAACAACATTCTAATCTAATGATTCTCTAATCCTTGGTTCCCAGGCACTGAAACCCCCGTTATTGTTGTTAGACTCCATATCGGTCCAACTGTATAGTTCCCAGCAAAAACTAATTTTTTGTGATGCAGTCAAGAAACGTCTAAGCGGCCTCTCAACTATGTTTGTTTGGGCACTTGAAGGCTGGTCTGCTTTTGCAATGGCTCCCTTAAAGACCAAATGGGGAAAAGCCAAGAACTCTGGGCAACACTTCAACAATCAGCAGCTGCTCTGCACTCCCAGTCAATCCCAATTTGCCACTTGGCTGCTTACTGATGAGCTGCTTGTATGAGTGTTTGATAGCACCATGGTGGATTCCCTAGTTCACTCATTGGCTTACCAAGCTTTGGGCAGATATCGGGTACCCCGGGAGCTTGGCCTCTCTGCAAAACAGCTTGTTATAAGGGAAAGAGAATTTGATTGGAAGTCAACAGTCCAGTTGCAGGTTTGAACTGTCCCTAATTACATATATGGTGTTGGGCAAGTAATTTAATCTATCTAGGCCTTAGGGGTTTGTCGTTGTTAACATTTTATTATGGGATTTTTAAACATATGCGGAAGCAGAAAGAAGAATATAATAAATCCCATGTACCAATCATTTACTTTCAGCAATTATCAACTTCAGTTGATTAAACTCTGCCTTGCCTACTGGATTACTGTGAAACGAATCCCAGACTCCTGTCCTCTCCATAAATATTTCAGAGTGTCTCTCTAAAAGATTAGAACTCCTTTGTTTTTAAAAGTCACGAGTACATTAGATACCAGCAATAATGATAACTCTAATATTTTCCAATACTTAATGTTCAAATTTTCCTGAGTGTAAAATTTTTAAAGATACTAAAAAAAAAAAATTTTTTTTAAAGTTTATTCACTTTTCAGAGACAGAGACAGAACATGAGTGGGGGAGGGGCAGAGAGAGAGGGAGACACAGAATGTGAAGCAGGCTCCAGGCTCTGAACTGTCAGCAGAGAGCCTGACATGGGGCTTGAACTCATGGACTGCAAGATCATGACCTCAACTGAAGTCGGACCCTTAACAAACTGAGCCACCCAGGGGCCCCTAAAAAAGTATTTCTGAAAAAATAAAAAAAATTTTTAGGGGCGCCTGGGTGGCTCAATTGGTAGACCAGGTGACTCTCAATCTCGGGGTCGTGAGTTTGAGCCCCACCTTAGACATGGAGATTACTTTAACAAATTCAAAAAATTTTTTAAAAATATTTTAAAGGATCAAAATGAGGTCCCTAAATTCAATTGCTGAAATGTCTCTTCTATTTTAAACTATAGATTCTCATTTTCTCTCTGTCTCCTTCAACTTCCTTCACAAGGAAAAGTGACATCATTTGTCCTGCAGACATTCTCAGTCTAGACTTCGTTAATTGCATTCTTATAATGATATTTAATATATTGCTTTATCTTTTATATTTCCTGTAGTCAGAGCTACAAGCTTAGTCATTTGAAGAACTAAAAGTAAGAATGCTTGGGGTGCCTGGGTGGCTCAGTTGGTTGAGCATCTGACTTCAGCTCAGGTCATGATCTCGTGGTTTGTGAGTTCGAGCCCCGTGACGGGTTCTGTGCTGACAGATCAGAGCCTGGAGCCTGCTTCCGATTCTGTGTCTCCTTCTCTTTCTGCCCCTCCCCCACTTGTGCTCTGTCTCTCTCTATCAAAAATAAATAAAATGTACAAAAAAATTTTTTTTAAAAAGAATGCTTAGTATCGTGCACTTCCCCTGGGAAGCATATGATGTCTAGTTGTTTGTCCTTTGGAGCTGTTAGCAGCCATTGATAACCATTGTCTAGATCCATTTATCAAAAGGGGTTGCAAAATGGTGATATGATATTTTTAACATACCTTCTTCATTTACTAGCTAGAGTGCTTTTATAACGAGTAACTTGTTCTTGAAAATTATGTGGCTACCCTGTAGTATTGAGATATAGGAAGGGCAGGATAAATGATGAAATCTTTCCCAAGTTTAAAAAAATAATGAACCATTTTTCTAGCATCTTCTAATGAAGAACAACAAAGGGTTTTTTTTTGTCTGTTTGTTTGTTATTTAAGATCATTATACATTTTTGGGTTTAAACATATTTGACGTGCTTTAACTCATTTTAGTTATTATTTTTGCATAAGCCAGTGGGAACTCTTGAATTAGTCTAAAAAGGAAAGAACATATAAAACTCTATGTCTGCAGAAGGCATCAGCTGTGGGAAGTAATTATGGCAAAGCTGTACTGTATAATATTAATATATAAAAGTCAATATATAATTAGATATAATACATAAAATCAGTAACTTTCCTATACACTGGTAATGAAAAAGTAGAGTTTAAAATTAAAATTTCAGCACCCCTGAAAGTGAAATACGTAGCTGTAAATCTAACAGAATATGCATAAGATCTAAATGAGGAAACCTTAAAAACTCTCAAGAACAAACTCAAAGAACTAAATAAATGAAGAGGTAGTCCATGTTCATGGATATAAAGACTCAATATTGTCAAGATATCAGTTCTTCTAACTTGATCTACAGATTCACTGCAACCCCAATCAAAATTCCAATACGTTATTTTACGAATCTCAACAAACTGAGTCTGAAGTTTTATAAATAAAAGACCTAGAATATTCAACACAATATTGAAGGAAAAGAACAAAGTTGCAGGAATGATAATATCTGATGTCAGGACTTACTGTAATTGCAAACTTGTGCTCTGCAAAAGACATTGTCCCAAAAATGATAGCACAAGCGACACACTGGGAGAAAATATTTTCAAAAGGCATATCAGATGTATTAAGAACCGTTAAATATCAACAATAAGAAAACAAACAATCTGATTTTTAAAATGAGTCAAAGAAGAAGGAAGAGTAAGAGGAAAAAGAAGAAAATGCCATCATTATACCTGTCAAGAAGGCAAAGAAAAACTCATCTCTGCAGTGCTGGAAGTTGAATGGGGGCCAGGACACAAATCCATGCAATTTTCTTTAGTGCTCTTTTTTTTTTTCCCAAGTAAAAAAGTGACTAATAAAAAAATTTCAAGTCATCAAGAGTCAACTTGTGATGATGATCCTGTTTAATCAAGCCTGAACGAATCAAAATAAGTAGAGGTTTTATAATTTTTAAAGTACTTTTCCAAAAAAGAAAAGTACCCGTAGAAAAAAATAAAGAAAAAAATCAAGTACCCTTAAGGTGTTCGGGAAAATGTACTTACATGGAACATCTCTATTTTTAGTGATTCTGGATAAATGATACGTGACTGTGACTTCTTCCTTGGTTAACTTATAAGCTATTACATATTGTAACATGATTGAATATACGCCATTTCAAACCAAGCCCAAAACAAAAGACCCATATTTCAAGTTAAGCTTTTTACATGTTAAAAGAAGACAACAATCTTAAACCATGACTAAAACCCAGAACAGAAAGACTGACGTATCACATATTCTAAATATCTTTGAGTCAAAGGCAGTGAAATTTGTTCCTTACTATGATATTTGAGAATGTAGGTGAGCTTTTTCAATGTACTCCACTGTTCAGTACTGTTAAGTCCGGAACCATCCAGTTGATGCATCGCATCATCAACCTGCCAGGAAGCCTTTGGAGAGCCATTTGTCCCTGGGTCCAAATCAAATATGTACCCTAACTGTTAAAAAATATTTTGTTAGACTAAACGACTGAACTATCTTTGGCAGGAATGCCAAATGAATTATGACAACAGTTGACCACTTTGGACCCTGGGGCAATATTACCAAAAAGAAAAAGGCAAAAATCGGTTCTTTCTAAGTTTCTGATCTTATGCAGACCAAAGGCATTCTCCTTTCTGTTATGAATCTCGAAGTCCAAGACTCTTGCACTCTTCTATATTGGAACTTACGTCATTTATCCTGTGTATTATTGGAAGGGGCCTACACTCAAAATTGGTATAGAACATTATTTCTGAATCGCAACAGAGTTGAGGCTGAATAGAGAATTGTTGGCTTCTGACTTACCTGGGATCACATACCAGCATCACCTCTTATTAGGGTCCCCCTCTTTCAAAGTGGGGGTAATAATGTCTATCTTTTGTCATGGATCTGTAGGTCAATGGTGAATGTTAAGTTTGTGACCTATTGTGGGCCCTCATAAAAAAGACAGCTTGGGGGGCACCTAGGTGGCTTAGCCAGTTGAGCATCCGACTTCAGCTCAGGTTATGATCTCACAGTTGGTGAGTTCAAGCCCTGCACCAGGCTCTGTGCTGACACCTTGGAGCCTGGAGCCTGCTCCAGATTCTGTGTCTCCCTCTCTCTCTGCCCCTCCTCTACTCGCACTCTCTCTCTCTCTCAAAAATAATAAATAAAAACATTTAAACAAATTTTTTTAAAAGACAACTATTAAGATGATGATCTAGCAACAGGCTTTATCTAGAATTGCCAACTAAAGTCTTAAGAGGATAAATATATGGATACAGTTATATATCAGACACGGGGAACAGTCTACTGGGATATGCATAACCTGCCTACAGGCCTTCAAAAACAAAAGCGGCAACCAAAGAGACAAAAGCAGCAACACAATTGCAGATAAACACTAACAACAATAATAACAAGCCCACTGTGCCACCCATGTCAGCCCTGTCTGCCCATTTGGTCCGTCAACATTAACATTTAAATGATGTATTTAGGAAGAGTCATCAGAAACCATTTTGCCTTTCAGCAACTATATGTTAGACATGCGAAAGAGGCTTTTACTTTTTTTTTTTAATAAATGGTTTCTAAGTTTGTTTTAAAGCATCCCGTCACTCTTTTGACCAACCCATTAATAATTCTACACATTCCTACTTTGTTTTACTGCTCCCAGGCTGATTCAGAAAATGTGAACGCTTGGATATTCACAAGGAGCTCCTTGAGTTCGGTTTCTCTGACTACCTGAATTCCCAGAGAGGTCACAGAAAGGAAACACAAAACAGAAAGGAAACACAGACTCTGTTTCATTGCCATCAGGCTTTTGCTGCATTGCTGTGATTTTCTTCAGGTCCAGGCCCCTGCGACTGCATGAATGCCTTAGGACTTCCCTAGACGAAGACTTCAATTCTGGTTTTACCACATTTCTTTGTCTTTTAGTATTCTATCAGGAAAGTTTTGGAAAATACAAAGATCTTCACCCTGGGGGCAAAACTGCTTAAAACAATTACTTGGGTTTTAGTGAGTTTTCCGCATCACCACCCCCCCACACACACACACACACAAAAATGATTTTCCTCCTGCAACTATTTGGGAGTTTACTTTCTTGCAAAAGATGGGCTTTCTGAAAATATTCCATTGGCAGTAGTCCAAGGCCATAATTACTTTAAATTAAACCCTCAAGGGTTTCCCTTTCTTTTCTTTAGCCACAAACAATCCCGTCCTCTGAGTGTTAGACTCAGTTTAACTCAGCAAGTTTCTAGAACCAGTGCGCAAGGACCCAGAGGACAGGAATTCTAACTTGGACCTTTAAAGATGCTGTTAGGACGTCATTTGATGTGTTCAATAGAGCCCTCTCTGAATCCCTGCTGTTCATCTGAGAGGTGGGTGGAGGGTGGTGGGTGGTGGGGGTGGGAGGGTAGGTAGCACACTGGAGGCCAGAGAGCAGCTGTTTTCCTAACTTGTGCAAGGCTGGTAAGGAATCTTAGGCAGGTATATAAATTATTTTATTCAAAAATGTATCTAAGGATAAAACCTTGATCACATCCAATATTCCAAAGAAATGACTCCAGACTATCGTGCTCTCTTAAGATGAAAATATTTGGACTTTTCCAGAATTTCTTTCACCTTACAAATATATTTATAACAGTACAATTTTATCATCCGTCTTTGGTTTACAAGTCTACCAGCCATAATTGTTTTCATTTTACTTATTTTTTTAAAATATTGTTTCTGGGGCGCCTGGGTGGCTCAGTCGGTTAAGCATCTGACTTCGGTTCAGGTCATGATCTCGCGGTCCGTGAGTTCGAGCCCCGCGTCGGGCTCTGTGCTGACAGCTCAGAGCCTGGAGCCTGTTTCAGATTCTGTGTCTCCCTCTCTGACCCTCCCCCGTTCATGCTCTGTCTCTCTCTGTCTCAAAAATAAATAAACGTTAAAAAAAAATTTTTTAAATTAAAAAAATAAAAATAAAATAAAATATTGTTTCTGTAAAGCAGCAAGGGTTATTTGAGGTAACCTCACAAAAGGATGTCCCTATGGGGGGAAGCAGAAAGAAGTTTAACATTCCTCCCCCCCCATCTTGTCGCCCCACTCCCCCAGTCCTCCTCTGTGCCCACCTGCCCCAACTCAGGTTCTAATAAAGGCAAATAAAGGCAAATATATATCTGAGGAAAAAAAGCTTAAGTTGACCCAAAGGAGTAAGCCTCACAGGACAGGGACGTTTAAAAAGGCAGAATATTGTAGGCACCACAAATGAAAATCCAAGTTTGCTCCTTGGGATTGCTTGGCTGAAATTGCTTTCCACTTGTCTGGAGGAGCAGAGATCAGATGTGACTCTTAGACCTGCTTTCGAGCATTCTGTTCAGGAGTCCGCTCTTCTCTGCGAACTCCTTTAGACGGTGTCTTCCCGAGTTTTGTAGCTCACCCACCTTTTGGCTGAGTTGTGTGGCTGATAATTTGAAGATATCTCTGGTTTCCTGTGATCTGGCTATTAAGAAGATTTACGGGCGAGTCCCTTTGGTCGTGTCCTGCAAAGGTGATAAAATTTTAAAAATCTATTTAGAGGCCACACAATTTAACATAATTCTACTTTGGTTTCTTCTCACCTTAGACGTACAATCCATTAAGCTGTTTTATAGAGGTTCAATATAAAAGGACAGTGGTACTCTAGTATTTCTTAACCTGTTATTAAGACCACAATATTTTAACAGGAATGAAGGCCCAAATGCAAATTTCTCTTCTCTTTGTATAACATTAGCGCAGTAAAGAATGAATTGAGCACATGATTTTTCATCTCTGGAGTACGGGGGCTGGTAATGCGTGGAGCTGCAAGAAGCAAGCATTAATCTGTCTAGCTGCTAAGGAATGAAATGTCACTCAGAGGAACTTGTTCTCGCTGGTACATTCTTTCATGGAATTCGCTATCGAGCAGCGGCAAAAGTAATCCTTCTTCCAACTGCATTATATCATAGCACATCGACCCTTTTTCACGTGTTTGGATTGAGTCCCTGCCTATGGAATATACAAGAACTTCCGTTTTTCAAGAGTGTTCTTTAAATATTTTTAAAATAGAGCATCGCGGGGCGCCTGGGTGGCTCAGTCGGCTAAGCGTCCGACTCCGCTCTGGTCATGATCTCACAGTTCGTGGGTTCGAGCTCCAAGTTGGGCTCTGTGCTGACAGCACGGAGCTTGGAGCCTGCTTCGGATTCTGTGCCCACCTCCCCTCCGCCCGCCCCTGCCCTGCTCCTGTGCTGTCTCTCTCTGTCTCTCTGGGTCTGTCAAAAAAGAATAAACGTTTCATTTTAAGTTTAAATAACACCCCACCCACCTCCTGGTGCCTCCCTTCCCCCCCCCACCTTGGGTGTGGTACTATCACTAGGGCCTGGGAAACCAGGGAGATAGGCTATTAGCATTCCCGATAAAAACCTAGGATTTGCCTGTGAGTACACAGTTTAACAGTTTAGAGGAGGGCATTGTGGTATTAGTGAGGCCTATGCTAATGGTGAGCCTTCCTTCCTGCTCTTTTTTTTTTTAATTAATGTTTTTTTATATTTGAGAGAGAGAGAGAGAGAGAGAGAGAGAGAGAGAGAGAGAGAGAGACAAAGCACGAGCAGGGCAGGGGCAGAGAGAGGGAGACACAGAATCGGAAGCAGGCTCCAGGCTCTGAGCTGTCAGCACAGAGCCCGACGCGGGGCTCGAACTCACAAACCGCGAGATCATGACCTGAGCTGAAGTCGGACACTTAACTGACTGAACCACCCAGGTGTCCCCCTTCCTGCTTCTTCATTTCTACTTCCAGGAAGCTGAGATAGCTAGATAAGCAGCTTTTACATTAAAAATACCTTACTGGGTACTTGGCTGGCTCAGGAGGTAGAGCCTGGGATCCTAGATCTAGGAGTTGTGAGTCCAGGCCCCACGATGGCCTTGGAACCTACTTTAAAAAAAAAAGAATCACACACACACACACACACACACACACACACACACACACATGTTCCTGTACCTTTGGTTGGATATTTCATTAGGTTGGAAAGCAAGAAATAAATAAGGCCTTCTTCAATAATACAAAGTCTGTATAGCATTTTACTATTTTTTTTAAGTATTTATTTTATTTTATATATATATTTATATATATATATATATATTTTATAAATAAGTATTTATGTATTTATTTTGAGAGAGAGAGGGAGCATGCACGTGCACATGGTGGGACGGGGGGGGGGGGGGGGAGGGAGAGACAAAGATAGAGGGAGACAGAATCCCAAGCAGGTTCCACCTGCCAGCGCAGAGCCCCAGGCACTGTGAGATCATGACCAGAGCCAAAATCAAGAGTCAGGCACTTAACCCGCTGAGCGACCCAGGCACCCCCGCGTTTCACTTTAAAGAATGGTACGTTTCAAACTTTTCAAACTTGTGACTACAGAATCCTTTTCCAGACTCCTATGTTAAAGAAAGTGAAGAAAAGTTCCGTCTCATTTACCATCGCCACTCACACACATGAGGCCTCTTGAGAGGAGACCCTTCAGAGCCCAGGGCCTTGTTAGTTTTCTATCTCAAAACAAAATGCTTGCTGATTTTTAAAATCGGCCAATCACTCTATGATTCTCCATTGCAAATGTAGAAAGCCAGGGTAGTAGTAAAGAAAGATATTTGAGTAGCTCTAACAGGAGATGACTTTGAAACCTGTCTTTGCTTATGAAGGGAAGTCAATCTTCGCCCACATTTCAGAATTTTCTTGCAGAGTGATTTTTTGGTTTTAATCTTGACAGATGTGTGTGTGCTCCTCAGAGGTGAATTTCTCTCCATGCCTTTCAACACCGTCTGTCCACAGAGAAGCCAACCAACAAGTCAATACGTGTCCTCTTTTAAGGTAAGATTAACTGGGATCCTATTATGGAACTGGTCTTCATGAACTAGTATATCCAATTTTTAATCTCTTAGCATGGATTTTTGTAAGTAGTCTTTTAATTTTTATTGTTATACAATAAGGAGTTAAAAAAAAAAAAAAAAAAGAATATCGGAGTCAGAGCCGGAAAACTGGAAATTGCTATTACAACCAACGAAAGGACGTTGGTGAGATGTCTTTGAAAATATGATGCATGATTCTTCAATTTAGAAAGAAGTTGTATTTGAGGGCCCGTATGTGACAGACATAGTTCTAGGTGCTGGGAATATGCAGGGCTTACATTCTGGTAGGGACAAATTGATAGATGTACTCTTGTTACCCTATTTTTCATTACGTTAGCAGCAGCATCATTAAATAGAGAAACTTTGCTTGTTTGTGCTGTGGTTAACGTGTGAATTGTGAACATCGGGAGTTGGAAATTGGAAGGTGAGGTCTCGAGGGTGCGTCCTTGCTCCCTCCCATATATTAGCTGAATATATCCACAAGCGAATCATTTCATCGTGCTGAGGACATTTCCTCATTGGTCGCTGTGGGACTGGGCTAATACATAACTCCCAAGAGTGTTTTAAATAGTTTGAAATGGGGGCGCCTGGGTGGCTCAGTTGGTTAAGCGGCCGACTTTGGCTCAGGTCATGATCTCGCGGTCCGTGAGTTCGAGCCCCGCGTCGGGCTCTGTGCTGACAGCTCAGAGCCTGGAGCCTGCTCCGGATTCTGTGTCTCCCTCTCTCTCTGACCCTCCCCCATTCATGCTCTGTCTCTCTCTGTCTCAAAAATAAATAAAAACGTTAAGAAAACTTTTAAATAGTTTGAAATGTTGGAGAATGGGTTCTTCACATCGTGCTGTACTATGCAATACTATACCTACTTAGCGCTACTGCTGTGACTATGTGTCTTTCTACAGAGAAGCATTATGGTACTGTCTAGCTTTATACGGTTTAGGATTTCTTTTTTTTTTTCTTCTAAACATGGTAAAAAAAAAAAAGTAAGTAAATTGTCAACAGTAGTGTCCACTGTTCCAGATAATATGAATTGTGTTCATGCTACAGTATTTAGGTGACGTGCACTGCCATGAATTGGGTAGCGTTTTGCCAACAACAGAGTAAATGACGACTATTCCCGTATCAGTTTTCTTTTGTACTGATTACAAGCTTGTGTGGGGGCATGATTCATGGTTTACTTGCTTTTCAAGTCACAGTTTCAAGTAACGCCATTTGTCTTCTATCAGCCATTCGTACCTAGACCAAGAATCCACGTGCTGCTCTCTTGTATTTCACATCATTTCTAGTGTTGGACAGCCTTATTCAGACTGCCACAGGTTTAAAGTAAATAGTGCAGGGGCAGCTGGGTGGCTCAGTCGGTTAAGCGTCCGACTTCAGCTCAGGTCACGATCTCGCGGTCCACGAGTTCGAGCCCCGCATCGGGCTCTGGGCTGATGGCTCAGAGCCTGGAGCCTGCTTCTGATTCTGTGTCTCCCTCTCTCTCTGCCCCTCCCCCGTTCATGCTGTGTCTCTCTCTCTGTCTCAAAAATAAATAGACGTTAAAAAAAAAAAAATTTTTTTAAATAAATAAATAAATAAAGTAAATAGTGTAGATGGTCTTTAAAAACAACAACAAGGAAACCTTTCCTTGGTGTCGCTTATCATCTTCATAATTATTTCATCCTGTAGAGTGTCTTGCTCAGTGCTCAGTACAGCATAGTTTCTTCAGTGAATTGTATCCAGTGAATACTGTGGCACATATCGCCCCGTGTTCATATTTTACACATCAAAAGCCAGTCCAGTTCCAGGAGAATCACATGAGTTAGGAACATAGAACCGAGTCACTTGAGAGAAGATGGTAGAAAGAGGACAGCTTTGAAGATGGGCATTCGTTGATTCTTGTTTTCGCTAAGGAAGCATGTCATAAAAAGCTTACTATGCACCGGGTCCTGTGCTAGGAACAGCCATATGCCTAAGATGCAGTCTTTGTCCTTGGGTAGAACCAATTTAGTGAGGGAGTGAAGAACATAAATAGGAAACAGAAATAGGACTGGTGGGGAAAGGGCATGAGAAAAAGGCATGGAAAGAAGGAAAAATAGTGCAGTCCAGAGTAAGCAAATCCGTAAAGATTTGTGGTTGTCTACTTGCGGTTTGCGGAAACGACTAACTTATTCATTGAAATAGGAGCTGTTGGAAGAGGAGTAGGTTTGGGGTGAGAGTGGAGAGAAAGATAATGAGGTATGTGTGCACAGGCTGGATTTGAGATGTTTTTGATGTATATTTAGTAGTTATGTAAAGTGCAGCTCACTCGTGAGACTCCGTGTAAGAGAGAACTGGAATTATGGGTGTCGATGAGATCTCTTTGAGAGGATATAGTAACATCAGGACAAAGACACAGGAACAAACCTTGAAGAACCCTCAACTGAAGACTGCTGGGTCCAAGAAGGTCAGCCTGCAAATAATACAGACTGGGCGAGACCAGAAAGGAAGGAGGAAAATAGCAACCTTTCTCGACTGAAAATGAGAGTAGGGACAATATTAGATAAAGACAGTAGTCACTAGCGTCCAATGCTATTGAGAAGTCAAATGAAGATTTGGCCACCTGGCGGTCATTGGCGACCTTCACCAATGAAATACCATCCATCTGCTGATGACTCCCAAATGTAAATCTCTAGTCCAGCTCTTCCCTACATCCCAGACTCATGTCCCCAATTGCATATTGAATGTCTACTAGACCTACCATGCTTAAAATGTTCCACAGAGAGCTCCTGGTTCTCTTCCCTACCCTTGTTCCTCGCACAGTCTTCCTCATCTCATTTATTGTCAGCTCCCCACTTTAGCTTGCTTGGGCCAAAACATATTTGGCCTTATCCTTGACTGTTGGTTTTCTCTCCTACGACTCATCTAGACCACAGCAAACTCTGTGAGCGCTGCCTTCACGGGATTTCACCCTTCTGACCACATCTCACCACCGCTTTGTGCCAATCTCTAGAGACTGTTCTTTTTACTCACCGCTTCACTGAGATAGAATTCACATACCATATAATTTATCTGTTGAAAGTGTACAGCCCAGTGGTTTTTCTATATTCACATAGTTGTGCAATTGTCACCGCATTTAATTTCAGAATGTTTAGTCACTCCCCATTCCCTCATTCCCCTAGTTCCTGGCAACCACTAATTTACCTGCTGTCTGCATGGAGTTGCCTTCTCTTGACTTTTCACATAGATGGAATCATACACCCTGTGGTCTTTTGTGACTGGCTTCTTTTTTTTTTTTTTTTTTTTTAATTTTTTTTTTTTTTAACGTTTATTTATTTTTGAGACAGAGAGACAGAGCATGAACAGGGGAGGAGCAGACAGAGAGGGAGACACAGAATCTGAAACAGGCTCCAGGCTCTGAGCTGTCAGCACAGAGCCCGACGCGGGGCTCGAACTCACGGACCGTGAGATCATGACCTGAGCCGAAGTCAGACGCTTAACCGACCAAGCCACCCAGGCGCCCCGAGACTGGCTTCTTTTGTATAGCATTATGTGTACGTGTGTGTGTGTGTGTGTGTGTGTGCGTTTGACAGAGAGAGGGAGAGAAACTGTGTGAGCAGGAGAGGGGTAGAAGGAGAGAGAGAAAGAGAGAAAGAGAGAGAGAATCTTACGCAAACTCCGTGCTCAGCACAGAGCCTGACCTAGGACTCGATCTCATGACCCTGGGATCATGACCTGAGCCAAAATCAAGAGTTGGATGCTTAACCACCTGAGCCACCCAGGTGCCCTATATAGCATAATACTTTCAAGATTTATCCTTGTAGGATATATCAGTACTCCATTCCTTTTTATGAATAAATAATGTTCTTTTGTATGGATATATCACAGTTTATTTATCCATTCATCAGTTGATGGACATTGTGATGGTTTTCACCTTTTGGCTCTTATAGATAATGATGCTATGACTATGTGTGTTCTGTTTGGAGACATGTTTTCATTTCTCTTGGGTTTGTACCTTGGAGTGTAATTGCTGTACCGTATGGTAAGTCTGTCTTTAGCCTTTTGAGGAAATGGCCGATGGCCTTCCAAGGCGGTGCCCATCATCCCTTGACAAGAATATTTCATCAGCATAATTTCTGCTCTTTTTGCTTCCATCCTTGCTCCCTGACAGTCAAACATCATTTGTCTGTTCAGTTCGGCTCACTCAGAAGAAAGCCAGAGTACTTAATATGATTCCACCCACCCCCCCCCCCCCCCCCACAGTCTGGCCCCTATGACCTCATTGGTTTTATTTTCTGTGCATTCATTGCTCACTCATTTCCTTACTCATTTCTTTGTTATTCTTTGAAGGCACGAGGCACACTCCCTCTGCTTATTCTGGAATAGACTCCCCCCTATAACCATATGGTTTGTTCCTTGCCTCCTGAACTCTATTTAAATGTCTCTTCCAGGTGCTCCTGGGTGGCTCAGTCGGTTAAGCGTCTGACTTCAGCTCAGGTCGTGATCTCACGGTCCGTGAGTTGGAGCCCTGCATCGGGCTCTGTGCTAACAGCTCAGGGCCTGGAGCCTGCTTCGAATTCTGTGTCTCCCTCTCTCTGCCCCTCCCCTGCTCATGCTCTGTCTCTCTCTCTGTCTTAAAAATACATAAAAACATTAAAATATGTATATTTTTAATTAAAAAAAAGGTCTCTTCCTGGGGCATCCAGGTGGTTCAGTCGATGAAGTATCTGACTATTGATTTCAGCTCAGGTCGTGATCTCAGAGTCATAAGATCGAGCCCCGAATTGGACCCCATGCCGAGTGTGGAGCCTGCTGGAACTTCTCTCTCCCTCTCTCTCTCTGCCCCCCCCCAACTCGTACACATGTGCAAACACGCACTTTCTTGCTCTCGAAATAAATAAATATACTTTAATAAATAAACAAATGTCTCCTTTTCAGGGAGGCAGTCCATACTCCCAAACTCCCTTTCCTGCTTGGTGTATGTATGTTTATTTTTTCCCTTCACACTCACCATCTTTAAATGTACTACGTAGTTACTTTATTTGTTTCATATCCGTTTCTTCCACCAGGAAGTTACCTCCATGGAGTCAGGAGTGCTTGAATTTTGTTCCATGCTGGATCCCCAGGACCTAAACCATACTGTAGGATTAAAGAAACATTGGATGAATGAATGATTGAGTGCATGTGTTTTGAGCCTGGCAGTCATCCTGGAGTAGATACACAGTGAATGAGAATGAGGATGTGAGTTATTGAGAGTAGATGACGTATCCATTAAGAGTAGATGGGTATACATCCATATGTATTTGTACATACATACATACATACGTATACAACCTACCTGCTTTCTTACTGTGGAGGAAGGGTCCATGCTTCTAACTAAGGCCAACTCTCCACATGTTTCCATGATCTTTTACGTAAGAAGAAGTTGTTTCTCCACGAAGCTGAGTCCAAATAGTCAGGACCTTGAAAATTGACTGGTAGTAGATTAACTGGAAAAAAGACAAGGTGTAGTTTATAGGTGTAACATGTGCTGAGTCACTGAGAAGCTGGAGGTAAAGGTTTATATACCACCTTAACAAAGAGGGGGGTCAGGGTTACGTGTCATTGGGAAAGTATGGAAGATTCTGTTGAACTTTCTGATGCTAATAGAAATGGACCGTCTCTCTCCTTCCTGACTAAAAATTTCCCCATATGGGTGGGGGGATGGCAGCTGACTTCACACTTCCTAGTGTTAAAGGTCAGTTTTCTTTCAAACAGGAAACGCCTTGGGGGATGGGGGGAGGGGACAATGGCAGCTGTATTTTCAGGAGGTTCTGCTTGTTTAGATAATGTTGCTTTCTGTGGCTGCCCTCTGTTGCAATGTTTTCCGTCGAAAATATTCTTCCAAACCATTTTGGTGGGCTGCTAATTCCTTCAATACCATCCCTTTTAGCCTGTGCAGATTAGCCCCCATGATCCACGTTCAGGGGACACCACTCACACAGAAGGCACAGGATCGTCTCTCTCCCCTGGAGCAGAGCAGCGCAGGACTCCGCTCCAGGAACTCACTCTTGCAAATGTCCCCACTCAATCCTCCATCATCAGTTTTTCCTTCTCAACTGCATCATCTTGTTAGATACAAACATGCTGTTACCCTCCCCTGGTTTAAATAAAATAAACCCTTGGTTTTAATGGGAAAATGTAAATATATGCTGGGTATTTGATGATCCTTAGGAATTCCTATGAATATAGTCACGGGAGACCCTTGCCCTCAAGCACGAACCGGAGACCACACAAATGCAATAAACACAGAAGGCTCTGTGTTCTTCCTAATTACAAAAAGTTCTGGCTTCTTCCACAAGCCCCAGATCAAGCCTGCTCAGGGAGGAAGATTAGAAAAAAAAAAAACGGGGCGCCTGGATGGCTTAGTCCGTTAAGCGTCCGCCTTTGGCTCGGGTCATGATCTCATAGTCCGTGAGTTCGAGCCCCGCATTGCTCGGGTCATGATCTTATAGTCCGTGAGTTCGAGCCCTGCATCGCTCGGGTCATGATCTCATAGTCCGTGAGTTCAAGCCCCGCATCAGGCTCTGTGCTGACGTCTCAGAGCCTGGAGCCTGCTTTGGCTTCTGTGTCTCCTTCTCTCTCTGCCCCTCCCCCACTCATGCTCTGTTTCTCTCTCTCAAAAATAAATAAATATTTTTCAAAATTTTACGATACAAAAAATGAAGTATTTTATCTCAAAAAAAGAAGTTGATGTAATTTTGCAAACATAGTCCTATGAAGGTGGTAGTCTTAGTTTTAGTTGAGTCAATCATGACATAGAAGTTACTCAAGACTTGAAGAACCAGGTTAAATAACCCTCAGCCTTGACTTTATCACTTACCGGAAGGAAATAGCTTTGGGGATAAAGGAGTAAGTATAAATATAGTCCCCTAACGTGTCAGGTTCATCAAATGCCTTAATGATGCTCTAAAACACCAGTCGCCGGGCCATCCTCAGATGGAGGAGAAGAATAAAAATACCAGCTACTCACTTCCATAACTTACTCAGTAGTGACTCTCTTAGCCACTCCTAACCGCAGCCATGAATTTACTAGTCCTCTACTTCTCTTAGTTGGGTTTTCTTACACCAAACAGATTTAGTTTCTAATTGCCTAGCTGATTCACAGTGAACTAAGGTGTTTCTACAGATAGGTATCATCAAGGTTAAAGAAATGATTTAAAACTATTTTTATGATTGTGGGTGTGGTGTTCCTGTTCTTTGCAGTGAGGATTCAATGTAAGAAAGGACCAAAATGTCGGCGTGTTAGGAATTCCTGGAACAGTGACCTTCTGAGGCTCCTGCAGTAGAAAAGACAAAGTAGCAGAGAAGGGTTCAGGTTGGAACTCACAGACAATGAGGAGCTGCTCTGATGTGCTTTAGGCACTGTTTCCTACACTGCTAGATTCACTGAAAGAATATCTGGTGGGGGCCAGTCCTAGGCATAGGCATGCCTGGCATAGTCCCTCCTTTTTGGAGGCCACAGCCAAAGGGTGAGACAGAGACTGTTGTATAATAAAGAAGTCAGTTGGCCTGGCTCCTGGGAGGGAGCCTCTAAACCCTTGGAATTTTCAGAGTGAAAGGAATGTCTTTGTTCTTCATGGTGGGTGCCTTGGACCGTGCTTGAATTTGCCCATGAGGTGACTCCTAATGAGCCTTTAAAATGTCCCAATGGGGACCGCCATGCTGGAGAGAACGACAAAGTGATGGGAGAGTTGAGGCTTTGAGCCAGGTGTTGTAAGTCCAGCGTCCCAACCTCCACCCACGGGAAGGGGTCTCAAGATTGAGTTTAATCACATGACCTGGGTTTTACTCAGTCAAGCCTATGTAACGAAACCTCATTAAAAGCTCTGTACATCTGAAGCTTCCAGGTTCGTGACACCCAGCGTTGTGCCGGGAGGAAGGTGCATTTGGAGGACAGAGAACATTTTTGTCTGGGGCCCTCTCAGACCTCACCCTATACACCTCCTCACTTGGCTCGTCCCAACGTGTATCCTCGATACTAAAATTAAAATCCTATGGCTAATGCTTTGCCAAAGTCTCTGCATCTTCCTAGCAAATTATAGAACTTGTGGAGCTCACGAGAACCCCCAGATTCGGAGCCAGTTGGTCAGAAGTGCAGGGGGGCTGAGAACCCCAGAGCCCACAGCTGGTGACCGAAGTGACGGGAGCCTGGCAGAGCACTCTGCTGCCAGCCTATGAATGCTGACCTAACTCTGGATAGTTCGTGCCACATTGCATGACACATACCTACACAGCAGAACTTGAGCACCCGACAGTCAATGTTGAGAGACGGGCCCACACCAAGTAACGTAAGGCAGCCCCTTCCCCAAGGACAAGGAGAGCTTTCTTGGCAACTGTCATGTGACATGACTCTTAGAATGTGCATTTTGTAGATTCTGAGAGTGAAGCTAAGGGGCGCCTGGGTGGCTCTGTCAGTAAAGCATCCGACTCGTGGTATTGACTCAGGTCATGATCTGGCGGCTGTGAGACTGAGCCCCACATCGGGCTCCGCAGGGATCTTCAGGCCTGCTTGGGATTCTCTCTTTCCCTTTCTCTCTCTCTCTCTCTCTCTCTCTCTGCCCTTCCCCTTCTCGTGCACGTGGTCTCTCTCTCTGAAATAAAGAAAGAGAAAGAAAGAAAGAAAGAAAAGAAAAGAAAAGAAAAGAAAAGAAAAGAAAAGAAAAAGACAGTAGAGATAAGATAATAAAATCACCCAACCAAAGATAAGTAAATCGATGTTTACGTTTTGGCCATGGTTTCTTCTCTACATCTTTGTATGGGTTTTTTACATGCTGAGGTAATACAGCATGTGCAGTTGCTTTTATTTTCAGTGAACGTGTCCTCAGCGTTATCTGTGGACATTAAAGGCTCATCACACATCTTCATTTCAATGGCTGCCCAAAAAGCTGTCATATAGACGCATTGCAGTTGACATAAAACCCTTTTCCTAATTTGGGCACTTACGTGACTTCTGGCTTTTAATCTAACACACAGTGCTAAGATGATCATCTTTACGTGTAAGTCTTTGTTCACATTTCTGATGGTTTCCTGAGGGTAAACTTTTTTTTTTTTTTGAATGTCTGGTCTTATTTATTAGACACTCTTAAAACTCTTCTTTTTGACTAGACTCAGACTTAGCGGTAGAAGCCTTCCATCTCTCGACGTTCTGTTCCTGGGCTTTTCTTTGGCTCTGTCCAGTCTCGTAGGCAGAAGGTGAGCCTATTCTGTGGCGTTTTTCTTCTTTTCCTTACCACACCATTCCTTCGGAGCGGGATGCCAGTCTTGTCGCGGGACATGGGAAGTAACAACAGGCTGTGTCCCGAGCAGGCTAGATTCCTTGCCTTCTTGGTTCCAGAAGTGCCCTGGTGGAGGCCATCTTCCTTAGACTGAAAATGTGCAATACTGCAAGCTGTTCGGGGCCACAAGTGATGAGGCACAATAGTATCAGTGAGTTGAAGCATATCCTTCTTTCCTTTTTTTCTTTTTTACAATAACTAACTTGAGAACACTCAGACTGGTATCCACAATGCCACCTCCAGATTGGCACTTTCTTTTTCCGGTCCTCCTTGGTCAATGACAGGAATACGCCTTAACAGGTGGATGGGGGCCGCAGGTCAGAACACCCTGCTTCATGGGAAAATCTTGTTTATCACCCCCCTCAATGATTTAGACCATGTAATCCTTCCATTTTTTATTCAGGGTGTCAGCAGCAGCTTCTCTGGACATACACTTCTCGTAAACAAATGCACAGTCTGTGGGGCACCTGGGTGGCTCAGTCACTTAAGTGTCCAACTTCGGTTCAGGCCATGATCTCGCGGTTCATGGGTTCGAGCCCCGCGTCAGGCTCTGTGCTGACAGCTCAGAGGCTGGAACCTGCTTTGGATTCTGTGCCACCCTCTCCTTCTGCCCCTCGCCCACTTGCTCTCTCTCTCTCTCTCTCAAAAATAAATAAACATTAAAAAAAAAAAAAAGCAAAGCCTGTATTCGCTGTTCACTTCAATGAGTTTCTGGCAGCCAGTGGTCGGGAAAGAGATGTTCAGCTTCCTCTGGAAGGAGGTGATCACCTCTGAGGCACCCGAAAAGAGAGTGATAAACTCTTGAAATGGAATTAGCAAGAAGAAAGGATTTGTTTTTACAACTCCTGGAACCTGATGCGAACTTGATTTATAGAACTCGGAATCTGCACCCCTGTCAGGTATGTGTGTGTGAGTGTGTCTGAGTTAAAACTCACTTGCCAAAGCTACCTAATTTACTTCGGAAAAAAAATGGAAATTTGATAGGCCCCAAAATGTGTGTTATTACTGTAAGACACATTTATTTGGCTACTTGTGAGGCCAGATGAATCCTTTTTCATATTTGCTAGGTACTGTATTTTTTTCTTTTGGAGAACTTTGTTCGAAGTATTCACTGGGATCTGACGTGTTTAACTGTTTGTTAAATATATCATATGTAGCGCACACACCACAGATTTTTACGCAAGACTGATGTTATGATAGGATGTTAACATTTTATGAAGTTATGTCGTTAACATTTTATGGCTTTTTTCCCAACTTTCATGTTTTACGTGTTTGAGCTTTGAGAATTATGGTTTATGAAAAAAGGTTTTTTAAAAATTTTCTTTGTTTTTTTTCTGTTTATGTTTGAGAAAGAGAGACGGAGCGCTAGTGGGGGAGGGGCAGAGAGAGAGAGGGAGACACAGAATCCGAAGCAGGTTGCAGGCTCTGGGCTGTCAGCACAAAGCCCGACCCGGGGCTCAAACCGGTGAACCGAGAGGTCATGACTTGAGCCATAGTCGGATGCCCACCCGCCTGAGTCACCCAGGCGCCCCTTAAATTTTCACTTGTGATTGTGTATTGCTCAGACTGCCCTTCCAGAAAGGACTTCCTGCCCAATGACTAGGAGCGTGCCTAGCTGACAAGCCTCTAGCTGTTAGTTCTTTCAAATTTTACCTCTGCTTCTGAGGGGAGGTTACACTCTGCAGGGCGGTCCTCAGCCACCAAGGAAGCGAGGCGGTCGTATAGGGACTTGGCCATTTCTGCCCAATGCAAGACCACTCTAACGGGCATTGTTGACTTAATGCAAGGGCCTGAAGGCAGTTTCTCCTCAGGAAAAGAGCCTGGTAGAGCCCCAGAGGAGCCACGCCATACAGGTCCCGGAAGCACGGATGCACACAGTACAGAGGCTACCTTGTGGCACAGGTGGAGACGTGCTGCTCACGGCTTCCTTCAAAAATGGACGTGCTGCCCAGTTACACACTATGATTAGTGGCCAGCCACCAGTTCCTAGCTCCTTCAGAGCCCTCCCTGGTTTGAGAATGAACGGAAGTGATTCTCATGCTCAGGGCAGTCCCTATGTGCATACTGAACAAGAAACCAGTTCCAGGCCCTAGGTGGGCCACACCATCTGGAACGGCGCTGATGGGACGTGTGCATCCCAGAGCTCCCGTGGGGCTTACCAACTTTTTCTCAGATCCACATTCCCTCCCCAGACCCACTTCCTCCCCCTTTCCTTTCATGGTATTGCTTACAAATAAGCCTTTTACGGTCGAACGCTGTTTCAGCGTCTGCTTCCTGGATAACCCAGTCTGTGACAGAGAGCTTCTGTTGTTTTAAGTGTAGGACGTTCCTCCCAATCTGATACTAAAGCAACGTTCCCATCTACTTTTATTTTTAGTGCAATTTTTTTATCCAGCAGCAGATTATTTTGGTGTGGTGTTGAGGATCTGACCTGATGTCATTTTTTTTTCCCCCTGTGGTAGGTGGCCTTGAGTATCTCTGTCTCCTGGCCTTCGTGCCCTTGTGTGATCCCCTCTCCTTGAGTGTGGGCTGGACTTGCTTGCTCAATACTAGGTTATAAGCAACTGTACATCTCATCTTGGGCTCCCGTTGGCTTTCTCTTGGATCACTGGCCATGAGGGGAGGAAGCAGCCATATTGGGAGCAGCTCTGTGGATAGAACCACCTGGTGTGGTCAGGAGCGAAGGCCCGCGGTCAGTAGCACCAGAGGAACTGAGACTCACTAGCCAACAACCTGAGAGGAACTGAAGCCTGACAACCACCACGTCACTGAGCTTGGAAGCAGGTCCTTTAGCCCCAGTTGAGTCTCGAGGATAAGTGCAGCCCTAGAGAACAGCTTGACCGCCACCTCATGAGACAACATAGCAAGAAGTGAAGCTGTTCCCTCTGACTGGAAGAAATGATGAGAGTGGGGCGCCTGGGTGGCTCAGTCAGTTAAGCGTCTGACTTCGGTGCATTTCATGATTTCGTGGTGTGTGGGTTCGAGCCCCACGTCAGGCTCTGTACTGACAGCTCGGATCCTGGAGCCTGCTTCAGATTCAGTGTCTCCCTCTCTCTTTGCCCCTCCCCTACTTGCATGTGCACACTCACTCTCACTCTCTCTCTCTCTCTCTCTCTCTCAAAAATAAACATAAAAAATTATTTAAAAAAAGGAAGAAATGATGAGTTACACACTTAGGGATTTCATCTGCTACATTTTGATGTAATTGGTTACGCAGTAATAGAAAACTAATACATTCCTAAAGAAACAGCTACCACTTGAAGCCTTATTTAATTATTTTTGCCTGTTTGCTTACTTGCTTAAAAGGCAAGAATCCAGACCTCAAAAGGTGGTTCTCCCATCCTTGACAAGCAGCTCCCATCTCTGCATCTCAGATGGTTATTTAAAATCTCATCTTCTCCCAACCAGAAGGATAGGGAAGGAAGACCAGAAGGATTACAAGCCAGTCCTTTAGGGAGCAACACTTGGAAATGGCACATACTGATTTTACTTAAGTCCCATTAGCTAGCAAGGCATGCTCCTGCCTCAGGACCTTTGCATTTGCTGTTCCTTCTGCCTGGACTCATAGATTACTGTATTGCCTCCTTCATGTCTTTACTCAGACATAACATTCTTAGTGAAGTCATCCATAAACACCCTACCTATTTTATTTTGTTTTATTTTATTTTAAAGTTTTATTTACTTATTTTGAGAGTGACAAAGGTGCGGGGTGAAGGGGCAGAGAGAGGGAGAGAGAGAGAGAATCCCAAGCAGGCTCTGTGCTAGATATGGAGAGCCTGATATGGAGTTTGAACCCATGAACCAGGAGATCTTGACCTGAGCTGAAACAAAGAGTTAGATGCTTAGCCGACTGAGCCTCCCAGGTGCCCAGTAAACACCCTGTTTTCTACTGCAAACCACCTCCCTTGGTCCACCTTTCCCATTTCTTCTATCTAATAGTGGTGTTTACTTTTTAATATATTGCAGAAATTGCTCATTAGTAGCGTGTATTACTTGGCTCTCTCATCACTGCCCCAGTAGAACGTCAGGCCCAGGAGGCCTGGATTGGTTCTATCCACAGCCAATTTTATTGGCTATTGCACCACAGTCTTAGAACAGTGTCTGGCAAATAGTAGGCACAAAATAAATATTTGTTGAACCATTTGTTGCATGAATCAAGAGAAATCTTTATAAGCCTAGTAATTATTGAGAGTTTAGAAGGTAATTCCCAGGAGAACTAAAAGGTTAGAAGTTGCTTCGGGAAACGGATCTGGGTATGGAGGGAGAGACAGGGGATGCTTTTCTTTATAAACCCTCTTATATTAGTTGACTGTTTGTATCATGGGCATGTATCACTGTGATAAAAATTCTAAACACTTTTAAATACGCCAACATGGCTGGAAAATCAGAGGATGCTAACAATGTAGGAAGGCTAGCCAACAACAATTTGCTTTACAGTAAATTGCTCTAAATCTGTTTTGAGAGCAAACTCTTGAGTCTGCTAATGGTTCATACAGATGGTACAACACAATAAACTTCTTTTTGGTGTTGGGTGTCATTTTAAATGGAACATCTCTTATCTACTGATGTGATCACGCTTCATGTTATTACGTTAAGTTCCCCATATTTTGCGGAGAGTAGAAAACATACAGGAAAGCCATCCTTAGAGGCTTTCTGTAAGACGTCATTTCTTGCCTTTTTTAATGTGGGCGGAGAAATAATACAAAAAAATTGGTCATGCACAGATAAGTGGCCCGTGTGAATGCTCGCTGATTTGAAGAGGGAAGTCGGGAAGAAAGGATGCAAGGAACAAAAATAATTTTGTCTAAGGCTGCAAGGGACATATATTCAAACAATGGCTTTTTCAGGGTCCTCAGGCTTGTTTCTGTTCATTGTTTGCTGAGCCTTGGAGAGGGCTGAATCCCACCATGGCAGACTGCCATCTTTCAGAAGCAAAGAGCTGTTTACATTCAAGGCACATGATAAGTACAATGCGAAGTCAAAAACAGTGTGAGTTCTATTATGGCTGATGAGTCCATTGCACACTGTTACAACCAATATCTTCCTTGTGCTAAAAATAGTGGGAAGTCACAGGACCTCAAGCAGCATGATCCATCAGTACTCTACTCTTTCACAAGACTGCCAACAAAGGCTGCCTTCTAATTTCCCAGAAACATAAAAGGGCCACTTATTCACTTCGGCGTCCTCCAAAATATGTAGTTTATCTGAGCCGGGAGGGAACCTTTCAGAAAATGAGGCGCAGAGAACACGCGGCTTCTAAGAAAGCATCTCCGTCTTCTTGGTAGCTTCCTTTTCTTGGCAGGATGCTTGATACGAACATCCTAAAAGTCCACTGGTTGCCATTTTATTGGTCTCGCCAACTGCTTCCTTAATCGTGGTAACCGTGGGATCGATGCAGATATTGACGCGCTGCCCCCCCCCCCCCCCCCCCCGGCAGCCTAAATAAGTAAATAAAGTGAATCTGCCTTTTGGGGGGAACAGGAGTGGAAGGGAGTGGTAAACTGAATCCCAGGTCATGTCATTACGAAGTCAATAGCCCTTCTTGTTGACTGGGAGAAAACAAACCGCTTTCCCTTCTTTTGAAAGCCTGGAAGAATTTGCATGGCGGTAATCCTAAATCCAGAGGCAATCCATTAAGAACTCAGCATTACCAATCCTGAGACTCAACTGATAAGCACATTCTCCCCCTCCCCCACCCGCACAACACACGCATTAATCCTCTTAAAGACTGTGCTTAGTAATGAAAGGGTGTGATGAAAGAGGCCCCCCTTTTTATTACAACCACATAAACTGCTTGTGTCAATGTTTCATTAACAAACGGCTGGACCAGTATTTAATATCCCTGGCCTCCCTCCTCCTGGCCCCCTTGGTCCTGGGCTCCTGGTACAGCATGACCAAATGTGTGATTTACACATGTTTCAGAGAAACATTCCCACACTTGAATGCTGTTCCATGACAAAAGGAGGGGAGGGGCTGAAAGAGAGGTGTTGAACCTATTGTAGACATTTTAATTTACAATTCTCCCTTTTTATGGGCTTTAAAAGATGAATGACTTCCACCCACTGACCAGTTTGTTTCATTTCTCGGTGTTCTCTCTCAGTGCTGGCCTCGTATAAGGGCCCTTGGTCAGATAACTTGAAGCTAGTCTTTTCTGGAGACAAAGTTACATTGTCTGATGCTCCAAGAAAAAGCAAGAAGGAATTCTGATGTGTGTGCTCTGTGCAATGAGCTCTCTTCTGAACTCCAGAGAAGGCAAAATAGAGGACTTACCTTAACTTTGAATATGCTAGTGGGTGCCAGAGAGCTTGTGGAAATAATCCAGCCTCTGTTTTTTTCTTCACAGCTGTCCAGTCACAATTTGATATTTAATTTTTTTTTTTTTTTTTTTTTTTTTTTTTTTTTTTTTTTTTTTTTTTAGCGAATCTAGTATATCTTAACAGGATGCCTGTGTTATCTGATTTTTAGAATATGACATTTTGGTATAAAAAATGAATTTTCCTTTCAGACAAGCACTATGTCTGTGGTACCCACTGAACTGGTCAGCGTCCAGTAACCGGATATAGGGATGCAACTTGAAGATACAGAATCAGTCTCTTAATTTTTTTTTTTTTTACTGTGTATTTATTTTTGAGAGAGAGAGAGAGCGTGCGCGCGCGCGCGAGCGAGCAGGGGAGGGGCAGAGAGAGAGGGAAACAGAGACTCTGAAGCAGGATCCAGGCTCTGAGCTGTCAGCACAGAGTCTGACGTGGGGCTCGAACCCACGAACTGTGAGATCATGACCTGAGATGAAGTCGGATGCTTAACCGACTAAGCCACCCAGGTGCCCCCAGAATCAGTCTCTTAAAGGTCTAGGTTAAGTGAAATCGTGATAAAGTAGAACATTGAGACAGGTGCTACTTGGCTAAATCCCTATAAAATACATTTGCGTTGCCTTCCAAAAAAACTTTGAAAAATTCATACGTAAGAAAACCAGATACAAAGGTAGCCTCTTTCTATACGAATGTTTTTGCCCTGTGTCAGCCTTTTAATATCAGTTTACCCTGAGCATCTGGCCACAGCTGGGGTCACTCAGTTAGAGGTAGAGCCCCAATGGGGTCAGCGTGTATCTTTGTGCTTCTCACTGCAACCGTGGTCTGGTTTCAAAGTGAATAGATTCATTTAGATCAACAATGCCCTGGAGGATAAATACTTAAAATGTATTCAACCTTAGAAGAGCTGAAAACATCAATACCCTCATAAAGCCACTTTGATTTGTATTGACTACGTTGTGCTGCTAATTCATATACATCATTGTTTACTTCACAGAGCTTTTAACATGACTTTTGATTTATAGAAATGGTGATTCAATTTCTGCCAAGAAGTGGTAAGCTCAGACCTCCCCCAGATTCTTACTTTCTCTCCGATGGGATAACATTGAAAGAGGAACTCTCTTGTCACAGCATAAATAAATTGCTGTACTACAGTCTAGGGGCACTTAAAAAAAAAAAAAAACACCAAAAAACCCTTCTGTAGGAACAGGTAATAGCAAAATAGATTGTCCAAATAAGGGCATTCACTTATCCAAGCATATCATTAATGTGTTCACAGCAAAACCATTGACTTACAGTGGGACAAAGTCTATGAGCTAGATGTAGTTCCCAGTCAGAAAATCTTGGGTTAGGCAAAAGAGAGAATTCTCCAGACGTGGACATGTTCCATCGCTTGTCCTGTGCCAAGCGCCGAGAGGCTTTTATTTACAGGAATCACTTGGGCACATTGCAAAGCTCTGTAAGTAGCACCCAGTTCCGTGCAAAAGATGCAGCCTGCATTTGGTAAGAGTTTTCGTTTTGTTTGTTTGATGCTACCTCATATGGAGACTCTAAAAACTCTCTTCTCGAAGTTCATTTATTCCTCAGCCATCAAGATAAATGGCTTCAAACCAAACAAAATGGGCTTAAGTGGCCAGAACTGGATGTGGCTTTGTTTACTGGTTAGTTTCCAGATGTAAATGGGAGTGAAATATTTCAGATTTTCTTGTGTTACAATCTTAGCAGAACAAAGGTGTGGGTTTTATCAGGACTGACGTTCGTTGCTCTAGAAGTGGCGTGGAAATAATATTTAAGCAGGCACGGAATTCAGACTAACAGGGGACAAAATGGTGATGGATAAGGAGGGGCCTGAACCCAACCTATCTGTGGCTCAGGAAAAATTCCAGTTCTGATGGAGATAAAGTTAGAAAGCCCCGAGACAGCCCAGACTCGTCAGCGTCTCACAGTTAATTAAAGAAGTGAGAGAAGGCATCAAGGCTTTTGCTGCCTTCTGCCTGAATAATTCACCGCCCGTATCCATTATTAAAACCCGTTACTTCACCACAATGAATCCCAGCTCGAGATGGATTGGCCTCAGAACCAAGAGATAAATTGTAACAAGGCCTACAGCTATATTAATAAATTGAAATGAACATTTATTTGCTCATCTAATTAGAACTGTAGTTTTTCCAAATAGTGTAGTAATGCATTACCTTGACAGGCAGCACTACGTACCTTTTGTGAGATAAAATGAACAGGAGGGCTTTGCCCCAGATTTGGGGTTTCTCTGCATAAAAAGTTCTTTGGTCTCTGCTGTTCTTTTAAGCCATTCATTGCAGCACTGTGCCCTGCCGATCCTATCTCGCCAGGATTGATGGGAGCTTAGCTTTTGAGGTACTTCGTCAGAGGGCTGCAAAGAATTGTGCCTAGAGAACGTGAATTCTTCTTTTGTCCTGTGTCTCTTTTTCAAGTGTTGCAAGGAGGAAAAAGAGATGAGTTGAAAGATTTTCCCCACCCCTCCCCATCTCTATTTCCCTTCATTAAGAGTACAAAGCGTTATAGCTCAGAGGTCCAAAGGACCTGTGCTTGGCGGCTGATTCCTGACTCGGGCGCTAACTTATGCCCAACCTCACTTTCTTCCTATGAAAAATGACGATAATAGAGAATGTCTGCAAAGTGCGAAAACCATAGTAGGTATCGAACCAGTGGGAAGTGCTGTTATTATTCAGCAATTCTTGCCCTTCCTTGTTTGCAAATTAGATTGGAAAGTCGTTTTGTCCCATTTGCATGCAGGGGGGTTTTTACAGAGCATAGCCAGCTCTCAATTTCCGAAGGACAGAAATGAATATCGCAGGATATTGACATAAAACATTTTCGTTATGAATGCATAAGTCCTGTCTCCTCCAAGTAGATTCTAAAATCTCAGATGACAAGAGTTTATGTCTTCTCCCTTTCCTGGCAGAGGGCCTCAGACATAGCGGATGCTCAATAATATACATATATTTTTACCGTCATGATGAATGTGGTGATTACGTAAGGTCCTGTGAAATCAACACCCCTGTGCTACGGACCTATGCTACGACACTGAGGCACAGTGAGGCTACCTACCGTCAGCCCCTTTCTTGAGTTGACACAGTCAGATTCAAATTCATGCTTCTCCAGATTTCAGCCATGTGGTCCTGTGAGAAAGAATGTACTCTTTCTTAAAATGAGCGGAAATTATACACACCAAATATTCATCTTAAATTTGAAGTCTGATCGGATGAGCACTTTTCATTTGATAAAATGGGAAATTTTTAGAAAATAAGTTCTGGGTTGCCAGAGTGAGCATCGGGTGGGTGTCTTAAAATGCTCTTGTCCCTGCAATTAACATAGGAAATTGGTGGTGATTTCTTCTCTGGCAGGTTCTGGCCAGAGCCACACCATTATAAGCAAAATGTTAGACTTAGTCTCTTAATCAACAAAAAGCAAAGAGAAGCGGGATACAGTTTAGACCCCTCCTTCCATAATTTCTTATGATAGGTACTCCTTTTGCTGTCTAAAGACAAGATACATTGGAACCACATTAGTCTTACAGGTTTTAGTAACTCTTTTTCTGTTTAAAACTAATGCACATTTAAGGTAAAAAGTCCATTCAATACAGAAGCTTACAAAGTAAAAGGTGAGAGTCCTACATTCCTCATACAAGGACAATCACTTCTCTCTCTAGTTATAGACATTTTTAGTAACTGCTTGTATATGCTTCCAGAATCTTACATGCTTGTACAACTGTACGTATATGGTTTCTGATTTGTCCTGTGTTACAGAAATGAATTTGAAGTCTACCAATTTTGTAATGTTTCAAAACTGAATGTTCTATCTTGACTGTATTCCCATATGGATCTAGATCCTCTTTTTTTAAGGATTGCATAGGTGTTTGGTGACATAGATGTACTATGTGTTCCGTAAATTGCTTGCAGTTTTTTGGTATTATAAATAATGTTCAGTAAATAACCTTGTAACAATGTATTTGTCCACGCATTTGAGTCGAAAGATAAGGCCAAATTTTCCTCTGGTATGTAGATTTTAAAAAGTTTTTTTTTCACTATTTAATAGGATGCTTCTATAAATCAAGGAATACAGTTAAAACCTGGTCAAGTTGCAGAAAAATTGTTCTTTTTAAAGAATGAGTTATGAAGTATATACATTGTATATACAATGGTACTTAGGCTGTTTGACAAATGGAGAGTTCGTTCATTGATTAGAGTAGTAGCAATATGCCCCTTTCAAAACAAAAGGAAATGTCCCAGGATGCCTGGTCTGAACTCAGTCAATGCAACAGAATCTCCAGAAACAGAATTTCAGATTCCAATTAAAGACTAAACATTGAGACCTTTCCACTGTCCTAAATTTCTTTAAAAGATTTTTTTGGGTTTTGTTTTTCCTGATTGAGCCTGCTAAAGGACATTGCAACACCACAAACTTTGCCCTAGTGGAAGAACAAAATACTATATACTGCCATCTTATTAAAGTTATGTAAAAGAAGAAGAAGAAGAAGAAGAAGAAGAAGAAGAAGAAGAAGAAGAAGAAGAAAAAGAAAGAAGAAAGAAAGAAAGAAAGAAAGAAAGAAAGAAAGAAAGAAAGAAAGAAAGAGTGAAGCCTTGAGGAATTTAAGATTGCTTTGGTCCGCTTTTTAAGACCTGATTGTCAGAAGAGGAAAAGAAGAGGAAAGAGAAGGTATAGTCCTTGGTCTGTAAGAGTTTCCATTCGAGATAGAGGAGAAATTGGATTTTCAACCCTACAAGGGAGAAAATGCCAGTTCTTCCCACCTTCCAGGATAGTAGAAGCCAAGGCTTATACCAGAGCTTATGATGGCCCAGATTAAAGATCTTACGGTGAGGAGTGGCTGTATGCCTAAATTCTCTCTAATAGGTTAATTGCAGAAATAACACGTGCAACTTCCAGCGTATGCTTTTAAAGAGAAGAAAGGGCCCTCTCCTTCCCTCTTTTCCCCTTGCTGTCAGGGTGGTGGAGAGTCATCTTGGGTAATTGCGACAAAGACAATACCTTGTGGGTTCAGAAGTCCTGAGAGAGAAAGGCATCATGGAACCACATACCTTACAGCTTATCCTGCTTACCCTCAGACTGTTACAGGAGAGAGAACTAAGCTTCTGTCTTTTTTTTTTGAACTTTTTTTTTTAATGTTTACTTATCTTTTGAGAGACAGAGGGAGACAGAAGTGTGAGCAGAGGAGGGGCAGACAGAGAGGGAGTCACAGAATCTGAAGCAGGCTCCGGGCTCTGAGCTGTCAACACAGAGCCTGACACAGGGCTCAAACTCACAGACCTCGAGACCATGACCTGAGCCGAAGTCGAACGTTTAACCGACTGAGCCACCCAGGCGCCCCCTAAGCTTCTGTATTTTTTTAATTTTACATTGAAATTTTGGTTTCTGTTCTAGCAAACAGATATCGTAACTAATGAAAGACTGTACATTTTGGAATTCTCAAACAACCTCGGTTGCTGGTCTTGGGCAAAAGCACCTCTCTTAGCAGTGGTGAATTTTCTTCCACATCTGGGTAGACTGGCTGTCTCCGGAGACAGTTCATCTGTCCATTAGAGCTTTGCTAAAAGCGGCAAGAAGGGCTTAGCATATGCCAACATTCTGTGTCACATAGGAGTCCGTAGACTGCTTTTCAAGAGTCTGAAAAGGGGGCGCCTGGGTGGCGCAGTCGGTTAAGCGTCCGACTTCAGCCAGGTCACGATCTCGCGGTCCGTGAGTTCGAGCCCCGCGTCAGGCTCTGGGCTGATGGCTCGGAGCCTGGAGCCTGTTTCCGATTCTGTGTCTCCCTCTCTCTCTGCCCCTCCCCCGTTCATGCTCTGTCTCTCTCTGTCCCAAAAATAAATAAAAAACGTTGAAGAGTCTGAAAAGAAGTGTTTTGCCCTGTGTTGATATGGATCAACTAGCCAGCCCTACTTGTATTACAGCCTTCACTAGTCCCCTGCTTCCATTAACCAAGTATTTTAGGTTCTATTTAGGTTCTGTTACTTGAAGCCTCTTTGCCTCTTCACGCCCCCTACCCATTCTGACGCCATATTCTATTTTAGTTAGGAATTACATTTGGCTATGCACATCAAAGACCCAGAAATTCCAGGCGTGACCACTGTGAAGGAGGAGGGAGGGATCCTCAAGTGAAGAGAGGTCCAGAGGACCATAATTGCTGGCTCTCAGAACCTCTTCGTTTCTTCCTTCTGCAAAACGGCTCATTGGTTCCAGCTACTGCAGAAGAACACAGCCACAACAGAATGTGTGCCTCCCAGCTGCTTCTGTCCTATTTTGAGAAGCTTTGAGTAACTTCCTTTTATATCTACCAGTGGCCAGATGTGTGCTATGTAGCCGTCGGTAACTGCGAAGAGGCTGAGACTGTGGCTTTTTAATCTGGGCACAGAGCCACTTAAGAAAGTCAAAACAGTAGATTGTTTTATTTTACACAGGTCATGATCCGTTCTAAGATTTTGACATTTCCAGCATTTATTCCAGTGGAAGATTTGTGTGTTCTTTCAGTCCAAAACCAAATCATAAGAAAACAAACCCTTTGTATCTCCTTAAGTACATGTTGAACTATTAAGTGTCACCTAAATAAATGTTTTCATCAATAGAGTCCCTCATTTGTGTATCTTTGCGAAGAAATGCTAAAAAGGTGTATTGCCCGGGTGGTACAACTCTTGATTATTTTTTATTATTATTTCAGAAATAATCGTGCAGTCGATGCCTGATAACCCTTTACTGGAGGGAGAGAGGCTTCTTTTTGACCTGAAAGTAGAGGATCTTGTGGGCTTAAAGAAGCCTTTCAAAACCGCTTTCTGAAAAGAGAGAAAAGAGGAAGGAAGGAAAGAAAAAAGGAAAATGAAGGAAAGCATGAGGCCAAGTGCCATGAGTGGGTTACATGAGCTAATCACATTCTTTCTCCCTGAAACCCTACAAGCTGCAGTGGAGAATTTCAATAAAACGTGCTATGTAGTGATGTTCTCTGGTCACTATCATTTTTCTCTTTCTGGGAATTCAATTTGTCCCTATTATGCCAAGGTCACGGATTGAGGAATCTTAGTTGCCATCAGGGCTCTGCCTTTGAAGCAAAGGGTCAGTGCATTAGTACAAAAGGGAATTAATCCAGTGTGCTCGCTCACCAAACGGTGGTTAATTCATTTAAAAAGAATGACCAGGGCTCCTATTCTGGGTTTCCATCTGGACAATCAGAAGCCTCCCTTCTCCCAAACAAGAACTTCATTAATGAATATTCAACGGAAAGTATTACTTCATTGTCAGCTCTAATTGCTAGTTTTACCTTATTAGTAGAAGCTTTTCTGTGGCTGAGCCTGACATACATTTGTTTGCACACTGTTATTAGTCAAGACTCAGTGAAGTCTTGTAATTAACACCTCCACATTATCTCATGCAGGGAAAGCAAAGACAAAACCAGATGACTCACTTTGTTTTAGCTTTGCTCTTGTTTTCTGATATAGAAACACTTAAGGAGAAGTGTAAGCTCATCAGAATGCCATATGGAGCCAACAGAAACCGTAAAGGGGTTTTCAGGAAGCAGTGCATCGAAGTTCATTAAGTGAACAACACTACAGTCAAAATGCTGATTTAAAACTCTACCTGGCATTAATGAATTGCACAGGTACATTACCCGAATCACACTCAGCAACCATTCCAGGTCACTGATGAAGGATCCACAGTTCCCAAGAAGCAGGGGAGATAACATATTCTCTGTAAACATGATGAAGTTAATGATTCACATGATAATTAAATAGCTTTCAGAAATCTTATCAGTTTACAGATAAAGCAGTCCAAGGCAATTACTATATTTTAATCACGCCTATCATTGAAAACCGGATGGCTAAGAACTGGCTGCCAGCAGCTGGTAGTTGATATTTCCATGGAAAATGAGGGCAGGGGATGGAGAGAGGACCCACAGTTGACATTTCAGCTTCGTATTTGAAAGGAGATCTTTTCCTCGATGCCTTTGTTAAAAAGGTAGAACTTGTCACAGTTTAAAAGAAAAACATTGCTTATTTCCTGTTTGCGAAAAAAATTTTTCGTAAGGCCATAAAAACAAAGCCAAAAGCAGCTACAATAGGAAAGAGGAATAATATGTATGCAAGGGCAGAACAACCTCTCAATTAGCAAGGATTCCCAAAGCGAGGAAGAATCTGGCTATTAAATTAAAATCATTATTATACACAACTTGTCCTACCTGCATGGTCAGACAGCAAATCTTGTTTATAAATGGAAACACGCCAAAAAATTTAATGGACTCCCGTCTACTTAATTTCCAATATTACACAAGTATCCGTGAGGGAAAAAAAAAAAGTAAAAAGTGCCCAATTTATAGTACGCAAAGCAATGTACAGATTCATTGCAAGCCCTATCAGAATTCCAATAGTGTTTTTCATAGAAGTAGCACAAAAGTCCTAAAACTTGTGTGGAACCACGAAAGAGCCAAAGAGCCAAAGCCAGGGTGTTGGGAAAATTGGACCCCTTTCTTACCCCACACACAAAAATTAGCTCAAAATGCATTAAAGACTTGAATGTAAGACCTGAAACCATAAAACCTCTGGGGGTAAATAGAGGCGGTAAGCTCCTAGACACAGATCTTAGTGATGGTGTTTTGGATATGATACCAAAAACAAAGGCAACAAAAGTAAAAATAAATATGACTATATCAAACTAAAATGCTTCTGCACAGCAAAGGGAATCGTCAACAAAATGAAATTATCTAAATGGGAGAAAAGGTTTGCAAATCATACATCTGATAAGGGTCTAAAATCCAAAATATATAAAGAACTCATACAACTCCGTGGCAAAAAAAAAAAAAAAAAAAAGTCTCATTAAAAATGCACAGAGGACCTACATGGATATTTCCCCAAAGAAGTCATACTTCCCCAAAGAAGCAACAGCTACAGGAAAAGATGCTCAGCATCACTAATCATCAGGGAAATGCAAATCAAAACCACAAGTGACAAATGTTACCAAGGATGTAGAGAAAAGGAAACATGCGTGTACTGTTGGTAAGAGTGGAACCTGGTGCCACCACTATGGAAAACAGTATGGAGGTTCATCAAAACAACTAAAAATAAAACCAGCATATAATTCAGCAATTACATTTCCGGGTATTTGTCCAAAAAATATGAAAACACCGACTCAAAACCATATAGATGCACCCCTATGTTCACTGAAGCATTATTTACAATAGCCAAAGTATGGAAACTGCCTAAGGATCCACCAACAGATGAATGGATAAAGAAACTGTGCTTTATATATATTTATGATGGAATATTATTAAGCTATACAAAGAAGGAAATCTTGCCATTTGTGACACCATGGTGGTCCTTGAGGGCATTATGCTAAGTGAAATAAATCAGTCCAAGAGAGACAAATGCCGTATGATTTCCCTTACGTGTGGAATCTTAAAACAACGATAACAAAACCGAGCTCACTGATAGAACAGATTGGTGGTTGCCAGAAGTGGTTGTTGGGGGGGATGGGTAATAGGTGAAGGGGGTCAAAAGGTACAAACATCCAATTATAAAATAAGTCAAGGGGGTATAATATACAACATGACAGCTATAGTTGATAATACCGTACCATATATTTGAAAGTTACTAAGGGAATAAATCGTAAAAGTTCTCATCGCAAGAAAAGCAAATTTTGTAACATCGTATGGGGACTGATGTTCACTAGACTTAACAGGGTAATCATTTCTCAGTATATACAAATATCACACTATTACACTCTATGCTTGAAACTAATATACTGTATGTCCATTATAGCGCAGTGGAAAAAACCCAGAATGGGGGCACTGGGGTGGCTCAGTCGGTCATGATTTCATGGTGTGTGGGTCTGTGCCCCACATCTGGCTCTGCACTGGTGGCATGGAGCCTACTTGGGATTGTCCCTTTCTCTCTGACCCTCCTTCACTTGTGCGCTCACCTACGCACGTTCACTAAATAAATTAAATAAATAAATAAATAAATAAATAAATAAATAAATAAATAAACTTAAAAACAGAAAACAGTGTCCACAAGTTGCCTGCCCTCTCTGGAAACCTTGCTACTGGGCTTCCAACTGACTACACCATGAGGAAGAGAGAGGCCTTTTCATGCGTACATCTTATTTTATTTTATTTCAGTTTATTATTTTGAGAGAGAGAGAGAGAGTGCACATGTGTGGGGAAAGGGCAGAGAGACAGAGGGAGAGAGAATCCCAAGCAAGGTCTGTGACCAGCACAGAGCCCACGCCAGGCTCAGACCCACAAACCCTGAGATCATGACCTGAGCCGAAGTCGGATCCTTAACCCGCTGAGCCACCCGGGCGCCCCATTTTACATCGTCACTCATATATATCAGCCGGGTCACTCTTCCGTGCAATGCTGGTTGTTCATGCCCGCACACAGACTGATGTAAATGACTGAGTCACGGAAGTTACTGCGTCCTGGTGACCTGGGAAAATTATTTAAACATGGCCCCAGCATCACTGATATCTCAGAGGTGCTATCCCAACTCCAGTAGTTAAGCTTCTGTTGAAACAAGAAGTCGGGGCAGCCGGGGCTGTGGCTGTCTGTGTTTTCCTCCGCCTAAAAATACGACCATGAAAACATTTTCCATGTTCATGCCCCTGTGCATGTTTTGGCAAGAGATGCCAATGTTGCCCCTCCCCATGCCCTGCTGGCCCTGAGTCGAAGTTTCTGCATATCTATTGCACTAGAGGAGCGCAGTCTGAAAATAGAAACACGGACTGCTTTGTCGCCACTGAATGGGAAGGCTAATAATAGCATTGCTTCATTGTTTGGCACGGACTCAAGGCTACCCTGGCCAAGGAGCAGCACACCGCGCAGTAACCAAATCATAAAATTTCTCCAGGGAACGGTGCAGCTTTTCAGAACATGTTTTATGTTCTGGGATTGCTTGGGAAGGAAATAGTTGCAAAGTTCTTTTGACTTAAATGTGGTTTGTTTCCAATTTGGAGGCACGGGGGCGGAGGTGGGGGTGGGGGTGGGGAGGGGAGGGGAGGGCTGGAGAGCCGAGCTAGCAGGTCAATTGCAGAAGGGACGACAAAATGTCATTAAGGAGTTCCTGACAGGTGGCGAGGAGGCTGTGGCCTGAGGCCTGGCGGGAGTCTGTCGCTGTCAGGTTCCCAGCGCAGGCTCGGGATCTACTCTCACACTCCTATTATGTTTATTTCTGTTGAACTTAAAGGGTGACCTTTTCAAAACTGCAGTGCATTGTTGACCCACATGCATTTTTGAGACCTAATTTCCCTGAATGCCTTCCTTGTTCCTGCAGAAGAGAACTCTGTTCACGAAAATAGGAAGAGGCTGAGGACAAATAAAGAGCGTTGCAATGGAAATCCTTCAGCCCTTGAATTCTGCCTGCTATTAATAATTTAGAAGTGTTTTTAATGCCCTGATATGGAAGGAAGGTTTTTTGACACCAAAGGCATCTAAATATTAATTTCAGAGGAATTGGTTGTTACAAGCAGTTAACATCCATTTTGTTAGTTGACCTCCCAAGGAAGGTTAATGCACTGAAATCTGGTCATTAAGTATAGTAACAAATGTTTTTTCAGGGAGGTTATTACTATCATAAACTCTAATCCATGGTTCACAGGCAGCAGTCTCTAGTGCAGTGCTCTGAGTAATGAAGAATTAACTATTTCTGAGCAGTTAATAAAGATTTTTCCCCCCCACCAATCAACATACTCTACATGATCCTTATAATTACTGGAAGCATTAAGCTCTGGCTAGGAGTGCCCACATGTCAGACCAGAATTCCACTCTGAGTAAATGACAAATGGCAAACCTAATCCCATTTCACTTAGTTTTTTTTTTTTTTTTTTTTTCCTAACATGTTCACTGAAATAAGAAATAATGGAATTGGTAAGTATTAGAAAAAGATGGTCCAGTACGAAGCATTTCCTAAATGAGTATTGATGAGGTCTTTAGTCATATTTTATTGTGATGGAATATTTTATACTCTGGTTTAGTTCTTGCTAGAATCGACAAGTTAATTGGCTATAAACGGGCTTTTTTTTTTTTTTTGCTTGCTGCTTGCTTGTTTTATTTTGTTTGTCTTTTATTAAAAGGCGGATTCACCCACAACACAGGAGATAGAGACTTGCGTGACAAACCCTAACATCCGCTTCATAAACAATAAGAGGGAAAAGGTATAGCCTAACCTTTCTGAAAAGCCTCGGGGCGGGCGTGTTTTGCTTTTCAATGGAAAGGTCCGTCCAGAATTAATTAAAGTCGCTTTCCCGCTGAGGACCAAGCATTTGGCTCTACTTTGAAGGCTCCAAGAAAGTTGCTCACGTGGATTTCTTAGGGACCCCAAATTTAAAGCAGCATAGCCAGAGCAATGCGAACAGCAAATACACTGAGGCCCTGCCTCTGAAGACACAGGCCAGAGTTGACAGCATAAAATACTTTCCCCCCAGGGCACTCATCAGTCACTCAAGTGGGATCAGCCTTCACACTTACATATACCCTACACACCCTCATTTTTATTTTTATTTTTATTTTGAGGTTTTTATTTATGTTTTACATTTATTTATTTTTGAGAGACAGAGCACAAGTCGGGGAGGGGCAGAGATAGAAGGAGACAGAGCATCCAAAGCAGGCTCCAGGCTTCGAGCCGTCAGCAGAGAGCTCGACGCGGTGCTCGGGCTCACACACCGCGAGATCATGACCTGAGCCGAAGTCAGACGCTTAACCGACTGAGCCACCCAGGCGCCCCAAGTTTTTTATTTATTTTGAGAGAGAGAACCAGCAGGGGAGAGGCAGAGAGAGAGGGTAACAGAGGCTCCAAAGCGGGCTCTGAGCTGACAGCACAGAGTCTGATGCGGGGTTCGAACTCAGTACCGTGAGATCATGACCTGAACCAAAGTTGGGTGCCTAACCTGAGCCACCCCGGTGCCCCTTCATTTTTATTTTTAACTTAAGCTAAGTCCTGTGTTTGGGGACAGATGCCTCCTGTATTGAACAGTGAGGAGGGAGAGAAACTATACTTAGTCAAAATAAAAGGGACATTGTCTTACAGAAAAGAAAACGTATTTTGGAAAGGTTTGCATTACACATGGGAGGTTTGAAAGGGGGGTCACGTACACTGACACAATTCACCATCTGAAGCCTCTTTTGTGGAAGACCCGACACCGTGTAGTTCCCTAAATAGCAAGTAGGGCTGGGTTATCTGTGCGGGTTGTGATTTGTAAGAGCATTTTGCATTTTTTTGAGAACTCTACTTGCTTGAAGATAACTACAGTAATGTCCCGTTCCTAGTGAAGGTGAAGTGACTTGGCCTCTTTAAAGCCTCAGTGTCCCCCTCTGTAAAACGGTATTATAATGTGTACTGAGGGGAAAACGAGCGACGATATAGATACCTGGGAAACAGAAGGGCCTAAGACATAGCAGTATGAATTTGCTTCACGCTGTGTCCATTGCTTTACGTATTTTACATTTTATAAAAGCGTCTGGATTCCTAAAACACCCCCCACAAAACCGTTTTGGGTTTCAAATCGGGATCCAGGGAGTAATACCTTGTGAGGCCGACTTCTGAGAACTCGGGAGCCCGGCTCATCCATCACAGCCCCAACCTTGGACTCACAGCCTTTCCCCGGTTACCTCAGCCAGACATCAACTTTCCAACCTCTGTGTTCTCATTTTCCTAGTACTTTCCTAGTAGCGTTCTTCACACCCAGCCTCTGCTTGGAGTTATTTATAGACCATCTTGGATCTGTATTCTCAGCACTTAGTGCAGTGCCTCAAACCAGAGGAATAAAAGGGGTTTGTGAATTTCACGGACTCTCTCCTGTGGCAGTTTTTCTGCCTAACCCATGGCGGCTGCGCGAATGAATGAACCATGGTGGAGGTCATCTGTTCTTTCTTTCTTCTTTTGCAGCGTATCCTCCCTCCTACTTTTTTTTTTTTTTTTCACTTCTAAATTGAGTCTCTAAAAGTTTGCCCTGCCCCCTCCCCGCAGTATCTCATGGTCGATCACTTGGCTGGATGGTGTTTCTAAGCTGGGTGTTTGCAGAGCAGGGGTTTCCTGCACTTTGACAAGGTTTCTCCAGTGAATATGGTAAACAGGAAGCTGCAGATTGAGAGTCTGTAAAGACAATCAGAGTTGTCTTTTGAAGTCACCGGTTTCCCCCATAGCCTTACTGCCGGCTCCCTTGTTCTTCATAGAAATCACGGAACAGGAAGGTTGACATTCCAGGATTACTAGTGATTTGCCATGTTGACCTTTGACATGCTCTTCAACCTCTTTGGACGTTAGTTTTCTCATCAATAATAATAACTTAGCCTATTCTCACTGCTTCATGGGCTTGCTTGCTAGGCGAGTCACGTGATGGGGTATGCAAAGAACTCAGTCAAGAGAAAAGCCTAGTAGTGAAAATGCAACTCCTAGAACTAGATATTAAAAGAGGGTCAGGGGCGCCTGGTGACTCGGTCGGTTGAATGTCTGACTCTTGATCTCGGCTCAGGTCACGATCTCCTGATTCATGAGTTCGAGCCTCATGTCAGGCTCTGTCCGTGCTGACACTGCAGAGCCTGTTTGGGATTCTCTCTCTCTCCTCTCTGTCTGCCTTTCCCTCATTCTCTCTCTCACTCAAAATAAATAAACATTAAAAATATAAAAGAGGGTTAGATAAGCTGCTTGACTTACTTTTTCTTAGTGATGAATGTGGTCTGAATCAATATATTAATAATCAGCAGAATTAGATTCACTTAAAAACAAAATATTATTAAAAGCAGATAGGAACCAAGGAAGGAAGGCTTGATGCATTGTTATAATAGAGTACGAATATTGCTAGAGTCACCGTCGTAACGCTCTGTGCCCTCCACCCTCGCCATGAAAATCCCTTACATTTGAAACGCTCTCCAATCCCCATGGTTTTCCTGGTTGGCTCAGTGGTGGAAACGGGGGCTGTCAGTTGAATACCTGCCCCTTCTCTCAGCACGTGCACTCGGTCATTATTTAACAGTGGGCAAATGGACTCAGGGACTTTCGGCAATTCCCGAACATACATAATTTCCATTCTCACCACCAGTTTCGGCCAAGCCTATTGTGAAGTGGAGCAAACGAATTGAAGTACAGGGTTGACACTACACTGAGTACCGGTACTTTCCTGCTCCAGAGGAAGAGGAGTGTAAATGCCTGAAAACACACAGTTGAGAGAATAATTGAGATCGGGTTCAATGTCTTCATCCTCCGAGAATACGTGCGGGCGGGCGGGTGTTTGTACTCGCTCTTTCATAAAATGTGTGTTTCTGTTTTGATTCTGAAGCTTCCCTCTGCCGTGGGTAGGTTTCACAGAGGGGTTCCGGCTTGGAAAGGTTAACTGGGCAGAAATCAAGGCTTTGTGCATTTTTGTAAAGGTCACACTCATCAGCGGTTCCGGAAAGACTGCTGGGCAGGGCCCTGGTAACCACCCCATGATTGAACCGTGGCTCTGGGTTTCATTTCCTTAAGCACACGGCCACAGTCCCCGGTTGTGTCACCCAGAGATAAAGAGGCTGCTCAGTCACTTGAAATTCAATTTGTACATGACTCCAATCCAGCCCACCTCTTTCGTTCATGGTGTTTGGCAGCTAGCTGCTTGCTGGCACTCTTCATTTCAAATGCCTGAGCTGCAGGAAGCTGTTTAATAAATGGCATAGGTTTTGATTAATGTAACAAGCCGAAAATAGACCATGATGTAATGCATATCTCAGCAGGAATCACAGATCAAGTTGGACAGTTTCAAGGGGCCATGCTGGAGCAGGGAGTTTTCTCCAAAGAAATGTATTTATGTTTTGATAGCACCTTGAAGGGTCAAGCCGTAGCCTGTGCACGTTTCGGACCTGGAAGCGTGCCCCGTGGGTCTAGGAAAAGCGATTATAGCTGACCACACAAGAAGCTCCCCCCCAAAAACTAGATTTTTTTGGACATTGACTCAGGTCTCTGAAGAGTCACCTACACTTTACCAGGAGCCCTGGTATTTTGATTATTTTTTAGTTTTTTAATCTTTATTTTTTTTTTGAGAGAGAGAGACAGAGAGACAGAGTGTAAGCAGGGGAGGAATAAAGAGGGAGACACAAAATCCGAAGCAGGCTCCAGGCTCTGAGCCGTCAGCACAGAGCCCGGCACGGGGCTCAAGCCTACGAACCGCGAGATCATGACCTGAGCCGAAGTCGGACGCTCGACCGAATGAGACGCCCAGGTGCCCCAGGAGCCCTGGTATTGTTAAAATAACAACAAAAACAGCAGATGCTAACAGAAATGATAATAGTAAAATTCTGCTAATGTGTGTAAACTCAGTTGCTAAAGTTACGCAGTTAGTTTCATCTAAGGATGTCAAAGCTTCAGGTAGCCCTCTGATTAAAGGCTCTGATTTAAACTTTGCTTTCTCGATGGGTAAAGTAATTGGGACTCATATTGCTCAGTGCTGTACAGAAAGAACAGTGAAAAGAGAAACAATAGCCTTGTGTGCCAAGATCTCCTTGCATTTGCCGGGGAATGGTATGTTATGTAAAAGAAATGTGGCAACATTGTCATTAATTAAGTGAGCAATAATGGAAGATTAAGAAAAGACTCTGGAATGTACTGAAAGGAAAAACTAAAGTAAATACATTCATTGCTTTTAATTACTGTTTGCCGTATCTATACGTGTGAGTTGCTTCACATCACTTCGGGAATTTAGTCTGAGTCTAACCGTGCTCAGTTAGGTTGGTGTGTGTGTGTGTGTGTGTGTGTGTGTGTGTGTGTGTGTGAGTGTGTGTATGTTGGTGTATATTGGTGTATTATGTGTTGATGTACCTGTGTGTGTGTGTGTGTGTGTGTGTGTGTGCTCGTGTGTGTTTGTGTATGTGTGTTGGTGGGTGTGGGTGTGGGGGTACCTGTGTGTGTGTTGGTGTGTTGTATTTAGGGTCAGAAGTGGAAACAATCATCATCTCTTGCTACAAACACAATAAACTCTAGAAAATAATTTACATTTGTATTTTTCCCTGCAGGTAAATTTCACTTTCCCTCTATGAGAATTTGTGTAATTTATGAATGCTTTCACACTCCGGTTGCTGTAAAGAAGTTGACTTGTTAAGACTTACATTGCCTGTGAGGGAGAGCCAAAGTGAATACTGTTGGGCCTACTGAGTCACTTTTTCCTAGCGAACTCGTCTGTCTAATCAACGTGCTTTCTCATGGGGCATTCAACTCATACAAACAAGGTCATAGAATCACTAAAAATAAGTTAATTTCAAACAGAGTACAACTCTCCCAGCCACTGAGTCTCGTCCCAACCACACCAGCCATTTAACAACAGACTGTCAACAATTAAACAAAATCCGTCGTCGTCGTTCCATGACAACAGAAATTGCGTCAGTTGTGCTGTAGTGCGTCAAATGATGCCCCTCAAAAAGTTACGTTCCCCGGGACCCGGGATGTGGCCTTATTTGGAAAAAGAGGTACTTTGCAGATGTTCTTTAAGATCTCAAAATGAGGTCATCCAGGATTAGTGTGGGCCCTAAAACCAATGCCGGGTGTTGTGAGGGAACAGAAGGAAAGAAAACATGCACACAAAGGAGAATTCAACATGGAGAAAGGGGCCAAGATGGCAGTGATGCGTCTGCAGGCCAACGAGCGTCAGAGAGTGTTAACACCTTGACTTTGGACTTCTGGAATCCAGAGCTGTGAGAAAGTAAAACTAACACCCACTTTGTGGTGATGGGTTATGGCGGCCCTGAAAGCGGACACACATATCTGAGAGCGTTATATTTGTGTACACAGTGAAGCGAATAAGCTAGTTGAAAAGTGGGTTGGTCATATGTTGCAGGAGGTGTGCCTGCAAGTTTCAACTTCTTTAAATACACATTGTTGCTTCTTTGAACACTGCTCACTTAATATAGGTGTACATGAGATGTCTTACCATCAAAACACAGTTACATGAAGAATAAGGATAAGGGATGCCTGGGTGGCTCAGTAGGTTGAGCGTCTGACTTCGGCTCAGGTCATGATCTTGCGGGTCATGAGTTAGAGCCCCAGGTTGGGCTCTGCGCTGACAGCTAGGAACCTGGAGCCTGCTTCGGATTCTGTGTCTCCCTTTCTCTCTGCCCCTCCCCAGCTTGTGCCCTGTCTCTCTCTCTCTCCAAAATAAATAAACATTAAAAAAAATAAATAAAAGAACAAGGATAAGGGGCACCTGGGTGGCTCAGTCATTTGAGGGTCCAACACTTGATTTCAGCTCAGGTCATGATCCCAGGGTTGTGGGATCGAGCCCCACCTTGGGCTCTTCACTGAGCATGGAGCCCGCTTGAGATTCTCTCTCTCTTTCCCTCTCCCCCTCTACCCCTCTCCCCTGCTCATGCTCTCTTGTGCTCTCTCTCAAAAATAATAAAGAAAAAGAAAAAAGAACAGGATGATTAATATAGAATAAGCTAAGCAGACAATAGTGAGAAGAGGAAGGAAGAAGAGAAAATGTACCTGGAAACCCTGACCTGTAACAAACCAGAGAAGGTGAGAAGAAAACTGTAGCCCAGAAAGAAAGGAAATGGGTTGTAGGGATCTCAATATCCAATAAAAGGAATACGGACTGTTTAGCCAAACTTAGTAAGATTTGTTTGAAAGGCAATGATTCAAATCAACAAGTGATTGTAGAGATAAGTACACATACTTACAAGTGAAATGCAGTCTGGTCTGGCCCCACTGTGCTTCTCTGATGGGCACAAGCTCATATGTGATTGTAAATAAGAAAACATCGCTAATATCACAAGGAAGTCCTGTTAGTTCTCACGTGAGTTTTTATTAATACACATATATTTATATATAACACACACATAAATATGAATTGGCTTCTGTGCTTCTGGAGACCGAGAAGTCCCATGACCCCTCATCTCCAGGATGGAATACCAGGAACTCCCAAGGTGTCATTCATTCCAAGTCCAAAGTCCCAAGAACCAAGAGTGTGGACGTGTCAGTTTCAGCAGAGAGCGAATTTGCCATTCCTCTAACTTTTTGTTCTCTTCAGGCCCTTAGTGGATTGGACGGTGCCACCAGCCCTGGCGAGGGCAGTCTGCTTTAGTTAGTCTCCCAGTTCAGATGCTGATCATCTCTTCCAGAAGCACCCTCACTGACACACCCAGACATAATGTTTTTCTAGCTATCAGGGCCTGCCTTAGCCCGGTCAAGTTGACATGTAAAATGAATTATTCCTCCCACAAATGTTTTATGTCACCAAGTAACAAGAGCTGGATGGAGCAAACCGCTGAGAAACAGAATTTCCCACATGATGGCCATTGGCCACACCGTCCTCTCCTTGACTCAGTTTAGTCAGAACTTGATGTAGGTGCTTTTGGCCCGGTTCTTCCTTACTCTTGGTATATTTTGTTCTCATCTCTGTACTGTAGCAACCTTGGTTTTTCCTTCAAGTCGCTTCCCTTGAGCACCTTTGACTTCTTTTTTTAAAAAAGGATAAAATCCGGCGTTCCTGGGTGGCTCAGTTGGTTAAGCATCCAACTTTTAATTTTGGTTCAGGCCATAATCAGACGTGAGAGCAAGCCTCACATGGGGCTCTGCGCTGACAGCTTGGATCCTGCTTGGGCCTGACTCTCTCTCTCTCAAAATAAATTTTCAAGAAACTTAGAAGGATAAAAAGGATAAAATCCTACGTTTGTTTAAGTATTTGTTGATTAGGAATTTCAAATGTCTTTTTAACCGGATTAGAATTTTTATTAAGATCGTTAACATGTTGGGGGCACCTGGGTGGCTCAGTGGGTTAAGTGTCCTACTTCAGCTCAGGTCATGATCTTGTGGTTCATAGGTTCAAGGTCTGTGTCAGGCTCTGTGCTGACAGCTCGGAGCCTGGAACCTGCTTCTGATTCTGTGTCTCCCTCTCTCCCTGCCCCTCCCCCACTCATGCTCTGTTCTCTCTCTCTCTCTCTCTCTCTCTCTCAATAATTAATAAACATTTAAAAGGATTTTTTTATTATAAAAAGATCATTAACGTGTTCCTAGTGGGCTCTGATTGCAAGGTTGCATACGTTTGAATGATCTGACCTGACCCTATATACCCATTGGACCCTGTTATTTTCAATGCTCAATTTTTCAGAACATGAAGTTTTTTAGGAACACATAATGGCAGAAAAAATTGCATATGGCACCTCACTTTTACACGTTCTGTAAAACAGACAAAATAAATGGTCTTTGCTTTGCTACCCCCACCCACATTAATAATTGCCATGCTTTCAGAATAACCAACAGCAAAGACTACTCTTTGTCAAGTTTATTGTTCTGGAAAGAACAAATCGAACTTACCTTTCTGGGCACCAGAATCTTGGTGGGGCTAATGGCGTGAGTCCAGCTCTGTCAAGGAAAGTCCCCTTCATATGCCTGTACAGGTGTCCCTTATAAACATCTTGTAAAGGTCAGCAAAGCTGAAGAGTTGGTAAGAATTAAATCCATAATGTGACATGAACTAAATGTAATGAGTCCATTACATTTATACTATGTGGTTTAGATGCTAATTTCAGTATTTCGCTTGGTGAAATCCTTGGTCGGGTAGTGCTTAGGAGAAAATGATCGTGTTTGCCCCTGATCCCATGTGGGTCCCACATTGAATTGCCCCTCACACGGATCCCTGCAAGACTGTCCGCCTTGCTGTACCCGAACTGCCATACCGACTGCAGACAATTTTTTTTCTTTCTTCAATTTAAAGTTGATTTTTTTAAATGTTTATTTATTTTTGAGAGAGAGACAGAGCATGAACTGGGGAGGGGCAGAAAAAGAAGGAGACCCAGAATCTGAAGCAGGCTCCAGGCTCCGAGCTGTCAGTACAGAGTCCCAAAGCGGGACTCAAACTCACGAACTGTGAGATCATGACCTGAGCCGATGTCAGACGCTTAACTGACTGAGCCATCCGGGTGCCCTTAACGTTGATTTTTAAGAGTCTTCTTTGTATATTAATAGAGTCAGATTATCTCAATTTGTATTTGAAAAGTATCGTCAAATCGTGGTCTCAAATTTGGACAGGCTTTCATATCCAACCATGGAATTAAAATACTGATAATAAAACTACAAGTGATAAGAGGCTCATGGCAGGCAAAGTTACATACATGCAGTGTTTCCTAATTCAAATCATCTCGTAACTTGAGCTAGACGTTTTAACAAGAATTGCGCTCAAATTTTCATGCAAAAAAAGGTGCACAGATGCTCATCTATGCATGCAAAAAACCATATCTGACCTGATCATAACTGTTTGGTGCTGGTAAAATAAAATGGGACCATATAAATGGCCCGCCTGACCACTTAGACCTGACAAAACAACCCTACACCAAAACGAATCATCGTTGCGATATTCATGCACTGTGGACTCGGTCAAAGAAATGTGTGTTTGGGCTTGATGGCCTTTGTGTTTTCTGGAACTTTGCTTTCCTTTTCTCTGGATCCTGCAGAGCTGACACTACCCCCTTGGAAGTCTGTGGTAACCTGAAGATCAGCTCTGATGCTTTGGAGTGGGTTGGACCGGAAAGGAGATGTGAGCTCATTAAGCGCTCACATTGTTGTGCCATTTGCATTTGATTCCAATGGTTGTTGAAGGAGTTGGGCCTCTCTGTTTATAGATTTGAAAGGTAACGTTGTAAGATACCATCTCCTTGCTGTAGTCATTTGGGGGCTAGTGTCCTGGAAGGGAATAAAGGTTTTCCAGCAATAAAAACAATGAATATTGTTATCGCTGGCTTACAAAAATGTAAGTATTCCCAAAATGTAGTGAATATATCCCTTTCTTCTTTTGGAGACCTTCCATTTATGTTCTTGAGCATCTGGCTGCATATCTTCATTCACCCGGTACTTCCCTCCGCATACAGTGTCGCACAGCTTTCTGTATCTTACTCAATTAAACAGCACGCATTGAACACCATCCGTGTGCCGTGTTCAGCATGCCAGGAACTCAGGATGTAGCAATGAGGAAAATAGTTGCCATTACAGGGGACAAGACAGAGAACTGACACTCAGGATACTGAAAAAGAAGACAATAGGATAGACAGCAAGAATGAGCGAGCACCTCCTTAACACAGAGTGGCCGAGGAAGGCCTCTCTCATTGTGTACCATCCGGGCAAAGGCTGGAAGAAGCCAGCAAGGCAGAAGTGCAAGCATCAAGCGCAGCGTGTGCAAAGGTCCTGAGGAAAACACAAATTTAACTTGGTCATTATTGGTTTGTGTCCCCTCCCCGATATTATACACAGAGGTATCACATCATCCGGGAAGTACCCATTGTGTGTTTATCTTTAATAAAAGACGATTTAAAATAATATCAACGTGACCAACAGCTGATATCTGTTGCTCTTAGTATACTCCAGAAGTTCTTCTAAATACTTTGCCTGTGCCACCTTATATCTCGCAACGGACTTGAAAGTAGTTATTAAAGAAACCGAGATTCGAGGTGAGGAAGTAAAGTGCCCAGTGTTATGCAGCTGATATACCAAACTGGCTGATCTGGAATGTGAACCTAAGCATTCTGAAGTTAACCACCCCCTACGGTTAACCACCTGATATGGACTGAATTGTGTACCCGAAGCCCCCATGCTCCAAACTGTAACTGTCTTTGCAGAGAGCGTCCTTGAAGACGGGATTGAGTTAGAATGAGGGCATTAGGGTGGGCCCTAAGCCAATATGCCTGGTGTCCTCATAAGAAGAGGAAATTTGGACACAGAAGCAGACATGGAGGAGAGACCGTGTGAAGACACAGGGCTATGACAGCCATGTATAAGTCAAGGTGAGAAGCCTCAGAAGAAGCTGAATCCTTGATTTGGGCTTTCAGCCTCCAGGACTCTGAGAAAAGACGTGTGTGGTGCTTTGTTACGGCCGCACTGGCAAAGGCATATGCCGTCCTACTACAGAACATAAACGAAGAACATTTCTTTAACAGCAATTTCATGAAAAGGGAAAGAATTGGCTTAAGCCTGGCTCATTTATCTGTGTGTCTAACTCTGCCCTTTACAAGTAGTGAAAAAGGAAGCACGGCTAATGCTCTATCCCTTCATTGTCTGTGCTCAGAACATGGTGTAAATGATGCAAGAGGACTGATCTAGACTTTTGTAAGTCAAGTGATTTGTCCTGCCTACCCAGCTACTATTTGATCTGGTGGTGGTGGTCGTCGTCTTCTCCCTCTCCCTCTCCCTCTCCCTCTCCCTCTCCCTCTCCTTCTCCTTTTCCTTCTTTTGAATATATTTTTTAATGTTTATTTATTTTGAGAGAGAGACAGAGGATAAGCAGGCGAAGGTCAGAGAGAGACAGACAGACAGACCGACAGACAATCTGAAGCAGGCTCGAGGCTCTGAGCTCTCAGCAAAGAGCCCAAAGTGGGGCTCAAACTCACGAAGCATGAGATCATGACCTAGCTGAAACCAAGAGTCAGATGCTTAACCAACTGAACTACCCAGAAGCCCCTGGGGCAGAGTCCTTGAAGCCTCCCCTGACGACTGATTCAGGTGTTTCTTCCCTAGATTACCTTCAGTGAAACATCTTCTCATGCATGGCTTTTTTTTTTTAATTTTTAAAAAATATTTATTTATTTTTGACAGAGGCAGAGGCAGAGTGCAAGAGGGGCATGGGTAGAGAGAGAGGGAGACACACAATCCCAAGCAGTCTCCAGGGCCTGAGCTGTCAGCACAGAGCCCGACATGGGGCTCGAACCCATGTACCGTGAGACCGTGACCTGAGCCGAAGTCAGATGCTTAACCAATGGAACCACCCAGGCCATTCACCCATGAATGGCTTTTTCTGGTCTCCTAGGGGATAGATTGCCACAAAGTTTGACTAGCAGCTTTTCATCCATTCAGTAAGCTATGGCCATGACCTCTCAATGTTTAGATCTCAGCTCTGGGGAGACTCTCCCTTGGCTTCTCTCTCTCTCAGCCACGGTGTAAGGGACATAGTATAGTGTTAGAGTATTATGTGCTAGTATGTTTGCTCTTCCTACTTTCTTTAGAGTTCTCTTTATCTCCTACTCACAGATACCTACCTCATTACTCCAGTCCCCTCTTAAATTAGAAGTTCTTTATATTGAACTTTTCCTATTTAAATTACTATGTGGCTTCTCTCTCCTGATTGCACCATGACTGATACAGTACTGAAGGTTTTGTTTGAGGTTCCAAGATAGATTGTCATAAGGGGAAGAATAATAACATCACTTTTTACTTCAAACAAAAAGTCACCCTCACTCTGACACTCGTAATCCCAGAGAACATTAGCATCAGACCATGACGTCTTTGGCTTGTTTTCCATTGGTACCTGTAGCTCATGATTGACAGTCCATGATGGGCCACACGGTTCACAGAGTCTGTGAAGTTGAGGTCCCAAAAACAGTGATAATGGATGCCCCTTCTCCCCCTTCCCACCTACTCCCCTCTTAAAACCAACCCCATATCATCACCGTATCCCTAGCCAGAACATCCTTTTGTTTTGTCATTAAATTTTTTTTAAGATCACTGCCTTCTGAACTACATTAATCTCTGTGAATATTTTTGAATGTATCAGAGAGGATTTTTTGTTCTCTTCAGTCCTCATGTGTTTATCCTAAGTCCTGACTTTACATTCCTGCTCTTTGTTTATCATGAGTCCTTACTACATATTCCAGGACTCTAAAGTTAAATATGTGCATACACAGGTATGCCTCGTAGATATTGCACCTTTGGTTTCAGACCACCACAATAAAGTGAATATTGCAATAATTCAAATGAACATTTTGTCTTTCCAATGCATTAAAAACGTAGGCTTACACTGTACTGTCATTCATGAAATGCGCAATAGCGCGATGTCTAAGTAAACAACATATATTCCTTAATTAAAAATCCTTTATTGCTGAAAAATGCTAACTGTCTTCAGAGCTTTTGGCAAAGCATCATCACTGATCACAGATCACCATAACAAATATAATAATCATGAGAAAATTTGGAATATTGCAAGAATCACCCAAATGTGACACAGAGACATGAAATGAGCAAATGCTGTTGGAAAAAAGGCACTGATAGACTTGCTCGATGTAGGGTTGACTCAAACCTTCACTTGTAAAAGGTGCAGTTCTGCAAAGTGCAGTAAAACAAAGCACAACCAAAGGGGTGATGCCTGTATATTCACATATATACATATAAATACATGTCTGGTTGCTGTCCTTTCTCGATCATTCTATGCTGGCAATCCTCTTCTAGTCGTATTTTCTTAGCTGTCTGCAATTTTAAATGCTCTAAGAGGCTGCGGTTGCTAGCTTTATTTGTCTCTTGCTGCAGACGTTAACAGTCGCAAGCACGTTGTTTAAAACACAGATCCCGGGGCACCCGGGTGGCTCAGTCAGTTAAGTCTCCGACTTTAGCTCAGGTCATGATTTCATGGTTCGTAAGTTCGAGCCCCCCATGGAGCTCTCTGCTGTCAGCACAGAGCCTGCTTCAGATCTTCTGTCCCCCTCTCTCTCTGCCCTTCCCCTGATCACACTCTGTCTTGCTCTCTTTCTCTCTCAAAAAGAAATAAACAAAGAAATTATATACACATATATATATATACATATAATATACACATATGTATATATTATATGTATATATATATATATGTGTGTGTGTGTGTGTGTATATAAATGTAAAACACAAATCTATTATCTGAATCATTCTGTTCGTAGTTTACTGTGATAGCATAAGGTTGATCTAAAAGTGCCCTGCCTCCTTTCCAAATGCCACCAGTTTCTAGTACATTCATACAATGATTTTCACTTGGGAAATCTTAGAAAAGGTGCATTTGAGTGACGTCAGACTGTGCCTCACTCGGTTGAGCTCCTGTGTATTGTTAAGTATAGGGCGTGCTTAATATTGGATATATTGGTGCCTTTCATCTTTCAGTATAAATTTATTTCACGGCATCCAGGAAAAACTGTATAAATTTTCATTAAAGAAAACACTGTATTATGACAGCACTAAATGAATCATCTGCAATCACTTTTTAAAAGGCTTGATTTATTTCCTGCACTTGGGAGGCACTATGTTGTAAAAATATTTTCACTAACAAGTATGAGATATTGCAATATATATATTTCTACACGCTGCATGTGGCTATATAATATGTTTCATTTTGGGGTGTATCGGCACACACGTGCCTATCTCTAGGGGGCCCTCCAGGTAATGTCTTGGTCACATTTACTTCTTTACTAAAAAAAAAAAAAAAGAGGGAAACAAATTGGCCAGGCAGCCTAGAGGAACATCAAATTCATCATAGCTGAAGATAATATTTTCCTGAAATGATTCATACTCTCACCTTCCTGCAGCAGTTTTCCCCACCCAGTGACATGGTGACATAGCGAAGTGTCACTGAAGTGAAGGCTATTTCATTTAGCCTTGAGCAGACACAGAAGCTGAAACGTGGATACGCAGTTCTTTTTCCTTCCAGAAGACAAGGTTTTTGTGCCTGTGTAACTAGAGCTAAGCTCTAGAGAGCTGCTGCATGATAAGAGGTTGGTTTGAAAACACGTGCAGTGGAATGACTTGAATAACAAAATCCCAGACAGACTCTTTCTGCGCTAACTGCATTTGCCCTCTGCAAGGAGATCAATGCTTCTCCTCATTGATTTCCCTCAGTTGCAGAGCCAGGATTATGCACGTTGTGAGGCTGTATTCCCAGCTTCATCCCATCTCATTTCCCCGGGCAGCACCAAAAAGGCCCACTGGTCCACTGTAACCTGGAGGTTAGAAAAGTGTGACTGTATCAAATTTGTACCTTCACCAAGACCGCATGTTAAACAGACGCACAGTAATGTATTCCCGGTGTGATCGAAGCCTGCACGAGCAGGTCGGGTTCTGTTTATGTGCAGTTTCACAGTAAACGACAGAGAAGCCGAAGATAAGGCTGAGATGCATTGCCTACGTTTGCGTAATTCCCAAGATATTCCCAAATGCAGTAGAGCTTCCTTTCGGGGTGACTTGAAATGCAAAGTCAACACGTAAAGAAATGATTCTCTTCCTAAATTCACAGACTGACTGCAGCCCTTCTGATTAAAAATTGCCTTAACACATATACTTGGAGAAGGTGGGTGGTTGGAAGGCTGTAAAAATCGTGATCTAAAAAAAAAAAAGTGTATTCTGCAGATGACACAAGTTCTGATCTTCCTGAAAGTCGTGGAATTTCACCTCATCTGTGTGAGTACTAACAGCCAACTGCAAGATGAAAATACCCCCCACAAAAGGGTTTTGTGCCCCCCGACAAAAGGGGCACCTGGGTGCCTCACCCGTTTAAGCGTCCGACTTGGGCTCAGGTCATGATCTCGTGGTTCGTGAGTTCAGGCCCCGCGTCGGGCTCTGTGCTGACCGCTCAGAGCCTGGAGCCTGCCTCCGATTCTGTGTCTCCCTCTCTCTCAGCCCTCCCCTGCTCATGCTCTGTCTCTCTCTCTCTAAAAATAAAGAAACGTTAAAAAAAAAAATCAAAAAAGAAAATACCCCCAAAAGGCAACTTCGCCTCTTCACAAATTTCAGCATGCTGCTAGTGAGGGGAGAGGCAGAGCTGACCTCCCGTATTAAGTTTTCTTTTCCTCATTCCGCTTTCAGCATGGGGAAGGTGTCACATTACAACCAAAACTTCAAGGCTGGTTTTGAAAAAAAATGTAAAATAAGCCATTTCCTACCAAGACTAGATAAATGATCACACAGCGGCTTGCCTTTCGAGCAGAATTTGCTACGAATCTGGGGTTGCCCAGGTGCTCACTTCATTATTAAAAAGGACTGTCACAGCTCACTCCACACATACCCAGGAGCAGGGTCCTCTCTCAACACACCCATCCATAATCTCTGCTTCCTCTGTGCAAACGATATCTGGGGCACCTTTGGGTAGACCCATATCCAGGATTAACAGTAACAACTTCCCAGACTTACAGTAGAAACGGACTTCATGGGGCAGATCTACCCTGCTAGCTAAGAAATAAGAGCATGTTTCCAAGTTACCTCATCAGCGGCCATTTTCCTAGTGAAAGATTAACCAAGCTGATCCATTTTCCAGGGGCTAAAAATAAAAAGTAAATTGTTCCAAACGCCAAAACTTACCCCAAAGGTCATCGCCCCTCCTTTAAATCATTCACGAAGACTTTTGAAAAATTAAGTAGAGGGGCGCCTGGGTGGCTCAGTCGGTTGGGTGTCCGACTTCGGCTCAGGTCACGATCTCGCGGTCCCTGAGTTCGAGCCCCACGTCGGGCTCTGGGCTGACGGCTCAGAGCCTGGAGCCTGCTTCCGATTCTGTGTCTCCCTCTCTCTCTGCCCCTCCCCCGTTCATGCTCTGTCTCTCTCTGTCTCAAAAATAAATAAAACGTTAAAAAAAATTTTTTTTAAAAAAAGAAAAATTAAGTAGAAATTGTTTCCCACTGTAAAGTTGAATGAGACCAGGCCAGCCTTACCCTCTAAAAACTGACGAACACATCTTGGTTTCCCTCTATGTTTCTCTACCGCCATATGCAAAAGACACATTTTTGTTGCAGGCCCTGGCAATAAAATGGATTTTTCATTTATTACTGTCATTTATAAGTGTGGGTAATATTTTCAGTTGATTATGAGGTGACATTAATTACATAAATATTTAAAAGACACTGTTCTAAGACTGATTATTAGTTTTTATTAAAAGCAATTTATATATCCCATATAGTCATCTAGAGGTATTTGAAACAGATATTGGAACGGATTTTTTGAAAGCAAAGAATACATTTCTTCTGTCCCTGTCCAGAGAACTTCCCTCATGGAGCATTTCCTTTACCAAAGTCTCAGAAAGTCGTGTTTTTATAACTTGGTGCCATTGATTCTGTGACAGTAGTCTAAATAAACATCATGAAGTCATTCGATAATGAATAAGTAGGAGGAGACACCATTGTTTAACCTCCACACTATGCTAATGAGTAGGGTGATAGACTTTGCTGTGCTGAATAATGGAACTTTTATTCTATCCCAGTGGGACTGTCTCCAGGGCCTCCTGGGAAGATTTGCCAGGCTGGTCTATGTGCAGCTCCCGAGGGCACTTTACAGAGCTTCCAGAATCTTGTTACGGCACATTTATCAAAGGAAGTCACAATCTGGATGAAGACCACATTCTCTCACTCTTTCCAATAGGAAGCATCCCTGTATGTTACTTTCATTTTACTTGTCCTACCTAGGTAAAATAGAATAGTAATCTGGGAAAATAATTGTTAATACAAAGATCTACAACACTGAGAGAATTTCATCCCTTAGGCCATTTTAATACTGTCAGACAAAAAGTATATTTTCCTTACAAAGCCTGAACGTGCTAGTATATTATTATACACAGCGTAAAGTTAAGGGTGTTTGAAGTGTGAAAACAGAAAGCATTCGTAGTTATTCAACCCTGAATACTTAGGACATTTCATTTCTTTTTACAGCAACCATATTCAGTCAATAAAAGATCAAATGCTTTTGGTTACTGGACTGAAAAAAATCAAATCCTCCGAAATTTTAGCACTTGATGTTCCTTGAGTATTTGCTCTCAGCTATAGCTCATTAAGTGAGCTGATCCGCCAGTGAGTCTATAAATTGAAACAAAAGCAAAGAGCTCTTTTTTTTTTTTTTTTTTTCCAAAGTAACTGGACCCAAAGTGAAACACACTTAAGTCTGGTTGTTTACAGACTCTTTCTTCCACATAGTCGGTGTTCTACAAAATAAACACGTGTCGTGAAACTAGAAATCTTTCAGTAACAATCTAATTAGGACTTCTCTGGGTAGGAGTGGTAGAATCATGATTCTTAATTGATAACTTGATGAGATCGAGGGCAGATCATGAGAAAGGTAAAGGAAGGTAGATAAACTGGGCAGTTTGCAATGACTTGCGTGTACTTAATGTTTTGTTTTGTTTTTAATGTTTTTATTTTATTTATTTATTTTTGAGAGAGAGCGCGAGTAGGGGAGGGGCAGAAAGAGAGACAGAATTTGAAGCAGGCTCCCGGCTCTGAGCTGTCATCACAGAGGCTGACACGGGGCTCGAGCTCACAAACTGTGAGATCACCGTCTGAGCTGAAGTCAGATGTATAACCCACTGAGCCACCCAGGGGCCCCTGTAGTTAACAGTTTTTGTTGAATTTTATTCATTTTATTTCACTTCATGTAAAAATATAATGTTAGGCACTCTTCCAGGAACTTTAGAATATAGTATATAAACAACTCTATGAAATGAGTATTATCACTTACTCTCAGATTAAAAGTGATCAACTAGGTCACAAAATACACAGAGCTAATAAGCAACAGAGGTAGGACTTGAACCCAGCGAAAATTAGCCTAGAGTTTATCCTCTAGACCGGTACACCACACTACCTTTTGTCTCTTTCTTAAGAAATCCTAAATTAAGAAGCTTTTTTTTCTTACGGGACGCTAAATGAGGATTTTCAACAAATTTGAAGTGGATTGGTCAATATACAGCAGCCAAGGGATTCACATCACCCATTTCTGCCATCGTCTTAAAACATAACCTATTGAATAAAATGTAAACCTAACATCCTGTCTGCTGGTAAATGTAATTAATGATTCATTCATTTTGTTTTGTTTTTGTGTGTATTTTTTTAAGCTTTGTTTTGACAGAGAGAGAGCGTGAGTAGGGGAGGGGCAGAGAGAGAGGGACAGAGAGAGGGACAGCCTCCCAAGCAGGCTCCATGCTGTCAGCACAGAACCCGACACAGGGCTTGAACTCCCAAACTGTGAGATCATGACCTGAGCCGAATCAAGAGTCGGATGCTTAACCGAATGAGCCACTCAGGCGCCCCAATGATTTTTTTCATTTTTAAAACCACATGTCAATTTGAGAGGTGATACTGAGGGTAACGTTACAGATTTTCTATTCCAATCGTTACTTCTCCTTGACTTTGTATCCCTAACTCAAAGAAAAGGTTGCCAACTGTTGGGTCTTAACCAAGGCAAGATGGTATCTCAATAACAGCTCTTCAGTAGTCTCTAAACACAGAGGTTGGCTGTAGGGTTCAGTTTTACTAGTATATTCTAGTGCTGTTGTCTTAGGAACCTAAGTTATGTGGGTTATCTGCTAAATATTGTCGAGCTAGAACCATTATAAAATTCTCAAGTCTGAGTCATTGTAGATGGAAAGCACATATTCTGTTGCTACAAAGTAAAATTCATTCACTTGACAGCTATTGATGGAGCAGCCACTAAAAACCGTGGTTACAAAAGTTACTGATACGTCCTATCAAAATCCCAGCTGACTTTTTCCAGAAATTGCCAAGGTGATCACACCATTCATGTGGAATCTCAAGGGATTTGCAATAGTCAAAACAATCTTGAAAAAGAAGAAAGTTGGAGGACTCCCGTTTCTTGATGTCAGAACCTAAGTGCAAATGTTATCAAGCTCGTGTGCCACTGCTGCAAGGATGGGCGTATAGATCAATGGAACAGAACTGAAATATAGAAACAAACCCTCAAAATTACAGTCAATTGATTTTCAACAAGGAGCCATGATAATTCAATGGGGAAATAATGTCTTTTCGAGAAAAGGTGCCAGGACAGCTGGATATCCACATACAAAAGAATGAAGTTGGAACCATACCTCCTATTTCACACCACAGATGAAGATAAACTCAAACTAGACTAAAGATCTAATGTTTAAAATAAACTAAATAAACTGTGAAACTCTCCGTAGAAAACATAGGTACAAACCTTCACGACCTTGCATTAGCCCAAGATTTCTTAGCCATGATATCAAAAGCACAAGCAAGTGAAGAAGAAAAAATAGATAATCTAGACACCATCAAATAAAAAATTGTGTGCTTCAAATGACAACATGAAAAATGTGTAAAGATAGTCCACAGTATGGGAGAACATATTTGCAAATTGTATGTCTGATAAGGGACTTCTATCTAGAATATATAAAGAACTCTTACAACTCAATAATAAACACACAAATAACCCAACTAAAAGGAGCCAAGGATCTGAATAGACATTTCTCCAAAGAAGGTATACAACTGGTCAGTAAGTACACGAAAAGATACTTGGCATGATTAATCATCAGGATAATGCAAATCAAATCCACATGATATATCATGTCACACTAATTAGAATGGCAAGAAATTTTTTACAAATACGTTGGCAAGGATAAAAAGAAACGAGAACTCTGAGGCACTGCTAATGGAAATAGAGAATAGTGCAGTTCCTTGGGAGAACAGTCTAACAGCTTCTCAAACGATTAAGTACATTGTTGTCCTATAATCCAGCAATTTCACTCCTAAGTATGTACCTACAAGAATTGAGCCACAATGTCCACACAGAAACTTGTACACAAATATTCGTAGCCGCACTACACACAATAGGAAACAGTAGAAACAACCCAAACATCCATCAACAGAGTCACGAAGTGCAGCCTATCCATACAATGGAATATTGTTTGGCAAAAAGAAAAAGAAAAAGGGAGGGGCGAGCAACGTATGGATATTTACTGTGACATAGATGAATCTTGACAAAACTATGTTAAGTAAAAGAAGCTCGTCATAAAGGACTATGTATTCCATGATTCCATTTATGTGCAACATCCAGAATAGGCAAATCTGCAGAGACAGAAGCAGATTGGTGGTTGCCTCGGGCCGGAAGAGAAAGGGAGAATGGGGGAGTGATGGCTAGGAGAGATGGACTTTCTTTTGGAGACCTTGACAGTGTTGTAAATTGATTGTAGTGATGGTTACACCAGTCTGCAAATATACTAAAAGTCATTGAATTGTGTGCTTTAAATGGCTGAATTATGTAATACAGGAATTCTATCTCAACAAAGCTGTTGTTTTTTTTTAATTTTTTTTCAACGTTTTTTATTTATTTTTGGGACAGAGAGAGACAGAGCATGAATGGGGGAGGGGCAGAGAGAGAGGGAGACACAGAATCGGAAACAGGCTCCAGGCTCTGAGCCATCAGCCCAGAGCCTGACGCGGGGCTCGAACTCACGGACCGCGAGATCATGACCTGGCTGAAGTCGGACGCTTAACCGACTGCGCCACCCAGGCGCCCCCAAAGCTGTTTTTTTAAAATAGTGAGCCAGGGTGCCTCGGTGTCTCAGTCAGTAAAGCATCCGACGCTTGATTTTGGCTCAGGGCATGTTCTCATGGTTCTTGGGACGGAACCTTATGTAGGGCTCTGCCCTGACAGCACAGAGCCCGCTTGGGATTCTCTCTCTCTGCCCCTCCCCTACTCATGCATGTGCCCTCTTAAAATAAATAAATAAACATTTAAAAAATAAAAATAAATAGAATAGTGAACTATACAGATAAAAATCCCTGCCTCTATGGTACTTATCATCTAGTAGGGGTAATAATATGTCAGGTGAACATAGCAGCTATAAAGAAAAATCTGGATTAGAGTGACGGGGGGATGTCGTAGTGAGGTACTAGCTTATAGAGGGAGGCCACTGAAGCTCTAATGAACCGAACTGGAGAGCTCTATATGGTACAAAGAACACTGCCAGGAGTGTATATTTTATTTTGCATGAGATGGGACACCATTAGAGGGGTCAGAACAGGGAACTAAAGGGACAGGATTGCTGTTTAAAAGGATCATGCCATCTGCTGTGTTAAGAACTGGTTATTGGTGGAGGGGTGCCTGGGTGGCTCAGTCGGGTGACTCGATTTCAGCTCAAGTCATGATCTCTTGGTTGTGAGATCAGGCCCCATGTTGGGCTCCACACTGAGTGTAGAGCCTGCTTGGGTTTCTCGCTCCCTCTCTCTCTGCCCCTCCCCCTGCTTGTGCGTGCGCTCTCTCTCTCTCTCTCTGTCATAATAAATAAGTAAACATTTAAAAAGAATTAGGTTATCGGTGGGCAAAAGAAGAAACAGGGAGGCCAACTGAGAAGCTATTTCAGGGGTGCCTGGGTGGCTCAGTCGGTTAAGCGTCCGACTTCGGCTCAGGTCACGATCTCACAGTCCGTGAGCTCGAGCCCCGCGTCGGGCTCTGTGCTGACAGCTCAGAGCCCGGAGCCTGCTTCGGATTCTGTGTCTCCCTCTCTCTCTGCCCCTCCCCTGCTCATGCTCTGTCTCTCTCTGTCTCGAAAATAAATAAAAACATTAAAAAAAAAAAAAAAAAAAGCTATTTGGCACTTCAGTGGCTCAGTCGCTATGTCTCCGACTCTTGGTTTCAGCTCAGGTCGTTACGTGGCCGTTCTGTGAGTTTCAGGAGCTCCGCATGAGACTCTGTGCTGGCAGGGTGGAGTTTGCTTGGGATTCTCTGTCTCCCTCTCTCGCTGCCCCTCCCTCACTCACACTCTGTCTCTTTCTCTCTCTCTCTCTCTCAAAAATAAGTAAACATTTTAAAAAATTCAAGTAATATGAAAAGAGTAAAACAAAAGAATGGACTTTCCGTCTCTCTTCGACAGGGGTAACCACCTTTAGTAAGTTAGTGTTTTGTTCTTACTGACCTTTCACGGGCATATTTTCAAGTGTTACATGAGATATTAAGGAATATTTAATAACGCAAATAAAAATGCTTTGAAAATGTCCTATTTTACAAATGCACTAAAAATGTGAGTATTTACAAAAATTCAGTTGTCGTACAACTTGATAGAAAATAACTATTTAATAGAATCAGGCCATGTTAAAAAAAACAGAAAACACATAAGAATATATTTTGATGCTCAAGATCACATTGTAAATTTAAATACAAATTTTAGAGGTTAAGCTAGTTTACTTTTTCAAGTTCAGGTATCTCAATTTGGTTCTTTATGCCATTTTCGGGGGTGTTGGTCTCTCCCCCTCTTTTTTAACAGACATTATAGGGGCGCCTGGGTGGCTCGGTCGGTTAAGCGTCCGACTTCGGCTCAGGTCATGATCTCACGGTCCATGGGTTCGAGCCCCGCGTCGGGCTCTGTGATGACAGCTCAGAGCCTGGAGCCTGTTTCAGATTCTGTGTCTCCCTCTCTCTGTGACCCTCCCCTGTTCATGCTCTGTCTCTCTCTGTCTCAAAAATAAATAAATGTTAAAAAAAAAAAATTAAAAAAAAAAAACCAGACATTATTTGTGAGAGCACCTTTAGGTTTATAATAAAAGTGAGTGGCATGTACAGAGAGTTCTACATACTGCCTATCTCTCTCCACATGCAACCTCGTCCGCTATTGATATCCTTAACCATGGTGGTACATTTGTTACAATGGATTAACCTCCATTGACATGTCATTAGCACTGAAAGCCCATAGTTTACATTACATTTCCTTTCTGGTTTTGTTTCATTCTCTGGGTTTGGACAAACGTATTGACATACATCCACCATTATATCCTAATAGTTTCACTGCCTTAAAATCCTCTGTGCTCTGCCTATTCATCTTTCCCTCCCCCACCCAGTCTCTGGCAAGTGCTTGTTGTTTTCCTGTCTTCACAGTTTTGCCTTTTCCAGCATGTCGTATAGTAAGAATCCTTCAGTATGTAGCCTTTTCAGATGGGTTTTGTCCACTGAATTACGTGCGGTTATGTTTCTTCCCTTTTTTTGGTTTGATCGCTCGTTTCCTTTTGAACACGGAGTCATATTCTGATAATGTCTGTATGTACCACAGTCCGTTTATCCACTCACCTCCTGAAGGATATCTTGGTTGTTTCTGAGTTTTGGAAACTTTGAATAAAGCTAGTATAAACGTCTGTGTGCAGGTTTGTGCACGGACATAAATTTTCACTTCGTTTGGCAGTGGAATATTACTCGATGATCAAAAAGAATGAAATCTTGCCATTTGCGACAACATGGATGGAACAAGAATGTATTATGCTAAGCAAACTAAGTCAGTCAGAGAGAGGTCATGCTGTATCATTTCACTCATATGTGGAATCTAAGAAACACAACAGATGAACCTATGGGAAGGAAAGGAAAAATAAGATAAAAACAGAGAGGGAGACAAGCCATAAGAGACTCTTAAATATGGAGAACAAAATGAGGGTTGCTGGAGGGGTGTTGGGCGGGGCGGGGGGGGGGATGGGCCAAATGGGTGATGGGATTGTTGGGATGACCCCTGGGCGTTATATACAAGTAATGAATCACTAAATTCTATTCTGGAAAGCATTATTACATTCTATGTTAACTAACTTGCATAAAGTTTTAAAAAAAAGATTTTTTTTTTCACTCATTTTGGTAAATAGCAATGAGTGCTGTAGGGGAGGGAAAATTTTTCTTAACCCTCTTAGGATCCCTGGCTGAGCCTGAAAATTCAACCTACTAACACAGATTGATAGGAGAAAAGCATACAGATTTCTTTAGTATAAAGTTTTATGTGGCATGCAAGCCTTTCCGTGGAAAAAAGACCCCCCAAAATGGTTACATCTGAGGTTTTTTTATGCTAGTTTTAATGAAGAATGGAAAGTTGTGGAAAGATAAGGTAAGGCCAAGATTGTGAGGTGAGTGGAAATGGGGAAATTCACCAAGCCCTGTTCATTCAGATTCCTGTCTCTGTCCCTCCATCTTCAGAGATAAGGATGCTTTTCCTCTCAGTATAGAGGGGGCGTCTCTCACAGGAAGGTTTTATGACCTGCTTCAGGGAAGAATCAGAAGGTCCTTCCTGAGCATGCCATTTTTCAAATTCCTTTAGCCTGAAATATTCAGTATGCCAAGGGCCCATATTTTGAGGTAGTATGTTCTGAATCCCATCAGTGCTATTACTGTATTATGTGGTAAGAGCCTGTTTAATTTTTTTAATGTTTATTTATTTTTGAGAGAGGGAGCTTGAGTGGAGGAGAGGGGGACTGGATCTGAAGCGGGCTTTGCACTGACAGCAGAGTGTCTGATGTGGGGCTTGAGCTCACGATCCGTGAGATCATGACCTGAGCCCAGGTCAGACACTTAGCCGACTGAGTCACCCAGGTGCCACAAGAGTCTGTTTAATTTTTTTTTTAATTTTTTTAATGTTTATTTGGTTTCTGAGGGAGAGAGATAGAGAACCAGTGGGGGAGAAGCAGAGAGAGAGGGAGACACAGAATCCCATGCAGTCTCCAGGGTCTGAGCTGTCAGCACAGAGCCTGATGCGGGGCTTGAACCCATGAACTCTGAGATCATGACCCGAGCAAGGTTGGGCGCTTAACCGACTGAGCCACCCAGATGCCCCGAGTCTGTTTAATTTTTTAAGGAAATGCCACATTCTCTTATGGACTGAATGTTTGTGCCTTCCCAAAATTCATATATGGAAACTCTACTCCTACCCCCTTTCCCAGCGTGATGGTATTTGGAGAGCTGTGGGAGGAAATTAGGGTAAGATGAAGTTGTGTGTGTGGAACTCTCAAGGATGGGACAAGTGGCCTTCTAAGAACCTGATAAGAGCTTGCTTCCCCTGTCTTCTCTCGCCCTGTGATGATCCAATGACAAGTTGGCAGTCTGAACCTTGGAAGAGGATTCTCACTGGAGCCTGACTGTGCTGGTCCCCTGATCTTGGACTTCTGGTCTCCAGAACTACAAGACATAAATGGCTGTTGTTTCTAAGCCACCCAGTCTATGGTGCTTTGTTATAGCCTCAACTGACTAGGACACTGCCTTCCAAAGTGGCTGTGCCATTTTGCTTTTTCACTTGTAAAGAATGAGAGTTCCTGCTGCTCCACATTCTCATCAACATTTCACGTTGTCAGGGTTTGGGATTTTGGCCATTCTACCAGGTGTGTAGGGGGATCCCATGATTGTTTTAATTTGCAATTTCCTAATGAGGTAGGATGTTGAGCGTCCTTTCATATGCTTACTTGCTGTCTGTATATCTGTGGTGAAGTGTTTCTTCAGCTCTTTTGTTCATTTGTTAAAAATGCTTATTTATTTATTTTTGAGAGAGGGCGCAAGACGGGGAGGGGCAGAGAGAGAGGGAGACGCAGAATCCTAAGCAGGTTCCAGGCTCTGATCTGTTAGCACAAAGCCTGACGCAGGCCTCGAACCTACGAGCGGTGAGATCATGACTCGTTGGATGCTTAATCGACTGAGCCACCCAGGTGCCCCTCTTTTGCTCCTTTTTATTAAAAAAAATTTTTTTTAATGTTACTTATTTTTGAGACAGAGAGAGATAGAGCATGCACGGGGGTGGGTCACAGAGAGAGGGAGACACAGAATCTGAAACAGGCTCCAGGCTCTGAGCGGTCAGCACAGAGCCCGACACAGGGCTCGAACCCACGGACCGTGAGATCGTGACCTGAGCCGGAGTCGGACACTTAACCGACCGAGCCACCCAGGCGCCCCTCTTTTGCTCCTTGTTAACTGTGTTGCTCGTTTCCTTGTTTTGGACTGTTAAGAATTCTTTGCATGTTTTGGATAACAGTGCTTTATTGACTATGTCCTTTGCAAACATTTTCTCCCAGTTTCTAGCTTGTCCTCTCATTCTCTGAAGCCGCTTTGTTTTTTAAGCTTAGGATTCTTGGTTCACTGAAGTGACACACCAATTGGAAAAAGTTTAAATTCCTACCGCAAAATCTCATCTTCTCCCTTATGTATTAATTACAGGCTGGCTCGTGCCATTCTCCCTCCAGTCTCCCAAACATCATTTCTCAAGTTGCCCGGAGTCATTTTACATCCACTTCCCCTAAAAGTCTGGGTCCCAAGACTTCCCACGTAAGAGGGGGCCTGTTACATGTTTGAGCCTTGGCTGTCAGATGGAAACAAAGTGGAGATCGCTTCACTTTTATCCACCTATCATCTTTTTACATTTCCTCTTCCTGAATCAGTTTCCCGTTTGCTTTGGTAGTTTTCTCTGTCCCCTCACAGCCGTAAGGCAAAAATGGTAGCCTGATTTCACAACCAAGGGAGACAAAAATTGGGGTGTGATTGTTTTCCCATAGAATGCGCCGCTGGAGCCAGCCGCAAAGAAGATTCGACTGCTCATTTGTACCATCGTTTCCAGGCACTAGCGCCTTCCTTATTAACACATGAGTGAAGGGAGTTGGTGAATGATGGTGCATGAGGACATTTATTTAGATTTTCACATAGGTTGACGAAATCGAAGCGGAAGTCTAAGGCCCAGTAGCAAGGCTCTGTGTTTTCCAGGCAAGTCTGCTGAGATGATCAGACATAAGGAACTCCACGAACTTTTTTGTTCATTTAGAGTGTCCGTGGAAAGCGAAGGAAAATGGAAACTACTCTTGTCCAGCAAACAATGTTGCTTCGAAAGCCTCACTCCTAAAGGCCTGTCGTTCCGATCTAGGTGAAAAAGCCAATCTGACCGTTGTGGCGCGACTCCGATGTCCCACGTGTTCAGCACAGGCAGGAAGACACAGTTCAAGTAACAATGAGTAAAAGCCAGCCTGCCAGACGAGCTTGTTTTTCAGGTTTCGAAGGGTAATTTGCTCTTTTGACAGATATTTGTGTGTTCCCTGTTCTGGGCAAACCAGCTCATACAGCCAGAAAAACGTAGTCAGAGGGACACATCCAAGACGCCAAAAGTTCAATGACCGGAGAAGAGCAAAAGTCATTTCGAGTTCTCAGAAGGAGGGAGTTCTGTCCGTTCAGCAGGTGCCACCGGACAGACTTCAAGGACGAGATGATCGTGAGCTAGGTCTTAACAAAGGACAGGATGTTGGCAAGTGGAGACGGCAGGAAAGGGTGTTTTGGATGGAAGAGCATCTTGAGGAAAATATGTGGATGTAGAAGTCTGTGTCCTCTGGTTCCCGTTTGGGAAAAGACCAGTTCACTGTGGCTGGAACGTAGAACATGCATAAGGACGTAAGGGAGAAGGGAAAAGGGTTAGGCGAGACAACATCACGACTCTTGTATTCGTCATCTTTGTTGCTTAAGGAATTACCCCCCAATTTAGCAGCTTTGGGCAAAACTAATTATTATTTAATAGTTGCTGTGGGTGGGGCGCCTGGCTGGCTCAGTCGGTTAAGCATCTGATAGCGGCTCAATTCATGATCTCACTGTTCGTGGGTTCGAGCCACGCGTTGGGCTCTGAGTTGGTGACTCGGAGCCTGAAGCTGCTTCGGATTCTGTGTCTCCACCCCCCACCCCCCCCCACCCCCCACTGCTCACACTCTGTCTCTCTCTCAAAAATAGATAAACATTAAAAAAAAATTGTTTTTAATTTCTTTGGGTCAGAAATCTGGTGTAGTTTGGCGGGCTGACTCAGGCCTGCTCGGGGTCTCCCAGGAGGCTGCAGTCAAGGGTGTCTGTGAGTCTGGATTGTAGTCACCCGATGCTTGTCTGGAGCTGGAGGCTCCATTTCTAAGCTCACGTGGCTGTGGATATCGTGAGGATATCATGCGCTGTGGATCATTCGGGGCCAGTTTCCAGTCTGACGGGCGCAACTCTCATTACAGGGGTGCAGATGGGGCTCTGCACATCTTTGAGGGGCTACGGTCATATTGGAGACGTTATGGAAGAATTTTTGAGCAGCCGAGCCTGGGAACGAATAAACAGAGCTTTACGCCTCCCAAAATGTACTTAGTGACATCCAACCTCATGCATTAGATAAATGGCGGGACGAGTAGATGCTGGGGTGAACAGCTGGAGGAATACTGCAGGTCTAGATGAGATCTAATAAGGCCCAGCTGAGAAAGAAGCAGCAGGGTGGGAAAGGAGATCCAGATGCCCAAGTCAGTAGCACAAAGGATATCTCAATAGAACTTAGTATCTATCTCCAAAATAACTCAAGCAGGGGTCCCATGATGCCTAATGCACTTGCTGTATGTGTATGAATATGTGAAAGACATCAAATACTTAATATTTAGGTGGTCGGCGAATAGAGAAACGACATCTTTATAAAGATCCATTCAAAAGGCACAGAGTTTCAGGGACTAGTGGCTATGAAGTCACTTCCTGTTTTGGACTTAATCCTAGCAGGCCATCTCGTTTCGTGACAGCAAAAAAAGGAAGAATAGAATACAACGTGCTCTTTCCAATCCCTTTGCTCATCACCAGAGCATTTCACTCCTCACCTGCTCGGAAAGCCAATAAGCCAGCAAACCCCTGGGCCAGGGCCCAGAACTGGCATCCACTCCAGCTCTTGGATGTAAGTCAGACCAATTACAGGTTGTGGAGACACTGCAGGTTGTTTGAAAACATTAAGTAGGTCAGATCATCCTGTGAAACGTAGGCTGCCAACTTCTTCATTAGTCAGGAGACCATTTATTCAATTATTCATGTATTTGACATCTGTTTCTAGAGTTCAGGGCAGTGTGATGGAGATTCGGAGTCTTACCAAAAGGAGACTGAGACCCTGCCCTCTGGAGATCTACAGTCTTGCAGGGACATAGCCATAAAAGGCTAGAATACGATGGCACCATTATACGCCATGCAACACAAATTTCACGGCGACACGGTTGAAACAGCTCATCAATGTATTTTTGGATCCCTCCCTAATAGCAAAGTTGAGAAGTGGTGAAAAAAACTGCAGTAAGACAGTGCCGTTGGCAGGGAACCAGCATTTCCAAGCCAGCATCCAACCGCCAAGATGGCCCATGACACTATAAATATAGTTCAGGTGGTCTGAAACCGTGCTCTAAGAACTGAATGTCGCGCCTCACTTTTTATCAAGCCGAGAGAAGAATTAGTTAAAATCACAGCCGCTCCCTAGATGAAGACGGCATTAAGACTATCTTAACTGGGATCTCTGAAAATCATCCACTAATCCAAAGGCGGGCAAAAATACCAACAACGAGTCAAGAAGGGGGCAGAAAGATGGAACATCACAGGTAACTTTAAAGGTCGGGGCCAGGTCAGTGCTACTCTGCAGGCTTGCCCGAGCAGAGTTCTGGTGATGAGTAGTTCTGGGGCCGATGAGTAGGGACAGCTTCTCTGGGAACAAGCAACAGGGGTAGTAGGAGGGTCGAGGCACAGGCATTGGAGGAGATGATGAGTAGGGAAATGATGGCCTCCGCAGGCTCAGGACATAAGCAGTGCCAGGGAGATAGAGAGTCAGCAACATGGTTTCATGGCTGATGAGAGCCGGTGTAGAGGCATGGCCAGCCCTTCTTGTTCTCACTTGTCTAGAAGGAGGGAAGAAGTGACCGCTACAACTGGACGATGGTTTCTTCCATCTGGAATAAGTACCCCCTCGCGGACAGTCCCGAAGCATCTTGAGCTCGCCTGTCTCACAGCACCCAGTTGTGATTGCCTCCTTACTTGTGGGGGCCCCTGCGGAGGCTATAATCTTCTTGATGTGTCCATTACTTGTCTATTTGCATTACCCCGCACAGTGCTTAGCGTACAGACGCCATTAGATGTTTGCTACATGAGGCAGTGATTGGACAATTTGTTGTTGGGTTTTGTTGGAGCGTACGATGGAGGGGCGTGAACCGCGGGACGTTAGATGGGGAAGACAGCGTGAACGTGTAATGAATATTTCTCATCTACCCAGTATCTGAACCCCCCCATCTTTCCCTTTGAGGAATTCCCAGTTTCCTTGGTGGAATTCACCATTTTTGAGTCATGGAAGGAGGCGGATCCTACCCACCATTAAAGGTGGCCAATCTGTCAACTCCTCTTTGCCGACCTCCCTTGCCGCTAGGGCATGGACGTGGGACCTGAGGTCCACCAACCAGATGCACCCCATCCCCTGCATCTCTGAATAGGGAACTTGTAAGAAGCAAGGACAGAAGAAAATCCACATTGGCATGGGTGACACTTGCAGAATTTTGTGCGTGGGTTAGCAACAGGACGGTAGGGAGGGTGGAAGACCGTGAACATGCCAACACCGCGTGGGAACTACCTCTTCTAGCGTTCGGTGGCAGCTGCCGTGGTGGCCTCATCCATCCAGTTCCTCGGCATGACTTTGAGAAATCGTTCTGGCACCATAAGCTTCTGAGCCTGGTTCTCCAGCCCTCCCAGCAATTTTGTGAGCTGCCCAATATCCCTTTTGAGAAATTCCTTTTTTACTTAAATCAACCGGAGTCGGTTTCTGTAACTTGCAACGTGGAACCCTCACTGATACAAGGTTAAATCCTGGGGGACCAGGTTAGAACTTTCCAATATTATCTGCAGGCAGCAGGGAACCACTTACACTTTTTTAAGGGGCTTGTGACAATCACAGAAGTGCCCTAAGAAGATCAAACTGACAGCAGCATGTAGCACGAACTGGAGGAAGATGAGTCTGGAAGAAGAGAGAGCAGGTAGGAAGCTTTTGCACCTATGCAGGTGAGAAGCGATGCAGTAATGAGGGACTGCACTAGAGATTTATAACTGCTCAGATGGTCGGCAAACAGAGAGAGGTCCGTGTCTGATTCCCTTTCTGGTTTTCCGCAGGGATTTCAGGCTAGTGCAGGGAAAACTGCGCTTCAGTGGAGAAGGCGTCGTTCCGATCACACCTTCCCAGATTATCTGACTCTAGTCTTTCAGCGTCCTTAAGCTATGTTGCAACTCGGTAATCGGTAGGCAAGTGATAGGGCCGTAAAATAATTCTTGTCAACAAACGCATTGCCCCATTCTGATCTATGAATGTGACCTTCGATGAACATTGTGCCTCGAACTTATTGCAACAGCTCACTAGTGTCCGCACCAGTGAAATAAATAAAATCCTTAACTTGTGTTCGTATTTACACCTGTCTGACCCTCCAATCTAAACCTTTTGGTAAAAAAACGTTCACAGCCTTGATTTCTTTCTTTGTAAATGGCTTCTGGAAACACAGCTCCAAAAGTAGATAAATGACTATGATTCCTGTCATCCTATGTTTGTGTTTAGCACTAGAGGTAACTTTCTAGTAAATGACAGAATTTACCTGAAAGAGGGCCACTTGCCAAGTGCAAAGGCCAGTGTTTCGAAAGTTAAGTCCGAATAAAATATCAAAGGCTTGGTGCAATCTCTGCCTTCCGGAGAACACTGAGAGTTCCCACGGTGAGCTTGCTTCTCTTTTCCCATAATTTTTCAGGAGTTGCTTCCATATTATCGGCAGCCATCAAAAAGAAATAGATATTTGTTGTTGTTGTTGTTGTTGTTTTGTTTTTTTTTAATTTTTTTTTAACGTTTTTTTATTTATTTTTGAGACAGAGAGAGACAGAGCATGAACAGGGGAGGAGCAGAGAGAGAGGGAGACACAGAATCTGAAACAGGCTCCAGGCTCTGAGCTGTCAGCACAGAGCCCGACGCGGGGCTCGAACTCACGGACCGTGAGATCGTGACCTGAGCCGAAGTCGGACGCTTAACCGACCAAGCCACCCAGGCACCCCAGTTGTTGTTGTTTTTAATGAAGTCAGCTTTATGCCCAACGTGGTGCTTGAACTGACGACCCTGAGCTCAAGAGTCACGTGTTCTACCAACTAAACCAGCCAGGCACCCCTGGATATTGTTTTGTTTTATTTTGTTTTTCTTCATCGTTTTATTTATGCACTTATTTTTAAGAGAGAGGCGGAGAGAGCATGAGTGGGGTAGGGACGATGGGGGTGGGTGGGTGGGTGGGGGACAGGGGATCCAAAGCAAGCTGTCTACTAACAGCAGAGATCCCTAGGAGGGGCTCAAACTCAGGAACCATGAGATTGTGATCTGAACAGAAGTCGGACACGTAACTGGTTGAGCCACTCAGGTGCCCCTAGATAGTTGCTTTTTAAGAAACGGAAGCAGGCAAATAATGATTTCACACATAGTTGGCTCATTCATACGTCAAGTGTTTGTCTCCCAGTGTCCTAAGTGCATAGATGATCCAGGAGAATTGTATGAGGCGTTAAAATCTCTGCACGGCTTAAGAAAGTGTATGAGTATGAACGGATGGTGGGTGGTTCTGTTTACAGGGCCAAACTTAGGGCCGCATGCCAAATTCCTTTCAGTGGACTCCAAGGAAATGACCCAATTCCATGGTTACGTTAGAATATTGTTCTATGGAATATCGCTTCACATAAGTGGACTGTCACATAAGTGGGGTGAGAAGCCTTTGAATCCCTTTCACTGAAATGGAATTCGATTTGTCCTGCAATCATAAAATGTAGGCTAGCAGTGCAAGAAACCCTTCCGTGGGTTCGTGAATGCTGATCTCTTCTTTACACAGAGAGATCTCAGAAGCTAACATTCAGAAATGTGCTCACGCAATATGTCACAATATGTTGTTTAACAAAAATATAGAAGAAAGTCATATCTGCCGCAAATGAGGAGTGTCATTAATGGATCGGCTGCAAGTTGCTCACAGGCGTCTGACTTGGCACTTGGCTGGAGAGAACCACTTACTTAAGCAATTCCTCGCTATTAGTTTTCGCTTGTTGCTCTTGGCTTCAGCACAAAGCTGCTTTCAAAAGCAGGTGACAAAATGAATTCTACAAAGGCTCAAGCATACGACCTCACTTCGGGTCATTTGTAACTTTGCAGATTGTTGGTAAAGAGTGTGAGAGCATTAATAGGCTGGCGGTTTTTTGTTGTTTTTTTTTTAAACCCATTTGGCTAAGGGGTTTCTCAGAAAGAACCTTGCCATCCACAAGCGCCTGGGTAGCTCAGTGGGTTAAGCGTCCTATTCTTGATTTCTGCTCAGGCCACGATCTCACAGTTGGTGGAATTTGAGCCTCATGTGGGGCTCTGAGCCCATAGCAAAGAGTCTGCTTGGGGTTCTCTCTCTCCTTTTCTCTCTCTCTCTCTGCCCCTCCCTCCTGCTCCTCTTCCCCTCCCTCTCTGTCTCAAATATAAATAAGCAAACATTAAAAAAGAAAGGGAGGAAGGAAGGAAGGAAGGGAGGAAGGAAGGGAGGAGGGAAGGAAGAAGGGAAGGGAGGGAGGGAGGAAGGAAGGAAGGAAGGAAGGGGGGGAAGGAAGGAGGGAAGGGAGGAAGGAAGGAAGGAAGGAAGGGAGGAGGGAAGGAAGGAGGGAAGGAAGGAGGGAAGGAAGGTGGAAAGGAAGGAGGGAAGGGAGGGAGGAAGGAAAGAAGGGAGGAGGGAAGGAAGGAGGGAAGGGAGGAAGAAAGGAAGGAAGGAGGGAAGGAAGGAAGAAAGGAAGGAGGAAAGGAAGGAAGGAGGGAAGGAAGGGAGGGAGGAAGGAAGGAAGGAAGGAGAGAAGGAAGGGAGGAAGGGAGGAGGGAAGGAAGGAAGAAAGGAAGGAAGGAAGGAGGGAGGGAAGGAAGGAAGGAAGGGAGGAAGTGAAGAGGGAAGGAAGGAAGGGAGGAAGAAAGGAAGGAAGGGAGGAGGGAAGGAAGGAGGGAGGGGAGGAAGAAAGGAAGGAAGGAGGGAAAGAAGGAAGAAAGGAAGGAGGGAAGGAAGGGAGGGAGGAAGGAAGGAGAGAAGGAAGGGAGGAGGGAAGGAAGGAAGAAAGGAAGGAAGGAGGGAGGGAGGGAAGGAAGGAAGGAAGGAAGGAAGGGAGGAAGGGAGGGAGGAGGGAAGGAAGGAAGGAAGGGAGGAAAGACGAACCTTGCCATCCATAAAACACGGGCTTAAAGCAGACTGTGTGCAAATCGTGACTCCATCATCCCCACGCTGTTTGACCCTGAGCAAATTGCTTCAATCTCCCGTGTCTTGGTGACTCATCAGTAAATCCAGAGTCCTGATGAGACATAAATACGTGAAGTGCTCAGGATAAAGTCTGGTCTGTAGAAATTCCGTCAAAATGTTTGCTGATGTTTTTAAGATCTAATTAATGGTTGAAAAAAGCGTTCCTGAAAACTACGGTCCCAGCTCCTTCCCAACATGTAGAGGGGAAAAAGCATCTTCAGTACTGCCAATGACCAGGGAAGAGCAATGTGTCAGACTAGTCACTTCTCTGTTCTGTGATGTCCTCTCTCCCCTGCACGTTGGCCACGCTCCTGTGAAAAGGACCCAATAATGAAAATGATTGGTTTGTAGGAACCTCCCATAAGATGTGAAAGGAAGGGTCTCTGGACTACAGCCCATCCTTTTTTTTTTTTTTTTTAATAAATGTTTATTTAAAAAAAAAATTTTCCCGTTTATTCATCATTGAGAGACAGAGAGAGACAGAACATGAGTATGGGAGGGGCAGAGAGTGGAGGAGACACAGAATCTGAGCAGGCTCCAGGCTCTGAGTTGATGCGGGGCTCAAACCCATGAACCGCGACTCGGTGTCCTGAGCTGAAGTCGGACGCTCAACCCACTGAACCACCCAGGTGCCCCTAGAGCCCATCCTCGGTAGCAAATTACCTGACTCTTCCTCAGCTCAGTGGGAATGATCAGAATTTCTTTTGATCGTTCTTTTTGCACATGCCAGCACATCTCATCCCGAATGGTGAGCACAATAAATGTAAACACCACTGCCTTTTATCTCTCTGGCTAAATAGTTGGGAAGTCTGAGTGGGGTCCTTACCTCCCCGGGCTTATTTTCAAAGCATCAGTCCGGGAAGAGGTAGACGGACTTCCTGCTCCTGGAAGAGGCGGCCTGCTGTTAACATTCCACTCGAGGGGTTAACATTCCAGGGATGACCCCACTAGTGTGTTGTGTGGAGAAGTGGGCAATGCCTCCCAGGATTCCCGGACCCCAACCAAGAGGAGCCGGGAGGCACGGGGGAGTTCACCCAGAGCGTGAACGAGCCACATAACTTCTTGTAACTTGCAACACAAGCTTTGTTTAACATTCAAGTAAGATTTCAGGGATAAGAGGGAGAGAGGGAGGGAGAGAAAGAGAGAGAGAAAGTTAAGTAAGCTATGGTGAGGACAGCCTAAAGGTCAAAATTGTAATATTAAATAAATCTTACAAGATTTTATAAACCCTAATTTATTGTCTATGTGCAACTGACATTTTAGCTCTTGGTTTAATACCAGACACTTCAAAGTATTCTTGTAGAAGAATGGTTGATAACCCTCTTACACAGTATAATTGGAATTCTGCATGTTGGAACATTTGGTTTCTGAAAGATTTTTGTAAATGTTAATAGCTGTCTTTTAAAATGGTCTAAGTGTGAAATGCTATGAAAAGCAAAGGTTTAAATGTCACTCTGTCTATAATTTTCATATTGTAAAAACTAAATAAGTTTTTAAAAATGGAAAACCTTAAAAGCCTCCTGCAAGTTTGAAGATAGCCAGTCGCTCATTCTTCTTTTTTGAAATAGATATGACATTTAGCTAAATGAGCCAAATTTGGAACTAAAAGTAAGCTGTTGTTTCCTAAAATTTACTATTGAACATTTAGCCTAAACTGAAAGGCAATTAGATTTAGGGAGTTACCCACTTTTTCCCACGCTGCCCGACATTATGGCTCAAGATCTGTCTTTAAAGCGTGCACCTGGGGCGCCTGGGTGGCTCAGTCGGTTAAGCGGCCGACTTCGGCTCAGGTCACGATCTCGCCGTCCGTGAGTTCGAGCCCCGCGTCGGGCTCTGGGCTGACAGCTCGAAGCCTGGAGCCTTTTTCAGATTCTGTGTCTCCCTCTCTCTGACCCTCCCCCATTCGTGCTCTGTCTCAAAAATAAATAAACGTCAAAAAAAAAAAAACTATAAAAAAAAGCGTGCACCTGATGAGGCACCCATGTATACACGGTCATTACCATCTGCGTTGTTATTCTCGACCGCGGCAGTTTGACTCCGGGGTGTGCAGGGGGAACCAGGTTCCTTGGGATGACAGAATGATTTGCCTGTTGTGAAAATTGCAAATATTACCCCTTCCTCCCCCACCCCCACTTTTTCCTCCTTCTTCTCTCTGGTTAGCATGTTCTTCGTTTTAAATATTCACCGCACATGAGAAAAAGTGTTCATTTTCCTCCCCTGTCTCTATGTGGGAATCTGAATTCTGCGTCCTCTCCAGTACTTAGCAACCTGAATATACGCACATGAAGACTGAGCATCTGATAAATAAAAAAAAATTACTCACAATAAGGTCTGTACCTTGCTGCTAAGACCCCGTTTGTGCCTAAGTGCACTGGCGAAGTTCTACAAAGTGATGTTGGTTTATGTGGGTGCTGCTAGAAATTTGTTACTCTTCATAAAGTACCAGAGGTTACAAAGGAGTCAATAAACATGTAGAGGGGCGTCTGGATAGCTCAGCAGGTTAAGTGTCTGACTCTTCATTTCAGTTCAGGTCATGATCTCACGGTTTGTGGGTTCGAACCCTGCATCGGACCCTGTGCTGATGCGTGGAACCTGCTCGGGATTCGTTCTCTCTCTCTCTCTCTCTCTCTCTCTCTCTCTCTCCCTCTCTGCCTCTCCCCTGTTCATGTGCACACACCCCGCTCCTCTCTCTCAAAATAAAGAAATAAACATTTTAAAAGATGTAAATGAGGGGCCCCTGAGGCTCAGCTGGTCGAGCCTCTGACTCTGGATTTTGGCTCAGGTTGGGATCCCAGGGTTGTGGGATTAAGCTTGCATCAGCCCATGTTGAGCGTGGAGCCTGCTTAAGATTTTCCCTCTACCTCTCCCCCGCATGTACACATATACACTCTCTCGCGCTCTCTCTCTCTCTCTGAAATAAAATTTTTAAAAAATGTAGATCAGTTGGGATTCCAGAGTTATCTTACAATATAGCACACTCGTGACTGTGTTTCACTATGCCTTGCTCCTTGGAAGAGAAAGGAGCCCAATTACAGCTCAAGCATCAGCATTACACGCAGATCAGACCTACACTTCCTCTGTTCCTCTCAGCACATGCACGACATCTCAGTGTCTTTGCCCAGCACACGGGGAAAAGTTGGTTGAGTACTGCTGTTCTGATATACACGAAGGGTATTTTTATAGAATCACGTACAGCTTCACTGAGTGTCCCTCAGCCTTTAATCTGTAAATAGAAACCAGTTTTAGGCCAAGCCAATATCAAAGGCCGAGTCAAGAGTTACAATACTTTCCACCGGGATAAATTAAGGGTACATGTAGTCTGATCCCCCGACATTGTAACCTTGAGTTTAATAACAGACCTTCATAATATCACTCTCATAAACCAGATGCGGTGCCTCCTACTTCTCCATAGTGAAGGAAAACTAAATATCCTTCCACGTGACAATGGGATTTGGGGGCAGGGGCCTCATAGTCTGAGAGAAGCTTTAATAGATGATTATTTAGTTACAACGCAAGACCAGGCATTCTCAAACGTTAGCCAACATCAAATCGTCTGCAGGGGTTGTTAGAATGCAAACTGCCGAGTCCCCACCCCCAGCTTCTGATTCAGTAGATCCAGGATAGGGCTGAGATTTTGCATATGTAACAAGTTCCCAGATGGTGCTGATGCTGGCTGTTTCATTGCCACACTTTGAGAACCACTGAAAATTGTGTGCTTTTCCAGCACCCAAGCAGAAACATAACTGGGTTATAGCTAAGAATCCTGAACAGCAAGCGTTCTAAGTCATCTAGGGACATATTTTAACATTTATTTATTTTTGAGACAGAGACAGAGCATGAACGGGGGAGGGGCAGAGAGAGGGAGACACAGAATCCGAAACAGGCTCCAGGCTCTGAGCTTTCGGCACAGAGCCCGACGCGGGGCTCGAACCCACAGACCGTGAGATCATGACCTGAGCCGAAGTCGGCCGCTTAACCGACTGAGCCACCCAGGCGCCCCTAGGGACATATTTTATATGCTGCCTTTCCTGGTTTACTAGAAAGATGAATCACACAAAACTAGACATTTGCTAGATCATTTACAAAGATCATTTCTCATGGCATGGGTCATGGCATGGAGTAGTAAAACTGCTTAAAAATTTTCCAGCTTAAAAAAAAAAATCCAGCTAAATTCCTGTGGACATGTTCTCTTTGGAGCCTTGATAATTCATTCAGTCTTTTTTTCACCCCTGAAAAACAAGAAGAAGAATAATAACTTCCATTTGTTAATTTCTTCTCCTAACATTTACCGGCTTTGTATTTTGTGGTTCCCATCGGTTTACCTCACGCAACCCTCACCGCCATCGATGAGAAAGCTTTATCATTCCCATCTGACAGATCCGAGGACGTGGCTGAGGAAGATAAAAAGGACATTTGGAGATACTGCTTTAGATAGTCTGCAAGTTAACCTTGGAGGAAACCACACTACAGAGAGCATTGTCACTGGCTCTGATTTCTTTTTACCCACTGTGCTTTGACATCAGGCACCCAGCCACACTGAGGAGACCTCGTAAGAAACAGCCCTGTAACTCATTTGCTGCTTTCCTGTAGGGCTGCTGCCACGGGCGTTCTGGAATTCTTTATCAAGTGTGTTTTTCGTGAGGACCTGCTGGGCAACTTCTCTTAGGTCTCAGTGCCCCGAGGGGTTGTGTTTCTCCTCAGCACTGAGTTTGATCCACAGTGTAGATCACACACCCACACATGTCTTCCGTTAGCAAATCAACTTTATTTTTTCATCTTCCAACATCTCTGTAAGACTACTTTTTTTTTTTTTTAAGTTTGTTTATTTATTTGGGGCAGGGAGAGGGGAAGAGAGAGAATCCCAAGCAGGCTCCGTGCTGTCAGCACAGAGCCCAGTGCGGGACTCAAATCCACAAACCTCGCGATCGCGACCTGAGCCGAAATCAAGAGTTGGATACTTAACCAACCGAACCACCCAGGCGCCCCGAGACTATTTACTTTTTAAAATGTTCTCAACAATATGACTAAGACAATTTGAGGAAACTGATAATAAACCTTGTGTCAGCTTAACTGAGCGTGTTTCCTGCAGGAAGATGCCACGGTTCCCACTGGAACGGAAAACAATAGAAGGAAGTAAGAGTAATGTGATGGGGAGAAATGAATGACTTAGGACCTGTATCGGTTGAAAGGGCTAAGCAGAGTCTGTGCACCTCTAATTTACGTGGGAAGACCTTGTAACCCATCATTATTATGCTCTTAGCATTTATGGGTTTCCCCCTCATCTCTCATTCCTACTCCATTTGAATATTTCCTTTGCATACCGGTCACATTCCTTCTCAAAAAGTGCTGCGGGGAGGAGGAGAGTTCCCTGATTATTTTGTCAGCAAATAATGAGTTTTGAGTTTCGGATGGGGCTGTAGAAGGGGAAGAGTCCTGATTGATTCCGTACAGGGTTATACACCACAGAGGGAGAAAAAACAAAATCGAGTTATGTTTAGTCAACATATTTTCTAAACCATTTAAGAAATCTTATCTAGCCTCCTCTTAAAATACCTGGGAACAGCTCCCCGCAGCTTGTTTTCCTTACGGCAAAGCCCACAAAGAAAAAGAGACTCTCCCCACAATTTACTAATTAATCCTAAAGGGGAAAAGAGCAAGTAAACAATGGAAGACCCTGGCAAGGACCGCCTTACCCAATTTAGGATCACCGAGGACGAGACGAACAGCATCACGGGAAGAGGACACAATACCCCACACCACTTACCCGACAAGAAATTCTCTATGAGTTTGTTATTAGGAATTCAAAGGGTTGAATGAATATCCTGAATCTTGTTCTACCGCAACCTCAGATAAACCCACAGGGAGAGATATTCGACAAAACAAATGGTCTGTGCTCTTTTGTTTTCCGTCTTCCCAATTTTTGATCTGTGCTCTTCAAAACAATATCATGAAGGACAAAGCAAGATTAAGGACACATTCCAGATGAATCATAACTAAGTAAAATGCAAGATCCAAAACTAGATTCGGAACTGGGGGGTAATTTACTACAAAGGCATCACTGGGGCCATTGGGAGAATTTGAATAAAGATCTGTAGATTAGATAATGGTCTTATATCAGTGTTCAACTTCCTCATTTTGACCATTGTATCATTGGTATGTGAATAAATATCCCTCTTCTTAGGAAATACACAATGCGGTATTTAAGGGTAAGGAGACACTCTGTCTGCCCTGTGTTCTTCAATGGTTCACGAAAATGAATCATACAATAATTATATGCATATGTATGTCTTGTGGGTGGCTTTAACTCATCCTCATTATGCAATAGAGTAAATATATAAATAGCTTATATAGTAGGTACATGTATATATATATATATATATATATATATATATATATAAAGAGAAGGAAAATTTCTACATAATATATAGAGGGGGGGAAAGAATATTAAATTTTTTTTAACGTTTATTTTTTTTTGAGACAGAGAGAGACAGAGCATGAACGGGGGAGGGTCAGAGAGAGAGGGAGACACAGAATCGGAAGCGGGCTCCAGGCTTTGAGCTGTCAGCACAGAGCCCGACGCGGGGCTCGAACTCACAAACTGCGAGATCATGACCTGAGCCGAAGTCGGCCGCTTAACCGACTGAGCTGCCCAGGCGCCCCAAGAATATTAAAGCAAATGACAAAAATGTTAAAAACTAGGGAATCTGCTTAAAGGCATACTTTGTACTGTTATATGTTCTTTGTAGTATCATTGCAGTTTTTCTGTATGTTTGAAATTATCACAGTTTTGAGTTTTCTTTCTTCTTTCTTTTCTTTCTTTCTTTCTTTCTTTCTTTCTTTCTTTCTTTCTTTCTTTCTTTCTTTCGAAGAGAACTGCCACAGAGTGTTCTTTTCCTAAGCACTCGTGAATAGTGTTGCCTGTGATGTGGCAAAGCCCATAGCTGCAAAATAAGGTCATTCACATAACAAACATAGTCATCTTTAAAGCGTGATGCCTGGTGAAAACCACTTCCTTTCATGCATAGACTTGGCTAAATCCTTTTAAAAAAAAATCTTGAAGCAGCAGAGTTCATTATTTATGCCACAGAGTTCTCATGTGGTAGCAACGTGATGCACGCCATCTTTAAAACATGCCTGGACGTCAAAAACCCCTTCCCCCATCCTCTAAATAAACATCAGAACATACCGGAGCATAGGAGTTACCAGCTGGAGTCATATATTCTGTTTTCTCTGACAAGGGTAGCACCATTCCAATCCAGTAGGCCCTTGTGAATGTGCGGCAAACATTAGCTCTCATTTTCACTGTGGAGCTTGATAGAAAAGAACATTTGTTCTTTTTCATTCCTGAACGTTTTCGTGGTGACATTTCTAAATCTGTGGGTTGGGGGGTGGTGTGTGTGTGTGTGTGTGTGAGTGTGAGTGCGCGCGCGCATGTGTGTATGTGTTTATTGCTTTCTTTTCCCTCAAAGAGATCATCCAGTGACCTTGAAATCGGCACTGGCATTTTGCTGGCAGGAAGGGAAGCTCTCTCTTCTCATTTGCAAAATGAATAACAATTTGATCATCCTTAAACTTCTAAAAGGTTAATTACGCTCTCTCCATGAGTACTGAATAAAAACCTGTTTTATCTCTGCCCAAATGAAACCCACAGGGCTCGCCCCCTCCCTCTAACTCCGCCAGGAGACCAAGTCCTTCCGGCTGTCAATTAACCACGATCAACGCCTAGATCTGTGTGAGCTGCAGTAGATTTTCTCATCCAAAAACTCTGACAGCCCTCATTTGCTAGAGCTGTGTGGTGACTTTAAAAATTTCTCAGCAGGAAAGTGTTATCTGGCTGTGGGCAGGGTGGAGGGGAAGGGGGCAGGAGAGGAAGGAGCTAGAAAGAAAAGGAAAATGGTGTTGGGCTACTGAAGGCTCACTTCACGCCAGAGGTTTCCAGAAGAACACAAACAGCAAAACAGAAGTGTGTACACAAAGGTAATAAATATAACCACCATTAAAATTAAAAGCAAATTTAGGGGCGCCTGGGTGGCTCAGTCGGTTAAGCTTCTGACTTTGGGATCAAGTCACGATCTCAAGGTTTTTAGGTTTGAGCCCCGCGTCGGGCTCTGTGCTGACAGAGCAGAGCCTGCTTACGATTCTCTCTCTCCCTCGCTCTCACTTAAAATAAATACATACATATATACATACATACACTTTAAAAAATTAAATTAAAAGAAAATTTAGAGTATTTAAGCTCTGCTGCTCCCAGAAGCATTAGATCTTGGCCAGCCTGCCAGTTCTCAAAGGTCTGCATCTGTCCACTCAACCATAAAAGCCCATGTGAGTCAACCCTTACGGAGGGCAGTTGACGAACTTTGTACAGGCGAGCTCCAATATCTTCCCAACCTTTATTTTAAAATTTCAAGCTCCTACTATTTCTTCTTCATAAAGAGCCTCTTCAGTTAAGAGCCAGAAACCATATCTAAGTGAGTTACATTTCATTTTTATTACAAGAAAACCACATCGTTCAAAGGAAAGTAATGGCCTAGAATCCGGGATGGGAGCAGAGACAGGAAATCCCTACCTTCTGCCTGATTCCCACGGCTCCTTGTTTTAATAACTAAAAATGTGTATCTTGAACAATTTCAGGTAAGCCTCCCAAACATTATGATATATAAAAACAAAAATAATGGAAAAACTGGAACAAGTAATTTTTTTTTTCTAAAGGGAACACGTTAACTGTATGCAACAATTTAGATGTTTTAACAGTAATGTAATTATCAAGATTCCACGCAGGGCCTGATATTTTGATGAGACTAAAGGGGGTTATTGTATGTGTGTCAAAAAAAAAAAACCCTGTGTAGCTTCATGCCATGGTCACTGGGCAGCAAAGCAAATACACGTGGGGATGAGACATCTTTATTCTCATTTCTACCCCAACATGTCTGTAAGAAGATCTAATGGGAATTACAGCTCTGCAATAATTTCATGAAAAATGAAATTATCTTCACCAAGAAGCACTCATGCACAATATATAGTTTTTATTGTTCTTCCTATTCTTGTGTGTGTGTGTGTGTGTGTGTGTGTGTGTGTGTGTGTGTATGTGTGTCCCCAGAGAGCTCCCTCGCCCCTCCCACCGTATGAGGATACAAGAAGGCTGTGACCTGCCAGAAAAGAGGGCCCTCCCTTGACCATACTAGTAACACCCTGATTTTGGATTTGTAGCCTCCAGAACTGCAAAAAATAAATTTCTATGGGTTATAAGCCACTCTGTGGTGTTTTCTTATAGCAGCCCAAATGGACTAGAACACCCCAGCCTCTGGTGATCTCTGTCCTACTTTCTGTCTTCGAATTTGCCTTTCTAGGTATGTCGTATAAGTGGAATCATTCACTATTCATCCCTTTGTGTTTGCCTTCTTTCCCTTAGCATAATGTTTTCAAGATTTATCCATAGTATAGCATATATCCGAATTTCAATCCTTTTATGAGGCGGAATGATATGCCATCATCTGTACATAACACATTTTGTTGTATGCATCCATTCATCCATTTGGCGGACGTTTGGGTTGTTTCCACCTTTTGGCTGTTGTGAATAACGCTAACACTGTTGCACAAGTATCTGTTTGAGCCTTGACTTCTAATTCCTTAGCGTATACACCTAGAAGTCTCATTGAAAGCCTAGAGTTTTTATATGCAATAATTATGTTAGCCAGGCCCTTATCCGTGAGGTAAGATGTGGAATAGAATTTTATTTTTTAGCAAATACTGGATACTAGTTGCTTGGATTCCATTCCAAAACCTTGTTATTTGTTGTCTTACAATTTTTTGAATATTTACAGGGAGATCTCGAGTCTTCCAAAAACGAGGGAAGAAACTGTATTCAGCCTCTTTAGAACTATCTTCTGGCAAAGGATACAGAGGTTAGGTCCAAACTAATACCCTAACATGGCTAATATATTCCTGTGATGGTGGATGAAGCAAAAACTTGACATTTCCTAAGGACGGTTCTCATTTGGTTGGGGCGTTGACACAGCCTTCTATGTACCTCTCCTCTCCCTAGAGTGCTCGGAAGGTTTTCCGCTGCTCATCCACAGTATCCCTTACCAAAATGCCTCTCTCACTCTCTCCCCTCTCTCTTCCCTCCAATCTACGGTGCCCCTTTATGAACCAGCTACGCCCACTGTTCTCTTCCCCGTGAATGCTGATTCTTTTCTGGATAGTCCCAAGATTCAAAGAGTGTCAGTGTAGACTGGCTAGTTGCCCTTGATCCCATGATCCAGGTTTTGACTCGCACACCTGATGTGAACGAATTGGGATCTTGTCTTAGAACAGGAGAATCAGGAAGTGGGGACTGCATCATACACCCACTGAAGCAGAGGGCAACGTTTGTTTTGAGAATGCTGTGACGTCAGGCACGTTTGAAAGCAACATTGTACGTCGGCGTTATCTGTAGGCTGAAGTTAGGAGAAGGCAGAGAAAGTCAGATGTCAGAGAACAAATGGATCGGATACACAGAGAGAAATAGAAACATCGTGAAACCCCATGATGGCAGAGCCGTTCGCAAGAACTGCCTTTGTGCCTTGGGCTTTGTCATTTCGAGGTCTCCTCTGAGTTCCTTTCCCAGTGGACCCTGCTGTTGAGTTAACGGGAGTCTCTGTTCCTTGCAGTTGAACAAGCTTCACTGGAAGTCTTTCCTCTGTTGCTTTTTCTTCTCTATCAAACTCCTTCCGACATTTCTTTTTTCCCTCTTTTCCTTCCCCTTTGTCTATGCCTCAGGCCTACTTCCAGGGCCCATCCATGTCGAAGACCTTGGAAACTTGAAGAGAAGTAATACAATGGGTTTTATGTAATAACAGCTTTATTGAAGAGCGCCTGGGTGGCTCAGTCGGTTAAGCATCGGACTTCTGATCTTGGCTCAGGTCACCATCTCATGGTTTGTAGGTTCAAGACCCACGGTGAGCTCTGCACTGACAGAATGGAACGTACTTGGGGTTTTCTCTCTCCCTTGCTCTCTGCCCCTCCCCCATTCACATGAACGTATGTGTGCGCACTCTCTCAAAATCAAAACATAAATAAACTTTAAAAAATAGCAGACTTATTGAGATATAATTCACATACCATAAAATTCACCATTTTGAAGTGTGAATTTCAGTGGTCTTTACTATTTTCAGAGTTGTATAATCACCACCACTGTCTACTTTGAGAATATTTTCACCAGCCCCATGAAGAAATCCCATACCCCTGAAGGGTTATTCCCTATTGCCTCTCTACCCCAGCTCTAATCTCCCAACCTATCTTCAATCTCTATGGATTTGGGTATTCTGGACATGTCATATGAACATCATAAGTATAAAATACAACAAATACAATATGGGGCTAACTTCATTCACTTAGCATGATGCTTTGTTTTCAATATTCATCCTATTGTGCAGATCAATACCTACTCCATTTCATCATTGAGTATAATCTATTCTATGGATTTACCATATTTTGTTTATCCATTTGTCAGTTGATGATTATTTGAGTCATTTCTGGATTTGGGTTATTATGAATAATGCTGCTTTGAACATTTGTGTGGACGTGTTTCCCTTCTTTTGGGATGATAACCAGAAATGGAGTGGCTGCGGCATCCGTTATAATGCCTTGCATTGAGATGTACTATCTCTCCCTTTTCCTTTCTGCGTCTTTTAAGACCTTCTGGGGCTTTGCTGTATCATTCTCTGTTCTGTAAATTTTCTTTATGTTGCTACTTTCCGTACACTTTTTTTTTTTCTTTACCCTTTTACTTCTGCCCATTTTTTGAGTTCATTTTTTTTAATGTTTATTTTGAGACAGATAGCCAGTACGTACACATGCATGCACAAGCAGGAGAGGGGCAGAGAGAGGGGGAGAGAGAGAATCCCATGCAGGCTCTACACTGCCAGCGCAGAGCTCGACAAGGGCCTCAGTCTCACGAATATAGGAGATCATGACCTGAGCCTAAATCAAGAGTCAGATACTTAACCTATTGAGCCACCCGGGTGCCCCTGAGTTCATTTTTTTAAGATCGTCCTTAAATCACTTTCCTGGATTCCCTTTATCATTCCTTCCTCTTCTGTCCCTATGCCTGATAGTGCTGGAGGAAGCCTGATGCAGACAGTGCATGGCAATGCAGAGGAGAGTAAGGTTCACGTGGTCTATGATTCCAGGATGTAGTTCTATGGAGGAAAGACTTGAGAAACAGAAGGACAGATTCAAGGACGCATAGACTGAAGATTATTTATTATTATTTTTTTAACGTTTATTTATTATTGAGAGACAGAGAGAGAGAGAACATGAGCATGGGAGGGGCAGAGAGAGAGGGAGACACAGAGTCCGAAGCAGGCTCCAGGCTCTGAGCTGTCAGCACAGAGCCCGACGTGGGGCTTGAACCCACGAACCGTGAGATCGTGATCTGTGCGGAAGTCGGACGCTCAACCAACTGAGCCCCCCTCCCCCAGGCGCCCTTATAATAGCTGAAATTTAAATAAAAGTTGTGGTCATATTTTTATTTCTTTATCTGCCAAGTCTGACCAAAAAACTGATGTTGACCCGCAGCTTCTTCCTTCCATCCACCTGTCCATCCATCCATCCAAACAAACTGCAAATACAATGTGACTCCCAGCTAATTGCTGCAGCCACCGCTGTAGGCTATGTCACCATCAGCAGCACTAACCCTTTGCCTCGGGCACCATATGGACAGTGACAGGTGAGTCGCCCTGATGACATGAAGACCTGTAAGTGGATTGAGGGAGGCCTTTGACTCGTCCCAGCCCCACTGTTTCCCAGTAGGACGCGCCTCAAGCTCAGAAGCCCCAATTTCGCTCGGGGAGATGATTCAGTATTTTCCATGTTTTTTGACAGCTGACCAATTAAAAGCCGGATGACACCGTTAACAAGCTCTAAATAACTCAGGGTGTAGAGCAATCGGAGGCACGGATGCACCTGCTCAACAGCCCTTCTCTGGGTTTGAGAGAAATTCAGTGATAATGACAACGATGGAGATAATGCCGATGACCTGGGGCGGGGTGGGGGTAGGGGCTGGGCAGGACTCAAACCATGACCTAGAAGGCAGCATGTTCTGTTTTTGGCACATATGCCCAGTGAGCCTGCCATGTATTCCCTTTCGGTGATTTTTGTCTTTAACCTTCTGAGATCTCATCCAACTCCAGTTACTGACTTGAATCCTGACCACTGTCCCTGCATTCTTTGTCACCTTTACCAATGGTAACGATCGCTGTTTCTCACCCTCATACTGAGCCTGGCCATGCAGTCCATGAAGTAGCGTGGCTGAGGACCCTTAAAAGCACAGCTTCATCCACGTTTAGTCAAACCACATGGTTTATACCGTTACTGGGAAGTGTGTGTTAACAAGCACTCTGCTAAGCCTTTTGGTCTATACACGGGGACGCTGGGATATGTTTCAAAAGGGACGACCACACAAACTCCTATTCCTGAAATTCATGAAGGTACCATGTCGTAAAAGCCATTGGAAAAATTGTCAGGACTGAGACCCACAGAGAGAGGCCGGAGCTCCGAACAGATCGGCATTGCCCTTGACTCATAATTCTGATGAATATTCAGTATGTGGGGCAACAGTACCATTCCCCTTTGTGAATATAGTGGACGGGAACAGCAGTGGTTTTTATTTTTATTTTTGTGCTCTTTATGAGCCAACATCCCAAACCGCTTTCCAAAGAAAGAGCTGGTGCGGGCAGCACTCAGGAATCTTCGATTGGGGAGTGCCTCCTTTTCTCCGGGGACCCAGACTGCAGTGAGAGAGAAGTTTAAAACAAGCGTGGGGGCCGCGAGACTTTAGAAGTGAGCTGCTGGGAAAAAAAAAAAAAAAAAAAAAGGACACATTAGAGAAGTTTCGGAGAGCACAGCATGATGCAAATTGCTACCATACGTGTCCCTGACTGGAACCGCACCGGTCTCTGCAGAGGTGGTGGGAGTGACATCACCAGCACTGTGACTGACCCCCCTCAGGAACACGGAGCCCAGCAAGGCACACTGTATGAGATCAAGCAACACGCGGTTGCTGGGGTTCTCGGTTTCATCTCTCAAACTTTATAGCGCGCCCACATAAACAAATGTCTAAGAGAAATCTGGGACATTTTGAGGCGGTGCTGGGGAGTGGCACGTCAAGCAACGTTTCATTTTATTCTCATCAGGAAAAAAAAAATATATATATATTACCACAAGTGAACGCTTTCATAGTATCTGTATTAATAGCTAATGATTCCAGTCACCAATTCTGACACGTGGGGTTTTCCTCCACACCGAGCGATTCTTGGCCGCCAGCTGGGTGTCCTAAAATGCACTCCGATCTGGACACTGTCTCCCTGGAGATAACAGCATCACGGCCCGGAAGTCAAGGGCTCAGTCCCACAGGATGCCGGTCGCCAAGGGCAGGTTGTCAGAGTTGCAGAGCGGAGGTTCCAGCGATCCCCTCCTTGGGATAGTGAAATTGTTAGAATCGCTTCTCGGCTTTTTGGCTAAGATCCAGTGTGAAATTGTTAGAGCCTCTCACAGGAATAGCCAGGTGGGAGAGACACACAAGGCAAATGGACGGGCAAAGGGCAAGGAGTGTCCGTGTTTTCTGAGTGCTCACCAACCCAGAAGTTCTCTGAATCCTGCCATTTTGGGGGTTTTATGGAGGTTTCATCACACGGTCGTGATGGATGAAGTCACTGGCCACTGGTGACTGAAGTCAGTTTCCAGCCCCTCCCCGCTTGCCCAGAGGTCTGCGGTTTCCTCGTTATATTGTTCCCCGCAAACCTATGAAGATCGGGAGCTCGCTGGCTAGCACGATGAGGAAAAGGAGAGGGAACAGGAAATCCTGACACGGCAGAGAGCTCGGTGTGCTGAGCCACAAGACCGACAACACTGTGGCTTTAGGATATATCCGGAAGCACAGGTGCCTCCAACTCAGGCAAGGAGAACAAGGGGGTGGACAAAAGGATGAAAGCATCATCAGAACAACAGAGTCTCCGGCATGCAAAATAGCGCAGGTGTCCAGAGGGAGAGGGAGAGGAAGGCGGTGAGAAGGGAGAAGATGTTCTCCACATGGACATGCTCTATGAAACCAACTCTCGTCAGGGCTCCTGATGATTGCCCTGCATTTTCTTGATAAGACCCAATGAAAAACATCTGCCCCTTACACAATTCAGTCGGAGAAAGTCGGTTGGGAGGGACGTAACGTTGTTCTGGCGCCAGTCAGCAAGTTTCCGCTCCTGACGCCTTCAGACTTGTCTATTGTCAGGCAGGTGTTCGGTTTAAAATATCATTGTTCAGCACCCGTCACCTACTTTTTGGTCATGAGAGCATACAAAGTCCCTCCTCAAGATGACTTGGTTGTAGTTTGGGTTTATACCACAGTTCATTCATGTGTATTTGGAGGAAGTGAGTAAATGGCCAGTCGCTCAAAGGTCCCCACAGACGATGCAGTCCTGCACTGGGTGGTGAGCTCTTTGAAAAGCCCTATGCCCAGACCCGACCCTCAACAAATTGAATCAGAGTCTATGGGGGCAGAGCCCAGGCATGAGTATTTTTCACAACTTCTAAGAGGTGACTCCACTCTAGGGGCAGGGTTGGAAATGCTGCTCTAGAACACTCTAGCCACATCTAAGGCAGAAAGCTCTAGGTCATTTGTTTGCATCTATCAACCGATATGTAATTCATACCATAGCACTTTGCCCTGTGCATATGTCTTCGTTGAATAACAGGCGAATGAATGAACGGATGGAAAATAAATGAGTAAACCTCGGAAAAAAAATTTTCATGTCATTGTTTATGATAGAAATTAACTAAACCATGTCACAAATGAATTATAATGTTTTTACCTAACATTCTCTGCGTCTGTGTGGCTCAGTTAAGCCTCTGACTTCAGCTCAGGCCATTATCCCATGGTTTGTGTGTTTAAGCCCTGCATCGGGCTCTGTGTGGATGGTGGAGAGCCTGGCTGGGATTGTCTCTCTCTCCCTCTCTCTAAAAAATGAATTAAGAAAAAAAAAATGGAGCTGATAAAAGATATTTTAAAATAAAATTAAAATAAAATAAAATAAAATAAAATAAAATAAAATAAAATAAAATAAAATAAAAAAAGAAAAGAAAAGAAAACACATGGAACGGAGATCAGGGACCTCAACACTGGTTTGTTGTTTTTTTGTTTTTTTGGGTTTCTTTTAAAATGTTTTTTAACGTTTATTCATTTTTGAGACAGAGAGAGACAGAGCATGAATGGGGGAGGGTCAGAGAGAGGGAGACACAGAATCTGAAACAGGCTCCAGGCTCCGAGCTGTCAGCCCGGAGCCCGACGCGGGGCTCGAACTCACGGACCGCGAGATCGTGACCTGAGCCGAAGTCGGACGCTTAACCGACTGAGCCACCCAGGCGCCCCGTTGTTTTTTGTTTTTTATTTGAGTGTTTATTTATTTATTTTTGAGACAGAACGACAGAGTGTGAGTGGGGGAGGGGCAGAGAGAAAAGGAGCCGGACTCCCAAGCAGGCTTCCCATGGTCAGTGCAGAGCCCAATGCAAGGCCCAAACCCAGGAGTCAGGAGATGTGACCTGAGCCAAAACCAAGAGTCCTTTGCTCAACTGCCTGAGCCACCCAGGCACCCCTACACGGGCTTTCTTACTTAAATCACACCCCGAATGCTTCACCTGCTTTTCTGTAGGAGAAACTTAAACACATTTATGAAGCAATCTAAATGCAAATCGCTTCTAGATTTCTAGGATCTCCTCCCCATAATATTCAGTTGTCCCCACCATACCTGTTCAACCGCCTTATCCGTACGATTTTCAACACTTTCAGCTTAGTTTTCACTGAAATAACAAGTCTCGTTCCAACTTCATATTTTATTGGTTCATGTAAATTTTAATTAGATTTTATAATTACAGTAGCAATTACAACTTGCTTAAACAGGTTCGGAAACAAATGTAACCGGCTTCACAAAGCACACATCTTAACTAGGGGGGGAAGGAGGGTACAGGCCAGATTGTAACTAGCATTCAGCCCTAAATTAACTCTGTTCTCTGTGAGTGCCTCTCCTTGACATTTAGCACCCAAGAACCAGGTACCAGCTGACACTCATCAAGAGCACGCCGATGTAATTAACACCCCTCTTACATTTCAGTCGATTCACCACATAAGTTTGGGGTTTGTGTGCAGAGATTTACAGTCGATTCAGCAGGAGGGATTAAAAATAATGAGATCTGGGATGCCTGATCTGGGATGTTCCGTCGGTTGAGCATCGAGTCCTGATCTCAGCTCAGGTTGTGATCTCACAGTTCGTGGGATTAGAGCCCCGAGTCCAGCTCTGTGCTGACAGCGTGGAGCCTGCTTGGGACTCTCTCTCTCCCTTTCTCTCTGCCCTATTAAAAATGATGTCCTGTTGCAAACATTCGGGCATTAAGACACAGCCTGTCTTACGTTTTCCTCTTACATGCATTGACGTGTGCTTCCTAAACAAAATGGTCTCTTTTTGTACCCCCTCCGCAAAACCGGTTAGTGTCTCATCGAATTAAATTCCATTGATTTCTGGCAGTGAACTGAATTGAGGTGAACTGAAGAGAGCCATATGGGAATTGTTGAGCAGTTGTTAAAACATATCTCTATTCTTGTGCCAATGTGGTGCCTTCAGTCTCATGGACTTAACAATAAAATACAAAGACTCCTAATCTTTTTTTTAATGTTTATTTTTAAAAGAGACAGTCAGAATGTGAGTGGGGGAAGGGCAGAGAGAGAGGGAGATGCAGAATCTGAAGCAGGCTCCAGGCTCTGAACCATCAGCACAGAGCTCGACATGGGGCTCGAACTCACAGAGTGTGAGATCATGACCCGAGACGAAGTCCGACGCTCAACTGACTGAGCCACCCAGGCGCCCCGAACTCATTATCCTTTAAGACAGCTGAATCGCCTAAAGCCCCATCCCAGTGAACATTCTACCCAAAATGTCCAGAACAGGTAGGCTACACCATTACGATTCTCTCAGTAGTTGACTGAATCAGAAAAGAATTTTTTCGTTATTTTCTTGATGGGTATATGTATTCCCCTTATTTTCAGAATTATCAATCCTTCATATCTTAATCTATTCTTGAAATCCTGGCCCTTCTAGGAATAGAACTGCATCTAATAAATATTTTACATACCAAAATCTGCTCTTAGGAAAACTCAGGAAATCTGGAATGAAATAGTCCAACTGCTTGGCCTGTTACAGCTTCTCACTGACGGGCCCCTGTAGGGGCACACGGGGAGATGCTCTTGAATTCTTGAATTCTGAATGAGCAGCAAGAGAATGTCATCACTCTCTCTGAAACAAAAGGGTCTCCTCTGCCTAGTAGTTGCCAGTGATAATCCCTAGGTTGGCATTCTTTATCCAACCAGGAGAGTTTAGAAGCTTTTTACCACATTTTCCCGTTGTGCCTTTATTTCACTTCTTCCTCTGGAAACCAAAGCTTTTTAATACACGTCATGATCGAGCTCCCGGAATGCACCCTGCAAGGGAATCTACGTTTGAAGAGCACCCTGACCGTCTTCTGAAATAATCAAGCATCCAACATGCCAGGAGGAGACGTGTATCCTGTCTACAAAGCAATTTCACTAAATGGAAGGGGGCTTGGGAGCAAAAAAGATAAATTAGAGCCCTGTCATCTATAGAATCAAGATAAACAAAAGCAGTGGAGAAAACTTAAACCCCTATGGCTGGTAGCTGGCCACCATCTGGCTTCCATAAATCCCTTGGAAGCGGACAAAGCATTTCAGATGCTAAGTGGGACAAGGGTTACAGCCCATATGCTGAAATCAGTGCATTTACAAATAGCCGTCCCCACAATTACAGTTATTTGCAAATGGCAGCGACAACAATGAACACGTCCCAATAGTTTCTCCCCTTATTCGGTGACCGAGTCCTGACTTGATCAGAGTATATCCAAGAACTCAGATATAGAACTCTATTTTTCAGCCTCCCTCGTAGTTGGATGTGAACATGAAAGGACATTCTGGCCAATGATACAAAAGCCACACGTTGTATGGTATGCACGAAAAGTGTCCTTGCAAGGCAAGCAAGCTTCTTTCCCGTCTTCCTCGTCCTCCCGTACAGCATATGAAAATGTAGACCCTTCCTGGGCAGAAAACTAGAAGGAACCATGTCAGCCTTGGACTGACTACTTCAGGTTTACCTTACTTAGAAGAGAATTTAACTTTTATATTATTTAAGTCACTGCTATTGGAGGGCTCGCCAGTATTTGTAGAAAAAGCTAATCCCAGCTAATTCAGATGGGAAGAGAGAGCCCAAGTAGAGGAGAGGGACAGAGGGGGAGAGAAAGAGAAAGAGAGAGAGAGAGAGAGAGAAAGAGAGAGAGAGAGAGAGAGAGACTCTTAAGCAGGCTTCATACTCCATGCAGAGCCCAACATGGGGCTCGATCCCACGACTCTGGGATCATGACCTGCGCCAAAATCGACTCAGATGCTCAACCAACTGATCCACCCAGGTGCCCGAGAAATAGATCGATACAGTGCCTAGGATGTACTGACATCGCAGAGGGGTGGATCAAGGTTGTTTACACAATCTAATGGGAATGATTTCAACTTAAGTGCCCTAGTCAGCAAAAGGGTAAGGAGATAGCAGTGGGACAAGGGGAGCCATGCCCAAAGGCCAGAAAGACAATCACTGCGCTCGTTCCCCCCTGGGCCTGAATACAGCCTCATGAAATTTCTCAATTCAGTGAAGATTCAGGCCACCACAGCCAAGTCCCTGGACTGGACCTAAGCCAAGAAAGACATATTGTACAAAGGCTCTTCGGCAGTGTTTCTCAACTTTTTATTTCACGCCACTTCTGGTAAACATAAAAAGCTCCAAGCCCTTGCCCTTGAGATAATGATCTGTCCCTGAAGGGTTAGTAACCCGCCCCCAACCATGCCCGCTGAAAATAAGTAGAACAGAGTTCCCAACTGCTGCCTAGTTTGTACTCCTGAAGGTACTCGTTAGGGAGTTTTGTTCTTTGTGTATAAAGCAGTCCTCAGCTTTTTTCCCCCCTGTTTCAAGAAACAGAACAGACCGCATTCGCCATGTGAAACACCCGTGGGCATGCCCAGAGTGAGAAGAAATTCCCAGCTTGATCGGTGGAACACCATCATTTTCTGTCCCACTCAAGAAAGCGTCTAGGAATCGGGATGAGAATGACATTGTCACAAACCGTGTGATGATGTGACAGGCTTGGATTTGCTTTAATACACAAAGATATGAAATCATATCAAATCTCATAATAACTAGTCTTCGTTAAAAGATCATTTGTAACAACTTCCATGGAAACAGTGTCAGCATGCTATGATTCCTCGAGAAGGTTGCTCATCTGTGGGACTCGACCCTTGCTGAAATCATCCTGAAGCCTGCAGACTCTTCTCAATGATTTCCAAGCCTGAGAGAGGTTACCAGTATGGAAAACCATTCGCCAGGTAAATAGCTGAGCGAGCTTCCTCATGCAAATGAGTTCTGAATAAAAATCTCTTTAATGATAATAATGAGGATGCTGATCAGAGCCAATTATTTCAAGCTTCATAATTTGTATATTAACCAAACATCCTCATAATTAGGCAAGTTAGCCTAGGGAAATGCCATTCATTAAAGACTCTGGTGTATTTTGCTTTTGAATTTTCCACTCTCAAATATTCCCGTGACTAAGAAGGAAACTTGTCTATAAGCAACAGGAAGCTGAAAAGAAAAAGCTGAAACAAATGTGGGGTAGGATGGTCATTACTTTTACAATTTTCATGTAACCAGAAGTCTAGAGGGGAGCTGCTCAGAGCTGATACTCCAGGCTTTTTTTGTGTTTGTATTTTGTATTTCTGCTCAGCCTGCGCTCGGGTGCCGGTATGCCTACTTCACTGCAACTTCATGCCGTATTTCAAACAGGAAGGAGGGGGCAATGGACAGCTACCAGCTAGGTCACGTTCTTTTGTTCTTTTTTTTTTTTTTTTTTTAATTTTTTTTTAGTGTTCATTCATTTTTGAGAGAGAGAGCACAAGCAGGGGAGGGGCAGAGAAAGAGAGAGGGAGACCCAGAATCCAAAACAGCCTCCAGACTCTGAGCTGTCAGCCCAGAGCCCACCCAACGTGGGGCTTGAACTCACGAACCGGAGAGATCAGGACCTGAGCCGAGGTCGGATGCCTAACCAACCGAACCATCCAGGCGCCCCTAGATCACTTTCCTTTCTGAACGGTTTGCCTGGAAGCTGTACTCAGCAATTTCCACTTCCACATGGGTTACCTGAACGATGCTATGGCCCCCTCTGGCTACAGAGTGTGTGTGTGTGTGTGTGTGTGTGTGTGTGTGTGTGTGCGCGCACGCGTGCGGGGCGGGGTTTTGGTGGGGGAGGGTGGAGAAATTGATGGTGAGGAAGTAATAGATGAAGAAGAAAGATGCAAAGTTTGTCAGCAGAGCAAATTGTTTTTCCCCTAACAAAATTAGAGTTCTATTTGGAAGGAAGTTGGGGAACCGAGAGTGGGTGAGCAACCCATAGCCACTTACCTCCTAGCAGTCCGGAGGGATAAAGAGGATCATGATGGAGAAATCCTAAAAGCCTTTTAGAGAAAAATCTATGAGTCCACCAATAACAGTCCTCAAACCCTATCTGGAAGACCATACCATTAGGATACTTGCTTGTCTCACTTTGGAACTGGAGGAAAGAACTCGAATCTGTCTGTCTGCCCCGAAGTCGCCACAGACCCAGAGAAGATGAACCTAAAAACAGCTCACGAGGCCTTTAGCAATGTAACAATTGTGAGGAATGTTGTGTTTCTTTTCCTCAAACGATGAAGAAAGACTAAAATGTAATTCTTGGTGTATTAAACCTCCCTTCGTTTTTTGTTTGTCCCTCAAGCACCCTTGTTTTTATTTAAACTTTCATTTTCTCCATGGGGACACCTGGGTGGCTCCGACAGTGAAGCATCCAACTCTTGATGTCGGCTCGGGTGGTGATCTCATGGTGTGTGGGATCAAGTCCCACGTGGGGCTTTGCACTGACAGCATGGAGCGTGCTTGGGATTCTCTCTCTCCCTCTCTCTCTCTGCCCCTCCCCTGCTTTCCCTCTCTCTGTCTCTGTCTCTCTCTCTCTCTCAAAAAATACATTCATTAATTAAATAAACTTTTGTTTTTTCCTTTTTATGTTAAGAAAAAAAAAAGTTCTGAAAAGGCACCATAATTGCATTTTTCTTACACATTTTTTTCTGAGGTGCAACGTTCTGATCAGTTGGACCCTTCTTTACAAGCCAAACTGCGCAGGCGTTCACTTCCCAATAACGGAAACCTGGCTTGACATCTGACAATCAGAATCAGTCCTTTCTGCTTTACACATCGATAACACGGGAACAGTTCTGGAATTAGCGCTTTGCTGTCAGCTTTGTTAATGACGGTGGAGGCAAGGAGGAACACAACCTTCTCTTCTGGGACTATGATATATTGACTCCGCAGAGCTGACAATAGGAAAATGTTGGTTTAATGCCAAATTCACCCTTCAGATATGTCATAAGTTTTAAACAGCTGAAAACAGAACCAAGAGAGCTTAACCCTGTATTAGCATATTGTGAAAAGATGAATTTAAAAGGTACCTCCGTAAAATGGTTTTTAAAATTATTAACCGTCAGAAAATCTCCATTCGACAGAATGACAGAAGTACTTTGCTCTCATATAACATGTTCCCATTCAAAATAAAAATGATAATTTGCTAATTACAACCCCTGAAGTAAGCCTAGACAAAGATTATACCATTTCTTAAATAAATGGACACGATGGCTTACATGTACAGTTTAAGGTTTATAGTGGCCCCATTTTTTTGTAGAGAATCAAGTCATATCCCTTAATCTGTAGGCATCATGCTATACTTTGCCAGATTCAAGCAGCCTATAATAATGGATTGTTTTGTTTTCTTCTCTTTTCTTTTTTGTTTGTATTTTAGGAAGAGAGAGCACAAGCAGGGGAGAGGGGCAGAGGGTAAGAGAAAGAGAGAGGGAGAATCTTAAGCAGGCTCCATATTCAGCTCAGAGCCCTCTGTGGGGCTCAATCCCACAACCCTAGGATCAAGATCTGAGCTAAAATCAAAAGCCAGACGCTGAGCCAACCGAGCCACCTAGGTGCCCCTAAAATGGAGCGTTTTCTTATCCGGAGTTCTAATTCTTAGTTCTCATTCTTAGATCTATGCCTCCAGCTTTTTTGGTAGAATTTCTAACTATTGATTTATTTAATTTTTTTTTTTAATTTTTTTTTCAACGTTTTGTATTTAGTTTTGGGACAGAGAGAGACAGAGCATGAACGGGGGAGGGGCAGAGAGAGAGGGAGACACAGAATCGGAAACAGGCTCCAGGCTCGGAGCCATCAGCCCAGAGCCTGACGCGGGGCTCGAACTCACAGACCGCAAGATCGTGACCTGGCTGAAGTCGGACGCTTAACCGACTGCGCCACCCAGGCGCCCCTTCTAACTATTAATTTATGAGTGGAACAGCCCTGAATATGCTAGGTTATTCCTTGAATCTTTGTTCAAAAGGGTGCTGAACACGTTCGTCCAAAATGCACACATGCCGTGAGAGGACTCACATGCGGCTCTGGGGAGAAGAAGATTCCAGTGCCTTCTGTACTTAAACTTCTCTGCTGTCCATCCACTGGAACAAAGGCACTCCTGATCTTTTCCCCTTTATCAAAGAGATTTGATAAATCTACCACGTAAACTGCTTACGTGGATCAAGCACATATCCGCATTTTATTTCTAGGTAAATTTGAGAAGCTGAAAGTATCATTTCAGCAAAGTCAATATGTGAAAGGGCAAATCAAGCAGAGTTTTTTATTTTTTATTTTTTTAATTTTTTTTTTTAACGTTTATTTTTGAGACAGAGAGAGACAGAACATGAATGCGGGAGGGTCAGAGAGAGAGGGAGACACAGAATCTGAAACAGGCTCCAGGCTCTGAGCCATCAACACAGAACCCGACGCGGGGCTTGAACTCACGAACCACGAGATCATGACCTGAGCCGAAGTCGAACGCTTAACAGACTGAGCCACCCAGGCGCCCCAAGCAGAGTTTTTTAAAGGATGAAACAATGGCGCGATCATAAGAGCCTGGTCTGTCTTTTCACACAGAGCAAAGATAACTCTGTTTTTCCATATATTTTCCATATATATTTTCCATTAGTTTTTATTTAAATTATTTTGAATTGGGGCGAAACATGCACAATGTAAAATTTACCATCCTAACCTTTTCTTTCTTTTTTTTTTTTTTGAGAGAGAGAATGAGAGTGAGAGCAGGAGAGGGGGCAGAGGGAGAGAGAGAGAGGTGGGCGGGGTGGGGGGGTGGAATCTTAGGCAGGCTCCATGCTCAGAGTGGAGCTCATCGTGAGGCTCGATCCCACAGCACTGGGATCATAACCTGAGCCGAAATCAAGAGTCGGCCGATCAAGTGACTGAGCCACCCAGGCACCCCCACCGTGTTAACCGTTTCTAAGTGGATCATTCAGTAGCATTAATACATTCACATGGATTTGCAACCCTCACCACCATCCACCGCTAGGACTACATCTTCTCCAGCTGTGACTCTGTGCCCGTTAACCAGTAACTCCCCATTCTCTCTTCCCCCCCAGCCCCTGGAATGCCATCTCACTTTCTGTCTCTGGGAACCCGTTCCTTCCGGAACCTCGCGTGAGTTGAATCAGACAGCGTTCATCCTTTTGCGCCTGGCTTCTTCCATCTAACGTAATGTCCTCAAAGTTCATTCCTGTCATAGCATGTGGTAGGGTTTTCTTCCTTTTTATGCTGAGTAATATTCCACCACATGTGCGGACCACATTTGTTTATCCCTTACCCATCTGTGGACATTTTCAGCTTTGGGTGTTGTGAACAACGCTGCTATGAACATGGGTCTCCGAATATCTCTTCAAGTCCTTGCCTGCAATTCTCTTGTTTCCCATGTATTTTTTTTTTAAGTTTATTTTTTTGAAAGAGAGAGATCACGTGCCCACACACACGCGCAAACTGGGGAGGGACAGAGAGAGAACCCGAAGCAGGCTCTGAGCTGTCAGCGCAGAGCCCGATGCGGGGCTTGAACTCATAAACTGTGAGATCATGACCTGAGCCTAAATCAAGAGTCAGATGCTTAACCGACTGAGCCACCCAGGTGCCCCTTCCATGTATCTTTAAATAGTAAAGTGGAATAGTGGCGTTTGTTTCATCTGTGCGGGGCGGGGGGCGGGAGGGAGACACTGCCAGAAACATTTGCAAAAAATTTTCATTCTCGTGGGTAGCACAGCAAGAGCAGAGGACAGTGGAAAGAATAGACTCATCTTAGTGACTTCCCAGCTTTGTGAGCTTTTGAGACACATATGAGGTCTAGTTCCTCATCTGTAAAATAAAAACCTCTAATTATGTGATTTCACTTCTCTAATTCCATGATTTAATGGCTCTAGCCAATTCAGGAGTTCTGCTCCCCAAAGCTTGTGTGATGGTTCATGATTGATCCAAAGTTTGAGGATTTTTTTTTTTTAAAGTTTACTTGTGAGGCTCTGAAATTTCTTCTCTCACGTGGAGGGAACAGGAAACTAACAGGACATTCGTTTGAAAAGCAACTGACGTTGCTCCAAAGAAACCGCTCAACAGAAAAATGAGTGCCCAAGGCATAATCCTCACAGGTCATATTCTTTCTGGAAAGTGAAGCGTATTTACTTGTAATATCACTGTTAAGTGTTGTGAGAATTGCCAGAGTGCTCTAGTGTTATTTTTCAAAATTGTCCACCGATGTGCTCTCCTTAAATACGGTTTAGCCAAAAGAATCCCAACAAGTATGTTTGTGTATCTGCCCATTACATTTCGCTCAGAGTTGTGTGCATGCGAGAGTGAATGTTTTCCTCTGAATTGTGCAGTGAACGTCCTCGCCCCTTCCCACGGTGAGTGGTCCCTGTCTGAGAGTTGAATTACCCAGTTTGGATGACTCTGTGGTCGGTAGGAGCTACATAATTGCACAACGTTTCTATTAAGTAAACACAGAGGTTGTTAGTTAAAGCCGTGGTTTTGTAATACGACCAAGCCCACTCTCCTGTCCTTGCCCAGAGGCCACTGATCCTGAGTCCTGGGGGCTGGCTGAGCATCCAGACATCGGAATGGGCTGGGAAGAGTAGAACAGATTCATGCAGCCGCTTTCTGGGGCACGGGGTGGGGGCCATTGGCTCTGCCGTAAGCCTTTCCATTCTGTGCCTGGGACATTATTTCTGATCTACACACATCCTACCACCTCCATTTTTTTTTCTACTCCTGTGAAATTCAAGCATGCCCAGACTCTGAGTGGCTGCCTAGGGATGTCATCTTAACTTCTGTGAGCCTCAGTCCTTTCATCTGTAAAATGGGCGTGATAGGCATCTACCACCCCTTAGGAGGTTTTTAAGGATCAATGACTTAATTCCTCCAAAGTGCTAAGATCGCACGGTGAGCTCTGGGTACACGTTAGTGAGTATTACTATTCCCTACTCTAGCATCTGGTCCCTGACTGCCCCACTGTTTTGATTTTACATGGAACCCCCATAATGTGGTCTGATTCTGTGCCTCTTCGGTGGCTCCTGGAGCCACCTTCCTTGCAGCTTGCCTAATGCTTCCTTGCCCTTCCTTGCAGCTTGCCTAATGCTTTGGGGCACTTATGCCAGGTTCTGACCAATTTCCAAACCTTACTTATCACACTCTCCCAGGCCTTTCCCCTGCTCCCGTGACCAGCTGTCCGAAGCTGTTCGAGCATTAACAGTATTCGAGGTTTGGTCTTGATGAAAAGCTCTCTTTTCACAGCCTGATCTGCGGGGAGACGGGCAGTGGCACATGTGGCTTAGACGTCAACCGAACAACCTTCTAATCTCATGAAAAATAAGAATGCCTGAGCCCTGGACAAACCCACGCACCCCTCTGCCCCCAGGTCCTGCTCCATAATGAGAGTGGGGTTGAAGCCATGTCTCTTGTCCTGAATCATACAGGATGTCAGTGCCAGAGCCAGAAATCGGGGCCAGCTCTTGGCTTTCCCATGGTTATATTCTACCCGCTCAACTCTATGCAAAAAAAAAAAAAAAAAGACACCACAGACATTTCATCAACCTGTCTCTTCTGTCAAATTGCGTTATTCTCAAATTGTGTAAGCCTTATGTAAACAATCTCGCTTCACACATGGGGTTCCATAAGTACATTTTCTGCGTGTTTCTCACACAGCAGGTTTTCTACGGATGGGTATATAAAAAAGTGCCAAGATTTCAAACTTAAGAAAACACTTAAAGGGCAGCCGTCCAGGAGCATTACAGTCATTTTTTTTTTCTTTTGCCCTGAGGCACAGGAGCGTAAGTTCTTTACAGCTAGGCTGTCATAGGTGGTACTCATTACCAAGTGCTTAGAGCCCCACTGTTTCCCTGCGCTGCTGATTCACTGAGACCTAACCACTGACAGATTGGACTGACTTTTGAGGCACATTATTTTATACCGTCATGCTGCTTTTCTCCCCTTTCTTTTTCTTCTTCCCTTTTTATACATACTCTTCTCCTCCCTCACATCTACCGCTCAGCATACCATTCTGTCCCTCCTCTTCATTCCCCTCCTCCACCCTCTTCCTTTCTCTCTCTGTTTTTTCAAAGCTTATTTGGAGAGAGAAAGCGTGCCTGCGCACACATGGGACAGGGTCAGAGGGGCAGGGAGAGAATCCCAAGCAGGCTCCCCACTGTCAGGGCAGAGCCCAATGGGAGGCTTGATCTTATGACCCTGAGACCATGATCTGACCCAAAAGGGAGAGTCAGACGCTTAGCCCACTGAGCCACCCAGGCCACCCATCCTCTCTCTTAAATAACCTGCATGACTACAAATTCTCATATATAGTTTTTGAAGTTATTTTGTCTCGGAGGGAGTGTCTCTTTTAAAGTTCCTTTCAGACACCGAGATTCATTCTCAAAAAATGGTCCTCGACCTGGCCCATGTGTATTTACAAGGTTGCTGAATTTTTACTGGCTACAGGTCGTTAAATTAGCGTTCACTTTAATAAAATGAAAGCATTTAATTGATCGTTAAAAAACTTAAAGCAGTCTCACTAAGTATATTGCCACCGTCTAATACACTGTAGCATAAAATGAAGATGCTAACACCCTGACAAAGAACAGCTTTGGAATTCAGCAGCAGGCATCATAATTCATATATATTATGCTGATTGAGACATTAGGTTGAAAAAATAGACTTTCCTGCCTTCCATCCCTTCTCTATCCAATCTGTCTAACCCATAGCTGCCAGCTTAATCTTCCAGAACCGCCACTTCAGAGCATTCCTTTCCTTTTGGAAATCTTCCGTGGCTGACTGTAACGTAGAACACTGGTCCTCCAGGGAGCATCAGAATCTCCTACAGAGCTTGTCACAACAGATTACTGAGCCCCAACCCAGAGTTTCAGATCCAGGAGAACTGGAATGAGGCCTCACAGTGTATATATATAACCAGTTCTGGGGTAGGGTTGATGCTGGGTCTAGAGACTAAGCTTTGAGGACCCTTGACATTAAAATTTAGATTTTTTGGTACGACCTTCAAGACTTTTTCTTATATAATGTGGTCTTCGTCTGCCTCTTCAAATGACTATCCATGAGTCTCCTTCGCAGGAACCTCTTTTGCTGAAACTTTTCCCTCCGCTATGGCCCAAATTGATGCCCCCATCTGTATTGGAATAGTTTCTTCTGCTTAAAACACATCCTTATTCTTGGGGCGCCTGGGTGGCTTGGTCGGTTAAGCGTCCGACTTCGGCTCAGGTCATGATCTCACGGCCCGTGAGTTCAAGCCCCGTGTCGGGCTCTGTGCTGAGCGTTCAGAGCCTGCAGCCTGTTTCAGATTCTGTGTCTCCCTCTGTCTCTGCCCCTCCCCTGTTCATGCCCTGTCTCTCTCTGTCTCAAAAATAAATAAACGTTGAAAAAAAATTAAAAAAAAAAACAACACATCCTTATTCTTGCTGTAAAACAATTCCATCGTTTCTGTGAAATCTCCGAGTTCCATAGGACTTAAGCATTTCTCCAATTCTGATAGGGCAGCATTGATTTTTCTCTGCCGTGTATTTGCCCATGGTGTAGACTACCTTATATTACTACTTATCTGTCCATAAAGGTGATTAAATTGTTTGTTGTGTAATACAGCCAGTAAGTTTGAAGACCTTAGACTAGTTTTATATGTCAAAACTAAACATTAACTGCTTTTTAATTTTTCCTTTAATTACCCTAATAATGGGGTGGGGCGCCTGGTGGCTCAGTGGTTTAAGCATCTGACTCTTGATTTCATCTCAGGTGATGATCTCATGGTTCATGGGTTCAAGCCCCACATCAGGCTCTGTGCTGACATTGCGGAGCCTGCTTCAGATCCTCGGTCTCCCTCTCTCTGCCCCTCCCCTACTCCTGCTCGCTCTCACTCTCTCTCTCATGTGGTGATCCCACAAAGCTAAGATCCTTTTACCAATCTATCCATATGGATTTTTCCCCCAGTGCTTTTTCTACATAACATGACTAGATAATAAAATTGATTTCCATAAATCATAGACAAATCACTCACACTGTGCTTCTGATGGGTAGGTTATCACAGCTTCATGTTGCAGTTGTGATGTGTGTATAAGTCCAGGGACAGGTTTACTGTGACAATAACAAAGGTTCATCTTCAGGCCTAGAACATGCACCTGGAATGGGCCCCTTCGGCAGCTGGGTAACGAGCCCTAAGATTGAGTTCAAGTGGTCACCTATTTCTGTAAATTTTGCGTAAATAAAATAATTTTTAAAACTTTTTTTCCTAAAGAGGGCCCTCCAATTTGTGAAATCATCCAATCCTGCATAGCGTGGATCTGGCCCTGGAGGTGGTCCAAGTGTATGGGTCAAACGTGATTAAGGCAACCAAATCAGAAGCAAAATGAAGGCCCTCAAAAAGAAATAATCTCTCCTTCCCCAAGTTCCCTGCTTTCCTTTGAATCCATAAAAATAACTGTGGAACCGTTCCATCAAATGAAGACACATGTTTGGCTATTTGAAAATTGGCAACTGATCTTGCTCATTTGCGAAAATGGACAATATTAATTTGTATTCTCATTGATTTCATGTGATCATACTATAAATAACAGTCCTTGAAATACAGGAAATTACAATTTTAACACTGGTTATCTCTGTAAATCAGTGCGGATCCCAGGGAAGTAAAAATCACATGTTTACGAGCAGCTTGAAGAACTAAACAGCATAAGCCAATCAACAAAGCATTGCGTGTTTGCATAATGAGGACATGCGAAGGAATGATGTTTCACTAGCAAAGATGATACATGACAACTCTTTGTCGCCACAAAGAATAGAAGTAGAGGGTTTAGAAAGATCTGAAAGGAACAAACAAGAAGAGACAAAATTGGGCCTTTTAAGTTTATGGTCAGAGAAGATGATTTACAGATAGTGGAATATGTCTGGTACTTACACAAATTTGTTTCAAAAACAAAAAGTAGTGTTTTCTTTCAAAGCAATTCCTTGTGAGCAATTTGTCATCACAAACAGCTTCTGGCACTTGACCAATTCTTTTCAGAGACTTGCTTTAAAACAAATGGCCATTAAAATCTTACAATGTCACAATAGAAAATTCTTACCATGATTCATTCTTAATGCAAAATTTGCTTAAATTACTGTATTCACTGGGAGATTACTAAAGTTCATTTCATAAACAGAGTCATTTTCATAAGCAGTGGATTGTAATTTCGATTTTTCTTTACTTTCATCAGATACATTTTTGGTTTCCCATGTGTAAGACGGTAATTGTTCAAACATTAATTTCTAAGAACAAAGAGTTTCATTTTTAATGCTCACTTCTTGAAGAAATGATGGAAGGCGAGTGAAATTTACATCATTCGGTACCTTAAAAACTAGGTTTGCATTTTTTGGGGCGCCTGGGTGGCGCAGTCGGTTAAGCGTCCGACTTCAGCCAGGTCACGATCTCGTGGTCCGTGAGTTCGAGCCCCGCGTCAGGCTCTGGGCTGATGGCTTGGAGCCTGGAGCCTGTTTCCGATTCTGTGTCTCCCTCTCTCTCTGCCCCTCCCCCGTTCATGCTCTGTCTCTCTCTGTCCCAAAAATAAATAAAAAACGTTGAAAAACTAGGTTTGCATTTTTAAAGCCAAGATACATAAAATGTTAAAGTTAGGGGCCATAAAAAGTATTTACTAAAGCCCACTGTAATTGAGGTTAAATGGGTGCTATTAGATAATCAGTATGTCCACATTCAATGGCACAGGGATAATGCTCGTAAATGCTGTGTTAGTGATTGACTGATGGATGTGTAAATTACCAGAGGTGAAATTAACAAGATTTTGAGGTGTCGGCCATATACAACAGAAAAAGGTTTATCACATTAATAATTGAAAGATGGTTATTTATAATGCATTTAAATGAAAACTTTCTAACTTTATCAGTGGAAACAACTTGAGTCTACATAACAAATCTTACTGAACAACCCTTAGCTACCATTCATTTGCGATTCACACATTCACTGCCCCCAAGTCCAGACGACCCCACCCCCCTTCTCCTATGTGTAGACATTTCTTCACAATGCAGTCTCTTTTGTGTGAAAATGGTATATAAGCCACCGGGTCCAACCAACTCTTTGGATTTTTGCTTGTTTTCTGTGAAGCCTCCATTCATGTAAAAATGTTCAAAAAAACTCATATGACCTTTCTCCTACTAATCTTTGTCATTTTAATTTGCAGGCCCCATAAAAAGAATCTAAGAAAGTAGAGGAAAAATTTTCTTCCCCTACACTGCTTTGGAGTTGAGATTGTGTCTTGGAAGGGAGTTCATGACAGGGAAAGCTTTGAGAAAATGTTTAATGTTGGGGCACCTGGGTGGCTCACTCGGTTAAGCATCTGGCTTCGGCTCAGGTCATGATCTTGGGGTTCTTGAGTTCAAGCCCTGCGTCGGGCTCTATGCTGACAGCTTGGAGACTGGGGCCTGCTTTAGATTCTGTGTCTCCCTCTCTCTCTACCCCTTGCCCACTCATACTCTGTGTGTGTCTCTCTCTCTCTCTCAAAATTAAACTTAAAAAAAATTTTTTTTAAGAAACTGTTTAATGTTTTAAACCTGTGCCAATTAGGAGAACAAAACAATGTTTGCTTCTGACCAGCTGCAGCAATATTTACTGACTATTTACTATGAATTTCCCACCCATATTGGGGTATCACATGGTCTTCAGCTGAATACATGGACTTACAAACACACTGAGACCAGAGTCCAGAAACCAGCAAAAACAATAGTAGTTAAACAGAGCTCACCTTTGAATTTAATACAGAGACTGCTTTCTTTCTATTTTAAACTTCCCACAGGCTAAGAGCATCCCTCGATCTAGAGGTATTGATTATAATCAGAAATAAATCAGAGACTTCTGTGCCTGCTTAATGTTAAGAGACTTCAGACTTCACACTCTTGACAAGCCTGCATGGGCTGAGGTCTGTGCCCAGCCAACACAAATCATTTATAAGCAGCAGTGAGGAGGCACTTTCCCAGCATGGCCACAGCCATTCAAAGCATTAAGCCCAAGCAGTGGCTCAGTCTCAAAATTAGGAGCATCGGCATGATCTGACCATACCCATACCTACAGAATCAGAAACTCAGGGAGATGGGGCTCAGTACAGGCATACCTTGAAGGTACAGTGAGTTCAGTCCCAGACCACTGCAATAAAGCAAATACCACAATAAAGCAAGTCAAGAAGCTTTCGGTTTCCCAATGCGGATAAAACTTGTGTTCACACTATACTGTAGTACATCATATGCATAATAGCATTATGTCTAAAAAAAAACAGGGTAAATTAAATTCTTAACTTAAATACTTTCATTGCTAAAAACTGCTAACCATCATCTCAGCTTTCAGCCGGTCATCTTCTGGTTGCTGGTAGAGGGTCTTGCCTGGACATTGATGGTTTGTGACTGATCAAGGTGGTGGTTGTTGAAGGCTGGGTGGCTGTGGCAAGTTCTTCAAGCAACAAAAATGTATGGTTGTCTTAAGATAACATTGAAGTTTGTGAAATCAATGGACTCTTCCATTCATGAATGATTTCACTGAAGCCTACCATGTTGTTCGATAGCATTTTACCCACAGTGGTACTTGTTCCAAAACTGGAGTCAATCCTCTCAAACACTACCATTGCTTTATCAGCTAAATTTATGCTATCGTCGAAGTCCTTTGTTGTCATTTCAGCAATCTTCAAAGCGTTTTCACCAGGAGGAGCTTCCATCTCAAGAAACCACTTTCTCTGCCCATCCAGAAAAAGCAATTCCTTGGCAATTCAGCTTTGATCACAAGATCACAGCAAGTCAGTCACATCGTCAGGCTCCACTTCAAATTCTAGTTCTCCTTGCTATTTCTACCGCATCTGCAATGACGTCCTCCACTCAACTGTAGAGCCTCTCAAAGCCATCCATGAGGGTTGGAATCACCTTCTTTCAAACTTCTGTGAAAGTTGATATTCTGACCACTCTCCATAAATCGCAAAGGTTCTTAATGGCATCTAGCATGGTGAGTCCTTTCCAGAAGGTTTTCTATTTACTTTGCCCAGATCCATCAGAGAAATCACTTTCTATGGCACCTGTAGCCATTGTAAATGTATTTCTTGAATAATAAGACTTGAGAGTTGAAATGAATCTTTGAACCAGGGGCAATGGATGTAGTGTTTGCAGGCGTGAAAACAATATTCATCTCATTGCACATCTCCATCAGAGCTTTTGGGTTACCAGGTGCATTGTCAATGAGCAGGACATTTTTTAAAATTTTAATTCCAGCATAATTAATGTACAGTGTTATAATCGTTTCAGGTGTACAATAAAATGATTCAGCAATTCTATATATGCCTCAGTGTTCATCATGATAAGGTACTCTTAATCCCCTACACCTTTTTCACCCATCCTCCCACCCATCACCTCCCTGGTGACCATCAGTTTGTTCTCTATATTTAAGAGTCTATTTTTTTTTTTGGTTGTGTCTTTTCTCCATTGGCCGTTTGTTTTGTTTTGTTTCTTAACTTCCACATATGAGTGAAATCATGTGGTATTCATCTTTCTCTTACTGACTTATTTCACTTAGCATTATGCCTTCTAGATCCATCCATGTTGTTGCAAATGGCAAGATTTTGTTCTTTTTTATGGCTGAGTGATATCCCACTGTATGTTTATGTGTGTGTGTGTTTGTGTCTCTCTGCTTCCGTATTTTAGCTATTGTAAATAATGCTGCAAAGAACAGAGGCATACATACATATTTTCAAATCAGCCATGTTTTTGTTTTCTTTTTTTAATTTTTTTTTTAACATTTATTTATTTTTGAGACAGAGAGAGACACAGCATGAACGGGGAGGGGCAGAGAGAGAGGGAGACACAGAATCGGAAGCAGGCTCCAGGCTCTGAGCCATCAGCCCAGAGCCCGACGTGGGGCTCGAACTCACGGACCGCGAGATCGTGACCTGAGCTGAAGTCAGATGCTCAACCGACTGAGCCACCCAGGCGCCCCTGTTTTCTTTGGATAAATATCCAGAAGTAGAATTGCTGGATCGCATATTTCTATTTTTAATTTTTTGAGGAAACTCCATACTGTTTTTCACATTGGCTGCACCCATTTATATTCCCGTCAATACTGCGTGAGGGTTCCCTTTTCTCCACATTCTTGCCAGGACTTGTTGTTTCTTGTCTGTTTGGTACTAGACATTCTGACAGGTGTGAGTGATATCTCATTATGGTTTCTATTTACATTTTCCTGATGATGAGTGATGTTGAGCATCTTTTTATGACTGTTGGCCATCTGTATGTCTTCTTTGGAAAAATGTTTATTCAGGTCCTCTGCCCATTTTTTAGTCAGATCAGTTGCTTTTTTGGTGTTGAGTTGTATGAGTTCTTTATATATTTTGGATACTAACCCCTTATCAGGTCTATCCTTTGCAAATATTTTCTTCCATTCAGGAGGTTGCTTTGGTGTTTTGCTGAAGGTTTCCTTTATTACAAAAGCTTTTTAGTTTGATGTACAAGAGTTTACTGTCTGTTCTTTCTTTTAGGAGTCTTATGGTTTCACACCCTGTATTTAGGTCTTTCATTCATTTTGAGTTTATTTTTGTATATGGTATAAGAAGGTGGTCCAGTTTTATTCTTTTGCATGTGGCTGTCCAATTCTCCCAATACCATTTATTGAAGATACTGACTTTTTTCCATTGCATATTATTGCCTCTTTTGTCATAGATTAATTGACCATATAATTGTGGGTTTATTTCTGGGTTCTCTGTTCTGTTCCATTGATCTATGTGTCTGTTTTTGTGCCAATACCATACTGTTTTGATTACTATAGCTTTGTAGTATAGTGTGAAGTCTGGGAGCTGAAACCTCAAGATTTACTCTTCTTTCTTAAGACTGCAGTGGCTCTTCAGGATCTTTTGTAGTTCCGTACAAATTTTATGATTATTTGTTTCAGTTCTGTGAAAACTACGGTTGGTATTTTGATAGGGATTGCACTGAATCTGTAGATCATTTTGAGTAGTATGAACATTTGACCAATATTAATTCTCCCAACCCACGATCCCAGTCTATCTTTCCATGTATTTGTATCGTCTTCAGTTTCCTTCATCATTGTCTCATAGTTTTCAGAGTACAGGTCTTTTGCCTCCTTGGTTACGTTTATTCCTAACTAGTTTAGTCCTTGGGATGCACTTGTAAATGGGATTGTTCCATATCTATATGGTGGATTTCACTGGTATCCCATTTTACAGATGTCACAATTGCGAGTCAGAGCCTGTTTTACACCATGTAGCAAAGCTGTTTAAGTACCTGGCACTGTGCTGTAGTGGGTACTGGCACCCAATGAGGAGCAAACACATACATGACTCTTCTAGAGGAATCCACAGTCTGTGGTAGCCACGAAGAACCTAATCAAACAAATGAGAAGTGTGAGGCAAATTCTCTCACTGGCCATTGGTTGAAGACCTCAGTTCTCCTTCACATGGGCACCAGGCTGCTTGAGCATCGACCTACACAACACGGTGAACAACCCCGAGAAGAAGGTAGAGGCCAAAACGCTCTTCGTGGCGTTGCCAGATTTAGCGAAGAAAAACCCCGGACACACAGTTAAATTGCGTTTCAGATAAGCAGGAAGTAATTTTTTGGTGTTAATATGGCACAGGCAGCCTTTGGTGTGTATTTGTACTAAAAGTTTTTTTGTCGATTGTTTGAAATGTAAAATTAACTGCCATTTGATTCGGCAACCGAACTTTTACCAGCTAGGTTCAGAAAGCAGATAACCATCACCTGTGCCATAGTTTTGGGCCTCACAGAGAAGCTCTGATTCAGTGTAGGAGGAGACCGCAGAAGGATGTTCTGCCACAAGGGGAAGATCAGTGGGGGCTCTCTTGGAGCCTGGGTACGTGGACAGACCTGCAACCTTGTCAGCAAATGTCTTCCTCAAGAATCCACCCCGTTTCTTCACATTCCACCCCTCAAAAAGTGCTCTTTCAGCATGGGTTATCACAGCTGTATCGTCCTAAGGCACAAAATAAGAACAGTAAGAGTAATTTTGCCTGGAGGAAGAGGCAGGTGAACAACAGAAGCCTTCTTCTGAAGCTCCCTCCTCCACAGTGAGGTGCGTGTTAGCCTCTGTGTCTGACCTTGATGTCTACTCAAAATTATACCTGTCCTTCTGCAAAAGGTTTTCAAACAACAGTGATGCTTTTCTTATGTTCCATTTTCGGTTTTAAGTGACCCCCTGTAGGTATTTATTTCATCAGCTATGTAGGCTTTGGAAAGTAATTGAGCTGAAGTGGGAATATGAACTAGCGTTTTTTGAGGCACGACTAACGTTTAGGAACTTTTCGTACCTTTCGAGTGTCACTGAAAATCATACCTTGGTTTCCTTTTTCCCAGTGAATTTCATCCCAAGAATACGTAAGCTGAACATATCATTTTATTGAAGGGTTTCAGAGCCCAGGGTTTAAATACCTGCTTCCTTCTGACTGGCTGCAGGCATTAAGGAAGAGCGAGCCTGCGACAGAGCGGGGGTAGAGAGTGGTAACCTGGGTTTCACAGTAAGGTTGGCAAGGATCTGAAAACGAGGATGTCATCGTCAAGGGCTGAAAACCAATATAGCAGCATCAGAAGGCAAGATATAGTTTGAAAATGGATAAAGGCCATTTCTGTTCTAACGGGTCAAAATCTAACGCTGCCCTTTTATCACATCATTCTAAAACCTTCGATTAGAATTGATACGCACATTTCAACTCCTCTAAGAGTTCTTTACCTGTTTGATTCTGCGTTTTATTCTGAATAATAAACACTCATTCACTGAGCACATTGCATCTGCGAGGCATTGTCCTAAGTGCCTCTATAGATCGGCACGGTCTAATATAGGGCGCTCTATAATACTGATCTTCACATCAGCTGAATCTGATAATAATACTGATCTTCACATCTTGTCATATATGGGAAAACTGAGGTTCACAGACACTAGCCCGAGTCTGCAGAATCATCAAGTGTCGTAGTTGTAGCATGACCAATTGTTTTGCTTTGTCCGGAATGGAAGGGCTTCCCAGGATACAGGACTTCGGTCGCTAAAACTAGTACAGTCCCCAGAAAACAGGGAAGATGGGTCACCCTGCATGGTTGGGTTCATTCTTCAGATCCTTTTGAATCCAAAGCACATGTTCTTTTCATTACTCACCATTTCTTTGTTGAGTGGTGTAGTGTCTGTTTACTCCAATTACAACAATGCTTAGCGCAGTGCTTTGTACATAACAGCACTAGGTAAATATTGAATCAATGGAGGGATGGGTAGATAATTTCTGTAAGTACAGTTGTTCAATGATAATGTCTATGGTATGTGTAGAAAAGGTTACAGTCATGGCGTTTCCATCTTCTTTGTTTTGTTGTCCAATTACGTTCAAATAGAAAGCTGTTAAATGTGCTGGGGAATGCCTCACAACTCCTGGAGGCAAGAGAGGACGGGTGTTTGGGGGAGGGAGTGGGCAGGCAGCCCTGAGTTCTTTGCTGATTTCCGGCAATGGCCCGTTTCAAGCTCCCCGCGCGATGTCACTGAGCATGGAGGTGGGGGAGCGATGAAGTAGCTCGTCATTCTATTTCCATCATGCAGACACGATCCATGTAAATAACTGCAAAAGGATAGGTCATAGGAAATGATTAGCGAGTGCTAACTTGTGGTGCGTTACCTTCGATTATTTAATATATTTAATTGTACATTTACATGACTGACTCTTTAAGCATGACTGTGTTTAAGAGCCAGCTCACCAAAATCCTCAAAACTGACGCTCAGTTCTTAGAAACCTTCGGTTCCACCAGCTGGGAAGCTGCTGGCCTGACTAGCAGTCCTGCAGATTTTTCCCAGGGGAGAAATTACTCCGGAATGAGCTGCTTCAGACCAACCCTATCATCACGCCTATACATAAAAAAAGAGAGACAGAGAGAGAGAGAGAGAGAGAGAGAGGGAGAAGGAGAGAGAGAGAGAAAGAACTCAGAGCAGATATCTCTGTGATATATCAAAAGAACAGGGCGTATTTTCCAGAATGAAGTACCAAAACCATCAAGGTAAGACTTTGGAGGACTTTAGAAATTTGGTGGGCAGTTAACGCTTATGATTGGCTACATTTCATAGAGGAAAGCAGTACTCCCACATAATTGCCCGTCTTCCCTTTAATTGACTGGCGAAAACAGAATTCAGCCAATTTCCTGGAGAAATGTGCTGATGTAGCTTAACCTGTGTGTATTTATGTTTAGAGTGCGAGGATTTCATTATAATATTGTTCCATCTACTGAGATATAAATAGCTAAAGACAACCGCAGTGTTTGTGATACTCTGTTGGTTCTATACCACTCTTTCCTCAAATGAATCTTATATAATAAAATTCACAATTAGGAATAGGAGTAATTAGGGAGGAGTCACTATAAATACTTCTCTAGTCTAAAGGAGATTTATATAGATAGCACTTTGTCAAAACAGTGACTATAGCGATAGTACGCTTTTCTTGTTTCGAGATCTGAGCTCTATTGGAAAAAGAATTAACTCTAAAATTGTGTCTCTGCAAGCAAAGCAAAATGAATCCCCAAAGTAATCACCCATCACTATCTAAGCAGAAAACATAATGATGGAGCAAATATGCTTGTCTAGGTACATTGACTTTGCTTCTCATTTTTTCCAGGATGGGTTCAAGGTACCAATGTTCTTGTGTTTGGTGAAAGTTATGTCCCAGTTCCTTACCACCAAGGAGATGGCGTCTAGAGCATCTTGGTGACTACCCTCTGGATGAAAGAGGATCTAAAATGCCCAGAAGATTCTATCTAGATCATGTCCTAGAACAGACCAATGCATGGCCAGTAGCACCAATATCTATAAAGATCTTTAGGATCCTAAAATATGGCTATGCATATTGGCTACTTTTGGTACAAGAATGATATAGAGTGAACAGGGTCACCTGGGCGTTGTACCCCAGTAGACCATTAGGGACCCTCATGTTGTCCATCAAAAGGTACAAATGTTCCCTGGCCATGTGCCTGATACTCCACTAAGCCCTGGGTTTCTATCATGAAAAAGCCACGTGAGTATCACCTCATAGCATTCCAGGTAGACGATCAGACCCTGCCTGGGCGGAATGCTCTTGAAAGGACTCAAGCATAAGTTTTTAGCAATAGCTTCAGATAAGGTTATACACTCATGGGAATATACTGGCAAGACGGTAACCTTTTTTTTTTTTTTTTTTTTTTTTAATTTTTTTTTTTCAACGTTTTTTATTTATTTTTTTGGGACAGAGAGAGAGACAGAGCATGAACTGGGGAGGGGCAGAGAGAGAGGGAGACACAGAATCGGAAACAGGCTCCAGGCTCCGAGCCATCAGCCCAGAGCCTGACGCGGGGCTCGAACTCACGGACCGCGAGATCGTGACCCGGCTGAAGTCGGACGCTCAACCGACTGCGCCACCCAGGCGCCCCGCGGTAACCTTTTTTTAAGTCAAATTTATTGAGGTAAAATTTTTACATTAAAAAAATCATTCTTTTTAAACATACAATTGATAAATTTTGACAAATGCTTTCAGGTGTGTGTGACTCCTATCATCCCACTCCTTTAAGCTTTCACTGTGTTACTATGAATGAAAATATCTTTAATCCTGCAGTTATCTTATGAACAGCAAGAATATGATCTGCATTTCATATTTTACCAGTGGAAGCATTAAATTTGTTCAGTGTAAGTCTCTCAATATACTCTATTTTTTTCAGCCTGTTGGACCACGCTTCATTATTTTCATTATAGTAGGGCTATCAACAAAGCAAGGTACTCCTGGTGTCTTTCCTATGTGGAAAAGATTTGGCCAAATCATGTGGCCAGAACCTACATGTGGTAGGTTCTGTGCAACTAAAAACACTGAAAAACTGCTAAAATAAAAATAGAAAAGCAAAGCGCTCACACACAAGACTTTTTTGCAAAAAGCTGAGTTGGATTTCTCTTGCACTATGTTCCTTCGACCTCCAGTTCTCCAGTCAGTGCCCCCGGCATAACAGTGGCAAGAAGTTAAGTTCATAAGGTAGTATTAGAAAGCTAGTGGGTTGGGGGCACCTGGGTGGCTCAGTTGGTTAAGCGTCCAACTTTGGCTCAGGTCATGATCTCATCACTCATGAGTACAAGACCTACATCAGGCTCCACCATGACAGTACAGACCCTGCTGGAGATTCTCTCTCCATCTTTCTCTGCCCTTCCCCCACTTGCACATGTATGCGTGCTCCCTCTGTGTTTCTCAAATTAAATAAACTTTAAAAAGAAAAAGAAAAAAGTAAACGAGTGGGTCTTGGCATTCTTTTTTTTTAATATTTTTTTAAACGTTTATTCATTTTTGAGAGAGAGACCGAGAGAGACAGAGCATTAGCAGGGGAGGCGCAGAGAGAGAGGGAGACACAGAATCCGAAACGGGCTCCAGGCCCTGAGCTGTCAGCACAGAGCCCAACGTGGGGCTCGAACCCGCGAACTGTGAGATGGTGACCTGATCCGAAGTTAGACGCTTAATCAACTGAGCCACCCAGGTGCTCCTGGGAATTTTTAATACACGAGACACAGGGAATGGCCTCTCGGTTTCATCTCCTCTTCACTTGCCCCCTTCTGGCCTCCCCTCCTCCAAAAGAAGTAAGGCCATGTTAGTGGATATTACTGAGATTTTTCCAGGTCTGTTCCAGGTCTACCTCATAGATACGTTCCACCTCAAAGAAAGTGTCCCCACCCAGCGTAAAGTGAAAAAAAGTCAGTCACCTGGGCAAATGACTGGGTAAAAGGTATGCACAGACATTTGACAAAGAGTTGCCAGCAGGCAGAGCAGTGGAAAGATACAACCTTTGGGTAGATCTTTCCCCGGTTCGCTTTCCAGTAACTCACTGTGTGAATGCGTGGCACGTACTTGATCATTGCATGCTAGAGGTGCTCATCTGTAGGATGTAACCAATGTGCATCTTGGGTGCTTGTTGGGAAAAGTCAGTGAGGGTGACCTAAGGTCTTCCTCAGCCGAACTCCAAGCACATAGAACATGCTCGATCATTCCCGTTCCTTCCTCCTTAAAAGTTAGTATCAAAACCCACTTGAAAGGGTCGAGACTATCTATAGACCCCAAACCCCACATTTCAATGAAGTCCGCTTAGTAAGAAGACAGTCAAGAATGCTGACCCTTAGCAAAAGTCTGAGACTACTTTGAAAGCACAGATCCCCTCTGGGTGGATTTCGTGTCTCATAGCTTCTTATTTCGAGTAAACAAGAGCCTTTTGTAGTAATCTCTCCCACGTGAGCGATGGGAACAGATTGTCTTCCATCTAAAGCAAACGAGAAATTGCTTAAGTAAAGGTAGTGACTGTATGAATCATAAACCACTTTCTCAGATAACAGCCATTAAGCAAGTCTGTGTACAAATTTGACAATTCTTATTTCACCGACTTTTGACAGCCCTTTAGAAGGGTTTCGGAGAACAAGATCTGACTACAGCTTTCAAAAATTCATCACTGAGTATTTGTTAACCTTGCTCCCAGGGATAGCTGAAGAACCAGGATAATGCCCTTCAAATGGAGATAAATTACAATCTTTCAAAAGATTATCACGGTCTTAATCGAGTTTGCTCCAGCAGCTGAACAGCCTGTGACCTTGTTAGTTACACAACAAACGTATCTGCTACTTTATGTTTCTATAGGTAGCAGTGTAGAGCCTTTAATCTAAATGTTTTCTGTATATAGAAGGTTGGATTTACTTCACTTGCTGCTTCGGGAGATAAAACAGAAGATTCGCCTTATTGAAAGGGTGCGTATCAAGCTAGTTCGGGTATGGTTCAGATTTTTCAAAGACGTGTCCTCTTCACGTCATTTCAGAATCCCACAAAAGTGGAGAGGACGATACAGAGGCTCTCTGGACACCTGTCACTCCGGTTCCCCCAGAGGTTACCTTTCATAGATGTGTAGCATGATTTAAGGGAAAAGGGAGGTAATTCTACGTTCCGAAACAGGCATGGTCTTACGCCATTCCGTGATGGTGCGCTGTTTACACAGATGAGAAAAAGGTAGGGATTTCACAAGCAAAATAGTCAGGAGGATGTTAGGGAAGCCACATGCACAATTTCTTTGAAAGAACCCATTAGCCGATTTTTCTATATAAATGTAACGAACTGCAGGTAGAGAAGGAAGATTCCAACATAGGGCCCGGTTCGTGAAAGGTACAATCAGTACATCTTGGGAAACGAAAGCACTTTTATCCTGAATATAATGTTACAATGGCATGGAAATGAGCACGCCGGCCTTCCAGGAAGTCAGCACGTCAGCAGTTAGGCCAAAGGACCGACTTTCAACAGAAGGGAGGGAGAGTTTGCATGGTATTGATTATTAAACGGTAACGTTTAATCCTAGATGCTTCTTGTCTGTGTCAAGAGAGAACATCTGCGGGCGCTGAGCACAGGCAGATTTGGGACAGCCATGCAGATTCTGTGAGGTCTCGAAAAAGCCTCCCAGGAAACAAGGTAATTTAGGAAGCTAAGCACTTATTCTCACACTTAGACTCTTAACCTCTCTCTGCAAGCGGATGACTGTGGTGCCGAGAAGGACGTTATGACTTACCCCTCGTGGTGGAGAAGAAAAGGAGGGGAGCTTCCTCTGAGCTTCCGGCTTGTCAGGGCTATCGAAGTGCTTACAGTGCCCATCGTCCCAAAGGAGAAAGCTCAGCATCACGGCCTCGGCCACTCGCGCAGCGGCCACCATTTGTGGGACAGGATCCATGCATTCTGTTCCCTGCCTCCCCTTGCCGCTCCATTTTAGTGTTCTTTTGTAAGTGTTCCTGACACTTTGTTTATCTTTCTTTTAAACACCCTGCCAAGATTATGTCTGAAAACGAGAAAAAGCCCTCCATTTTTCACTTGTTAAATCTGTTGCAAGGGAAACAATTTAGCACCGTTCTCAAAACACAAAGAATGTTTCGAGACTCTCCAAAGTCTCTGGCAAACTGCTGGAGCCCAAACACAAAAGGGACAAAATAAATTTTCATACACGATGCTGCTTAGGTGAAATCAGACGTTTACTTGATGTTCTAATCTCTCCATTATTGAAAGGGTGTCCGGTTGTTGGAAAAACCCATTTTCCCTCTTAGCCTCACAAGCAGACGCATCCCTCAAGCTGCCATACTTCCCTTGTGAAAGGAGCATATTAATGAAAGACAACCCGTGTGGATGTCTCTGGAGGACTTTGGGATAAAGCGTTTTTATGACTTCGTAAATCCGATCTGGGATTTCCTTGGTTAACCTAAGGAAGTTCGTTAACCTGGTTTCATTGGTCGCAAACATTTGACAAGGATCTCTTTTCTTTTGCTGATGGCATGGCACATAGTCATTCCTTTCTTTAGATTTCACCCACTTGCTTAGAAACGGGTGCCCCAAATGCAGTGCTTAAGCAGTCTCTAGTGACAGTGCTGTGGCTCATATGGGCAGAAGGAAGTTTACAAGGAAGTCGAAGAAAAAACATGTTTCGTAAGAGAGTCTAAAGACCGCTTTGGAATCTTAGGCTTAATTCACCATTGTAAATCTGATTTTCATGTCATCAGATTTCAGCTCCTGGCTTTTCATTAGCTAGACTGGCTGGATGCCCTCCCCTTCCCCCATTCCTGACCTCTCCTTGATCCCTTCACCTCTTGATATTTGAACCATACCTTTTCTTCCCAAGAGTTGGATAATACTTAGAAGATAGAAAACTCCTAACAGAATGGCTGGAATTTTCCACCAATGGCTGTGTCGTCTGTGTATTAATACCGATCAATTCGTGACCAACATTTTGACCAGTTTGGGAGACGTATCTCAACTAAAGAAGCACAGCCAAAAACGTAACTCCCTAATTGTTATTGATCTCTTTCTCACTCTAAACATCCAAGAATGTTGGCGCGCCTGCGTGGCTCAGTCAGTTAAGCATCAGACTCTGGATTTTGGCTCAGGTCATGATCTCACAGTCATGAGATAGAGGCCTGTGTCAGGCTCAGCACGGAGCAGAGTCTGCTTGGGATTCTCTGTCTCTCTCCCTCTCTCTCTCCGTGCCCCTCCCCTGCTCATTCTCTCCCCTCTCTTTCTCTCTCTCAAAATAAATAAAAACTTAAAAAAAAAAAAAATGGTGCACCTGGGTGGCTCAGTCAGTTAAGCATCCAACTTCGGCTCAGGTCATGATCTCACAGTCCATGAGTTCGAGCCCTGCATCAGGCTCTGTGCTGGGAGCTCGGAGCCTGGAGCCTGCTTCGGAGTCTGTGTCTCCCTCTCTCTCTGCTCCTCCCCTGCTCACACTCTGTCTCTCTCTCTCTCTCTCTCTCTCTCTCAAAAATAAACAAAACATTAAAAACATTTTGCATTCCAAAAAATTTTTAAAAACCAATCCAAGAATGTAGTTTTCCTTAATTCACTGAAAACCTCCTGCCCTTAGATGTATTTGCTAAGCCCGAACATTCCTGGCAGCCTCTCCCTTCACTGTGCCAGCTTTAAGCTCTCTGTGGTCACAGTTTCGTGGCATCCTCTTTGTCGTTCCTTCTTCACATCATTTGGTGTCCCATGTGACATGCTCTTTATACATTAACCCCTTTTCCTCACAGAGCTTCTTAAGACATGGTTCTGCTGTAGCTGTTCCACCAGAAATGCTCCCGTGCCTCCTAGCATTTCTATATGCATATACCTGTTAGGCGGCTGCCCTTGGATGGAGCCCCAGTAATTGTCATGAAGTGTTTCCCTAGCTTTCCTTCTTGCCTGCTGTACCGAGCCCTAGCGCCCCATGCGAAGCCCACCACTGAACTCTGGGAAGCCCCGAGGCTCGTCTCTGAAGTTCTGATAAACAAGACTTACTATCAAATAAATATAGCTTGTCATTAGATCTTTAACCCACACAGGTGTGTGATCGTAAGCAGCCCATTGCTGTAGCCGGGTGAGCAGGGTCTCTCAGAAAGTCACGTTCATCCAGAACCTCAGAATGCGGTCTTCTTGGGAAATAGGTAGACTTCCGGCCTCCAGAAGAACCCAGCGAGGACAGCACCTACCTCCTGAAAGTGTTGGAGAGTTTAAATAAGAGAGTGCATGTGGAGAGTATGGTACAAACCAAGTTCAAGTCTCTATTTAACCAAATGTTAGTGATGGTAGAGAACATTGCTCAAATGATCTGAGCTCAGTAAACTTGACTCTAAAAAACGGGGATTATGATAATCTCCACCTGCCTTCACGGCAGGGTTTTTGTGATGAACCAATGAAGTTATAAACGTAAGAATTCCTGGCATGTAAGAAACAATCATGAGGCGCGCCTGGGTCCCTCAGTTGGTTAAGCATCTGACTCTTGATTTCAGCTCAGGTCATGATGTCACGGCTTGTGGGATCCAGCCCCACGTTGGGCTCTCTGCTGACAGCACAGAGACTGCTTGGGATTCTCTCTCTCTCTCCCTCTTTTTCTCTGTCCTTCCCCTGCTCACGCATGTGCTCTCTTTCTCTCTCAAAATAATAAATAAACATTAAAAAGAAAACAACCATGAAATGTGCCCATCTGTACTCTTCCTCTGCCTTTTCCCTCCAGCCACTGGCAGCATTGGAATGAGGGAGAGAATCAAGATAAGCAGAATATAGTCACTTCAATCAGGAGAATGACCACCTGCCTACAGCAGCTCAGAATCCTGGTGGTAACTTTGTTTTCACTTCTTGGTCTTGCGCGGTTGTTAGTCTTTAGATATCAGTTTCAGAAGGGTTGATATTGACATCACTGAACTACAGCAACCTCTGTGTGGATGAAATTGGTAACATTCGTATCAGCATTTGTGTCCATTCCGCAAATCCAGATCTTCCCCCATCTATTCCGTCCCCGTTGGGTTGCACTGCCCTGACGTCATGAAGAGCGATCACTCTGGAAAGGAAGCAGCCCCACGCTGCTCAGTGCGACTCATCAAACTCTAACCTTGACTTGGTCAGAGAGCACTACGAATGTAATGTTCCTGGGCGCTATGGCAGAGGTCACTAAGAGCTGGGACGGATTGCTTCATAGATTGCAGAAAACGTGCCACAGGGAGGCAGGGTAGTAAATATTTGTGAATAACTCACTAAACCTCAATGATCCACAAGCCCAGGTTGGGGGCTGTCGCCAGGCTGTAATTTGGTCACATGTGGTGACCACAAGACAACACCAGACCATAAAAGTACTGTAGAAGAATCAAGTCAGGGAAATACGTGACAGGGACACAGCTTCATGATCAGACATTTGTTCAGTGACCTAGAGTTTTCCACAGTCACCTGGGAGAGGACCAGGCAAATGTACCACTGGCTCCCGTGAGCCTGAGGTGAAGCACGAAAAACCCAGAGACGGACGACCCAACATCCAGACGCCAGAAGGCTGCCCGTGTGATGCCAGCTACTTGTTCAGCAAAGAGAGAGTCTGAGGGGGTTACAAACGTCCAAAAACCTTTCCAGGGGAATATAAAGGGATAAAAATATTTTTTAACGTTTTTATTCATTTTGGGGAGACGGAGCGCGAGCAGGAGAGGGGCAGAGAGAGGGGGAGACACAGAATCCAAAGCAGGCTCTGGGCTCTGAGCTGTCAGCACAGAGCCCCACGCGGGGCTCGAACCCACGAGCCATGAGATCATGACGTGAGCTGAAGTCGGACGCTTAGCCGACTGAGCCACCCAGGTGCCCCAAGGGATAAAAATATTGAAGGTATAGAAAATATATGGCTTTGGAGTCATACAGCCCTTGGTATGAATCTGGCTTTGACATGCACTAAAGTGGCCTTGGAAATTACTTCTCTAAGCTTCACTTGACCCAAATGTAAAGTGGAGATAAAAATAACCTGCCTTGCAGGCTTGTTGTAAGATGTGACTGAAGTTATATATGAAAGCACCCTGGGACAGAAGATTAGGAAAAAAAATGATTCCTTCCTTCCTTCTTTCCTTCCTTCTCCTTTCTTCCCTGAGTTCCTATAAAGTCACTTTCCCAAGATAAAGAAGAAAGAACTTTTACATTCCTTATAAAACAATCTTTTTCTTGTCCATTTGACATTAAGATTCAAGTGGTCCTTTTCTTAGTAAAAGCTAGAGGGGACTTTGGTAACATCTGACAGACACCCCTAGATTTCTGAAGTTGGGGGACCATCTGAATGTAAGCTCCCTCTCCACTTGTCACTGCGTAAAGCACCGCTTACTATAAACAAGAATGTGCCTTATAGATACACTTCGATGTTCCTCAACGCTAATTTGCGATGGGACAGGCGTCAACAGAGAGAGAAAAAAAATGATAAAAATGGAAAATCAGTAGTCTGTATGAAGTATGAAGGGGTCCAGGATAGGCCGGCAGCCTTTTATCCTGCAGAAGATTACAGAAGCACAGTTTACAGATTTCTGAGGGTCCGTTTTTCCTATGGGAGCTGGGGTCGGGGGGGGGGGGGGGGACAATGTCACGTGGAATGACTGGTGAAGTCACAGCTGGACATTCTTCTTACGTCCCGGGCAGTACATTTGCTTGACTGTTGTGTTGTTTCGTTTTAACTGTATTACCTGGTCTCTTAAACAATTGTACAAACCCCCCTCTTCTCCACCAGCGCATACAGTAAGGGATTTCCAATTCTCAAGTCCTCTGCGCTCTGTCCCTGAGCCCGTGCATCAGGTAGTGCACTCACTACAGTCGGGGGTCCTGGGAGTTTGATCACCTCGTCAAAATCAGTAGTTCTTAGGGGCTCCTGGGTGGCTCAGTCAGTTGTGTCCAACTCTTGATTTTGGCTTAGGTCGTGATCTCACAGTTCGTGGGTTCGAGCCCCACGTCAGGGCTCTGTGCTGCCAGCTCAGAGCCTGGAGCCTGCTTAGGATTCTCTGCCTCCCTCTCTCTCTGCCCCTCCCCTGCTCACACACTCTGTCTCTCAAAATAAATAAATAAACATATAAAAAAAAAAAGATCAGTGATCCTTTTTTTTTTTTTTTTCAAGTTTATTTATTTATTTTGAGACAGAGAGAGCAGGGGAGGGGCAGAGAGAAGGAGAGAGAATCTCGAGCAAGCTCCGTGCTGTCAGCACAGAGCCTGATACGGGGCCAGAAGTCACAAACGGTGAGATCATGACCTGAGCTGAAACCAAGAGTAGGACGCTTAACCAACTGAGCAACTCAGGTACCCCAAGAGATCGGTGATTCTTTTTTTTTAAACCTTTTTTTTTTTTTTTTTTTAATTTTTTTTTTTCAACGTTTTGTATTTATTTTTGGGACAGAGAGAGACAGAGCATGAACGGGGGAGGGGCAGAGAGAGAGGGAGACACAGAATCGGAAACAGGCTCCAGGCTCCAGGCTCCGAGCCATCAGCCCAGAGCCTGACGCGGGGCTCGAACTCAAGGACCGCGAGATCGTGACCTGGCTGAAGTCGGACGCTTAACTGACTGCGCCACCCAGGCGCCCCTTTTTTTAAACCTTTTTTTCATATTTTTAGTTATTTTTTAGCGCGCGAGAGAGAGCATGAGTGGGGGAGGGTGCAGAGAGAGAGGGAGACACAGAATCCAAAGCAGGCTCCAGGCTCCGAGCTGTCAGCACAGAGCCCAACGCCGGGCTCGAACTCACAAACCTTGAGATCAAGACCTGACCCAAAGTCAGATACTTAACCGACTGAGCCACCCAGGTGGCCCGATCAGTGGTTCTTTTTTTTTTTTTTTTTTTTTTTAAATTTTTTTTCAACGTTTTTTTATTTATTTTTGGGACAGAGAGAGACAGAGCATGAATGGGGGAGGGGCAGAGAGAGAGGGAGACACAGAATCGGAAACAGGTTCCAGGCTCCGAGCCGTCAGCACAGAGCCTGACGCGGGGCTCGAACTCACGGACCGCGAGATCGTGACCTGGCTGAAGTCGGACGCTTAACCAACTGCGCCACCCAGGCGCCCCCCGATCAGTGGTTCTTAACGTGACAAAGTATAGGATCTCTTGGAATCCCCTGTATGAGAGGTATGAGATAAGGAGTGGATACCTATATATTTTTTAATCCCAGACAAGAGGGAATTAGAGACTGGGAAACCGAAGGGTGAGATGGAAGAGAACATTTTTTCACTGCATATCGTTTTATGTGGCTTGAATTTTGTTTTTCTGTCAAGTGTATTTCATTCTCTTTGACGTGGGTGTTTTATTCTCTTCCTCTCCTTACCTGTTTTATGCTTCCGATGTTTCTAAGGTGCATCCAGAGCTGAGTACTATTCATGTATATGGTCAAATATTAAGCTTTGCATTGGATACTCCAGAGACCAAAAGTGTTTAGAATTTTTTCCCTTTCTTTCTTTCTTTCTTTCTTTTTTTTTTTTCCAGAGTCATAATGGAGCAGATTGCCTTGTTAGGTCAGTGCTCGTGCCTGCCTCAAATTCTCGGATTCATTTCTTTTTTGGTTTGTGCATAGACCACAAAATGTCAAATCCGGCCCGTTTCTCCCAATGAGAAAATGCAGATGACCAGAGAGTTTTGTTGACAGACACCGAAAAGGAGAGTTGCACGGGAGGCTGTTCGGCTTTCTTTTGAGAAAGTAAGCAGAGGAATCTCTTGCCACTACAATCCATTCTGTGCTGTTCCCATCGGCCCAGGGACCCATGTGTGTCAGTGACACACAGAGACCAGTGTGAGACAATCTCCTTGTTGGTGTTCGTTCCAGAAATCTATTCTAATTGATCAGAGGCTCCGCTCCTCTTTGAATTACAACCCTAAGAAGCAGGAATCACTGACAGGTTGTTTTAAGCCCCTTCCCGCTAGCAATTTAAAAGAGCTAGAAGGTTGGTGGAGAGCGATGGGTTTAGAAGTCATTAAAACGGGAGACGTTTTTTCAGAAAAGGACATGCTTTGTTCATCTTTTGTAGTTACTTCTAGTCCGATGGAAATCACCCACAGATGGAAATTCAGTGTAGCCAAGTGGTCATTTTCACAAGAAGAGTCCAGACCGCTCGTGGCCCAACCAATTACTCTCTTTCACCTGTATGTACGTTACCCCAGATACTTTTTAACCTGCGTGTAAATTGCCTGACGAATCTCTAGGCGTACGTATCATTAATGGTGAAATGCGTGCCGTATACTGAGTGACTCCATCTGAGGGAACACTGACTGGGGCCACTGGTACCAAATTTCCCACAGCTCTCTGTTTTGTTTTGTTTTTTATTTGTTTATTTTGAGAGAGAGAGAGAGAGAGAGAGAGACAGAGCAAGCCGGGGAGGGGCAGAGAGAATGAGAGGGGGAGAGCCCACGTGGGGCTTAAACTCACGAACCGTGAGTTCACGACCCGAGCCCAAATCAAGAGTTGAACACTTCACCAACTGAGCCACCCAGGCACCCCTCCCACAGCTCTCTTAAAGTTAGCCTGCACCTAGGGCCTGGGAGTTCACCCACGAAGGACAAAAGATTCAGATTAGTTTCAGGAACTGAGAAGACAAGGTAGAAGAGACCAACATCTTCCTCAGGCTACTTCCCCTTCCTGAGTTATTGACAGGAAGGAAGCCAGATTTTGTGTTTCTCTCTTTTTTGGTTTTTTCTGCTCCCATTCATCCACCTATGCCTTGAATGTCTAAATACGCAACATAGGATATCGTTACGACCAAATCAAGTTCTGCAGCATACATATTTTTTTATTAAATGAAATTTGATATTTAGCATTCTACAGTGCTTTAAAAATTGAAGAACTTTTTTTTTTCCCCTTTCATTCAGAGAAGGGAGCAGAGAATTAACATGTCAAGTTCTGGGGCACCTGGGCGGGTCAGTCAGTTCAGCGTCAGAGTTCAGCTCAGGTCATGATCTCGCAGTTTGTAAATTCGAGCCTCGCCTCGGGCTCTGTGCTGACATCTCAGAGCCTGGAGCCTGCTTCGGATTCTGTGTCTCCCTCTCTCTCTCTCTCTCTCTGTCCCTCCCCAGCTTGCGCTTTCTGTCTCTCTTTCTCTCAAAAAGAAATAAACATTAAAAAAAATTTTTTTTAATGTTGAGTTCCTATTGTGATTCAGACATATGGTGGACTTTTTTATGTTTTCTCGTTTAATCCTTGTAACTATCTGGCAAATTAGTTATATTGTACTATTTAATATTAATCCCAGATAGGGTCTACTGTGTGTTGTCTCTGTTAGGGCCCTTTCAGGTGCTGAGGACATTGCGATCCTACCAAGAGTTCAATCTGATGGGAAAGACAACCTATGAATGACTAATCACAAAACAGACACAAAGGTACCTTAATAGGTACATAAACAGAAGGCTGTGGAAGGCATGCTTTTACCATTAAAGTCTCTCCAGTGGAAGCACCAATCAAAACTGTTAACTTCTCCTCAAGGCAAATTCTGAGGTAGCTGCAGAGGGACTCCAATATTTTGATACAATCAATTTACCAAAAACAGGTGGATGATTAAGTAGGAATATCAGCCGCACTTTCTTTTTTTTGTCTATTAGGCAACATGGAGAAAGTTTCTGAATCTCTGGTGGTTGTTGTTTTAAGAAAATAAGTTAGGGTCGCCTGGGTGGCTCAGTCGGTTGAGCGTCCGACTTCGGCTCAGGTCATGATCTCGTGGTTCGTGAGTTCGAGCCCCGTGTCAGGCTTTGTGCTGACAGCTCAGAGCCTGGAGCCTGTTTCCAATCCTGTGTCTCCCTATCTCTCTGCCCCTCCCCCAAGCCTCACTTTGTCTCACTCTGTCTCTCAAAAATAAATAAATATTTAAAAAAAAAAGAAAATAACTTAAAATGTTCTTAAAAAATATTTTTTTAATGTTTATTTACTTTTGAGAGAGAGGCAGACAGAACACGAGTCAGGAGGAGTGGGGGGGCAGGGGCGGGCACAGAATCCGAAGCAGGCTCCAGGCTCCATGCTGTCAGCACAGAGCCCTGATGCAGGGCTCAAATTCACAAACCGTGAGATCATGACCTGAGCTGAAGCCGGATGCTTAACCGACTGAGCCACCCAGGCGCCCCAGTAACTTAAAGTGTTCTAAGGAGACTTCACTTATTCATTCATACCCCCACATTATGTTTTAAATAATTTAACATGGCTACATACCACTGCCCAGGGTAAATGAAAATATTCAGTAGCGACATGACTATATCTCTATGTGTCAATTTCCTCTTAATATCTATTTCCTCCTCCCCGCAAATAACTGTTTCCGTTTTCCTGGTTTCAGATCTGTTTTAAGTCACTGTAGCTATTCTGGCTATCTTGGGTTTCCTCTGGAACTGATTTGGTGTCTCCCACAGGCCCCAGACTGCCTGACTTATCTGCCCATGGGGACTGTGTGTCCTCTTCCACCAGGACAATTAAGTCTCCAAACTACTTAGGCAGGACCTTTTGTCTGAAGCAGATCTGTTTATCAGAGAGCAATTGGGTTGCATGTATAGGAGCCTCAATAAACAGGATATTCCATCTCAAATTTATGGCCTCTTGGCACACACAAGAATGCCTCCCAAGGAAGCATGATTCTCAAGAAAGCCACTGTGCGTCATCGACCACAGTTGCTGAAAGGAACAGGCTAGGCATTGGCACTCCCAGGTTGAAGTACAACAATTAGGGCCTTTTTAAAACGTGTGCAACTTTTGGATTAATTTCGGGATGGGAAATCATTAGCATTCTTAATTTAAAGAGGAAACCTCTGGACAAGAGTTTGCAGCTATAAATCAATAATAAAGATTTTCTCTGAATTATGATGTTTTCACCTGACTCTGGAATTGGATTTTTTTTTCCCCTCTCTTTTCATTTTTGAGGCTTTGAATTTGACTTAACATACTGACTCTGTCAGGCTCCTGTGGTGAATTGATAATGAAATTAGGCGAGACAGGGTCCATTGACTTGCAAGACCAATGCCATTAGTTGTCTTCTCTCTGTTTCTGCAACTGGTTTGACACCCACTTTGTCACCTTGATCTTGGCACTTGCCTCTGACACTGACACTCAGGAGAACAGAGCTCAGAATGGGAGTGAGGAGGTAGCACGGTAAATAGATGTTTTTTAAAAAAAAAAAAGGTGAAAATCAATACTTCCATTAACATCTGGAAGCAGACTTTTTAAAGAACGTTTGTATGTTTAGCTGACAGTAACGTACCAAGAAGACCAGTTCCTTTAAGGGTCACAAATTACATGACTATCACTTTGGGGTCCCTTCGTTTTTCTCTCCATTTTGCCCAGAAATGTCACCAGTAGATTTTTAAACTAAAACAAAATGGGGGCGCATGGGTGGCTTGGTCAGTTAAGCGTCCGACTTCGGCTCAGGTCATGGTCTCACGTCCGTGAGTTCGAGCCCCGCGTCGGGCTCTGTGCTGACAGCTCAGAGCCTGGAGCCTGTTTCAGATTCTGTGCCTCCCTCTCTCTCTGACCCTCCCCGTTCATGCTCTGTCTCTCTCTATCTCAAAAATAAATAAACGTTAAAAAAAAAAAAATTAAACTAAAACAAAATGAAAGCAAACAAATAGAAAACTCTGCCTGGCAAAAATACTAAAATAATGGTTACCTGTTTCAGGAAAGAAGATCTGATTAAATTCTAGTGCTATCCGTGAAAATGATTAGTCATGTGCAACAAAATGAGTATGCTCTGGAGGTGGGTCGTCCTAGGCGTTGATTTGTACGTATATGTCCCTTGTAAATTCGGTGCTATTGCAAACATGTAACTGAGATTATCTGCTGCCCAGTGGATTGTAAGCTCCTGGTTTGGTTGTCACATCATCCTCAACTTTAGGATTCAGGCCCGGCTTTTGCATTCCCTGGTTCCGTGACTTAGAGAAGTCCAGCAACGTACCTGAGGCGCCATTGCCTCATGTGGCAAAATGGCATTGGAAGGAACAAGGGATCCGTGTGTGGAGTTGCCCGCACACAAAAGCATCTCAGTGGATGCTAGTCCCATACCGCCCCATCCATGGTTCATGGTTTTTCATTTCTCCCACGTTAGTTCCCTTACCTCCTCCACATTGCTGTCTCCACTCTACAGCTGTAGAGCGATCCTTCTGGACAAAGGACGATGGCAGTAGTCAAGGACTTTGGGAAGCGATTGATGTGGGAGCCTTCCCTCCGGCGAAGGAGGCTGGGTACCTCTCCCGAGGCTGCCTCCCCTTCTACTCCTCTGGCATTCTTTGCTGGTGCCTGCTCACAGGAGTCAGAGCTTGGGAGGACCGCCCATTATATTAGGTAGTTTGGAAGGTGGGGCCCCTCTGGCCTCTGGGGACAGAGGTCCTCAACCCAGCAGATAAAAAAGAGATGTAGATTCTCAGCTTGGATGTGGAAGACACAGTTACTCTCAACCTGATTCTTTTTTTTTTTTTTAATGTTTATTTTCGAGAGAGAGAGAGTGAGTGAACGTGGAGAAGGAACAGCAAGAGAGGGAGAGGGAGAGAATCCCAAGCAGGCTCCACACTGTCAGCGTAGAGCCCACTGCAGGGCTGGATCCCATGAACCACGACCTCATGACCTGAGCCGAAGTCGGATGCGTCACCAGCTGAAGCATCTCCGCTTGATTCTGATCTTCAAGAAAGGGCACGTGTAGGGGCGCCTGGGTGGCTCAGTCGGTTGAGCGTCCGACTTCAGCCTGGGTCACGATCTCGCGGTTCGTGAGTTCGAGCCCCGAGTCGGGCTCTGGGATGATGGCTCGGAGCCTGGAGCCTGCTTCCGATTCTGTGTCTCCCTCTCTCTCTGCCCCTCCCCCGTTCATGCTCTGTCTCTGTCTCAAAAGTAAAATAAACGTTAAAAAAAAAAAATTAAAAAAAAGAAAGGGCACATGTAGAACAAAGAAGTGCTGAAAAACTTGAGAGGAAATGAGATCTTAGCATTCAAATGAGCAAAAGACAGGAAAGTTCATCAGTATCTGACAGGCATCCTAGACCGTGGAAAAGCAGATTACAAAAAGTTCAGAAACAATACGCATGTTTGGTCTCACGGCCACAGGGTTTCCAAAAGGCAGAGATAGGTCCAGAAGGGCTAGAAAATGAAATTCTAACTATATAACAATAAGGAGCCAAATATGTTAGAGAAACTAAAGAAGTCGATTCGGTTGCTGAGAGAGCTCTCCTTTGAGCAGTGAGTTTGGAAAGCCTGTTTGAAAGATCAAAGAACTTGCGGCCAAGAACGAAAGCAACGCAACGGCACAAACCTAGAAGAATGGTAGCATAAAGGACGAAGTGAGAAAAATAGGCTCAAGTTTGCTGGGCGGGGGGGGGGGGGGGGGGGGGGGGGAAGGGATAAGGGAAAAAACGACTTGGACCAGCGTGTAAGGAGCAGAACAAGGAACTCTTAGTCACAGTGTTGCGACTGTGACGTCATGTCAACAAGACAAAGAGCCAATCGAACTATTCGGCTCTCGCTGTGCTCTGTCTTCTCCACCAGAAGAATGACCTCAGACCGAACATGGGAAGATGCCTGGCAGATGTGCCGAGGACTGAAAATGCAAAGCGGTAAATGCTGGTGGCGAGCGCCTTCGTGACTTTCTCTAGGGGGACGGCAGCAGGGCGCATGACCACAGAGGGGGGACATCCAAGAGCCGGGCCACCACACAAGGTGACGAGGGAGAGGTGCCAGGGGACTGAGAAAGGAGGTAGTGGGGAGAGCCAGGGATGATAGAATTGCCAGAACAGCCCATCAGAAAGCTTCTAGAAAAGACGTGCACGTGGGGCGCCTGGGTGGCTCTGTCGGTTGAGTGTCCGGCTTCCGCTCTGGTCATGATCTCGAGGTCTGTGAGTTCGAGCCCTGCGTTGGGCTCTGTGCTGACAGCTCGGAGCCTGGAACCTGCTTCGGATTCCGTGTCTCCGTCTCTGTCTCTGACCCTCCCCCATTCATGCTTTGTCTCTCTCTGTCTCAAAAGTAAACATTAAAAAAAATTTTTTTTAAATAAAAAGATGTGCATGTGCTGTTTGAGGTGGGCATGGAAAAGGGAAGGGTTTCGCACATCTTCTTTGGAAGCAGAAAGCAGACGGGGAGGGAAGGATGTGGGCAGAGGGCAACCGCATGAGCCTAGTCATGGAGACAGAAGTTTGGGGTATGTGTCACACACAGCGAGAATCCAGGTTGGCCAGAGTCACGGGTTACGTTCCGGAAAATAGCTGGATATACAAAGCAGCCACGGAAGAAAAGATAAAGTCTAGGTCCAAAGGGTTTATTATCTGTCAGAAAGTTCACAACAAGGGCTCCACATGCTATAAGGAGCTGAGAGCGCACTGGGGCAAAGAAAACGAAGAGAGCCATTCATAGACCTCTTCCTGGGGACACCATGTGATTGGAATACACAGCTCAAACCTGAAGGCATCGAGAGGTCTGCAAATTTTATCATGCTTTGTGTGGGATTGCCTCACGAATGGTAAAACTGTTGAACATGAATAGGACCACTTCTTTCCCTATTAAAGGCGGGCTATCCGGATTACTTAAGTGTTGAATTACAGGGAGTTCATGCTAATAAAGAAAGCTCTGTGGTCCCACCAGAGCTTATAATAAGGGCTCCTAGGGGCTCCCCGGGTGGCTCAGCAGGTTAAGTGTCCGACTTCAGCTTAGGTCATGATTTTGTGGTTCGTGAGTTCGAGCCCCGAGTTGGGCTGTCTGCTGTCAGCACAGAGCCCCACTTCCGATCTTCGGTCCCCCTCTCTCTCTGCCCCTCCCCCCTGTCAAAAATAAATAATCATTTAAATAACAAGAAGAAGACCTCCTAAGGTAAATCAGAGATCAAGAAAACTTCCCCAAGGACATGATATACGGGCTAAGCGCTTGCGGAAAAGTAGAACTTAGCCTTAAGTACTGCACACCCTGGGAGTGCTAAGTCTTTCTTGGGATCTGGGTGCCTCGCTCTCCCGAGAAATGTTGCCACATGGAAGCTCTGCCAGGTGAGAAGCCAGAGGCGGCTAGTTAGGAGTCACTGACACAGAAGAACAGCTGCATTATCAGATCTATGAACCCTTCCTCTATGGAGGGGGAATTTGATCTCATACTGAGGCAGTCAAGCATCCGGATCAAGCTCAGGGGCTCCAGACCCAAATATCTGGATTTGAATCCAGGCTCCGCCATGAATTCCATTGATTTCCATTATGTCCTATGTTTATGTGGTATGTTTAGCAACTAACTGCAACATTTTGTAATACGTATTGCATAGCACTGCTGGCCGCATGAGATGAGTATATAAACGTAGGTCACGGGTCTATAGTAACAGTGCCTGGAACACAGCAGTCATTCAATACGTATTAGCACCTGGTGAATAAAAGTTATAATAAAACAGATAAGTTTGTAGCATTATCTAATAGAATGTTTTCACAATCCAAATTGTAGAACAAGGTAATCCGAGTTATCTGAGAAAAAGAGCCTGAAGTGTTCAGCCAGAGATGAGACGATCATCCGAAAGAAACAAGGAGGAGCAGACACCTGCCTTGGTTGGGCATTGAATTGGACGATAGGTAAACTTTGTGACTTTCTGATTCCATGGTTTCATGTGAGATCTTCATTTCAGCTGAGATGCGTTCCCGGTAGCAAATTATTCATTAAAGGTCTTGTAGGGGCTTCCTTATCAGGAGAAAATATCTTTTTCAGATTCGTAAGACCACAGGTCTTAACCTAGGGCCTCGCTGTGTCTTTCTCCTTGTGTTGAGTCAAATCCCAGGGAACAGTGCGTATTCATTCACTCAACAAGGTGAAAACAAACCTTGAAACAAACAGACTTTTAAAAAGCACTGCATTCCAAAATGTGAAACAAGGGATTGTGAGTTGACTATCAAACTGCCACGAGCATTTTTGAAAACACTTCGTGGTCATTAGTGAACTGGTGGCATTACTTTATCATCGAGTCGGCCATGAGCGATAAGGATCGCGTAGGAAATAGAAAAAATATTCTTTTTCCTTCAAGGACTTTCCTCAAAATTCTTGATCCCAGTGCCAGCCCTGGTAATCGGTGGATTATCTGGGTTCTCGAAATGCAGCAGAGAATCAAAGGCGATTTATAAGGAAACAGCCCATTTTACTGAGAATTCAGCCAGGTTGATCGGCTCAGTGGTTAGAGTCACAGCCGCTGCGCTAAGCACCAGAATGGTCAGTGCAATTAATGCAATTAAAGTAATTAGTCCTGGCAGCTGTAAGGTCAAACAGAGGTAGCTTTGTCACAACAATCTGCCGCTGCAAAATTACTGACATTTCCAACTAAATTATATTCTCTAAATTGTTGCCTTAATGCTAAATAAATAAAGTTATGCTAATGTAGGGACTGATTACAGATAGAAATTAGCACAATTGCTTGTTCTCCAGTCTGCGAGGGTTAACATTTTTTAAAAACATAATTAATGGCCTTTGCTTACGGTCTCTGGTTATAGACCCTGCAGTCCCATTTGCATTCTTTTGCAATCTGCTGACAGTGCTAAATGTCTACGAAGAAAGATCTCATCTGCAGGCGGAAAATGCGCTTTTCACGTCATCAGGCTAAAACTTGTTATGGTTTCGGGCCAGTGTTAATAACAAAGAGGACCAGAAAGGGAATGGATACGAAGGAGGCTAGAATCCGTTTTTCTTTTCAGTCTTGTGATCCAAGCCTTTTCTGGAGTCAATGTGAAATGTAATTGTTCTTTTGACCTCTATCTTCTCTCTCCCCAGGTCTGAGGAAGAGCTACACTGGTTGATTATTGCAGGAATGAAAGGCACTCTGACCTTGTGGACCGACCGCCTCGCAGCTTTCAATGCTGCCCATTATACCGAAGGCAGGCAACTCCTGGAGAGAGGCGGAATCTACAGGAGAGCTGCTCCCTGGGCAACTTGCCAGAAAAGGCTTCATCAGCTGCAGTTCAGACATGGCCAGACAGCTCAGGCAGCAAAGGAAACAGCTGGGGGGTGGGGGGTGGAAACAGAGTATATAAAAATATTGTTAGCACGCAGTCTAAAGAGCTCTCCGGCATCTATGCTTTAGAGCGCCTTTGCGAATGTGGCCCCGCGTCATCTGCTTGAACTGAAGGTCCACCTGGGAAGTTTTGCTGAGGAAGGAAGCAGTAACCAATGTAAGTGCAGCTACCAATTTCCTAAAATAGGCTGTCCCGCCCTCGCAAGGGTTTATGACAATACTCCTGTGCGAACAGGAATGTAAAGTGATTTTCTAGAAAAAGTAGGTCGGGATATTGAGTTACAACAATGGCTCTAGAGTGTAAATTATTCATGACAAGTCTGGTTGGATTCTTTGAGAATTTATGGTTAACGCATGGATTAGAGAGCAACTCGGGATGAAAACAACCTGCCGTCATCTTCAAGTTCTACAGTCCAGGGAGGCGTTGTTTCAAATCAGCCGGCGTGCCTTTGCATGGCTCCTAGTTCTAGTCACCGGGGTTTTATTGAGTGTTTATTATGTGCCCAAGCATTGTTGGGAAATAAGTGACGTGTGAAGGGTCTGTATGCATCAGTGAGATTGGTTGACCAACCAGACACAGAAATGGCACCCTTTCCTTTGTCATTCTGTTTTATTCACTGAGGGCCTGTATGAGTGAGGCACCGTGTTACAGCGGCTTTACATTCTGACTCTCATTAAAGTCTTAGGGTAACTTTCAGGTGTGTGTTTTCATCCCCCCCCCCCGCCTTGAGGAAGAATAGATTTTCTGTAGTAATAAAGGCTTTGAAGTCTGGAATTAGCCACACTTGGGTTCAAATTCCATTCTGTTACTACTTGGAAAAAAAAGACCTTGAAAATAGTTTCCATTTTTTCTGGGCTTTGGTTGACTTCATTCCAGTAATGGAGGGGACTAGATGAACCTAATACATCCCAACTGTGGCCCATTGTGCCCATGAAAATATATATGCCCATCAAATGCTGAATTCAGAAATCCCAATCACCCTCCCCGTAAAAAGAAGGAACAATCCGAGGGAGGGAAAGAATGAGGCGTGAAGGATGGGGAGAACGGTGTTAAAAAATAATTTTCCAAAAAGGGTAACATCATGACCCTCTGCAGATATAAAAACATATACATGTTAAGGATCTGATTCTACTCATTAATCAAAGAAGGACCCAACAGATGTGACAACCAGCTGAAGAGAATCTGAAGAGACGCGTTTATAGACCAGGAATATTGAAATGAGTATGCAAATGGCTCAAAACTGGTTTTTCCCAGGGGCAGTGGGGGGAAATCAAGTGAACCTCTACCAGCCAGGGAAGCACCTGCATGTCGCTGAGTTACCTATAACAGGTGAGTTGCGAAATGGCTCAAAGACAATGAAAGGCGAGAATCAGGTAACAGGAAGGGTGTGCCGTGTGCAGACCGCACGTAGTTTCCCACTGAAGCAAAATTGTTTTCCACCGTGAAAACAGTCATGTGGAATCTGGCATTTCATTGTGATTTCTGATGCTTCCGTGGGTATCTGGGGAAGGATCTCAGTGGGGATCTTGGTGCGAACAGGAATCACCTGAGAATGTTTCAAAACAGAATCACCCGCTCCAGCCAGCACCGGGGATTCTAATAAAAGGCTCGGAACAATTAGAGGGCCTCTCCAGCTCTTTTCTCAGGTTGTGTGCAGTATTTATAGGCGCAGTATTTCTATCTGATCCTTTGGGAAGCCTTTTGTGACTTTTCTTGATGTAGTTTAAGAGTCGTGACACTATTAAGAGTTTGGTGCACCGAGGGCTAAGGCCCAATGGGCACAGGGAAGGCACAGGAAAGTCCAAAGGAAAAATAAGAAGTTTAAAAAGAGGGAAGAATAGTATACGAATGGAAATAGGGAATAAGGGGAATCAGCTGGGGCAGAGGCGGGCCGAGGATGTCTCCCGATCGAGCTTTAGGGCTATGCTGTTAATAAAAGCACCATTTCCAACGCATGCCCATGAGGAGTGGGAGTAAGAAGGTTTTACTTCGAAGGCTCTGCTGCTTTGCAGATTTCCCGCCTCCGTGGGAAATGTAACACGATCATATGGTTTACAAACTTATCAGAGAGCTCATATCCTAATCCCGCGATAATATACAAAATGCTCCCCACACATGCTCTCCCTGCGGTTTTACACTTGGGGTTTTTTCCTCTTCCACACTTACGTCCCACCCCACACACAATTTTTTTTTTTTTTTTGATTAAGGAAAAGATCAACTGAAAGCCTAAATGAAGTTTTCCATCTTAATGTATTTAAAAAAAAATTTTTTTTAACGTTTATTTATTTTTGAGAGAGAGACAGAGCATGAACGGGGGAGGGTCAGAGAGAGGGAGACACAGAGTCTGAAACAGGCTCCAGGCTCTGAGCTGTCAGCACAGAGCCCGACGCGGGGCTTGAACTTGCAACCGCGAGATCATGATCTGAGCCGTAGTTGGCGGCTTAACCGACTGAGCCACCCAGGCGCCCCCATCTTGATGTATTTTGAAGAACACAATGTTGTAAAGGAGCTAGTTATTTCTAGTTCTGAAAGGGAAATCTGTGAAGTTGCCGGTTGAGGCTCAGCTCAGCAACTAAAATGAAATGTGGGGAACTTGGTGGTGCTTCTAGGAAAATTGGGAGTCACCACAGATTGAAAACTCACATGGAGGAAAGACGGAGCACGGTCAGCGCATATTAGACCTTGTGTTTAGTGAAGCTTTACAAGCTTCTAAGAGAATAATCAAGCGTCGTTCTTGAGGTAAAATTTGGAGAAACAGGTAACCCTCGCAGCTGAAACAAGACATCTCAAGATGGGAGGCGATGCTCTCTCGACTAAAAACTTCAGAACTATGGGCACCAGAAAAGGAGGGCTCATGGTTTCTCTAGGTGATGTGGTTCAGCTGGCCAGCAAACCCCGCATTGCCAGTGAAACCCCTGTGTTGGGACAAGTTAGAAAGGGTTAAGCCAACTAACACCTTGAAACAAATGAAAGAATGCCACCAGGGCCTCTCTGAAGTCAAAGTTTCAAATAAATTGTTTGGTCCAAAGGAATAGTTTCTTTTTCTTCATTGTTCTTAACCTAAGAGATGAATAAAAATAAATCAATGTCAGATAAAAAAAAAAAAAGCTTCTGGTAGCTCGACACAATATATTAAAAAAAATGAAAATATGTGGGAACAGGAGAAAGCCAATAAAACTTAAGAGAAGCTTCCTTCTAATAGTACACAGTGTTAAAAAGGAACTTTAGAGCTGTTATTCCTCTTTGGATCTTCCCCAAAAGCTATGAGGTGTACAAAATCTACCCGAATTGCTCTGCTTTCTAGCTGTCATGTTTTAAATAATATCATACACATGACTTCCAAGTTTTGAAAAGCCCATTCAGTGTTTTATATAAAGGGAAGTTACCAGAAATGGGCCAAGAGCATGCTACTAAATATAGCAACGTAATTACTGTCATGTAAATGATCTCCTCTATGTAACAGTTAGAACAATGAGATAAAAGGTTTATCTTGACAAAGTTTGAATAAGTAGAGGTGGAATTAATTCAGAATATCCATAACTTCTCCATCCACAGGCAGTGGGGTGGGGGGGTGGGGGGAAAGAGCTCCAATAATTTAAGCGGCAGCTCGTTGTTGGGTTTTTTTTTCCCCTGTTCATTTGCATTTGGGGAGTTTTTCCACAGTGTATTCATTTGCTGGTGAGATAATGTGTCCCTGCATGATCAGATAAGAGAGGGATAGAATTACTAATGATGAAAGGAGGCAGCCCAAGGGCAAGAAAGCAAAGCTGCCCTTCCTTCTTTCACCTAATCTGGAAGGATCTGAATTTCAACCATTCCCCCCCCCCTCCTTTTTTTTTTTTTTTTTTTTTTTTTTTTTTTGCCTCATGGTGATGGTGGAGCCATTTGCCAAAGCTAGGTTAGGACCCTGCAAACTGAGTTCCACAGATTGTTTTTTTTAAAAGCGCCTTTCAAAGAAAGAATGTGATGTCATCGTGCTGACTGGCTGTTCCATTCTGGCTGTTTGTATGTACTTGGCAGTGAATACATGGAAGGCAATTGAATTCTACCGCCAGTCAATAAGCATCAGCTGTTTTCGAGGTAGTGTGGAAATCATCAACAGCACAGAGGTCTCGTCCTGGGGAAAAAAAAAATTTTTTTCAGAGAAAGTTTCAAAGCTGTGATTCAGAGGAATGCTTCAGTTAATGATTAGAGTAATGAGTGGAACCATCAGAAGAATATAGACAGAAATATAAGCTCAGTTGGAGGAGTAAAGGTAATGCCTTATCTGTGCTCTTTTAGACTGTTAAGTAACAAAGAGTCAACGGAGTAAATTTTGAAGATCTAATTGGCTTTATTAATCAGTTCATGAATGGGGCAGCCTCCCGTGTGGCAAGTAGAGGGGCGTTCCAAAGGGCTACCGAAAAGGAAAAGTTTTCAGAGGTAGCGAGGGAATGGGGGAAAAAAGGAAATTATTAGCAAAGAATCCATTGTTTTAGGCAAGGTCGCCCTGCTAAGAGGAATGGGAGGGGTCTATCAATAAATTTCCTCGTGCTGACCAGGAAATTCCCTTGTTGACTGGCTAAAGGTCACATTCCTAGGAGTTGAAACTGCACTTAGGTTAGGTATTAAGTCTCCGTGTACTAAGTGATGCCATTTGGGGCCTGTGGTGTTCTGTTTAACATGGTAAATGTAGGGATCTACATCCAGTCCTCGGTAGACAGCACCATATCCCCTAGGACACGTCAAAGTCTGGAAGCCAACACTGGGCCCTGGAGTTGAGAAACGGAATGGAGAGCTGTCAGGAGTTCAAGTCCCTTTGGCTGGCAAGCTAGACAATGAACTCGGCTTTCATTTTCCTTTACTGCAAGCTTCCAGAAAGTTTCAGAGCAGGAAAATGACGTCCTTTTAGGAAAAACAGAGGAAGCCAACGGCCTGATGATCCCCATTTCGCTGGTGTGGATAACATAGAGACCAACTACACACATTGTTACATAATGAAAAGGGGGTAGTAATACACAAGGAGGAAGGACTGTTTTGCTTTGGTTTACCTGGGAAATTTTTGAATTTATTTTTATTTATTTTTTTAATTTATCTTTTTTATTTTTTGAGAGAGAGAGAGAGAGAGAGAGTGCACGCACGAGTGAGTTAGCAAGCCAGGGAGGGTCAGAGAGAGAGAAGAGAGAAATCCCAGCAGGCTCCGTGCTGTCCGCGCAGAGCCCGACTCAGGGCTCGAACGTTACAAACTGTGAGATCATGACCTGAACTACCGAGACCAAGAGTCAGACGCTTAACTGAGCCACCCAAGTGCCTCTCCCTGGGAAATTTTGTAAAGGTGGCTCAGAGACACTCGGTTGGATGACTCGACTGGGGAAAGCTTAGACCCTTTGATCTATTGCCTGCTGCCCTTTGGGCCAAGCACTTCCCTGGGATGAAGGAAGGCTGGGTTTGGAGGACGAAGACCGTGAGAAGAATCAGAAAAGAGAAATGTCCTAAAAATACAGAAACGGGAATAGCGAATTGAACCAGGTACAGAGAAGAGATGATACGGAACCAGCTGGGCATATAGGTTGAAGGATTAACCTGAGAAAGAGAAAATAAAGACACTCTTCCCCTAAACTGGGCAACTCCTTTCTTTAAACAGGGAGCTGACATTTATTGATGGTTTTGCATATCAGTCATGTGATCCCTTAGCACTTTCTCATAAGTGAGGGTGCTGTTAAAAGAGAGCAGGATATCATCTGACAGCCTTTATTTTTTGTGTCTGCAGGATGAGGTCACTGGCTAAGATTGCAAAAAAATAGAGATCTGATTAAAAGTTGGGGAGGCAAAAAAAAAAAAAAGTGGGGAGGCATTTGGGGGTATGCATTGGGGAAGGTGAATGGAAAATGACTAAGAATAAAAAAAGGGAATGCAAAATAGTACATCGAGCCCTGAGAGCTGGATCTGCAGTGGCCCGCGTCTTCATTTTTTTTTTTTTTTTTTTTTTTTTTAATTTTGGACAAACTAAATGCCAGGTTGACATAATCCAGGATCTATACCAATTACAATGGAAGCAAATTGCTTTCTTCCTTCTTAAAATGGTTACCTTCTTTAAAAGCAGGTCTGAAGGGGGGCAAAAAAAAAAAAAAAAAAAAAGAACTGAGAAAATAGAAGTAGCTGGCATATTTCTAAGCTACTTCTTCAAAGTATGAAGGATTCTTAAATCCCTGCCCTTCCCAGGTCAATAGGTTAAACACAAGTCTGTGTTACGCTGGATCAGACACCCTGCAGTGTTCCCAAGGGTTTAATTCTACAAATTAGCAACAGTGGGCCATAGGATTCTTGCATCACTCTGTGAGCTCTCTTACCAGGGGTTTGATGAATCTCAGAGAGGTACAGTGCACATGAATAAAAGCAATCTGGCCCAATTTCCTGAAAGTGCTATATATTCTAGCAAAAATAGTTACAAGTCAACTCTTACAATACCCGGTCGAACAAGCTGGCTTACTCAGTTTAACATTTACCGGGCACCCCTAGGTGAGAACCACAGAGCCTCGAGTGACACTGTGATAGTGACCATGGTGACCATAGGGGTTAACCTTTGCAGAGGGCTGACCGTGCCCCAAGTACTCGTCTCAGCTCCCTGCATGTGTCCACCTCACTAGGTGCTCATAACCACCTTATACAGTAGGTCTAATCTCCACTGTAGAGAAGCGGTAACGGTAAGGGGTGGGCAGAGAGCGGAGACACAGAATCCGAAGCAGGCCCCAGGCTCTGAGCTGTCAGCACAGAGCCCGACGCGGGACTCGAACTCATGAACGACAGGATCATGACCTGAGCCGAACCCTTAACCAACTGAGCCACCCAGGCACCCCTCCCATGATCCTTTTAAGTGTTAGCAGGGAAGCTGACCTCAGAAGTTTCCAGAGAAGTTAAGTGGACTTTTTCTTAAAGTCTAAATGTGGAGAAGACCAGCCATTGTCTTATTACCGTATCACATGAAATCATGCCGTAGCATATCAGACTACCTTGATTATCGTAAGGACATATTTACAAGTGTTACAAATAGCCTTGAAAAAAATGGTCTTTTTGATTGTTGATCGTATTGGTTAATGGCTAACTGCTGAAGCCAGCTGGAGGCAGTCTGTAGAGACAATCATTCTTTTTTTTGTTTTTAAGCCTTACAATGTCTGACAGACGTATGAATGCTTCTAATGAGAACAGGGGAGTGAATGTGTAGAAAAGCATCCATGAAAACCTTCTAATGGGATAGTTCATATTTTATTTTGGTTTCTTCTAAAAAAAAAAAAAAAAAAAGGAAATTATGTCTACTGAGAAACATCCAGAAACATTGTGTATTTATACCCTAAGATAGTTTTAGGAAGTAAACGACTGAGATTTTTCAGGGTTATTTCCATATTGAAAACACTCCTTCATTAAAAAGTCTATCTATCATACCGTTTAATTGCTGACATTGGATTTCTTGTAACCCCACTGAAAACATGTCAGCTCCTACTTGCTGCCTCAAGAGCTTATATAAATGTGTTATACCACCTTTAGCAAAAAGCTTGTAAATTTTTTAAGTGTTTATGCTTAGTTTATTAACATTATTTAAATAGTGACATAACCAGTGTTGATTTGCTGCCACTCCCTTGGAAATATTTAAACATTATTATAACTTAGCTCCACATTCCAGTTTTATCTCTAAAATTAATGCTTTTAGGCTCAATTTATGCCTGTCAACAAGTAATGATCACAGATGTAAGCTGGCTCATAATCCAGAGGTACTAGGTTACAATGTGTTACCATGGAAACTGTGTTTTATTGCATTTTCTCTTCTTGATTTAAGGCATTTGACAATCATAGCAAGTGTTTGCCAGTCTTCCCACATCATAAAAAATTCAAAAACACAAACAACCAATAGGGGGGAAAGAAAAGAAGGGGGGGGGCTCTACTGTTCTTGGACCTCACTAGAAACATAAAAAGGAAATGACAGCCTTATATTTAACATAGACCTTTTGTGAATAGTTTATCTCTCAGAAAGTCCAAGAGTGTTGGGAAATTCAATCAGTGGTTAGTCGCCGAATGGACCTGCCTGCCTGTGGTTCATTTTGTTTATTGCACCATGAATCTTTTATGATCACTGGGACTTTAGCCTGAAACAGCATTTTCTTTAACAAGAGCCATGTTTCCTTTAACGTTGTTTATTGCATCTGAAACATTACCCTTTGAAATCACGGTACATTTTCTATTGAGCAAAGGTCTGCAACCGAATCTTGCATGAATGTGTTTATTCAGGATCTAGAGTGAAGAAAAAAAAAAAAAAAATCTCGTCCAGTTCATGTAACATTAATCACTTTGCCGGTGTTCAGCTGAGGTCAATGCCACATTCCTAGCGGTATTAAGGCAAGTCAAGATTAATCATGTACATTAAACCTTGGAAAGGGAGCACGGGAAAGGGATCTCAAGTTAGACATTTCCTAAAAGACAGAAGGGACTGTAGCAAAATGGACTTACTCTGCTGTAGCTTGTCTTTATAACTTGCTTGCTTTTAGTGCGTGTGGTCAACACAACCATGATGAACCTGTAGGCTTCCTTTTTCCTCCTTTGGGGAGTTGGTAGGTCAAAGTTAAGTCTTGCTGAGTATTCAAAATGAAGACTCATTCACTGAACATTTTTTTTAGTACATGTTAACCACCAGGCACCGGCTAGGAACTGTCCGTGCAGAGATGAATGAGACCCAGTCCTCTCTCCCCCACCTCCTCCAAGAAGTGCTTGGCGCGCCCAGGAAGACTGGGACCAGATGTGCACACTCTGAACAGAGTTTTGTGGGAGTACAGAGGAGGGAATGATTAATTGTGGTGGGAAGTCTGCAAAGACTTCACTGAAGTTAACTGTACGGGGGAAGAAATGTGAGAAAAGCAGTCTAGGCAGAGGGATGGGCCTGGAGTCCTGGGGAGTGTTGTCAGACTATTTAGGGATCAGATGGTGGGAGCTCTTGTAACTGAAGGGAAGAGCAGAATGTGAGATTGTACAGCAAGCCGGAGCCAGATTACAGAAATCTCTGAACGTGTACTTTATTCTAAAAGCCGTGAGAAGGCTGCGAAGAATTTTAAGGAGGAAAATTTGAATAATCAGATCGTATTCAAAACCTATTATGATGAGGGTGAGGGCAGGTGGATGACGGGTTAGTTGGGAAAAAAACTAGAATCACTCCCTCCAAAGAGGTAGAGAATACGGTCGTCCAGAAAAGCGAACGCAGGTTAAACGCGGCCATGGAATGGAGAGAGACATATATTACGGAACCAGCTGTGAGTTGAAACTGAGGGGAGCCACAGAATAGATGAGGGGGAAAGAGGAATCCGAGCTGACCCCAAATGATCTAGCTGGGTGGGACTTGTAGATGATTAATGCCATCAACCGAGGCCCCTGAGATCATTGGGACATTACAACAGTGATTTCCGTTAGGATGTTGGACATAATATTCTGGCACTGACGAGTGATGGTAGAACTGGGTACAGTGATTTGGGGTCATTAACTTACACGTGGTTGAAGCATAGGGGAAGATGCGAGCGTCCACGGGAAGAAGGTAGAAATAGAAGGAAAGACAGGCTAGGAAAGGGACTATGGGCGACTCTTAATCACTTGTATGCCAGGGTTCACATACAGAAAAAGGCAGGGAGAGGCTCGGGGGATTTTTATGTTTTTCTCTATCTAAATGAAAAGTAAACTCGACACATAGAATAGTAGTTTCTAGAAGAGAACATTTAAGAAGAAATATTTGGGGCTCCTGGGTGGCTCAGTTGGTTGAGCATCCGAGTGTTGATTTCAGCTCAGGTCGTGATCCCAGGGCTGTGGGATCAAGCCTCTCATTGGGCTCCTTGCTGAGCATGGAGCCTGCTTAGGACTCTCTGCCTCCTTCTCTCCCCCCACCCCCTGCCCCGCTGCCCGTCTCCCCCACTTGTACTCTCTCTCTCTCAAAAAAATTTAAAAAACATCTTTACCACTGGTTGCTTATCTATGTAAAATGCCATCTGTATTTAAGATGCCGGTGGGCTCATAACGTTTCCTGTAAGAGGCTAATATTATTTTGAACCATTGCAGCTTTACATGTTCATAATCTGCATATTTAAATACGTTCTTATATTGTATGTGACAGATCTACATACTTCCCATGTCACCATCATACGTTTCCATTAAAGATTTATTTATTTTTAAAAATATGTTTTATATGCCCATAAAAAGGAGAAATTAAATCATAAAAATACACACAAAGTTAGCGTTTACAGTCTAACTACTACTCTATCACGTGCACACACACACACACACACACACACACACACACACACACAAACCCATCAGACTTGGTGGCTTTCTTTCCCATGTTGAGTATGGAGAGAAGGCTCGGGTAAGAGCTTAGTTTTTTCTCAAGGAGCTTTGCGTTTCAAGGACTCAACTTTCCTAACAACCTAGACACAGCAAATGGGAGATCCAAAAATGTCACCTTCCAATAGATCAGAAGGTTGAAATTGGATTCATCTGTGCTCGGCCTCACCTTCATTTCATATTAAAAATTTAGCAATTGGTTATCGTCCAGTAGCAAGAAATTGTTGGAAAGGTCAGTGATATATGGAGACCTCAGAGACGCGATTTGTGAGTGGTTTATGCATTCCAGATAGTTTTCTCTTCGCTCACACAATCATGTATTTGTTCAATAAGACCTTGCTGAGCAGCCATGATGTGTCAGATTCTGTGAATGGATATAAGATGGGGACACTACCCTTAACATGCAGGGAATTCATACCCTTGGTGAAAAGACGGCATAAACTTGCAGGTTGCTAATTTGATTGGCTGTGCATGCTGGGCTCTGTAGAGTTTCAGAGAGAGCCTTTCATATATAGGCTACAGCATGACCTTGGAACAACCACACGCTGGGCTGCAGCCTCTTGGTATCCCTATCTGCCTGGTCACAGAGATTAGCTCAGGGATAGGCATGTGACCCAATCAGAGCCAATGAGATGAGGAAGAGATGTTTGCTGGCCCTTCTAGCAAAAAGAAGTTCCTGAAAGCTACCCAAAGAGGCCTGATTTCTTCTGGATGGTGTGGCGTGGGGATACGAGGTCAGGAATTGCCTTAGGAAGGAATCGCCCCTGGGAGCTATGAGCCTGGGGCTGTTGAGTGAAAGATGTCTGCAGTGAAGCGGACCAGATAGGGAGAGGGAGCATGCGGGTCCTTGGTGACATCCTGGGAGCGGTGGGTCCAGCCTCCCACAAAGCCAGGACTCAGTTCATAAGCCCATAAATTCCCTTGGTTTGCCTAAGCCAGGTTGAGCGGGATTTCTTGCCATGATAGTTGCAGGACTCCTGACATGGTCACCAGCGCTCACACCTGCCCTGTGTGTAACTTTTGTGCCTATTCGGCTATCTACTGCTTAGGTTCTCCAGATGTGTCTTCCGGCGTAGGATGAGATGGGTCCCAGCGGAGTCAGTGAGGGAACGGATAAGTTCAGCCGCTTTGAGAGCTTGACCTCTAAGCTCAGAGGTGGAGCCAACTGCTTTCCGATTCATCAGTTCTCATTCAACCTGCTGCGGAGATGATGACAAAGAGAATGGATATTAAAAAGTAGTTAACATTCAAAGCTAGCCTCCCAAGCTGACTTGACACTATCCTCCTAGATGTGGAGGCCTTTTGTCTTTTATATCCTCAGTGACACGTTGCACAGGACTTAGCATTCATGCCATGCTTAATCCCGAGCGGCTTGAATCGGTTTTTTTGTTGGTTCGTTACGGGTTTGTGGCAAAATCTACCCCACGTAAGTTGACCGTTTTAACCCTGTGCAGCGTACCGTTGAGTGGCCTTAAGGACATGCATCATGTGCATATATTGCCACTGTCCATCTCCCGCATTTTTTCACCATCCCCAGCTGAAGCTGTTTGCCCATGAAACACCAACCCCCCCCTTCTCCCAGTAGGCCCCAGAAACCTTTGTTTTACTTTCCGTCTCTATGAATTTGCCTATGCTAGGCCCCTCATGTAAGTGGTGATCACACAATATCCGTCCTTCTGTCTTTTATTTCACTCCGCGTAGTATTTTCAGGTTTCATCCATGTGGTGGCCTAAAGATCTGCTTCCCCCAAGAGCATTTAATTTCTGCTATTCAAAAAAACACCCTGTAAATAGGGAGTTAATGTATTTTTAACCGGAACATACTCCGGAACTGACACATATTTTGGACCCGCGAGGGACCAGGCAATGTACCAAGGCATGTGCAGACAATACAATCTTGAGTGAGCACAATCCTAAAAGTTACGTTACTTTTCAAAGACTGGGACTTGCAAGATCACGTGGTACTTGTAACTAGGACACAATCCCGGTTCTCTCTGACGCACAGCCCATGGCTTTCCCGTTTCGGAGCGTGGTAATGTTCCAGATACGCCCCATCAGCGCGTGGTCTAACCCTGAGCCTACGTCTAGGTTTTTAATGGCTTTAAAATTTCCGGGGTAATAGGTTTCTCCTTCTATGTAGGCTTTTTTTGTGCTGACGTGAAAAGTAGTTGATGCTAGCTGGGTTCATGTAAATCTTTGGCTCATGGCTGCTCCCTAGAAGGATAGTCTCCCTTAGAGAGTCAGGCTTGTTGCACCCTGGCCAGAGCTCACGACAGACACGACACACACATTCGCAGATTGCCGTTTGTCTGCATGCCTGCTGTGCTCCGCACACCCTAGGTACTCAGTACATTTGCACTGAACACGTGGTGTCCTTGGCCCGTCAGAAAGGACCTAAGCTCCCTCAGACGGGAAGGCTGGTAACTTCTGTGACCGTTCTTCAGCAACCTCTAGCTCCCCTGGAGATTTCGCAGGCAAGGTGGAATTTGTGCGTCTGCCTTTCCTGCCAGCTGCAATCCCTTCGGGTTCGCTTTTCTCATTCCGATTGAAAATGAATACATGCCAGGCACCCTGGTGGCTCAGTTGGTCGCACTGTCCGGAGATCAAGCCCTGTGTCAGCCTCCACCCGGGATGTGGAGCCTGCTTGAGAGTCTATCTCTCTTTCTCCCTGTCTCCAACTTGCACGTGGGCTCTCTCTCTCTTTAAGAGTTGGGTCTCTTTAAGAGAGAGAGAGAGGGGCGCCTGGGTGGCTTGGTCGGTTAAGCGTCCGACTTCAGCTCAGGTCATGATCTCACGGCCCGTGAGTTCGAGCCCCGAGTCAGGCTCTGGGCTGAAAGCTCAGAGCCTGGAGCCTGTTTCAGATTCTGTGTCTCCCTCTCTCTGACCCTCCCCTGTTCATGCTCGGTCTCTCTCTCTCTCAAAAATAAATAAACGTTAAAAAATTTTTTTTTTTTTTAAAAAGAGAGAGAGCGGGAAAGAAAAGAAAAAAAGAGATAAACAAATGCAAAATTACTCGTGATTTTCAGAATGCTTGTCATTGTTACAGACCTCACCATTCTTCCTGCCCCTCTGTGCCCCACAAGCATCCTGCCCAGCAGCTCTAAGAGCAGAAAGACCAGGGCCACTCTCCAACTCAAGTCCTATGGGATGGCTGGAGGCTCCAGAAAAAGCTGGAAAAAGGCATCTGACAAAGGTATTTTGTTTTCTAGAAGCAGCAAACAAGTGGGTCAGGGTTCTTTTTCCCGAATCTAGGACGAACCTATTTTTTTTGGCGAAGGACGTTATGTGACTTTGCTCAATTTAACAAGCCAACCACATTGCCACACAGCCAGTTCTAAGAGAACTGGTTCCCTGAGTTTGGATCATTGCTAAACGTGCAGTCATGCATTCTTCACTCACATATAGCTTAACCTCGTTGATGGCTCTTTTGGGACGCTTCGGGAGAATGAGTGTATATCCTGGCAAACAGACAGTGCAGTTAGCAAACTTGGGTTAGAATCCCAGCTCCAACGCTGGGCTTCCCATGAGGTTACGAGCGATTCGCTGAACCTTCTGATAGCAATTATTTATTTATTGCTGTGTAACCAAGCAGCCCCAAATTTAGTAGGTGTGAAATAATAATCTTTCTTAAAAATTGTTATTATTGTGTGGGTCAACAATTTGGACTAGGCTCCACTGGGCAGTTTGTCCAGTCTCTTCTGGGGTCAGCCATGCAGATCAAGTCAAACAATGTCTTCAATGGGGCTGCCTCGTCTATGACGGTCTCCCCCACATGTCTGTCCGGGGTAACTTGATTTTCCCTATAACTCTTCCACTAGGCTGAATTGGCTTATTCACACAGTGGTCTCCAAGTTGCAGCCACAAGCAAAAGAAAGCAAACCCATGTGGAAACGATTTCAAATTTCTGCTTACATTTGTAATGGCCCATTGGCCAAAGTGAGGCTCCTGGCCAAGCCTAGCTTCAATGGGTAAAGAAATCAACAAAGTCACAGTGCAAAAAGCATGAGAATGGAGACGGGAAGATTGTTGCAGCCATCTTGCTATGAAATGGGGACAATAATACACGGAATATCATATCATTGTAAAAACTGAACTTACTCCCTCCTTTCTGGTGGCTGGATCTACAAAAAAAAAAAAAAAAAAAAAAGGGCCCATAAATGGAAAGACTGTAGGGTAAGGTAAATTCATATCTCATCATGGAGGGTTCTGAATTCTCAGTTTATAGGTCTCAACCAGCAGTGGGCACTTACTGATACATCATGTACAAGTTGAGTGACATCATCTGAATTTGTTTAGGGAACGATCAGTATTTAAAGTGATCTGTTTTAGTTAGTTAGCTTATTGTTTTTGATCTGTTTTCATCTATCCACTAGATTATAAGTACCATGAGACAGAATAAGGACTTAGTCTAAGGGCACCTGGGTGGCTCAGTTGGTTAAACGTCCGACTCTTGATTTCCGTTCGGGTCATGATCTCATGGTTCATGAGTTCGAGCCCTGCGTCAGGCTCTTCCCTGACAGTGTGGAGCCTGCTTTGGATTCTCTCTCTCCCTCTCTCTCTCTTTCTCTGTGCCTCCCTAATGCGCTCTCTCTCTCTCTCTCTCTTTCAAAATAAATAAATAAACTTAACTGGATTAATTCCTTATTCTTTTTTTTTTTTTTCTTTTCTACTCTGTCACCATCGCCCAGAGCTTTGTCTGGCTCAAGAAATACGTGCTGTGTGATTCACTGTAGTTCACGTAACTTGAAGATTCTGCTTACAATAAGACTTCCAGACTTCTCTGTGTGCTCATATGTTGATGCATCATGTCCTCTAGTCCTGGATGTCCTCTTGTTCTGTATACAATTCCCCCTGGTAGACTCAGTGACAATTCGGAAAGAGTAGAAGCATCTTTTGATCTGGTTACTTCACTGTTATTAATGGAAGCTAAGACTGAGTTACTTGGCTCGTATGGAACTTGTAGGTAACTAAAATTTCCAGGGTTTTCTCCTACCAACTTCTGTCAATCCAAATCTCAGTCCTATCCCATCCCAAAACTGTCCCTAGAAACAATCTTTAAAATACTATAAATACATATGTGTTGTCCTTGTTCACTTTTTTTTAAGTTTATTTATTTATTTAGAGAGAGAGAGCAAGTGAGCATGAGCAGGGGAGGGACAGGGAAAGTGTGAGGGAGAGAGAGAAACCCAAGCCAGCTCCGTTCTGTCATTACAGAGCCTGACGTGGGTCTTGATCTCACGAACTGTGAGGTCATGACTTGAGCTGCCCTCAAGAGCCGAATGCTTAACCAACTGAACCACCCAGGTGCCCTGTCCTTGTTCACTTTTAGCTTCAGTTTCTGGCTCATCGTTCTATTCTGTCAACATTGTTCTAAATCTACATTATGTCCTCCAGTACATTCGTGGACTTCCCAGTTTTATACCAAATTCAGATTTGATTTGTACACTTCCTTTGCCTTCAGCAACATAGAGGGTAAAATGGGTTGGGCAGGGAAATCCTTCTATGGAGACCTGCCACTATTCTACTGCTAGAAATCCCCCTTGGTTCTTAACCGCCACCTTCAACTCTCCTGTTCCCCGATTTTTAGGTCTCCATTCTTTCTTAGCAGCTAATTGACAGTTTGTCATATGTCTTCCTAAAATTCAGATATCAAATGTTTGTAGACTGTATTTTATATCTGCCTATTTAGTCAATCCCCCCCCTTTTTTTAATAAAAAGAAATTAATGGATCATGGCTTGCTTCTGTCATCTTGTTGTCTGACATTCAAGCTTGCCTCCAATTGGACCCATCTTCTTTAACTTAGCTCTTAAAAAAAGAGGACGTTACAGGGCACCTGGGTAGTTCAGTCGGTTAAGCGTCCGACTCTTGGTTTCAGCTCAAGTCATGATGTCAGGGTCCGTGGGATCGAACCCTGCGTCGGGCTGTGCGCTGAGAGTACAGAGCTTGCTTTGGTTTCTCCCTCCTTCTCTCTCTCTCTCTCTCAAAACTAAATAAATAAACATTAAAAAAAAAAAAAAAGAAAAGAGGATGTGTCCAGGGGAAAACACCCCTAATTTGACTGATGTCTCACCCTTGTATCGTTTTGCAAACTTCAAGCGTTCCCCCCCTCTTGTGTAACGTCGGTCCTCCTTCTTCATTAGATGACAGCCATCACCCCTGCGGTATTGGGTCTCAAACCTGATTTTTATGTCAGAAGCACCGAAGGGCTCATTAAAACACAGATTGCCGTGTCTTACCCCCAGAACTTCTCGTTCACTGGATCTGGAATGGGAGTCAAAAATTTGCATTTCTAGCAAGTTCCCAGCCGATGCTGATGCTGCTGGTCTGGGGACCACATTTTGAGAAGCACCAAGCCGGTATATTCAATCTTATTGAAAAAACAAGGAAACAAACGAACAAACGACAACTCCCCCTTACTTTTACAAATGCCTCCCAAAATGGTGCCCCAGTTTCCTCTTGTCTTTCAGAACCACACTTTCTCAAAACACTATCTAATCTCCTGATTTCTGTTTTCTCGCCTCATGTTCGGTCTGACGCCATGGAAACCTCTTTGGGCAAGCTGACCGGTGGTTTCCATATTGCCAGATTCCAAGGTTGCTTCTGTGACTTATTCTCTCTCTCTACCACATGAAGATTAGTAAAATGCTTTTCTTCTTCTGTTAGTTTCCAAGATATCATGTTCTTTGATGCGTTTCCTCCTGATTCCCCAATTGCCTCTTACTCTGTTTCTGCCCACCTCCCACTCCCAAATTCTAGATGCCAGAGTGCTTTGGGGCTTGGTTCTAGACCTTCTTCTCTATCTCCTTCTCTTTCTGGGCAATCAATCATACCTAGTGCCATGGTTTTATGTATCACTGCTTGTACATTTCTACCTATTAGCCAAGACGGCTCTCCTGAACTTTAGACATAAATGGAGTTCCAGTATCCACACTGGGTATCTCCCAGTCATCTCAGAGTTAAATCTCTACTTATCATCTTAAACCTTGTCTTCTCCTAGTTACCCCTGTGGTAAGAAGAATTCTTGCTCTCTACAAGATGTGCACACATAATGCCTGCAACCTGTGACTATGTTCTCTTCTGTGGCCAAAGAAAATTTGCAGATGCGAGGAAGATTAAAGACCTTCAGGGGCGCCCGGGTGGCTCAGTCATCTGAGCATCTGACTTGATTTGGCTCAGGTCATGATCTCAGCGTCATGGGATCGAACGCTTTGTTGGACTCTGTGCTGAGCATGGGGCGTGCCTGAGATTCTCTGTCTCTCTCTCTCTCCCCTGCTCAAGCTGTGTCTCTCTCGATCTCTCTCTCGATCTCTCAAAAAAAAAAAAAAAAAAAGCCTTGAGATGGAAAGATTATCTGGAATTATCTGAGGAGACCCAATGTCATCACAAGGGTCCTTAAAAGTGGAAGGAGGAGGTAGAAGAGAGGACATGGAACAAGGGAAAAGAAAACTAGAGATCATGGCAGGGTGACCATCCACATGGGCCCAATTGAATCCTTCAAAGTACAGAACTCCTCTCAGCTCTGGACAGAGGGAGACGAAATAAGAAGAGAAAGCTCGGAGGGAAGAGATGCAAAAGAAATCTGATGAAATGAGCCAAGAAGTATGGGTGGTCTTTAGAGGCTAGACCTGGCAAGGAAATAAATTGTCCCCTAGAACCTCTAGAAAGGGACACAGTGCTGCCCACCCCCGGTCTGAGCCTCCTAAGAATCATGTCAGACTCCTCATCCAAGAAGATGATACGTTTGTGTTGGCTTTATTTTTCTTTTACTTTTTTAATGGTTTTATTATTTATTTATTTATTTTGAGAGACAGAGTGTGTGAGCAGGGGAGGGGCAGAGAGAGAGGGAGGCAGAGAATCCTAAGCAGGCTCCAGGCTCCGAGCTGTCAGCACAGAGCCCGACGTGGGGCTCGAACTTACAAACTGTGAGATCACGACCTGAGCCGTAGTCGGACGTTTAACCGACCAAGCCACCCAGGTGCCTCGGTTTTATTTTTTGAAGTTTATTTATTTTGAGAGAGAAAGAGAGACAGAGAGAACACGCATGAGTCAAGGACAGGGGCAGAGAGACAGAAGGAGAATCCCAAGCAGACTCTGTGCCGTCCGTGCAGAGCCCGACACGGGGTTGGAACCCACGAACAGCAAGATCGTGACCTGAGCCGAGTTACAGAGCTGGGCACTCACCCCACTGAGCCACCCTGGCGTGCCAGATTTGTGTTGTGTCAAAGCTGCTAAGTTTCTGGTTGTTTATTACAGTGGCAGTAGAAACCTAACACGGCCCTCTTCCCCAGGAAGTGGCACCTGTATCTGCCCAGCTGCCCCGGACAAAAATAGGTGTCATCCCTTCGCTGTTCTCCCCTTTCTATCTACCTGATTCGGTTCACATTCTGACTCTTCTACCTTCAAGGTGGATCTTGAATCCGTCCTTTTCTCTCCATGTCCTCTGCCCACACCCTGGTCCAGGCCATCATGATCTTCTGTCTCTTCTACTACGGCAGGCTGCTCGTGGTCTGTTTACTTCCACACCTCCCTCCACTGCCCTGCCCCTCTCGCATCGGCTCTTAATTTGTCCGCAGTAATGATCTTTTGAAAGATGCATGGCACTTCTCTGCTTAAACCTCTTCAGTATCTTCCCAACACAACTGGAGTAAAACCTGCGTTCCTGAACATGACCTGTGAGATCCTATGTAAACTGGCTCCCGCTTACGTCTTTGATTTCAACTCGTCCTTTTCCCCGGAGCTCCTTTCGCTTTACCAGTTGGATTCATTTCTGCCAAATGACCAACTCCTGCCTTGGTGTGTGTATTTTTCTCTCTCTGAGTCGTGCTCTTCCCCTGATGTATTTCTTTCCTTTTTTTTTTTTTTTTTAAAGTTTATTTATTTATTTATTTAGAGAGAGAGAGAGACAGAGCAAGCGGGGGAGGGACAGAGAGAGAGAATTCCATCTTCCACTGATGTATGCTTGTTTTTCAAGACTGAACTCAGCTGTCATCTGCTTAGAAAGGCCTTCATTAAGCCCTGCAGCTAAAACATCCATGCCACGGACTCCGTCAGGTAACTCTGTTTGTAACTATTGACTTGGCTTGCTTTCTCTGCCCCTCAGCTAGAGTGCGAGGTCCCTGAGGCGAGCCTAGCTAACTCAACACGACAGCTCTAGCCACTACCGCATTGCCTGACACAGAATCAATGGTAAATAGATGCTCCTTGAAGTCGTAAATGAACGAGTCAAGGGAGTGATAAATAATGTGATCACAATTTGTTTTCATTGAGGTGAGGTGCAAGACACGTAAAATTAACTTTTTTTGAGAGAGAGAGAGAGAGAGCGTGTGTGAATGGGGGAGGAGGAGCAGAGGGAGAGAGAGAGAATCTTAAGCAGGCTCCACACTCAGGGCAGAGCCCCACTGGAGTCTCGATCTCACGACTGTGAGATCATGACCTGAGCCGAAGGCGAGAGTCGGGAACTCGACCACCTGGGTGCCCTAAAATTCACCATTTTAAAGTGAATAACGCAGTGGCATGTAGTCCGTTCAGTGTTGCTTAGGTGCTATCTCTATCCAGTGCCAAAACATTTGCATCACTCCAAATTCAATCCCCTTACCCACTAAATCATTACATTTCAGTCTCTCTTCCCCCAGCCCCTGACAAGCACCTGTTTGCTTTCTGTGTCTATGAATTGACCTATGCTGTATATTTCACGTAAATAGATTCATATAGTACATGACCTTTCACGGCTGGCTTTTTTTGCTTAGCATGGTTGTGAGATTCATCCGCCTTACAACATGGATCGGTACTTTGTCCTTTATTGTGGCTGAATAACATTCTGCTGTGTGTGTTTATATGTGCATGTGTGTGTGACCAATCTGTTTATCCATTCGTCTGTTGATGGACATTTGAGTTGTTTCTGCTTTTTGGCCATTGTGAATAGGGCTGCTGTGAACATTCGTGGACATTCTTTTTTTAACAGGTCCCAAGTCCCATTTTGGAATTTGGGATATAGGCAATGAAATCTAGAGCCTAAGCTTCATTCAGTTCTTGCCTGCTTCTGATTTTCTACCTATCTCTCATGGTCTTGGATTCCTCAGAATCATGGAAAGTAGCTTTGCTTCATCATCATAGAATTCTTTTTTAAGTATTTATTTCTAAATATCTATTTTTGAGAGAGAGAGCAGGGGAGGGGCAGACAGAGAGTGGGACAGAGCATCTGAAGCGGGCTCTGCACTGACAGCAAAGAGCCCAATGTGGGGCTCCAGCTCACGAACCGTGAGATCATGACCGGAGCCGAAGACGAACACTTAACCCGCTGAGCCACCCAGGCGCCCCTCATCGTCGAATTCTTAATCAAATTGTTTACTATGTGGCTTAATACAGCAGGTTCCAAATTAATATAACAGGGGTAGGTGGGAGGAGATTCGGAGTGGTGGGTATACTTACAATGATGACTTTTTTAAAAGAGGCACATTACAAGATAATCGATTTATTCATCTAGTAATGAACTCTGTGTTTCCCTCGGAAAGGCTGGTAGCTGCCAATGTTTTCTGAATTAGATACACGGAATCCCGTGGTGGTACGTTCAATGCCATCTCCAGCGTTCGAAAGTTTTAATCTGCAATTAGATATATATTAAGCCATTAAAATATCATTGCATTTTAATGATTTGAATCTATGAAAATATGTAAATTAGTAATGGCTTATTAAACTTTACAGTTTCGGGTTATTGCACAAGAAAGATCTGTACGTAGGAAATGGGGGGGGGGAGCCTTTTGTGTATTTTATGACATGGTCCTTCAGCGAGGATGACAACAATGAAAATGTTTATGCAATTAATAATTTTCAAAAATAAATACATCCACTCTTACGAATAGAAACTATTTCCGTGAAAGCCAAGTACAAACATTTGTTTGGGTGTAAGCACTTTATCCTGATCCCTGGCACTCTGTTTTGTGCTTTGGAAAGCTCTACTCAATTCAAAACATAAATTTGGAAAAGGCTTCCTCCCTGGAACCCTCTGAAAGCCTGTAGTTATGGCGGTTACTTAAATATTATTTCCATAGCTACACTGGCTTCTAGCCACATCTGAAATGCATATCAACAAGCCTGGTGTGAAAATGGGAGAGGAGGGGAAGGGAAAAAAAAAAAAAAAAAGGAGACAGAGGACACTAATTTTCCTTCTTCGGAGTAGGAGGTATAATGTCTTTATAAAGTAATAATTAAAAGAAAAAACAATTACTGGGACCTTATCTGGACCATGCAGCTGTACGTCCTCCGTTTGCATTAGCAGTGTTTCTAAGGTTATGACAAACCATGAAAATTGCATCTTTAGAGGAGTTTTATTCCTTTTCCTATGATTTGATTGAAACAGACAGCTACATTTTGTGTATATATAATTAGGCAGTAAAATAGGCTTTGAAGGCAGGTTTCCATTTAGTATGTGAGTCACATGCATAGCAGCCTTTCATTCAACAGCCAGAGACTGATCTTTTTAATGTCTCAACTGGCTCAACATGTTTTCTGAATGCTACATCTTGCACTGAAGGGGGGAAAAAGGGACGGGGGTGGGGGGGGGCGGGGGGGGGGGGAAATCAGCTTTCAGCCCATATTTCTTTCTTGTTTCATCTTCTTTCCAAAGGAAAAACAATCTGAAAAGCCAATCTAGGAAGTCTTGGGTGATTTAACCTTCCGACAAACTGATTTTTATCGTCCTTTTTCCAGATTGTCGCGGGGGCACCAGTGAATGCTGTCCCACTTCTCGGCGTATCTAATCCCGCTCATAAAAGGCCATTGTGGCAGCAAAACTGAGACCAATAGGTTTTCCATTCTCCACCGCTCAGCTATCCAGAGTAATGGCACTGGGTCTCCTTATCTTGTTTTTCTTTTCAAATGCATCGTTTCTCCCTTTAACAAGGTCTTAAAAAAGGAGGAGGGGGAGGCGGGGGGGGGGGGGGGGGGGGGGGGGCGGGGAGCAGGAATAGGATCCTATTTTCTCAGTGCTGTCCCCATATGTGGTACTGATTTTTGTTTTCCCTGAACTTAGGAAGAGCATTTGAGGTACAGCCTGTTTTTATGGAAAAGATTTTTCTCTGAGATCTCGAGTACGAGAACAACCCTGGGTGTATTTTTTTTTTTTTTCTCCTAACAGAAAATCAGGCCTATCAGCTAAGCATCATCAGGCCTTGTCTGATTAAAAAGCAGCCAGTCCCTGTAAATCTCTGTTCTTTTCGTCTCACTGTATGCCATTTGCTATCTCCCGTGCCATTCTGGCAAACCCAGTGATGGAGGGAAATGATAGCAAGCTCCTTGGCTGATTGATGCAAGTGATAGTTTGTGTTTGCAAAACGCCTTTCATGTGAGGACCTCAAAGGGCTTTAGGGACGTTATCACGGTGGCAGGGCCCAGCTCCAACATAAAGGGCACAGAATGGCCACGGTCATGTAAATCCGAGTTTTGAGAGTGATTAGTTCCCTGGTAACCGAGAGAGAGAGATGAACTGGGTTCTCATTTTTGATGTGAAATTCGGCGTCCGTGCGGGAATTTCAATTTCCCATCCGGGCCACATCGCAAGATAAACCACTCAGTATTCAATTTACCTCCTGGGATGTCCCCCTGGGGAGTCGGCTCCCCAAGATGAAGGGCTTTACATGACAGGCAGGTGTATATATTTCTTCAATTGGCCTAATCTAATAAAGCTGGACATGATTTATATGTGCAAAATGTTGCCATGTTAAATAATTCAGAATGGAACTGCCTTTTCTAGTTGTGCAACAAATAGATGTCAATCTGCATTTGATGGGGCCTGCCTCCCACCGGGGCCCTGGGCCGACTGAGAGAAAATACGTTCCTTGGGCTGGTTCTGAGGAAACACACCGGGGGCCAGGTCTCCTCACAGAGCCTCTGTGGTCTGGGTACAAACTGAATGAAATCTTTCATGGGGCACCTGGGTGGCTCAGTGCGTTTAGCTTTCGACTTGAGCTCAGGTCATGATCTTGTGGTTTGTGGGTTCGAGCCCCACGTCGGGCTCTGTGCTGACAGCTCAGAGCCCGGAGCCCGTTTCGGATTCTGTGTCTCCCTCTCTCTCTGCCCCTCCCTTGCTCCTGCTCTGTCCCTCTCTGTCTCTCAAAAATAAATAAGTGTTAAAAATTTTTTTTTTGTTTTTACGTAAATACGTGAAATCTTTCAAAGGTGACTGATCTTGCTGGTACTGTTGTCCTCAGAAGAACAGCGACCAGTAAGACTGTGGTAAACCTGATACAGGGAACTCCCTGATTGTAAGGAACATAGATGCACAGGGTCACAGGCATTCTTCCCCTAGTGGAGCCTCTTTGCTTACGAAAAGGAAAGGACAGCGTTATGAAAATGACGCGGACACTATGGAGAGCTTCCTGGTAACTTCAGAATGCCAGTCTGTGTTATCAGCTTAGCCGAATTTGATCTCTGCGTCCGATGGGTATGATAGAACAAAGGAAACTGATGCGCTGTGGCTTCATTTGGAACTAACCAGACCATAGCAATTATTGTTACTCTATCTTTGTTGAATAGCTGATTGGAATTCCAACGTTGTTTTGCCTCCCAATGAGGCAGCCGCACATGGCCAACGATGGAGTGGACAATGCCTCGGGAGCCCTTTCTTGTGCATCCCTTGGCCACATAGAACCAAGATATGATTTTTCTGGGGCTGCTCCTGTTTCAAATGTTAGTATTCCCTTTAAAGCAAGCATATTTCTGGTGCCTATTTCAGAGGAATGAATCATGTACAGGAAAGGAGATCGTTGTTGGTTTTTAATGGAGTGGGGGCAGTTAGGGAGTTAAAATTCCTCCGGCCCACATCATGTTCCCTCACACCATTTTCTTCTATTTTCTTCATAACAGTTCTTTATTTTTTTTTTTTAATGTTTATTTTTGAGAGAGCGTCAGAGCATGAATGGGGGAGGAGCAGAGAGAGAGAGAGACCCAGAATCCGAAGCAGGCTCCAGGCTCTGAGCTGTCAGCACAGAGCCCGAGACAGGGCTCGAACCCACGAATCGTGAGATCATGACCGGAGCCGAAGTCGGACGCTTAACCGACTGAGCCACCCAGGTGCCCCTTCTTCATAACATTTCTTACTATCTGAAGGGCACCTGGCTGGCTCAGTCAGAACAGGCAACTCTTGATCTGGGGATTGTAGGTTCGAGCCCCACAGTGGGTATGGAGATGACTTAAAAATAAAATATATTAAAAAAATTTTTCTTACTAGCTGAAATTATCATATATATTTACCTGTTTACTTTCTTATTGTTTCTCAGCTTCACTAGAATACAAATTCCATGACAGCAGGGACATTGCTATATATAACAGTTATAGCTGGTGCTTATAACAGAGCTTGACACACAATAGATGCTCAGTCAAGATTTGTTGAAAGGGGCGTTTGGGGGGCTCAGTCAACTAAGCATCCGACTTCGGCTCAGGTCATGATCTCGCGGTCCGTGAGTTCGAGCCCCTCATCAGGCTCTGTGCTGACAGCTCGGAGCCTGGAACCTGCTTCAGATTCTGTGTCTCCCTCTCTCGGCCCCTCTCTCGCTCGTGCTCAGTCTCTCAAAAATAAATAAACATTAAAAACAAAAAAAAGATTTGTTGAAAGAAGGAATGAATGAATGGTGGTCCTATGGTGAATGTCCACAAATAGCTTCTCCTAAAATGATATATCAACACTTGATAAATTTCTGATCCTATACTTCTATAAATATTTAACTCGTATAGAAATGACCTGATTATGCTGATTGTTATTGGGTGTAAACATCAATCCACTAGGATTAATTGCAAGCCAGTGTCCATGGCCACTTTGTATCCACTTCATCATATCTACACTAAAATGAAAAACCATATACATAGGAATTACACTGACTCGGTGCAGGATGCTGATATGTGAAGTTACAATTTTGAAAAAAAAAATTTTTAACGTTTTTATTTATTTTTGAGACAGAGAGAGACAGAGCATGAACGGGGGAGGGGCAGAGACAGAGGGAGACACAGAATCGGAAGCAGGCTCCAGGCTCTGAGCCATCAGCCCAGAGCCCGACGCGGGGCTCAAACTCACGGACCGCGAGATCGTGACCTGAGCTGAAGTCGGACCCCTAAAGGACTGAGCCACCCAGGCGCCCCTGAAGTTACAATTTTGAAACAAAGTGTTAACGTAGGTTCTGGGGAGTTTATTGTATACAGATTCATTGATAGCGTGTGGAAGTCATACAATGCACCCCTATCAAGTAACTTAGTTGCTAAACCCAACACATAGTCTCTTACTGTCCTTCCTTTTTTTGGAGGTCATGGCCCAATGTGGTTCAGCATGTGGATGTTGAACTTACGCAAGTTCCAGTTCTCCCACTCTGCCTCCATTTCCTCCTCCCCCCGAATGAGATAATAGTTGCTTTTTCAATTTTGTAGACATGGGTGAGATTTTATTCTTTTATTTATTTCTAATGTTTATTTATTTATTTTGACAGAGAGAGAGAGGCTGATGGAGAGAGAGAGAGAATCCCAAGCAGGCTGCACGTGAGGACCCCGACGTGGGGCTCAAACGCACGTAACGTGACATCATGACCTGAGTTGAAGTCGGATGCTTCACCGACTGAGCCACCCAGGCGCCCATCTGTGTGAGATTTTAGAAACGGAGTTAAGAGGGGGCGCCTGGGTGGCTCAGTCAGTTAAACGTTCGACTCTTGGTTTCAGCTCAGGTCATGACGTCACAGCTTGTAAGTTTGAGCCTCACATAGAGCTCTGCACTGACAGTGGGGAGCCTGCTTGGGGTTCTCTCTCCCTCCCCCCCCCCAAAAAAAACCCTAAAAAAACCCCACAGAATTATGTTTTAAAAAGGCATAAAAGTTAGCTGTAAGTCATAGTAGCAGAGTAGTGGGAGTAGTATTATCATTCTCTTGCTGTTCTTCCCAAGTGCATTTGGGTTAGCCACTTTTAACTTCTGGAAGCTCTTCCTTGGGTCTACATTGTCTCCAGCTGAAGGTCTCTCTTCAGCCAGCCTGTTTTTCCTTTAGAATTTGTTTGACCCACTTTTGCTTCTATATTGGAAAGAATCATTCAACAAAGCTGCCTTTGCTCATGGCTGTTCCATGGACTTGGCATAGTCTCCTAGACCAGTCACACCACCCATAGCCATTTTACCTATTTCTGGAATCCCAGATCCTTACTCTAGCCACCCCCTGGAGCCAGTCTCTCCCTTTGCACTTAAAAAATGGTTTCAAAGATAGCTCTGAGTAGCCGGAATATTAGAATAACCTTGCCACTACCTCAGATGTGCGGTCTTGGACAAAACGCAAGAAAGTTGAGTTTCCATGTTTTCAGCTACGAAATGAAGGGAGTTGGATTAGAATATTCTCTAAGGTCTTTGCCAAGTGGAAACATTGGATTCTAGTTACGCGACCGTTCCTTTCCTTTCGTATACGTTTAGGTTAAATTTTCAAATAATTCCCACTAGAGCAAAACACTCACCTTCATTATTATTTAATCAAATGTTAAACTGATCTAGATTTCGTATTCGCTATTATATCTTTATCTCAATATCTCCTCTTGCCTTGCCATCAGTCTCTAATATATCTCTTTCTTTTTAATATTTATCTATTTATTTATTTATTTATTTATTTATTTATTTTTTATTTATTTTTACTTTTTATTTTTTTATTCTTGCAAGAGAGAGACAGAACACAACGAGGGAGGGGCAGAGAGAGAGGGAGACACAGAATTGGAAGCAGGCTCCAGGCTCTGAGCCATCAGCCCAGAGCCCGACGCGGGGCTCGAACTCACAGACCGCGAGATCGTGACCTGAGCCGAAGTCGGACGCTTAACCGACTGAGCCACCCAGGCGCCCCTGGCTTTATCTTTTAAAAGTACATTCATGCACATTAACTCCTGTGACCCTCGCAACAAATAACGAGGTAAGTAGAGCAAGCCTTCTTGTCCCAATTTATGACAAGAAAAACTAGGGCACAGCAGAAAACTTAAGTGGCTCGCCCTAGGCACCACAGTTGATTAGTGACATCTAGGACAAGAATTCAGGATTCTAACTCTGAATCCAGGGTTCTTTCCATGGTGCCTGCCCCCATTCTCAGCCAGCCTACTCATTCCACTAAGAGCCAATCACCAAATCGTCTTCTGCTGTAAGAGATCTCTTCTACCCACTGACCACATTGCTTTTTAGGGGTAGAATTAGTCAGGGAACTATGGCCTGAAAATAGGAAAGTTGTTGTTTGGGATAAAAATTCTGGCTATATTTGGCTTTATGACCTTATTGCCTCTGCTGGTATGAATCCTGGTATAGAAATCATCAAATAATCAACTAAAGGTAACAAGCAAACTCTAGGGGTCTAGTAAAGAAGGAATAGCCTACGGGAAGCAGTGAAAAACGCTTACCATTTGAATGGGGGGGGGGGAGACAGTGTTTCTGTTTACAACAGAGTGAAGTTAGGTCAGATGTTGACCCACGCTGACTTATATTCACCTTCCCAGTTTTATTACTGTAACATTATAGGCACTGGTTGAATCTCTTTCAACTTCAAAAAGCCTCAATACGTTTAAACGTTGCCCCTTGCCACCTTGTCACACTCGGCTCCCCTCTTTCACCCTGGTGAGGTATCCCACTTGCCCTTCCTTCCCTTTCTTTTGACTTGCAGACTTCATAAAATCAGATTGCATTTGCGTATTGCTCGGTCTGCCTCGTGTGTAGTCACAGCGTAAGCCTGTAAAAAGCAACATGAGGGGCGCCTGGGTGGCTCGGTCGGTCAAGCGTCCGACTTTAGCTCAGGTCATGATCTCGCGGTCTGTGAGTTCGAGGCCCGCATCGGGCTCTGGGCTGACGGCTCAGAGCCTGGAGCCTGCTTCCGATTCTGTGTCTTCCTCTCTCTCTGCCCCTCCCCTGTTCATGCTCTGTCTCTCTCTGTCTCAAAAATAAATAAAACATTAAAAAAAATTTTTTTTTAAAAAGCCAACATGAAAGCAGTAGAAAGTACAGTCCACGTGAAGTCTGGAAAGAGGAAGTACGTTTAAGAAGGCACTGGAGAAAAAAATGGAGGCCAACCTTTGGAAAACTAGATCGTGCAGAACACGGTGCAAACAAATAGCAAAGTTGGAGAAATAAAAAATGGGTTAAAATTAAGCATACCTCTGTGACCCGAAACCATGGTAGGTTTGGGTTTCCTTTTTTTTTTTTTTTTTTTTTTTTTAAGATTTCATTTTGAAGTAATCTCTATACCTAACGTGGGGCTGAAACCCATGACCCTGAGATCGAGAGTCACACGCTCCATCACCTGAACCAGCCAGGAGCCGTCCACTTTGCTTTTTAGCTTTGGAAGAATCATAGGACTTGGACTGTGGAAACCAGTGGAAGGAGCAGTCAATTGTAGGTATAGACCCACGTTGTTGGTTTCAGGAAGAGAGAATGGAGTCATTTCAAAAAAGGCGGGGGCGCCTTTGGCCTTATATGGACTTGGATTCAAATTCACACTTGGTGTCTTTCTAACTACAGTAATAAGGGCTACCATGTGCCTGCCCGTTGTGTGCCACATGTTACCCGCGTGATTTCATTTAATCCTCCAAACTCCCTTGCGGCGCGGTCCCGGAGAGAATTCCTGGCTCACAGTAAGACCTTGATAAATGTTTGTTAATTATTTAATGCTGGTGTATGTTTCTTATCTTCTTTACAAGGAAACCAAGGCTCAAAGAGGTTGTATTATTTGCGCAAAGCCAACAGAGAATAAAACTGGGATTTGAACAGCATCTGTCGCGTTTAAAAATGGGGTTAATACTTTCCTGGGTGTCTGGGTTAAGTGAAATCCTCTGACTAAAGGCTCAGTGGAGGGGTGCCTGGGTGGCTCGGTCGGTTGAGCGTCCGACTTCGGCTCAGGTCATGATCTCACGGTCCGTGAGTTCGAGCCCCGCGTCGGGCTCTGTGCTGACAGCTCAGAGCCTGGAGCCCGTTTCAGATTCTGTGTCTCCCTCTCTCTCTGCCCCTCCCCTGTTCATGCTCTATCTCTCTGTCTCAAAAATAAATAAACGTTAAAAAAAATTAAAAAAAATAAAATAAAATAAAGACTCAGTGGAATGGCTGGCACCCAGCGAGCCCCTAAATAAATTTTAGGACACAACATCTCGCAGAAGTAAACGGATTCGGGAGGAGGAGGAACAATAAGGAGAGCGGTAGCATAACTATTTTTGGATTTTCAGCAGTTTAAGGCGATGTGTGCAGAGTTGATAGAACTTCAAATGACCCATGTAAAGCAAATATTTGAGGAGATGTTTGCTTTCACGCTCAGCCGTGGCCACTGTAACTTAGTATTTTCTGTCTAATAAATTTAATCCCAAGCATAAGAGAGACAATGAAATGACGTTTCCTGGAATAGTGTCCATTTTCCATACTGAAGAGTGGTTTAAGAGTATTTTCTGTAGTGACATAAAACGTTATATGATCCTCTCGATTCGTACAATACCTTGATAACCCGTTGAGGTGGTAAAAGCAAACCCTAAGCTTTTTGGAAACAGTCTAACTATCCGGTGTTAGTCTGGGCAGGCAGCACTGACAAAATTTCATAGACTGAGTGGCTTAGAAACAAGAGAAAATCATTTCCCACCGTTCCGGAGGTTAGAAGTCCAAGATCAAGGTGCCACCAGATTCCCTGTCTGGTGAAAGAGCCCACTTCCTCAGTGAGTGAAGTGCTTCCTATTGGCCACTGCCTTCTCCGCATGTCCGCATACCGTGGAAGCAGCAAGTTAGCTCTCCGGGCTGTGTCTCATAAGGACGTTAATCCCATCCGTGAGGGCTCCACCATCATGACCTAAGCACCTTCCAGAGGTCCCATCTCCAAATACCATCATATTAGCCATTGGGATTTCAACCCAGAAGTTTTGAAGGGATATTCAAAATATTCAGTCCATGGCATCCATCAATTGGAGAGTTGACATAAGAAACAACAGTATTTCCATGCTAAAGATACTTTGCAGCCATAAAAAGAATGATGTCGTTTATACGTACTGACCTGGGGAAATGTTTGTTTGTTTGTTTGTTTTAATGTTTATTTTTGAGAGGCCGAGAGAGAATGGGGTGTGCACATGTGAAAGTGAGGGAGGGGCAGAGAAGGAGGGAGACAGGATCTGAAACAGGCTCTGCATTGACAGCAGAGAGCCCGATGTGGGGCTTGAACTCCTGAACCATGAGATCATGACCTGAGCCAAAGTTGGCTGCTCGGTTGACTGAGCCACCCAGGAGCCCTCTGATTTATTCTTTTTTTTTTTTTTTTAATGTTTATTTATTTTTGAGAGAGACAGAGACAGAATGTGAGTGGGTTAGGGGCAGAGAGAGAGGGAGACACAGAATCCGAAGCAGGCTCCAGGCTCTGAGCTGTCAGCACAGAGCCCGACGCGGGGCTCGAACTCACGAGCTGTGAGATCATGACCTGAGCCAAAGTCAGACGCTTGACCGACTGAGCCACCCAGGTGCCCCCCTCTTGTTTATTCTTCAGTGAAAAAGTAATTTTGGTGCCTGGCTGCCTCATTTAGAATAGCATGCGACCCTTGATTGCAGGGTCATGAGTTCGGGTCCCAGGTTGAGTGCAGAGATTACTTAAATAAATAAAACTTTATAAAAAGCTTGTGGGGGTCCCAGGGTGGGTCAGTCGCTTAAGTGTCTGACCCTTGATTTTGGCTCACATCATGATCTCACAGTTTGTGGATTCATGAGTTTGAGCCCCATGTTGGGCTCTGGGCTGACAACACGGGGCCTGCTTGGGATTTGCTGTCTCCCCTCCCTCTGCCCCTCCTTCTCCCCCCCCCCCCCCCCCCCCCCCCCCCCCCCCCCCCCCCCGTCCCCTGCCTTGCTCCCAATGGTGCACTCTCTCTCTCTCTCACAAAATAAACTTAGAAAAATTTTTTTAAAAATGTTTTTTAATGTGAAAAAGTAATTGCAGGAAGATTGTAATGGTGCAATTCCAGTTTTAGCAAGAAAAAAAAACAACCTTCTGCATAGCATGTATCTGTTTGTAAATACATGGAGAAAAGGTATGGAGAGGTGCATAGTAAAGTGTTGGGAGAAGTTTCTACTGGAGAAGGGAGTGTGGTCAGGAGGACATTTATAGGAAGCATATGCTTGTTTGCTTTATATACCTATGTATTTTATCCTTTAAAAAATTTTTAAGATGAACCTAATTATTTTTATTTCTTCTATTTGAAACTTAAGAGGGACTATATTAAAATAGTGGCCCAGGGGCGCCTGGGTGGCGCAGTCGGTTAAGTGCCCGACTTCAGCCAGGTCACGATCTCGCGGTCCGCGAGTTCGAGCCCCACGTTGGGCTCTGGGCTGATGGCTCAGAGCCTGGAGCCTGCTTCCGATTCTGTGTCTCCCTCTCTCTCTGCCCCTCCCCCGTTCATGCTCTGTCTCTCTCTGTCTCAAAAATAAATAAAACGTTAAAAAAAAAAAAATTTAAAATAGTGGCCTAAACAGGGGCATCTGGGTGGCTCAGTCAGTGAAGCGTCCGACACTTGATTTCAGCTCAGGTCCTGATCTCACAGTTGTGACACTCAACTTGCCATCAGGCTCTGTGCTAGGGGTGGAGACTGCTTGGGATTCTCTCTCTGTCCTCCTCTCTGTCTGCCCCTCTCTTCCTTTTGCGTGCGCTCTGTCTTTCTCTCTCTGTCTCTCTCTCTCTCTCAGTAAGTAAATAAACATTTAAACTAAGATTGAAAAAAAAAAAGATAGTGGGCGAAGCATAGCTGTTTAACTCCCCTTACACCCAGAGCTCCATTGAAATGGAGAATAATACACTATTATACCTTTAAGAATGCTGCAAAACAACCTGGGTTACCATGAAAGGACCACAGACTTCAAGAAACGTCTGGAAAATAGACACCAGGAAAGAAAAATAGGGGTAGAAGAAAGCCACTAAACACGTTGGATCTTTGTGGGCCTAGCAGCGATCCCAACAATGACCTAACATGCGTGAGGGTCCACAGGGGTCCCAGTGTGACCCTCGGGACAACCCAAGAATCACATGTGAAAGAGCTGCGTGACTAGGGTCCAGTTCCTTGCTCCCTCACCGCATGAACTGAACAGTAGAACGCAAAGGCTTTCCACTTCCAGATCGTTACCCGAAGTGCTTTGCGACAGAGTAAGAAACAGATAGTGAAGGCCTCCAGCACGAAGTTCAGGTTGGAGAGGAGCCTTGTGTAACACAAGGTCTGCTGAGGGGGGGTGTGTGTGTTGGGGGGAAGGGTGACACATGCTGCATTCAACCACCCCTCCTTTTAGGATAAAACCTTGAACAAGGGTCCCTGAAGTGGGAGATCTTACAGGTGCATGCTGAAGGCAGTCCCCCAGGGAACTTAACAAACGCCAAAAGGAGCTCCCAACCCGGAAGATAAGCCAGGAGTATACTCTTCTTTTTCAGATGGTGAGCTGTCACCAGACATATGAAGAAAAACACTCTGAAAAAGAGGCTCAAACTTCAGGCCGCAGAACTAAGTCCTGAGGGAAGAGTCTCAAATAACAGAATCATTTATTTAAACTGCAACAAAACGCTATTGTGAGAGGTTCAGGAAAATATTGTCGACGTGAAAGGATAGGAAGATACGAAAAAGAAACATTAGAATTGTTGGAAATAAGATGACGTTTACTGAGATTAAAATCCTTAATGGGAGAAATAGAATGGATATTCTATGATCCAATGAATAAGCAGGAAAATTGAGCCCAGAGTTTCTTCTTTAAAAAAAAAAAAAAAAATTATGTTTATTTTTTGAGAGAGTGAGAGCACGTTGGGGAAGGAGAGAGAGAATCCCAAGAGGGCTCTGCACCGACAGCGGGGCTCGAACCCACGAACTGTGAGATCATGAGCTGAGCGAAAACCAAGAGTCGGACACTTAATGAACTGAGTTACCCAGGCGCCCGAGCCCAGAATTCTTACCACAAGGCAGAACAAAATGACAATGTGATGGGCTGATCTGTGTTCCCTCCCAATTCATGTTTAAGTCTCACCCCCAGCACCTCAGAACACAGCTCTCTTTGACGATAGGGCCTTTCAAGAGGCACTTAAGGTTAAATTGGGTCATTTAAGTGGGCACTAATGAAAACTGGACGTGCCTTCGTACCAAGAGGAAATTTGGACACACAAACAGACATAGCAGGGATGCGTTCCCACAGCCGAAAAGCCATCCGGGGACACAGCAAGAAGGCAGACATCTGCAGGCCAAGGAGAGAGGCCTTGTTCTTGGACTTCCAACCTCCAGAACTGTGAGAAAATAAATTTCTGTTTAAGCCGCCCAGTCTGTGGTATTTTCTTAAGGCAGCCCTAGCTGACTAATACAGACAAGATCATGGGAGTTATGAGAAAGTAGTTACGACACACCGAAGATATACCCAGAAGTTTTAACGTTTATTCAATAAGCCTTTCGAATGGGTAGAACAGAAATAATGGATGGCTGGCTAGGTCAGAAGAGCGTGCGACTCTTGGTCTTGGGGTCACGAGTTTGAGTCTCACATCAAACATTCTCGACATCTTGGGTGTAGAGAGTACTTAAATAAATAAAACTTTAAAAACAGGAGAGGGGCTCCTGGCTGGCTCAGTCGGTAGAGCATGGAACTCTTGGACTCAGGGTTGTGAATTTAAGTCCCGTGTTCAGTGTAGAGATTACTTAAAACAACAAATTAAACCCAAAGTAAGAAAATAAAGAAAGAATAAAGAACAAAGAAGGAACAATTAAATTTTTTCATGTTTATTTAGAGAGAGAGAGAGCGCGCACAAGCAGGGGAGGGGCAGAGAGAGAGGAGACACAGAATCCGAAGCAGCCTCCAAGCTCTGAGCTGTCAGCACAGAGCCTGACCCAGGGCTTGAACCCATGAGCCATGGGACCATGACCTGGGCCAAAGTCGGATGCTTAAACAACTGGGACACCCAGGCAGGCCAAGAAGGAACCATTCAATAAATAAGCAACAAAGAAAATGAACAAAGTCAAAAGCTGATTCTTTCAAAAGATTAATGAACTTAATAAACACTTTGCAAGCAAGACTAATCGAAAGAAAAAGGAAGGAAAGAAGAAAAGAAGGGAGGGAGAGAGAGAGAGAGGGAAAGGAAGGAAGGAAGAAAGAAAGCAAATAGTGTCAGAAATTGAGACAAATAAAAATCTGCCAATTAAAAGAGCTTCAGGTTTGCTGAGCAAGAGTCATTAAATAATGATCCACAAATGGGGCATCTGGGTGGCTCAGTCGGTTGAGCGTCTGACTTCTGCTCAGGTCATGATCTCAGGGTTCCTGAGCTCGGGCCCCGCATCGGGCTCTGCGCTAACAGCTCAGAGCGTGGAGACTGGAGCCTGCTTCAAATTCTGTCTCTCTCTGCCTCTCAAAAATAAAGAGAAGTAATACAAATATTTTTTTAAAGGACCCACAACGGCACATATTGTGAAATTTAATGAATGAATCAGAAGCGAAAGTGATGTGAGATTCTCTTGGAATACAGTCATCTATGTGCAACCTACATATACCAACAGTGAGTTCCGGATGCCTTTTCTGTTTCTTATTCATGGAATTAAAGTTTAGAGATAGATCATGTGAGCTATCCATCAGGATTTTATCCTATCTTGAACTTCTCATATCAAGTTCTGGAAGAAATTTTTCAGGTATATCTAGAAGGTGAATAACATTGTAAAAAAAAGGTTTACTTATTTTAGAGAGACTGAGCATGCATGCCATCAGGGGAGGGGCAGAGAGAGAAGGAGGCATAGAATCTAAAGTAGGTTCTAGGATATGAGCCGTCAGCACAGGGCCCCGCTGTCCTATTTCCATTTGTTTCTTCCCATTCCAACTCTCTTGTCCTCTCTCCCATTACATACATCTTCCAGTTAAAAAAAAAAAAAAAAAAAAAATGAGCCCAATGCGGTGCTTGAACCCATGAACTGTGAGATCATGACCTGGGCTGAAGTCTGACGGTCAATGGCCTGAGCCACCCAGGTGCCCCGTAAGGTGAAGGTTTTAGATGGTAATGGTCATATGGTTAAACGTCAAACTCCTTTCCCAATCGTAACTTTTTTGTGAATACCATTCTGTAGAGATCAAATCATTAAATGTTGTTTCCGAAATTGTTATTACAAACCCCAGCAGTGACTATAAATAGGCACAAGGTTTCTTTTTTAGGATAATGGGAATATTCTAAGATTAGATATGATGGTGGCAAAATTCTGCAGATGCACTAAAGTTCATTGAATTACATACTTAAAATGGGTGAATCTTACAGCACATAAATTATATCTCAATAAAGTTGTTTTTAAAAGGTGATCAGACACAAGTTATATGCCAAACTTTTCAAATAAAAAAAATAGATGTAATATATATTTAATGGCATGAAAAACCCTAGGTAACCTGTTTTTCAATGGCTAAGTCGTTTAATAGTTTTTGTACTATTGTCAGATATTATATGCGTATCTAGTTCTTACATTTTTTTTTGTATCATATTTTCCAGAGCTATATTTCATGACTTCCATAAATCTTTTCTGATTCCTTCTCTGAATAATATACCACTTCCAATTATTATTTTTTTTTTTCATTAGAGTGTCTTTGTTTTGGGACAGATTTTTCGAATATTTGTATCATCATCTTTAGCCTCTACTAAAGTTGGCCTCAAAATGATATTTATCATTCTAGGAACTTTGCTCTTGCTGTACTACTCATTCTCTTGCATTTAAGTAAATTTTCCGAGAGAACCTGGATGGCTCAGTCAGTTAAGCATCCGACTCTTGATTTCGGCTCAGGTCATGGTCTCACAGTCCGTGAGTTTGAGCCCACGTTGGGCTCCGTGCTGACAGCATGGAGCCTGCGTGGGGTTCTCTCTCTCTTTCTCCCCGCAAAATAAACTAATAAACTTAAATTAAACAAACAAAAAAATAAATAAACTTATTTCTGAGATGGACGCTGAGGTTGCAGGTTATTTTTGTTTTGTTCTCTTCCGGAAACGTCCTCATGTTTTGTTCTGTTTTTTTTTTCTTTTGTTTGTGTTTGTGACCTGATTCTACTTGAAGTTTCGACAGGCTGGATTCAGGAATTGGACATCTGTACCCAGTTGTTTCCACTAAGGGATGCAAAGGGCACATTCATTAGTTTCTTGTTTCTGGAATGCAAAGGTTAATGACTTTGTAGAATTATGTTCACACGTTCATCCCTAAGAGACCAACCAACTTTAAAAAATTTCTTGAAAATAAAACATTAGGAAAACGGAGAACAAAGTGACGGTTGATGGGGGGTGGCAGGGAGGGGAGGGTGGGTGATGGGCATTGAGGAGGGCATCTGTTGGAATGAGCACCGGGTGTTGTATGGAAACCAACTTGACAATAAACTTCATATTCAGAACAATTAAAAAAATAAAAGTAAAATATTAGGGCACTTGGGGGGCTCAGTCAGTTAAGTTGCCAACTCTTGATTTCAGCTCAGGTCATGATCACATGGTTTATCAGATTGAGCCCTTGCATAGGCTCTGTGCTGGCAGTGTGGAGCCTGCTTAGGATTCTCCTCTCTCTCTCTCTCTCTGTCTGTGTCTCTCTCTCAGCCCTCCCTCCACTTGGGCTTGCATGCAAGTTCTTTCTTTCTCACTTTTCCATGGAAGACATCCTGATGCCTAACAGACACATGGAAAAGTGTTCAACATCGTTCACCATCAGGGAAATACAAATCAAGACCACAATGAGATACCACCTCACACCTGTCAGAATAACTCAAATTAACAACTCAGGAAATAATAGATGTTGGCAAGGATGTGGAGAAAGAGGAACCCTTTTGCACTGTTGGTGGGAAGGCAAACTGGTGCAACCACTCTGGAAAACAGTATGGAGGTTCCTCAGAAAATTAAAAAATAGAACTACCCTACGACCCAGCAATTGTACTATTAGGTATTTATCCAAAGGATACAAAAGTGCTGATTCGAAGGGGCAAATGCACCCCAACGTTTATAGCAGCGCTATCAACAATAGCCAAATTCTGGGAAGGGCCTGGATGTCCACGGATTGGTGAATGGATAAAGAAGATGTGGTTTATATATACAGTGGAATACTACTCGGTGATGAAAAAGAATGAAATCGTGCCATTTGCAACAACATGGATGCAACTAGAGTGTATTATGCTAAGTGAAATAAGTCAGAGAAAGACAAATACCATAAGATTTCACTCATATGTGGAATTTAAGAAACACAACAGATGAACATAGGGGAAGGGAAGGAAAATAAGATAAAAAACACAGAGGAGGGCAAACCAGAAGAGACTGTTAAATACAGAGAACAAACTTAGTGTTACCGCTGGGGAGGCAGGTGGGGGATGGGGTAAACAGGTGACGGGCATTAAGAAGGGCCCTTGGGATGAGCCCTAGGTGTTATGTGTAAGTCGTGAATCACTAAATTCTCGTGAAACCATTACTATGCTATATGTTAACTAACTTGAATTTAAGTTAAAAAAAGAAAAGAAAAGAAAATATTTAACAATAGATCCTTTTTAAGAATTAACCAACAAAGTTTTTTGTTTTCTGGGGGTTTTTTTTGCCTCAACAAGTTGTTTTGTTTGGTTTTTTTTTTTGCATTCCAGCATCTGGAATATCATTGGTGTTTAATAAATGGTAATTAAGTAGATGAATAAAATAGCGATATAAAATAAACTGGTGAGATTTTAACGTGAGCAGCTTCATTTTGCATGAATCCATGATCAATGATCAGTGATCAATGACGGCATCACTTTTGATCTGCCTGTAGCTCTCTGGGTAACTATGGAAGCCTTTCCCCTTAGCATTATATAAAGTTGGAGTGTAAAGAAAAGCCCTAAAGTTCCTTCTTACTTTTGTCAGCTCAACCCTGTTAAAAATGGAGTCATTTAGGACAATACATGTTAAATGTTTTATACTCTGAGAAGACAGATCTCTTATAATATCCCCAGTGAAGTTTCTTTTCCCCTTAACTCGAGCTTTAGGTGTCCACATAGAAAAATTCTAATTATGTCAGTCTACTCATATTCGCCATTTCACTTCCACTGCCTGCTGGCACTGTTCTGGGCTTCACCGATGTCCTTATGTTACTGGTGCGTGGGGGCAGCTCCTTGTTGAGCCAGCTCCCAAAGTCTTCACTGCGTCCCCCCATTGTGGGTTTCCTGTCCTAGAAATCCTTGCTCCCTTGGTCATGGCTGGGTGGTCTTGGAGAAGACACAACCATCTAGTCTCCTTCCCTTTCTCTCCTTTATCAGTGAGGATCTTTGTTCATCAATGAATGTCTAAAGCTTCATTTATTCTCTCTCCTGGCTCTTTTCTCTCAAAACGTATGTTGAAGGCTGTTCCATATTAGAAAAATACAAGACAACAACAACAAAAGTCTCCTCCCAGACTCTTTCTTCAAACTCTCCTTCTCTGTTCCCTTTGGAGGGCAAGCTTCTGAAAAGAGTAGGCTTCCTTTGATCTCTCCATTGGTCCCCTCAATTTCAGTGGTGAAGGAAGCCATTGGTGTTTGCTACCAATTTACTTACGTTGTTGCTTCTAAGATCACCAAGTCCTTCCCCCAAATAAAAACAGTGGAGGCTGGGGCACCTCGGTAGCTCAGTCAGTTAAGCACCTGGCTTTGGCTCAGGTCATGATCTTGCAGTTCGTGAGTTTGAGTCCTGTGTCAGGCTCTGGGCTAACAGCTCAGAGCCTGGAGCCTGCTTTAGATTCTGTGTCTCCCTCTCTCTCTCTCTCTCTCTCTCTCTGCCCCTCCCCTGCTCACATTCTATTTCTCAAAAATAAATAAACCAAAACAGAAGATTTTTTTTAAAAAGCAGTGGAGGCTTTTTGTCTTAAACTTACTTGATTTCCCTGGTGCATTTGGAGTTGTTGGTCATGTTCTTGTCAGAGGTATCCCTTACCTGGTTGGATTTGTGTGTGTGTGTGTGTGTGTGTGTGTGTGTCTCCTCACTTAAATTCATCATCCAAGCTGTTATATTTTGTGCTCCAAATTTAGATGTTGTTCCCCAGGGATCTCATTTTGACCCTATGTTCTTTTTGTTGACATAACTTGTGCTTCAATCAACATGTTTTCATTCATAAAGACCTATCTTTCAACAGATTTGCATTCATAAAGACCCCTCCCTGCTCTGGTTAGTTTATTTAATGTGGCTGTGGAGTATTCTTATAGAATTTGTTCTTTCTAAGCTGAGGGTTTCTAAATTCAGAGCTGGCTTATTACATGTTTAGCATTTTCTTTGTCTAGTGAATATACTTGTTGGCTTAAATATTGTCTCAATAGACCAGTTCAAGGTCTGAAGCACACATGGGTGATATAATGCATTGACTACTTCCTGGACATTTTCTGACTACCACTTCTTTATATTTCTATGACTGTAAATTAATTTAGAAGACATTCAAGTGTTTTCTATAGACCTACTAGAGCTAGGCCATCCATTGCCATGTGCTACACTCAAACTCTTCTTCATAGAGCATAAAGGCAGTCTTCCAACCCAGTCTGGCTGAGAGTACCTTTTAATACATTATAAAAGGCTGCCCTTTCTTAGGCTGGCACAGCACAGAGCAGGGCATATAGCTTGGTGGGCAGAGCATGAGTTGGATGGCATCTTCCATTGTTTCCTCACCGAAACACCTTTGTGCAGGTTCACAATGGTTCTATCCATAGCAAGGCTTCAACCTATGGCCTGACCGCCATTCCTTCCCTTCCAGGTCCCTTTGATCTAGCTAAGCTGGGCTAACACTGCTCTCCTCTTCTTTTTTGCCTCTATACCTACGTTCATTGTGTTGCTTTCCTTGGCATGACCTTGTCTCCATAGCCATCTAATATGGCATGAAGATTTAGCTTACTTCTTCCCAAGCTCTTACACCGATTCCTTAGATAAAGTTAGCTTTTCTTCTTCCCCAAAGGGATACATTTTGTCCTTGTTATCATAAATCCTTTTTGGCAAGTGTCTTAACTCAGCTATGAAATCTGAAGCATCGTGAGAGCAGAGATGATGTCTTACTCCTTTTTGTATCTTCTGTGAACCTGGGGAACACAATAGAGATTTGTTGAATGAATGTCTCAAACTGAATCACAAGAAATGAGTTTATATTTGTAAAATGCTTAGCATAGTGCCTTTCACAGAGTGAAATAAAGGGGCTATACAGGTGTTTGTTAAATAAAATGAAAGGTTGATAGGACACAAGTTTGGATTTGAGAGGACTATTGTTATTATAATGAATGATGATTGTGTCCGTAATTTATTAATAGACCCAGGGTATTTTCTTTTTTATCACTAGCCTTTTAGTAATGCGGAACCATGGTTAGAAACATTGCTTTCTTTTTATATTCTATTTCTTTCTCTAATTACATATCATTTCTCTTGCAGTGATGGTTAAATCTCATTACATGTAATGATTTATCCATTTTCTTCTGTAAGAGTTTTATCAGCACTCCTTGTGTTATAATCTCATTATTTCACAAAATTATACCCTATTTGTTAAGAATAGTAACTGTTACCATGATTTCAACTTCTTCAATGCTCTTTTTAATCTCAACGTCATAGTCTTTTTTGTGAAAAGATTCAACATTTTTTTCTCTTCAGTTAGTCTAATTCTGTTCAGTGTTGCTTATATTATTTAGTGTCTTTCACTATACGTTGCTACAACCAAACCATTGGCTTCATTTTTACAATTCTACTTCTTTGAATAAGACGGAAAGCACTGAAGAAATCTAAATTACCATATTCTCCCTTTCTTCCAATATGTAATATGCCTGCAATGAAATAGTGCATCTTCATTCCTTAATTTCTATTGAATATATTTCTATATGGGATTAATTTTTTTTCCTTATTGATTGAAATATAGTTTAAGAAAGTTATAAAGTGTTCAACTGAGTCTCCTGAGTGCATGCATAAACAGAACATTACAGATCTTCACCATATATGGCCTACCAGGTGAATTTGACCTAAAACCAGCAAACAAATAAAAACCTGAGTAAACAAATGGTAGGAAGCGAGTATAATCTGCTGTTTGTTTGTATACACAGCAGTGTCATTTGAGACCATTTTACAATCTTGGATGAATCTTGGATTAATGACAAAAAATGTTCCAAAGCCAAGGGATAAACTGTCTCCGAATAGCTCCTTTTTTCTCCCAGATGTAGCTTTAATTCCTTTTGATTTTTAATATAGAGATGCCCATATATATGTGTATATTACATGAAGAATAATACTATGATCCCAGTATAGGTACCAGCAGTTTCAGTAATAACCAGTCTTATGTCATTTCTTAACCTCACTCTGCCACTCATTATGGTAATGTTTTCTGATGTTTAAAAATTTTCAATTGAGTAATAACAAGAAACTGATTTAAAAAAAAAAAAAATCCTGAGTTCTGGGGTGTCTAAATGGTTCAGGCATACAGCGTCCTGATCTCAAGGTTTGTGAGATTGAGCCCCGGTGTAGGGTTCTGTGCTGACAGTGCGGCTTGGGATTCTTTCCTCTCTTTCTGCCCTTTCCCCACTCGCACTCTCTCCCTCTCTCGCAAAATAAATGAATTAACTTAAAAAAAAAAAAAAAAAAGCTGAGTCCTTAAGTGCCGTGTCTGCTGCTTTGGCATATTATTGATCTCTGGTGGAAAATGATCAAAATGGCTTTTCTTTGGGGCGCCTGGGTGGCGCAGTCGGTTGAGCGTCCGACTTCAGCTCAGGTCACGATCTCGCGGTCCGTGAGTTCGAGCCCCGCGTCGGGCTCTGGGCTGACAGCTCAGAGCCTGGAGCCTGCTTCCGATTCTGTGTCTCCCTCTCTCTCTGCCCCTCCCCCGTTCATGCTCTGTCTCTCTCTGTCTCAAAAATAAATAAACATTAAAAAAAATAAAATTAAAAAAAAAAAAGCTTTTCTTTGACTGAAAAGCAGTTCCATTGATTATTCTTTTGGGAAGAGACGTCATCAGCCACCTGCTAATGTCTCTGTGCTCAAGAAAATGGGTAGAATAGCTGTCTGGAGCCATGTTCTGGTGGCTGTCTAATACAGTATCTAAGTGGCCAGATTCAGGGTAGCTTTCTACATTAAATCATGGCTTCACCAAGATTTAGCTGTGATACATGAAAAAGTTACTTATCTTTCCTGCATCTCAGTCTCCTTATCTGATGCTAATAATACTTATCTCATGGGACTGCTATGAAGATTAAATTAATATATATGAACAATTAAGAAGAGTTTCTGGAACATGCTTGAGTCATATATATGTTCATTCTTCTTCTTTTTTTTTTTTTTAATTACAAACCTCTTTTCAGTTTCAAAGAGTTGTGCATCTTTAAGATACTTGGGGGTCTTTGGGGATAAGAATGAAAAATTTTTTTTTTAATTTTTTTTTTTTTTAACGTTTATTTATTTTTGAGACAGAGAGAGACAGAGCATGAACGGGGGAGGGTCAGAGAGAGGGAGACACAGAAGCTGAAACAGGCTCCAGGCTCTGAGCTGTCAGCACAGAGCCCGACGCGGGGCTCGAACCCACGGACCCTGAGATCATGACCTGAGCCGAAGTGGGACGCTTAACCGACCAAGCCACCCAGGCGCCCCTGAGAATGAAAAATTTTTAAACACTTGAAAAGTATAGATAAATGTGCAATGTCTTAACTATGAACAAACATACATTGTCTCCTTTGCTCCTAAAAATGGGGTGGGGCGCCTATCTGGGTGGATCAGTTCATTGAGCAGCCGACTCAGGCCGAGGTCATGATCTCATGGTTTGTGAGTTCCATTCTTGCGTAAGGTTCTCTGCTCTCGACACAGAGTCCACTTTGGATCCTATGTCCCTCTCTTTTGCCCCTCCCCCCCTTGCATTCTCTCTCTTTTTCTCTCTCAAAATTAAATAAAACATTTAAAACATTTAAATAAAACATTTAAACAGATGAAAAACATTTCAGCATTAAAGTAAAAGTGTTTTAACTCAGGGGCGCTTGGGTGGGTCAGTCGGTTAAGCACCTGACTCTTGATTTTGGCTTAGGTCATTATCTCAGGGTTCATGAGTATGAGCCCCACATCTCACTCCACGCTGACAGTGCAGTGCCTGCTTTGGATCCTCTCTCTCTCTCTCTGCCCTTTCCTGCTCTTTCTCTCTCTCTCCCTCTCTCAAAACTAAATAAGCATTTAAAAAAAAAAGTTTGTTTTAATTAAATATTTCAGATTGTACAGATCTGAGGGAAAAGTCTAGTCAGGACCGATAATGTTAAGAATATAAAAATTAAAGAATATGGTAGAACAAACGTGTTCATTGAAGTTTTGTGGGATTCCTCTAAAATCCAAGGAAGCACCGTAAGAATACAAAGAAGCAGAAAACATTAAAATGTAGTTAGAATAAAGGTCCTCAAACCTTAACTTCTATTCCTAGCAGTTCCTCAGTATGATCATTGCATTTTAAAGGTGTTGAAAATAATAATAATAAAAGGTGATTCCCTGGATAATTTGAAGAATCTTAAGAAGAAGAAGAAGAAGAAAAAGAAGAAGAAGAAGAAGAAGAAGAAGAAGAAGAAGAAGAAGAAGGAGAAGGAGGAGAAGGAGGAGAAGAAGGAGAAGAAGGAGGAGGAGGAGGAGGAGGAGGAGGAGGAGGAGGAGAAGGAGGAGAAGAAGGAGAAGAAAGAGGAGGAGGAGAAGAAGGAGGAGGAGGAGGAGGAGAAGAAGGAGGAGAAGGAGGAGAAGGAGAAGAAAGAGAAGAAGGAGAAGAAGGAGAAGAAGAAGAAGACGACAGAAGGGGAAAAAAAAAAAAGAAAGGGGAAAAAAAGCAAGGCAAAGAATAAGTGGTTAAAATATTTTTGGAAGGAGAGGGTCCACAGAGCAGGCTGGCGTGCAGAAGAATGGTACTCGGAGCTGTAGAAACCTGAACATACTGGCCCAGGAGTCAGCCAATCAGGAGGCCGAGAAGCACATTTCCATAATGATGATTGGCTGGTGGGCTGGAGGCTCGCTGAGCCGAGAGGATGGGTGGAGAGGATACTGCAGGAAATAGCACGATCACTTTCTGGCTTTCTGTCGTGCATTGCCTAGTCTCCACAAGTTTGTAGTGATTCATCCTTTAGGAAAGCTTGTTTTGAAAACAAAAGAGGCACAGTTGTTCACAACAAAAGTAATACTCCGCAGCCAAAGGAGCGGAATATAATGGTACTCTTTTATTTATTTATTTATTTATTTTTGTAAATGAACTTTGGTCGCCTGATTTTTTTTTTTTCTTCTAACCAAGATATTGAGACTTTTTTTTAGCAGATGCGTAAGGGTTTGATTTAAATTAAAATTCGACAGGGGTGACTGTTTCTGATAAGCGTCATTGCTTGATTCATCTGGCAGCTCTCTGAAATCTGCACAAATGGAATGTAGTTTGTAAAGTGCCGAGAAATTCTGAAATTCTAGCGCCAAAAGTACATGAAATACTTTCACAATTAAGGGGATTCTGTTCCTGTTTCCAAGAAGAGGCTGTATTGGGAATTTTTTTTTCTTGCAGTCATGTATGTGTGAGAGCTAGAGATATACTTGCCCATGAATTTTGTATTACTCTTACACAATTTGACACATATGTTAAAAACCCACTGTCATTAGGGTTCTAGAGATTTTTGTAAATCGCAAGAGGGGGAGCTGAGAAAGCAAAGCAAGGGAGAAAGATGGAGTGGAACATAATGGCTGTATGGGCTCCCTTCAGGCCCTTTCCTTCTTGGTGGCATCATCTTTGGTTGGAATTGTTTTAGATTCAAAGAGAGCTGTGACAACATTTCACCTACAAGTTTTCACGTTGCTTTAACGATCATTCTTTCCACAGCCCATCTTTCTGGAAATGAGAGTAATTCTATAATGCAGATTAAGCAGAAGTATTTTTTCAGTCTCTCCCAGTGACCATTCCTTGGCTAGCTAACAGACCAGCCATTCAGAAGCAATTTTCTTCAGGCTGAAATTATGTGCTGACCGTAGCAGAACACTTCCCATAATAACCCTTCCCCCACCCAACGCTAAATACAATCTGTCTCCTACTCACTGTAATAACGTGCAAATGACTGTAATTTTGCAGACAAGAAACAGCCCAAAGTGAAACGTGTCTAAACAGAGGTCGATTTGAAAAATCAGGGCTATTACCTAAATCTGTAAAATACATATTGTAATAAAACCAGCAACAGCAATCTCCAATAAGTAGTTTTAAAAAACTGTAGCTTGTGTTTTGATCTTCTTTATGTACCCAGTCTCCACTGGCCTAAAAGAAAAATCCTTTTCCAGAAATGGTTTCATTACATGCGATGTAAATTGCCTTACTTTGTTAACTGATCCGCAGACCTTGCTTGGGCACCCGTTCAGATATAGTAGCGGGCACGACGCTGCAAGGGCCTGCTCCAAGCAGAGGTTCCATTTCAGACACTTAACACTGACCTACATTGCGGTTCTCTCAATGTGAGCCGTATACAAATGTTTTCCTGTAGAAGAATGCACTGTTTTGCGATATTTGCCAGTTTCTCTAGCACTGCAGGGCCTGAAAGGGACGCGATTTGCTGTGTTTTCTTTTTTTCTTGCAAGTTTGAGGATTGGGAGAAGAGATGGGGAAAGACACACACATAGAGGGGGAAGCATCTTCTTTAGCTTTGTATTTCTTTGCTATTAAACTTCATCGTAGTCTTAAATCAGAGCATGGGAATCGTGCTTTATATCGTTTCAATTTGTTGAAACAAAACTGGGGTATGAAAATGTGTGAAGATAGCCATTAATCTCCTTCCCCTCAATGGAGGGTCCCTTTTGTTAGACTCTCAGGAGATTAAATGGAAGGTGAATGGTGCATAGAAATGACCTGAGACGTTAACACAGCTGTGTTACACAATGTGTGTAAATGTCCGTAGTCACAAAACGTGTTATCTGAATATCCCCAAGTCTTCCCGGGAAGGGTGAATACCATCAGTGTGTTTCCTTTATGGATCCCACCCTACCTCACCCTGCCTTCTGCCCCCCAGGGAAGGGCCTGAAATGTTTCTGTGTACTGGTCCTCTCTTTCCACCGGACACCTGCTTCTTGTCACTTTATTTCGGTCTGGCGATATTTCAGGACATTGCAAACATGCCACATGTTTAACCAAGAACACTGCTCATCTCTTTTTGGTGATAGTTGTCTAGGGAGGGATAGCGTTAAAAATGCTCCCCGGAAACTCAAAGTGGACTTAGTCATCAGGTGTGAAAAGGCAGAGGAACAGTTTTCTCTAGAAGACCTTGTGCAAGTGGGAGGCTAGAATGTTACCAGCAGGTGAAAAGAGTGAAGACCTTCTAGTGTTTGTGTGGGCGTGTAAATCACCAACTCTACATTCCCTGGAAACCAGGGCAGGTCACCTGCCCACTACCTTGAGGCCGGTCTGTTCATAAACAACCCCACACAGATAAGAATCTTTCTCCACAATCTTCTTGGGCAGCCACAAAGTTTCTCATTATGTCTAAATTGAGTTCCTTTTCCCATACACCAAGCCCATTTCCAGGTCGGTTTTATTCTTGATAGCTTTGCTTTCCACTTTTCCCACTTGGTCCTGAGCGAGGACGTGTCCATGTTGACAGAGATTTTTTAGAAAAGCTAGGACCAGGTATACACTCCCATCCTAATAAAAGCTGAAGAATTTTTTTTCTGATCCCTCCTACACCATAATTCAGAGGAAATAGGAACCGGAGACACATCTACTGTTGTGTTTTTCTGTGTTAACTGCTCGAAGGCCCTGGCCTTCTTGGCATTGGGCTCTTTTGCTCGTAAATAGTGGGGAAAGTCCTAGGCCGGAAGCTTCTGCACCTTGTGATTGGTGCAGAATATCCTGGGGGGCAGGGCTCTTGGTGATGGTGATTGGAGAACACTCTTTAACTGCCCCCTTTACCCACTATTCCTCAAGCGGCTTCCACCCCTCCATTCCTTCTAGACTCCAATTCCAGCTGGCTCCTCCCCACTACCACATCTCTGGGGAGACGGGCACTAAAATGACAAAGTGCTCGTGTCATGCAATAGTGTGCCGGCATCACCAAGGATGTGCATGTGGATATTAATATGGAGACTGGCGTGGTCCTGTTATCTTGATAAGAGACAGAGCTAAAACTTTCTTCTCTAAAATCTGAGAGCGTCCCGATTTTTGTGAGGGGAGCAGCTCTGACTTTCTAAAGCTGCTAGTTAATTATCTTCGTTTCACTCATCAATTAGCTGATAGCCCTCTGATGTCTCTTGATTGCCCCCTTTGTCAAACAAAACAAAACAAACACACGCAAAGCCAGCATAACAACTCTGGCTTATTCAAATCTTCGAGAAGAATGGGGAGGGCAGGAGATGGGGGGTGGGGTGCAAATGGAGTGTGGAGATGTTGGGATGGCAGGAAAAGGGTTTGAGTTAAATTCGTGAATGAGTTTGGCATAAGCCCCTACCTTTGACTATTAGGGTTTACTGAACAAAAAAGCTTAGATTCAAGGTTAGGTGGTAATGTTAGGGTTAGATCAGATTATTTGAGTATTAGGAAGCCTGAGCTTTGGTTTTAGTTATCCTGAATCCATGCCCCAGACTCAGGGATTTGCTTTTTACCAAGGCAGTGTTAGAGGGCTGCTTCTACCCTTTCCAGCTTCACAAATTCAGGTCTTATTTTCTGTGCTTTTTGAAGTCCAGTTGTTGTAAGAGCTAGCTGTTGATTTTTCTAAGCTGATATAACATTGGGGGGGTGGGTAGCCATGGTCTTCCAATGGCTGAAATGGAGTACATACTCCAGGGACAGTGGAAGTGCCCAGGAGTGATCTGGGCGTTTGAGGAACCTCTCCTCCAAAAGAAGAAAAGTTAAAAAAAAAAAAAAAAAATCACCATATGGTGCTATTACTATCAATTGAACATTAAAAGAATTTGTAAATCTGTATATTCAAAAATAGAAACAAACATCAGAGCTAAAATGGAGGGTAAGTGGATATCAGGTGGCTAATTTGCCCCATTTTATTTGTTAATGTATCGCGTTGATTTGAATATAGATCGCTTTAGGGAGATCTAAGGACTAGTCTAGATTACATTCCTCTAGTTTATATACCTCAGCAAAGTGCTGTTTATTACTATTTGCAGCATCAAGTTGAGTTCATCGTGGGTAGTGAAACAACACATTGCCATTTTTATTTTATTTATTTATTTATTTATTTTAATGTTTATTTATTTTTGAGACAGAGAGAGACAGAGCACGAACGAGGGAGGGTCAGACAGAGAGGGAGACACAGAATCTGAAGCAGGCTCCAGGCTCTGAGCTATCAGCACAGAGCCCGACGCGGGGCTCGAACTCATGGACTGTGAGATCATGACCTGAGCTGAAGTCGGTCGCTTAACTGACTGAGCCACGCAGGCGCCCCCACATTGCCATTTTTAAAAAGAACTAAATATATTGGAAGCTCAAACATGAGTCAATAGACATTACTTAAAACATGTGACATAAATATTTTTATTGACCCGCAAAGTCATCCCTGAGTGTTTACATCATGAGCTGTCTTTTGCTACCAGTAATCCACTTTATATGTCCATTTGACTCTGAAGACACATCCTCAAATTGTAATTGTCATGTGGAAATTACAGTAGTGTTGGATCTTTAATGCTTGGGATCATGATGCTTTCAGTGAAATTCAGAGTACATCTTTGACTTTAAGGTTTCCACATTGTAGCTCCTAAAAGTAATGGCAAATAACAGTGAAAAATTAAAAAATAAAAGTGCTTTAAAGGCTTAATGTATATATATATATATATATATATATATATATATATATATATATACATTAATTTAAGTATATTAGCTGTTACAGTACAATACTACACTTGTTATTTTATATAACCTCTCTTATCCTGTGACCTCAGAGTCCCATTAACTTGGTTGTTGGCATTCGTCCTATAATAGATTGTAAAATATTTCTCTATTTCTTGGTGGATTGAGCTGGCTAGCGGTCAGAGGACTTTGACACATCCCCCCCCCCCCCCTTTCCCCAAGATAGGGTTAAAGATCTGGGGGAAGGGGAACTCTGACAATGTTTCCGTTTAAAAATGCATACTGGGACTGTTTAACGGGTTAATCTTTTTAGTATATTTATCTCCCACAAATCGATTTGGTAAAAAACGAGGCTGGCCCGAGGTGTTAATATGGTTGGCTGGGACCTTATTTTTTTTTTTTTAATTTTTTTGGAGCCGCCTAGAACCAGGTGGAAAAGATTTGTTACAAATTCCAGGGAAGAAGTGTTCACGTAGTGGCGGTTAAATGGTTGCCAGCGTTCACACTTAAGTGCTTGTACAACAGAAGACTGGAAACAAAAGGGTTACTTGTTTCCCCACCGCCGCCTTTACCCCCAGATCGATTTTTCTTATTTAATCAGCGAGTAAAAAGAGAGACACGGGGAAAAAAAAAAAAAATTGGAAGAAGGGCAAAGTGGTGGGGGAGGGTTGAAAGCCAGAAGCTGCAATACAGAAAATCATTCTTGGGAGTTCGCGCTGCTGAGTCCTTGCAACAAGGAAGGGAAGCCAGCAAAACGCTCGCAGTCATTTCCACACAGCCAGCCTCCCTCTTCTCCTCGCTACGCGCTAGTGGCTCATTTGGCTTCCCTCTGCCACCGAGCGATCACATACATTATTTCCCCCAAGATAACACAATCAAACTTGTATTTACCGACATCCTTTCCTCGCAGCCTGTTTGAGATTTGTTTTAATAAATAAGTGTTTTATGTGAATGATGTAGTAATTGAAACGGGCGCACCATTTTTTTTTTCTTCTTACTGCAGGAGGTTCCCCATCCCCAATCTGGTTGGAAAATAAAACGCTTTGTCTCCACAACCACCCCCCACCGCACCCCCACCCGCTCTCAGTGTGTGTTTTATACGTGTGTATATCTCAACCCCCTACAGTAGCCAAGAGAAAGCAGCTAGCCAATGAGAGAGCCCAGTTTCATAAAAGCTGCTCTCTGATTGGCCCGATGCGAAAGGGCAATGGGAACAAAGAAAAGTCCCTTTCAGGTATAGAGGCTGAGAGCTCCTTTTGCTCCACTCCCCCTGTGTGTGTGTTGTGTTTCAGTCCTGATTTCAGTGTTGCAGAACAAGCTTGTTGTGTGTGTGCACCAGGGGGATTTTTGTTTTCTTTTTTTTTTTAATGTTAATTTTTGCTTTTACAAAAAATACACAGGACGGTCTGTGACATTTGATGGTCCATCTTCTTTAATAATAAATTTGTTGAAGAGATTATAATTTCCAAAATAAAGCGGCTGCAACCAAACACATTCAATGCAGTTAGAAGGAAAAGGTCAACTCGATCCAATACAGACCGTAAGTACGGTTGCGTGGGGAATGTGCGAGTTTTATGCATTGAAATGAGGAACTAGTTACAGGGTTTGGCTTTTGCATTGAGAACAACAACCCAAGAAGGGTGAATTTTATTCAGTGGAGGGTGAAGCATTTGTAACTTCTTCACACAAATTAAGCTTGACTGGGCACTCGGGGTAACTTAGAGTAAATTACCTTTTGGGCTGTAACCCAAGGAGAATAAAAGTGACACAGTTACATATCCTGATCTGCAGTGTCTATTCCCTAGCTCACCTCGCCCCCTCCCTCTCCTGTCCTAGCTGGGCAAGACCCTCTTCCAAACCGAGCCAGGAAAATGGGGGCAAGGGCAGAACAAGCCGATTTCTATCTCTTGCCACATCCCAGTTCCCAATAATTTAATATTAAACAAGGGAATAGTCACCCATTACATGTAATGGTTATAATTACCATTTTCCACCTCCTTAAAAAAGCAAGCAGCAAAAACACCATTAAGGGGAAAAAAAAGCGCCCCACCCAACCCAAACAAACCCACAAATAGAGTAACAATGGTGTGTTTATTACATGACCTGGCTCGCGAGCTAGCAAAATATTTTTCTTTGTTTAAGACGTGAGGGGGTCCCTAAAACCCAAGTAGCTTGGAGGTGCCCTCCCTCCTCTGCTAGGCGTCCCCATCCCTGGCCCCTCGGGAAAGCCGACAAATTGGAGATAAGTTGAGGAGAGGTTTATAAGGTGTTTCTTTAAAACATCTGCTTTGCTCTTGTGCTCATTACATTTCACTCCTTCGAACTTCCGAGAGCCTAGATCTGCGAGAAATGTTTCACATTCATAACTTGTAGCTGCGCCCACTGCAGGGGGGTGGGGGCGCGGGGAGGCGGCGGCGGGGGGTGGGGAGTGTGTGCAGGGGGAGGGGAGAGACCTTCAGCTTTTTTTTAAAGACCAGATCAGTATTTTCTTGATACGCTTGTCACCATTTTTGTTCTCACGACAACCAATTGAGCCCTTGATCCTCACGTGATGTGAAAGGCTTGCACTGTAACAAAATCGCTCCTTTTAGATGGTTGGTTGTTGCTAACTCGCCCATCCCCCTCTCCCAGCCCCGACATTTCCAGCAAAGCGACTCTCCACTTCCAATCCATCAACAATTCATTACTGCTTTTAGCTTCCAAACGCCAGCTAATTAAAAATACTAAGCCAAGCTCCGGGGCCATCTGACTAAACACAGGAGGGGGGTGGGTGAGAGAGGAGGAGGAGAGAAAAATAAATAAAAGGGAGACGCACCGTTTGCTGCGACTATCAATGGGAAAAACTGTCCGGAAAAAGGTCGCCTAAAAAAAAAATTTTTTTTTTTTTACTCTAATTATCGAATTACCACATGAGTGATTGGCTTGAGCGACGGCGGATTCCCCCCCCCCCCCCCCCCCCCGGGGACTATACTAGGAACTGGGTTCCTTTTTCTTAAAACAACATAAAACAGGAAAACATCACATCCTTTGGGTTTCGAAGACTGAACCAATTTTAAACGCCGTTATTTTCCTCACCCCACCGCCCCCCGCCCCCCGCCCCGAGCGAATGCTGTTCTAACTGGTTTATCAGCTCATTGAATCATCTGCTCCCCTCCCCCTCCACACCTTTCTTTTTCTCCTTCGGCTGGGGTTCTCATCCTACCCTTTCTTCCTCCTCCTGCCCCTCCCCCCTCCTCCCTCTTCGCCCCCTCCTCCCCTCCCCCTCTTCTTCCCCCTCCTTTCCTCTTAAGTTAGTTCAAGAAATCAAATCTGTCAGGACGGGCGGAAAAAATGCCACTTCCCGACTAACAGGCGGAATCCAGCCCAGATTTTCAGTCGTTTCTTCTTATTCTTTCTTCCCTTTCACTAATTTATCCCGATGTTAGCACATTCTGTCTTGTTACTAGCGGACGCCTGTAGGTTTGCTACATGGGATCATTACTTACTGATCACGGTGACTCTGAAGTCTGGAACTGAAGGCGGAATGAGAAGTTGGGAAAACTTTTTTCTCTAAGCTCTCTCTTTTTTTTATATATATCTATAAAAAACTATTATTCTCGATGCTTGTTAAGAGGAAAAAAAACCTTTGGTGCTTCTGTTGTGAATGTGAAACATTATCTTCCAGCTGTACAGTGACACATTTTTTTAAGGAGAAAAGGACTCCTGATCCGTTTGCCAAAAGGGGGGTGGGGAGGTGGAATAATGTTATCGAGTGATTATTCTGGCTGAGATGTGTTATTTGGTTTCTTCCTTCTTGATCATTTGGTGTTTAAGTAAAATGAGGCACAGGCTTGTTTGCCGAGTGGAGTGGGAAAGGCATTTTGATTTGCTGGCCTAATTAAAAAATGATAAAGGATTAAAGGTAAGCAATGTCTGTGTGTGTGTGTGTGTGTATGTATATTTATTTATTTTTCTCGACAATCAACTGTTAAAAGGGGCTGATCCCTTTAAAAACCGTTTTAACTGATCTTTGTCAAACACACACTCATTTGCGGTCATTGAGGCCACCTTGGCGCAGACTACTTAAAGTGCATGTCTTAATCAGTTTCCCTGTACAGTCAGTGGCACCATATTTAACAGATTGAGCAAGTCTGTGACCTAGGAATACGGTAGAATTGTTTACATGTAATTTTTTTTCCCTCAAAAGGCAGGTATTCAGCCTTTTTTTTTTTTTAAACACTGTCTTTTTATAGAGAAATGCTCTTAAAGACGTGTGTGTGTATTTCAAAAATAAAATTGTATAAACTGTTGGGGAAGAGACGGTATGTGTTTGCTGGGGGGGGGGGGGGGGAGGTAGTTATTGGTTGTTTTTCCTGTTCCTTACTGGGAACAAAAAACTGATTGCCCAGACAATTTGTAAAAAGAAGTCATAAAATTAGAAATAAGGAAAATTTAGAAACATAATTCTGAAACTAGCCTCAAGAGGACTTCCAGGGTCTGGTCTTTGAAATTGCAAGATCTAGGACGCGTTTAGGGATGTTTAAAGCTGTGTTCCTCCCTCTTGTCTGAGTGTTTAGGCTGTGTTTCTGGGGCTGAGATATCACATGTATGAAAAAAAAAAATCCTAAACTCTTTTTTTTTTTTTTTTTAAACCTTTCTGGACTTGACTCAGATCTTTAAGATATTTTAATGCCTTAAAGAGTGATTATCCTTGTGCTGTTGATTATCCTTGTGCTGTTGATAAAGGGATTTTTTTTTTTTTTTTTTTAAGCTACTGTAAGATGCTTACTATCACGGGTAAGTTTTTTTGGGCTTGGTTATTTTCTTTTAAACCTGGTACTGGACTGTGGGGACAATATAGGAGCCACCTTCTTCTCCAATTTTCCCTGTACCCCTTACTGACTCCCCAGTATTAATCGTTTTTTATTCTGGTAACACCCAGACAAGAAATATCCGACTTTTCCCCCCTTCACAGGAAAAGGTGGACCGGGACTAAAGGGTGTAAAATCCCTGGACACATTCCTGGGGCAGGAAAAAGAAGAGGAAGATTAGAAGATTTTTTTTTTTTTTTTTTTTTTTTTTAAGAGAAAGCCCAGCGGAGCTAAACGGATGTCCCCTCATCTCCAAAGGAAAGTTCATCGGATTTTTATACTAGAGAGCTCATCTTCAGGATGTCAGTGAACATTTCTACTGCAGGAAAAGGTGTGGATCCAAATACGGTTGATACTTATGACAGTGGTGATGATTGGGAAATCGGGGTTGGAAATTTAATAATCGATTTGGACGCTGATTTGGAGAAGGACAGACAGAAATTTGAGATGAATAATTCCACCAACACGCCTAGCAGCAGCAACTCGAAGGATTGCGGAGGTCTGGCCTCCGGCGGGGCCGGTGCTACCGCAGCCTTAGCTGATGGCCTAAAATTTGCTTCTGTTCAGCCTTCTGCTCCCCAGGGGAATTCACACAAAGAGACCAGCAAATCAAAAGTGAAAAGGAGTAAAACTTCTAAGGATGCTAATAAATCTCTGCCTTCTGCTGCCTTGTATGGGATTCCCGAGATCAGCAGCACTGGCAAGAGGCAGGAAGTCCAAGGGCGCCCTGGAGAGGCAACTGGCATGAATTCAGCGCTGGGTCAAAGTGTGAGCAGCGGCGGCGTCAGCAACCCAAACGGCAATAGTACCGGCACCGGCACCTCCGCGGCCACCGCGGGGGCGGCCTCCTGTGGGAAAAGCAAAGAGGAGAAGGCAGGTAAAAGCCAGAGCAGCCGAGGTGCCAAGCGGGATAAGGATGCGGGGAAATCCAGGAAGGACAAGCACGACCTGCTTCAGGGCCACCAGAATGGCAGTGGCGGCCAGGCCCCTTCCGGGGGGCACCTCTATGGCTTTGGGGCCAAGAGCAATGGAGGTGGCGCGAGCCCCTTCCACTGCGGGGGCGCTGGGAGTGGCAGCGGCGCGGCTGCAGGGGAAGTTAGCAAAAGTGCCCCGGATTCAGGGCTCATGGGAAACTCTATGTTGTTAAAGAAGGAAGAGGAGGAGGAGGAGAGCCACAGGCGAATCAAGAAACTGAAAACCGAGAAGGTAGGATAAAGTCGCCTTCCTCGACTTCCCACTTTCCTCTTTGTGTGCATTTGTGTGGGTGTGTGTGTGTGTGTGTGTTTGGGGAGGGGGTGGGTGTCCTCTGTGTGCCTTAACACTTCCTATTCGTGCTTTCTGGTTCTTTGTGAGATTTCTGTCCTCTGCATCCTTTCCACGAGAATTTGGAATGGGGGAGCTTCCTTGGGTGCACGGTTTTAGCTCTTGCTTCTGCTGCTGCTGCTTGTGGTGCTAAGTGTTCGGGTCCCCGGGTGGGAGGGCCTGGGTGTTCCTAAAGTGCCTTTTACCCTGCAGAAGGGCTTCTGGCCAGTCAGCCAGTTGTGGTGTGCTTTAAATAGAAAACCTGCTCATGTACCCACTTGACTCCTGTCCTGGTTTCTCGCCCAAGGAGAGCTGTCTTACATGTGAATATACGCGCCCTAGTATTTCTGGTAGTGTGTCCTTAGGGGCAGGGTTCACGGTCCCTCCCTGGGGAGGTAGGTCGAGGATTCTCAATTACACTCCTCCCTCAACCTGTTTATTTTTATTTTTATTTTTTTTTCCGTTACTTTCTCCAACATAGTTCTGTCAAAGGGCATCAGCCTTGCATGGGTTCCTCTCATTGGTCCTGGGTTAAACCCCAGCTCGGTGCCCCTGTGTTGTCGGTTGCTTCGCCGTGTAGAATGACTGGAATGTTTTTGGTGGCTTTTAGGACTGTACCCTGGTGCCCCGGCCCAGTTCTTAGCTGGAGATATGAGTGTTCTCCTTTGGATTTCTGGCTTGCCTAGGGAGTGGGAAGGCTGGTGAAGACAAGTGAAAAAAAAAGGCTTGGCGGATTGGTGCTCCTGAAATGTGAAAACGGCCAGAGGAGACGAGAATTTGGGGTCGCATTTGAGCAAAAGTCTGGTTAGACACTGCCTTTGGAAAACTTGCCCCCAGGGCTGTGCCATTCGGTGCTGGAGGCCTGTGACTTACTGGTCCAGTGACGGGGGTACGTTGGGTAGTGTCCCAGGACTGAAAGTGCTCTGTCCACCCTGCAGGTTGGGAGAGAGCTGGGGGTGTGAGTAATGTTTCTGTAAAATCGGTCTTTAATCCTGCCGGTAGTGCTTTGCAGAAGCAAAAATTCATATCCTGTGATTTATGGCGTGGCTGTTTGGAAATGTGCTTCTTAAATACTTTGGTGTATTTGCTATGTCTAACTTGATCCGAACTGTAAGATGTCTTTGGGTGATTATTTCCGTGTACAGTTATTCGCTGCTCTGTCCTCAAACCTTTCAATTTTTGTTTTTGTGTGTTGAAGAATTTAATGATGGGAGTACAGGAAGAAAGTTCTGATTTTATGATTTGAGAAGTTGTTGAAGGTCCATCAAAGTGTAGATAATGCCAGCATCACAAAAAGCCTGCGAACGCTTCTTTGATTCCTGTGCCTTTGGGCAGACAGCATTTTACAGTGATGACTTGAAATGCATTTTTAAAAATCCCAGGTTTCGATACTTCCATTTCACTGCGTAGTTGCGCGTAATTTCTGCTAAAAGGCGTTCTGAAATCTTATTACTTAGTACAGTAGAGCATTTACTTTTGTTGCCAATAGTCTTCCAATTGCAGTTATAATCTGCTCTAACTATCTAGATGAATTGCCCTAATCCAGTGCTCACAATGGCTGTGGTTAAGGAGTCAGAACCATTTGATTGGATTCACTGCTGCCTGGAATGTGGGAGGTACTGCCCTTTTGCATTCCCCTTAGCCTTTTAATCTTCCAGCCAAATGTTCACATTCAACAATTTTGTTTAGCTGGCAGTCGGAACATTTCTGTATCTCAAAGGCTGCTGTCATGGCAACTGAGATTAGAGCACGGTGTCGGTTCTCCAGTTTTTGTGTTCTTTTCACTTTCCAGTCACAGAGGAAACTGGATGAAGAATGGAAGAATTAAATTATTCATATACGTGCAACTCATCTGGAGTCGGGAGCAGTATAAATGCGATAATGTGAATTACATAAATGAAGAGCAAACAAGTCGTGATGGGGCTGGGGGTGGAGGAGGGGAGAGAGCACAGAGCCTTTAAATTCACTCCACCGCCCGCCGCCAACTGGAGCCCCCGGTGTTGGCACAGGGACCCCTCAGGGATGGCTCCGAGGGGCTTGGATCCTGCAGTCTTGGCCATTCTCTGTCCAGCAGGGAGGTGTTGGCTCAGGGACACGGGTCCTCAGGTTCTCCTCCCTACCCGCCCCCCTCCCCCCCAAGAATGCTTGCCTCCTCAGCACCCAGAGATGGCACTCTCTCGGACAGATGTCACCCAGGGAAGTCGCTCTGATTCCACCAACTCGTGGATGGGAAAATGAGACCTCAGTTTAGGGACGACTTCCTAATGATGGGAGGATCCTCCGTTTAGGAGGTAAAAGATTTAGTAGGACATGCTTTACCTGACCAAGTATTTCAGCACCGAGGCATCTTTGAGGAAGGTTTCTTTTGACATTTTGTAGAATGTTTTCACCTCAGCCTGGCTTGATTTTCGGGGTTCGTGAGGAGTAAGCGCCTCAAGAGTGAAAACGATTGATTTCCAGCAATCAGATGTGGCTCACGAGGGGCCAAGTGTGAACACCAAAGGAGGGGTGTATGTGTGCGCGTTTCTCTTCTGTGTGTGTGTGTGGGGGGGGGTTGTTTTTCCTGGTTGAAAGGTTTCACAGGAGATTCATAAGACTTGCTGTCACCGGTTAATTTTCACAGCATGCTTAAATGTCTATTTTTGGGCTGTTTATTCTGTTTCTACACTACACAAAGTCATGTAAAACATGATAAATTGGACCTTATGAAACCTAATTAAATCAATGAGTGTTCTGCTCCTTTATGTGGAAACCACAAGTATGTTGTAAAAGTCGCCACTCCCTTAATACGTGAGCAAAATCAAAACATGCCATAATTCTAAGATGTTTGAGCTATATTTCTATAGCCCATTTTGTGGTTAAGCCACCAGTGACATGTCTGAATAAGTAGATTTGACGGGTTGGCTTTGGGTTGTTAAAACCTGCTTCTCCACCTTACCCCCCCCCCCCCCTTCTTTTGAAGCATAATAGCCTGTATTAAGGCTCTTCTGCATGTATCCTCCTTAGCCGTCTTACAGTTTTGACTTATCAGACACAGGCATTCGGCCGGGGCTAAACAGGGTACATGGTTTTGTTTGATTGCCGGAAAATTCCAAACTACATAGAAGAATTCTTAAAAATACCCAATACCTCAATAGACATGAAAGGCACAGGAGATCTTACAGTTGTGTCTCAGGGTTCTGACGACTCAGTACGTATTCAGAAAAGAGAATTACTTCTCTGATATCCTATTGCTTTCATTAAGATGGTCCTTAACAGCCTAAAGGTGGTGTCGACAAATGGACCTGTCTGTAAGGGATATCATTCATTTTATTTTATTCTCTTGTAGAAGCCTTTTACACTTCACTAGGGAATTCTGGCACATTTTCTAAGTGAGCGTGAGCAGTTGAAGAACGTATTTTGATGAATGAGTTTTGGGGACAATATGCGTCCCCCCCTCTGCCCCCAAAGCTAGTGCCCCCTACAAATTCTGCTTAGAGAGTGCAGTTTATCTACTGTGAAATAAAAGGGCAGAAAGGTCACTTGCCGTAATTAAAGAACAAAGTCTATTGTTGTCGGACAGCAAACTGTTTTGAAAGCCACAGAAGGGATTTAGCGGTTAAAAACGTTGGTAACTAAGGGTGGCTGCCAGTGTGGATCCCGCCCCTTACTTTTCTATAAGCTGCCTCTGAGGGTGACAGGGCTTTTTGAGGTGGGTGCAGAGGCCATCCTTTCCCCAAGCAAATACTCTGGGAGAAGCCAAGAAACTTGGGGGCGTTTGTGTGGCCGAGGCAGATCACCGAGTCCTGAGCGGACGTGGTATTGGAAATGTACCGGGTGTGCCGGAGAGGTGAAAAAACTACGCACGACGGATCAAGACTGTGCTAAAGGAGATAAATAATGTTCAGCAACTTTTAATAACTTGGCAAATGGTCTGCACAGAAAAGGGAGGGGGGAGAGGGGTGGGGAGTCATTGTCCAAATGTCACCAGGTTAAGAATGCTCTTCAGGTGAAATTGCTTGGCTCCGAGATGGTTTTAATTAGAGTGTTATAAAGACTTATTTTTTCCTAAGCAGCATTTTATAGTTCGTAAATGAAATGTATGCCGAAAGTGCTAAGCAGAAATCTCCCTAACCACAGAGGTGTTCAATAACCAGATTCAAACAACACGGAAAGGACCATCTGTTCTTCGTTTTCAGCTTGAAAAACAAGGATTGAATGGCCGAGATTCGCTCCAATTTTGACTGTGTCTGTGTGTGAGTGCGTGTTTTTTTAATTTAAAAAAGTTCACCTGGTACTTCATAGAAACTTGCAATTGCAGTAATACGAGGAACGCTGTGAAAACACATGTTCCTACATTTATTTTAACCAGTTCCACTTTTATTTAAAAGATTTCCAGAAGCCCAGCCATTGAACACTTTATAATGGCTATTCAGTTCCTGCAGGCAGTCACAATGAGGGGTCAGCTCTTCAAAGATCTCACTCTTTAGTCAGTACCTGAATTATTCTGTCAATTTTCCCCTGGAGGCCAGAGGGGTAAAGGCTCTTTCCAGGCTAACTCTGGTCAGCGTTTATCGGTTAATCTAATTGTGTGTGATAGCACTTTCCACCGGTGTTTACTGGACTAGACCTCGCTTTCCTTTAGAGCTGTATCTAGGATTGTTGATAATGGGGAAAATATTCTTTCCACGATGATAACTTTTGAGTCCTTGACTTTTAGACACTAAGCTTGGTTCTGGGTTTAGTAAGAGCCCTGGGTGAAACATTATCCGGCCTTTGTTTGAGGTCTTTTATAGAAGCTAATGACTGGGCTTGTGCCTCCCTGAGATAAATGACATTATCTCTGAGTGGGCTGACAGGAAACAGACATGTTAATGGTGAGGCTGCAGGGAAGATCTGCTCGGGTTCTGACAAAAGAGTCAAGAAGGGACCCCTGGTTGTGGTCATTAACACATAATGCATTCTTGCTCCTCCTAAGAGGCCCTTGATAATTGGAAAGCTATTTTAGCCACAAGCACTTAAATCATAAATCTACTGCTCCTAGTTCCTTTGCATTTTTAAAAGTAGGAAAGTAGCCGTGTGTGTGTGTGTGTGTGTGTGTGTGTGTGTGTGTGTATGTGTTAACAAGTGTGTGATCCGGTTTATTTTTATTTTTTTAAAGCTGGGTGGTAATGACATCTGGTAGAGCCCTATGAACTGGCTATACCAGGTGGGATCTCTCTTTGTCTTTCATTGTGCCTCAGTCATCCCTCGGTTTTAATAGACCCAAAGAGTGGGTCGAGAAACTAACCAGAAATCATTTCTATACATGAAGTTTGCCTCGTGGGAGAGGGATAAAAATCTATTTTTTGGAAGTTGGGGGACAAGATTTTGCTCAGTGATTTGAATGTGATGAAACCTGCCTTTTGAAGTGTGTGTTTAAAAAGTCATGGGTATAATTGAGTTTCACTGCAGTTTAAACTTCACTTCTTGAGCGGAGATAATTGCCATGTTGCACACACGCTAGAGGTGTAGAAGAGGTGGAAGGATCATGTTATTCTATTCTTTAATATTAAGCCCTGAAAGTTTTTCATAGTAATTACCGCGGCACAACATAGTTTTGATTGCCAGCACTCTGAACTTGCCAGTGATCTGAACATCAAGGGTTTTGCTTGAATACATAAACAGTTTATTCGTAAGTTACTTGTGTAGCGTTCTTGTAGAACATGGAAGCCAGAACTAAGGAGATATTGGGCAATCCCTAGCAATATCACAGTGGCTGTAAGCCTTTTTCATTAGGATTGTTGGCCAATAAAGAGTATTCTCAATCTGTGCATTTCAGGTTATAGACAGGGAAAGAGAACAGGTGAAATCTTTCCCTCAGGAATGACTTAGATCATCATTTAGAGGCTACTATACAGATCAGCCTGGAGCCCTGTAACTCGCATTTCATGGGTGTATGTATAATTACTGAACAGCAGAATTCAGCTGAGTAAATTGAAAGATCAAATTGGCTTTATTCGGGGATTCCTGAATTGGGCAGTATTTCATCTAGCAAATAGAAAGGAGCTCCAAAGAGCTGTAGGAAAGGTAAGGTTTTGAAAGGTGGACAGGGGGCGGGAGAAGGAAGTTTATTAGCAGAGTGCCTTCCTAAGGGGAATGGAAGGGGTCTATTGGTTTTCTCACTGGCGCTAACCAGGTAATCCCATAAATGATGGGTTAAAGGCTACATTCCTGGGAGAAGCTGAATCTACAATTAGATTACTAGTAAGTCTTGGTTTGCTGATGGGGGGCTTAGCACAAGTGACTCCATTTTGGACCTGTTGTTTGTTTTGCAACACTTTCCCCCTTTGATTAGACTTAGCTGAACTGTGAGAGACATGATCAAACTTTAAGGCATTCGCACCGCTGCCGGAGAACCCTGTGACGTCTCCCAGTTCTTGTTGATCATTTGGGTGGTTTTCTCGGGTCATGGCTTCAGGCTCACCAGTTTTTGCTTGGTTATTTTCTTCAGTCCTTTTCTGGCATTCCAGTCTTAGGGAGCTCATCTGCTTGGTGGTTAGCGGTTGCGAACATGCCTTTAAAGCTTCTGAGAGAATACAGCTTGCCAGGGAGATTACTGTGATTATTGCAAGCAGGATAGTTCCCAATGCCTGGAGTGCACTTTGAAGCCATGGTCCCCACCACCCAAACCAATCAAAATCCAGTAAGTCAAAGAAAGACTCCACTGAAGAAAGACTCCCTTTTGAAGGCAAGTGGCCTGCTCACTGATCTTAGGTAACGGAGTTTGAACTCTGCTGCGAGAAATGTTCATTCAGGTACAACAGACACTATGGGCTGTAGCATGGGCACCTCCTTGTTTAGCTCAAGGATAAGCATGGGCTGCCCTGTTCTCAAGAATAACTTTGGCCGGAGGGTCTAAGATGTTTGGGGGACAGCTTTTGCATTAGCAGCGGATTCTGTAATACTTTCAAGAGTTAAGGATGGGTTCCTAATCATAGCCTCATATTTATTCCTAATCAGGGAAACTGAGACCTGCCAAAGGGAGCTGATTTTGAATCATGAGAGCCCCTTGGTACAGCCGCGGCAGCCAGTAAAGTGTAAAGGTTTGTAGACCACACAGGTGTTTTTATTCTGGTTACTCTTGACTTGTATCCCTTTCTTTGTACCGAACCAGGCTGTAAGGTTCCCTGGGTTTGGGGGTGTTAACCAGAGACATGGAAATGGACCGTCAGGGTTAGGGAGTCTGACAAAATAGAGGAGGGGCCGATTTGTTTGGGAGACACTGAGGCAGGAGCATAGTGGTAAGTCCAGCCGTTGTTTGGAGGTTGGATTATGAAAGAAGCGGCGTACCTCGATGTTGGCCTCTCAGTCGATATGATTTTGAGGTCTCTGGCAGGAGTATGGAGTACAGGACCTGTCAGGTGGAGACTTCTTCAGCTCTGAGATACATTGTGTATCTGAAGTTCGAGTCTCTGAAGTTTGGCTGCCAGCTGGGCAGTGAGGGGGACCTGGTCCATCCCTTCCAAAGATATTGAAGGGCAGTCTTTGTTCTTAGTGATTGCAGATCAGAAGGGTGCGAGAAAATTGGAAGCGTCAGCTGGAGTTGTAGCCAGATAATTTAAGAAACTACAAGCATTCAGGGCCTGGTCCGGTTATAGGTAAATAACAGAATCTCAAAGGCAATTAATAGAATTGGAATCTAACGTACAGATGAACGTGCAAACGTTTTTTTCTCTGTACAGTTATCTCCATGTTATATACCAAAGATAATTACAGTAAAAGTAATTTGTTTGCTTTAAACTTGGTCTGATTATTTACATAAGTGTAGCAAAGACGGTGATTGACCTGGGTGCCTAGATAGCTCAGGCAGGTAAGTATCACTTGGTTTCCACTCAGGTCCTGATCTCGTGGTTTCGTGAGTTCGAGCCCCGAGAAGGGCTCTGTGATAGCAGTGCTGAGCCTGCTGGGGATTCTCTCTCTCCCTCTCTGCCCCTCCCCTCCCCTCTGTCTCTCGCAAATAAATAAACTTAAAAAAAAAAAAAAAATAGCGATTGACCAAAAAAGCTCTTTTTAAGACTGCTTTGCTGGCACCTTGTAAGCAAGGTACTATGCCGGTTTTTCCAAGGAGCTTTATTCTAGCTCCATAAAGTCAACCTGTTTTTTTTTTTAAAAACACTCTGGTCCTGAGTCTAAGCACACGTCTCTCAAATACAAGATTCTAGTCAAAGTCTTGGTAATATAACACAGTTTCCAATTGTGTCCTGTTACAAACAGAAGGGATTCTCATTGAACTTAAGTAAATAACTGTTTTGCTGTTGAAAGAATACCCAAGAGTTTCCAAATTCTGGAGGAATCGAGGAAAGTAAATGTTTCATCTTTGTTTATAAAGGCGTACTTCACCAAATTATTAAGTCATTAATAGCTTAAGGGAAAAAGTTCCCTCAAATCTGGAAAAATAACATTAAAGAATTAGCACTATCTCAACCAAGGTGTCCTAAAAATTATAATGATCATCCTGCTTTCATTCAGCCCCATGCTCTTAATTTTTGTTCTGCTTGAATCCGCTTTTTCCATTAGTTCTGGAAATTCTTAACCAGTTCATTTTTATGATCTTAAAGTTATCAGAAACGTGTGTTTGCCAGAGTTCTTTCTGTGAAGCCCTTAAGATGACATACCCTTTGCAGGAACACTTTTCCGAAAGCATTTGAATAAAACAATAACTGTCTGAACGTGAAACGACTTAAAAAATGTCCATTGGTAGGGGCGTCTGGCTGGCTCAGTCACTAGAGCACGGGACTCTTGATTTCTGGGTCATGAATTCAAGCCTCCTGTTGGGTGTGGAGCCTACTTAAAATAAAAATTAAAAAAAAAGTCAATTGTTAAAGATCTGATGAGAGTTCATTATAAGGGAATTGACAAGAAAACTTGGTTGTTTCTTTGACACAGATTTTAAAATGATACCTGGAATTATGATGACAATATTATAGCAGGACATATTGGACTTTAGGAATTTTATACAGTTTCTGGAATACGACTCATATAAGTCTGTACAAATACAACATAAAGAAGTCTTGGTATTGGGGAAGGGGAAGGGAAAAAAGAAGTCCTAAGTATTGTTTTTTATCTGACAGTGCTTCCGGTGTAATTTAACATATCAGATAAGCCTACTTAGTTTTGTTTTGTTAATGTTTATTTTTGAGAGAGAGAGACAGAGTGTGAGCGGGAGAGAGGGGCAGAGAGAGAGGGAGGCACAGAGTCCGAAGCAGGTTCCAGGCTCTGAGCTGTCAGCACAGAGCCCGACGCAGGGTTCAAACTCACGAACTTCGAGATCATGACCTGAGCTGAAGTCGGACGCTTAACCAACTGAGCCACCCAGGTGCCCCTTGACTCAATTTTTAAAAAAAATTTTTAATGTTTCTTTACTTTTGAGAGAGAGAGACAGAGTGTGAGTGGGGGAGGGGTAGAGAGAGAGGGAGACATAGAAAATGAAGTAGGCTCCAGGCTCCCAGCTGTCAGCACACAGCCCAATGCAGGATTCCAACCCACACACCGTGAGATCATGACCTGAGAGGAAGTCAGACGCTTAACCAACTGAGCCATCCAGGTGCCCCAGATAAACTCACTTAGTTTAACAGCTCCCTTTTTATAAGAAGGGAAAACAAATCTTTTCAGATGTTCTAGGAACCCTCTGAAAAATGTCAGTTAGTTCTAAGCCAAAAAGACTTCATTTAGGATTTTTTTCAAAAAAATTTTTTAACGTTTATTTATTTTTGAGAGGGAGGGAGAGAGAGAGAGAGAGAGAGAGAGCGAGCAAGCTGAGAAGGGGCAGAGAGAGAGGGAGACACAGAATCGGAAGCAGGCTCCAGGCTCTGAGCTGTCAGCACAGAGCCTGACGCGGGGCTCGAACCCACAAACTGTGAGATTATGACCTGAGCCCAAGTCTGACGCTTCACAGACTGAGCCACCCAGGCACCCCCATTTAGGATTTACTTTTGGGAAGTTTTTCAAAAATATCAAAGGTGTTAAAATACTTCGTCAAGTAAGGTCTTGGGTCACTAAAAAAATGTGGTTAAACATCTGTTTAACCATAGTGGCAGTTAAGACTTCATGGGCAGAGGTGTCTCGGTGGCTCAGTCAGAGCATGTGACTCTTGATCTCAAGGTTGTGAGTTCAAGCCCCACGTTGAGCATAGAGCTTACTTAAAAAAATAAGCAAATAAAATCGAGACTTTTTGGGCAAATACAGAAAGTTAAATAGTTGTATGATGTCTTACAGAACAGACCAATAGCCCAAGAAAACTTAGCAGATGAAAAAATACTAAGGTTTCGTTCTGTGTTAAGTATACTGCTGACATTAAAGCTTATTTAAAAACCATTATAACAAATGTATTCAATCTTACTTAGCTTGATCATGCATAAATTTCACAGACTTTCTTTTTTGCATATCTTATTTTTAGTAATCTCTACACCCAATGTGGGGCTTGAACCTACAACCCCGGAAATCAAGAGTAGCATGCATGCTCTAATGACCGAGCCAGCCCTGTGTCCCACAAATTTTCTTTGTTACATTCAGATTTTGTCATCTGTTTTTCCTATTTCCCCATCCTGAAATAAACACCCTCACTTGAGGACAGAATACTTTTATTTTCCTTTAACAAAATGCATCTCCATTCCTCATCTATTTCTTTTTTTACACATCCTTTCTTCGCAATACAGCGATGTTTCCCTTATTATTTCTAGTAGCTTCACTTACATAGATTAGAATTTTTAACCCTTAAAAACTTTCCATTCTCATGAAAATTAAGAAGTAAACAATAGTGTACTCTTACACTAGCATTTCGTGGCTTGGCAATTTCATAACTAGTCTTCCTAATTTGTAGAAATACACGTTTTCTCATAGTAAATTCATTGTGGCACAAAACACGGTTACTAATAGACCCAGATATCTTCAGTTCCTCTGTAAAAGAAGCACAAAATGGATAAACTTATTTTTAGTAACGTTTCAGTGTTTAATTTGGAGATGATCTAGATATTCAGTGGACCTGACTTATCATTTTAAAAAAAAAATTTGTTTTTTTAACGTTTCTTTATTTTTGAGACAGAGAGAGACAGAGCATGAACAGGGGAGGGGCATAGAGAGGGAGACACAGAATCCGAAACAGGCTCCAGGCTCTGAGCTGTCAGCACAGAGCCCGACGTGGGGCTCGAACTCACGGACCGCGAGACCATGACCTGAGCCGAAGTCGGACGCTTAACCGACCAAGCCACCCAGGCGCCCCTGACTTACTTAATTTAGCAAGAGTAGCTAAAAAATAGTAGCCAAAAAATTTTGGAGACTAATTGCTGAAATGCTCACAGAGAAACTTTGATCTCCTTTGCATCTATTTAAATCATTTGTCCTTAACAATTACGTTTAATTACCTATGAAAATTTCATTAGGTATTAGACAAATTCAGTCATCGTCCCAAGTCATTTTTCTGGTTGACAAATTTTGTAGCAGAGATAACATGAAGTTACTTGATGAACAAACCCAGGCAGAATAAAAGTTGTACGTCTGCCGTGTATTCAGTGTTGATAACTCTAAGGCAACCTTAATTTTAATTAAACCAACAAGCTCGATCTAGTTGTCACTCACAAAAAATTATTGTAGACCGCGTGGCCTTGAAAAAAAGTTGGGGTTTTTATGTTTTCTAAGGGTTTAGGGATCCTTACACAAAGACTTGAGAAAGCTAGTCTTTTCTTCTGGTTGAGGTTTTATTTCGGTTAGGGGAGAAGACCTAAAAAAAGGTTATCATGCTCTGAATAATAGCTTCCAATTTGGCCATCTACTAAAAACAAAAAAATTCTTTAAAATATCTTGTCAGTTTTCACTTTCACCCAGGATGAACAGTAAATATCTCTGGCAATAGTGAACAACCTCTTGGACATGAGAGGTGTCCCCAAAGAGACTGCAAAACGTATTTTATTTTCCTCTTTGTACTGGGTGCTACAGACATTTGGGAGACCTGACTGGTTAAGAATTTTCATCCTTAGCTGGCTTTTGTTAGTTTTCCCAGGATCCCATCTGTAGGCTTTGAGGGGGTTTAACGTATGCACCAGAACTTGGCAAGGTTTTTCATGAATTTTCATTTTGGTTTCCCCTTGGCGTTTTAAGGGGATAACACAGCAATCTATCAGAAAATTCTTGAGTTGTGGGGTGCCTGGATACCTCAGTCAGTTGAGTGTCTGCCTCTTGATTGGGGCTCAGGTCATGATCCCAGGGTTGTGGGATCCAGCCCTCTGTGGGGCTCCGTGCTGAGTGTGCCGTCTGTGGGGATTCTCTCTCTCCTCCACTTAACCCTCTCTCTTTCCCTCTCTCCAATTAAAAAACAAAAACAAAACAGACAACCCCAAAAAACGAAAAAGAAAATTCCTGAGTGTTGTCAACCGGGAGGGGCCTGTATGGGATCCTCCAAGGGTGTTTAAGGGATTGTCTGTAAGGCTTCTAATGGGGCAGATTTTGTTTACTGTCTTGTTCCATAGTCTTCTTTTCAAAGTGTTCAACTATTGTCATGACCTCGTCTTATTTTCTGCCTTTTTATTAATTCATTAATCTTAGGAGATAATCTGTTTACAGAAACTTTGGAGGATGTCTTCTGCGTTTAGGAAATTTATTTTTTTTTTTAGTTTTAGAGAGAAAATGCAAGTGGGGGAGAGGGAGAGATTCTTTTTTGTTTTTTTCTTATAACATTTATTTATTTGGAAAGGAAGCGAAAGAGACAGAGAGAGTGCATGAGCTGGGGAGGGGCAGAGATGGGGGGGGGGGGGGGAGAAAGAATTCCAAGCAAGCTCCCCTCTGTCCGTGCAGAGCTCCATGTGGGGCTCGAATCACGAACCGTGAGATCATGGTCTCAGCAGAAATCAAGAGTTGGATGCATAACCACTTAACTGACTGAGCCACACAGGTGCCCTAGGTTTAGCAAAGTTTTAAACTGAGGCCCTTAGTTTGGCCTTTGTCCAAGGAGTGAAAGATACCTGATGAGGTATAACCTCATCAGGTCACCTGTAGCCTCTGGTCGTCTTATTTCCAAACCATTTAATAGTCTTTTCAGAGTGAAAAGTGGACTTAAATAAAGCATCAATAGAATGAGTACTCAAAGGGTGGAGGGGAGCAGTGGGAGTTAGTTAGGTTTAGAGTTTTTTAAGTACCGTTTGTATTTTTAATTTTTCACGAGCACTTTGCAATGGATCTTTCAGTGTAGCCAATTTGGAATTTTGAAGACTTTGGAGGCTTCAAATAGGTAATCCATTCCGTCTGTTTGATTTGGAAATCCTTGCTTTTAAGCGCATTTCTTCAGGGTTCTTATCTAATAGGAGCATTCCTCTTCAAGGCCGTTCTACATCCCCTGAGGGCCGGCAGCAGTTTGGGAGGACCCTGGCCACCAGTGGAGTTTAACCCACATTTGTGTCCGGCTATATTTTGAAGCCCCCAAACCTATGGTTATGCGGTCATGTTCTTAGCACAGAAAACAAGCTCAGTAAGGTTTTTTTTTCATTTGTTTCGTTTTGTTGCCATTTTTATATCGATTTATGGCTTCTGAGACCTTAGCTCTTAGACACCAAATAAACAGGTATGCCTGGAGGTGGTGTTCTTTAGGTTTTCAGGATCTCATTTTTTTGGCTAAATCTCTGGCTGGCTTGGAGCCAAACTGATAACTAAGAGGGATGTGTTTTTGGGTTGGGGATCGCGTGGTGTTGTATGGGATACCCTGTTGCTTGGAAGTTTTCTTGAGGTTGGCAGGCGACCTGGGGTCAGTCTAACCCTGTTCCGCCCACTTTTCCTAACATGGAAGGCTCTGCCCTGGGTGGTGAGCGCTCTAACAGCTTTTAAGTGCTTGACCCGTGCTATCAGTTTTGTGGCTTTTTGCGAGTGTTTTTGTTTTGTTTTGTTTTGGTCTTCAGAGATTCCTATGAGCAATAGCCTTTACTTAAAACCAATTTTCCTTCACCTCAGACCTCGCATTGGACCCAGAACAGCTTAATCAGATCCAGTCTGGTTTTTTAAGTTGGACCCCGCCTGGTAACCACTGTGGGGAGAGAATTTGGAGAGGGATTCCAATCAAATGAGGAAATGCGGAAAGCCGGTTAGATAGGCAAGAGAGTAGATCTCAGAACCCAGAGGAACTCACCCATGGCCTTGCCCTTGGAAACGGTGAGAAAGATAACCCAAAAGTTTTCTTCTTCGAGGATACCACGCCTGTATTTCTCCTTCCTTGTCTCCAGTGCTCTTGCCAAAGCTATTAAATAGCAAAACACAACTGAGTAACTTTTGAGACCAAATTGGCTTTGTTGAAGTATTCATGAATCAGGCAGCATCCAGTGTGGCCAATAGAAAGGAGCTTTGGAGACTCACAGAAAAGGAAAGGTTTTTAAAGGTAGAAAGGGTGTAGGAAAAGAAAGTTGATTAGCGGAGTTACCTTGTTTAAGGCAGGGTCGCCTTCCTCAGGCGGACAGAAAGGGTCTTTTGGGTACATTTTCTTTCTCGTGCTGACCATGACCAGGTAATCCCAGATCACCTAAAGATTGCATTCCTAGGCAGAGGCTGAAACTGCAGTTAATTGAAGTGTAGAGTCTTGTTTTGCTGACGTTGGCTTGGCATAAGTGACTCCATTTTGGGCCTGTTCTCTCTTTTTTAGCAGTAGGGTTATAATTACATATATGGATACTGGGTTGGGGGTAGACCGAAAGTATCTAGTAGGTATGGGCTGTTTTTCTTTACAAAAAAGCATCACTCTCGATTTTACAATTTTACATTCTACTCCGCCACCGAGTAAATGGGGCCGTCACTGCCCAGGCCCCTGTGGGGCTCAGTTCTCTGAACCGGATGAAGTTTCACGAAGTGCCTGCTTGGTGTCTCTTGCAAGTTCTTTTTAACCTAAACTAAAGCCTTTTGGCAGTTGGAACAAAGCTGTTGCAACTGAATGAAAGGTTAAACTCTTCATAGTCTATTGACCAGCAGTGGGGTTGTTTGTAATGTTTGTTGGAGAACTCAAAGTATCTTCAAGGGGCTGAGATTGGCACATTGTTCCTTATGCTGGATTCTGCATACGTGCTAAATTTTGGTTAGAAATACCCCTGGTAAGGTATGAGAACAGATTATGGGTTTTGCCTGAAGAACTGAAATAAAGGATCACAAAGCAAATATATTTTAATAGGTCATGGGCCTTGAAGTACCCTCATCGTCTTCAAGGGGCTGAGATTGGCACATTGTTCCTTATGCTGGATTCTGCATACGTGCTAAATTTTGGTTAGAAATACCCCTGGTAAGGTATGAGAACAGATTATGGGTTTTGCCTGAAGAACTGAAATAAAGGATCACAAAGCAAATATATTTTAATAGGTCATGGGCCTTGAAGTACCCTCATCGCTTTTGGTATTTCGAAGACTTCCCCCCGCCCCCCCCCGTCCCCGCCATGGTGAAGCTAAGTGAAGATTTGTGTTTTATTTTTTAAATGTTTATTTTTGAGAGCGCGCACGCGCGTGAGCGGGGGAGGGGCGGAGTACCGGAAGCAGGCTGTGAGCTGACAGCGGAGAGCCCGATGCCAGGCTCGAACTCCTGATCCGTGAGATCATGACCTGAGCAGAAGTCTGACGCTTATCTGACTGAGCCACCCAGGTGCCCGGCTAGATGAAGATTTAAAAATATCTACATCATAGTTGTAAGAGAGAACTCAAAGGGCAGGGGGTTTTCGTTAGAACAAATGAGTTTGAAGTGATGAGTAAACACAGTAGTGATTTATTTTATCAAAGCTGCTCTCTCCTTTTCATCCCCCCCCTCCTCCTCAGTTTGATTATTATTCACGGTGACTACTCTGGCTCAGTTTCCCAGCTTTTTTGCCTCCTGGGAATCCTCATTGTCAGCTAGCACCCTAAGAAAAATGTGCCTACAAGGGACATTTAGGCATATTCCAATAATGCCATATGAATGCAGCTTTTACAGTTTAAAAGTCTATTGATTATATTTTGTGTTGGATCTAATGATTTTAGAAAGCAGATAGTTAGCTTGTGGAATTGGCTTATTATGTTAACCAGAGAGTAGATGGCCTGGTGCCATAGACGTATAATTTTACTTAAAGGGACTTTTAAGGTTTTGATGTGTTTTCTTTTCCTCTTATTTCCCTGATGGCTTCTTTTTATTGAAGGGTAACTTAAGGAGACCTGGTAGCAATTTTACTGCCTTCCCCTGACAGTTTGAAATAATAGCATGGTCTTTGGTTGCACCGATCTTCCACCAGTCAACTTGATTCTGGTTTTTGTCATGTGGCAGTGAATTAAAAAAAAAAAAAAAAAGTGTTTGTAGTATGTTTTCAGAAATGGACTCTTTTATATGCTTCAATTAGCAACAGACGCCAAAGTTCCAATTGGTCACACTTTCATAAACTTCTAGAAGTCACACTTCATCGTTTTGATGAAAGAAAACTGGTTTGGTTCCTTAGGAAAGCACATCTGGCCCTCGGGTTCCTTTAGGTACACCTTTTTGTCTTTCTTTCGCCTTCAGTCACTGGAGGTTCAAAGGTCGTGTCGAAGTTGTTCCTGGCGAGGTTAGCGAGCTTGCCCCTTTCTGGAAGGCTGTACTTTGTTGGGTTGCTACACCCACGTGTTAGAACTCACTTGGCATAAAAATACGATTTATTTCCGTGCCTCCATTTTACAGTTTTGCCCATCCTTCTCTTAGAACATCATCAGGATGAGCTGGAAAACAGCTCCTAACTTTTGTTTTGCAAAGTGTGCGGGGCCAGACCAGATTACTTTTGGATTTCCTGTCACCTCCTTGGCCGATTTTATGGATGGCTCATGTTAAAAGCGACAACAGTGTTTGAGTTGGAAGGGCTGAAGCCTCGGGTCTTCATTCTTCATGGAGAACTGTTTATTTGTGTGTGGTTCACCACAGTACATGGATAATGCTATCAAATCTGTGCTTTATTATAGGCTTATGACTAGCACAGCACCCCTTCACTTCTGTTTCTGCGTGTTCGTTCTTTGCCAATTCCTTTGTGATGGAGATGGAATTAGAACTGAATCTTTGCAACCAAGGGGAAAATAGGCACAACAAATAGAAATCGTCCCTTGAGCCAGTTGAGACGTAAGCAGTGGTGATGGAAGAATCTCTATATGTTTTCAAAGTAAGTGAAATACATAGGAAAGCACTTGAATGTAACTTTTCCGTGAAGAGCCCTGGCAGATGAGCGAAAGCTTTGACCAACGGAGACTGCTCCTCCGACGACTAGGTTTCCCCCTTGATGCTGTTTCCCATCTCCAGGAACTGATTGAAAAGCCATTCACATTCCCAAACCTCCACACCGCTTTGAAGGTGTTAGCCGAGTTAAGTAATATTGTTTGCTTCTGCTCCCCAAAGGGAACATCATGATTTAAAAACAGCAATCGAGCTTTTCCGCATCAAACTCCATTTGGCCACTTGTCTCCGTTTACATTCCTTGCCCAAATCCTCCACCAGCCTTTCCATGATGCTGCAGCAGATGCCAGACATTGAAGTCGAGCAGCTGTTTCCATTACTCCATTGCTGGATTATCCTCTACAATCGGTTTGCCTTCTCTCTTCACCGCCCCCCCCCACCCCCCCACCCCCATCTCCGACTTCTAAAAGAAAGAGCCTTTCTCTCCCTCCGACTTTTGCATGCTCCACTTTATCAGTCTGTAGGTTTTCTATCTTATCAGGACCACTGCTTTGCTCTGAAGGCCGGTTTATTGTTCCAGGCGGCAGCAGATGGGAGTGCCAGGGCCCGGGGGCGTGGCCGCTCGCGCCGCTGCCGGCGCGCGCTCCCGTGGGGGGGGGCGCGGGAACGCGCACCGCCGGGGGCGCGCCCTCCTTCCCGCCCAGCACCCGTTTATAGCCCTGAGCGCTGTAAATCTGTCAGCTCTTCCCGACGCCCTCACCTCTTTCTTCATTTGCTCCGGCTTCTAGTTTGACAACGTTCCCCCGAGGCGGAATTCTAATCTGCTTCCAATTAGTTGCAAAATGTGACTGAAATTTCCACATTATGACTGCTGTTTTACTTGCACGCACACATCTAGAAACAAATTAATGCTCTTGAATATTTATTTTTTGAGCCCTTGGATTTACTTTAAGAGGAAGAGTTTCCAACTGTTCGGAATGGCTTCCAGGATTTGCGTTTTTTCCCCCCAGTCTTATATATTGGGCTTATTTAAAAAAACAACAAAAAACCAGAGAACACAACAATTATGGCGTGGTCTCCCCATCTCTTAACAAACCTTTTCCATCTTTTCAAGATTTCTTCAAATGTATTACATATGTTTGTTATGCAAATAAATTTTGCAGTATTTCTAAAGTAAACAAAACAAGGCTGCTGGCCTAAGTTTTCATGGAGGGGTCCCAGTGTGGTGTTTTAATACAACACAGATACACACAAATTTAATCCTAAATATCGCTTGTGTGTTTGGCCACAACGCAAAAGACTTGTTACACACTTTTAATTTTTTTTCCTTTGATATTCAAAAGCTATAAACCCCAGATAAACAAATTGGGTGATTCATAGGCTTAGCAAATACATTAAAGATGTCACTCTGGGCAGTAACGTTAACCTACAGGTTTGTTCCTGGATCCTGAGCCTGCCCTCTGGAAGCTTTTGGAACGGGGGCTGCAGTAGGCATAGTCATTGGCTAACCCTAACCCCTTCTCCCTGTACATAATCCACTGTTAGACTGTCTGCTGGATTTGGGGGTTTGGAATGGTTCTCCTTTGAAGGAGATCATTACTACCAATTCCATTTACTCAAAGGAGTAACTAAAAAGTTAGTGGCTTTTTTTTTTTTAAAGGGAACTATTGATTCACCTGGCTATATGTAAATATTAGAGGTGTTTAGATCTTGATTGCTGAGAAGGTCACGTTTAGCTTTATTACTTGCTTTTAAAACTACTTTCTCATATATTAGTGAATTAGCGCCAAGGCATTGGGTCGCTGGCTTTGGATGTCCAGAAAGCTGGTACTGTTAAATAATGGAAACTGGTGTATTTCACAGACGTCAGCATCTTGGCAGGTTGATATCAACAGTAATAATGAGCTTTGAAGAGGTGTGGAGAATTTTAACGACGGTAAAGTGGTTATGTTGATCACATTACTTTGTATTAGTTTTAAGCAACACCTTCACATACAAATAGAGCAGCTGGGTTTTTTTACCCCCCCCCCCCCCAACATGGTCACGTATAATCGTAAAAGCCCTACGTGCATTTATAATGTCGTTTTTGTACATACTGTTTTCAATCTTTGCAGTCAGGAGTCGGGCATTTGTTTCGCTTTGTCTAAAACAGAATGTATTTTAATATTTCTCATATATGGAGTATACATTATTGAAGTTACTTTATTTAAAAACTTTTTAGCTCTGCCAGAATTCCGCAAAAGAGGTAGGAGCGCTCTTTGTAATGCTTCTTTTCTTCCTACTCTGTGACTGGTAGTAGAAAACGGCCAGATTGAAACCCTTAAAAATGTAAAATGTGGGCCTTTCAGATTGCAGAGACCTCCTGGGTTAAAAAAAAGAAAAGAAAAGAAATTAGTGGCCCCGCAGTGAAATGCTCACAATAGACACGATTGTGCTAGCCCCTCAAGTCCCAGGGTTCACTAATTACCCATTAATGAGGTCAGTCTGCCCCGGCTTTTTCCCCTACCTTGGGAGGAAAAGCACACAAGACAGTTGGAGTTCAAGTGGATCTTGCTGTATTTGCAACTTAGCACAACTGCTTTGAAGGCCCCCAGGGCGCTTAATTGGGGCCGGGCATTTTTGTTTTGGGGGAGACTACACACAGCTCCCCATTGTGCCTCTAGAAGCCACTGTGCTTCTTGGAAGCATTACATGCTTTTGTTGATGGTGCGTAGTTTTATAAACTCCAAATGAGCTTATTGCCTTTTAACCATTGGGAGCACTAAATAATGGAGGAACCTAGAAGTCTCTGGATTGGGTAGCCGCCAAGCAGTTAAAAAAAAACAACCACCACCACCACCACCACCACAACAACAAAAGAATGAATGGTTTAATTGTAGGGCACACCATTTGTTTACAGATTAAGATTTATTAGGTCAGCCAATCCTGTGGACCAGGAAGTGAAAGAACGAGGCTGTAAGGTGTAAGGCTTGAATGCCCAGCGTTCTGTTTTGTGATCATGCTCAGCTGTTTTTACCCCTGTTTTGCTCAAAAGGAGAATGAACTGTTTAACGGTGAGAACTGCCTGCCCAAGTGTACTTTGTAGGCCGTAAAGAGATGGGAGGAAGGTCGAAGCGGCTCGTCCTTTCTTGGCTGCCTCGTCCCGAAGCTAAAAACCTTGAGGTTCTTCCAACTGAGAGAGGGACAGTGGCTCTTGGTGAATTTTCCTGTTTGTTCAGATGGGGGGTGGGGGGGAACCACCAGGTTTACAGAGCGGTGGTGATGGAGGTAGAGAGTAAACGTTAGAAAGAAGGTGTGTGGGAAAACGGGTAGTGAGTGGAAAGCCTTTGTGAAAACAGCCCCAGACAATGCATTCTCTTGAATAATTGCGACCGTTTACAGAAATTCCCCACTATTTCATTAGTTCGTGGCCATGCTACTAAATGGAAAGTAACTCCAGCAACGGCAGTGAAACGGTATAGGAGTTTGGGAGGGGGGACAGGCTGTTTGTCTGGCAGCCAGAATTTCAGGATGTCTTTTTCGTTTTTAAGACTAGACGATATCCAACCGTAGAAGACCAGAAATCATGGCATTTGTTCCCATTGTGGTTGTAGATTGCCCTTCTAATCCTTGTATGAATCACTTAAGGTAAATCCCTAGTAAAGTGTTGTTTTCTAGAAGTATCCTTTTGAACACTCTTCAGTTCACTGTTTTTATTTTTGCGTTCGTTTTCCTGGAGTGAAACCCTTTAGCTCCAAGTGCTCTTTTGTGTATAAACTGTCACCATAATAACAACTCGGAATACTCACAGGTATTGTTGCTATATGATGTCTTTGGATCCTACCTGGCCATGAAAAAGCCCACTCCTTCTGGAACGTTAAAATGATATGTTGTTTGACGCACGCACGAAAATTTGAACTTTAAATATGCCAGATTGGCTTAACCGTGACCTTGTGGGTTTTGTTTTGTTTTGTGTTTTGTTTTTGTTTTTGTTTTTCCCCCGTTTTTCTCCTTACTACGTTCTGGTCCTACTATTTTGGTATCATGATCGTTTTAAAAAAGGGTTGATTTCTGAGTCAAAATCATGGCTGATAGCTTCATTTTACACATCTTTCTCTTGCTGGGGGGCGGTAAGCAACAGGAGGAAAAGAGGGCATAATGATTACTAAGTTCTACGTGGTTTCAGTCTTGTCAAACTAGCGACTTGTCATTGTGCTTTGTTTATTCTGGATGCTTTCCTATTAATATTTTCTATATTAGTGAAACTGGATTTTACTTCTGCGAGCATCCAAGATAATTTTTAAAACTTTAAACTTTGAAATCTCACAAAATTTAGCACTGCTACAGTCACCAAGTTGAGTACATTGGTGTAAAGATATTTTTTTTTTAAATCATGCAAAAAAATATAAATAAATAAAAAAATCATGCCCCCCAAAACGATGTTTTACCAAAGAGGGTAAATCCCTGCAAATGCTCACCTAAATGTAATTTCTTTGGGTGATGTTTGACGGTTAATACGTGCTCAACCTAGGTTGACTTAGCAAACCAAAACAAAAGTGCTGAGATAAAAAAAAAAAAAAAAACATGGTGCGTGTTAATATTTATGACAGCCTAGAGACTCTGCAAACTTTGAAGTCTCTTTACAGCTTCAATCCTTCCTGGAAAGGTAGATTTTTTTATTTTTATTTTTTTAATACCAAATGGTCAGCGCCTCCACAATGTGAATGCTTGTGAGGGTTTTAAAAACCACCTGCGTATACTTGCGAGTTTAGTCCACGTTCACGTGTACTTAAATGGGGAGTCGGTGCTGAGATCCTGCGTAGTAACAAGGGTTTCCCTTGTCTCTGGTTCCTCCTTTCTGACCTGTTCTGTGTACCGTTTTTTGGCCCATTAAAATGTGAAAGGGAGAATGCCAACCTTTTTAAGATACTCCGAAAATGACTTTTATGCCAAAGTCTAGTACTTTCTATGTAGCTCATATTAAAGGCTTAAAGTCTTCTTTGAAAGCCTGGCATAGGAGTCCAGAAGCCTAGTATAAATTCAAGCGCCTTATTTCCTTGTGGAAATCAGTGTTTTTCACTTAGCTGGAGTTAGACAGCTGCCGACTTAGATGGACAGACAGACAGCTGGGTACACCATGCTGTCTGTCCCTTGTTAGATGGATTGAAGTTCTGTCATGTCTATAGGTATTTACCAGGGATGGAATGATAGCACGCACTCAGTGGCCTTTTCTGGATTTCTGCTAAGTATACTGGATTTTTTTTTTAATGTTTATTTTGTTTTTGAGGGGGAGAGCGAGCATGAGTGGAGGGGGGCAGAGGGAGAGGGAGACAGAATCTGAAGCGGGCCTCATGCTGTCAGCACAGAGCCAGACGTGGGGCTCGAACTCACGAACCGCGAGATGGTGACCTCAGCTGAAGTCAGATTCCTCACTGATTGAGCCATCCAGGTGCCCCTGAGTGTACTGAGTCTTAAACACCTAGAGTTTTCTTTTCCTGACACTTTGGGTGAAACCTGAAGGGGTGTGAAGACTTTCACTCTTGAAGGAACTCTAGAGAAAATGCCCGATGTGTTCACATCTGATTTTGGGTGGTGTTCCCGTCCGAGATACAGATCTTTTCAGATCACCTCTGAGTTGGGTAAGCAGCTTGCTTGTCAGCACGCACGGGTAGCGGGAAGGGAATTCAGGGGTGGGTGGAAAAGTAGGCGCTGTCTTCTCTTTCTGTCTGGACAGTGAATTCTGACAGTTTTTCTGGTTTTTGTTTTTTTTAAAGCATCTCATTTTGGATGTGTTGTAAGTCGCTTCGTGACCCAAAGAGCAATGCTCACTGTGCAAAGGTTCTGTGCAGCGAGGTATGGTCGCCGCTGTGTTATTTGAGCCTGACTGTGCGTGCATAATTGGGGAGATTATTGCAGAGTGTTTTGCTCTGGTGGATGTGGTTTAAATCCTAGCACTGAGCGCAGCGTTTACTTTCTCAGCTTACCCACAAAATCTGTGACTAATTTAGTGAATGTGAAGATTTTCGTCCAGATGGTTAGGTTTAATTGTAAAAACTGGAAAGATTTCAAAGTCCCCTTTGTGGGAGTGCAGGAAACAACAGCCGAGCAACAAAAAGAGAGGGGAAAGTAACGATAAGTCACTAAATATAGCGTATTTGTGCATTGCGTATTTTTCGGCACCTACAGTACACGGCTCTGTGTATACACAGGCAAGGAGGAGTGTGGAGGACTTATTATGTTAGTCAGCACAAACACGTAGGAGCAGGAAATGGCTTTTAATGTCTCATGGCTTCGCGTGTCCTGCTTAAAGTATTTGCTCATGTGCATCTGTTTGGCCTTTCCTGGGCTCCAAGCAGGTTTCCTCTCAGGTGTGTTGAGAATATAAGGGCTTTCCCATCGCCTTCCATTCTTGGCGAAAGAGAGGTGGCAGTTACCTCATCAGACCCGAGGGAAATGCTGCTCATCTTGCCCAGGCCTTGGCGGGTGTCCCCCCCCTCCCCCCCCGCCTCGCTGTGGTGCTCTCTGACGCCTGGGTCCTCCTGCCCTTCCAGAAGTGCCACTGTGCAGCTCCCAGAGGGGGCCCGGGCAGGAAGGGGTGGTTAGATGGTGGCCAGGGCAGGGGCCGGAGGCGGCCCCTTGTGTGCGCCCATTTAGCCTTCACAGTTCTTGTGATTGATGGCTGGGAGCCAAAGCTCTTCAAGCTACTCAAGACCTTCTTCTGGTTGCTCCAGATCGGAGCTGAAAGCATAGACATTGGCCCCTTCTTCTGTTACAGTTGGGACACCACTGACCTAACTGTTGGGTCAATAAATTGGCTTTAAAGTTGTTAGGCTGATAGGGCTCTATATTGAACTTTATTTATATGACCTGGAATCGTAAGGGGACGGAGAGGCAAGTAGATTAACGTATCACGGACAGGAGAAGGTTAGGCCATGGGGCTGCTGAAAGGATCTGCTTTGTTCCAGGGGGATGGCTGGGGTTTATGGCGTAGTGATCTCTAAGGCAAGCAGGTGAACGCATTTCTGTTGCAAGAATGGAAATATGCCCATATATTTATATATAAACACATTAAATAACATTCAGGAAATAAGGAGAAGTGAGGCAAATTTATATGTGCTACGTTTACTGTATATCTGCTGTTTTAACATCTGATTACTATTGTTTTTTTTTAAGTTTATTTATTTGGAGGGAGAGACAGCACGAGTGGGAGAGAGAGCGAGAGAGAGGGAGGGAGCATTCCAGGCAGGCTCCGTGCTGCCAGTATAGAGTCGACTTGGGGCTCGAACTCACAAAGACGCTAGATGATAACCTGAGCCGAAACCAAAACTAAGAGTCGGATGTTTAACCAACTGAGCCCCCCAGGTGCCCCCAACATTTGATTATTTTTAAAGTTGTTTCTTTGCTTATTTATTTATTTTTAGAGGGAGAGCGTGAGTGGGGAGGACGGCACAGGGGAAGAGAGAGAGAGAGAGAGAGAGAGAGAGAGAGAGAGAGAGAAGGAATCTTAAGCACACTCGATGCTCAGCACCGAGCCTGAGGCATGGCTAGATCACATGACCCCGGGATCATGACCTGAGCTGAAATCAAGAGTCGGACACTCAACCGACCGTGCCACCCAGGCACCCCTCAGTATTTGACAATTGAGCCCTTAGTGTCAGTGGCACAAGGAATGAGCATGAGGTTATCTTCCACCATAAGGAAGATAAGCAAAAGACCAGCTGTGTTGGGCCAGTGATTTTCAGATGATGGAAAGCCTGTGTTCCAGAGGCCAAGAGAAGGTGCTTCCCAAGGAGGAGTGAGTGTAGATCTTTGAGGCCATTACCATCCATAGCATGGGAGAGCAAGATCAACAAAAAGTCAAGGCCCCCACAGCAGAAGTGGTCTTTGCCTTGATCTCCTTGGTGAAGTCCCTGCTATAAAATCATCCTTCTTTTGCCTTCTGGTATCTCCTCGTTTACAGCCTGATTTTTCTCCATTTATCAACAGCTTCTCCCTCTGCTAGCAGTCCATTGAATGACCCTTCAGGTGATTTTATGGTGGTGCCACACTCCCTCATTTGTGAGCAGACTTGTGAAACCCCAAGGGATAGAATTCACATGTAGGGACTTTCTGGTAGGAGGAGAGGGCAGGAGAGCTTTCCTGGTTTCTTAATTACATCGTACCTTTGGGGCCAGTTATCTTTTCTGCCCCCAAAGCTGGTTTCGGAGAGAACCTCTTCTGTAGATGTTTCTTAGTGCATTTGAAGCCGGCAGCAAGGTGTAAGTGATGATGTTGAAGCAGGGTCTGACATGGCTCCCCCCATACCCCCTGCCTTGATTTCACAATGGATATTTTAGGGAAGTTTTGTAACTAATGTAAGGAGTGTTTTTCAAACAGGAACCTGATAGGCATGGGAGATCCCAAGCATCGATACTGCTATTAAGTTACGGAGCCAAGGACTTGAGAGTATATAAGTGTTCTATATTTCTATTTACCACGTTAATATATTTTACATATACATACACATTTTTATAAGCTGTAGTTTCTTAGTCTGTGTGTTTCTAGTATGTCTGATGAATTTGATTTTAGGAATGGGAATAGCGGAAATGACGTACGTACCTGCAAAGGTTCTGTGAGGGCAGCCCTACAAGGTCAAGGTCAAAGCTACTGGAATTCTAGGGACAGTGGACAGAAAGATAAACTCACCAGCGTACCTCTCAACCCCTCTCAATTCACCCCAGGACGGGGGTCCTCATGGTGCAGGCACTATAAAGGTTCCTCTGAAGCTTTGACGTGGAAATGCACAGTTAGGTATTCTTTCCAGTGGAAACCATGACACATCTTAGAAAAACCGAGATTTGCCTCTTTGTTGAGAATCTCTTCTGTTGACATTTCTTTGTGATCTTTGATGATGGGAACCGTGTGTTTAAGAGGTGAGGCTGAAGCTGCTCTGATGCAGCTATGGTTTTGCAGCCCAATTACAGGGTAGAGGGCTATGTCAAGTACAAGCTTGAGATGGGAGAAAAAGAACAGATTCAGCGCCTGATGGTGACTTGAGGGGAACCAAAGCATGTTCTCCCAGAGATTGGATGTTTGCACTTTTTTTTTCTGGATGTGCTTCCTGGTCTCGCTCTTGGCTGACTGCACGTGCTGTTAAATCCACCCAGATAATAACACATAGAATGTGTTCCAGGCAGACCGTGCCCAGATTGGATCGGGAGTTGGGCGCGGGCCAGATCCTGCAGGGCTTTGTAGGTCATGGTGGAGAGTTTGGATTTTAGTTTGAATACGTTGAGAAACCTTTATAGAATTTTGAGCAAGGGGTGACATGATTTGGTTTGTTTCTGAAAAATGGCTTTCGACCGCTGTGTGGAGAATGGACTATACAGAGGCAAAAAGAGGAACAGGGTTACAAGGCTTTTTCAAGTGGCCCCGGCCAGACAGGTTGGGATGGACTTGGCCATGGAGGTGGGGAGAAGCGCTCACGTTGTCTTTGGCAGTGAGGGTTGAGTGGATGAGAATTATGAACTAACATGTAGGGGCGTCTGGGTGGCTCAGCTGGTGAAGCGACTGACTTCAGCTCAGGTCATGATCCTTGCACTCCGTGAGTTCCAAGCCCCGCACTGGGCTGTCTGCTGTCCTCCTGGAGCCCGCTTTGGATCCTCTGTCCCCCATCTCTTTGCCCCTCCTTCCTCGTGCTCTGTCTCTCTCTCTCTCTCTTCAAAAATAAGTAAACATTTAAAAAAGAATAACATCTAGAATTTTGGGGGTGGGTGGAATCAAGATTTGGGACACACTGTGGATGTCCCTTATGGCTGCCAAGTGATGATGCTCAGTGGGGTGACCAGTGCTTGGAGGCACAGATTGGGGAAGTGGGTGGCGGTTAGGTGGGCTTTTACAGTTGGGGGGCTGGAAAAGGTCCCCTAGTGAGTGTCACTGGGAACGATGAGGCCAGGGCAGAGCCGTGGAGCATCAGTTAGAGAAGCTGGGACCGTGTCCATTGAGGGGGAAGAGAACCCATCCGGTCTGGTGTTTTGGAAAGCCAGCGAAGGCACTCTAACAAGGATGTAAGGATGTGTCAAAAGCTGCCAGGCGGTCAGGTTAAGATGAGACTCAGAAGTCAGAGCTGCCTTTGGAAAGAGGGCTGTTGTTGGTGACCTTAGTACACGCGGTCCCGGGTGAGGGTGGGGGTGGGGACGGAGGGGATCCAAGTCCAGTTGGAGGGCTTGGGTTTTGTGTGGAAGGTGAAGAAAACAGAATGTGGTCAGTGTATTGCACACTTTTCTATGAAAAGGACAGCATGGAGTCGGGGAATATTCTATGTGTCCTTTTTTAAAGCAGGGCACTCGGTTAAATAGCTTTTTTGTCTGTTTAATAGCTTGTTTGCTGATGGGAATGATACAGGGGAGGTAGAGGAGAGGAGCTAATCCACCAGAGAGAGAGGGGATGAGGTGCCCTGGAACCGAGGTAGGGACGGTGGTGGAAAAGACCTGGTGCAGGGGGTACATCCGTGGCTTCTGGAGCCTGAGACAGGTCCTCCAGCGCAACAGGAGGAAAGTCAGAAAACATGTATAGATGCAGGGGGTTGGGTAGGTTTTGTGCTGCAAAAATTAGGAAGTTGTTTTTTTTTTTTTTTATCGTTTGTCCGGGATATTTTTGCCGTGTTAAGGAATTCTTTTATTTTTTCTTTTAGAGACAGAGCACAAGCCAGAGGGTGGGGGTGGGGGTGGGGTGGCGGGGGGGTGGGGTGGTGGGTTGGGGGGGCCTAGGTGGGGAAGGGCAGAGAGAGGGAAAGAATCCCAATCAGGATCCGCGCCCTCAGCGCAGAGCCTCTTGCGGGGTTCAAACTCCTGAACTGTGAGATCATGACCTGAGCTGAAATCAAGAGGGGGACGCTTAAGCCACTGAGCCACCCAGGCGCCCCGGGAATTCTTTTGCATACAAACTGTGGACAACAGTGACAACAGTTTTCATTCCCTGCCTCCTCCCAGAGGTCGCGATCTTGGACTGTGTTGTGTTCTGACGGTAGAAATACTAGAAATCGGGGAGGTGTCAGTGCGATCTCTGTTTATTCCTTCCTTCATTCCTTCACTGGGCGAACAGTGTTTGAACGCTGACCGTATGCCAAGCCCAAGCTGGGTCCTGGAGATACAGGAGTGAACAAAGTTTCTGCTTTCAGGAAGCTTCTATTCTAGTTCATTCTGGACAAGTGAGTGTGTGTTGGTAGGTGTTAGGTGCTTCAAGGGGGAATTGAGAAGGGAGGAGGTGCTGGGGAGGGATGGGGGAAAGGAGAGTTTATACTTTTTGTGTTTGAGGAGGGACCTGATACCCAGTGAGGGGAGCCATTGGAGGCCCTGAGAAGTTGCTGGGCGAAGGGATCAGCCTGTTCACAAGCCCTGAAGGAGGAGGGAGTGTGTTTGGTTGATCTAGGAGACTCCAGGGTGGCTGGAGCAGAGTGAGGGAAAGCTGAGGTGCTAGGAGAGGAAATTCAAGAGGGAGCCTGGGGCCAGGCTTCAGGGAGCCGTGGGCAACCGAGTAAGAGTCAGAGATGGGAAGGGGTGGGGCTTTGTGAGGGGGAGGGAGGGCCGGGCTGTGGCTCTAAAGAAGGATCTCAGGGTTTGGGAACCTACTCTCAGCTTAATTTCTGCCTCCATTCCTCGGGCAAGATCCTGAAGTGTTTTTGTTTGGTTGTGTGTTTTCTCAGAGAGTGGACAACGTAGTAGCTTCCTCAGAGGCTCCCTTCCTCACTCAAAAGAGACCAGTCCTTTCCTCAGAGCGAATGTTTTCCAGGTGTCTCTAGTTGTGTGCAGACCCACAGAGCCTCTCTCGTGTGTCATTTGTTAATACAATCGATCATTATTAAACTTGGAAACGAGACCGTTGTAAGATTTTTTATTTTTTATTTATTTTTATTTTTTTAATTTTTTTTTTTAACGTTTATTTATTTTTGAGACAGAGAGAGACAGAGCATGAATGGGGGAGGGTCAGAGAGAGGGAGACACAGAATCCGAAACAGGCTCCAGGCTCTGAGCTGTCAGCACAGAGACCGACGCGGGGCTTGAACTCACGGACCGCGAGATCATGACCTGAGCCGAAGTCGGCTGCTTAACCGACTGAGCCACCCAGGCGCCCCGTAAGATTTTTTAAAATGCGTATTTGTGAGAGTGAGCGAGAGAACGGGGAGGGTCAGACAGAGAGAGAGAGGGAGAGAGAGAAAGAGAGAGGGAGACAGAGGATCCAAGGCCGGCTCTGTGCTGACCGCAGAGAGCCCCACGTAGGGCTTGAACTCTCGAGCTGTGAGATCACGACTTAAGCTGAAGTCAGACGCTTCACCGACTGAGCCACCCAGGTGCCCCCAAACAATAAAATCTTAAAATGACGGGGTAATAGTATAAATAGAAATTCTATTCTGTGTTGTTGTTGTTGGTTTTTTTTTTTTTTTTTTTTGCGCCCCAGTGGATACCTCTTCCATACCTGCTGGGTATTTAATATGCCTCCAATTTGGGAGACTGGTCTAGAGCCTCGAGAAACTAGTTGCATTTATTAAAATTCCATTTAATTGACTTAAAGAAATTAAGTAGTACATGAATCTATAAAAGTTTAAACTACACTAAAATATTATATAATGGAAAGTAGGTTTTACTTCCCCCTTAGACCTGCTCCCCGGAGCCCAGAGCCAACTACTTTGAACAGTTTTGTATGTCTTTCCTGAAATAGTCTCCATATGTTCAAGCGTATATATTTGTATTTCTTGTCTCCTTATGCAGATCGGAGCGTAAGTAAAGAAACAGCTCTGCACCTTGCTCTTTTCACATAACTGGGTATCTTGGATAGCCTGTGTTTTCTTTCTGCCTTTGATTCCCTAATTTATTTAGCCAGTTCTCCCCTAATAGCCCATAGGTGTTTACAATCTTTTTCAGCTACGGAATGCTGTAGTGGACATCTTTGTACACATATGTCTCAGAATTTGTCTCCCAACTTGATGGCATGACTTACATTCCCACCGACAGTGGGACATGAAATGCCTGTATTTCTACCAAGGTAACTCATACTGTGAATTATAATAATTTGGCTTTAATATGTGCTAATCCAACAGTAACTTGTTAATTTCCCCTTTTCATGTTAACAAACCATTATCTCTTTATTTTCCTATGTATTGACAATTCATAACCTCTGACTCATTTTCTAGTGAGTTGTTGGCCATTTCTTACTGACTTAAAGTATTTCAAGGTGTATTAATTAAATACGCTTTTTTTTTTTACATTTTGCAAATTTTCTCGTGTGCTGGCAAAGTAGTTTTTCCATCTCTTCATTTGCGTTTTGATTCTGTTCATGCAAGTTTTTTCTTTTCCTCTGTGTGTCTTCAATTGTGTAGTCAGGTTTATTATTCATTTCCTCTGTGGCTTCTGGGCCCTGTATAGGTGTAAGAAGACCTTTTTTTCTCTTGAGATGATGAAAAAATTTTTTTCTTTTACTGCTTTGGTGGTCATTAGCTCTCCTTATAGTTTTCAACTGGAAGGTGAGTATGATATTTACCTTATTGGCTTTTGGGGTCATGCTTTTATAATAAATGGTATTAATGAATCCTCTATAATAAATAGTAAAACATAATGTTTGATCAAATATCCAGAATCCTTAAACCCTTCATTTAAACCGTCATTTCTTCATCAAAGCTGTGCATCTCAATCACCTAAAGAGTGCTTAATTTTTTTCCTTTCCCCAGACCACCCGGTTCTAGGCTGCCTACTTCTGTTCTGATTCTCTGGCTCTACAGGGGTGCTCCTTTGTGTGCATTTAGAAAAAGCTTCAGATAGCTTATTTGAAGATGTCTTTTTTTTTCCTCTCTCAAAAGCAAATGTGAGGAATGGTTATTAGAATCTCCTGTTTTTCTTTTCTTTTTTCTTTTCTTTTTTCTTTTCTTTTTTCTTTTCTTTTCTCTTCTCTTCTCTTCTCTTCTCTTCTCTTCTCTTCTCTTCTCTTCTCTTCTCTTCTTTTCAGGTTCTTTATGGAAAAATTCCCAGGGGGGGCCTGGGTGGCTCAGTTGGCAAAGCTCTGTCTTGATTTGAGCTCAGGTCATGATCTCGCTATTCCTATGTTCGAGCTCCTAGTCTGGCTCTGTTGGCAGTGCAGGGCCTGCTTGGGATTCTCTCTCTCCTCTCTGCCCCTCCCTTGTTCTCTCTCTTCTCTTTCTCTCTTCCAAAAATAAATAAATAAACCTAAAAATAAAGTATTAAAAATCCCCACACTGTTGCTTGAAATACAACTTCGGTAAGTGTCTTTACAGGTGGTTAATTAGTGTAGTTGGTCCAATGGGAGGCAGGGCAGAAAGGATTAAGGATTTGCAGCAGCGGCCCTAGGAATATTCACAGCCGGGTCCGTACCCTCCCCAGTGTTTCCTGTAGGCCTAGAGCGGAGACTTCTTGCACAGCCAACTGCTTAAGCAGTAAAGATGAACCACGGTTTTGCTTAGGTAGCCATTTTCGTTTAGTAGCGTGTAGGTAATTTCCAAGCAGGCTGGAGGAAATGTTTTGGGAGCGTGTAAAGCCTGCAGTTGTGTTACTGCCGTGGGTCTGATCTATGGGGGTCATCTCTTCTGGTCAGCTGAGCTTCAGAAAACTGCCAGTTTGCTGTCCTGTCCTCTGAGTCAGCAGAGCACAGCCAATTAATCCTGCTGGTGGTGGCCACATGTGGTCTGCAGGTAGCGGGTTCTCTGGAGCGGAGCCCTTTGCTCCGATTTCTGCCCGGCTCATTCATGATCCAGGTGGATCAGGAAATCTGGGATGGGAATGGGGAGACCGGGTTCCATTGGACGCTTTGGCTTTGACTTCTTTTATGATCCTAGGTAAATGTCACTCTATCCCTGGGCCTCAGTGTTTTCTTGGATTACGTTTTCTGAGTGCCCTTCGAGTTCAGCCACTCCCCCTCTTGCCCTGGAGACGGAATCTTTAATTCGAGCCTCTCCCTGTAATTGGTGTTTTCTGTTCCTGTGCCGTGCGTTTCTCCTGCCAGCCTGAGACCTTGGAGGGGATGGATGCCTTCTCGTGCACTTGGATCTTCTCAGCACCCAGCACTGTGCCTGATTGCGAGGCATGCTCAGTAAATGCTTGCTCGACTGGGTCTGCTTTTTGTAGGGTTGCAGAAGCAGGAGGGCCTCAAGGCTGGCTCCACCGGGTCCTCATCTTTTTTCTTCCTTCCATGTAGAGATCACAGGCAAAAAAGCATTGCTGGGAATTATCCGGATCTTTTTATATCTCACATTCATGTGGCATTTTTAATTCTTTAAAGCACCGTCATCTGAAAAGTCGGCTACATTACACCTGTTTTGCTGGGTCTGGTAGAGCTTGTCTGTTGAATTCTAAAGAATAAAGATAAAGATGCTTTACCCAGAAGGGTTATGCTGTGTCAGAATAACAGATTGCACTGGCATCCTGGTTGCTGGCTGATTTTTGTCTGACGGTTTTTTTGTCACTCACAAAACCCTCAGGGTTAAAATGGAGGGCTACTCTTAAGAGAAAAAAAAAAGAAGGTCATTATTCAAGTAAGAGAGAAGTGCCAATTACAGCTTAAAGCTTAGGTGTGACCATGGGAAAATTGTTTAAACCCAGTTAACAATCTCATTTGCAAAAGAAAAAAACAAAAAAAAAACCAGCCCAGGAGTTTGGAGTGTAGTAAGATCTTAGGAACTCAAAGATGAATTTGGCCCCTTTATCTTTGGTGAAATTTGTATAAGAAATTGGAGCACGGCCCATTTGGACGGCTTTGGTATATAATCATTGATTACAGTGTCGGTCATTAATAGTCATAACTTGTTAAATGGAACAGTGGTTTGATATTTTTAGCCTTGAAGTTGGCTATTTAAACTCAACATGTTATTAACAAATATTTTTCAAAAAAATACACTTGCCAATATACATTTTAATAGGTTGAAACTCTACGTGTTTATTCTGAGAGCCATTTTCACCCGAACAAGTTCTGATATATTGCTGTGTTACGTAGCCAAGGCACGCCCATGGTTCCCGTGCCGACCGAGTCATGTGCTTTTCTGACATTAAGAGCTTTTGCTAGAAAAGTTGTGAAAAATACTCTAATCGGATGTATTATTAGAAGATGTTGTCGATGATGCCCATCAGTGAAAACTTTGCATCTTTTGGGGTGAGTTTCTAGTATAGATTCAACAAGGTCTAGGAATAATTTCCTTTTGAGTCCCCCCTCCCCCAACTAAGTAAGTTTCCCAGATAAGTTATTTACTCAAAAGGCTCTATCCTTTCTAATGTCAAAATTGCAATCAGTAATCACTCATCTTTATACAACCACTAGCATTTAGCTTCTGAAGCCATAGCCTGTTTGTTTGTTTGTTTGTTTTAAGTTTATTTTTAGAGGGGGGGGAGGAGGGAGAGAGAGAGAGAGGGCACGTGCACGCCCAAGTGAGGGGAGGGGCCGAGAGCGAGAGAGAGAATCCAAGCAGGCTCCACTCCGTCAGTGCAGAGCCCAGTGCGGGGCTCGAACTCAAGAACTGTGCAGTCACGACCTGAGCCAAAATCCGGAGTTGGATGTTTAACCGACTGAGCCACCCAGTCACCTCTCCTGTTGGTTTTATGACGGGCTTCAAGGTTGTTGGCGAGCATGTTCTCGCTCTGGTTTAACAGGTGAAGAAACGCTGATGACTAGTATGCAGTGGAATGAGAAAGAAGCCCTGCTCTTGCCCTTGACTTTACAAACACTAGCTTATTGCTTCTTAAGTCTGTTTTGAACCGTTAACACTTTTATTGAGCATCTATGAGCTCTCTCTCCTGGGGAGAGGAAGAATAGAAAGCGCACCAGTGTATAAATATGCAAACCTTTGCTGCTGTAATTACGTGGGGTCTCAGACTCCGTGAGGCGTTTGAACCCTAGGTAAAGAGTTTGTGATTTAACAGTTGCTTGTCAGCAAGCCCTTGAATTAAGTGACTTAGTTAGGGGCCAACACAGCTTGACTACTGAGAAGCAACAGAAACCCCATGCTTCTTTTTCCTCCCCTCGTGTGTCTCCCACTATGCCATGCTGATTTTGAAATGATGAACAGCAATTGAAATATTAGGAAAACACCGTGTAAATGTGGAGTGTTCTACGAATGAAAATAGCAAACCAGTTTCTTGGTGGCAGAGGAAACTCAGGCCATGCATTTTGTAGTGGGGCTTACGTTCATTTATTAGGGAGCCTGCTGGAACCCCACTGAAGTGTTAGTTGCCAGCTGTTTGGTTTAATCTGATCGTTTACAAAAATACAGCCATCCTCACTGGTGCGTATGTCGAATACTGATACCACGGAAGTAAACGCTAGGCCTGTGGCATGGTTTTTTTTGCAGATGCTTTCGGTGTATGGGCTGGGAGAGCTGGTTTTATTCTTAACTGCAGAGATATCAGTGAGATTTATATCTGCGGTCCAGAGATAGTCGGAAAGAAGGAATTTCAATCCCCGAAGTCAGAGACCACACATTTTGATTCTTGTCCTACTCTGGGAAGAACCATGTGTCTTTGAGGGAACTCGTTCCGGTCCAGGTTGGTACTCGTAGTGTCTTTCAGTCAATTAAATTTTGGCGGATGGTGGAAGTCTATGAAATACGTGAGGTTTTCCAACATTTTTTCGGTTTTGAGGGCAGAGGAAGAGCTACTGGGTGTTTGTGCCGCGCGTATTGATTTAAAAATAATTGAGGAATAACCCCACTCGTTTGGTTTCCAGCATTAAAAAAGGGCTGCGAAGACGGCTTGCCTGTCTTTCTTCACCGAATAGCAGTTTTGCAGACCCTTGCAAGTTCCCATATGTTCGTGAAAAACATTTTCCAAGAAATTGGCAGCGTCGTACTTTGTAACGGATGCCAGCTTCTTCCTTGGGCCAATTCGACAGAGAGGCGAAGGGAAAAAAAATGCCTTGTTTTAGTGGCTGAATTACTCTGACAAGCTTTCACATCGCCCCTCCTCTTATTAATATTCTTTTTGATGTGAGCTTGTAAAACAGAGGATTGGCTGTTAATCTCCAAGATCTCAAGGGCTTTTGGCAGTGGGGCCCATAATTGATGTGTTCACATGGCTGTTGTCTGACTACTAATGATTAGGCTGCAGTGTTCTTTACCAGCTACATCAGTGTTGCTTATAAATCACACTTGATAAACTGCAGTTTCATTTCTTCAAAGAGTCCATACATGTCTACATACTTTGATAGAACTGCCAGAGGCATTTCATGATTCTGTGACAGCTTAGATTAGGTTTATTTTTCATTTCTGTTTGACAAAATATTAGACTTTCTGACGCATGTGCAAGAAAATTTTTTTTTTTGTTCCTCTAACAAGGCACTTGGAGAATGAGAGGCAGAGAAGGATGACCTGCTCTCCCTGGGAAGATGGACAGGGTGGGGTGGCAGGTTGTAGTTTTGCCTTTTCTGCTCTCCCTAAGGTGCACCTAGTGGGGCCGTGCTGTTTGCCGCCGTGTCTCTCTGGAAGAAAAAGAGAAGGGCCACGGTGGGGAGGAGGTTCTCAGAATAGTGGGCTTATATTCAGATTGGGGCCAGCCACTTAGAATCGTGAGGTTGTCCTCATGGTTCAGTCGTAGTACGTACTGAACCCAGGCGTCAAGGTACGACGCTGCTTTATAGAAGGGCAAGAGAAAGCAAGAAGGTGTTACAAGAAGAGGTACCCTACACAGGAATCGTATCTGTTGTCCTCCTTCACTGCCCATGTGGGGATACGTTGCTTGCCCCAGACACACCCAGAGCCCCCCATCTGCCCAGACGTCTGGACAGTGCAGAAATGCAACCAGGTTGCACTTTGCACACATATGCTGGGCTTTGACTGGGAGCTTCTGCTACCGTAAACTCCGGTGTCCTTGAGCGAAAATAATTTCCAAGATCAGTTTGCTCTTCTCCTTCTGTACTTTTGCATATCCTTGGGCTGTGTTATTCCAGAGCCCCTCAAAGTCTTTTTGCTAACAGTAGTCAATTCATCTTCACTTATTTTTTTGAGATCAAATATTCGATTTCAAAGGAGTAGCTATATCATAATTATTTGATTTTAAGAAATAGAATTACTGGGTTTAAAAACATACTGCATTTAAGAGATACTCGTTTTTTAAGGTGTGACAGACGTTAAATATTTTATCAGAATGTATAACTTGAATTCAGAATGAAGTTAAATGGCAAAGTGTTTTTGTTAATAACCTGTTTACAGTTTAAGGAGTTACTAGAGCTCTAGGATATAAGAATGCAGGAAAATGTACTTAACACCAAAGCTACCTGAAACAAATTTCCCTTAGCCCAGCCAAACAGAACAAAATACACGAAGTTTGATAAGCTGTCCGAGTGCTTCAGAGTTATTATTAAAGATACTTAAAATTGCTAGTTGGAGGCTGGACGGGTGTGCCTTTATATAATATTTGGGATTTTTACGTACATGAAATGTTTTCTTCATTTTTGTTTCTAACTTGTGCCCTCACTTCTGGGTTCCACGTTTAATCCTTAACTGGTTGGGAGTGGCTTTGACATGAGTACTTACCCCTACCCCCCTGTATTTTAGCGCTGTCATTAAAATAAACACTATCGTCAAGGAATAATGTTTATTGATTCAATAATGTTTATTGAAGCATAAAGATACTTAACTAAACTTCTTATTTTAAAATGACTTGTAGTTGAAGAAGATTACCCCTACCCTTTTTTACTGAAGAAAACAGTTGTTTATAAGTTTATAAGTTGTTTTGATTGTGCGTTTTTAATACACTGTGGAAAAATACTCATGACTAACTTAGAGAAGAAAGTCTTTTCCTGATGTGAATGGATTCTGCATTTAGTTTTGATATATATAGCAGCTGTATTGGAATTCCTGATGTAGCTGCAAAGTATGAAAAAAATCTGTTGAAAGAGTATGGTTTTGAGGCTGTAAAATACATGTGCGTATGTAAAGGCTGGATGGTAATAGTAAAGATAAAAATAATTGGAATATTTTAACGTTTTTTCTGCCATCTTTAAATGATGTTTTCTTTAAACAAGTAGTGTGTGTATATATATCTCTGAGTTTTATGAAGCGTAGTACTATTATGGCAAAAAATAAATATGCATTCTTTAATTTTAAAACAGATACCAGTTCTCCTTGGCTGATTTAAATCATGATTCAAATGAACTTGATTTAAATTTAGCTTGGTCTTATGCTAACACTGTCTGCAGGTGTTTGTGGACTAACTGGAAATTACTGTAACATTAAGGGAGAGCATAACAGAAATACAGTTTAACATAAATACATTTAATATAAATTTTAATATAAATACATTGTTCACAGGGTGCTATAGTTGGACATAGTATATGGAGTATGTATACTGTTTTCTGCTTTTTCTTTTTTTTGGCTACATTATACAAAATGTCTTATTGGTTAAGAAATCTTGGACAGGTTATAGCATCCACTTTAAAAGTTGTAGTGTTCCATTTATTTTGGATCTGCTATCTTACGGTTTTATATGACCAAGATTTAGAGCAGGTGTTATTTGATAGGTATGAGTTTGAGTGATTGGTCTTAAAATTATTCTCAATGATTTGTTGTAGTCATCTGAAACCTGTTCCGAAATAAGACACATGTAAAATTAAATATTCTGGAAATACAGATGCTAAGATAGTGTGACCCTGTCTCCTACTCCCCATTAGCCCTCATCCCTTTTCGACTCTGAAGAGGAAATAACTATGTTTGGGCCCTGTTTGGGCTCCTGGCCTTCGCTTGCCAACACTTGTACCAGACTGTGGACTGATGTCCCAAGCTAGGCAATATGCCCTTTATACTGTTCCTCTCCAAGGGCTCGTTGCACCAAGACTGAAAAGGGAAGGTGTTTGCATTGGAGACCATGGGATTTATAGTTGGGGGTAGGAACATAAGGACAAGGTACAACCAGGTACAAGGGAAGGAAGAGAAAGCAAAGGAGAGTTTATCTCTGCCAATGGCTGGGCAGTGATTCTCAAGAGGAGGTGCCTGGGACGCTTCAGAGCATCACTCTGGGAGCGGCATGATTAGGTGAGGACAGTTTGAAAAAGCATGTTCAGGATATGCATTGGTTTTGCAATAAAGCCCTCGTGAAGGGAAGGTCTCTTTATATTCTTGGCTGCAGGAATAAGGAAAGATGGAGGGCAGTGGTATTCGGTGGTCGAGTCTGGGTTCTCAAAGACCGAGAATCATTAAATGGGGGGCACCTGTGAGGCTCAGTTGGCTAAGTGTCCCACTGGATTTCGGCTCAGGTCTGGTCTGGTGGTGGGATCGAGCCCTCCGTCGGGTTGCACGCTGAGCAGAGCCTGCCCGAGATTCTCTTTCCCTCTCTCTCTCTGCCCCTCCCCCGTTCACACTTTCTCTCAAAATAAACTTAAAAAAAGAATCCAATGGAAAAGAGGTGGCAGCAGCCATGTTGTGTCATCATTTCGTGACACTTCAAACTGCCAGTTATTTTACCAGCAAAAATGGGATTATTCGGGAATAGCAGGACAATTGCAACCTTGGACCAGCAAGCCACAGGGAGAGTCATAGGCAACTCTGGAGAACAAAGGAGGTGACAGCCCCTTTATAGAAGATAGGGGGACCGCCCACAGGGCTGTTAGAAACAAAGAGTCCATTGGAGGAAACTGGAAGCTGGAAGTATGGTGGCTTCTCATTGGCCGAATCGTGATTGTCTCTCATTGGCTGGGCTGTTGCTGGGGTGTCGAGGAAAGCCTTTCTTCCTCCTGCTGGGGTGGGGGCAGTAAAGTAGTATTCACCTGCAAGGTCCTGCCTTCCTTTGGGTCTGCAATTGATGACAAGTAATAGGGCACGAGAGCTCCACCTGCCGAATTTCTCGACTTACTTTTAAGAAACGAGATTTCCTTTTATTAATTTTCACAATTTCTTCAGCTGGATTGAGACAAAGTTCCAAGGGGGCATTGGAGCCATCCCATGTGGCCGTTAGTAGCTGTTGGGTTGAAATTAAGGACTCTATTGAGAGTCACTAGCCTTTAAAAAGCTAGCAGTCTTGCTTTTCTGGGAGGAGTGGGGGTAGGACGTGGGCCAGCTCCTCAGGGGTGGGCACGGCCGTCTCTTGACCGGTGCACAGTGTTGGACACCCCACCTCTCTGACCGCTCTGATCTTAGCCCCTTGCCCGCATCTAGTGGGGCATGGCCTGTCCTCAACACCAAGCCCACTATCTCTTCCCTGGACTCCTGTTACGGCGTCCTAACTGCCCTCCTTCCTCCAGCTTCCTTTGTCCTCCATTCTCCCCACACCACCTTTTGTGCTTTTTACCAGAGGAACAACCCGATCCTCCCATGCCCCTACTTGAAATCCTTAGTGCTCTCTTCCAGCTTGGCCATAACCCCCCAGTTCTTAGCGATATCCAGGCTCACCATGAGGCCTGCTTTTCCAACGTTGATTCTGCTTTGTCTTTCTTACCGCCAGGGCTTCGAGGCCCTTAATCAACTGTGATGTCTAGAATGGACCAGCTCCGCCCTCGTCTCCTGTCTCCTCCCCAGGCTGCACTTTGCACTTCCTTAAGACCCATCTTTCACCCCCCCCCCCGCCCCCGCCCCATGGTGACACCACCTCTACCCGCGTGCTGCCGGTCTCCCCTGTGGCCTTGGGGCCCCCGGAGGGCTCCTGCAGCAGTGCTAGGCACATAGTGGTACCTGGCCAAAATTTGCTGGATAAAGGAATGACTTTGTCAGAAGGAGGTAGGTTTAAACGGCAGCCTTTTTTATACAGGGGGAGGACATGGGGTCAATATACGGTCCTCCTGTCACATCCCACCTTCGGCTTGTTGGTTTCAGGACCTTTGCACAAGGACTTGAAATAACAGTCTTAAAAATAGGCCCTCCCCCCTCTGCATTGGCATTTGCTTACTTTGATCCTGAAGTAGAAAGGCTTAGCATCTTTTTGTTAAAAGGTTAGTTTTTTTAAATAAATTGTGAACGTAGTACAGGTTCGTGTTAAAATTCATGCAGAAGGCTGTAAAATAAAAAGTGACTCTCCCCCCCCCCCCCCCCCCCCCCCCCCCCCGCCATTTCACATTTTTATACGGGTCACATTTTTAGAAGGATGCCTAAGAAACTGTTAGGAGAAAGCCTCTCCCTAGAGAGTGACCTGTTGGCTTCTAGAATCTTTGTTCTCAGGAGGGAAAACAGAATTCTGGTCCTGTGAGCAGCTCTTTCTGTGTGGGGCTTTGTGAGAAGAAACTTTTGAAAGCAGTAGTTAGGGTAGGTACTTAGTAGAGGTCAGAGCAGCCCCCCCTGGGATAGTGATGGCCTCTGGTTTGCTTCCTGACCCTGAGAGGTCGAACTTATCTCTTAAGACTTCAGATGAGAAAACATACCCTTGCCTTTCTTTAGAGCCGTAATAAGAGTGAATGTGTCACTGAAGTGTCCTTGAGAGTAAGTGTGTAGGTGATCGTAGGAGCTATGGTGATTCTCCCTCTCTCTCTCTCTCTCTCTCTCTCTCTCCCCAAGCCCTGCATCTCCGTGACAAACCATGGAAAGCCCTACCGAGTCATTTATTCTGGTTCACTGTGAAATTAAGATTTCAGAGCTTTCATGAATTCACTGAAATTGATCAGTTTTTTGGATCAGCATTTGGGAAGTATAGAGGAAAGAGAGGTGAGATGGTCACACACTGCCTCTTAGGCATGCAATGGGTTTGAGTGGACAGAGTTTAGATTTTGCAGGGGGGAGGGTGAATGACACCAGGTGGTATCCTGGGCAGGAAGTCTAGGTTGTCCCCTTCTGTGGGTGACCTGCCATGCTTGGGAGAAGCAGATTTTTGACCCAGGCCAAGGTGCCATCTTGGTTCCCATACAGCGTGACTCAGGAGCTTCCTTACTATTGAATTTGTTGTGATGAGCATGTATTGCATTTGCAACTCAAATGCCTCAAATTTCAATTGAAGACACTCTTTTTAGCAGTTGCAAGTGAGATTCCATAATATAAGGTGAAGAAAAGAACCACTCTTGGTTGAGAATAAGAATAAAGTGATTTTTCCAAATAGGCCCTTCTTTCCTTTTATTCCTCCCTTCCTTTTTCCCTTAAAGTCATGTCTGTGTCCAGTAGGATGAGAGGCCTGTGACTTTTCCGTCATTTCTACCTACTTTCAAGAAGTCAGGGTCATACAAAGATGGATAGTGTAAAGATAGCCATTGTCTGCTAAGATATTCAGGTATTTTGAACTTGATTTGTTTAGTACGATAGTTGCACCCATGTTAATCAAGGTCCAGAGTTAGACATGCAGAGTTTTATCACTGAGCTGCTTTTTTCACTCCTAGGGGATTGGGAACCAGGTTGAATTGATGGAAATGGGATTTGTGTGGAAATGTTCAGGAATGCAGCTTTCTGCAAAGGCCAGGAACTCGTGAAAAGAATTAGTGAAAGAAGACAGACTTTTAAGTACCTGTATGATGGTCTCCTTTCTTTGCGGCTTATTTTTGTGTTTTAAGTAACTACTTTGGAAATGAGCAGGATGAGAGAAAATCAGAGAACCCTTAGGGACAACATAGAAAAACAAATGCTGGTCCCTTAGTGTTCCTGTTTGAGCACAGCCAGTTCTCTGAGCAGCTGAAGATGTCAGTGGCACTTTTAAAACAGAAGAGGCAGGGGCGCCTGGGTGGCTCAGTTGGTTGGGCGGCCGACTTCGGCTCAGGTCATGATCTCGCGGTCCGTGAGTTCGAGCCCTGCGCTGACAGCTCAGAGCCTGGAGCCTGTTTCGGATTCTGTGTCTCCCTCTCTCTGACCCTCCCCTGTTCATGCTCTGTCTCTCTCTGTCTCAAAAACAAATAAATGTTAAAAAAAAAAAAATTAAAAAAAAAAAAAACAGAAGAGGCATCTGTGGCTCAGCAGTAGGACCCGTTTTGTTTGCAGAGGTCACAAATGAAGCTTAAGGGTATGACAGCTGATGTGGGCTGGTGGGGTCGGCCCACCTCCAAGACCGAGTCCCTGTGCCCCCTGCACCTGCCCTTGAAGCCCCTGCTCTGGAGCCTACCCGGTTGAGAACCTTCTGCAGGAGAATTCCATTTGGCTTCAAAACAAAAACAAAAACTCGACCCTGAATCCAGGAGTTGAATTCTACTCTGTACCTTCTGTTGGGCTTTGAAAACTGTCCCGTCTGGAGAATGAAGTTAAACCTGGTCACTGTTGTTCAAAGTCCTGTCGCTAGCCTTTATGTGTCTGTGCTTTGTGACCTGCACACAGGGACACTTCTGAGGTGACTCATCAGTCCAATGACCTCCTCCTGGTGCTGCTTGCCATCACCCAAGCAGCCCCGTAGAGAGACCCTGGATTGGCGTTCTGTGATTTTGGCATGATTGGAAATGGAAGCAGCTGTCCTGGGGCCAGGGCCCTGGTCCAACCCTACCAGGCCCGTAAAAGCCCTTTAGCAGCTTAATCTGTGGCTTTTTATTTAGGGTGGCCTCTGGTCTTCACGAAATGAGAAAGTGAAAATGATGGTGTCATTCCCAGCCTTCGTATGTAGTTGGAGCTTTTAGAATTGGTTGATTTAAAATAACAAAACTAACCCTGAGCTTTGGTTTCCGTGAGGCCTTTGAGGGAGTTTTCCGGAAGGGACTGCAGTATTTGCTTATGAGATGCCCCCAGAGGCACGCTCTGAACTCTGTGCAAAAAAAAAAAAATGATTCAGGTGTGTGAGTTCTAACCTACAGGGAAGGGTCAGAAATTACCCTAGGAGGAAGGTTTCCTTCCATCTTTTCATGTTGTATTTGATATTTAGGAGAGTTTGCTTTTCCTCTTAGACCACTGTGGGTTCAAGTTCTGGCTGGGCCACCAACCCTGAGTGACCTTTTAAAGTTTCTTTTCCCATGGGGCTCCTGGGTGGCTCAGTCGGTTAAGCGTCCGACTTCGGCTCAGGTCACGATCTCGCGGTTTGTGAGTTCGAGCCCCGCGTCGGGCGCTGTGCTGACAGCCAGGAGCCTGGAGCCGGCTTCGGATTCTGTGTCTCCCTCTCTCTCTGTTCCTCCCCTGCTCGCATTCTGTCTCTCTCTCAAAAAGAAATAAAGATTAAAAAAAAAACAAATTTTTTTTAAAGTTTCTTTTCCCAAATTTCCTCTTCCCCGTATGTAAATACTTGGCTTTTCATAATCTTGCGAAGATTTAGCATGAGCACGTGGAGTATAATCCCTCCTCCGTAAGAGAGGTGAAAGGGTGTCTCCCTCTGTTGCTAGTATTTTTACAGGAAAGCCCATGGATTTTAAAATTTTGGCCTTGAACCAGTTGTCCATCCTCAGTGTTCACCTCTATAAAATGGGGATGTCGGGACGTAAAGGAGATAGGAAATGTCTGCAGTGTGGTGCACAGTAGACCGTGAACTGGGAACTCACCCGTGTTGTTTGAGAACCAAGCTGTGGAGCGGAGGTTGCTTTGATCGTGGATCCGAAAGGAAAAGTCTCCACCCCGTTTAGGAAAGACACCGTTAGGAGTGACCGGCATACGTTTGTTCAGGTTTCTGTATCGGGGGTGGAAATTCACCCTTGACAGTTCATTTCGGAGAAGAGATCCTTTTTTTTTTTTTTTTAAGCTTCCCTTCTTCGCTAATGAAGCAGCAGCCATGTCCGGCACCAAGGGTGGTTAACATGCAGAGTGAGAGACGGTGGCAGTGGTCACCCTCAAAGAGCTGTGATTTCCCCTGCATGAAGTGCAGTGTCCGTCTAATGCGTTTTAAATTAAAGAGGTGACTGTGGGCAACCTCGTAAAACAGCCAAATGCCACGATAGGGAGAAAACGTGAGCATGAAGTAATTGTGCCCCAGCACGCCCACAGAATGTAAAAATATTGACCGAGCAAAATAAAACCCCGTTTCCGCCCTGGTTGTTGTTGATCCGAGAATCCCAGGATTGAGGGGTTAAGAGCCAGATGAGCGTGGAGACTTTTGCAAGAGATGGAAGCAGCCAGAAGGGCAAGCTCCCCAGTCAGGGTTCAGACCTTCCGCTGGGGCTTGCCTGTCTCTGCCCCTGACCCCGGACGCCCCTTCTCCCTCTGCCTGGCTACACCGCATCCCGCTGCAGATCACCCGTCTCTTTGCACCTCTTTGGCTGCAGGAGTGCCGGCCAGGGTGCCCCCCAGCACCCTTCCTCGTTGGCTGTCAGTTTCCGGTATTGGAACCCATCACTGGCTGACACAGTGCTTGAGTGAAGCAAAGCTGTTACTGTGAACACTCCTGCTTCGTAGCCTTCCTTGCTCATCAGCGCTCAAGAAGCCCTTGAAATGAGGTGAACTGAGAAAATATTGCCAGAATCTCTCTGCGGATTTTTTCCCCCTCAGCCCTCTGATTACACACGCTAAGTGCCGCTATCTGTGTAAATAACCTTTTCTTCCCCGCCTCTCTGCCTCCCCTACTCCCCCACTCCCTTGCTCTTCGGCTCTCTCGAGTGATAAATAGCCAGGCTACTGCTCAGCGTGCACCAACACCTGGGAATAATCATGCAAAAATAACAGTGAGAGACTGCCGCGCGTCTGTTCTTGACATTAACTTTCCTCAGTTTGACAGGCTGCCACCACCAGCTGTTAGACTTATGGGTCTCTTTCTCCCCCCCCCCCCCCCCCCCCCCCCCCCCACTGGAGATGGCTGTTTTCCTGCTTCTGTTTTTTGGGCTCTAATAGGTTATATCAGTGTCCCATCAAGAAGACAGAAAAGAGCTGTGACAAAGGAACCATTGCTAATGCTGGCCAGTTCTCTATTCTGGTCTTTTCTCCTGCGTGTTAGTATTATTAGACTAATAATTCCCCACTGACTTTTACCTGGAATATCTGATTAGTACTATTGTAGAGTACCTTCCCCCTGCAAAGGGTATTCATAATTGCCTCCGGTGAGTTGTCGTTGAATGTAGCAAATCCTACATTGATTTCTTTTTTAGTTCAGATCTCAATTATATTTGTAATAATGATGATAATATTGGCCGTGGCAACAGCTCTTATTTATTGAGCGCTGCTCCATACCCAGACCTGGACTAGGATTGTTTGGGCTCATGTAGTAGTCCCTTTAGGCACGGGTTATTTCCATTTTACAGATGAAGCCATTGAGTCCCAGAGAGATCAGGTGACTTTGCCTAAAGGTTATGTAACTGAAGGAGGTGGGATTCGAGCTCTGAAGACTGATCCCTGCACTGCCTTGCCTTTCACTACATGCTGTGTTTTGCGCTCAGGTCCTACAGACGGCCCCTTGATTGTGGTTCTGCAATTACAGGTGGAATTTTGCTGTACTTGCGTGAGTATTTGATGATGAGTGCCACAGTCCTGCTGATTAGGCAGTAAGCCCAGGACAGCACGGACCCGTTCGGGTTGTACCTGCTCTTGTCCTGCTAGCAGCCTGCGCGGGGTGCCTGGCACGTAGCGGGTGTGTAGGCGTTATTTATTGGGGGGCTATGTGATCAAGTTGTGACGACTCAGAGACGACTTTTGGGGGAGCAGCAGCACATGAAAAAGAGGTGCGGCTAGAGATTAGTAGGAGATTTTGTAGAGGTCTAGGGCTCATCAGAATCTGCTGTAAAATTGGGGGGCGATTAGGCTGGGCCGACTGCTGCCAGATGCCAACGTATGAAAGGAGCAGTATTTTCCCCCAGGCTGAGCTTCTCAGAGTTAAGCCCTTTTTCTTATACTTTTAACACACTTTAACCGCACTTAACCATGCATTTGGAGGGGATTATAGATTTATGTTAAATATAGTAGGATATAAAAAGGAGCTTTGTAAGGTTGCATGCAGGGTTAGAGAACTGTAATATCAGACCAGGGACTTTTTTTTTTTTTTTTTTCTTTCTCTTTTTCCAAGCCAGCATTTACTGAGCTAAGCACTTTGCTGAGCCTTCACTTTATGTGAATCATCTCATTGAGTCTTCACTGTGACCCTGTGGGCGTATTTGTTATTCTTACTCCCATTTCTGCGATGCAGACGTTGAGCCTCTGAGTAGCCAGGTTATTTGCTCAGGGGTCCCCCACAGCGAGTAACAGGGAGGTAAGGATTTGAACCTATCGCAACCTGAGGTCTGCCACTACCACGTCCAAGTGTATGCCCCTTGGAGGGGCTTCTCCTAGGGACCATTGCTTCTCTCTGTCTCCACGAGCCTCATTGGTTGAAGAAGGTACGGTTCCGTCTATGGATCAGTGACCTGGAAATCGGCGCAGTGGAGTTGATCTTTGGTAGGAGGTAAAAACACTACTGAAAATCCTTCCAGATCCTGCTTTACACATGGTGCATGTGGCTTTGTGTTAGATGCTGTAAGACTCACAAGAGAACTGAAACCTTTTGTAGGGGGGCATCTCTTACTGGGGGCATTCGCTGGCAGAAAGAACTAGCGACTCTGTACACTGTATTATTTAATTTTATTATTTTTAAAATATTTATTTTTGAGAGACGGTAAGAGAGAGAGAGCACAAGCGGGGAGGGGCAGAGAGAGAGAGGGAGACACGGAATCCGAAGCAGGCTCCAGGCTCTGAGCTGTCAGCACAGAGCCTGACGCGGGGTTTGAACCCAGGAACCCCGAGATCATGACCTGAGCCAAAGTTGGATGCTTAACCGACTGAGCCACCCAGGCGCTCTCAGACACTGAATTATTTCCCTTCCGCCTCTCTCTTGGCTCCTCGTGTGTGTACTTGAACTCCTACTGCTTATAGGATGCTGTTTTATTTTCACTTGGGCTGCCCCCAGAGGTACCTTACTTATTGCCTTTGTGCAAATATAGGCCAAGTTTCTCTCTAGAATGAGGAGGCTGGCTATGGTCTTCTAGGGGCAGACATTCTGTGATTGTCTCAGGGGAGGGCTGCAAATGCAAACTCAGCTGGTCACTGCAAGGCCTAAGCCCTGTCAGTTGATGCCGCAAGGAATCGCTGGCCGAGCCCCGTACGTTATCTCGTTATTATTTTAAGAGATAGTAGACATTCATACTTGTCCCTAAGTTTTTGTGTTTGTGAAAATTTGTAATGTTTGAAAAAGTAGCATACCTCCCAGTGTAAAACACCTCTGGGAGTGGCTGTGATTCCTTACCCTCCTCTGTGGTTGGTGACCTCTGGGGAAGAGGGGCTTCTAATGGAAGCCATTAGACCACTGGGGTGTGGTCTTGTATTGGGGGACTGTTTATGATTAAGTTCATGTTTATAGTCAGACTGTCCGAACCTTAGCTTCTCACTGTAAGCCTTGGGGACGGGGTTCCAAGGTCTGCTCGATAAATGCTATCAACCGAGCTTTGTTCACTGCCCTTGGATTGTGTGAATGGAAATAAACACCGTTAAGTTGCTCGACGGCCCAGGATACCATCGCCTCTCCCCTCAAGTCTTCTAGATTCTTTAGAAATTTGATCTTTGGAGTCACTTACGTATCCCAAGGAGTAGGTTCATGTGTGTGTGTATCTGTGTGCAGGTATATTCGTAGTTGGAGTTATGTTGAAATAGGGATTTAGCCCAGGAATTCTATTGTAATAGGATTTGTTATCAGTAGGCGGCTGGAGGATGCATTTTCCAGTTGTGAGGAAAATGGTCCTTAGTGAGGTTAAGTGACTCTCCAAAGTCACATGCTAATTATCGTCAGAGTTAGAGCCAAAATACTAGCATCCAACATGCCCTGTCCTTAAAACTTTGTATTGCAGGCTTTGCCTCATTGTGTCCTGATCTCCCAAAGGGAATTCATGCTCTCTTAGCTGCCTTCCCTCCTTTTATTTCATCCTATTTTCTTGTTTCTCCGATTGAAACTGTATTTTCTGGGAATTAACGTAGGCTGTCAATCACGTGATATAAAGAGTATTTTGAGAGTATCGTTCTGTTTTGTCTTTTCAGTTTCTGTGCGTAGCAATCATTAAACCCATTTTACAACTAACTGTACAAATTAAGAATTTGTTGGCAAACATGCAAAAAAAAAAAAAAAAAAAAAAACCCAGTAGCCGGTTTGTAGTTTTTCTTGGTCTTTTTTTTTTCTTTTTAAATTCTGGAAAGTGGTTCTAAATGTTTTAGTTTAATACAGACTACAAGGTAGCAATGGATTTTTTGCATGCCCCCCACCCCCGCATTTCCTCCCTTGGAACCCCTTTCTTCATTTGTCAGCTCAGTGTTAAAATAGGACTATCAGTGTGAACTTTGATCCACATTAAGCTGCGTTTACGCGGAAGCATAAATCACTAGATCTGGGGTTTGGGACCGTTAAATGCTTTTCTTTCTTGGGCTCTGTGATCAAGAATGCAGAACAATAAAAAGCATGGAGCAAAAGAAGTTTTATGGCAGCTTGGAGAGCAGGAAATTAAGTTTCTTTAGCATGCAGATGGGCGAAGGGCTGTTCTAGTGCATCTTGGATCATTCAGGCAAGTGAACGTCACTTGATCATTTTAGCGAAAGGCAAACTGTAGGAATAGTTCCTACAGTCATATGAACAAGGAGCCCACACACATGACTGCTTCAGCTGTTCAACCAGGAGCACGCCTCCTCCCATAACTTGTCTTGAAATGCACTCTGTGTGTGTATGTGTGTATGTGTGTTTTAAACAACAAAGACTATGTCATAGCACGTCTAATAGCCAAGCTTTGGTTTCTTACAAAGGTTAATTGGGCATATAGGAACTACAGACCAGGATGGCGTTTTACCAGAAATAGTTTCTGTGTGTCCTTTGCACACATAAGATTTGTTAACTCAGCGGATAAAGCACACAAGATGGCATCCCTTATAGGTAGGTGATATCTGTGTGTAACTTGAGGACCCAGGCAAGCGATCTGGAGTCGTGGTGTAGATGGGCTTTGCATTGGGCTCTTCTCCATCTGACCACCCGTCAGCAGGGCTAAAAACTGTTCTGTACCAGTCATAACTGTAATTGAAATGGGTCTGATGAGAGAGTGGGTTGGTTGGAGATGTGCCTACTTAGTACATGCATAGCCTTTGGTTTTCGTCACGGCCAGGCTCCTGAAGGTTGTATGGTTCAAGATCTCCTTTCCTGCTCTCTAGGATAGGGGTGCGAAGGACATGTTATTGCACCGTATGCTCTTATATTGACTGTCATGTCTATGTCCTGGGATTTTGAGGGTGGAATCCTGGGACTTGGTCAGACTCATCAGGGATCTTTCCAAGTCGAACCACTAAAGGACATGTGGCACTGGAGAAACCCCCAGTTCTGCTGACGTTGGGCACAGGCCTTTATTTCCCCACGTATGTGAATTCTGCTAAACTTTGCAGTAGAACACTTAATTAGGAGTCGATGCTTAATACATGCTAATAATATCCAGTTTATGTGTTTGAGTGTGTATAATCAAGTTTATGTATTTTACATATTCAGCAGAGTCAGTTAATGTATTTTCGTAGTGATTTAATTCATTATGGTTTATAAAGTACTTTGGAGACAATTTTACCCCATCTCCCACGCTGAAGTGCCCAGTGATGCCTCTGTGGCGTTTACTGGAGCTTCTCCTTTGGAAAATACCGTAGTTTTGAACGTAAGATTTCATTACAAGGGGGCAAGAGTCCTAATTTTGCGGAGCGGAGTTCACGCACATCGACTGAGGCTGACGGTTCTCCATCGGTGAATTTAGGACGTTGGGAGTCCTGCCTGTCTATTCTGGAAGCAGGATCCCTAGGGTTGGCCCTGTCGGGCGTGAAAAACCTCAAACGCTCATTTCTCTTCTCCTTTACGTGGTGGCCCCCCGAAAACACCTGAAGCCTGTTCTGCTTGCAAATGGAATTTGGAATGGTGATGTGTTCTAGAAGTGATATAAACAGATTGCATTATAAGGAGCTCGGAGAATGCAGCACCCTGCAGTAAGCCTGTCTGTCTTTCAGGTTGACCCCCTGTTTACAGTGCCAGCACCACCACCGCCGATTTCCAGCAGCCTCACGCCTCAGATTCTGCCCTCCTACTTTTCCCCATCTTCATCCAATATTGCAGCACCGGTTGAACAGCTTTTGGTTCGGACTCGTTCCGTGGGTGTCAATACATGTGAAGTTGGAGTAGTGACAGAGCCAGAGTGTCTGGGGCCCTGTGAACCTGGGACCAGTGTGAATTTGGAAGGGATCGTGTGGCATGAAACAGAAGAAGGTAAATACACTTTACTTTTATCTATTTTCCCCCTGATGTATTGCGTTATGGCCACCGGTAAGGGGACTTGGTTTGGTGGTAATCGGAGAGGAGAGAAAAGTGGTTTTGATACTGTCTGGGGATTTTTGTTGACATCAGAACCGTGTTTCTCTTTCCTGTTCACGGCGGCTTTGACATTCAGGATGGATGAGGTGGCCCTGAAAGTAGCCTGCGTTTCGAGTGCCAGTACGGAAAGACAGGGAAGCAGGGTGAGGGTTACCCTTTCCCCTGAGGGGGGGATCATGGGCATGGGGAAGACGGACTGATCTCAAGTTCACTTTCTTCTCGGTGTGCCAGCCGATCTCTCGGTCTTGATGTGGTTGTTCTTGGGTTGTTGAGGTTTAAATTGACCTGCTGATTGGGGTTCTTGCGTTTAGCCAGCGGCCATGGCCATGACACGGCTGTCGCTGCTTGGTGCTCGGGGCTAACGAACCCAAGGTCAGAGGCTTCAGCCCGAGTTGAACCAGTCATTTCTCTTCTTTGACGGGGGACATAGCACCTTCCCTGCCCCTAAGCTCAGCAGGCCATCTGGCAAGTAAAACCCAATAGTCACAAGAGAAATGGATTAGGATTAGTCTGTCATTGCTGTTAGAAACATAACTGTGGCGTATGCCATACCTACCGTGGACCCAGACTCTGGTTGGCCACATCTCCTAGCACACGATCATCAGGTACAGTGTGTTTCAGATGGCCAGTGTCATTGATAGTAGAGGCCAACAGGTCATTAAAAACTAAATACCAAGGAGAGAGCCGCGTTGAGGAAGGTATGTGCCCCAGGTGAACAAAGGAAAGTGAGGAACACAGGGGAAGCCTTTTCTTTGCCTCAAAGCTAGATTGGTCAAGGAGACGGGAGATGGTAGGTGTCAGTATCACGGACAGATGGGACAGGACTAAGGGCAAAGACGAGGGTAACCAGAAAGGTCTGAGACCCAGAGTCACGGTTCAGGGCCCTCTGTATCAAGGGGGAAAAAATTGAGGGCTCAAACTCCCGGGGGAGAAAGGAAACCTATATGCCAAGGAGACTGCCTGGATGGGAAGGGGGAATAATTGGAGATCATTGCTGGGAAGGAAGTAGTTGAGAGAAAAGAATTGAGAATAGGACCGCACGAGGGAACGAAAGCAGAGAACGACAACGAAGAATGAGTATCCGGTGACAGGTGTGAGTGTAATTGTCAGAAGGCGGAAAGGAGCGCGCACCGTTTCAAGGAAGAAAAGCAAAAATTGTAGAAAAATCTTCGAGGCCTTGAAAGATGTATTTTGCAATCGGGTACAAAATTTCGTAGACCGCATCAGTCAGGAAAACTAATTATTTAAGAAGGAACCAGAGAAGGTGAATGAAAGCAGCAGATACGAAGGGCTCGCTCTCTTTCTTTCACCCGAAAGTGCTAGTTAAAATTTACTTTTAGCTTTAGAAACGCTTGGTGTTTTGGGATCCCATCCTCTTTGTACTTTTAACGGGGAAGCCTTGGCCCCCTGCAACCAGATTAGGAGGAACTGGAATGAAAGTTTTCCTCTCTTGCTTACCTGTTGAAACACCCTCTCTGGGCAAGGGCTTCTGTGTGGGGAGCAACTCTTCTCCTCTTGCCTCTCTTTGCATTGCACACCCTCTGTCTTCTCAGGGTTTCCCTAGAAAAGTGGTGGCTAAGGGCGTCCGACTGGTATCTTGGTGAGAAAAGTACAGAGAAGGAATCGACACAGGAATCTGATGTTGTAGTTAATTATGAGTCTGGGTACCGAGGATTCAGGAACAGAAAAAGATTTGGGAAGGCTAAGGGTTAATTTCCATAAACTTGAAAGAAAGATTTTTCTTGGACTTGAATCACTCGCTCATTTGGGTGAGGTGCCACCTCCCATTTATTTCTCAGCTACGACTTAGCGCCCTTTGGTTTATTGCTTGTCATTATTTTATTTATTCCTGTGTGCGACAGGACCGACTTCCTGCAGTGTGACCTCACTGGGCGGTGCATGTTGTAAAATTAGCCACAAACTTTCTGGCATGCCTATAAGTCTCGGGTTATTTTTCCCGTGGCTTGGAAGTCTGCTTGGTTTTGACTTGCACCTTAGCGTCTAATAAGAGATGAGGTTACTGAGAAAAAAGCCAATTGTATTCAAAACCTGTAGTAACTCTGGGCAAACGGTCAAAGAGCTTTGTGGTGTTTCATTATTACGATTATTATTTTTTATTAGTTTTATTGGGTGGTGATGCAGGTACAGCCTCCCCAGTTGTGCTCTGTTCTCTGAGAAATCCGTCTCCTGCGTCTGTGCACCTGCTTCTGTGTGCTGTGACCCATCCGTCCCCAAGGTTGTCTTCCGTCCCCATGGGGCACGCTGGCAGCTTTAGGTGCTTTTTGGACACGGGAATGGAACCTTCTGCAGCCCCAGCCTTCTTGTTACTCCCTCACATTTCCCAGGGTTTGGAATGTGTGGATGTTGATGGTGGTGACAAGAAGGAGCTAGAGCAGTGAACAGAGTTATTCTTGCTGAATAAACTAAACTTCAGACCTCCAACAGAATTTAAGAACTCTCCTTATTTAAAAAACAAAACAAACAAAAAAAATCCCTCCTTAGCCTGGACAGTAAGATATGTGTTTAATGTGTAACCATTTTCAAGAGAGTTCCATTTGCTTTTTTTTTTTTTTCTCCTTCTCAGTACAGCCTCTTTAAACCTCTTGGACCAATTTAAAAATTAAACCCACTCGACCATTAATTTTTCCCTTTGGGGAAAAACAAAGAGAGAAACAGAACAAACACATTTGGAGCCGGTTATTGGGCAGAGTTAAAAGAGAATGGGTTTGGGAAGAAGGAGAGGGGAAAGGAAGCCGGATTAGTTTTCCAGAATGGGGGTTTCATTAACAGAAGGCAAACTGAGCACTTAGGAAACAGGCAGGAAACTGTCAGTTGCCTGGGACTCATGTCCTGTAGATTGAGCTGAAAAAAATTTCTTCCCTTGTAGTTTCATTTTGAGGTTATTGTGTACCTGGTGGTGTTTTTAACAAACCTAATTTGTTAGGTGCATTCATAGGTGTGTGTATGCGTGTGTGTGTGTGTGTGTGTGTGTGTGTGTGCACGTGCACATCTATATTGAAGATCCTAGAAGTGTTAAGAGCTCGTATCTGCAGTCTTTGGGGGAACATTGAGTGTTCTTATGATTTTTTTCTAGTTTTTGGGAAGGTAGTGGGGAACAGCAAGACTGAACTATGAAATCCCCACTAAATATTAATTATTTCTTGTGCTGGGAATCTCTCATTTCTGGAGGGTTCTTTGAGTCACAGACTTTCCCCTTAGTGTTACTGCCAGTACATGGAGTCCTGGTTGCCTGAGAACCAAATTGTCCTCCGGAGTACCATGTTACAAGAGAAGTTCCCTCTGGAAATAATTAGTGGGTTTCAGAGCGTGCTTAATAGGAGAGAAAAACTATTACTGCATTTGGATGTTTAGTTATTTTACTCTGCTCTTGCTTCTTTAAGGTGAGCACATAGGAGCAATGAGGTATTGTACAAAATTACTCTCAGATGTTGGAAAGAATTTCCTTAGCGTTTCACTCCTGACATTTGGGACGCACATGCCTGTGTATAGTTATTTGTTGGGAAATTTGCTCTTCTGGGGGGTGGGGATGGGCGTGGGGGACATAAAACCAGAAAAAATGTGGAGTGTAAATACCTACCTGTTGAGCTTGGCTCTTTAGCTCTTATGAACGCATTTTCCTTTGGAATTTATTAAATCGTATTTCTTATTGGACTTTTTCTCCCCCCCTGTTTTTTTTTTTTTTTTTTTTTTTTTTTTTTTTTTTTTGCCCTCTCTGAGAACGTACTCGGTTCAGCTACACAGCTGTGTTTCCTTGTTAGAACTGTCATTTACTGTGGCCTTTAAAGCATCTAGAGGTAGAGGCCTGGGGTTCTCAACCCTGTGGCTTTGAACCACCCGGAGAGCTATTCAAACACGCCCGGGCACCACTTCTAGGCTTGGTCTGGGATGGCACTTTGCTCTGGTTTGCTGACCTGGCCTTGGTGGGTTTTTTTGTCTGATTATTTTTTTCCAGTACTCCCCAGGGGATTCTAATGTGCAAACAAGATGGAGAACCACTGTCTCGGGGGAGAGAGGGGATGTCCTCGCCCTTCGCAAGCTGCTTGACCTTTTCCCTTTAAGGAAGTCACTGTGTTACTGCCTCATTTTCTCAGGGATGAAGTGGACAGGCACCCTCGCCCTGTTTACCTTGCAGGGTAGATAATGTCTGTCCAGATGCTGTAGTGTGGCTGGTGCACATCACCATTTCATCCCTGTGCTAATGACAAAGGGAGTCCGGCGTTTGATCATGAACCTGGACTTCACAGAGGTTTTGGGGTGTAATGAACCTCCAATTGGTACCACTCTTCCTGATTTATTAATATGGTGGTGTGGACCTTCCTACGTGGTTCTTCACTGAGCCAGAAATGGTGCCTTCGTTTCTGTGTGGTTTCTGCTGAATCATTTTTGAAAGAGTTCAGAAACCCAGAGTATTAAAGAAAAGTTAATAATAAAGCAGCAAATAAAAGACTGGACTCCCAGCATCACTGGGAGCTTTCAGAGGGGACAGTGAAAATGCAACTGGCAGCTTATTAAAGTGAGTAAGTGTGTTTTTTTTAGAGAAGACTTAGTAGCATCTGGTGTAAAAGGAAGAATCGTTCTTTGAGTTTCTCCATCTGAAGTTCTGTGTGTTTTCCAAGAACAGCAGTCTTGGGAATTAATGTTTTAAATTTTTTTTTTTGATGTTTATTTATTTTTGAGAGAGAGACGGAATGTGAGTGGGGGAGGAGCAGAGAGAGAGGGAGACACAGAATCTGAAGCAGGCTCCAGGCTGTGAGCTGTCAGCACAGAGCGCCACGCGGGGCTTGAACTCACGAACCATGAGATCATGACCTGAACTGAAGTCGGACGCTTACCGACTGAGCCACCCAGGCGCCCCAAGAATGAATGTTTAAAATTTTTTTTTTGGTAACGTTTCTTTATTTTTGAGACAGAGAGAGACAGAGCATGCACAGGGGAGGGTCAGAGAGAGAGGGAGACATGGAATCTGAAACAGGCTCCAGGCTCTGAGCTGTCAGCACAGAGCCTGACGCGGGGCTCGAACTCACGGACCATGAGATCATGACCTGAGCTGAAGTCGGCCGCTTAACCGACTGAGCCACCCAGGCGCCCCATGAATGAATGTTTTAAAGGTGACCAGTTGGGGAAGCCAGTGATTGTCTTCAATTCTTCAATTCTTCTGCTTCTCCCGCATCTCCAAAGTCACAAAGAGGATAGCGTTTACATGGGAAGCAGAGGGGTTTCAAGTTAAGTCCTTAACTTGATCCCGTATAAATTGACGACAGATCTGACGTACGGTGTTGTTACTCCTATTCTGCGGTATTGACTGCCCAAACTTGTTCCTGGACCTGGGACTTCCTTTTTCAATTTTGATTGGAGAAGAGATTAAATACGAATCCCGGCTCGCTTTGTGTTTTCGGTAGTGGAGCACGGGGTTGGTGCGTTAACCTTTTTTTCCACCAAGTGAAATGTTATTACTTATTGAGGTATTTCCCAGTGATTTCATAAATTCAGCTTTGACTCACAAGGCGAGTCAGATGCCCGCTTTCGCTTCTCATTTCGTTACCTGCCACGCCAGGGAGGATTAAGAGCTATGCAGCCACGGGGAATGTGAAGATGGCTCACGGACGCCCTTCTCCTATCAGTGATGTGCTAAGTGGAGCTAAAGCAGCCTCTGGTCTGTGGGTTTCGCAGGGGGGCCCAGCCGGCTAATCAATCACTGAGCCAGTGGAAAAAAAGCGTCCGGCCTTGCTGTTCAACGTGAACTCAACAGAGGGTTGGAGGGCCGGAGGAACTCCTAGTCAGTGCCGCTCTGTGTATTGGCCAACGTTGTATCCTCGCCCTGCTGGGCACGCTTGCCGTGGCGGTTGCCAATGAAAAGCGGACGTTCGTCACCCTTGGTGGCGAGCAGCTCCAGGCTGGGCCTCCAGAGTGCACAAGTCCCACACGTTTTCACGTGCGAAAGGCAACCCCGACGGCAAACCCTCTCCGTATGTTTGCTGGACCGCACACCATCCTGGGTATCTGATCGTTCTGGGTTCAGTGGCGAGAAGCTTCTTTTCTAATGAAAACGAGCTTGGTCTAAGGATGTAGATTAGAAACGGTGACGATGCACATCAAAGTTACTTGGTTTTTTTTTTTAACAGCACAGAAACTCACGTTACCAGTTTCACCAAAAAATCAGAAATTAAACATGGGGGCCAGGTGCTTGCAGTGTGCACTCTGTAAAGATTTATGAATGAAGGGGAGTATAAGGAAGGGACCCAGGGAGGGCTTGCCTGGGCCGTCTTCCTGGGTTTTCCTTTCCTCTGGACCTACCTGTTTTATGCTTTCCTGATGAGGTAATGGGGCAACCATCTGCTAGGATGAGTGATGGCTCGTTTTGCTGGAAAGCAATACCACAGTCACATCACCGCTTGTCGGCGTGAAAAATAAGCTGCTGTTAGGATTCAGCTTCATGTTTTTAGACCAAACATTTGTTCTTTTTGTGTCACTTGTGTGTATATTTTGGTGTTGACATTACGTGTTAAGTAATGAAGCAGTCAGCTTTAAACTCCCCTTGTAAAGGCCTTTTGTGAACCTTTGGTTGGTTGATACGGTAGCGAAACTTTTAGATGTGAATACAGAATGTAAGACCTGTAAAATTGAACTTCCCTTAGGACTTGAGTATAATAGCAAAAGATTTAAGAAGCTGTGTTCTAAGATTCGCGTGTATAGTGTTGTCCTCCTTTGCTTTGCTTTTCCCTATAAAGAAGTTGGTAAGAAAATCTTGAGCCTTAATATTATAGTGACTTTGAACTGAAGACATATTTTCTTTTTCTTTTTATGTTTTTTTTTTTTTGTTTTTTTTTTTTGAGAGAGAGGGAGTGCACGGGGGAGGGGCAGAGGGAGGGGGAGAGAGAGAGAATCTTAAGCAAGCTCCATCCGGATCTCAAGACCATGAGATCATGACCTGAGCCAAAATCAAGAGTCGGATGCTTAACCGACTGAGCCACCCAGGCGCTCCTGAAGGCCTGTTTGTTTTCTAATCACAAAAATGAAGATACTCTCATTAGTTGCAGAGAATCGTTTTTGGCCCCCCTGGGAATGTTGATGGCAAGTATTTCATTAACTTTTTACATACAGTGTTTATAGCAACTTTATTGAGATCTAATTCACACAGCATACAATCCATCCATTTAAAGTGGATAATTCAGCGGGGTTTTTTTTTTTTCTTTTTTTTGAATGTATTAAGGAGTCCCGCAACCATCACCACAGTTCATTTTCGAACAATTTCATTACCTCAAGGAATCCCTCTATCCCACCAGCAGTCACTCCCGCTTACCCCAGCCCCCATTTCATTGGCATCTTTGTCTTTGACTCTTCGTTGCTTTAATATGTATTTTATGGATGAGAGAAAGGATTGATTTGTTGAGTGTTTGTACCAGGCATTGTGCTAGACATGCCTCCTAGATAATAATTTCCTTTAATCCTTAGAACAGAACGCAAAGTACACTGTTATTATCTGTATGTTTATGAAGGAGACTTAGAAAGGGATTTCTCTGTGCAAGGCAGCAAGACTTGGAGACCCCTTGCTCTCTTTTTTTTTTAATGTTTATTTTTGAGAGGGAGGGAGAGAGAGAGAGACAGACAGAGAGAGAGGGAGATACAGAATCCGAAGCAGGCTCCAGGCTCTGAGCTGTCAGCACAGAGCCCGGCGCAGGGCGCGAGCTTATGAACCACGAGATCATGACCTGAGCCGAAGTTGGACACTTAACTAATTGAACCACCCAGGTGCCTTGGAGTCCCCTTACTCTTCACAGCTACTCCTGCCTAGGTGTTCGGGATTTCCACTGCACAAAAGTGCCCATGTATTTCACACAGCACTCTTTGGGAAGAGGGCGTAAAATGTGATGTAGTAACTGGCGTCTTTATTTTTAAGCACAGAATGATAGGAAATTCTTTATAAGGGTAGCGTCTGATTTTGGCAGGAGTCACTGAATCAGCTTCAGCTGGGTTGATGTATACAAACCATCCCTTTCTGCCCCACTAAGCTGGAAGCTTCTTTAGTCCACAGATCCCATCTGTTTTGTTCACTGTTGGATCCCCAGCGCCTGGCACAGAGTAAGTGTGCCATACATATTTGTTGAATGTTGAATAAATTCACGGAACAAAGTGGTATGGTCTTGATACCTGCGTGGTGTAGCTTTCTAGTCAAGAATATGTTACTTTTAAATTAAGTTTGGCCTAGACAATCTGGAAAATAGAGCTCTGCAAATCTACTTTGTCACTGATTTTTTTTTTGGGGGGGGCGGGGAGGAAGCCATTATAAAATGTGATTACATTGTATTATAATTCACCTTCCCATCTTGCTCTTCCTAGACCCATCTCCAAAAAAAGGGGCAACAAAATAATTCAGTTTGCTTTTTCCCCTCAGTCATTCATACCCTCAGTAGGGTTTTAATTTTCTGGTGATAAAAGGAATACCTGGTCATTTTAGGACCCCCGCAGAGGGGAAACACCCAAAAGGTAGAAGGAAAACCAAATCACCTTTAATCTCACTATTCAGGCAACCACTTTAATTTGTTGGTTTACCCCTTAGCTGTTTATTTTATTTTACTTTTTAAAAGTTTATCCATTTATTCTGAGAGAGAGAGAGAGCGTGCGTGTTTGTGCGCAAAAGTGGGGGAGGGGCAGAGAGAGAGGGAGAGAGAATCCTAAGCAGGCTCCAGACTGTCAGCGCAGAGCCCGACGTGATGCTGCAACTCAGGAGCCAGGAGATCATGACCTGAGCTGAAATCAAGAGTCAAAGGCTCAACTGACTGAGCCATCCAGGCGCCCCTCCTTAGCTTTTTAAATATGCGTTAAAAAAAAAAAAATGTATTTGAGATCATTTGGTAAATACGCTTTTGAATATTGCTTTCTCTTTTAATCTTAACATTAAACCATAAGCATTTCTGATGTTATGAAACCGCTTTCTAAGACGTTCTTTCCGTTGATATAAAACATTTTATGGCACGGACACACAAAATTTAATGCAAGTTCCTCTAAGGATGGATATTTACATTGCCTTCAGCCTCTGAGATAAGTATCACCCTGCATGGTATATGTTTGTGTGTGAAGTATTTGTATCGTTTTATGACTTCGCGGTTACTATCGTAGGGTCAGCGTTTCGGAAACAATCGCCGAGTCAAAGGACGCGAACAGTTTTAATAGGCGTTACTAAATACTTGTGCGTAACTGCTTTCCCAAAATGTTGTACCTGTGTATCTGGCCCTGGTTGCGAATGCCCTTCTCATCTAACCTTCCTGACTTTGGGCTCACTGACACGTTGTCATGACAACAGGGATGAGGTTGTAAGTCAAATGCATAGTCTTGGGTTCTGCTCCTTCAGAAGAAGGATGGGCGAAGGACAGAACCTTTACGGAAATCCTTTGCACCTTGTGATTTGTTGATAATCTGTAATTTGTCACTTGACATACTCAGGCTTTGTGCAGGTTCTGCCCTAGCACACCCCAGCCTCCCCTTGCCCCCCCCCCCCCCGCCCCCCCTGCTTCCAACATTTATTTTCTTTTTCCTTTATTTAATTTTTAACATTTATTTATTTTTGAGACAGAGAGAGAGAGAGAGCATGAACAGGGGAGGGTCAGAGGAAGAGGGAGACATAGAATCCAAAACAGGCTCCAGGCTCCGAGCTGTCAGCACAGAGCCCGACGCGGGGCTCGAACCCACGGACCATGAGATCATGACCTGAGCCAAAGTCGGATGCTTAACCGACTGAGCCACCAAGGCGCCCCTATTTTCTTTTTCCTTTAGCCTCTTCCTTTGGCTGCTTCCATGTATAGCTGCAGTGAGTGGAACTGTCCAGGTAGATTTTAAAAGTAATATCTACTAGGGGGGCCTGGGTGGCTCAGTCGGTTGAGCGTCCGGCTCTTGATCTTGGCCCAGGTCATGATCTCTTAGTTCATGAGTTTGAGCCCCGTGCCGGGCTCTGTGCTGACAGTGGGGAGCCTGTTCGGGATCCCCTCTCTCCCGCTGTCTCTGGCTCTCACCTGCTCTCTCCCTGTCTCTCAAAAACAAACAAACAAACAAACTTAACAAAAGTAATATCTACTAACGTGTTCTCACCTGTACCCTTCTTCACCCCTTCTGTGCTCAGATAAGATTGGCTGATATTTTTCTGGCCAAAGGAGAGTAGACTACAATCCAGGGGAAGGCCTGTCCGAAGTTGCGGAAAGCTGTTCTCACCCAAGAAGCTTGCAGAATTAGGCTCGTGGGCACAACTGCAGAGTCTCTAGCAAAGTCCGATATAACAGTCAGAAGACCCAAGACAGGTCTGATAAAAGGTGATGTGCGTTAGGCAAGACCCATGCCGCCCATTTGATAATCGCTTGTAACTGCGTAGTAAGTGGAACAGGTATAAATACGCCACACCCGTGTATGTGGCATTCATTTCAAGTGAAGCCTTCTGACTCAAATACGTATCTGAAACACTTGCGCGGTGTTTTCGCTCCCTGGGTGTTAGAAACGCGGCCCTTTCCTTTACGTGACGCGTGGCACATTTGGCCACGTTCAGTCAGAACAACTGAATGCTTTTGCCTGGAGAACTTCACCGTGCTCTGCCAACACCGTCTAATTAACCAGCATTTTCTCCCCTCATGAGCTCTTTTACTCTTGCGGGGAAACTGAGGCACAGGCGATCTGAGTCTCATGGCTCTGTGACCTTCCTGGACTGGATGTCTTGTTTGTACCTGATGTGATCAGCCTTTCCTCGTGTTTAAATCTGTGTGCGCACGCGTATGAATGTATGAATGCAACCAATTACTTTAAAAATATGCTAAGAGGCAAATAAACATTTGCTTGTCAGTTGGAGGTTTTGACTGAAATGTGGGAACTTAATTCGGCGTATAGAGTGAGATGTGTTGTTTTTTTTTTTTTAATTTAATATTCACCAAATATTTTTGCAGAAATACCCAAAATGTTGTTTTTTGACTACACGTTTCATAACAAGAGGAAAAATGGCCAACCACTTCCCGTACATCAGAGGCAGTGGCACGCATTCTCTGGCTCGGCGGGCAGCCTGTGTCCTGCCAGCTCCTCGGGGAGTCACTTGTACATCTGCACAGTTTGTATGTTGTCATGTATATGTCTTCCCGATAGCCACGTTGACAGACAACTTTTGAAGTAGGTCGAGTCGCAAGAGCTGACTGAGAACATTTCATGTGTCTTATTTTGCTTGAGTAACACCACAAAGCCTGCTCTCCACCACCTTCCTCGGCTTCTCCAGAATACCTCGCAGCTTTTGCAGATTTGAAGAGCCAGCCGGTCCCAGGCGGGACTCACAGAGAGTGATTCTTCTAGCACCTCGAGCGTCCACTTATTGTTTCTTACCCAAACAAACGTACCAGGGGCAGGGGTGAATACTGGAAGCGCAGAAGAACCGTCGTTGGGGTTGGAAGCCTTGGTTTCGCACTCCGAGCCTGGAACCGAGCTGGCGGCAGGAAGCGAGCAACGAGAGGTGTTTTGAGCTCCATGGGTCTTTGAATACCCAAGGGCGGGCAAGTGAGGAGGCCATAGACTGGAACGATGACGGTCGTCTTCTTTTTTTTTTTTTTTTTTTTTTTATTTAAAAATTTTTTTAATGTTGACTTTTGAGAGAGAGAGACAGAGCATGAGCAGGGGAGGGGCAGAGACAGAGGGATACACAGAATCCAAAGCAGGTTCTGCGCTCCAAGCCGTCAGCGCAGAGCCGTACGCGGGGCTCGAACTCACGAACCGCGAGATCATGACCTGAGCTGAAGTCGGATGCTCAACGGACCGAGCCACCCCGGCGCCCTGATGACAGCCTTCTTTATATTGAGCCTGTCTCTTCCATGATGCCTCTGTTTGGGAAAGGTGACCACAAAAGCGGTATCCTGTTCCCAGGGAGTTCTAAAAAAGTGGCAGGTTCTACTGGGACAGATGACCCCAGTAGGATTAGGGGAACGGAGGGTCAGCTTGCACAGAGGCAGAATGCGGTGAGGGACTTAGGCTTATATTGACTACGTGTTAAGTCTTGAGTGATTCAGGCGGAGAGCATTGACCACAAAATCCTCAGTCAGTTACTAGAGAATCCAAAGTATACTGCGTCTAGGACGTCTCCCTTTATATCTGACTTCTGAATTAAATACCGGCTTGAAATAGATATCGTCCGCCCCACCAGTCCTCCTGAGCTTGAAATTCCTCGCAGTAGCACATTTCCAAGTATGGAATTTCAACCAGGCATGACATGTTGAGTGTGACTGTGGTTAACATCGCCGTCTGCATTTTCTCGAAGGGAGGAAAATAACCTGTGGGGAATTTATGACTTGAGTGGAAATCGAGACAGGGTCTGAAGGAGAATCTAATACCACAGAGTTGCAGTAGCTTCGGTGACGGCTTGGGAAGGGTCTCGTGAGCCACAAAGGCTTACCTCAAGGTTTCATTAGAGGGCGGGCTGGACCACCCTGGGGTCCTCTTCTGGAGAATAATCCAGGCCTGGCAGCTAACCCAAATCCCCTGGGGTCTGAGTTCTGGCTCGATGGGAAGATATCCCCCCCCCCCCGCCACCATTTGGTTCTTCTAGACCCAGGCTTTGACGCTCCACTTTACTCACGGGAGATGCAGATACCATGCCTGGACTGTGCACCCTTCACTGTCGTGTATTTTTTTTTTTTTTTTAACATTTATTTATTTTTGAGACAGAGACAGAGCATGAACGGGGGAGGGTCAGAGAGAGAGGGAGACACAGAATCCGAAACAGGCTCCAGGCTCTGAGCTGTCAGCACAGAGCCCGACGCGGGGCTCGAACTCACGGACCGCGAGATCGTGACCTGAGCCGAAGTCGGACGCTTAACCCACCGAGCCACCCAGGCGCCCCCACTGTCGTGTATTTACACAGTGTAAACCATTGCGTACTTTGGAAAGTAGAAAAACGTGTTTGCGCAGGAAGGGGATCGTCAGGGAGTCTCAATTTGTGTGATTCTGTCCGTAAATTCTGGCAGCTTCAACTTGTATAGTTCAGTGTTTGGTGTCATGGCCCCGTTTATTTCCTTCTGATAATTAATGCCAAGTGACAAAGGGGCGGTGGGAGGACCAGGCCAGTCGGTAAGCGTAAGATGCTTGATCAGAAGCCAACATCAAAACAGTGAAATTGCTTGAAGGCAGCCAAAGCCTGTCTTCTGTGCACATGAACTTCTTAATTTTTGGTTACTTGATTTGGGAAAAGCAACTTGAGTGACAATACTTGACTAAAAAAAAGCACATGAGACCCAATGCACCTTCACAGCCCCCCCCATGAGAAGGGAGCAAGGGAAGCATTTTATATTTCATACAAAATGCTGTGTTTCTTAAGATCCTGGAAGGGCATGAGCTCACACAGCGAGAAGCGCATGGAATTGTTTTGTTAAACATTCTCCTTTATCTTTTTGGCTGCAGTGTTCTAAATCTATCCCTGTAGCAGATTAAAAAAAAAAAAATGTTTTATTTATGTTTTTGAGAGAGAGAGAGTTTGGGCGCCTGTGCACAAGCAGGGGAGGGGCAGAGAGAGACAGGGAGAGAGAATCCCAAGCAGGCTCCCTGCTGTCAGCGCAGAGACAGTTGTGGGGCTTGAACTCCAGAACGCTGAGATCATGGCCTGAGCCCAAATCGAGTCGGATCCTTAACTGACTGAGCCACCCGGGCCCCCTGCATTTAGCAGATCTTGTGTGTTTTTTTTGTTGTTTTTTTTGTTTTTTTTTAAAAAAAAAGTACCGTGGCAGAATCCTCCAGAGTTCTCAGTACTCCGAAGACGTGTGGCTCAACCATGAGAAAAACCAAATTAAAACAAAAGATGTGATTGCTGTGACGCTGTGGTTACTACAGCGTGCTGGCCTTAAGAGAAAACGGAGACTAGTTGAAAGGAAAATGGAAAACCATGCAGCTGTTCAGCTAGCGTTGGTAAGTCCCGCTTCCTCCCATCCCATTTGTTGTAAAAATACACGCATGTACGATGACCGAATGAGGTTCTGTTAGAGCGTGTCTGTTGCTTCCTCTGCTTTGGCAGACGTTATCCCTTGCCCACTGTGAAAGCCAGGTGCATTTCCTCGGCTCTGGGCCTCGCTTTCCTCCTCTGCAAAATGGGAGGGTTTAGAAAGAAGGTACCAGAGGTGTGCAGAACGAGGGAATGTGACGCCCGTAGAGTGTTCTTGCTCGAATCGTTTCAGACTCACAGGATTCTGAAGAGAATTCTTAGCGACCGGCCCACCTCGATGGCCATGACCCTTAAGTCACCCTCTGGGTTCATGCCAAATCCCGTCAAACAGCAGGTGGCCATGCCTCAAGTGTCCCACAGTGGATCTACTTCTAGAACTCTTTATTTACTGAAACCGTTCTTGAACTGTTAGCAGTTGGGCAGGTAGAGTGGAGTCTGGGGTGAGGAGGCCGACATGTATTTTATGCCCTGGTACATTCCAAGGAGGAACGAGCACACGGAAGACATTATCTGAAAAGACTCCCGAAAGGTCGCATCATCAGTTGCATTGGAAGGGCCTGCTCTACACTGACATTGTTGGAGCCTGCTTGACATTCTGTCTGTCTGTCTGTCTCTCTCTCTCTCTCTCTGTCCCTGTCTCAAAATAAAATAAATAAATGTTTAAAAAACCAAAAACAGTCCTTAAAGTGTCCAGGGGTGCCTGGTCGGCTCAGTCGGTAGAGCGTGCAAGTCTTGATCTCAGGGTTGTGAGTTCGAGCCCCACATTGGGTGTAGAGATTATTTTAAGATAAAATCTTAAAAAAATCCTTAAAGTGTCCAAAAGACGGCTGCAAAATAGAGAATTTATAGGCTGCCTGAGCGTGAACACATGAAGGTAGTATAATTTTCTTTTTAACTTTCCTTCGGCTTATATGTGTTGATGATAGAAAAAGCCAGAGTTCTTCTAGTTCTGTAACAACAACAGAAAACCTCCACTTTTGCCTTCACCTGCTCCTGCTCGCCAGAGGCAATAAACTGCTTTAAACTCTGTTAGCTTGTATTTTCTTTACAGTTTGAAAACACCTGTTTCTGTGGCTGTTTCTTGATGTAAGTTTTTAGTCTTAGGCATTTTATCTTAACTTCATGTGGAAGCTGGGGAGTTAGCTCATACTCCCCTCTCCCCATTCAGATTTTCCTGCCTCCTGTTCTCCCAAATAGTTAGTTGTATTATCCCTTGCTGCGTAACAAATGATTCCAAAACCGAGTGCCTCCGAGTCGCAAACATTGATTATCTCGCGGTTCCTGTGGGCAGGAATCACAGGAGCCTCCCCATCCGGCTGAGCATGACTTCGTACATTGCTTCGCCAGCAAGAGACAAGTCCAAGATAGACTCGAGAGCCTTTGCGTAATGTCATGTCTGAGAGAACAGCCTGTTACTTCTGCCACTTACTCTGTTCCTTAGAAGTCAGTAAGTCCAGCCCAGACTCCAGGAAGGGAGGGTATCACATAAGGGTATCAACTCCAAGAAGCAGGGATTATTTGGGACCATCTTGGAGACTGCCTACCGTAGGTGATTTTTTTCTCAGGTCAGCATTCAGTGTTGACGTGACTGTACCTGTGGACATATTATTCACGCACCGTGTGTTACGATTATTTTCTTTTCTCACCCAACTGGCTCTCTGGAGTTAATCGTCTTGTTTTTTTATTTGCTTAGTGTTCTGTGTACCCATCACTAATTCACCAGGAACTGTCCTGCCAGAACTAGAAATTGCTTCGAAGTTGGTAAAATACCTCCAGCATTCTGTGCCTTTTATCTTTTGGAGTAGTCTCTCCAGAGTCTTTGGATCTGCTCCCATCGGGACCAGTAGTTTAGGGATTATGCAGAGTCCTCGTGAAATGGTTTTAAAAACTGAGCTCTCTCTCCTCCACCCTGAAGATTCCATTCTTGTGTTGGACGCCCTACTGCCTGGATCTGTGTATGTTTCGCTCGTGTGTCTGTCTTTCGTTTTGGTGAAGCCCATCTTTTCCATTAGTTTTCTAAGAAAGCATTCATGGGAAGTAAAATTTTTCAAATGTCAGATGTTTGCACGTGTTTTCCTTCAACCCTCATAGTTGACTGATGAAGTGGCTAGATGAAGAATGGGGGGAGAATCATTTTCTGTCTGACTTGAAGGCATTACTCCATGCTCTGAGCTCTCCCCAGTGTTGTCCCTGAGAAGTTTAATGCCATCCTGATTTGAAGTCTTGAGTGTGATGGCTGTTTGTCCCCCCCCGATCTGCCAGGCCTTCCTCTCTTCTTTGTCCTCAGCATTCTGATATCTTTCAGTGACATCCTTTGGCAAGAGTCTTTTTTATGTCTTGTGTTGAGCTCAGCTCTCTCACTGGGAACTCAGGCGTTAGAGATTTTATAGATGTCTTTCTTTGGAGGGGGTGTAATTTCTGTTTCCACATTCTCTCTTTCTGGAGCTGCTTTTAGTTACACATTGAACAACCTCTTATATCTGTCTACTTTTCTGACCTTTTCTTTCCTTGTTCAGATCTCTGGCATATGGTTTTTAATGTATTTTGTGATTTGGGGACTTTTCTCATTCATTATCTTTAAATGTTTTCATTGAAAAAAAAATCTCTTAAATTTTTCATTTCTGAAAGCTCCTTTTTGTTGTTGTCGGGGGATTTAAAGCCTCCTGCTGTAGTTTAATGAATACTGTGTCTCATTTCCCTGAGGATGAACCTTCCTTCTTTCCTTCCTTCTCCCCTTCCTCCTGCCTTCCTTTCCTTTCTCTCCCCCTTTCCCTCTTTCTCCTCCCTTCCCTCTTTCTCCTCCCTTCCCTCTTTCTCCTCCCTTCCTCCTTCCCCTTCCTTCCTCCCTCCCTCCCTCCCTCCCTCTCTTGTTTCCTCCCTCCCTTCCTTCCTTTCCTCCTTTTCTCAGCCTTGTTTCTAAGTTCCTTTGTGTGTTTGCTTTGTCCTCGGTCTTTCCTGTTGGAGACTTTCCTCAAATGCCCCATGATCCTTGACTGTCTGCGTGTGGACAATATGCTTTCAGAAGCTGGTTTGAAGTCCCATGTATGTGGGAGGGCATTTTGATGGTATAGGAAGATGTGAGTGGATTATCTCTCTAGGGGATCTCCCAGCTGGGGGTTTCCATATGGCTTTTCTCTTGCTTTGATCAGTTTCCCCAGAAAAGCCTTCTTTAATTCCCTGGTCATCAACCTTTTTGGGTGCCAATTTCAGGATAAAACACGGGTGAAGGTTTTACTCTCCATTCTGTAAAAACTTAATCTTACTTTTTTTTTTTTTTTAAGTAACTTGAGTATTTTCCACATTATACAGATGAGAAAACTCTTAAGAGTCTAAAGTTCCTTTATTGAGTTTTCTTGGTAGCTACCATTTATTTCATGATCTGAAATTGAGATCGTTTTCGTTGATGAGGAACATGCCATCATCATGATCCCTTCACCTCTATAGGGACATCAAGTCATTTAGTGTATCTTTGCCATGGCTTACTTGCCACCCTCTCCCTCACGTGGTTTTAGCTATACTTCGTTTTCAGATGGTCTATAAATTTGGGAGCTTAAAACAGAGGCATATAAATGAAACAAACTTTCTTCTTGTTGTTGTTGCTTGGCTATTGGTCAGCTAAACAGAAGAAATTTTAGTGGCTTTTAAAACAGACTCTCCTAATCCCATCCCTACCTGCTGCCCTCATGGGTCCTGGCCAGGTCATTATTTTGGGCTTGAGCTCTGTTCTTTTTTCTCTATTTAGCAACACAAGTTGTTCACCAAACTGCCCTGTCACGGATTCCTTTCAGTGTTTCTAGCAAAAGTCACATTCGTTTGGGTTGTGACTAGCCCTTCAACACCTGCACCTCCAAGACACTGAAGTTGAGACAGGTGTAACAGCTCTTCCTTCTGCAATGGACAGGTGCATTGAAGACACCTTGTTAGAACCCAGTTCCCTTCCTTGGGCTTCTCTGGTGGCCCCAGGCCCTGGGGGGCAGGGTGTATCTGGAAGCACTCTGCTCATTTATCCCAAGCACATGTAATTGTGTCTTCAGGTTTTCCTTCTCAGCCTGGAAAGGGGCTTTTTTTCATTTAGTCCATCTACTTTAGCGTCATCTGGGACACTTCCTTCTTAAGTAGAACAGCTGTAAAAGATGATTGTAAATATCACGTTGGTATCTGATGAGGCGCCCATATTTGCCCGTCTGGTTCACGCACGTGTCCCCAGTGCCAAGCACATGGGCAAACCAACCCCCCCGCCCTCCGCCCCACAATCAGTGTCCTCTGGATGAATAAATAAATGAGTGAATGAATGGTGAAGAGAAAGGTGGTCAGGTCGGGTGTGACTTTAAAAGCCACCTGCTCTCCTTCCCTCTCCCCGTGTTGGCGCTCCGAGGGAGCTGGTGTGGGTTTCGTGCTGTTCTGCCAGTCGAGTCGATAGGTGACAGGCGGTAAGCCGAAGGAAACGTTTTTATATCCTTAAAAGTGTTATCTTTGAGGAGCAGTTTGTAATGCCGGAGTGAAAAAAAAAAAGCCTCTTTCTGATGGCCGGCTTGATGCAGGCAAAGCCGCTCATTTGTTTTCAGCTTCGAGGAGATTTGGAGCCGTGGCCTCCCTGGCATTGGCTCACAGTGGAATTGTTTTCCTGCTCCTTTCTCTTAGGCTCCTGCCCGGCAGTAGGAACAGCCCGGGTGGCTGTTTGCAGAACCGGCAGCCCCAGATTCTTCTTTTGCAGACAGATCCGGACTTTTCTGACTTAATGGTGCGCTCTTGAGAAAATCACACTGGCCCCTTTTCACCCCTGAGGGCAACCGCAGAACCACAGCATCCAGTCCCTTGGCTGCCGGGAAGGGGAGTGTCAGAGCGAAAGAGCCCGCGCCCCTGGGCAAAGCCCTGCCTGACGCAGGCCGCAGACAGAAGAGAGCCACATGGCACCTAACGAACATGCCGGTCGGATGCACACCTGCCTGCGTCAGGTCGTAACGCCGGCCTTGCCCCCCAGTTCGAGATCGGGTCGTGAGCACCAAGATGGCAGCCCATCGTGGGGGGGATGGCGGTTCCCGGACGTCCTTTCTGGCCTCCGGTTAAGCCCCCAGCGTGTTCAGGCCACATTTACAGGAACCTGCCAGCGGCCACTTAGAGGAATATAGAAAAAGAAACCGGAGCAGGTGGCTGTGTTCTCGGTCAGAACTTTCATTATTATGTAGATTTCCACAGTCAATCAGATTAATTTTAGTCGTTTACACTTCACAGAGATTTTGCCCCAAAGTGGAGGTGTTTGGGTACTGAGAGCTGAAGTTTTAAGATTTCTGAGTAGTGCCTAGATCAACACTCTAGGAATTGCTCCTTTGCCAGCTTTCCTCTTTTTTGGCAGTGGCAAATGCATGAATAATGCCTTCTTTGAAGCTTTGAGGCACACAATAGGCTAAGAACTCTCTAATTGAACTTTACAAGCTGGAGGGGCTGACTTATGTGCAGCATTTGAGCAAACTTCGAGTCACCGTAATTTAGTGAGGGGTTAGCTGCCAAAAGCCATGTAAGGCTTTATTTGATTCCATTTATGAATAAAGAGCCTGCAGTAAATTAATTACCATATATTGGGGCTAATAAAATCCAGCAGGATGAGAACGCCTTTGGGTCCATCCGTGGAGGGGAGTGAGGACTTAGCTGATTCCCGGTATCTGAGCGTGTGCTGGCCCAGGGCCTTCCGCAGGGCCGGGGAAGGATGGCATTCATGCCCTGTGTCCACCGAAGACGCGTTTGAGCCAGCTTTCGGCTCTGCAACTCCTGGAAGCCTTTGCTTTATTGATCATAATAAGCTGTTCTATCTTATTAAAGTTGCATCATGGAGTCTGGCTTTTAGGAGCCCTGTTGAGAATTAGTTGCAGAAGAAGTGATTTGCTTGTATTTGCCGACCGTCAGCAGGCCAAGCAGACCTGGAGTAGTTGGGTTGGCTGCCTGCCACTCTTCTATGAATTTTGATTTTCACGGATGTGTAATAGTTTTACTTTTTCCCTTTTGTGGAAGTTCTTGCCTGGGAGCCTTGAGAACATCAGTCCTTGGTTTCCTGCACAATGCACCCTCGTAAGCAAATGTTGCCTCGTGTGCCTCGTGGACTGTTGTGTCCCTTAGGTCAGGAGCTCGTGGACCCCAGGTCGGGTGCAAGAGGAGAGCGGGAGCTCCATTTCCCCTCAGATTTTCAGGGAACATGGATCTCATGGGCAGTTTTCCTGGCATTTTTTAGGTGCTTCTCTTTTCTTCGGGCTGCGCCCAGCAACATATTGGCTACACGGAAGAAAGAGCGTTCAGCTTCTGTTTCTAAAAAGGCATTTGTATACACATGTGAAATAAGCCAGAGCAGCATTTGGGTGAAGAGCTGAGTTCCTCCTCCAAGGCAGTTCTGAACACTGGCTTTGCCAAATATTAAATATATGCAGAATGCGAAACAAACATGTGTAAAATGCGATTTCAAACTTGCGTACGGTATAAAGAACGACATGAAAACATGTGTATTTCCCACCACTTTGGTGAAGAAATAGAAAACTCTCAGTTTCGGGACCTTTGAGAACCCCTGGGGTGCCCCTGCCTTTACCCCACTCTGCTTCTTACCTAACTCTCTGAGAAGCCACTGACCTGAATCTCGTGGGGCTTTTTTCCCCCATGTTGTACTGCATCCCTGTAAATTCCTAGGTAAACACATTGTTTGTTCTGCATGTTTTTGAACTTCATATAAATGGAATCATACACAGTAATTCTCTTTCACTCAACATTTCGCCCAACATTAAGCTCTGGTTCATTTTCACTGCTGTGTCAGGTTGTTTGAATATACCATTATTATTTATCCATTCTTGTGCCTGTGGACTTTTGGATCGTGGCCAGTTCTTTGCTATTTCAAACATTGTCCCCGTGAACATTTTTGTACATGTCTTCTGGTATCTAAGGCAGTTCTTAAACAAACCAATCTACTTTAAACACTATGCTGGTGGTTTTTTGTGTTTCTTTTTTTTTAAATGATTTATTTTGCCAAGAGGGTAGGCCACAGAATATTTCAGGTATCTTAGATCGTAAAATGACCATTGATTACACACTTCAAAGAAAGGCCCATATTTGCACAGCATTATGAAAGAACAGTAGCTTTGTGTTTCCACCCTTCATAGTGGTCCAGATAAAAGTCATTGCTGCTGCAAAAGGCATTTCATTAATGTTTGTTAACTGCAGCTTGAAGAGTCCAATGGAATTTTAAGATCAAAAAGATAACCGGTAGGAAGAGAAAACCTCCCACAAGAAATACCTGCTTCATTTACATGTGCTGCGTTCACCTCTCCTTCCTCGGTTAATAGAGCGTTTCTTGTCTACACTTGCCACCGGGTGTTCTGGTCGTGTCTCCATTGGCATCGACTAAAGGCCTTGGATGGCATCTCCACTGACGTCATTGAACGTCGAGAATACACTAGCTTCTCCAAAACTGAGTACCACTCTTCAAACATATCTTCCAAGATGAGCCGAGTTGCATAAGTAGGACCCTGCCTGTCCTCTGTGGCCTCGTCTTGCTGCCTGTGGGGCTTTGCTTTGCTTTGCTTTGCTTTGCTTTCTGCCCGTAGCTGCCACACAGCCGCTTTCTCACACCTTTGCAGTCTTGCATCAGCTACCTCCCCAAAAAAGACGTTCCTTGACTCCCATCCTCAAACTAGCTTTTCTCCGATCACTTCCTAAACTCTTCTATTTTATTTTTTTCAAGAACTTAGTACCTAAAACTATAGTTGCTTCCTTGACTATTACCTGTCCTTTTTTTTTTTTTTTTTAATGTTTATTTATTTTGAGAGAGAGAGAGAGAGAGAATATGCACGAACAGAGTAGGGGCAGAGGAAGAGAGGGAGAGGGAGAGAATCCCAAACAGGCTCCATGCCGTCAGCACAGAGCCCCAGTGCAGGGCTTGATCTCATGAACCGTGAAATCATGACCTGAGCCAAAATCGAGGGTCAGACGCTTAGCCCACTGGGCCACCCAGACACCACGGCCATTACCTGTCTCATTCCATGTGTCAGATGGGCACAGAGTCTTATCTCTAGTGCCTAGTACATGGGAAAGGGTAAAAATGGATAGAGGAGATGAATTTTTCTGAAATAACAGCTAGATTAAGAATGTTTCTTTTTGGTTTTTTTTTTTTTAATGTTTATTTATTTTTTTGAGGGGGGGGAGGGGCAGAGAGAGAGGGAGACAGAGAATCGGAAGCAGGCTCCAGGCTATCAGCGCAGAGCCCAGTGCAGGGCTTGAACTCACAAAGCTGTGAGATCATGACCTGAACTGAAGTCGGATGCTGAACCCACTGAGCCACCCAGGCGCCCCAAGGATATTTCTAAGTAAAGGATGTCGTCCACATCCTACTGGAGACTTGAACGTGAGTCATCAGACTCTTGAGGCCCTGGTTTTCTCATCTGTGAAATGGGGTTATGGACGTAGTAAGTAGAAAACATTAGTAGATACAAATTCCCTTTAAACAAGGAGAAAGGTGTATTTTTGTTATTATAGGTGTTGCTGACATTATATAAACTGCTGCTGACTGTATACAAGCCCCAAGGTTGGTGAAAGGAACTTGGATTGAAAGGCTTTCAGAATTTTTTTTAATCTTTAAAGATAAAAGTACCAGTCAGGGGGGAAGGCTCCAAAAGACTTTGTTTCTGTCCAACCTCTGACTCCCCAGTCAATGTCAGTAATTTTTCATCGAGAATCTGCACACTTTTGAATGATAAGTGCATCTAGCTGACATGAACTGGAAACTTACCACGAACATTTTTGTTTTCCTTTCCACGTGTGGGTTTTCAGAGTTCTGTAAACTTTACCCTTGCTGATACTTTGTGCTATTCTCTTGTTCTTTCATCTAGGTAGATTATTCCTCTGACCAGCTGAGTTGCAGTAGTCTTCAGAGGAGAGACTGTTTTGTCTTGTAATTTTATTCTATTGGACAAACACAGTCATGTGCCAGGCAGAGAAAGCGTTTTTCGATAAAAGCTTATTAAGTTGTTTAAATACTTGGTACTAACCTCGGAATCTACTAGGCTCGTTCTCTTCAACGCAGACTGCACACTAAGATCATCTTACGAACCTGGGGGCACCTGGGTGGCTCAGTCGGTTAAGCGTCCGACTTCGGCTGAGGTCATGATCTTGCAGTCCGTGAGTTCGAGCACCGCATCGGGCTCTGTGCTGACAGCTCCAAGTCTGGAGCCTGTTTCAGATTCTGTGTCTCCCTCTCTCTCTCTGCCCCTCCCCCACTCATGCTCTGTCTCTCTGCCTCTGAGAAATGAATAAACTTTAAAAAAAAAAATTAAAAAAAAAATCATCTTAGGAACCTAGAAAACAAATGCCATGGCTCGAGGCCTCACATCCATATAGTCCAATTCAGTTGGTTTAAGATGGAAGCTAGGCTTGTTTTTTTGTTTGGTAGCGTCTTTGTAACTCTTGAGGTGACTCTGACCAGCAGTGAGGGTCGAGAAGCCCTGGAAGAGATAATTCGTTTACAAACATAGCTGTCTATTGGAATCACCCTGGTAAGTGAGGAGATGCTGACGCCGGGGGCCTGCTCTCAGTGGTCTGGATTTAAAGTAGGATGGGCCCCAGGATTTTGTGAAAGATTTCTTCTGTGATCCTTAACGCGCCCCAGGTTTTGAACCACTGGGCTCACGTGTGAGCTGCGTGAGCCCAGAGCTGACTCAGAAAGGCGTGCGTGGTTTTGCCAGTTGGTACAACTTACCTGGAATGCCTCCTCAAATGCAGATTCCCTGGCCCCTCCCCAGAATCTCCAGAGGGGTGGTTGGGTTTATGATCATGCAGGTTTGGGGGACATGGGCCCAATTCCAGGAAATAGCTGCTTTTTACCAAATTCTGGTCGCGGGTAAATTTTCTCAAAATGTACTTGGTTTGCCTCGGAGCAAAGGAGCCACATAAAACAAAAGCCTTTCAGATTTAGGAAAATTGTATATAACCAAAAGCTGTCAATTATGTCATTTTGGTGGACAGTTATAATTGCTTAGTTTTCTCTAGTTAAATGATAATAAACTACAGGTTGAAATAGAAAGTCTGGGCAGAGATAAGCATTTGATCATTGGAATGTGACACATGGTCAGCTGTTTATTATAACATGTAGGGATGTCCTGGGTAATTAAAAGCCAAAACCAATGGGGGGTGGGGGGAAAGGTTTTACTGTACTTGAAGGTCTTACTCTCTACCCTGTACGCAGACTTTAAAATTAAAAAAAATTTTTTAAATGTTTATTTATTTTTTGAGAGAGAGGTTGACAGAGTGTGAGCAGGGGAGGGGCAGAGAGAGAGGGAGACACAGAATCGGAAGCAGGCTCCAGGCTCTGAGCTGTCAGCACAGAGGCTGACTGGGGGCCTGAACTCACGAACCGTGAGATCATGACCTGAGCTGAAGTGGGGTGCTCAACCGACTGAGCCACCCAGGCGCCCCATGGACTTTTTAAAATTTTAAAACCTGGTTTGTGTTTCGCTCTGTTGTCATGATTTCGGTCTTGTGGAGATTCTCGAACGGAGCTTTCTGGGAAAAACAGGTCAAGGAGCAAAAGTGAAAAGACAGGAGCGTTGGGATAGCATCGATTGGATTCTGTTAAGTGCCTAGCATTGTGTGAGCCAGTAGGAAGGAGATTAAAAGTGTAAGATCGTGTCTTGGGGTTGTGGATGAATAGAAATGTTTTGCACTGGCTGAATAACGTATGGCCTGTTCAATCTACCAACTGGTTCGTCACTTGCGCCATCATGAAGAGTAGCAGCTGTGTGTAACATACCACGTCGTACTGGCCTGTGTCTCTAGTCATTTGTAAGAGGTTTTCCATCGCTCATAGGCCCAAGATCCCCATCCCTCCTGTGAATTAAGAGATTGAGTTTAATAAGGACAGGCTTTTCCAACTTGGTGCTGAATCCACTGGAAAGGGTGTGTAAGGACGAAGGAACCGTGCTGCCTGCCGGTGAGCACAGGGGGGGATGTCGTGACATCCGGGTGCAGCAGTCGGGTCCCCATCATTGGACGGGGGCACCAGGAATCTATTAATTGCATGTGCCCAGTCGCTCATATTTTTTTCTGTCGTGTGAGAAGCCAGTTCGTTGTACTTTGCCATTCTTCTTAGTGTCACTGAAATTTAGTTGGACCTTGTCACCATGTTACCACAAGCCCATGATAAACAACTTGGGTTCCTACTTCTTTCTGATGAAAGAACTTTTGGGAGCCACGTTTGTTTTCTCTGGGTTGGAAGACAATGAACGATGTTTAAGATCTGAGATTTTTTTTTGGCTTTTACCATTAGAGATGCTAACATCAAAAGGCTGTTCCTTCAAAGAACTTCATGTTGCTATTTAAATGGTAATTACTTTTCTCCTGGGTTAACTTTGGGCTTGGTGAATTTAACAGGCTCAAGTATTTTCATTTTATATTGTTGGTACTAGGGGGTGAGGGTCTGAATGAAAAAAAAACTATTGAATTCTGAATAGGAAGTCAGTTGAATACATACGTAGAGTACGTGTTCCAGTGTTACTTGGGAAAAATCATAAACTAATGCTCCATGTTAAATAAGTAAATATTTTGCTTTTTGTGACTCTTTTGGACACATTTTTCCTTTAGTACCTGGAGACAGTTTTTTTTCCAGCGAGTAGAGCCTCCTGATATAATGGAGTGCAGTCTGACTTGTTGTTTAGAGAATTATTGTTTTCATGGAGGAAGAGTATTAAAATCATGTTTTTTGAAAAGCACTAGGAAGCCGAATCATAATATTCAGGGGTATGGGTATGGTGTAGTTATATGAAAAACAAAAAGGCTTTTCCCCCATACTTCTGATGTAGGTTTGGGAACCATTGACACAGACCAGTTCTGCATTTTATTTAGGTGGGAAAGAATTACATCAAGCTTATTTAATGAGGTCCCTATTAATATTTTTTGTTATATTTCTCAGTAGAGTGTTTAGGGAGAGAAAATGTCTTTTGGCTCTTGAATAATTTCACCGGGCACTTTCCTGATTGATTATTCGATCCTTTCTTTCTCTCTAGAATTGGGTCTCTCTGAGGACCGTTACCTATTCTGTGCGTTCCATGAGGACGCAGGTATCAGGGTCCAAGGACAATACAGTGTGTCTGTTTCTTAACAACAAAAATAAAACCCAATTTCTGTCTCCTTATAAAATGCTTTTGGTTCAGGAAAAAAAGATAAAATTTGCCTCTTGAGATGGTGTGTGTGGAGACATTGAGAAGGTTGGAAATGAGATGTGTTGTGCTCACTGTCAGCTGCAGCCCTTATTAGAAACTTAATGTGGAATGGGATTTGTTTTTGTGGTTTCAAATGACTCTTCGGTTATGGCAGCTTATTTAAAACCCCAGGCGGCAAGGTGCATCTTGGCATGTCCCCAATCCAAGAATCGCGCAAGAGACCTACAGGTGGAAAAAAGACTTTATCAGGCTTCTCTTTATATTGCCCATCTCCTTTTCCCGGCCATTTAGTCAGAGCTTCCTTTGAATATTTTATTATCTCCTTGGTCTATAATCGAGACCACCCACCTGATTTTCGCCTGCTGACTTTTCTCCCTGCCTTTTTATTCCTTCAAGCCCACAGTGCATGTGTATTCATGTTTTTGCTTTCCATTCACGGAGATCTCCAGCTGGGAAAATATAGCGTGTACAATACTCTCTGCCTTCAACTGACATTGCTCATAAATTGCAACAGAAACACTGCTATCAGCAGCTTAATAGCAGGTAGAATACAGCTCCACATATCAAGTCTCAGCAGGGTACAGAAACTATGGTTACCAAATTTCCAAAGGAGAAGGAGAGGGGGTAGCAAGTTTTCTATCTAAGAATAACCGAAACAACACTGAAAATTGATTCACTGAAAGCAGCTTTTTGAAGAGGAGTTACAAGAGCTGACTCAGTGGTTGCTCTGCCTGTCACTTTTTGCTGAATTGTTAGTTTTGAAGACCTCACAAGAGGTTTTTGTGGTGCAGCAGTGTGGAAGCAGCAGGCTGGTTTGCTTCTCGCTCTTTCTGCCTTTCTGTCTGTCCAGCTCGCCTTTGGCAAGCCTCACGAAAAGCACTGGTTAACTCTAATTCTATGGTAGGGTGATTAGACGAGTTAGAAGTTACCCTTAGGCACTCACCCACCCTCCCGGAGGAGGCCGGTGTCCCTGGCAGAAGGGTCCTCCTGCCTGTAACGATGGAGAGGCTAGCCTTGCTATTAATCTTGCCTCAGAGCTACAATTTATTTCTTTAAAAGACTTTTTTTTTTTTTTTTAACATGTATTTATTTTTTGAGAGACAGAGCGCGAGCAGGGGAGGGGCAGAGAGCGAGGGAGACACAGAATCGCAAGCAGGCTCCAGGCTCCCGAGCTGTCAGCACAGAGCCCGATGTGGGGCTTGAACTCCTGAACCGCGAGATCACGACCTGAGCCAAAGTTGGATGCTTAACCGACTGAGCCCCCTAGGCGGCCCTGAACGGCAATTTATTTGATCTTGCCCGACGACCTGTTCAATTATTTGACTTCTGGTAAAAAGAGCACACGATTACATGGCATATCAAGATGTTCATATTTTAGGTTGTGATGGGAAAAACGGACACTCTGATTTAGGATTTATAGATCCTTTCTGTTAAAAGGAGAAGGGAAAAAAAGTCAAAGAAAATGTATAGCGGCTCCAGTGGGAGAATTTCCAGTGCTTTAGCACATCGTTTTATCTTAATAAGTGAGATTATATTAATATTTTGAAAAGCCCCCAATTCCTGTCTGTGAAGAAAGGATTGCGGGGCTCCATCATCTTTTGTGAGTGGCCATAGCGGAGCCTTCCTCTTGCCAGAAGCGATTATTGCCGATGGCGAAATAATCCTTTCTTTAAACCAAGTTAAGCTATTGTATTAATACTACTGTCGGAGGGCTCAGCAGATAAAAAGTCCTCAGCCTCGTTCCAGGCTCCTTGGCAACTTTTCCTAAAGGAATCGCATAATGCCTTCCCCTCCCCACCTGCCGCCCCATCCCCCAAGATGCTGGAAAGTAATTAATCAAAATCCTTGTTCCCCATTTCTGTCCTTGAAAGACTCAACGTGGTGTGTGTGTGTCTTACTTTGTATGGTGTACATTTTTCTTTAAAGTCTGTTAACCCAGTTGCTCCGCTAAGAATCACCTTAGATGTTTGGAGTAGAGCTAAGCATCAGTAGTTCTAATAAGGACCCAGGAGGATTTTTAGCCCCCACGGAGTTTGGGGAAACATAAGAGTCTGATAGGCCTGGGTTTGAAACCCATATGTGCCGTCTTCTAGGGGCGGGGTGTGCGTGTGTGCGCGCGTGTGTGTGTTTGAGTGAGACAAGAGTTTCACAGATTTCTCTGTAGTTCAGCCAGGAACCCACATCTGGAAAGCTGCTCTATATTTTGTTCAAAAATGGAGCCCTGATTCTTAACGTTTAGAAATAGCCAGAGCCTCGAAGCCTGTGGATTTTGCTGTCAGTAATGCTCCATTTGGACGGAGTGCTGCTCATTACCCTCCCAGTCCTGCCAGGTCCCTTGGCCGTGTCCTGTGGCCATTAGGCCAGAAGGGTGTGATGACCCCACTGCCATTCTGAGAACACCCACTCTTCCAAAGCAAAGACCGTGAACACTGGGGATGTAGCCCCCACCTTTTAGGCATCAGCGGCTACTTTGTGAAGCAAACAGAGCAAGAGGCTGTCAGCGCAAGTTGATTGAAACTGTACTGTGTGATGTGATTTCCGCCAGCACAGAGATGCAGTCCTCTGGCAGGTCGTGGGTGTCGGCAGCAGTGGCGGGGGTCGGGGGGTGGGGGGCGGTAGGACTCACCAGACTCCTCCTCTGCCACTTGTTGCCTCTCAACAGGACGCCGTCCCAGGAAGCCTGTGGTTGTAGTCACTGAAGGGAAACGGGGACAGCTTCATCTGACTCCCCCCCCCCCCCCCCCACAGCCCCCACTTTCAGTGCACTAAACGTGGCACTAAAGGAATCGAATTTTCGCAGTATGTCCTTTGCAACAAAGAGTCTTGCGATTCTTTCTTTTCAGTCATTTCACGTGCCATAAACTTGAGACATGCACCTTCTGCCTTCCAAACCGGGCCAAGAAATTTAGGACTGATTAAATCCTGTGTCACCTCCCGTGGGACTTTGGTTATTGCCGGGTGGTCTGGCTCTGTCTTTATCCAGACCTCGAAGAAGCCTTTTCTTGACCTACCCTCCCTTCTCCAAAGCAACTCTTAACCATTTGGATGTGTGTTAGTCTCACTGGGGCAAAATCCTGCAAAGGCCTCGGGCTGTGAGTGCCTTTAAAGGGACCTCTTTGTCAGTGGAGAGTCATCGGGAGCCTATCACCTGACATCCTAGCTGCTACCTACCTACCTTGGGTGCTGCTGTATGGACCCACGGGATCACTGGAAGAAAAGAAAGTGAAAAGTCTAGCTGCGGTTTTGGCTCTTTTCTCCTTAGTCGTGGGGGCTACGATTGGCCACGTAACCTCTCTGGGCCTCGGTTTCTCCTTGATAAAGACAGCAAGTTTTGAATAAATGATCTCTAAGATTCCTTTGTGCTTGCAAATAACATGACTTTTTAAAAGTTTATTTAAGACAGAGAGAGAGAACGCGCACACGCGTGTGCCTGTGCGAGTGGGGGAGGGGCGGGGGGGGGAGAGAGAGAGAGAGAGTGAGAGAGAGAGAGAGAGAGAGAGAGAGAGAGAGAATCTCAAGCAGGCTCCATGCTGACAGTGCAGAGCCCGATGCGGGGCTCGAACTCACAAACGACAAGATGATGACCCAAGCTGAAGTTGGACACTTAACCAACTGAGCCATCCACACACCCCAAAATAACATGATTTCTTTCGTCTGTTCATTTGTTTGAACATTCAGGACATGGTAGGATGAAATTGAACGAGTAAATTGTGCACCTTGTCCTTTAGATCTGGCACCCCAACAAACCAGTGCAAGAGGAAAAACCCCTTGAATTGAGGGCCGGGTGTGTGTGTTCACCCTCTTTGCCCTGGCGTCTTCTACATGGTGGTACTGGGTCCTTGTCACAAACCGGAGCCAGTCCCCTTGGGTTCCATCGCAGTGCCGCAGTTTACTGCCCCCGTGACCTCGGGACGTGACTTACTGCCTCTGTGCATTGGCCCCATCATTTGTAAAATGGGGAGAATATAGTACCCTCCTCACTGGGTTGTTAGAAAGCTTACTCTAAGACATTCCAACGAGTACCCAATAGCTAGCCCTAAATGCACTTTTAAATGGACAAACAAAAGTACAATTCTCAATGCTGTAGAATTTTGTTCTAGGCAGAGACAGGAATGCTTTTCATTAGCCTGCCAACATGTTCCCTGTATTTTGGGATTCCAGCCTCCACGATGGGCAGACCCTCATACCAGTAGGTATTCCTACACTACTGACCATGTGTTAACATGGCCACGTGTGTCCTTTACGACAGCCACATCAAGCTGTCAGGAGTCTTGACTGCAGGTCCTTCCAACAAAGATGACCATGAGGGGAGAGGGAAGCCGTGGTCAGGCAATGACCGCATTTAGGATCTGCAGCGAAGGAGCCCTCCTTCCTTGTCAGAAGCCACTTTTCTCTGGGGGTCACATAGAATGTAAACAACAGGAAGAGATGGTGGGGAACAGTACTTCACGTGGAAATGCCTTGTGAAAATATTTATTGCCTCCTCCCCGGCCCCCAAGTCTATCTTCGTAAATTTCTTTCTTTTATTTCCTTTATATCATGACGGCGGTTGGAAGTGTGTTTTAAGTAGAAGTTATTTTGAAGGATTGATCCTCTGTACCTCATGCATTCAGGGATCAGGCGATTCCTTTTTGCTTTCAATTGAATTGCTAATTTATAATAAGTCAGTGAAAATTTGCATCTGTATAATCTGTTCCAGAAGACACATGCTGCATCCGCATTGACCATACTTACCCCATGTATTGATGGCTGGTATTTACATTATTGCTGTTGAGGCCATGTTTTTTTTTTTTTTGTTTTTTAATTTTTTTTTTTTTTTTTTTTTTTTACGTTTATTTATTTTTGAGACAGAGAGAGACAGAGCATGAACGGGGGAGGGGCAGAGAGAGAGGGAGACACAGAATCCGAAGCAGGCTCCAGGCTCCGAGCCATCAGCCCAGGGCCCGACGCGGGGCTCGAACTCACGGACCGCGAGATCGTGACCTGAGCCGAAGTCGGATGCTCAACCGACTGAGCCACCCAGGCGCCTCAAGGCCATGTTTTTTTTAACATGACTGGTTTTTTTTGTGTTGGTTTTTTTTTTTTTTAATTAGTGTTCTTTTGTTCTACTCTGTAGGGTATTTACCAGCACACTGTGACTTCTGTATATTTACCAAGCTTCTATTTCAAAATATGCCTTCACCTAAAACTAGACTCACCCAATTAACTGGAATTAAACAACAAACACTGCAGTGCGTAGGACAGATTAAAACATGCACGACAACCCTGATTTGGAGTTTGGTCGTTCGAGTTGTAAAGAAACAAGTCAAAATGGGTTCCCGATCTTCTGGGGAAAAACGTTGCCTCTTTACCGCGGTAGGAAGGCGACAGGATTGAATGTTCTTGCCATGTCTTTCCCCTGTGTGAGGAGCCAGGTCCAAGATCCTAATAGCCTGAAGCCTTGACACTTGAAAGTAAACTAATGTACTTATATTATGGGCAGAGCACGAGGCACCAGAAAGCACAGTGGCACAGAAAATGCTCTGTCTCTGTCTCATCTGGCACCAAGAAAGTCCCTGTTAAAGGTCACGGGCCACTTGTTGAGGACCAGTGATGCGTGTATGCACTGCCAGTAATGTTAGCTTCCAGTTAGTACCAGTTCCGAGTACCGGCACCCCTTCCAGCCGCACACTACCCAGGGGGCAGGTGACATAATCCATGCCTGTAAGAACCACAACAGGGAAACATCACTCCCAGCGCCACCCGAGTTTTCCACGGTGGGTCGTCACAAACCTGTAGCCAGGGATCTGCACGGCTGGCCAATAAGTGAGATTATTTTCTGTCTCCTTGAAATCAGTGTCTGGTGATCACCCAGGCAGATTGAAAACCATGGCTTGAAGATTTACATTCAGCAACTAAAATTTACGTTCCCTGAAAGGCAAAGAAGGCTGTCATTTCATGCTTCCTAACCTTCATTGTCTGTTTCCCTTTGGTACACACAAGCAGCCCGGGACGCACCAGCATACGCGCCCATTATGGAGAGATAGCTTTCTGCTCTGTCAACTTTGTTTTATAAAAGCTCTGTTTTCTTTATTGCCTTTATCTATTACATCTGTAAAATTTATTTAAGCAATGACAAATCTCTCTTTGGGGCCCCAGAGTCTGGGAGAATAACCACTGGCAGCCCATTGGGAGGAGATTTGTTGGATATGACTGTTCATTACATTACAAGGAGTGTAGTGGGAGAGGCCAACGGCCCGCATCTACGCGGCTGGGCGGTTATGGTCTGTGTTCAGAGCGTCTGCATCAGGTGAGCAACAAATGCACCTCATCAGTTGCTTTTGTAACAGTTCAGTAAAAGTGGATGGCTTTTGAAATCTTAAGAGGAGGGTCCCCGGTTTCTTTCCCTTGTAAGAGTACTTATTTCACAAAAATTTCCAACCAAAAACAGAAGAGCCCTCGAAACCAAATTGTTTACGTTGACATCATTATCAGTTATTTGAAAAGTGGAAAGAATCAACGGAGACGGGCTCCTTCGCTCGGGAGGTATCAGAATCAGGTGACCAATAATTGTCAGCATCGCAGTTCACTTCTGTGTTTTGATCTGTGTACATAATAACAACACAGGGGCTCTTTTGCACTTTGATTCATTTCAATTTTTCATTTGCCCTAGGAAACAAAAAAAGACATTTATGGGGCTTCTGGTTTTTGCCAGGCAATTTGAAAGACATGGTGCTTATTACATGGTCTCTTACAGAGGTTGGCAGGGAAAAATCAGGCGTCCTGGATGTCACGTAAGTGCTGCGGTAGAAATAGCCGCAGGGGCACTCAGCCATTCTCAGGGCTGCCTGGAGTTCTGTGCACCAGGACTCAGACTGCGAAGGTGAAGGCAGCCCAGGCTCTCCCTGCAAAAGATAGGAGGTGAGCATGAAGCCTGAAGCAACTTTCTGTGTGCTGGGGACATTTAAAGGCAGTTGGAGGTGTTGCGAGGCGGGGGAGGGGTGAGTGGTAACAGGGGGAAGGGAACCATCCCCTAACTGTGGACGGTGGTCTGGAGGAAGAGGGAGGGGACGGAGCCTGGCAGCAAGGTAGTCATGACTTGGTGAGCAGTGAATTAGGTGTGAGTGCTTAACCAGGAGGGATCCAGGATTGTGCATTGTGACTCCTTGTGAAACAGCCAACATCCTAAGTGAGAACTGTAGTGGGTTCTAGAATCGTCCCTCAGTTCTGTCCTTCGGATACCTTCTAAGCAGCTACACGTAAATAGGGAAGGGTTTCCACGTTCCCTCCTTTCCCCGGGCCCCTAGTTTCTCTGACACGTCACATGGTGGGAGAGAAGAATAGTATTTCAACAAAGTAAGGTTACTAACTGTCGGTGTGCTGGTTAACAGCCGGCCCTGGAGTCGGGGCTGTGTGGGGGGGAACCCTGAATTGCAGTGTTTGCTGTTTTCTTTGGTATATGTATTCTCCCCATGGTCCGTTCCAAGCTTCCAGTGTGAGGTCACTGGTTTATCCACCGCACAAGCCTCCGAAGACACCCGTGTGTCACCTGCACGGACTCACTTACCTCATGGGGCCCCATCCACGCACATGCAGCGCCTTCATGAAATTGTGTTCTTTATAAACTTAGGTTTAAGTAACCTTACACCGTGCATTTAGGAGTACGGTATCAGAAGTCGGGCTGCCTGTGTTCAAATCTCTGACTTTCCCCTCTGAGGCAAGTCTGGCGGTTAAGCCATGTTGGAGTTCATTTGCTCATCAGTAAAAGAGGAACAGTAAAAGGACCTGGCTCGTAGGGCACTGATGGCCTACAGATAGTAAAGCGCTCCGTCAGAATTCCTCGTATGTATTTCCTGTCTTTACTCCCTGGGGACAGTAACACAAATGTTAACCACCTGTTGTGTAAAACGTATTAGTTGTGAATTGCCTTCATTGAAGCTTCAGCGGGAACCCCACGTTCAACTATGCCAAGATTCATTCAGTCTTGCGTTCAGCTTGTCTATAGGTTTAAGCATTTTATTTATTTTTACTTTTTAAAATTTTATTTATTTATTTTTGTGGGAGGGGGGTGCAGAGGGAGAGAGAGAGAGAGAGAGAGAGAGAGAGAGAGAGAGAGAGAGAAAATCCCAAGCAGGCTCCACAGCGTGGAGCCTCACGCGGGGCTCGATCCCACAACCCCTGGGATTCTGACCTGAGCCAGAACCAAGAGTGGGATGCTCAACCAGCTGAGCCACACAGGTGCCCCTAGGCTTAAACATTTTTAGCTGATACCTGTTTTGTTTCCTTGAAACTTGTATCTTCGTTGGCTCAAGACTTAGCCTTCGTAATCGGTCTTTAGGAACAGCACTCGCTTGAATACTATAGTTGGTTTTTCTTTGCATCTTTTCCTAACTTACTTCTGGGCCGTAAGAAAGTAGGGCTGCTGGAGGAAGTTCTCCTCTACAGGAACGGGCCGCATGTTCAGTTTTGTCTTGAAAGGTCTGCAAACATTTTTTGGCCTTGGTAGCACCTGGGATTCATGAGTTTAATGTGCTTTGACTGTGCATTCTTAATGAATGAGAAAACTGTAGTTTTCTTTAATATTGAAGTTGAGTTGAACTAATGGCACCAGAAAATGGAATCCTTTGCAGCAGGAGACTTTATCAGTGTGCTCTCTTAACTCCCACCTTTTCGGAAAGCTTATCCAATCTAATATTGAGTCATATATCTTGGAGTTAGTATACTGTCAAACACACAAATGGGGCAGACTTTAACTGAAAAATGGCTTCCTCTTCACTCATTTGGAAAAGTAGGTACTCGTTTATCTGTGCTAATTCAGGTACCGGGATGTACTAAATAAAATAGCATGATCAGTCTCTTGGCTAAATGTAGGATTGTGTGGCTGAAAATTTCTTTAAAAAAAAATTTTTTTTAATGTTTATTTATTTTTGAGAGAACAGAGTGTGGGCGGTGGAGGGACAGAGAGAGAGGGAGACACAGAATCTGAAGGAGGCTCCAGGCTCCGAGCTGTCAGCACAGAGCCCAACGCGTGCGTGGCTCGAACTCACAGACCGCAACATCATGACCTGAGTCGAAGTCAGATGCTTAACCGACTCAGCCACCCAGGCAGCCAGGTGGCTGAAAATTTCCAAAGCAAAAGCTAAGTGGAAAAAGAAAAAAAGAGCCGTTTGGTTTTTGTGCTTCCCCGCCCCCATCCAAGAAATTTCGATTTCCAAAATGTCAACATGTGATTTCTCCTTCACAGCGTTCAGTGGGTATCCTGTTGTTCAGTACTTTCAACAAGGGTTGTGGGGAAGACCCTTGAAGTGTGGCTGGCTCGTCTGGGCACCCGTTGCCCAGGATTGTCGAGAAACAGACTGGATGCTCTGGTGGCCAACTTCTGTCTGGCCACCACCTTCCCCCTCCCTCTCTGCTGAGAGGTCTGTTTGGGTAGGAAGAGATAATGGTGTGCCTGGTTTTTCTTTCAAAGGGAAAGCCTTTGGGTCCAGTAATTCTGCAACCCCTTCAGAGGGCTGCTGCGTGCTTCAAACGAAGCCCGTGTGGGATTGTGTCCTCTCCCTGCCCAGGCCATGCAATCTGTTGCCGGCCGCTCACAGACCCAGCCCCCAGCTTCAGCTGAAAAAGATCTTCAGTTATTTCAGGCAGAGGCCACGAGAAGGAAATAACATGTTTCTATCTCCTTTCTCTAGCAGGCGTTTTCCTGCCCCATGGACTATAATCCCCACAGATATTTGCCATGAAAAAAATATTTAACGCGCCGTATGCCAGCTCCCGAGTGGTGTCCCCATTGTCTGGCCCAACATCACGTGTTCGCATTGGTATTCAATTTAGTGATCCAAAGACTGTTATGGGTACAAATCAGATTTTTTGTCCAAAGTGTGTGCATGCGTGCGTGCGTGCGTGTGTGTGTGTGTGTGTGTGTGTGTGTAATGCTTGGGAGAATTAGAAGGCAACCTGGAAAAGATGATGAAATGTTCGGCCAGGTCTCCTTTCAGTGAAGAGGGGTGTATAAAACATAACCTGCTGATGAGCACCAATTAACTGTGCATTACTTTCTGGAAAAGACTTCAAGCTGGTTGCCCTGCAGGTCAGAGTCAATAAAGACTGAGTTACTAACAATAGCCTTTCTCTCTCACCGAAGCCTTGGACTTAACCCTAACTTCATCAGACCAGAGAAGAAGAGAATAATGCGAACAATAGGAGTCTTGGAGGTTGACTTGGGCCTAATGCTCAGAGGCCGTAAAAGCTGTCAGGAGCTTGATTGATTGGCTCTCACGCCTTAGTCCCCAGTGCAAAGCACTAATGTTCCAGACTCTTCGGAGAGGGTTGATGTGCCACCTGGGGTCAGAACTTATCAGCCTGCGGGGCTAATGTTTCAGATGAGGCCAAAGTGCGGTCAATAATTTATACGGAAATTTGTGCTTAGAGTCGCAAGGAAAGCAAGTTTTGACTCGAATTCCTGCCTGTTCGGAAGAGAAGCCCAGGTCAACTTTGGCCCTCCCTGCTAACATTGCTGGCGTGTGTGCATCGATAACATTTAAGACAAACTTGAACCGCAGAAGAGAATTAGAGCCATCATGGAACGTGTCTGTGGCAGTTACAAGGAGCCAAATGTCAGGAGTTTCAGAACTGCGAGGCGAAACGGGGAAAAGAAACACCAGCTGCTGTGAATGTATTGCAAAACAAAAGGAAATCCCCTCTAGAAGGTAGTAACTAGGTCAGGTTAAATCGTGGTGACTTTGGAAATGGTTAAGCGTCCGTGGGGCGTGTCGGTTTACAGGCTCGGAGGCAGAGGAGGTTCACGGTCCTGACAACATGGAGAGAAACGTTAGGTGATATCGAGGACAAGAAGACGCGCGAGTATCGGAGAGCCATTCGGTTTCAGCGAGAGGCCTGGAATACTTGATCCCTTCTGCGGAGAAATGTAGCCCAAAGTTAGCATGGTGGCTGCACGTGACTGTGTACGTGGGAGTGTGTGTGTGTTGTGTGTGTGTGTGTGCGCGCGCGTGTGTACAGAACATCTCTGCGTCTACGGAAGCACATGTATTGCCTACACACACTATACAGAAATGGACAGCAGAGCGGTGACACCCGAGCGAGGCTGGTCAATCAATAACCAGCTAAGTTTTGTTCTGCTCCAGCAAAATGATGCCTTGCTCCAGTAAGTGCTAACAAAGGCCCTTTTCCCTGGCTCTGCTTACGGAGAGCACTATTAGTCATGCTTCATTAGGCTTGTTTACAGAAAAGAGCTGGTCTCTAAGCACATTATTGAAATACTTGTAACTCTGCTGGGCTTTATTCTTCCCTGAAAGATAGGGACTTCGGAATGGGGGGAGGGGGGATGCCTCTGACCATTGTGGAGAAATCTAGTCTGTTCCGATGGTAACTGGGAAAGATGAGTTTGCCTTTAACGCCTTCAGCATCCCAGGAGCCTGGCTGCTGGGGTTCTCCCCTCTGCTGTCACCATTTTGCCTTTGGTCGCAATGCCAGGCATCCAGTTCCAGTCGCCGTTTCTGAAACCCAGATGTGAGGTTTCCCTGTCCTACGTCCAGAGGGGAGACTTGAGGGATTTGGAACTGCATTTCTCTGTCGGCTGTACTATTGAGTGGTGGCACGAGGAGAGGTCTGTCAGGAAGGAGAACTTCGTGTCGGTTGAAACCGGTGTGGAAATCACACAACTCCTTAACGTTGGAATTGGCAGCTCGTGAGACTCGCCAGGATCGATGTGCCGTATGCGCAAGGGCCTGGTCGCCAGGAGTCCAGGATAATCTTTGTGGACGCCCAGGTCCGAGGGTGTTTTGCCTGGAAGGAGCCCAGTGGCGCTTGCTGCTGACTGTATTTCTGAGTGCGGAATTCCTAGGATTTTGGCTTCTCCCTCTGCTCTCCTAGCTTGTGACCTGGGGCCCCAGGGGAGTTGGAAGATGAGGAAGCCAAAGTCCATTTGCGACGCGACTGCTTTGTGCCAGTGCCCGTGTTAAATGCTTTACAGAGATCACACCTTATTTGATACCCGTACGTATCCTCCCTGTGTTACAGATGAGGAAACTGAGGCACCGAGCGCTTTAGTTGAAGGTGAGGCAGCAGCTGCAGAGCCGGGCTTGGGAGCCAGGTGCGTCTGCCTCCAGAGACCTCTTCTCAGGCGCTCGGGATGCTGCGTGGGATTACCAATCACTCTTTTCTTCTGTCTTCCTCCCTAGTCCTCAAAATAAAATTGGCTGCAGACTGAGCTTGATTGGAGTTAATTCCTTCAGCTTTCCTTATTACATTCTGAACCTGAGCCATAATTATGTGGCCTCACTAGAGACTGTGTGAACCCCCTCCCACGCTGCCTTGGGGGCTTGGCCGCTTCCAGGTGAGACCAAGGAGGTCTACCCACGACACAGACCCCACTCACCCCACTGCCTTCAATTGTGAGGGTGCTGAGTCTGGTTCCTCTGACATTTACACCCCTTGTTTCCTTTTTAGATTCGCAGAGTTGCTGACTTGAAGGTGACACACAAAATGTGCCCCTTTGTATGCTGCAGACATGCACAGCCTTCCTGTTCTCTCTCTCTCTCTTTCTCTCATACACACACACACACACACACACACACACACACACACACACACACAAGTTCCCTGGTTTTCAGCTGCTGTTGTAAATTGCTATTTTAAATTTCAGCAAGTGGAATAATAGCAGAGTGATCATCTCCAGTAAATGCTGTTGGTCTTTGTAAAGAATGGCTTGTTCAGAGGATTTATGATTTATGGGGGACACAGCTGGTGGCCAGCAGAGCTGTAGGAATGTGTGCTCTCCTGGGCCGGGGAGAGCTCCAGATGAAAAGGGCCCAGAGCTGGCACAAAAGCAAATAAGCGCTCTGACTTTCAATAAAGCGTCATAATTTATATGAAGCCTGGCTCTTCGGTCCCAGGGAGATGCACGCATCAGTAGCAGCCTTTTGATGTGAGCATAATTGCCGATTGGTTCCCACCGTCTCCTTGTAACTCAAGGATTGGGGATGGTAAGAAATCACTTGAAAACGCAGTCCTATAGTCTATAGTTGTATACACATATTTTGACAAGCAATTCACAAGCATTTAAACCAGGAACTCTGCTAATCACCCACCTAGACTGATCCACAGGAGGTTTGTGAGCTAAGGCTAGGACGCGGAGCCCTCCATATTCCCTTTGCTGAGTCTCCTCTCCTTCCCCAAAGTATATGAGTTTTTCCATTCTTCTGTTTTATTTCCTTGGCATTTTGCTATTTTATTCATCTCGGTGATGACTTGGCCTCCCCGCCTGCCCCTCCCTCCCCTGCTCCTGCCCGTGGAGAGCAGCGAGACAGCAGAGAAACAGACTGGTTTCCCCACCAGGAAATGGGGAGGCCGAGCTCCCTGTTAAGCGACCTTCCAAATTCTCATCACCTCACACCCTTCTCCCCACTTTCAGCCCTCGAGTGCTCTCTTTTAGGGGCACTGGTCCAGGGTGGGGCTTGTTGCCTGGAGGATTGTTAATTTTTTGCCTGGTCTTGCTGTTCTGTTCTCTTTACCTGTTTGTGAAGCTGACGTCAGGGCTTGTAGAGATCCTGGCCGCACAAGTTGTAAGCTGAAAAGATCCCGCGGTTAGCATTAAGTGCAGGAAACGAAAGGCCTGTCTTCTTTTCAGCTGCTTATCTTCTGTGGCAGGCAGGTCTCAAAGCGGGATTGTGTTGAGGCGGCGTCCTTTCCGTTGAGGTGGGGGGTTCTGGTTATGTGCTGTGGGCCTGGGCCCCTTGTACGCGGCTGCCTCCTAAAATGACACTCTTAAGGGAACACCATGTTAGGAGGTAATAATAGAATAAGAACCGTATCATTATCGTGGCTCATAGTAAGCCGACTTACTATGGGAAAGATACGTTTCCCAAATTTTGAATGCTTTTATGTGAAGGAAGGAAAAAAAAACAAAAAACCGATCTCCAGATGAGCTAATAATTCAAGCTTGTGAGACTGGATTGGGGGACAGGAGTCAATTCCGTTACATTTGGCATTGAATCCTGGTCTTCCCGTGAAGAAAGGGAGGAGGGGAATGAGAAATCCTTGCGCTACTCCAAGTGGGGAAACTGTGCCTTAAAAAAGGAGAGGGTTTGAAGAACTCCAAACCATGTATCTAAACTCCGCAGCTCTCAGAAATACTAACGCATGCCTGCAAAAGAGCAGGAGAGAATTCAGGCCTAGAACTTTGCACCAGAAATCGGGTTCCGTAGCTTTCTCTCCATGCCCACCAGCCTCAAGGCATTACTTGCTGGGAAGTTTGATCCTAGACAAGAAATGAAATCTCCTTATACAAGTGTATACCTACATACGTAGGCTCCATCTGTGTGCGCGTTGGCTTTGTGCATTTCAGTTATACCAAATGTCTGTCTCAGAAGACTTTGTATTTTTTTGCTGTCCTGTCTCCCCGTTTTTCCCTCTGCCATCATCCCCCGCACCCTGCCCTGGCCACTTCATCGTTTATCTTTTTTTTTTTTTTTAATTTTTTTAATGTTTATTTATTTTTGAGACAGAGAGAGACAGAGCATGAATGGGGGAGGGTCAGAGAGAGAGGGAGACACAGAATCCCAAACAGGCTCCAGGCTCCGAGCTGTCAGCACAGAGCCCGACGCGGGGCTCAAACTCACAGACCGTGAGATCATGACCTGAGCCGAAGTCGGACGCTCAACTGACTGAGCCACCGAGGCGCCCCTTCATCGTTTATCTTGTACTTGAGCATATCACTTCAGTTTACTGTGTGTTGGCCGAACCTTAGGAGACCACAGCCTGAAGGGCATTGTCTTGGGATGCAGGGGTGGTTTTGGATGCAGCCTGACTGAGGGTCTGTGACTTGCCGCCCTGTGGAAGGAAGCTTAAGGGGCTCGTGTCCTCCCCTCCTTAGCAACATGGTCACCTGAAACCTGTCCTCCTGCCTACCCTCAGGTGGGAGGACTTGTGGCACCTTAGCAGAAAGTGCTAGAGGAACTGCCTAAACGTTAAGGGCTATGTATTGTGGTGTGAGTGGTTGTAGTGTGTGTGTGTGTGTGTGTGTGTGTTTATATTTATGTATTTATATATATGTGTATATTTATACCTTTAAAAAGTAGCCTCAAGCCATCAAGGACAGTGTTTCTTTAGGCTGTGTATGCCTGTGTAACCTAAAATCAAGTGTTTTTTGTTCTCGTCATGTTTAAAGTTGCTTTGTAAAGATCTCTGTGTGATATATGTTATTTTTCTCTTATGCTCTTTGTTCCCCCCAAATGTCTATAATGACACTTAGGGCATCCTACAATGAGAAAACCTTGCTAAAATATATGTACCGATTATTAAAAGAAGTAAAACATCACTTTCTGCAGTTCACAGGAAGCTCTAATGATCTGTGTTGATTCGATATATATATATATATATATATATATATATATACACACACACACACACACACATATATGTATGTGTATATATATGTGTGTGTGTATATATATATATACATATACATACGTATATATATACGTATACATATATATATATATGTATACGTATATATATATATATATTTTTTTTTTTTGAGCTTTATCTTGGGCTCTCAAAGTTTCCATTAATGCCAGAACTTGTGCCTAACATTCGGTGAGTGAAAATCCTGTCACCAGCCGTGCATGTAGGGATGTAGTGTGGGCTCCCATGCAGATGTCTAGGACAGCCGTTCAGTGTTCCCGGAGGTGCCTTACAAAAGCCTTGTTTCTGCTCCCTCCTCTTACCCACAAGACTTTGGAACAGGCCATTGTGTTTTCCAGAAGTGGGAAAGGATAATGTTACTGGGGAGGCAAGAAAAGAAAAGCAGCAAGAGCCTCTTTTAGCTGACCAGTCAACTGGATATTGACCACCTGTCTTCATGGGAAAGAAATAGATGGCAGTGAATAAGTGAGAGTCTAGTTTTCCAAGAAGCTCAATGATTTTCCCAAATCAATACAGCTCATCAGGCCTCAGAACAAAGGCTGCGGGGGAGGTGACGGTGATGGAAAAACAGCTCTGTGTTCTTTTGTGTATTAACCCATAAGGCCCATGGGGAAACAGGGTTTCTTTAGCCATTTCCCCCCCCCCCTTCCCCTTTTAGGGCTTATTCAGTGTATTTAGGGGGGAAATCCTTTCAGGTTTTTTTTTTTTTTTTTTTTAAAGATTTCCATAGATGGCATCCCAGTGATCAAATGTACTTTTGAAAGAGATGAGGTCTGTTAAGGAAGAATACCATTTTTCAAAACATAGCTTAGAATAGCATTTTGCCATTGCTTTTTGCTTTTTGATGTTGGATTAGCACATTTATTTGGATGTTTGTTCTTGTTATTTGTGGATAGGGCTTGGATGAACCAAAAAGGAATGTCTCCCTGTTCAGATTAACCTCTGGCAAAGAAAGAATCACCACTATCCTCCCATAAATGAACCTTGTTCCCATTGCCCTGGAAATAACACCAGACCCTAAAAGGACTGCTGAATTGTCATCTGAGAGGTTATAATTAACGCAGATAGAGGGGTGCCAACATATTCCAGCGGCCGACAGAGAACGTCTATCCAAACCAGCAATTTTTAGCCCTGCATTCCTTTAATCTTTAAGCGCACTGTGCTTTCCTAAAGTAGTACATTAACACCAGAGCCGTGTGCGTCTGGGGTTTATGACTGGGGTGGCGACATACTAGGGCATAAAGTGTTTCATTACACTTCCCTTTGTTAGTACTGCCCTATCTCCCAAGCCCCGTTGCCGTTCGCTATTTGTTCAGATAAAGCCCAATGTTCAGGGTGACTAATCACAGCACTGTGTTCCAGATGGTTTGATTACAGGATGTGGTTAAAGTGACTCTTCAAACATTCAGCTCAGCAGTAGGGCTCTTTCTGGTCACGTGACCATACTTTTCTTGTCCTAGTGCCCCAGAGATACTTAGCATAGGGAATAGGAAAGTCCCTCTGTGTTTTGGCCGTCAGGTATTTCATTGGCAACCTCCGTTGGAAATTAAATATTTCCCCCAATAATTAGAAACTCAGCTGTGGCCTTTGAAGAGAGATGTTTCTGAAGATGAGATGCTCTGAAGCCAGAAAAAGGAAAGTGTACCATAAAGTGTACTAAAAAGCCAGTGTACTATACAAGACTCAGCTTTTTAAAAAGTACCAGGATTGGATAGAGCAAAACCACAACAATAAACTTCTGGAGGGGGAGGGCGTTTGGGTACAAAGGAATGGTGATAAATCCTACCTTGTACAATAGTCATGTATTGAAATAGGAGGTAATAGGATACTCGAAATGTCTGGACTTTATCCTGTGCGCAGAAACCAGCTTAGTGTGGCCCCTTTTTATTGTCACTGATGTTTCTACTGGAAAAAAACATAGGAAAGGAAAGAAATGTGTAAACTTAAAAAAAAAAAAAAAAGGATTGCAGCACAAATGGGTTACATTTCGGTGTTATTAGAGTGAGGTTTCTGTTTTCTGCATGAGTGCACACGAAGTCCATCCAGATGTGGTAGTCTGAATAAGAGTTCCAAAAAAAAAAAAGAAAAAAACGATGTCTGATTCCAAATTCGGCATTTGCAATGCTTGCCAGAGACTTCTGTCCCAGGGATGAGGCACTTTAAAGACTCTGAAACAGTCTTTAAACTGTAATACAAACAGAGTTATGCTGATCCACTGGGAAATCAGGCATTTGCCCAGTTCTTGAGGAAACATCTTCACAAATAACCAGCAACAGTAATTCATAAACCATATTTATAACATCTTTGGAGTACAATCTCTCCGCAGAGAATTTCTATCGTCTCTAAGCGAGTGGGAGATGATGCTTATTGAAAAAGTATGGTAATAGTCAAAAGAAGGATCCAAATCTGGACTCCCTTCTGTCACCGTGCCACAGCTTACCAGGGGTTGTGCAAACTCTCTCTCTGTGCCGGGCACGGCGCTCACAGCTGCAGCAGGTGCGGACCCCACCCCCGTGTCCAGAGAGTGTAGTCTGGCCAGAAGAGAGGCATACCATGTATATGAGGAGTGGAATGTGAAGGGGGGCTGTGTGTGAGGGCAAGGCAGAGAGGCTCAACAGCGTTCAAACATGGGAGGAAATGATTCGCTGCTTCCTTAATGGACTGAGTGTGGTATTCTTTGGGTGGGCTCTCCTTGTCATTCAGGGTCCCAGGTGAAGGAGGCTCTGTGATTCTCAGCGGGCCTTCAAGGTCACTGCAGTCTCCATCCCAGCCAGACAGAAAGAGGAAGAAACTAGAAGAACATGAACAGGAGATTACTGTGAGCCAGGCCTGTAAGTGGCACGGGGCAGTTCAGTCGCTTAGCTGTCATACACCTGAGTGTGCCACAGACCCACGTCTAACTGGGCCGGAAGCTGAGCCGTGTCCAGCTCTGGGCCCAGACGGAAGCATGGATTCTGGTGAGTGTCCCTTGGCCAGAGGACCGGGCATGGAGTGCCGTGGGGACCCACGAGGGAGTGGCCGTGTTTTGGTGGTGCGCACCATCGGTGGGTGACTGGAGAGCACCCACAGAAGAGACGACATTTGCCCTGTGTCTGTCTTTGGTGCTAACTCATTAGGAATGTTAGCTTTCCTTGGAGGTTTGGACTAGAACAACTTCGGGGGACTAAAATTGTGACCTAAGTAGTAGGTGAAGAAACTCTTTTGGCTGGAGAGGGGAAAAAAAAACGTGTGAGCTGGAGGTGAGAATGTTACTGTGGTCATTGTGTTTGCCTGGGTGAGAGAGAGGCTGACAGGTGGAGGATGGGTAGACTGTCCCTGCAGGGACACCTCCAGGACCAAGCTATTCAAAGACAGAGTTAAGTTCAGAACCAGGAACACCTTTTGAACAAGATGGATGGAAAATAATAGGGCCGTCCTGGGTGCTGGTAAGCCCTTGTCACTGCTAAAAGACGGGAGGGGACACACACACACACACACACACACACACACACACACACACACGTAAGCACTTAGGGCATTGCACCCATCGACTTCCTAATATCATAGCTATTGAGCCCTTGGGGCTTTGGCACACTGTAGTCCTCTCAGACTTTAGAGGCTTGTGACCTTGTGACCTTGAGGTTTCCCCTTCTCTTGTCAACTTGCCTTGTGACTAATTCAGATTCCCATTGTAAGTCGTGTTTGGTTGCCTCAGGTTCACGTACCCGTCCCTGCAACCGTCAGACGACGCTAAGGTTAGGATTACTGGCTCAGGAGCCTTGTCTCCTAGGACTACCATCTGAGCGGGGACTGTGGGCAGGGCAGGCCCTAGGAAAATCTCTTCCAGGGTCTAGTTTAATATAATGGATCAAGAGGCCTGTTCTGTAGGTGTAGGTGATACGTAAACTATACTTCCCTTTCTGGATTACAGGGTATGCCTGTGTTGGTTGTTACAAGTTTGCAGCCTCTTGAAGAATAGAGTTTGGATGGAGGTCCAGCCAGAACTATGGCTGATTCCATAGCACCAAATAAGTACCTAGTGTATACCCTAAGGATGCACTGTAAATGCTTCATGGGCCTGACCATCTCTCTGGGAGCCCTTAACTGCTAAGTATTGACAAGAGCAAATAATAGGACACTGTGACTGTGGAATCCTGATGAGATAACAGGGCTCTTTTGGCTTGTAGAGGCAACAGGCTTAGGTTTTACAACACAGACTGTGTTCTTCACTGCCCTATAGGTAATATGTTTTATGGGGTAGGGCAGTAGCTTAAATCCTGTATCATCAGTGTGTAGGACAGAGACAATATAAATAAGAAAACCCTGTGTGGTCAGTGAGCACATTCAAACCATCCATTGACGTCTTCAGCTCTCTTCTTACTTAATTGGTAATAATCTTCAGATATTTTCCAAATATAAAACATTACAGGGCAGGCATTATTTAGCATTTTGAGAATGACCGTGCCCAGTCAGTGGGGAAAAGGGGATGGTAAACCTGGCGGGACCCTGGAGAATATAAAGACGAAAAAGACTTGTGTAGAGTGTCCCCAGCACGTGGTTCATGGCTTAGACGTTTGGAAGAACAGATGTGCGTTAGATGAAATATTAAATCTTTGTGGAATAAATGTATATTTATTTCCAATTAATGTAAGGTAAATGAGAACCACAACTCTGCCCAGACTGATGAAAATTCAAAGTGGAACTTTGAAAGGCTTCATTTTCACTTCGGTTATTTAAAAAGTAGAGTCCGCTTTATATGCCCATGGGTTGCAAAGCGCTCAAGATGTCGAGACTTGAGCAAGACCATCAACCATCCGCAGGTTTTGGAGCCCAAACACCACCTTTCTACTTGGCCCCTCACGATAGGATGTTGCATAAACACACGCTCGCTTACAGAGAAACAATACGCTTTGTAGTTTATGCGAGAAGCATTCCTTAAGCCTCCTTGCCAGTTTGGCTGTGTAAACATGTGCCTGTGTACTCTTGCACGTGAATGCTAGGCTGATCGAAGTATACCGTGTGGCGGAAAGAAAAACAGACACCAGCACACGTATTCAATTAGCCCCGCTTGATGGAGACTCTTCAGAATCTCCCCGGGAGTTAGAGCATTTCTTCTGAGCGTGTCACAGACCCAGGGCTTCTAGAAAAACCAGGCTGGCTGATTGAGGTCCTTTTGAAGTTGGGGATGGACTTGACTGACGGCGTTTTCTTTCCCAGCGAGTGCTGATAACGAACGAACCACGCTGCTAGCAGTGTCGCTGTTGCCGCCACGCGAGATGTGCCGGGGCGGCTACTAGAAACAGCATCTGGCGGCGGGAACGGTTTTCACAGTGCGCCAGCCGCAGCGTGAGCCCAGCCTTTGTGACAGCTCCCAGCGGCAGCCCCACGTCGCCAGGGACTGCTTCCCCGGGTCCTGTCTGGGGACCACCGATCCTGTCCCGGGGGCCGTGAGCGAACGCGCGTGGGGCGCGGCGGGTAGCCCTGTCGGGGCCGCGCACGCGCCAAGGGTCCCCCCCACCCCGACCCCCACCCGCCCTTAGTCCCGTGGCGGCGGGCGGCCTCCCGCCGCCGCCGCCGGCCCCTTGGCCCCTGCCCTCGGCCGAGCCCCTTTATCCCCGGCCGCCGCCTCGAGGCTCCGGGCGGCCGCCCTCGGCCCAGCCAATCAGACGCGAGCGTTCCCTGCAGGCGCCGGCCAATCCACGGCCCGCGTTTGCTGGAAACGCGAAACCCTTGGGGGAAAAGCAATAACAAAAGCCTTTCACTGCAGACAAATGTTAAGTGTCTGTGCAGACTTTTCCTGTTTTTAATTTTATTACTGCAAGAATGGAGGGTTTGTTGTTTCTTTCATGTTTCCTTTCAAGCAATTTTAATTATACATTTGTGCTACATCAGGGACTCTGGAACGCACTGCTTCAGCCTCTTGCGTCGCAAGCTAAAATGCGGCAACCTTCTGGCAATACAGATATATTCCTGCACTGTAAATATAGCTGACATGCTAAAGAATTTTAAGCAGCTGCAAAGGTCTTTGACACCACACACAGTGCCCCAGAGAGCACATGATGAGAAAACCAGCTCCGTCTTCCCCTTCGCCTTCCCTCCCACCCCTCCCTTTTCCTGGAGGGACGTGCTCATAAAGAATCCTTTCCTCCAATTGTTCTGTCTTGTGCAAATTTTGACCAAATGCCTAATTACCATTGATTCTCATCTCAATATGAATTTTTATACTCCGTGGTTTAAAAGAAAATTTTCCTGAGGGAATTAGAATGGAATCAACCGGATTTCAGGAAATGCTTGCTTTGCTTCATGCTCGTCCCCTCCCACCCCCGACTATTGCTACAGTGAGTAAATTCAGCTGTCACCTAATGGCAACATAGACCATATGGGAAACAATTTTTAAATCTCTTTTAGAGACTTTTGAAAGAAATCCTTCCTTCCCCACTGCTCGGGTCCCAGCCATTCAAATATTTTTACCTGCTGCTAAAACATTTCCCATGGAAATTAGTCTTACCTCGTGAGGTGTCTCTTACCATAAAGGAGTGCAATACAGGGTTTCTATAAAATTCAAAATGGCAGTGAGCAAGTGAGCAAACCAGTTAGAAGTAGACTGTGAGTGATGTCCCTAGGTGTTTGCAAAAGAGAATGGAGGGTAGGTAGGTACCGAAAAGAAACCAAAGGCTCACTTAAGTATTGCGTTGATTGACCCTCGTATTTTATGCGTGTCTCAAAAACCCAGGTCCTTTTAATATAGGCTGTAAAGGGGTGATTAAAAAAATATATGGCACTTGTCCTCTAGAGAAATCAAGAGGATGTTCTATTTTATTTTCCTGTGACATTTAGTATACTAAGTGCACTTAAGTTTAGTAATTCACAGATGCAGTGCTAAATTAAATTGTCTGTCTGCAGAGCAGTTGGGAAAAGCAGAATAGCTTGCAGGAAGCAAGTGTGTTGGTTTTGAGATTTTTGTCTTCTAATCCTCTGTGGCAAATGCTTACTAAAGTTGATTCTAAAGATAACCCCAAGAGCAAACCTATTGTGCACATTTATTTTCTTAAGAGGGCTATTTTAGGAGTCCTTAATATGAAACAAGACCAAACAGTGAAACAGATACCATACCCTGGCTGATTCTTGTCTCACAAAGCCAGAGAGGGGAGGATTAGGAAAGCGAAATCATAGCTGATTGTCCGCTATCTGGACTCTCAGCCCCTGCCCTCCCCTTCTCCTGTTTTTGTGCACCCACCTAATCTTTTCCTAAATAAAAATCACCATTATTTTATATTGTTGAATTGGAAACAAAGCCGATTCCTTTCAGTCACCTTCTGGTTTAAGCACTGGTAACTGGCGCTTAGTTTTTGTTGGCTGCTTGCCAAACGAAAGCAATTATGTGTAATAATAGAAAAATTAAGAGGTGAGTGTTGCTGTTTTACAGCAGGACATGGCAAAAACCATTTCCTTCTGTCAGCAGTATCTTGATTACACTCTCACACGCAGTCTTACCCTTTTGTACCGCATGCACACAGGCATGATCTCTCTCTCTCTCTCTCTCTCTCTCTCTCTCACACACACACACACACACACACACACACACACACACACACACACACACACAGTTTCCTGTGGGTTTTCACTTGAGGTCACTGAAACCAGAAAGAGGAACAGTGCAAACCACAGTTTTTGAAAGCGAATGAGAACAGAATTTTGCTGGTAAAATAACAACAACAGTAATAATAATAATAAACTAGAAACAGAGTAATCAGTGCTAACAGTGGTCCTCCTTCATTCCCCATTCCTGCAGGTGTTCTAGTGGTCAATGTCACGTGGAGGAACAAAACTTACGTAGGGACCCTCCTGGACTGCACCAAGCACGACTGGGCCCCTCCCAGGTATGTACGTACGGGGCCTTTTATTTCAGGCTCTGTTTGCTCTCCTCCTTCCTCCGCTTCGCCTCTCCTTCCGCCATCCTCTCTTTGCACAGAAACTATAGAGGTAGATTAATAATGCATAAAAGTCTGCCCGTAATTGAAACCAGGCAAAAGAGAAAGGAGCTGGTGAGGATTGCACACGGTGAAATGCACTCCCTGCCCTTCGCCCCCTCTCCTTTGTTTTCTTCTTTTCTCAAAATGGGAATTTGAACTGGATTCAAAGCTAGCTACCTGAGCCGTTTTCCTTTGGTGTTCCGAAGAAGAACATACGTCATTCGTTGCCAGTTCTGTGGCAGGGATTAAAACTGTCAGCGCAAGAACAGGGTGTCTTTTCCTTCTCTGGGCCCAGCCCTCGCGCCCCTGGGGTGTTGGCCGCTCTTGCCGGCATTGTGTGCCTCGCGCTGTCTCCCGGCTCTTTGGGGGATGCTCCTCTTGACGTCTGTCGCTTGTTTCCCTAGGTTCTGCGAGTCACCGACAAGCGACCTGGAGATGAGAGGGGGCCGGGGCCGAGGGAAGAGAGCGAGGTCTGCCGCGGCGGCTCCGGGCTCAGAGGCCAGCTTCACGGAGTCCAGAGGGTTGCAGAACAAGAACAGAGGGGGGGCCAATGGGAAAGGGAGGCGGGGCAGCCTCAACGCCAGCGGGCGAAGGACACCCCCAAATTGTGCTGCTGAGGACATCAAAGCCAGCCCCTCCTCCACCAACAAGAGGAAAAACAAGCCCCCGATGGAGCTGGACCTGAATTCCAGCTCCGAGGACAATAAGCCGGGGAAGCGCGTCCGCACCAACTCCAGAAGCACTCCGACCACTCCTCAAGGGAAACCAGAGGCGACTTTTTTGGACCAGGGCTGCTCCTCGCCAGTGTTGATCGACTGCCCCCACCCAAACTGCAACAAAAAGTACAAGCACATTAACGGCCTGAGGTACCACCAGGCTCACGCGCACCTAGACCCAGAGAACAAGCTGGAGTTCGAGCCCGACAGCGAGGACAAGATCTCGGACTGCGAGGAGGCGCTGAGTCACGTGGCGCTCGAATGCAGCGAGCCCAGCGCCAGTCTGGCGGCCTACGACCAGGTGAAGGCGCCGGTGTCGCCCGGCCCCGGGCACCCACCTGGTACCCCCAAGGGGAAGAGAGAGCTGATGAGCAACGGTCCGGGCTCTGTCGTCGGGTCGAAAGCGGGGAAGAGTTCTGGCAAGAAGAAGGGCCTTCACGGCGAGCTGAACAACCTCCCAGTCATCTCCAACATGACGGCCACCCTAGACGCTTGCTCCGCAGCAGATGGCAGCTTGGCTTCCGAGATGCCCAAACTGGAAGCAGAAGGGCTAATCGACAAGAAGAACGCGGGAGAGAAAGAAAAGGGCAAGAAAGCCAACAACTGCAAAATGGACAAGAACCTCTCCAAACTGAAAACCGCGCGGCCCATCGCCCCCGCCCCGGCCCCCACCCCGCCGCAGCTCATCGCCATACCCACCGCGGCCTTCACGAGCACCACCACGGGGACCATCCCCGGACTGCCGTCCCTCACGACCACCGTGGTGCAGGCCACACCAAAGAGTCCTCCGTTGAAACCCATCCAGCCAAAGCCCACCATCATGGGGGAGCCCATCACCGTGAACCCAGCTCTCGTGTCCCTCAAAGACAAAAAGAAGAAGGAGAAGCGGAAGCTTAAGGACAAAGAAGGGAAGGAGTCGGGGAGCCCGAAAATGGATGCCAAGCTGGGCAAACTTGAGGACGCCAAGGGGGCCGGGAAAGACTTATCGGGGCATTTTTTAAAGGACCATCTCAACAAGAGTGAAGGGTTGGCCAACGGACTCTCAGAGTCTCAGGAGAGCCGGATGGCCAGCATCAAAGCCGAGGCCGACAAGGTTTACACTTTCACGGACAACGCGCCCAGCCCTTCCATAGGCAGCGCCTCGAGGATGGAGTGCAACCCGCTGGTGAACGGGCAGGCGCCCATGGCCCCGCTGCACGTGCTGACGCAGAACGGGGCCGAGACCGCGGCCAAGACCAGCAGCCCCGCCTATTCGGACATCTCTGACGCCGCCGACGACGGTGGGTCCGACAGCCGGTCGGAGGGCGTGAGGTCCAAGGCCGGTTCCCCGTCGGACATCATTTCCAGTAAGGAGGGCGTCGTCAAAGGGCATCCTGCAGCTACAGCACAGTCCTCTCAGATGAAAGAGTCCCATTCTCCCTATTACCATGGCTACGATCCTTACTATTCTCCAAGTTACATGCACCCTGGGCAGGTGGGAGCCCCTGCGGCCGGGAACGGCGGGAGCACACAGGCGATGAAGATCAAGAAGGAGTCCGAGGAGGAGGCCGAAAGGAAAGACAAGGCAGAGCAGCTGGATGCCAAGAAAGCGGACCACAACCCGGCACCCTTACAGCCTCAGCACCAGTCGGTGATCACGCAGAGACACCCAGCACTGGCGCAGTCGCTTTACTACGGCCAGTACGCCTACGGGCTCTATATGGACCAGAAGTCCCTGATGGCCACCAGCCCTGCCTATAGACAGCAGTATGAGAAGTACTATGAGGACCAGAGGCTGGCAGAGCAGAAAATGGCCCAAGCTGGCCGAGGAGAGTGCGACAGGAAAAGCGAGCTCCCCTTGAAGGAGCTGGGCAAGGAGGACAGTAAACAGAAAAGCCTGCCGTCTGCCACAATCTCAAAAGCTCCCTCTACCCCAGAGCCTAACAAAACCCATTCTAAACTAGGGCCGCCAGTGCCTAATAAAACTGAGGAGACAGGTAAATCACAGCTTCTCCCCGGCCACCAGCAGCAGCTTCAGGCCGACAGCTTCAAAGCTAAGCAGATGGAAAACCACCAGCTTATTAAGGAGGCTGTAGAAATGAAATCTGTCATGGACTCTATGAAGCAGACAGGTGTAGACCCAGCCTCGAGATTTAAACAAGTAAGATTGTGGAGCGTGGCCCCCCACAGGGAGAGAGCGAGTCTGACCCTTGGACGTGTCTGGGCTTGATCTGGTTAGCCTTCTTCCCAGGAAATAAGCCAAGGGTTCCTTAGGGTTGGTCCCTTCTCCTCCTGAAACGTATTCGAAAAGATCCTCTCAGGAGCCACTGTGTACCTCTCCAGTGTGCCTAACTCACCCTTGCCTTGTGTTGTGTATGTAGTCAAAGGAACTTCGCACCTGTGCGTCGCAGACTCGTGTTCCGTGCTGGTCACTCGCTGTGAACCTGACGAGGTCCCTTAATTTCTTACTGAGCCCAGCCTGAGGGAATCCTTCCACGTGGCCGCTGAGATCCTGAGTCTGATCTCTACCGCGTTTGTTCTTTCTCGTGTCCACATTTCTCCCGGCAGCCTCGAGGAACATAAGACCGGGGCCTTAAACCCACATTCCTCACTGGGCTCTGTCCTACCACTTGGGGCCCAGATGTCTTTCACACGGTGTCTGAGATGCCTAGGGGTTAAGAGCCCCAACGCGGGGCTCCGTGCCGATCGCCTGTGAGGAGAACAGGGGGGTCTGGGTGCGTGGGCCTCCCGCAGCCATCCCGGAAGCCCCTGCTCGGCCAGCCTGAGGCTCCCCGTACAGACACCTGAAAATCGGCCACCGTGAAATCACACGTGTGCTCGCACTTTCTGTCACCGCGCACACATCCTGACTCACTACGGTCCCGCGAGAGTTAACGCTGGGGTTTCCCGGCCTCCCGACCCCCCCTCTCCACTCCCATGCTTTCACCCCTGGTGAATCAGAGCACCAGAATCCTTTCTTGGTGCTCATTTCTGCCCAGAGGTTGAGACTTAGGCCCAAGGTTGAATGTTCTCTCTCAGGACTTAAACACCCAGGGGGTTTTTGTCGTGAATGGGATGGGGGTCGCAGAGGCCTTTTGGGCTCCTCACTTGCCCCAATTCTGGAGGCCTGAATCAGGCCGTGGCTTCACAGGGCTGCGTCAGAACTTGGGGGGTTATAGATGCCTTTGGTTTCTAAAAGAAAAGCTATGATGTGTTCTATTAATTTTTGAAATTTTGTTTTGATGAAGATGTCTGCACGTGAGATGTGAGCCCCCATATTAAGCCTCAGCTGCTGTAGTTGAAGAAAATACATTAGGAAACCAAGAGTTTCCATCCTCCCCCCACCCTGCCCCGTTCCCCATAAATGATGTTACGTGATCTATTCGTGACTCAAATTCACTATTAAGTGGCCTGAGCTGAAGTTTTTTAAATATGTATATGTATTTTAACTTTCATTTATTTTTTGAAAGAGGGAGAGACAGAGTGTGAGCAGGGGAGGGGCAGAGAGAGAGAGAGGGAGACACAGGCTCCAGGCTCTGAGCTGTCAGCACAGAGCCCAACTCGGGATTCAAACTGATGAACCATGAGATCACGACCTGAGCTGACCAAAGTCAGACGCTTAACCAGCTGAGCCACCCAGGCGCCCCCTGAGCTGACGAATTCTAAAATTCGTTTTGCCTATGTGAGACAATGAAGGGAAAATGAGGGTTAGATTAAATTATGTCTGAGGGTGTTATTTAATGTTGAAAGATCCCACGAAGGGCCCGGCTCTGAGTTCCCTCAGACCTAAGTTGGAAGCCCAGCTGCGCCCTGGTCAGCAGCACGACCCTGCTGTTCCTTGAGCTTTAAAAGCTTTGCTTTTGTCTTGTGTAAAAGAGGTTAATAACGATGCCTACCTCAGATGTTATTACTTTGCGAGAGGAAGGTAAAGCTCTTTGCACAGTGCAAGCACATAAATACATGTTAACTTAGCATTAGAAGTAAGAGTAATAATGCTGTCATGGTGATTAATGGGTTTTGCTTAAAAATGGAGATTTTAAAACGAGGTTTTTTTTTCCCCTTTTCCTCTTTCTTTTCTTTTCCTTCTCTTTCTTTCCTTTCCTTTCCTTTCCTTTCCTTTCCTTTCCTTTCCTTTCCTTCTCTTCTCTCCTCCCCTCCCCTCCCCTCCCCTCCCCTCCCCTCCCCTCCCCTCCCCTCCCCTCCCCTCCATCAGGATCCAGATTCAAGGACCTGGCATCATTATGTATACCAGCCCAAATACCTGGATCAGCAAAAGTCAGAAGAGCTTGAGAGGGAAAAGAAATTAAAAGAAGATAGTCCCAGGAAGACTCCCACTAAAGACAGTGGTGTGTCCAGCCTTCCCGTGTCATTAACGAGCATTAAGGAGGAGCCCAAAGAGGCCAAGCGCCCGGATTCTCAGTCCACGGAGGAGAACAAGCTCAAGAGTGATGATCGGAAGACGCCTGTGAACTGGAAGGACTCTCGGGGAACGAGAGTGGCAGTTTCCTCGCCTCTGAGTCAGCATCAGCCCTTCATACAGTATTTGCATGCTTATCCTTACCCACAGATGTATGACCCCAGCCACCCTGCATACCGGGCTGTTTCTCCTGTCCTAATGCACAGTTACCCTGGTACGTGTCGCGGGTTCTCGCTCTCTTAGAGGGAAAGGCTACATTCACTTATTGGTTACTGAAAAGCTCAGGATAAATGAGATGCTTCGGTGGTCGCGTTTGTTTTGCTTGTCTTTATGCTGCTTCAAGTCCCCAGGATGAAACTTACTTGACATGAGTTCGTTTTGTTTTGGCTTAGAGAAAACGTCAATGGTTCCCAGCTCTAGTTTCCATAGACTCTGATGCTCTAGTCTGTTAGACTGACAGATACTTTATTGCCTATGAAAATATTCTCGGCGCTCACTGTCATAATCATTATAGTTACTGTTCCTTTCACTTAAGCGGACGCGTAAATGTACGAAATGGCTGTAAGCTCAATTCTGTTTATAATCTCCGTTCATCAGGACGAATTAACTGGGAGAAGAAAATCGGAGAACCTACGTCGTGCACTTTAATGATGATGTAGCCCCTTCTTAATGTAATCCCCTATGTTAAGGTCTCCGACTCTTGGCCCAAATTCGTTGTAACCCGAGTGATTTTTTTTTTTTTTTTTTTTCCTGTTTAAAAAACGGAGCCCATAACTTGATGTGGCATTTGTTGTTTATCTGCAGGGGCCTATCTCTCTCCAGGCTTTCATTATCCTGTTTATGGGAAGATGTCAGGGAGAGAAGAGGCAGAGAAAGTCAATACCAGCCCTAGCATCAACACGAAAACAACATCGGAATCGAAAGCGCTGGACTTGCTCCAGCAGCATGCCAACCAGTACCATAGCAAGTCTCCTGCCGTAAGCCTCCTTTTGTTGTTACTTAAAAGTACCATGTTTTGGGGGAGAAGAGGGGACAAGCTAGGAAGCGGTCTTGAAATAGAAATGGTTTTCGAACCCGGCTGTGATTTCAAGATGCTGTTTTAGCTTCGCCCATAAAGAACGGACTGTTCAAAGGTAAGAGGCTTTCACACACGAGGGGGAAGAAAAAAAAAATCGTCAAAACGTCTGTGGTGCTGGCGGGCTTTTCTGTCGCAAAATGCACCGTGCCTCGACTGCCCAGGAGGGCGTTTGCTAGGTGGACGTGTAAATTCGTAGGAGCCGGCTTGCAGCGTGAAGTATTTCTGATGGCTGATATTTTGGTGCACTGGCACGGGTGAGTCGCGTGGGGAAGGGACGGCTGCCCCTGTCTGTTTTGGCCTCGACCCATTGTCCTGTCCCTGTAACTTCCCGAAGCAAGGGAGACAAGGGCCTTTGTGAAAGATGGCTCCACCCTTGCTCCCATCCCGGCACCACCCCCTCCATGAAAGAGGGCAGCCACTAGTCCTAAAGGCTGTTGTCAAGAGAGACAAAAGGGTGTGGCCATTCTTGCCTAGAAAAGAAGTTTGGAATAAGATACAAGATCTTTGATGTGGATGAGTCCAGCAGGGACTGTAAGCTAGGAAAGGGGATTCATGAATCTATTTCTGTGCGTACTCCTTCCAGCACAGACATTTTTTTTTCTTTTCACATGACAACGAGAACTTCAGGTTGGCCGGGTTCTAGTGGGCAGACACGTGTAGGAAAGGCAGTCGTAAACTGTGATTAGGGAGAACCACAGCTTTCGTTGAGCCTTCAGAAGCTGCCGGATTCTGGAATGCTTTCAGAGGCACAGGGCGATGATTTCCCGTACTTGGTATTGCCCTATCATGTTGAGATGTGTATTTTCTTTTTTTGTTTATTTGTTTTTGAAAAGATTTTTTTTTAAATGTTTGTTTATTTTTGAGAGAGAGAAAGAGTGGGAGTGGGGCAGAGAGAGAGAGGGAGACACAGAGTCTGAAGCAGGCTCCAGGCTCTGAGCTGTCCGCACAGAGCCCGATGTGGGGCTCGAACTCCTGAACGGTGAGATCAGAACTGAGCCGAACTCAGACTCTTAACCAACTGAGCCACCCAGGCACCCCGAGAGGTGTATTTTCAATGGGCTAAAATGGATAAGGTGTATTGAGAATTGGGAGATACATTCGCCCCACAAAATGTAAGTAAAATACACAGTCATTAGAAAATTTTTTTCAACCTTCTTGACCCATGTATAAATGTTGTTTCTGGGAAGAAATCGGGTAGATCCTAATCTTGCAATTTCGAGCGACTGTAAAGAAAAAGTTCTCTTATTTCCATCACTTGAGGCAAACCCTGACGGCACCTGGTTAACTTTTAGGTGGGGCGTTTCTTTAGCTTTGGCTTAATTCCAGCTGGAACTCATGCGTGCCTTTTGAAATTATCTTCACTTAGTAAGGAATGTTAAGTATCTCTGTGTTTGCTTCTGAATCATTTACACATAGGGCTCAAAGGACAGAAGTGGTTTAGCGCTCCTGTCGGTTGTTTTTCAGAGTATTTAGAGGGGCCTGTCTTTTCTGTTGCAGCCCGTGGAAAAGGCGACAGCAGAGCGGGAGCGGGAGGCAGAACGGGAGAGGGACCGCCACTCGCCTTTCAGCCAGCGGCACCTGCACACGCACCACCACACCCACGTGGGCATGGGTTACCCACTCATCCCTGGTCAATATGACCCTTTCCAAGGTCAGCGGTTCTGTCGTTATTGTGTTGTTCGTTCTGCTTTGGAAAACTGTGGGCCCAGAGGACCGCTCACGTCTTAAAATAAACACACTGAGCTTTGAGTTAACATGAACTCCAGGGAGTAAATAAGTTCTTAATTCTTATTTCCTAGTATTTCCTAGTGATACAATGAAGGCGATTCCCCGCGTCTTTGTGTTCTATTGAGACAGGAAATGACTCCCACTTAATAATTGTCACTGGTTGATGTTATCGGTGGCTTCCTGCTATCTCATGGACTGAGGGTGGCGGCCAGTGTCTGGGGCACTGAATATAACAATCAGAAGATCAGATAGCTGCTTGAGGGAAATTGTGGGAAAAAAGGGAGGCATAATGAGAGGCTTTGGTGAAATGGTAGTGGTTTCTGCAGGCCTTTTACGTTGTATCTGCCCCCACCCCCACCCTCACCCCGGAAGTAATGGGAGTGACATGATTAGGTCTAACCTTTTCTTTTCAAATTTTTATTTACATTCTAGTTAGTTGACACACAGCACAGTATTGGTTTCGGGAGTAGAATTCAGTGATTCATCACTTCTGCACAGCACCCAGTGCTCATCACAGGTGCCCTCCTTAATGCCCATCACCCATCTTGCCTACCCCACCCACCTCCCTCCATCAACCCCTCACTCAGTTTGTTCTCTATCATTATGAGTCTCTTGTGGTTTGTCTTCTCTTCCCCCCCCCCCCCCCTTCCCATCTGGTCATGTCTTGTTTCTTAAATTCCATGTATGAGTGAAATCATATGTTTGTCTTTCTCCGGCTAATTTTCCTTAGCATAATATACTCTAGCTTCATCCATACATTGCAGATGGCAAGATGTCATTCTTTGTGATCGCTGAGTAATATTCCATTGTGTGTGTATATAGAGGTGTGTGTGTGTGTATCCATTTCTTCTTTATCAGTCGATGAATCAACCATTCATCAGTCGATGGACATTTGGGCTCTTTCCACAGTTTGGCTGTTGTTGATAACACTGCTCTACCCCTTCAGATCTGTGTTTTTGTATCCTTTGGGTAACTACCGAGTAGTACGACTGCTGGATCAAATTTAACTTTTTCAGGAACCTCCACACTGTTTTCCAGAGCAGCTGCACAAGTTTGCATTCCCACCAGCAGTGCAAGAGGGTTCCCCTTTGTCCGCACCCTTGCCCACACCGGTTGTTTCCGGAGTTGTTATTCCGACAGGTGTGAGGTGGTATCTCATTGTGGTTTTGATTGGTATTTCCCTGATGAGGAGTGATGTTAACATCTTTTCCTGTGTCTGTGAGCCGTCTTTCGGGTGTCTTCTTTGGACAAATGTCTATTCGTGTCTTCTGCCCATTTCTTACCTGGGTCGTTTGGTTTTTGGGTGTTGAGCTTGCTAAGTTCATTATAGATTTTGGATACTAACCCTTTTGTAGATATGTCATTTGCAAATATCTTCTCCTGTTCTATAGGCTGCCTTTTAGTTTTGTTGTTTCCTTCGCTGTGCAGAAGCTTTTTATTTTGATGAGGTCCCAATAGTTGATGGTTGCTTTTGTTTCCCTTGCCTCTGGCAACATGTCTAGTAACAAGTTGCTCCAGCCAAGGTCAAAGAGGTTGTTGCCTTTGTTCTCCACTGGGATTTTGATGGCTCCCTGTCTTACATTTAGGTCTTTCATCCATTTTGAATTTATTTTTGTGTATGGTGTAAGAAAGTGGTCCAGTTTCATTCTTCTGCATGTCGCTGTCCGGTTTTCCCAACCCCATTTGCCGAAGACGCTGTCTTTTTTCCATTGGATGGATTAGTTGGCCATACGTTTGTGAGGTCGTTTCTGGGTTCTCTGTTGTGTTCCATTGCTCTTTGTGTCTGTTTTTGTGCCAGTACCATACTGTCTTGATGATTACAGCTTTGTAATATGTCTTGAGGTCCGGAATCGTGATGTCTCCGGTTTCGGCTACCATTCTTTTTCAGGAATGCTTTGGCTATTTGGGGTCTTTTGTGGTTCCATACAAATTTTAGGATTGTTTGTTCTAGCCCTGTGAAAAATGCTGGTGGTTATTTGCTGGGGACAGGGTCAACACTTTTAATCCCCTGTAATTCGGGGGCTCTTCACAGCCGTTCATTGCCATGGCTTTAATGATGGCGAAACATTTTGAAAAAGCCATAGAATCGTTGTGAGATAGCCTTCGATTTGTGGTGTTCTGGTTGACCTCCTGCTACTTGTCCCAGCTCTGTCACCTTACAGGGGTGGGTGGTGGCCCCATCTCTACCAAGAGATCCACTCGCTAGGTTCTTGCTGTCTTAGGTAGCTCAGACTGCCATGACAAAATGTCCCAGACTCTCTGGCTTTAGACCACAGAAAGTTTTCTCATCGTTCTGGAGTCTGGGAGGCTGGGTGCCAGCACGGTTGCTTGGTAACGAGTGCTCGGTTCCGGGCTTGTAGGTGGCTGCCATCTTGCTTTGTGCTTAAATGACCTCTTCTCTGTGTGCAGGGGGCAGGGGCAGCGGTGGAGGGAGGAGAGCTTGTGAGAGAGCTACCTTCTGGTGTCTCTCCTTATAAGGACATCATGAGCTCATTTGACCTTAATTATTTAAGTCCTATCTTCAGATGATCACATCGTGGATTAGGGTGTCCGCGTAGGGATTTTGGAGGGCCATATTCAACCCATAGCACTTGCCACGTTGGCCCTCATTCTGCTGTGTGAATACGAGATACCATGTGTAAAAGGTACCTCCAGAAGTAGGAAGTACTCTACACATGGGAAAGGTCATTTTTATTTGTTTAGCCCTCGTTACCACTCACAGTGGTGTTCAGAAAGAACATAGAGGGCTTAGAAGGAGAATTATCTTCCCTAGCTTTGCATGTGTTTTTTCTTGTTTTTCCAGGATTGTTTTCTGTAGAATTAAAAAAATAATTTCCTATCAGGCAGCTTCGCGCCATCTGGAGCCATTCCGTTCTCTGACTGCTGTCTTTCTCTTGCAAGGTAGAAGTTAGGACTGTTGTTAAGTTCGATTCACCAGTTCTGTGTTTCTTACGGGATGCAGGATGCATTGTGTTCGTTCACTGGGGAAATGCCGAAGTGATAAGTTATTATGAAAGTATTGTATGTTAAGCAAATGGCGTGTTGCTTCTGTAATTCACTGTGACTTTTGATTCCTGTTGTTGCCGGGGACCTATTATGTCTCCTGAGCTTCCTATTCAGGAATGCGAGCAAACCATTTAGTACCATGCAGAGTCACAGAGATGGAATGTTCTCTCTTCTCTTTGACTAGCTATTAAGAAAACCGCAGAGTATTGGATAAATGGCTAGATAGGGGATAGACTAAGCGGTGTGGGCTCCGTCTCTTCTATGTGAAACATTTCCTGTGTGTGTTTAGGAGAGGACGGATTGCTGCAGCCCTTCACCCCTGGGCCTGCACCTGCTCTTATCTTTCCCAAGTGTCACAGAAACCCTGCATTTTTTCCCCCATTAGGCTTGACCTCCGCCGCCCTCGTTGCCTCTCAGCAGGTGGCTGCCCAGGCATCTGCATCAGGAATGTTTCCTGCACAAAGAAGGTAAATATCCTTACATTTTGAATCTACATTTTTCTACATAGAGACATCTTAATGGGTGGGAGGCAGTTAAGCGTAGGCCTTTTAGACCAAAAACTTGGCTCTTTGGGTTTTTATATTCTTGTAACGAACGTGCTTTTATGGCCCGTTGCTTTACATGCAGCTTATGTTCCGGGACCCTCATTTCTTTAGCTGTAATATAGGTTAGTAATTAACTGATGAGTGCTTTTATTTATTTATTTTTCGAGCAGTTGAAAAGCCTCTTAGGTTACCCTCACAGCCCTGTTAAAACACTCCGCCACCACTCCCTTTGTTTTATCATGTTTCAAAATAAAGTCACAAAGGGAGACATTTATTTTCAGAATGCTAAAGGTCATGTTTGTTCTTTGATACTTTTAATTATCCCTCAAGTTGTGTCAGAAAGGAACATAATTTATTTTTTCCACAGTGTAGATCATAACCCTCGTGTGCGTTCCCTTTCTTGAATAAGTGAGTTCCATGATTTGAATAGAATTAAGATAAGCCTGTCAGTCTTAGGGTTTTCACATTTTCGGCGTCAAATGCGGATGGAGCCCTGTGCTAAGGTCTTCTTTTTCCTTTGCAGAGAATAACAAGATTGGAAATGTACGTTGTCATGTGACTGGATCACATGGGGAAGCGCTTTTATACAGACATCAGTTCCATGGTGTTAATTTGAAATGCCTTTAATGGCAGGCAAGAACCAGTCATTTCATTTTTGTAAATTACAGATTTTATCACAGAGTAACAAATGTTGCTGTAATTAAGCTTCTGTTTTATATATATATACGTATACATATATGTGTATATACATATATATATATATATATATATTCTTTACTTTTTGTATCAGTAACCAGGCTCGCACACACAGGGTCTGCTATCCCGTTGCAAACCACTCAGTAAAGGAAGTAAAAAAAAATGTATTTGTCATGTTGAAAAGCGTTAGCCACAAAAGGCTGCCTACTTTCTTTTCCTTTTCCTTTTCGATTGTAAATAAATGACGTATCCGTGTGCCTGAACCTTGCATATCCTTCATAGATTCCCCCCCACCCCCTCCTCGCCCCCGCAAGGCCCTCAGAAAGGCTGGCTGTGATGATGACGCTTGGGTACAATTTAGATGTCTATTTGGTGGCTCCCGTTAAAGACACATCCGTGTAAAATGTTCCTGTAGTCACTGTTTGTACTTGTGTGTTGTGGAAAAAAATGACTTTTGGAAGGCATGGGGTTGCCAATACCACAAAAACTGTGTTGTAGATAATGTAAAGATTAAAAATGGGGAAATAATGAGCATCTGTGAATAATGAGGTGTCATTTTTTGATAATCTTGAATGGCAAATAACCCAATAGCCTGCGTACCAGAGACATCTGTGATTGTTGTATTACTTGAATAGTCTTACAGTCCCCCCCTCCCACCGCCAACTTTTTTTTTTTTTTTAATGTTTACAATTATCCAGTTTTAGAAGAGAGAGACTTTAACGCCATTGCCTGGTTACTTGTTTTATGCTGTAATCTAGTTTATTTTATGTAAAATGTATATTGAATGCTTTCCTTTTTTATACCTGCCTTAAATAATTTGGCAATCAGAATTAAAAAGGTTTTTTTTTTTTATAACGGCTTCTTGTCTGTCTCGACTTCTTTCTAGTTGGCTGATTGTGATTCCAATTTTCAAAAAACGGTTTCTTGATATTATGAATGTTCAGTTCATGAAGTACACACATGCTGAGTTTTCTTATATGATATGCGGGTATAACATCCAAACAGTGTGTTTAATTCAGAGGACATGTCCATAGTCACTGGGTCTTTACTCTGAACAGGGGGCGTGATATCACTACAGATTGGTAGATACAGGTTGTTGTGATACGGAATGATATTGCAAAGTTAGTCTTGGCAACGCGTGGACAGTAGGTGAAGTGTGTAAAAAGTCAGCTAGCCATTTATTTGACTCGCCGCTAAGTTGTCCCATGAGCGGATTTTATGCCAAACGTACAGAATGAACTGCCTCCTTCCTTTCTTCTTCCTTGCCCCCTTCCCATCCTCCCTCCCTTCCAAGAAGCACTCACCGAGCACCTCCTTTTATCCCGGACACTGTGTAAGGCGCTGGAATATGGCCGTGAACAAAACAGACCGAAATTCCTGTACTCACAGAATTTGCATTTTTAGGTGTGGTAAGCATAATAAAATATCTATGTGATAGAGTATAATAGATGGTTGATAAACACTACGGACAGAAAGCACGTGAGTGGGCTTGGAATGTGAAAGTCCGAGAGTGTAGATAGAGCGATCAGAGAAGCCTCACTATAGGAGATGAGAAGTGATCCATGCACAGATCGGGGGGGGGGGGGGGGGGGGGGGCGGGGCATCGCAGCTACTAAGAAATGCCGCAGTGCGCAGTGGGGGTGTGCTTTCTGTGTCTGGACTGGTTGATCTCCGTGCTTCTTTGCAACTAACTCTTAAGTTTTTAATTTTACTCTAATTGCCAATGGCAGTTCTCCCACTTGGTGTTCTAAAAAGTTCTTTAAGTTGATGGACTTTGTCTTGCTGTCCCCCTTAGGGGCCTTGTCTTCACAACTGGGTAGACTTCTGTGCAATCAACATGTGTTCTCCACTTTCGGAAAATCACCTTCAAGTGTTACCCTTGCCGGGCGCCTTCCGGGTCCAGCCAGTGTTCTTACTAGATTTCTGTAGAAGGACGTTTTTCTTTGAATTTTCACTTGGGTTTCCTTTTGAATTTCATCTTCGTGACTGTTGATAAAAAAATCACTCTCTGGTGTTTTCCTACTCATAAGAGAATTTCACGTATTTCCCATCATTTTGTAACCCACATTTTTAAATCCGTTTTTTCGTTTTCAGTTTGTAGACCACATCTTGATGTATCCTTGAAGAGCTGATGTAATTTCTCGTGTGCCGCTTCAACAAGCATGTTTCCTCTGTTCCAAACCCAGTTTAAAGTATGTCTGTTAATGGCCTACATGCTGCTGTCGTTCTGGAACAGACCAGACAATCGAGTTGTTCAAAACGCCACGGCGGACTAAGAGCACCTTAAGTCTTCCGCTCACTTACCGTGTTCCGCTCACTTACCGCCGTGCCCGGGCGACGCTACGGGTTCCTGAGGACTTTCCTAGTTTTCGCAATAAGTACTTTCAAAACAATTTTCATAAAAGCCGGTCTTCCCCTTCAGCTGCGAAATGACTGGGTGTATGCTTACTACATACCAGCGTTTTAATCACTGCTAGTTAGGTGCCTAAATAGAGTATAACTAGATGCGGCCGACCATGCTTAGCTCTGCAACCGTAATAAACAGGAGTGCTGATGAGCGCAGCGCGATATATGACCAAAGGCACATTGCGATTTGAATAGTCTCCCCCCCTAGGCTTTTGCGGGAACATTCTTCACGACTGGTTTACATTAATCACTAAATGAAGTTTTGTTTCTTCCCCCGAAACTGTTACAGTGTTGTCTTTGCTTGTGACAACACGAATTGCCAAAGGCCAGGGTCTGTTTATATTCTGTGTGCTGATTCTCTAGCTGAGTACATAGTCAGGACTGAATGGTAAATTAAAGATTCCCAAAAGACAGGCATACTTGGCTCCGTTATATTACTATGATGAATCTGCCATTAATGCGGTTCTAATTGTTTCACTTTTATAGACATAAAATCAGTCCCCTTAGTGACTAATAATAGGGTTTATTGATTTTACTAAACATTATTCATTCCAGGCCCGCTCATATCAGCTTGTCCTGAACATATGCACAAAGCCCGCAGTGCTGACACAGTGCCGATTAACTTCACGGAGCAATGAGAGTGAAGAGTTGTTTACAGCTGTGGTCCCATCGACTGCAGAATATTAAAAAACAAGGGAACAGGCTCCACGTAGAACCCTCGGTTCCCCCATTTGGATCTCAGGTGGCTCTCTCGTGGAAACTCGCCCCTGCTGGTCAGCAGTGGTCACTAACGCGAGGGGAGTTAAAGGCTGGCCTTCTGCGTTCACCCTGGCCTGTGACCCTGATTTACCGTGGTTTCGGCCCAAGGGTCTGAGAGTCACCAGAAGGAATGGCCATGATTGATACAGGATAAAACAGCGGTTTAAATGATAATTCCTGGTCGTTTCATTCCCTCCCTGAGTCTGAAAAAGAGACTAGGCAGGCGAAGCCATTTATTACTGTTTTGTCACCAAACAGTCATCCGTTCCCTGCTTCCCGCAGAAGCCCGAGTCGTAAATGTTGTTTACTTTCCTTAACTTGAGGAGAGAAAACAGAGTTGAAGCCCGCGCTTAGCAGGGCCCTTGGCATGGATTCTTTATTTTCCTTCACCGAAGCAGTCTCTAAAAAGCAAGGCCTCCCAGCCTCGGCACTTAATTCTCATAAAACCCAATTACTGTTCCCATCTCAGAATTGAGGAAACTGAGGCACAGAGGTAAAATCAGTGCAGTCCACGTGGCCTCAAGGACAGGGGCAGGCTTCACAAGCACGATGCTCTCATGTTTCAGAAGAGGGATCCTAACATCGCTCAGTAAGTAATACGACCCAGCCCGCTTTCTTTGTTAAACTCTTTTTTTTTTTTTAATGTTTTTTTTTTTTTGGTTTTTTTTTTTTTTTTTGAGACAGAGAGACACAGAGCATGAGCAGGGGAGGGGCAGAGAGACGGGGAGACACAGAATCTGAAGCAGGCTCCAGGCTCCGAGCCGTCAGCACAGAGCCTGACGCGGGGCTCAAACTCATGGAGTGTGAGATCATGACCTGAGCTGAAGTCGGATGCTCAACTGACTGAGCCACCCAGGCACCCCCCTCTTTGCTAAACTCTTGATTACTTTCAGAGGGGCAAATGGGGGAACTATATAGTCTGTGTCTTGAGTTTTCTAGAAGACAAAACCCCGGTGCAGCCTTTCCCAGAGCTGGGTAGCAGTCCCGACCCAGGACCCTGAGAGCTTGGAGGGTCGTCAGCTCTTTGCTGGCCTAAGTTGCTGGAAGTTACACTATTTTCCTGGTTGTCCGAGTGGTCCCGGCTACCTTTAACACTCTGCCACACGCAGCTGGTAACTCGAAGCTCACAATCCAACCTCGGTGTGGTGGGAACCGGTGCTCGTGTGACAGAGGCTGACGGGAAAAACGGGGTTTGAAAAGTTAAGTTCTTTTTTTTTAACGTTTATTTATTTTTGAGACAGAGAGAGACAGAGCATGAACGGGGGAGGGGCAGAGAGAGAGGGAGACACAGAATCTGAAACAGGCTCCAGGCTCTGAGCCGTCAGCACAGAGCCGGAGGCGGGGCTCGAACTCACGGACCGTGAGATCGTGACCTGAGCCGAAGTCGGACGCTTAACCGACTGAGCCACCGAGGAGCCCCAGAAAAGTTAAGTTTTGAAAAAAGTGAAGGTAGGGGGGTGCCTGGCTGGTTGGTGGAACATGTGGCCCTTGATTGAGGGGTTATGAGTTCCAACCCACGCAGGGCGTAGAACCTACTAAGAAAAAAAAAAAAGAAAGACTAGCAAAGGAAGAAGTTCCAACCACAGCTTCAGATTCATTTCCTGTAACCAGATCCTTTTCTAGTGCATTTTGTGTGCCGAGGGAGATATGCGACATATTTATTTGCAAGATGTAAACATGTAAACTGTACCCCCGTTTCTAGAAACTTGGATTGGAATTGCTGCCTTATTCTAATATAGCGGACGTCTAAAAAAAATGAATGGCCTTGATTTTTCTTGGCCTCTGAGACGACTTTGTTCCAGAAGATATGTGCTGTGGGCAAGGTATACTATTTGATTCAAAAATTCTTCCTACTCAGGGTGGCAGGAGGCACGTGGCTCAGGCACCCTGATCCTCATGGAATCATCAGAAGACTGCAGGTTGGAAGGAGAAGGTGGTCCCATCTTCCTGTCCCTCCCCAGGGAAGGTCGTCCACCCACCCACCCCCATCCTCCTAGATCAGATCCTGAAGTTTCCGGGATTTATTTCTAGGGTGATGGTTGGCAGGTGGGGAAGGAGGGGTGCAATCCCAGCCCGGCAGGCATGGCTTTTCAACCTGATCGCAGAGAGGGACCGCATCTTTGGTGGAGCTGGTCGTTGCGGGGTTGGGTATTTTCCCCTGCCTGTAACAAAACCTTGACTCCAGTGGCCTGAACCCACGAGGAATGACATTCTGTTCTATGGCACAAAGCTGAGAGCAGAGTGAGCCCCAGATGCAGTCCTCCATGCCACCGGGTCTGCTTCTCTGGAATACTCTTTGCTCTAGTCTCTTGATCCCTTGTGTTAATGGCCGTGAAGTTCCAGGGGCCCTGTCCAGAGACATCCACATCTGGGAGACAGGAATGAGTCTTTCTGTGTCTCTGTCTTAGGAGTTGAGAAGCCTTTCTCCGACACCTGGCACACATTCCCTCATGTCTGCTTGACCAGAATCAGGGCACATGCTCACTCCTGAACCATCATGGACAAGAGGATGAGATTGCTGCCACTTCTTCGGGCTAAGAAGGGTGAGAATCTGCCCCCAGATCGTGCCTCGGAGAGACGCATGAGGGCTTGGAACCAGGGTTCCATTAGGGAAGAAGAGGAAGGAGTAGAATGTTGTGTTGTCTGAAGATCAACCTCTCCTTGAGCCCATTGGGTCTTGGGGTAGATTCTCCTGCTGTCCTGTGCTCCTCCTGAACTATGTGTGCACACAGGATGGGGTATGGGTAGGAAGCAGGCAGTTGTTGGCACGTAAGCGAAACTCAGGGAGCCCCTCCACTGTGACTGATTCTCTTCTAGAGAATCCAGTGATTGGGCGGAACTAAGGGGTGAGCTACCGTGTCATGGACACACTGAACATCTGAAAGACGGCAAAGGGATTCAGAAACCTAGCGAGCGGGACTCTACTGGGGGGGGAAGGATGATACCGCTCTTCACTGCCGCCCCAAACACAAACAAACACACACACACACACACACACACACACACACACAGTTGTATGTTCTTTTCCCCCTGCAGAAGTTCCCTAAAATTTATAGCCCGTAAGAAATAAGAGGGACCAACCTTTTCCCCAAGCAAGTAGCCTGTAATCTGAAGAGAAGAGAGGATCTCTGGTCCATTCCTTACTGGACTAGAGATACAAGCTTGAAGTCATGGGGAGCTGGTGGGGGGGGGGGGGCGGTAAGGGCACTGGCACGTTGGGAGGGGTACATGTCAGACACTGGTGTACCAAGAGTAAGGTCAGATTAGCTCACTGGCCGGGGGGAGAATCCCCTGGGAAGATTCCTAGAGGGAAAGAGAAACCAGGCTTTAGCTTGTGGTCCTTGACACAGGGTTACCAAAAGCTTTAGGTTGAGAAAGAGCCTTGAGTGGTTCTTGCAAAGCAGTCTTGTGGTTGCTGAGGGGGAAGAGTAGGCGGGTTGCTCCTGGGTAGCCTCGATGGTGGGGTTTGGAGAGGGATGCAGAGAGGGCTTCATTCTCTTGACCTCTGACCCCCTCTCTCCTCTCAGAGATCACAGCAGTTGGTAGGAAGAAGGTAGACAAATGGCCCCAATTTCCTGCCCCTCTGTCGGTTGTTGCCGGTTCCACGTATAGAGGTGCACTTACCGCGGAGGGTGGATAGCTCAGGGGTTCCATGTGGCGGTCCCTGAGTTGGTGAGGGGTGGGCTAATGCAGGTCTAGGGACTGGCAATACTTTGGGTGGGATACAGTTCCTTCCAAAGAAGGACTTTTGAAAGTGGGCGAACAGGACAGGAGCCAGAGTCCTTTCGGGATGGATTTCTTGAGGTGCCACTAAAGGGCCACGTAGTTCCTAGGGACACAGTGCCCAGACCTTGTGCGCTCAGCCCTTCTAGTCAGAGGGGACGGCGCTCCTCCCTGTGCGTCAACCGCATGTCTCTGCAGTGCCCTGCAGACCCATTGTTGACTGGGGAGATGGATGTGCACACGAGCCCTCGCTTTGGAGACTCGGCGACCAAAGCTCATAAACCTTCAAGCCTGATGTGCTCAGCCTCAGAAATCCCCAAGTGCCTGTATGTCAGCTGCCCCCCAACCCCCCACCATCCCATCAGTGATAAGAGACACACAATAAAAGATGTATTTTATGACAACAGCTTGGTGACCAGACTGTCTGGGGGCTGAAGCAGGATTAGTCATGGACAGGTCCCCAGCAGCCCCGCTGACCGCGGGCCCTGTGAGCTCAGTCCCCAGGCCGCTGGCGAGTGGCAGACGTGCCCAGATGTGGAAAGCTTCGATGTCTGACTCATTTGTGTCCCTTGCCTGGATTCTGTGGTAGTCAGTGAGGGGCAGAATCAGAGACAAAAAATGCCACACAGCCGGGGGAAGTCTCGGTGCCTATTAACGGCCAGCTTGTATAGGTTTCTATCTTGAGAGTCCTCCTGCTGTGGCGGTGAAGCTTCTGGAAACCCCATGTGACAATTCAGGGAACCCAGGAACGTTTCCATGACCGACTGGAGGTTGGGGTGGGCCAAGATCCTACAGATGGCCAAGTAGCGTCCCCCGGGTCAGCCAAGAGGGACTTCCTTTTCATCATCTGGTGGTAGAAACTGATAACTGGTATTTAATATGAATGAAGTATTCTCCGGGAAGGTCAAGTGTCTCCAACCTCACCCCACGTTCCATGTAGGCAACTCTGAGGGCCTCTGTCTTCTGACTGTTTGGCAGGCTTACCTGGGTACTTCCTCCTTTTTTTTCCTTTTAATTAAAAAAAAATTCTTAATGTTTATTTTTTGAGAGAGAGAGACAGAGCATAAGTCGGAGAGAGGCAGAGAGAGAGAGGGAGACACAGAATCCGAAGCAGGCTCCAGGCTCTGAGCTGTCAGCACAGAGCCCGACGTGGGGCTCCAGCACACGAACTGTGGGATCATGACCTGAGCTGAAGTCAGATGCTTGCTGCTAAGATTTGCTGCTAAGACTATGTCTTAGTCAAAGAGTTTTCAGTTGTAAATAACAGAAACCTGTTCAAACTAACCTAAGCACAATAGGCAGGTTCGATGTAGGGCAGAGGTGTCTTCTGGGAGTGAGTGCAGGAAGTATGTATAAGCTTGCAGGAGGCGGGCCCTGGGACCTACGAGGTCTTCAGGCACGTTGGCAGCCCCTTTGTCCTTCCCTCTCCTTCATCCTCTCCCCATCGTGGCCTCTTTGCTCTGTCTCTCAGGGCTCTCTCTCCTTCTCTGGATGCCTGGCCTGACTCAACTTACAGTATTCCTAGCGTCTCGGTTTTAAGTCCAGATTTCCACGAGTGGCCCCCTGGTGTCCCTTGAGCCAGGCTCTGAATGAACCTGCCTGTGGAGGGAGCCAGGGAGGGGGAATGGGCGCACTGCTCAGCCAGCTCCTTTGGGCCAGCCCCGCCCCAGTGCCGCCCAAGCCCAGCATCCAAGGGGCACTTAGGGACAGGAACAGAAGCCCATTCAAACCAGCTGAGTTACAAAGAGGGTCTATTGAAAGCTTAGGAGTCAGTCTCATAATGCCCAAGGGTAGGAAAGGAATTGGCAGGTCACAGTGATGGTGTCTAGAAAACGCCTCAATCTCTCTCGAGTGTCGCAGAATCTCTTACCCCTGCTTCTGTTGACAGACGGACTGGCGGTACCTCCTCATGGCTTCCCTACTCGTGTTATTGAATACAGCTTGGGCTGGCTCTGGGGAGCACTGTGGTCCGTTTCCCACCATCACTTAACTGACTGAGCCTTTCCGTTCCCCCTCCGAATTCCTACCCCGGATGCACAGGAGCACTGGCCTTCTGTCCCTGCAGTAACCCCATGTGGCTGGCCAGATGTGGGAGAGGTGGGAGAGAATCCTAGAAGTCAGGACTGTCCCTCCTAGAACTGCAGGTGAGGCAGATTCTCAAAGAAAGGAGGCGAGTCACTGGCATCTCTCCTGTATCCTGATGTGGCACTCTGTCCCTCATTTGACAAATATATATGGAGTGCCTGTTGTATACTAAAGGCTGTTCTGGATGCTGGAGAGAGAACAATCGAGAAAAGACACAAAACGCTGCCCTCATGGACTTTAGCATTTTACTGGGAAAAGGTGACCATCAAGAAATATGCAAACAAGTATATAATATGTCAGGTGGTAGTAAATGATGTAGAGACAGGCAAAGGAGAGCCAAAAGGACAGGGAATATCTAGTATGTGGGAGAGGAAATTCCTATTTTTGTATTATTTTATGTATATGTATATACACACATACACACACACACACACCTAATATATATGTATTATTATATATATTATATATTACATATGTTATATTACATATCATATATGTATATGTTGCATATGTATGTATATATTGTATGTATGTATAATATATGTATATATTACATAATATATATGTATATATACGTATAACATATACATAATATATAGTATGTATATATGTATATATTACATAATATATTACATATATAATATATATTTATATATTACATATATAAATATATATTATATATTACATATAATATATAAATATTATATATTACACATGTAATATATATAAAATACATATATATTAGGTGTGTGTGTATATATGTATCATATATAATATATATGATATATGATATATATATATGTTATATATTATATATCTAATATTTATACATTTGATCTTTGTCCAGGTTTCTGGCACAAAGCTCCTAAAACCTTTGGAATTGCCTGAGTAATAGGGGTGCCTTTTGTTATTCATAAGGAGCCCTTTGTGGCCATGCCCAGTTGTATGGTAATGAAGTGACCCTTGGAGGGCTTCTCCATAGCCTCACAGCCTCACCTTGGGGGCTGGTTGCAGAAGAGGCAACCACATGATTAGAAGGCTGGAGCTTTCAGGGGCGCCTGGGTGGCTCGGTTGGTTAAGCATCTGACTTCAGCTCAGGTCATGATCTCAAGGTTCTTGGGTTCGAGCCCCGTATCGGGCTCTGTGCTGCCAGCTCAGAGCCTGGAGCCTGTTTCCGATTCTGTGTCTCCCTCTCTCTCTGTCCCTCCCTTCTCTCTCTCTCTCTCTCTCTCTCTCAAAAATAAATTAAGCATTACAAATTTTTTAAAAAATGAAGGTTAGCACTCTCAGAAAGAGGACTGGAGATTGAGTTCAGTCATCAATGGCCAATGATTTAATAAAGCATGACTATGTAATGAAATTTGATAAAAAGTCATTAACAGGGGTGCCTGAGTGGCTCAGTGAGTTAAGTGTCTGACTTAATCTCAGGTCATGGAATGGAGCCTCGAGACAGGCTCTGTGCTTGGGACTCACTCTCTCCCTTTCCCTCTGCCCCTCCCCACCCTCGTGCTTTCTCTCTTGCTCTCTCTGTCTCAAGAAAAGGAAAACAAATAAATAAAAATAAATTAAAAAGAAATCATCCTTAACCTGTGGGGGTCTGTGCTGACACAGGACAGGGTCTGAATTGAACGCCTCTTTCACTTGGTGTTGGAGGACTGGAAAAATTACTGTTGGAAAACGATGTGATTTTATATACGAGGTTTATATTGGGTACATAGCTACCCGAAGAGAATGAAGGAGTAGGACATAGAGATGTCCAGGAGACTACTGTTTCAGGCAAAGGGAAGAGTCAGTGCAAAGGTCCTGAGGTTAGCACGTGTTTGGAATATAGAAGGGAGAGTGAGAACAGTGTTGCTGGAGCACAGGTGAGGAGTCAAATGATAGATAAGGTAGGTGTTGACAAACCGGGCAAGCTGTCCATAGCCGTGGGACGGAAAGTTCACAGACTGAAGATGCACAAATCACACGATTTATTGAGGCAACGTAAACTGAAACGTAGGGTTAGAAGCCCGTGGAAAGAGATGGAGTGGATTAACACACGTAGGCTGGGGCACGGGCGAATGGAAAGGCCACCCACCCTGAGTTCTGTGTTACTTATTTTTTATAACGTTTGTTTATTTTGGGGGAGAGAGCGAGGGAGGGAGAGTGCAAGCCGGGGAGGGGCAGAGAGAGAGAGAGAGGGAGACGGAGAATCCCAAGCAGGCTCCCCAGTCGGCGCCCAGTTCAACGCGGGGCTCGATCCCACGAACTGGTGAGATCCTGACCTGAGCCGAGATCCAGGGTCAGGCGCTTCACCGACTGAGCCACCCAGGCGCCCCCTGAGTTCTGTGTTGTGCATATGCTTTTGTCTTGTTTGTGTGGGGCGTTAGCCTTCGCCGTGACCCTGTGGTTGGGAGGACTAGACGTGACAATGAGGAAGCTGGAGGATGTCTGGAGTCAGCACAGGCTTGTCGGAGAGCCCGGCCAGGCACTGTAGCATCCGTGTGATTAGCAGCTTCGGCCTTTATTTGCATGTCTGGGACACAGGGCAGGTGGGCTTTGCGTGAGTGTCATCAATGAGCGGCCGAAGTAAGGCCTCGTGGATATTGAGTGCTTCTTGTCCTCAGCTATATTTAGGATATAATGAATATTCAGTGCTTTGTGTGTCTCGTATATATTTAGTGATCATGAATATTTAGTATTTACTTGGTTCTTCCATTTCCTTTCCATCTAGGTTCGCACATATATGCTCTATTTGATTTATCTGTCTTAACCTATCTCCTCGGTAAGTAATTTAATTATCTATGCTTAACACATCTAATGATTTGCATCCATCACCTTTGTTTTCTTGTCTTCTGTAGTAGAACTTCATATTCTCACTGTGGCAAATGCGCGTCTCGCAAGGTCTGATGGACACAGAGGGTTCGCCTATTATTAGCGTCTTGGGAGCCGTCGTAAGGGCTTCATTTTTACCCTGGAGGGGACGAGGGAGCTGTGTGTTTAGATGAGGCTAAAATTTCATCACATGCCTGGGAAATTTTAGGAAAGGCAGGAGGTAGGAACAATTCGAGAAGTAGGTTCCAGCAGATTCTTTGTAGAGGCCTGTGTAGTATAAAGTGGGCTGAGAAGGCAGGTTATGCGTGATGAGGCATAGATATCATTTTGATTTGTTTGCCTATTAGCTATTCACTTTTTTTAAATTTTTTTTAACGTTTATTTATTTTTGAGACAGAGAGAGACAGAGCATGAACGGGGGAGGGTCAGAGAGAGGGAGACACAGAATCCGAAACAGGCTCCAGGCTCTGAGCTGTCAGCACAGAGCCCGACGCGGGGCTCAAACTCATGGACCACGAGATCGTGACCTGAGCCGAAGTCGGCCGCTTAACCGACTGAGCCACCCAGGCGCCCCAGCTATTCACTCTTAGGGTGGCATGGGGACAAGAACACGCAGGGTGAGGCAGTCACCCCATGATGTGAAGGGAGGGGCTGGGCACAGAGTGGACAGGACTCAGCCTAGGGAACAGATACAGCCAGTTCTGGGAGGAAGTTAAACGGGAGAAGTGTGCAAGGCGGGAGGTAGAATAGTACCTTGAAGGTGGAGAGGCGCTGCTATTTTTAACTGATCATTCAGTCTTTGCAGTAAGCTTAACTTGCCTCCCCAAGATGTCCTATTCTAATTATTCCTTCTCTATTTTTTTCCACTTGAATGAATTTTAAATGAAACAGGATTGCATTAATCACCCCATTTCTGTGATGTGGGTTAGCTGGGGCAGAAAAGCAAGCTATTTAACTACTTTGATCAAAGTTTTGCACTGTTTGTTCAGAAAGCTAAAGGGTATAGCGATTTCAATGGATATACAACCCTAAAAAATCCATTTAAGCTCACTTGGAAGTAATTTAAAAGTGTCTTTGCGGAACATAATTGATTTCACTTTTTTAGGAGTCTCTCTTGTTGCAAAAGAATTTGGGGGTTATACCTTCCTTTCTCATGTTCCTAGAACACAGAACGAATAATTCCATGTTATTTAAATTGAAAATTATGTTTCTTTTTTTTTTTTTAACTTAGGCCAGTTAATAACTCTATGAAAATGATGTTTCTTAAAGAAATATAGATTATAAAATGGAATATATAATATATATATTATGAAGTGATATATATAATATATATATTATATTTATATAATATAAAATATATATTATAAAATGATTGTAGTCTACTGTTAATATTTCTGAAAACTAAAATAAATGCATGAAAACATAGAAGTAATTTCATCTTTATTTTTAGTGAAACACTGCCTGGCCAGCAAATGTTGTCTGTTATTATTTTAAATATACCTTACCACACTGCTTGGCCATATGGGAGAAGTAGTCTGGAATCCAACAGAACTCCTTAACAACCAGATAAATTCTAGAAGGATCAAACATTTAGCGGAAGTATCACAGCACTAGAAGAAAACACAGGTGATTTGTTCTTATTTCTGGGGTGGGAGTGATGTTTCTGTACATAGATTGCATCAGATTCAAGCCACAAAGGAAAACATGGGTAATTTGACTACATTAAAGAATTTGGAGTTGCATTTGGGGAGTAACATCCTAAGGAAAGTCAAATAACAGACAAGAAACCGGGAGAAATATTTGCAACATTTGCCTCAGGCAAAGGGCCAATTTTGATACTGAAATTATTTTTTAAAAGCATTGAGCCAGCAGCCTCATAGAAGAGAGAGCCAAAGGATATAAACAAACCCGTTAATAGATAAGGAACACAATGACTGACAGGAACATCAAAAGATGGTCAAATGGTGAATGAAAAGGACGCCAGAATTTTTTTGTTTTCACCTGTTAGTCCCACAACGGTTAAATGTTAGTTGAGGGTGTGGCTGAAGGTGCCCACACTGTTAGTGAGATGTATGTGAGAGGAGAATCTGGCGCTGTTTGTCAAAAATATGAGCACACGTAACTTCCTTTGTAGGAATTTAGCCTACCGCCATTCACATTTGCACGAAGACACCGTACAAAAATGTTCGCTGCATCATTTCAAACAACCCAAAACTACTAGAATGTCCATCAGCGTGATCCAGCAAAGGTAGGGAGCCCTGGTGTGCTGCCTTGAAGGGATTAGTGTTTATGTATTCACACGATATGGTGGCCACAACGTATGGTTTGTGTGTGTGTGCGTGTACATGTGTGTGTTTGTGCGGTATATTTGTGTTTGGAGAAACAACCTGGAAAGTAAGGTTCTCAAATTGTTTATGGTGGTTACCTACCATGAATGGGGTGCAGGGGAGTAGCCTAGAGCAGGGAGGGGCTTTGTCTTTAATGTATTGTGAACTGTTGGGTGGTTTTTTTTTTTTAATGTTTTTATTTATTTTTCAGGCAGAGAGAGACAGAGCATGAGCAGGGGAGGGGCAGAAAGAGAGGGAGACACAGAATCCGAAACAGGCTCCAGGCTCTGAGCCGTTAGCACAGAGCCCAACGTGGGGCTCGAACGCAGGAACCGCAAGATCATGACCTAAGCTGGAGTTGGGCGCTTAACCGACTGAGCCACCCAGGCGCCCCAACTGTTGGGTTTTTTTAAATGGTGGACACAAATCACGTAGCATGAAATCTGTCTGTGCTTCTATCTTACCTCTATTTCTCTTGCTATCTCTTCACTGTCTCTAGTTAATTCATCTCTATTCAAATTATATACATATATATATATATATATATATATATATATATATATAGTACATCAAGGGAGAATGTTTATTAGCTAGTTTTAGAATCTTTCACAATGACATTAACTGCTTTTAAATTTATTTTGCAAAGTTGGTCCTTGGCTATTTGTGTATAGTATTTTAGCATAACATCATATGCATACTCTTACATGTTTACATGCTTAATGAGGACAGTGCTCAAATGGGGTCGCCGACAAATAAATGTCTTTATTAAGAATAGGTTCAGGGGCGCCTGGATGGCTCAGTCGGTTAGACATCCGACTTCGGCTCAGGTCATGATCTCATGGTTCGTAGTTCGAGCCCCGTGTCAGGTTCTGTGCTGACAGCTTGGAGCCTGGAGCCTGCTTCAGATTCTGTCTCTGTCTCTCTGCCTGTCCCCTACGCGCTCTCTGTCTCTCTGTCTCTCTCTCAAATATAAAAAATAAATAATAATAATAATAATAATAATAATAATAATAAAGAATAGGTTCAGTTACCCTCTTATGGTGCTTAATCTTTTGGAGCTAAAAATACAATATACCAATTGTGAAGAGGTCTATCTAAAGTTCTTTCAGTAGAGGTTTTACCTCATTTTGAAATAAGAGTGTTTCGTCATTTTAAGAAACCTAGTTGTGATGGGCTGTGAGGCACCAGCAGTGGACTCATTGCATTATGGCTGCCATTTTGAAAAGGGCACTTTGGAACCTTTGGAGACAGAGGACATGTAGTGGCCTAGATTCATAGCAAGAATTGAGTTCAGTGAGGAGTTAAGGTTACTTAATGCCAGGATTTAACAGTCTTACTTCTTTTCTTTTCTTTTTTTTCCTGCTCAGCATCTACCGACAGGCAGTACCTGATAGGCCAGGAGCTGTAAGCATGCTCAAGATAGCTCTTAAGGCAAAACAAATATGTTCTATTTCCGTCTCCTAAACTCATATATATTTCTATGTCAATGGAGGCAAGCCTCCATTTTTATAATTTCGCGTATGCCTGGAGAAATCTTTGCCTATCCTTCGATTTTAAGGTTTCCGAATCATTTGTTGTAGATGTCTCTCTTTTACGCCGACCAGAGATGAATTTCTCTGTAGATTCCAACCTGAAAACCCAGTTCTCTTAATAGTTAAGTTTAGCCCATTTTTATGTATGGCTGTGAAAGATTTGTTTGTTTCTACTCTGTCATATTATTTTACACTTTCTTTTTGCTGATTTTAACATTTTTTTTTGACATTAGAGAAGGTTTGTATTTTGTATTTTTGTATAAATATTTTATGCAACTCTTTTGTACTACAGAAAGGTAGGAATACCTCATACAGTGGTATATGCAATATAATAACCTCAAATATGACCCTCAGTGATAAAACAAGCTTAGGTGTTCTTCTTTCTCCATCAATAGACTCCTTCCTTCAACTTGATTGTCATTTTTGCAGTGTTAACTATGTCCTCACTCCTGCCCCTCGTTTTGCCGATATTAAATAACATTCTTCTCTCCTTACCTTGTTTCTACCTCTTGCCTTTTCTTCTCCATTTTTATTTCATTATTTTCTACAAACATGTTATATAAAAACATTGTCCGCATTTCAAAAGAATTGTACCTGATTTGATCTTTTTGCCTCCCTAATCCAGGGGATTATTTTTTTGTCTTCAAATCCCTATGGATTTATTAGAGTATGTCTCAGCGTTGGTTTTTCTGGTTTTATTTTTCCTGGTACATGATATGCCATTTGCGTATGTAGGTACAAGTCTTCATTTATTTCAGGAAAGTTTTCTTACTGATGATTTAAAAATACTTGCTCTATGTCATTTTCCCTTCTTGAAGATTCCAACTGTGTATATGTTGGATACCCTTTTACTGCGTAGCCATTAGATACATTTTACCTTTTATAATTATCGTCTTTCTAATTCTTTAAAAAGTTTTTCTTTATTTTTTTTAAATTCTTTTAGTGTTTGTTTATTTCTGAGAGAGACAGAGTATGAGCGGGGGAGGGGCAGAGACAGAGCGAGAGAGACACCAACTTCGAAGGAGGCTCCAGGCTCCGAGCTGTCAGCACAGAGCCAGATGCGGGGCTTGAACTCATGAACCTGAGTTCATGAGTTCATGACTCAGATCATGACCTGAGCCACAGTCAGACGCTCAACCAACTCAGCCACCCAGGCGCCACCAGTTTTTCTTTATTTCTCTCTCGTTTTCTTAGCTTATTTCATTTCTAGCTTTAAGATTCCTTTTTGGGCTTTCTGCAGTGTCTATTTTCCTCTTTGCTCCTTTCATTAAAAAAAATGTGATTTCCCAAATTTCTTTTTCATATGTTTCTTTCCCAAGTCTGTTGTACATATTTGTCACTGTTTGGTGTTTGGTCTCCTCTGCTCTGTGTTCTTCTATTTTTATTGGTGAAGTCTTCCTTTAGGGATATCATTGTTTTCTTACTAATTCTTAAATATCATGGTAGAATTTGTGATTACAGATTTTGTCTACCCCATGGCAATGTTTCTCAGAGTGTTGTTTCTTTTAATCTGTTGCTCAATTTGATGCTTGAATTTTTTTCAGCCTCATGCTAATTATGTTTTGCATGATTGATTGGCTTAGATTTTCCTGGACCCTCTATTTATAGGATATTTTGTTAAGGGTGGGAGGGAGGGCAGGATGAAATCATAGGCTTTGTAACAAGATTCTTTCCTTTGCTGCCGTAGAGACGTTTTGCTTCAACGTGGTGTCTCCGTGCTGTGCAATCGCTGGCTTCCTGTGCCTCTCTGAACCTCCTGGTGTGTGATCTTAGCTCTGTTAAAACTCACCCACCTCAGGGCCAACATTCTCTTTGATCTTTCACTTTTTAGCGGATTCCTTTCAGGCTAAGCGTATTTGTGCTTATGTTTGTTAGAATCTGTGGCTCCCCGGTTCCCTTCATCCCTTCCTGGGTGGCTCTCTGCTGCTTCCCGAATGCTTCTGTTGGGGCTCTGCTTCATGTCAGCTCTTTGAGGCAGCGTTGACAATAAGTTTGGGGGTGCCTGGGTGGCTCAGTCGGTTAAGTGACTTCGGCTCAGGTCACGATCTCATGGTTCGTGGGTTCGAGCCCCACGTTGGGCTCTGTGCTGACAGCCTAGAGCCTGGAGCCTGTTTCGGATTCTGTGTCTCCCTCTCTCTCTGCCCCTCCTCCACTCGCGCTCTGTCTCACTCTCTCTCAAAAATGAATAAACATTAAAACATTTTATTTTAGGGGCGCCTGGGTGGCTCAGTCGGTTGAGTGGCCGACTTCGGCTCAGGTCACGATCTCGCGGTCCGTGAGTTCGAGCCCCCTGTCGGGCTCTGTGCTGACAGCTAGGAGCCTGGAGCCTGTTTCAGATTCTGTGTCTCCCTCTCTCTCTGACCCTCCCCCGTTCATGCTCTGTCTCTCTCTGTCTCAAAAATAAATAGACGGTAAAAAAAAAAAAGAAAAAATTAAAACATTTTATTTTAAACAATAATAAGTTTGTAGTTTTTGGTATCCAAGCTTTACGCAAAATGCTTTTCTTCATAGTCCTGGTTGTTCAGTATAGTTTCTTGGAAGAGAAGAGAGGTTCTGAACCAGACTCCCTGTGTTTACATCAGAAACATTTAAAAAAAAAATATTTATTTATTTTTGAGAGAGAGAGGTGGGGGGCAAGCAGGTGAGGGACAGAAAGAGAGGGACAGAGAGAGAATCCCAAGCAGGCTCCAGGCTCTGAGCTGTCAGCACAGAGCCTGATGCGGGGCTCAAACCCCCAAACCGCGAGATCATGACCTGAGCCAAAACCAAGAGTTGGACGCTCTCTCAACTGAGCCACCCAGACGCACCTCATCAGAAACATATTTTATTCTCATACTTTAAACATGTTTATTTCTATTATGTGATTTTTTTTCATTGCATAAATCATGTATAACTCAACGGTTATTTTAATAACTATTTTACGCCACACAGAAGAATAAAGGAAATGAAGTCCCCCTTTTGCCTCCTGGCAACCTAAAACCAGTAACCATTTGTCCTTGGTCAGTATAGATCTTTCTAGATATTTCGCAGTGTCTATGGCATTGATAGTGTATAGTTTGAAATTCATACGTGCATCTTGACCTTTGTTAATGCTCAGCTTTTTCCTGCTTTCAGTTCCCTTATCTCCTGCTGCCATTAACTTGGCCCTGATTCCATGGCTGCAGAACATGTTGACCAGTTGTTAGAAGAATTGCTTGCTGGTCTTGACATAGACCAGTTCCTTCTGTCTTCAAGGACAGAATTTTCGGCAACAGTTGACCATTATGATGGTGGCACTTTTTCCATTTCGTCTGTCTCTTTGAGCTTTCATTTGAATTCTTTCCCCAAATCTGAAAGCAACTGCTCAGCTGCTGCTTTTTCCCTCACACCCTTTCTCTCTGTCTCTCTCCATCCTTGTTTTATATTCCTAGCGGTGGTGCCTCACAAACACAGGATAGGACTTCTTTCTGTGCAGATTATTCTGGAAGAGTACTACATTTTTTTTTTTTTAACAGTGTCTTTTTGCCTCCACTATGCAGTTAACTTTTTTCTTTTTTAAATAATGAGAACGATCTTAATTTAAATATCCAAATTCATGTTTCTGAAGGAAAACTTTGTGGAATGTTTTGTTCTGAGTATTCACTCTAATGTTTAAACAGTATCTCTTTTATTTTTTTAATTTTTTTTTTAATGTTTATTTATCTTTGAGAGAGATAGACAGGGTGAGTGGGGGGGGGGGTGGGCAGAAAGAGAGGGAGACACAGAATCCGAAGCAGGCTCCAGGCTCTGAGCTGTCAGCACAGAGCCCGACGCAGGACTTGAACCCACGAACCGTGAGATCATGACCTGAGCCCAAGTCGGACACTTAGCCAACTGAGCCACCCAGGCGCCCCTAAACAGTGTCTCTTTCTGATCACAATGATGACAAAGTTTGCCTTATTAGGTATAATTTTTCCTCCTTACTGGTCACATATGGTCTTATATGAAATAAGAACATCAAAGAAAGTGTTTATTCTTGACAGTCTTTATCTTCATGCTGAGTCCTTAAGTTAGACACACAACACAGCCTTACCTCAGAATCCTCATTTTCTTGTGCTCAATAAAGAAGGACAGACATCACTCTTGAAGCCACTCTCTTCGTCATCCGATTGAAAGGCTGGCCCTGGACAATCTATCATTTGGACAAAACAGTCATTTGGTACAGTTTGGGTTTTCAGAGTTTATTCTTCCACAACAAGGATAAAGGAAAGCTGTGTAAGGGGAATTCTTCACAAACGGAATTGCTTAGTAAAAAAGAAAGAAAGAAAGAAAGAAAGGAAGAAAGAAAGAAAAAGAAAGAAAGAAAGAAAGAGAAAGAAAGGAAGAAAGAAAGAGAAAGAGAGAGAAAAGAAAGACAGAAAGAAAAAGAAAGGAAGAAAGAGAGAAAAGAAAGAAAAAGAAAGAAAGAAAAGAAAGAAAAAGAAAGAAAGAAAGAGAAGAAAGAAAGAAAGAAAGAAAGAAAGAAAGAAAGAAAGAAAGAAAACGAAAACCTAAAACCATTACCCTTGGGAGGAGCAGATGGTTCTGTAAGTGCCTTTTACCTCAAAAAGATTTTTTAGTTTCCACGTTATCAGCTAGGCTCTGGGGGTGCATGAACCCTCCTGAAATAAAAGGCAACATTTTGCGTGACATGGTCACAGCTGCGTTTTTCTGGAGGAAAAGACCTTTAGTTTTAATTAGATGCCAAGGACAGAAATGAATGAAGTTTAACAAGTATCACTAAGTAATATCAACAGTTTACTACCATTTTGTTTGTCCATGTGGTGGTCATTTGTTCCCAGTGTTCCCACCTGGCTTTCATTTCCCTGCTTTCTAAAACTCACCCTGTGTCCTCCAGGGGACTCTGTCCTTGACTGTCGGTCCAGGAGCTGTAGGCAGGTTCCCCCACACCTGCTCCAGTGGCACTCAGACTCACGTGTGGTTGGTCGGCATACTCTGCCCTCCTGGCCACAGGGAGTGGTTCAGGAGTAGGCAGGTGACTCCCTGCAGTCCAAGAATTTGCTGGAACTCCAGGGTAGTTGCTGGGCAGATAGACTATAACTCCAGGTCTGATGGAGCCCTCCATGGGGTGAGGGCTTTCCTGAAAGTGAAGCCAACGGGCCACAAAGTTGAGCAAAGAGTTGGAGGGAGGACGTCATGATGTATTTTTGAGCCCCTGACGCGTGTCTCAAGTGGTCCCCCTCCTGTGCTTTTTCAGCAACCGGAACCAATAAACACCCCTCCCCCACTCTTTCTTTGGTTGTTAACTGAAATGAGTTGGTGTTGGGATTTTTGTCACCTGAATGACAAAGAGTCCTGTCTGATGTCTCTACTCTATGTGTATATATTCATTTATATATCGTTTCTGAATGTGTCTGGGAATAGCCTTTGTACAGTCTGGTGTGCATAGCGATCTACCAAGAGTTTTCCAAGGAATGCAATTGACCGTTTTGCATATTTACATCTGTGGACAGAGAATACTTTTTAAAAGCCAAGAAGACACCTCTTTGTTTTTCTAGCATGGAGTAGAGCTTATATTTTGTTCTTGCCCATCAAGTTTTGCTCCTGAAAAAAAAAAAAAAAAATGTGGTCGTGCCCAAAATGACTTTTCATACTCATTGACCTTTTCATCTGATATGTCAACTAGGCAATGTGGATGTTCCCTGCCCCTACGCTGAGACCCAAAGAAGAAAGTAGAAGAAATCAGACAAATAAGAGGGCACCCAAGTGCGGCCTCAGTACTGTTGTTCTTTCACCTGGTAATAAGAAAGTCATGGTTAACTCCGTGAAGTTAGGAGAGAAAACAAAGAATCCTTGTGAAAAGTCTGCTCATCTTTCTAACAGTGTGGGTTCTCTTACCGAAGGTACGGTCACAACAAAGATGGAAAAGCTCGAGCAGATGCCTATGTACTTTGTCAGTTTTTGGAAAAAAAAAAAAAAATCAGGACTGTCTTCACCCTCATGTTTCGCCTGCGTAAAATATTGACCACAGACACGTTCCTTTCCGTCCTCGTGTAAAAACGCCCCTCCTAATCGTCCGACCGGTCCTAATTGTTTCCCCTCCCCTCTCTCGGCAAGAGTAATGAGAGGACAGCTAAAAGCAGAACTATATAGTTATTTTATAACTGGCACTAACAAATTTCGCCAATTACAGAGTCCATTCTGTAAGCAATGAATGTGTGGCTCTCAATTAATCTCGTGCACCTCTAGGCAAGGTCTAAATCAGCTGGATACAGCTAAAGCAATTTGCGCACAGCTAAAAGCAAATTGGAAACTAAGTGTTCCACGCCGCTGCCTATCTTTCCAAGCCAAAGACACAATCAGTATTCTGGCAGCGGCCCTCTGTCATGTTATTTGCAGCTATCAATTTTAATTATAACAATTATTGATTAGTTGGGAAAGTGAATAATCTAAAGCTCAAATAGATGACTCTGCTGCTTCGGGGCTCTTTTCCTGCCTCTCGCGAGGTGTTTGCTCTGAGTCCTGCTTACAGATTCCGCTCGGATGCCGGACCATTCCCTCCTTCTGTCTCCCTGGCCTCCTCGCGGCACGCGCAGCCTCGGATTTGCAATTTGGCCTCAAGACGGCTCTGACCTGAAATCAAGCTTGCTCAGCATCTTACTTCCCATCCGAGAGTTTAGAGACAATTATCGAAGAGGCATTACGGTGTTGAAAATTCGCAATGCATTTACCGATTTCCGTTTGGTTGGGTGAAGAAGTGAGAAAAGAAATTCAGTAGGAAGCGCGGAAAACAGAGCTAGAAGACGGGACAGAAAAATGGTCACCTTATTGGCAGACGGAACGAGCAGATCAGTGTGGTTAGTGAAAAAAAATAATAAAGTAGAATTTGGGGTTAGAAGGTGTGAACGAATCTCTGTCTTAAGATTATTGCCACCCTGGAGGTGCCTGGGTAGCTCTGTTGGTTGAGCATCCGACTTTTGGTTTCGGCTCAGGTCATGAACTCATGGTTCATGAGTTCAAGCCTCATGTCGGGCTCTGCGCTGTCGGTGCGGACCCTGCTTGGGATTCTCATACTCTCTGCCCTTCCCCTGCTTACGCGCACTCTCTCTCTCTCAAAATAAGTAAATAAACACTTAAAAAGAAAAGATTATTGCCACATTTACTGACTTTGTGATCTTGGGGAAATCAGATAACATCGCCTAACGCTTATCTCCTCATCTGTAAAATAGGGATGAGAATAAGCCCAGTGAGAGCAGTACTTGAAGGTGGTTTGTTTGTTTTTGTTTTTTTTTTTCAGTGTTTTTGGTGTTTTTTTTTTTCAGTTTTTTTTCAGTTTGTTTTTGTTTTTGAGAGTGAGAGGCAGAGCAATGAGGCAGGCACTCTGTAAGAAAGGGTTCTGCGAGGTGGTAGTCAGTGTTCTGATGAGCTCTCCCCAACACGTTCTTTGTGGAATTAGCCACGTTCTCCTTTGGCTTAATTGTCTCCTGTCTGATTCTGCTTGAAGGAAGCCCCAGAGAGGTAGGCAGTTACAAACATGATAAATATGAACATAAATAAATCCATCTCTCAGTTTATGAAATAGATGCACGCTAGCAAATTTGGCTGTAAAGTGAATTTCTGCAGAGCAATTCCCATTTCCCTCTTGATGTCTATTATAAAATCAAATATATATCCATGGAAAAGAATTTCCCGAGATACTAAGTCAAAAATGGTTATAGGACAGCAGCAGTTACTTTGAAGTGTGTTCAGAATTGTGTAGTATTTGGCATGATTCTCCCAATTCTGGGATTCATCTGGAACCTATCTTTGCAGAAAAGGGTCTAAGCAAGCTAAAAAGGATCTTTAAAAAAAAAAACTCTTGGGACTAAGCTCACTGACTCTTCTGGTCTGCATATTGCCGTCCGAGGGATTCATGGTTGGCAAGCTTCCAGAATGGAACGTGGTCCCAGAACTAAAGGAAGGTCAGAGCTTTGTTACTCTTAGCGCTTGTTACAGAGGAGCAGTTAAAACCTCAAATAATTCATGATCGGTCTTTGCTTGATTCTTCTTGCAGGAAGAATTCTCCGTTTGGAGAAGCATGCTTATAGGAGTCAAACCTCATGGACAAAATAGCTGAATACATAGCTTCATGAAGATCAGTTATTTTGTCAATAGATTTCCTAGAAATAATTTCAAATTGCGGGGGCGGGGAGGGTACGATGTACTTTTTTCTCTCAGTCTAATTAAAATTTTTTTAAGTTTATTTCTTTATTTTGAGAGAGAGAGAGAGAGAGCGCGCACGCACAAATGGGGGAGGGGCAGAGAGAGGGAGAGACAGAATCCCAAACACCCTGCCTGCTGTCAGTGCAGAGCCTGATGCGGGGCTAGAACTCACCAACTGTGAGATCACGACCTGAGCCTAAACTAAGAGTCGGATGCTCACCTGACTGAGCCATCCAAGTGCCCCTCTCTCAGTCTAATTAAAAAAAAAAATTTTTTAACGTTTATTCATTTTGTAAGAGACAGCGTGAGATCATGAGCTGAGCCAAAGTCGGATGCTCAACTGACTGAGCCACCCAGGTGCTTCCCCCCCCCCCCCCCCCCCCGCCTCAGTCTAATTTTTGAGGAAATGCATGACCTACTTAGTTCGCTCTGTGTCAGAGAATTATGATTTAAGAATATATATATTCTCATATAATTGCTAACAAGTCTGTCACCATATTTCAAGGGAATCTATTTATGACTTTAGTAAACATTTAAATTAAACACCGGAGGAAAATAAGATCTACAGCCGTGACATGAGAAAGAATTTAAACTATTCTAGAGTTATCATTTTTTCAAGCATCCTATTTGGATATGCAAGATTAGTCATATTGGGTATATTGTAGAGTATTAGATTCTTTTGCAAAGGACCCCATTGTATTTTTGCCTTTGAATCTTTTGTCTTAACATATATTATAAAACACACAGTACTGTATTTCAACAACGGGTACTTAAAATGCTTTCGTGATTTACCACAATTCAATCAATTTCAATTCTTTCTGTGATAGAATGGGCACACAAATTTCCTTATTTGATAAGAGATTATTTAGGAAGGGCTATACTTGGATCAAGAATGTCCTCAGGTTGGGGCGCCTGGGTGGCTCAGTCGGTTAAGCATCAGACTTTGGCTCAGGCCACTGTCTCATGGTTCCTGAGTTCGCGCCCCGCATCGGGGCTCTCTGCTGTCACCTCCGTCCCCCTCTCGCTCTGCCCCTTCCCCTCCTCCCTCTCTCCCTCCCTCAGAAAGAAACATTAAAAACAAACAAAAAAAGAATGTCCTTAGGTTATAGCTACATTTCAAACTCGTGTGACTTTCATCACCGGACATGGAGGGATTTGATAGAACCCATCAAGGTATGAGGCCACCATGCATGGTAGAAAGAAGCATGAGATTTGGTATCGGAAGCTGGTTAGACCTTGAATCTGTGCCCTTTGGTTTTATGTCCCTGGGCCAGTTATTTGCTTTTAGTGGGTATCAATTCTGTCATCTATGAAGTGAGGACAGCAGAGCAAAACAGGTAGAAAAGAGAAATAAGATAATGAAGTGCCAAGCATGTAACAGTTGCTGTCAACATCGTTTTGCCCGTCCCGCTGTCTTCCCATCTCTAAATAACAGGTGCACGAGATAGAGTTTATAAACTGAGGTAGAGTTTGTAAACGCTGACTTCTCTGTACTCAAAATCAGTCAAGAAATAAATAGAAAATGGAGCCAAAATAATTTCATTATTAAAAAAGCCCAAATCTTCGCCTGGGGGGCTCAGGTGGTTAAGCGGCCGACTTGGGCTCAGGTCGTGATCTCCCGGTTCGTGGGTTCGAGCCCCGCGTCAGGCTCTGTGCTGACAGCTCGGAGCCTGGATCCAGCTTCGATGCGGTGTCTGCCTCTCGCCTGTTCACACCCTGTCTCTCTCTCTCAAAAATAAAAAAAACATTAAAAAAAAGAATTAAAAAAGCCCAGATCTGGATTGCAAGAGCGTCTTTGTCTGAACAAACACTTTTAAAATCCTGAGTTTTGGCCCACACACTTTGAGCGATATTTTACAGAATCACGGAATCTCGATGTTAGAAGAGATTTTAATTTTAAGTATCATCAGGACTCACTGTTCACCTAGTGCTCTGATCCCCCCATGAACCAACAGAGAGAATGGCGCTGGGGGTTGGGTGGGGAGGAGGGGAGGCCACTGGACTGGAATTTCATTTGTTGGTACCACCCAGGTGACCTTCTTAAATATGTTCGTTCTAGAAAGGGCCTGTCTACAAGCCTTTGGGTCCCATGGAAAGTTATGGGACCATTGCCTGACTTGTGCTGTGTAATTATTTCTGTACCTGCTCCGGGAGGCCAGGCTGGCGGTGCAGGGGAGTTCTAGGGGTGCTTTCTGCCCACGCCTGTTCTCCTTGGCCTATCTAGAGTCTGGACCATTTGCTGCCCTTGCCCTTTTTGTCCTTCATTGCCCTGGACAGACTGATGAGTTTGATATAACCAACTTATAAAGTGTTAACTCTCTTCTGTCTCAGGGTTATTTTCATGCTAAAGGTTGTAAAACTCAAGTGGCCTCAGCAGCAGAGAGGGAATACGGCTGAATGGGGTTTGGACAACATCATGGCAGAAATATATTGGGACAGAGGGGTTGAGAGAACCCTCTTGGAATCACATGATGTAGTTACCTTCTGTTTGTTAGTAAGATCCGTGAAGACTAGTGTTCATGTGCCTTGGAAACAGAGAATGTCCCTTTCAACTTACACCATTACTCAACGCAATTGGAATGCTTTCACCTAAGATTGAAATAACCCAGAAAAGGCAGATACCCATCACATTAATTTCTGAATGCCTCAGCTGTTGGAGTTATCTCTTCATGTTTAAATCTGGCACCTTTTTAAGTGGCCGCCGACAGGTGGGGGGGGGGGCCTGTCGGATGAACCTCTTGGACAGGGGGAGCTGGGAATTGTCATCCCTATCAACGTGAGGCTTTGCTTTTTGAGTATCAAATACCCGAGTAGTGTGATGGGGCCTCATTTAGAAATAGCAACCCCAGCTATAGAAAATCTGTGTGTGGAAGATTTCAAGACGATGCTATGAGTTTTAGACAGATTATCCGGGAAAGTGGATTCTCAGAGAGACTGTGTTGTTACCTCTGGTGATACCCCAACGCGAGACTTTAGGTATCTTCTCTGCCCAGCCATGACTGGAGGACCTGAAGAGAAATTTCAGAAATTGTCAACTCAGTCAACTCCAGTCCCCAATCCTAAGCTTGATAGTTACCTTAGAGCCTCTTAGCCACTGAACATTGATTTGGCCACTCTGTGGAGGACGTGAGTAAGAAAATGGAGGCTGGTGGAGGGTCAACACTTTGAGTTTTCCTCTTCTCTTTACCCTCTCTCTTTCATCACTCCCATCATGAAGAAACAAGGTCCTTTCCTCATTGCCTGATTTGGCCTTTCTTGCTCTCTTGCTCCCCTCCTACTTCCTTGGGGCCCTTACCCTCTTTTAACATATGCTGCCAACTCTGTCTTCTGTAATGCTGCCTTCCCTTCTCCCATCAATATGATCAGTTCAAGATTTCATTCTCCTAAAAAGTCTCAATGGCTCAACCATCTTCCCCACTGAGGCAGAACACGGTCTCTCTCCTCTTCACCATCAAACTTCTTCTTGAGATTTTTATTTCTCTTGCTCTTTCTTCCTCCCCAGGTACTGGGCCTTTTGCATTTTGAAATCTGGTGTATTTGCTCACCTTTCTCCTGAGAGTGCTGCCCTGACCGAAGCCTGGTAATTGACAGAGGAAATACGTTTCCCTGAAGCATGTGTCCCTTGCCATCTGCCACGTGCCCAAGTGTCTCCTCCTTTGGCTGCTTCTTTTTTTTGTTGTTTAATTTTTAAGTTTATTTACTTATTTTTTGAGAGAGGGAGAGAAGGCATGAGCAGGGGTAAGGCAGAAAGAGAGAAAGAGACAGAATCCCAAGCAAGCTCCACACTGTCAGCCCAGAGCCCGATGTGGGGCTCGAACTTATGAACTGTGAGATCATGACCTGAGCGGAGATCAAGAGTTGATGCTTAACCGACTGTGCCGCCCAGGAGCCCCCCTCCTCCTTTGGCTTCTGAGACCTGGTCCATTTGTGATTCTCATCTTTGGCTTTTGAACCCTTCTATGGCCTTTGTGCCTCTCCTCACTCCTTTTGCCCTCAAATATAGATTTTTCCTTCCGGTTTCTTCCAGCCTCAGGACTTAAACTGCTCTTGTCTGTATTACCACTTGCAAAGCTGTATTTCTCTCAGAGATCCCTCTTGTGTATTTCCGACTGCCTTCTAGTGGTATGCTGGTAACTCCCCCTGGAGTCATTGTCAGTCTCAAACTTAATAAGTCAGAAACCCAAATTCTTTCCTCCTACTAGATCAACTTCTTTTGCTGGACTCCCTGTGTGTGTTTCCAGGGTGCTCCCTACCACCCACACTCAAACCTTGGACTTGGGTTAAGTTCCCCCCAGTATTCAGGAATTTGTTACTTTTACGTTGCAATTTCTCTGATATGTGGTGAGCGCTCACGTCCCTGGATGTGCTGGGTGGGGATCTCTTACTTTCTTGTCATCGCTGTAATTCAGATTCTCATTCTTTCCTGTTTTTACTAAAATAGCTTCCTGGCTCATCCTTCCTAGTTCATTGGCTCCAGAGTATTCTATATATTACAGTAGTAATATATATACTACAGTAGAAATCTACATACTACAATAGAAATCTATATACTACAGTGGAAATTTACAATATATTTGTATACTGTATATATGTGTCTACAGTATATATATCAGTAGCTTCTGGGTCAATAAAAAGAATGTCAGTTAAAACAGGGAATCGTGAGTGATGATAGACACATACCTTAAACGTTTTCTTTTAACTTCAAGCCTATAAATATGCATTAATCTAACACTTTCTGGCCACTGATTCATGTTCTGCATTATCTTTTTTGCATGAGCGTCTCAACTTCATGGTTTCTTTGGTTTGGGTTTTTTTTTTTTTTTTTTTTTTTTCCCCTCCTAAGTGGAACAGGAACTTAAATTTTTGAAGTAATCTGGAAAGAAAATCCTTCTAAATTTTTACATTGTCCCACCAATCATTCACAATTTTCTCACTCACTCCTAATTTGATGACATTAAAAAGAAACAACAACCCTATTTCAGAGAAAGTACAAATCTTTCTTCTGTCATTTTTATTTGGTCAGTGTATTTTATTTTTTTTTATTAAAAATTTTTTTTAATGTGTATTTCTGAGGGAGAGAGAGAGAAACAGAGCATGAGCAGGGGAGGGGCAGAGAGAGAGGGCGACACAGAATCCGAAGCCGGCTCCAGGCTCTGAGCTGTCAGCACGGAGCCCGACACGGGGCTTGAACTCACGAACTGTCAGATCCTGACCTGAGCGGAAGTCTCATACTTAACCAACTGAGCCTCCCTGGTGCCCCGATCACTTGATTTTAAATAGTAAGTAAATTGCCTAATCAATAACGAAGACACTGTATAAACAGGAGTAGAAAGCAAACCCACCTTACTCTTGGTAGACATTGGGGACGATGGGAGTCAGGTGCTCAGATATTTTGTCTAGGACAGAGCTCATCTATGATGAGATGAGCCACCTGTGTGTGGGGGCCAAGAATCACCGCTAGACGAGATCAGCTGATCTGGAATTTGGCTGTTTGACGGTCAGTTAACAGAGCATCTGCTCGCTTGTCAGATGGCCTGGTGTGAGGTCTTTGTTTCTGAAATCCTAAGGAACACCACCAGCCATCTATAGAGATACCTGCCCTCGTGGGAATGTGACTTTGACGTGGGGCAGTGTTGTTGCAGTAATGACCCTGACCCCTATCAATACCTTCTTCCTTGGAGAGGTGGCTGCCGGTGTGACCTCCATATAAGATCTTTTCAAAAATTTTTCCCACAGAGACTTTAAAAATATTCACGGATGCAACCACCAAAAAAAAAAAAAAAAAGAGAGAGACATTTATACACATCTGATTTTAATATAGAATTTCCATAGCAACATATTACTCAGTTGTTTAATGTTCACTAACTGAGAGGCCGACCTGCCCATAAAACAATTGGGTAATGTTCAGATTTAGATGATAGGAACCTCGTTCGTATATAAAATATTATGATGTTGAGTCTTTCAATCTACCATGAGTTAATGCCCACTCTGGGAATTGATGTCATATTTCCTAGCTAGAATCACTCCTGGAGAGCAAAAATAATTTAGTGAGAAAAGAAAATCATAAAAGAAATTGAGTGAACTAATCCATGGGTTAAAATATAATTTAGAAAACTCTTTCTGACTTAGAGTTCATGGGCGAAGTGAGTTTATTGAGTCTCGTCCTCTGTGAGGACCTGCTCTGCCCGAAACCAGAATCCCTTCCCTTTCAATTTAAAAATGTATCTCAGGGGCCCCTGGGTGGCTCAGTCGGTTGAGTATCCAACTCTTAATTTTGGCTCAGGTCATAATCCCAGGGTCATGGGATCAAGCCCCGCATTGGGCTCCTCACGGAGCATGGATCCTGCTTGCGATTCTCTCTCTTTCTCTCTGTTCCCTGGCTTGTGCACAATGTCTCCCTCTAAAATTAAAAAATTAAAAAAAAAAGTGCAGGGTACCTGGGTGGCTCAGTCGGTTAAGCCTCTGCCTTTGGCTCAGGTCATGATCTCGTGAGTCGGAGCCCCATGTCAGGCTCTGTGCTGACGACTCGGAGCCTGAGGCCTGCTTCAGAGTCTGTGTCTCCCACTCTCTCTTTCTGTCCTGTCCCCGCTTTCTCTCTGTCTCTCTCTCTCTCTCAAAAATAAATAAACATTAAAATAATTAAAAAAAAAAAGTATCGTTAGGCCCAAAGCCAGCCCAATAGCATCTTGAGATTGTTGAAGTGCTCGCTTTCTAAAGTCAAGCGTGCTGGTTTAGCACGCGTCCAGAGGTTCATGGACTCTTGGGTTCTGAGAGGCTCAGAGTTCATTGACACGCAGAAAGCAGACTCTGAATTCTTATAGGGCCCTTAGACCAGGCCTGGAAAAGCCAGCCCGGGCCCGAGGAAAGGAGGCCGGAGTGACTATGTAAGCAGAGAAAGTTGACATGCTCTCATTCACGGACCTTTCTTCTCTTTGTGCCGGGGGAATCTGCCTCGGCAGGGTAGCAAGCCACACATGGTTGTCTGCTTAATTGTACTCATTCTTAACCTTTGCCCCCTTCTTGGAACCAAATATGACCTGCTGCCGGGATTCCACCTTCTTGCTGCGTAGCTTCCTCACCGTAGTCAGGAGGAGCGGGGTGAAAGATGCGTGTGCGCCCAGAAAATCACTCCGGTACACGGGATCAGGTCTGCAGAGCCACCTCCAGTGGGAAGAGAGAGGTTCCACAGAGAAATGGGTTCAGAGGAGAACGATGGTTTGGGCGACACGCGCAGGGGCAACCTCGGGAAAATGTTGTCTGATTTACAGTAATGATAAACATATCTCGTACATAATAAAAGTCCCCAAAGCAAAACTTTCATTTAGCGGTACTAATTGGCTTTGAATCAGTCCTTCCTTTTCAAACTGTTTTAATCCAAGCAGCACGTTAATCATGAAGTAATATTTCTATCCTTGTGAGGCAATAATTTAATTTGCTACATTTTATATGATGGCGCTTTGTTTTCCTCTTCGTTGCTGTACATATTAGAGAATTAATGAATAATTCTATAGATTATTCATTCTTAGGTCATTCTGAGAGATGTAGAGACAGTACTTTCACTGTTTGTAGCTAACAATTAAGTACACATTCTATTCTGCTACTCACAATTTAAGAAGGTCTTTATTGTGGTCTCAGTTGTGATCAAAACCATTTTATTTTTACTGGTTTGCTCAAAGGGAGAGTGAAACTGGGGTGCCCAGGTGGCTCAGTCGGTTAAGCATCCGACTTCAGCTCAGGTCACGCTCTCACGGTTCGTGGGTTCGAGCCCCACGTCGGGCTGTGTGCTGACAGCTCGGAGCCTGGAGCCTGCTTCGGATTCTATGTCTCCCTCTCTCTCTGCTCCTCCCTGACTCGTACTCTGTCTCTCTCTGTCTCTCAAAAATGAATAAATGTTGAAAAATAAATACATAAAAAAGAGTGAAATACCTCTGTTTCTAAGTGGGTGTTGCTAATATCAGCTTGTATTACAATTTCAGTGATTGTATTCAAGTGTTCAATTTCTGAACCTCCTATGTGTCTTTCCCAAGGGAGGAAGGAGAAAGAAACCGTACTGTCTGTAAACATTTGAGACCAGAAGGTGGAGGGTGTGGTTGATCATCTGTATATTAGAACTACAACTCAGTGAAATGTCACACATCCTTCTTTCTGCCCATTCTCTGCTCTCTTCTTACTGAACCGTTGTTCAGGAACCAAACAGGACACATTCATCATGGGACCCATTTCTCGTTCTCTGCCATGTGGTTCTGGTGGCTTCAAGTCTTCTGGGAATCCCCCAACCCCCTAGCACTCTGAACCCCTATGGGATCTATCAGGGAAGAAACCACTCCAGGCCAATAACTTCTTTTTCCATATGCCGTCTTAAGGGGACTGCTAGCTTCCTTTCAGAGCTCTATTCTTAACACTTTTCTTCCTTTACTCTTTGGTAATTATAACAACACAACATTTTGGAAGACAAAACAGAGGAAAATGCATCTCCTTTAATAAACTTCCTAACATGATTGGTGTTATCCAATCCTAACACAAGGATTGGTGTTATCCTTCCTAACACGATTGGTGTCGTGTGTGTGTGTGTGTGTATTATATATATGTATATATATAATATACATATACACAATCTATTGTTGTGCAGTCTGTTTTATAGGAAGTTTTTTTTTTTTGTTTTACATAATTTTCCTCCTGGTGTATGTTTTGGGTCTGATTTTCTTTTTACAGTTAACTCAGAAACATTGTTGCACATGCCTACACAGTCTTTGTAACTATGATTTGAAAGAGCTGTATAGGAGCACCTGGGTAGCTCAGTTAGTTGGCGTCTGACTCTTGATTTCAGCTCAGATCATGATCCCAGGATCGTGGGATTGAGCCCCACGTTGGGCCCTGTGCGGAGCGTGGAGTCTGCTTAAGGTTCTCTCTTTCTCCCTCTACCACTTGCAGACACACTAAAATAAAATAAAATAAAATAAAATAAAATAAAATAAAAAATAAAATAGAATAAAACAAAATAAATAAAATATCTGTCTAATAGTCTGTGAAGTGTAGGGTCTTTCGTTCATTTTAAGAATTCCTCCTACTCACTAAAAAAATTAAGTTTCTCTTTATTTTCTTTCACAAGTATAACAAACCCACTGATAACCATATTAATCCACACCACTTTCTCTTTATTTTTAAAAACGTTCTAAGACTAGAGACCCAGGAGTGGGTAGACTGGGTCAATGGATATGAACGTTCCATAGCTCTGAATACACGTGCGAAATTGCTTGTCAAGAGGGCTGTGCCAATTTCTACTGCAGCAGTTATGGATGAAAATTTCCATTTCTGCGGGCTAGCTCACGTTCTTTATGTCTGCCTCATGTTGCAGCCTCAGGAGAGAGCCCGACAGGTAGTCCCAGCCTGTTGAATGCTCAGCGAAAAACAGAAGATTGGTTGCAGGAGTCAGCTTGGAGTGATGATTAGGCGAGAAAATGGACATCTCTCTTTGATAAGGCAAATTGGAGACTCCATTATGCTTGGATGTTATACTATTTAAATTCTTAGTCTCTATCGTGTTTCCATTGCTTATGCTCATCTTATAGGTATGCGCTCTTTTATTCATAAAGATATTTTGATAAAGTCATATTTTTATGGAGAAGTTATTCAAGTGTGGAAGCATGTGTCAGACTCCGGGTCAGCTGATTATATCACTCCCTGCTCTAAAACCTCTCTAGACAGCATTACTTACAAAATAAATTCTGAGCGCTTTATCCTGACGTTTCAGTGCCTTCATTCCCTGGCCCCAAGTTTCCCTTTGTCTTTACATCTTACTACAAGTTCTCTCCACACCAGTCGCTCTGCGATACATGCTGTTCCCCAAGCAAGCCTTCACCATCCGTGTTCACACTCTGCCCCGTTCCCATCATGGCTTCGTCTTCCCATCAGAATTATACTTGGATTTCAAGGCGTCTTGCTTTCCCTCAGTGTTCCCTGAATCCTGGACTGCTTCCCCTCCTAAGTGCCTTTCGTTTCTTCCAACTCGACCAATGTCAAACTTACATTGCTGTCGTTGCTTTTAAACATTTATTTTACGGGCACCTGGGCGGCTCAGTCGTTAAGTGTCTGAGTCTTGATCTCGGCCCAGGTCATGATTTCAGGGTCTGAGTTCAAGTCCCACTCTGGGCTCCACACTGGGCATGAAGCCTACTTACAAAAAAAATTTTTAATTAAAAAAAATTAAAAATTAAACAAATAAGGTGTACAATGTGATGATTTGGTATTCACGTACATGGTGAAATGATTACCACCATCAAGGGAAGCAAAGCAACCATCACCTTACATCGTTCCCTGGACCATCGTAAAAGTGTTGCTCTCTTAAAGCATGTATCCTATTCTATCTCATAATATTTGTGAACTTGTCGAATCCCATGAGGTTCTAATATTTTTGAGGACAGGAAAACTTCTTACTCATTTGTAGGTTGCTTGCAAAGTTTAGCCATGTTTTATGTTTAGACCTATAGTATTACATTTAGCATTAATATTTGTTTAATGAAGCCATGTAGGCTGAACCTACGAGACTCTAATTAGTGTCACCCACCATGTAATAGCAGCTCTCAGAATATAGACGCAAAATCCCAAGAGGAAGTAACTAGACATCTGTGCTCCTACGGGAACTAATGTGAATAATTGCGACCCTCAAGTGTTTTGAGATCTTTCGGTGCCTCCTGACTCATCAGAGATAAAATGACACACTGAAGACTCGAGTCTCAAGGCAGCCGATATATATTCCAGATGCCTCCATTAGGATATTGTAAGGATTCATGAAGAAATAAAGGATGATTTAAAAAACGTCCTTTACACCTGGCCGGGGCTGGTGGAGAGCCAGAATTTTGAACTCTGTTGGCTTCGTCTTCTCGTGTTCTCCGCAAAGGGCTCTGTTGCTCCCCAAGTTCAGGATTTTTCCATCACGGTCAAATAACTATTAGTCGGCTTCTATCAGTCTTTGCTACCACTGTTCTCATGGACGCTGACTTTGTCGTTCAAGGGGAAGACACCATAGGGTCGGCTGATCCCAACCTACTAGTTTCCTCCAGCCACCTATGGGTCAGACCATAGTCTGCAAGATGACCCCATGCCAGAGCTTAACGTTTATTTATTTTTGAGACAGAGAGAGACAAAGCATGAACGGGGGAGGGGCAGAGAGAGAGGGAGACACAGAATCAGAAGCAGCCTCCAGGCTCCGAGCCGTCAGCCCAGAGCCCGACACGGGGCTTGAACTCACGGACCGCGAGATCATGACCTGAGCTGAAGTCGGACGCTTAACTGACTGAGCCACCCAGGCGCCCCTCCATGCCAGAGCTTAGAGACGGGGTCCCACCCGTGTCCAGGGAACGTGGCCCAGCCAGCTGTGTTGGGATGGCTCTGACAACTGTTGCAAATTCTGGCCACTTTCTCCATAAGGAGTTGAACATGGGGTCGACACTCAGAGCATGGTATTTCTTATACAGGTTTATAATTTCTGAGTTAAATTATTTTGAAACTTTGTGAAGCTGGACATGCTCATGTTATATGGAAGATCTATTAACCTGAATTATAGGCCAGTCAGAACATTATCCCATAATGGTAGGTGTTAGCGGACGCTTCGCTTAACAATTGCTAACTTTATTGGGGCGCTTGGGTGGCTCAGTCGGTTCAGCATCCAACTTTTTTTTTTTTTTTAATTTTTTTTTTGACTTTTTTTTTAATTTATTTTTGAGACAGGGAGAGACGGAGCATGAACAGGGGAGGGTCAGAGAGAGGGAGACACAGAATCTGAAACAGGCTCCAGGCTCTGAGCTGTCAGCACAGAGCCCGACGCGGGGCTCGAACTCACGGAACACGAGATCATGACCTGAGCCGAAGTCGGCCGCTTAACTGACTGAGCCGCCCAGGCGCCCCAGCATCCAACTTTTGATTTCGGCTCAAGTCACGATCTCATAGTTCCTGAGATCAAGCGCCACATCGGGCTCTGGGCTGATGGCGTGAGACCTTTTTGGGATTCTCTCTCTCCCTCTCTTTCTCTGCCCTCCCCCCACTCGGTCTCTATCTCTCTCTCAAAGCAAATAAACATTAAAAAAAAAAAAAACAATTGCTAAATTTATTAAGCACTCACTATTGCAAATCTCTTTTAATCTTCACAAGTACTCTCTAAGCTATTTTTATCCCCATGTGACAGGTAAAAAAAACCAAAACCAAAACAAAACACAACCAAGGCTCCAAGAGGGTTATCAACTCATTCGAGATCATGCAATTATGCCACCGAACCAGAATGTGAACCCCAGATCTCCCAGCTTGCACTTGAACTACACTCAAGCACGGCCCTCGTAGGGTTTGGGTTACCACCATTTTTGTCTAAGTAGGAAGCGTAACAGCATTTTGTGTAAGTTTTATCTTCCTCCCATTTCAGAGTGAGTTTTGGATACCTTGCAAATGAAATCGCGAGTCGTGAGGCTGAAGCACATCCTGAACATGAGCCTTGTCAAAATTCTCGCTCATTCCACCGTGAAGGTCCCCTCCCCCCCTCTTCACGTTTCTAGTCTCAAATATTAGGAAATGACCTCGAATGCCTCCTCAAGGAAAAGAATGAGCACCGTGTTGTGACAGAGCTTTCTACTCACAGGCTTTCAAGAGGGTTTGAGTCGGTGGTGAAGCAACCTTGCTCCCGTTTAAACAGCTTTCCTGAGGACAGCATCCTGCTCAAGCGTTACCGTTGTTTTTATAAATGTATACAGAGCAGTGGGAGCCATGCACTTACATTTGCTGAACTTGAGGCTTTTTGCAGAAGAAACACGAAAACCTGACCCGGTTTCTTTTTCTTGTTTCTTTTAGTAGCTGAACTGGGCTCGCGATTGCATTTCTAATTCAATTACCCTTTAAAAACTCACTATCGCTTCTCCTCCGATGCGATTTTTTTTATCTGGATCTTCAGGTTTCTCCCTCCCATTTCCTGGGATGTGTAAAGCAGCAAAATCAGCCAGTTTACGTGTAGGATGTTTTGATTCTCTTCTCAGACCCTTGCCAGCGTCCTTAACACAGAATGATGAAAAGCTGTGTCTTCTGGTGGAACTGTTATGGTGTTTAAACAAGGAAGTCTGTGTTTGTTTAAGAGAATGGGGAAATGGTTATCTTGACAGATTAGACTGAAAACCAGGGCGGCTGCAGTGTAGCACAGATGTCCACATTTGCCACTTGGCTGGCTTTTTGAGGTATCCTAAATAAAACATGCTTGTGTGCTGGTGACTGTGCCCTGCCTGACACCTGACCAAGCCTGTGACTAGGAGCCTGTGCCAGACCTGCGTGTCCCTGCGGGCGCATGTTCCCAGGTCTGAAATTTACCAGAGTCTGTTTACTATATTTTTTAATGTTTGTTTATTTTTGAGAGAGAGAGAGAGAGAGACAGACAGAGTGTGAGTAGGGGAAGGACAGAGAGAGAGAGGGAGACACAGACTGGGAAGCAGGCTCCAGGCGCTGAGCTCTCAAGCACGGAGCCCGACACGGGCTTGAACTCACGAACCCTGAGATCATGACCTGAGCCGGAGTCGGACGTTTAACCGACTGAGCCACCCAGGCGCCCCTCTCAGGGTCTGTTTAGCTGTGTCATAATCAAAACAGTGGAACACAAGAAGACTTTCTCTCACGGGCTTACGGACCCCGTTCAAGTGCGACTTCATCTGACGTCACACACGGTTCCTGTGGCTTCTGGGCACATTAATCAATCTCTTAGAAATGTGATCTCTAGGGGCGCCTGGGTGGCTCCGTCGGTTAAGCGTCCGACCTCGGCTCAGGTCATGATCTCACGGTCCGTGAGTTCGAGCCCCGCGTCGGGCTCTGTGCTGACAGCTCAGAGCCTGGAGCCTGTTTCAGATTCTGTGTCTCCCTCTCTCTCTGCCCCTCCCCTGTTCATGCTCTGTCTCTCTCTGTCTCAAAAATAAATAAACATTAAAAAAATTAAAAAAAAAAAAAAAGAAATGTGATCTCTAAAACAAGATGACACATTAGGGGCAGCCGTGGTTAAGTGGTAAGATCCCTGGATGAAAACTCGGGAAACCTGAGGGAAGCCCTGACTCTCTGGCTTATTAACTGCTCGAAGTCGGTCAAGTCTTTTACCCTCCAGGGCTAAACGCAGCTGTTGTTGATAAGGCTGCTGAGGGTGGCCCGTGTGTGTGACGCCTGTGCTCTGTGCCGGGCACGGTGCAGTCTCCCCACACCCGAAAGCTTCTCTCTTCCGAAGGGCCCTAGAAGGTGGCCACGGTCAGCTGTGCGGTCTCTTACGGAAGCTGGGGACAGCTGAGGACTGTGTCCAAAGTCATGTGCTAGTGAACATGGGGCCTACGGCTGGGATGTTTGAACCCAAACTTCCTTGGATCCTGGCTTTTCCAGGCAGTGGCGTCTTCAAGGTAACTTCCGGCTGTGAAATCAACAACTGTGAAATCTAAACACGATCCATGTTGTTTTAAACGTGTCTGCAAATACGTAAAAAATGTCAGAGGCTCAGCCTTGGTTGGTTATGATTATGGATAACCATACACACGCATGGATGTCCGTGTCTGTCGTCTGGGCGTGTAGTTTGCCATCACTATTAATAGAAAGTTCTTTATTATACACTTTATGGAAATACTTAAGTGGTATTGGCTGAATCATATCTTGGGAGCTTAGGACTCTGCCCTGTGTGACCTTGTTTACCAAAGAGGGATTTTGAAATACAGTGTGTATCTTAAGATCTGGGATATACTTGGTAAGTCATTGTGAGCGACTGCTGATATAACTCTTTATTGTATTTATTATTAGGAGCATGTACTCGATTTTCTACGCTTCCACCCTGGTTGTTTGCCAGTGTCAGTGTGGTGACCCAGGTCTTTGGGAGACCACGCCAGACAGGCTTACGACCCTGGAGTCTCCCGGCCTTATTCTTAGGGGCCACCTGGATTCTTGCAAAGTTGAAGAAGTCGTTTTGAAGAATTAAATCTGTGCTAATTTTGATACATCTGTACATACTTATAAGACCATCAGAATTGCTTTACATAATCAACTTGTTGTGCAATTGTTTAAGTGATTTATGGTGTTTTTGTCTTAGCGCCTGTCATCTTGACTGAAGGCATTTAGCGTGGGTGGCTTCATTCCAGGTCTTCTTGCCATAATTCTCCTCATTGACTCCTGGACTTCACCTTGCTCCCTTGTGGATGCCATTACTAACATTTGGAACCGTCTTTCACTCTTGTTTCTGTTATTTTTTTTCTCCTACCACTTCTGTTTGGAATCAATCTCTTGGAATTCGAACCTCAACCCTTAATCCCTCCTGGATCCCTATTGAGCGATAACAGGACTTAGTGCAGTATGTTGTTGACCACAAAGACAAGAGCCGGCTTCTGCCCAAATGGGAATCCATTGTTTTATCTTATCTCTTTTAGCACGTAACAATTGACAGATCGGGGTCACTTGTTTATCCCCAAGCTGATAGAGTGCCTGGCAATTGATATTGATAGATAACAAAGGAATTTCAGTGTAATTATTTTTTTGGTGCATTCCTGTTAACGTGTCATGGGATTTCCCTGGTCCGAATTCCTCCGGAATTCCTAAGACCAGGAATTTACATGAGTTTCTGCTAACATTCAAGAGTGCCGGATTGTAGCAGTGTCCTGTCCGTTTTATATGGAGCTCAATGATAAGTGGAAATAATGAGCTTGGTGATGTTGAGGTGTGTTTAGATAAAGTGAGGTGCAGGGCATTGGATGTGGGTGGGTCTGGAATGAAGTTCATGGTCTGCCTCTTCTGCAGCTACTCCGTGTTCTTACTGGGGGGAAATCAGGAACTGGAGGCAAGTCCCAGAATGGCAGTCAGTGAGGCTACTGCACTGGAGCCTCGTCTCGATCTTGGAGGAGGTTTATGACGGACTTGTGTATTGATGAAGGTGCGGTCTTTCTTTCAGGTGCATTGTCCAGACCATCTCCTTCCTGTTCCCCCCTTGCCTCCCAGAGCTAGTGCTAACCTGCCCACCTTTGCATCACTGATTATGTGCACAGGTCTGGGCCAAAGGTGATCACCAGGTTTAGAGATAAAGAATTTTAGCGAGAGTATCTTTTAGAGTATTATTTCCGATACTTCAGTCATCTGTGAATGCAAAATTCTCAAATTTGGAAAAACTTTTCAAAATTTGCTAAATGGAAAAACAAAAAAAAAAAAGGGAGAGTGATTCCCTTTTAGTTTTATCTGAATTTTTATCCCCAATAGTTTTATCTGAATAAAACGATTTATCCCCAATAGAGTTTTATCTGAATAAAACTATTACAAGGGGAAACAGGACATCCTGTGTCCTAAGTAGGAGAGTCAACACAAAAACTGTGAAGACCAGACTATGGTTTTTTTAGACACTCAGGGCTAAAAAGGATCTGAGAGCGGGAGGCCTGTTCTTTTTTCTCTCAAAAAGGAGATGTCAGTTTGAGAAAAGCAGGAAGGGCTTTCTGGTACCGGATTAAAATGTTCTCTTTGATTGATTTGGAAGGACTGAGAGACCATCGAAAGTGGAATAAGTTTCTCACTGTGTGAGTTAGTGTTACAATACGTGTGTGTGTGCGTGTTTAATAATTTGAGATTTGAGGCGGGGGCTGAATTTATGTATGAACAGCGTGATACGCGACACGTGGTTAGCCTCAAGGGTTGTAGGGAAAAGGGAAAAGGAAACATTGTGAGATGAGGTTGCTTTGGAAAAAGATTCTTGAGAAAATGGTGCTTGAGGAACGTAAACGTGTGGGCTCGAGAGGTAGAAGGAGGGTGCTCCCAGAGAGATGAGGGTAAGCCCAAGCTGTAGGGGTTAAGCTTTGGGCCCTTGGAGCCCTGGCCAGATTTAGGGGCATGGAAAATTACGCAGGACAGATGAGGAGAGACCACTGTAAAAGCTGGGAGTGGGATTTACGGTTACTGGCAGGAGGGAGACATTTCTGGCCCTTGAGCTGCTGTCATTTTGACTGAGGGTGTGAGGAAGTTCTACCTGGCAGTTGGGTATCAGAAACAGGTAGCCTTTAACAGCGTGTGGTGGCCCATCGGTGGCCAAGAGATCTAAGTTAATGTTAAGGAGACACAGAGAGATGAGTCCATACCCGATGTACCAAAAGTCATCACTGGGGCTTGGGGAGGCAAGCCAGAAATGAAATAAGACGTCACCTCTTGAGGCTTGGGGCCAAGGGGTGTCTTGAGAGAGTGGGGAGATTTTTGTGCTATTGTTTAAGCGTGGGTTTGAAGGGATGTGTTCAGTTTTAGCGGAAGGCTGCTGAAGTTAGTTGTGGTCCTCCTATGGAAAGCCAGAGCTGTAAGTCTCCATTCTTTAGGAGGGTGAATCGGGAGGGAAGGAACCTCTCGGTTCCTCAGTATATGGGGAGGAAAAGGAATAGGGAAGAGAAACGGTAGCAGGGATCACACTCACTCTTGCCTATTGGGTTGTGTGGGAGATCCATACACATTGGGGCATGTACTTATCATCGCATTCCTGAGGGTCAGAAGCTGTACAGATAGTAAATCCAAGATTCCGAAGTCTTAAGGGATGGATATACTTAAGATGAAGGAGAACAGAGAACAGAAGGAGTCCAGAAAGAGTGAGAAAAGAATGAGGGAAGCCTTAGTGAAGCTGTTGGAGTGTTTCCAGGAGGCACTTTCCTTCTGTGTCTTACCATCTAATTTTTATACGTGGTTCTATTCCCCACCCCCCACCCCCTGCTGCAAATCCCTTAGGGAATTAGATATTGATTGAGACAAGGGAGTGCCCACTTAGTTGCACTTGGTGATCTTTGACAGTAAAATAATACAGATTTGGTGACATGACTGTTTTTATTTTGCTTTTATTCCCCCACCCCCACCCCCATAAGAAACAAAAAAATGTTGATTTTCTTTTGGAACTTCAAAGTGCTCTGAATGAAAATCCATGTCAGTAAGGGGGTGCCAAGTGGCTCACAAGAGTGGTCCAGCGACTGATTTCAACTCAATTTCAGGCAGGTTGCGACCTGGGCTTGGTCACAAAACCAGCCTTCTCGAGGATGGAAAAAAGCCACCCCAACTGGAAACCAGAATGGGCAGACGTTCTAAAGAACACTTCTTAGGTACACACTGAGAAGTGCCAGGACCTTAGTGGGCAGGGCTTCAATCATGGAAGCCAGCACTGTTCATCCATTCTAATGAGAGTGCGCCCCTTCCAGGAGGAAGGTTCTAGAAAACAGGACACATACAAACATTTCAGAGGCCTCAGAGGTATGGCTCTCCTGGGCTGTGCAGGACGCTCAGGACACAAAACAAATGACGAGGATATGGATCTCTTGCACCAATCCAGGGAATGTGGGGGACATGGTGAGTCCTATGGGCAGCTGGCCCCCAGCCTGCCCTACGGAAAGTGAAGGGGTCACTTGGGCAGCTGGGCTTCCCATTTATGTCTGATCTGCTTTTACTCCATACGGGTTAGCACCTGAGCCTTCAATATTATACTGAGAGTTTAAAACTCAGCTTAATCTGTCTTTGCGACAGGTACGTTTGTATGTGGATATTTCACCAGGGTGGCTTCTGGATCCCAACCCTTGTGGTTCGATACACAATAATCAGCAATTCTTTTCTTTTCTTTTCTTTTCTTTTCTTTTCTTCTTTTCTCTTCTTCTTCTTCTTCTTCTTCTTCTTCTTCTTCTTCTTCTTCTTCTTCTTCTTTTAAAGTTTATTTTGAGAGAGAGAGACAGATAGAGAGAGAAGGAGAGAGAGCATGAATCTGGGAGGGGAAGAGAGAAGGAGAGAGAATCCCAAGGAGGCGCTGTGCTGTCAGCACAGACCCCAATGCAGGGCTTGACCTCACAAACTGTGAGATCATGACCTGAGCCAAAACCGAGAGTCGGACGCTTAACTGACTGAGCCACCCAGGTGCCCCAGTAATCAGCATTCTTTTGCTTTGTTTCCCCTTTCCTGCTCCCCTGACTTCTTCCCCGATTCTCTCTGTGCTGTACTTGGGATCTTCTGATACAGCACATCTGAGCACAATTTCTCCTTCCCAAGCAAGTGCCAAACAGAATATCGTATTTTCACAAATGTTTCTTAGCTGGAACCGTTCGGGTTTATTCCTCAGAGGACCCCACTGGACAGAACTGTTTCCCTTTTCAGGACTGGGGAATCCTAATCTTAAAAGGTTTATTCAACAAATGTTTATTGAGTGCTTAGCGGTGCTGGTTCCTGTACTAGGTAAGTCCCTAAATAAATAATGCATGTTCAGCACTCTTAAGAATCTTGGAATTTGGTGGGAAGAGACAGGCAAGTAAATGGATGATTACCTTATCTAGCAGAATAAGAGCTGCGATAAATGCACCTGGGGGCTCAGTTGGTTAAACATCTGACTTCATCTCAGGTCACCATCCCACGGTGACTGGGTTTAAGCCCTGTGTCGGACTCTCTGCTGAGCCTGCTTCAGATTGTGTGTCTCCCTCTCTCTCTCTCTCTCTGCCCCTCCCCTGCTTGTTCTCTCCCTTTCTCAAAAATAAATAAATACACTTTTTTTTTTTTTTTTTTTTACAAAAAAAAGAGCTGTGATATGTGTACTCACATGAATCTATGGGAACAAAGAGAAGTGACATCTAAATGTTCAAGGATTTTACATCTCCCTTACTGTCTTTTTGTCACAGCGGCCACCCTGTGCAGTTATTACATCACTGTAAGAACAGGGCAGGGAAGCAGGGCTGAAATGCAGTGGGCACACACTGAGACAATTGTTCCAGTTATTGAAATTCTGAAATACTCCTGTTCCAGTGGGCGAATGACCTCAGGATGTCCCTTCTGCCCCATATGCTCTGGGTTTTCTCATCAAACCAGCAACTAAAGGCAGAGGGTGAGACCTCTAGACACGTTCCGGCACTTTGGACTCGGTCCATTCTGTATACACTTGACCCTTGCACGGTATTGGGGTTCGGGGCGCCTCCCCCACCCTGCCACTGCCTACTGTTGATCTGAAGTCTTATCAATGCCATAAACAGTGGATTAACACCCATTCTGTGCCTTGTGTGCGTTCTTACAAAAAAGTGAACTGGAGAAAAGAAAATATTCAGAAAATTATAAGGGAGAGAATACATTGGCAGTATTATACTATAAAAAAAAATCCATTTATGCATGGAGTCGTGCATTTCAAACCCGTGTTAGTCAAGAATCAACAGTAGTTGTTAACTGGGCTATACAGCTGGTTACAGATTTTGAATCTGCTGTCTGTGTATTGAACAGACATCTAGCACAGAGACCATCGTATAACTAGCATTCATTAAATAGCAGTTGAATGCCTAATAAGTTAATTATGGGGGTTCTGTCAGGGAAAGTGAGCAGATGAGGTTTATGGGAGGAAGTAAGACTTCAGCCAAATTTTAGAGATCTTCGCTTCGATGATTTTTTCTTACTGTGGAAGGAATAAATATACAACATCGAGTTTTACAAAAATTCCAGAAAGGATAAAGACAATAATCAGCTATAATCTTCCCATCTAGAGAGGATCTCAATTGATACTTGAGTGTGTTTTCTTGAGGCATTTTCCGTATGTGTATTTGCTCCTGTGTGTGGGCGTGCATAGCTGGGCAAATAGTTTAACATGTTAACATGTGAGCTTTCTGTCCTTCCTCAGCCTTCTAAAGAAGACTCCTGTGTCTCAGGCTCTTGGCCCTTAACGTGCTAATTGGGTTAGTGGGAGAACAGAATGGCCAGGAGTATGGATTTATATGAGAGAGTGTTCAGAGTTACCTTTAAACACTTTGAAACCCAGATATGGGGGAGAGGGAGGGGAGGTCTGAGACTGGAGCTGTGCTGTGATGGGCTTTGACGGGGGGAGTAAGAAGGGTAGGCTTGTTCAGACTGTGTGTATGAATGTGAGGAGGGGAGGGGAGGGGTCTAAACGAGGGGTGAGATGGTGGTAGGGGTTTAAAACAGCTTGATGTGGTTTCTTTTGTTCCTCTCAGTGCTTGACCTTGGTCCTACATGGAGGCATCCACCTCTCCATCTGCCATTAACGCAGACGGAAAAAAACTGAGAAAATACCCAACTGGCGACATTCGAAAGTAGGATTTTGCTGCAAGTGACGGTCTGGGAAACCAAGATAATGCTTAGAGAAACGAATTTCTCCATTCCTTTGTCTCCTTACTTGAGTATATCAAAGTCCACACTTACTGGGTCGGGCCATAGGGAGTTGCTGGTGGAGGACCACAGAAGAAGATTGCTTTCTTCCAACCCTACCTGGTTTAGGGGAGAGGAGAAGGAAGGAGAAGCAGGACACAGGAGTGATCAGATGCGTGCCTTGAGGTGAGTTAGAGAAGTGAAGTTAACAACCACAGGGCTCTGGCCCACCTCTTCCTTCCGATGTTCATTTGGGGGTGTAGGAAGAGGTTGCCAGGCTGGCTGCCTCAGACCCGTCAAAGGTGGAGCCACGGCAAAATAAAAGGTGGTGGTAAAGGGTCACCCGGGTGGCTCGGTCACTTAAGCTTCTGACTCTTGATCTCAGTTCAGGTCACGATCTTAAGGTTCATGGGATCGGGCGCAGCATTGAGTTCTGTGCTGGCAGCATGGAGCTTGCTTGGAATTCTCTCTCTGTCTCTGTCTCTCTCTCAAAATAAAATAAACTTTAAAGAAAAAGTTGGTGGTGTGGCATGCTGAGGCTGGGGGGCGAGGGGTTCCAAGGTTGACCTCTTTGGAGCTTTCCTTGCTTCCCAGTGGCCAAACAGGACCCAGACGTAGGTTAGAGTGATTTTGGACGTTGTCACATGAGGTTACCACAGTAGGGGCAGGATGCTTTTGTGAAAAAATGCAGAGCTGCCAGCCGAAGCTGGGGCTTAACTCAAAAAATGTTTGTGGCCTCGGGTTAGGCAAAGATTTCTTGGGTATGATGCCAAAAGCACGGTCCATAAAAGAAAATGAATTGACAAATTGGGACTTCATCAATATTAAAAAATGTGTGCTCTGCAGAAAATGCTGTTAAGAGCAGGAAAAGACAAGCCACACACTGGGAGAAAATATCTGCAAAACACAGACCAACGAAGACTGGTATCCAGACTGTATAACCACCTCCCAAAACTCTGTAGTAAGAAGACAACCTACCTAAAATAGGGACAAAAGTTTTGAAGACGCTTAACCAAACAATATGGACAATGGATGGATAAACACATGAAAAGAGGCTCAGGATTATTAGTTACATTGGAAATGTAAATCAAAACCACAGTGAGACATCATTACACACGTATTAGAATGGTTAAAAAAAACGGGCAAAGAGGTAGATCTTCGGAAGCTCTCATACACTGCTGGTAGGAATATAAAATGGCACAGCTACTTGGGAAAACAGTTTGTCAGTTTCTTGTAAAGTTAAATATATACTTCCCATACGATGCGGAAATTCTACATATTTACCCAAGTGAAATTAAAAACAACAACAATGACAACGTACAAAAATGTTGACAGCAGCTTTATTCCTCATTTCCCCAAACTAGAAGTGACGCAAATGCCCTCCAACTGGGAATGTTTGAACAATGGTACATCCATACAATGAAATACTACCTAGTAATGAAAAGAAGTGAACGACTGATGCACATAACAAGATGAACGAGTCATTTAAAATTTTTTTTGTAAATACTGTTTATTTTTGAGAGAGAGATGGAGTGCAAGCAGGGGAGGGGCAGAGAGGGGGGGGGGGACACAGAATGGGAAGCAGGCTCCAGGCTCTGAGCTGTCAGCAGAGAGCCCAACGCGGGGCTTGAACTCACGAACCATGAGGTCATGGCCTGAGCTGAAGTCGGATGCTTAACCGACTGAGCCACCCAGGCACTCCAACATGAATGAGTGTTGAATGCATTAAACTAAGTAAAGTGAGCCAGATTTAAAGGTGACGTAACCTATGATTCCACTCATTATAGCATGGCCAGAAAGGCGAAGCTATAGGAGTGAAAAACAGAGCTGTGGTTGCCAGGAGTTTGGGGCGAGGACATTGTTTGGCCAGAAAGGGGTAACAATACAAAATTTTTTTTAGGGTTGTGGGGATGATGAAAATGTTCTGTGTCCTCACTGTGGTCATAGTGATACGGCTGTATGCATTTGTCAAGATTCATAGACTTGTACATTAAAAAAAAAAAGAACAAAACTTGACTCTATGCAAACATAAACATAAATATCTGTAAACAATTAAAACAGGACCAGAAGAGCACCTGGGTGGCTCAGTCAGTTGAGCGCCTGACTTCGGCTCAAGTCATGATCTCGAGGTTCCTGGGTTCGAGCCCTGCATCGGGCTCTGTGCTGACAGCTCAGAGCCTGGAGCCTGCTTCGGATTTTGTGTCTCTCTCTCTCTCTCTCTCTGCCCCTACCCCACACTATCTCTCTGTCTTTGTTTCTCTCAAAAATAAATAAAAGCATTAAAAATGTTTGAAATAGAACTAGGAAAAACTTTAGTGAGAGAGAAAATGTAATTGACACCCTTAGGTCAGATTCCAACGTTGGGCCAGTCAATGATAATCCCTCAGCAAGGAGAGCTGACTCTTGGGGTTTTGATAGAGCAGTAACAATGAGGTAGAAAATTGGACTGGTTTGCAAATGAACAGCCTCCTCCAGGAAATAGTTTTACATTTTTATATCATCGTGATATTACTGATTAGCTTTATTTATTTTTTTCTTAAAGTTTGTTTATTTTGAGAGAGAGGGAGGGAGAGAATGAGTCGAGGAGGGTCAGAGAAAGAGGGAGAAAGAGAGAATCCCAAGCAGGCACTGCACTGTCAGTACAGAGCCTGATGCGAGGATCGAACCCACCCACTTTGAGATCATGACCTGAGCTAAAATGAAGTCACTCAATCGCCTGAGCCCCCAGGCACCCCGATCAACATTATTGAATGAGCGTTTCCTTAAATCATTGAAATTGTCTTGTATCCAATCCCTTAAAAATGTCGCTGGTGACCCATGCTAGCCACGGTGGCTGTATCTGCCGAATTTCCTAGAAGAATTTGACAGTAACTCAGTGAAGAAGAGAATGAAAGGAGGCAAAGTAGCGGAAAATGTCTAAATGCCATCTGGTCTCACAAGTGTCAAAACCAGCCTTGACTCCATCCAGAACTTTCTTATGAGAACTCATTTGGAATACAACATTGGGCCAAATGGAATATGTGACGTAAAAATACATACTAGGGTCGAAACTTCCACATGCCAGGGAGCTCTCTAGGTTCAGGACACAACTGGAAAAAAGAAGTATTCCTCTTCCCTGTTAATCTACTTCATCTAGGTTTTTTACAGTGCCCTTCTCAGCCTTGTTATATTGCAGTAAGTATGAAAATAGCCCCCCTGCAGGGATAAACCTTTGGAGTATCAAGATCTATAAGGCTTTGAAATGTGCCAACTTGTCTCAGGTAATCTCTGCTTCGTGGGTACAAGGCAGGGATGTTCCACGTTACTCTCGTGTAGTTTTGGAATAGTTCCTTTGATTTTTATAATCAAGTGTCTTTGTGCCATTGCTGAGAATCACGAAAATATATTTCGTAATCAACAGAACTCGATACTTTCCGAGCACGAAAGCAGCAGCAATGAAGCCCAGAGCTGCTAGCTGATATTTGGGGGTATCCGTTTTCCACCCTACAAATAAACGTCCAAGGTTTGGTTTACTACATAAGAATGGGTGAATCAGTATTCTCTCAGGAAACAGAGTAAATGTGGTCCCTAGCTCTTCCTCCCAGGGAAAGAGCAGCAGAACTGATGTCCCTAAGCTTAGGTGTCTTTTTTCCAGGGATGATATCGGTAGGTTGAGAGTGAGGACAGTGGCAAGATCGTGCGTGCGTGCGTGCGTGTGTGATGGTGATAGTGATAACTGGGGAGCAATTGAGGGAGTTGAGGAATAGCCCAATATTTTTTTTAATGAGTCCCATATAGTTGCAAATATTAGAATGTTCTCATACTTCATATCCTTTCTTTCTTTCTTTCTTTCTTTCTTTCTTTCTTTCTTTCTTTCTTCTGAGCATCAGACAAAACTTTATTAGACTATAAGATCAGAAAGGAAGAATAGTAGGAAAGCTCTCTTTACAGAGAGGGGACTTTGGGAAGTGAATGCCCTCCTACTTCATTTTCTGATGAGCAACTACAGTAATCATCCAAGAGGTTCTTTAAAAGAAAAATAAGATTTTCAGTAATCTCATCTTGTCAGAGCTTGCATGACATAAGCATATCAGTGGAGGATGAAGGGCTAACCCAGGAAAAGAAAATAGAATGACTTGAGGTGGTGCAGGGAGAAAGGAACGTGGGCAGTGTTGGTAAATGAAGGTTAATGATAGCTTTGTACCAGCTGCAAATTTGTAGTATGCATAGTTTGATGAATTATAGCAAGACCGTATCATAATTTGTGACCTATGTATAAAAGTGTCAAAGTGGGGTGGTTATCTGCATTTTATTGTCATCAAGAGATTTTTTTTTCTTGATTAAAGCCCTGTCCCCCAGCCCCCAAGAAATCACTAGACTCCAAAATATTCAGAGTAATGGTTCCCACAGAGACTGTCATAACATCGACTGGCCCCTCAGTGATTAAAGAGGAAGAGATAGCCGTATCCGTCATCTACACATGCCGATAGGAGCCGAGGGGGAGGGCTTAAGAATTTTTAAATTTAGATTTATTTACGTTAAAAATTATTGATAGAAGTCGCCACATCTCACCTCAAAAGACTGTACAATATCCCTGCTGACAGTACATTTACCCAGGGACTGACTTTATGCTAACAAATACGGTGTTTAAATTGTCAGCAAAAGTAAAATGAATGAGCGTAGCACAATTCAAATGGATCTTTGGCATATCATCAATCAATTAAGTTCTTCCTGGCACTCTTAGGTTAATATCAGAGTATACAATACAGCATCATCCATTTTCTTGGGCATTCTTTGTTGCGCAGGCCCCTCAAACATTGTATACGGTTTTCCCGAGATCTCCCTTGCAGACGACTCCATAGACCAGAACGTGAGGACATGTGACCAGGGACTGTTCCTACTGCCTTTTTTTGGACTCTTCGGTGGAAGGCGAGTGTCAACAAAACACCCACTTCAAGGATAAAAGCTTGAAAAACCGTGAGAAATGGAAGGGCAGGGAAATGTCAGACAGGTGGAGTCAACAGCCCAGAAAACTCAACTTTGACTCAGTCATTCAGTCAGATTCCACCTCAGCAGAAGATAGCACTGAGGAGAATGTGGTCGGGGTGAGTCCAAGAACTCTTCTGAAAGCTGGAAGGCCATTCTGAAAAAAATAATTCCAATACGGATTCCTGTGTATTTGGATTTTATTTATTCCTAATTTGCTTTGCTTCAGCCCACATGCATTCCATTCAGACTTCCTTCACAATGAAAGTGAATCTCATCCTTGGAATTACACGGGTAGCCATTTTTGGTCAGGTGCAATTCTGTTTGGCGGAGAAGAGCCTGGGCTCACAGGCCCCGCTGGGATAAAACTTGTGCTTCGTCGGGGCGCAGGAAAGCGTAACAGGATGGTGATGATTACAAACTGTGCCTTCCAGTGTGATTACAAGAGCTGGGACCCTGGAGCCACGAGGAGGGGCATCCAAAGTTTTGCACGTTTCTGATTTAAAAGATGCCAAAGGTGAATAGTCCCTTACAGGAGTTACTCTTGATCTGAGAGCCACCTATCCTTGGGTGTAGGGTGGGGAGCACGGGTTATTGCAATGGGCTCCATGAATCCGTGTGACCTTATGTGTTACTAACGGGAAGAATCATGTCACATACATATATTTTATGTGAAATGCATGTATATGCTTTTTAAGCAATACCGTAAAAATTCCTTCAGAATTTCCTTTAAAAGTTTATGTATTTATTTTGAGAGAGACAGTGCGAGTTAGGGAGGGGCAGAGCAAAAGAGAGACAGAATCTCAAGCAGGCTTTGCAGTGTCAGCCTGGAGCTCGATGCAGGGCCCAGTCTCATGAGACTGTGAGATCGTGACCTGAGCCGAAACCAAGAGTCGGACGCTTAACCACCTGAGCCATCCAGGTGCCCCGTACTTTTTTTTTTTTTTTTTTTTAAAGTAGGCTCCATACCCAGTGAGGAGCCCAACACAGGGCTTGAACTCACAACCCTGAGATCCAAGACCTGAGTTCAGCTCAAGGGTTGGAAACTTAACTGAATGAGCCACCCAGGCACCCCGTTGGCTTTATGTACTTTCAAGATTGATAGCTGCTAGAACATGGAGGCAGATCATTAACATCTTTTGTTAGTAAAAATGGGCCTTCACACATGCAAGGACGCTGGCTTTACTCCCACACGCCCCCAAACTGGAGACAACAACAAATGTCCATCAACAAAACAATGTATAAATAAATTGGGGCATAATCGTAGAGTGGAAAAAGACACAGGAATAACAGTGAATAAATGGTACATATGACAACATGGGTGAGTTTCATAGACACGATACCGAACAAAAAATAAAGAAAAAGGGCAGACTCAAGAGTATACTATAAGACTCAGTCTAAATGAAGTTTGGGATAGGCAGACCTCATGGTCATAGAAGCCAGTGATTCCTCCTTAAGGGACGGTGGAAAGGGATCTGAGGCAAACTTCTTAGGTGCTGAGGACATTCTGATGGCCGCATGTAAGTGAAACTTACTTGCGAAACTTGATTCACCAGCACACTTAGGACTGATGGACACTATGTACTTTGCTACATGAGTTTATGGCTGTTTTCAGACACGTCAGCAAATTCTTAGACTCTGCCCCATTAAGAGGTAGGATCTAGATGGTATCCCCTTTGAGTGTGGACTAGACATAAGGCTCATGCATAACTTGATAATAGAAGGCATCACATTTGAAGTTGCATAATTTCAGAGGCAAACTTCCATTTTGATGGCTGGGATACGTGCTTGGAGTCCTGACTTATTCTATAGGAAATTCACCTACAGTGAGAATGCCATGCTGTGAGGAGACCCAGGCTCCATGGAAGGGGCATAGGTGGGTAATCAAGTCAACATCCCTGCTGAGTTAAGCTTGAGTCATCCATGTTCAGGCACCTGACACGTAAGAGAAGGTGCTTCTAGATGATTCCAGTCTCCAACTCTTGAGAGACCCTTGTCCCCCTACCCCCTACCTCAGGCATTTGGGTCTTCTGAGCCGAAGTACCTGACATTTTCGAGCAGAGATAAATCATCCCTCCTGTGTCCTGACCCGCAGACCTGTGTGCACCCTGAAATTGCTATTTTACACCACTAACTTTTTTACAATGTGTTTTTATTTATTTTGAGAGAGAGAGAGTGCCAACAGGGGAGGGGCAGAGACAGAGAGGGAGCCAGAATTCCAAGCAGGCTTCGTGCTATCAGCACAGAGCCCGATGGGGTGCTCAAACTCGTGAACCATGAGATCATGATCTGAGCTAAAATCAAGAGTTGGACGCTAAACACACTGAGTCACCCAGGCGCCCCTAAACCACTAAGTTTTGAAGTGATGTGAAAAATTTAATGCTGTCAAAAGTGGTATAAAAAGATGGAGTGAATAGAAACCGACATATATGTGCATTTTTTAGACGGACTCTCGACTTTGGCTCAGGTCATGGTCTCGTGGTTCGTGAGTTCGGGGCCCCTTTTCCAGCTCTGCATTGACAGTGCAGAGCCTGCTTAGGATTCTCTCTCTGTCTCTCTCTCTCTCTGTCTCTCTCTCTCTCTCTCTTCTCCCTCCACTCCTCCCCTGATCACTCTCTCAAATAAATAAATAAACTGAAAAATAGTTACATAAACTTAAAAAAAAACCAAACAAACCTGGACCTTCAAACTCAAGGTATTTGAGGAACTCATGTCAGGCTTCTTAGGTTGCCAGCAATGAAAACCAACTCTGAACTCAGGCAAAAGAGAATTTACTGGCACAATATGGAGCTGGAAGGATCTAAAGGCATTCTGGATAGTTCCCCTCACAGAGGAATCGGGGACCTTGGTAGTGGAAACTGAGGATAGCTTTCCTCAAGACTCAGTTGCTGCTGTGAATGTGGTCTGACCACAGTCAATGACTCTGATCAAGATTTTGATTTTAAGGAGACCCACCAGTTAACCCAGACTGGGCTTCTTGTCTAGCAGAAGACAGGCACAGTGACCTGCGGCTTTGCCAAGACTAACACAACCATGGGAAGGAGTCAGTACCCCAGGCGAGATCCGAGTACGCTTCTTTGGGGTCCTCAAAACCCGCTCCGTGGAAGTAGTGATCCCCTGACATATTCTAGAAGCCGCTGCCTTCGCGTCCTGACCAACTGTATTCAAGTATTAGAATTACGGTGACTGAGGTGCATGAGATTTACCGTCCTCCTCCCTCGGTCAGTGACTAAGGAAATGGTAAAACAGGAGACACGATCACTCTGCTATATGGTTGGTTGGTACTCCAGAACCCTGTTTGTGTGAATCCAGCCAAGGGTAGGCTTCCCCTGAGCCCACAGGCTTTCCTGCTTGTCCCTCTTATCACCCCACACCCTTCTAACGAGTTTCTCCCGAGAGCCTGTCTTTCACGTGACTCTCAAAATCCCTCTCTGTCTCTATGTCTCATGCTCGAAGTTTCCACTTCAAAGGCCAGTCTGGGTCAATGGATCTCAAACTTTTGCATGTGTCAGAATTACCTGGAGGGCTGCTTAAAACACAGATAACTGGGCTCCCATCTCCGAATTTCTGATTCAGTGGGTAGGGGTGGGCCTGAGAATTTGCATTTCTCACAGACGCCCAGGTGATGCTGCCGTATCTGGCCTGGGCACCACAGCCATGGCATTTTTGTTTAGGCAGTTGCTAAGGTCGTATGATTTTAAGCCCTGGGCAGACCTCTTCCATGCCCCTGCCTATGGCAAACACATTTTGCCAAGTAGCCCTATCATGGGACCTGAAGTTGGTACTTAACTCCTTCCGATGAGGAGTTTGAAGGCTTCAGAGAAAACGCACAAGGTATCCAGCCAGGGTAAATACATTCTCTTTTTATCTCTCATGTGTTGGCTGTATTAGAGCACAGTTTACTTAGCCGCTTATCTAGCAGAGCTCCAAGGAAAACAGCAATGAGGAAAGGAAAGTTTGAAAGGGGTCCAAAAAAAAAAAAAAAAAATTTAAGAAAACCCGGTCACATTGTTTGCCACTTACTTTAACCACGGGATCCTTTCTTGAGACGAAAGCTTGCAGAGGAATCCCAGGTTACAGCACCAACTGGAAAGGGTCTGAAGAGACTGGCAGGACTGAGTCTGAAAAACAAGGGTCTAATACATCGGCCCGAGTTGGCTGGTCCAACGAGGTCTTTAGCTATTTGCGTTTGATCTGGGGCTGGTCTGGGGCTGGTTCCCTATGGCCCGTTTTTTTTTTTTTTTTTTTTTTTTTTTTCTGAGGAAACAGGCCCATCGTATGATTTCACTGCGAAACCGGAGCCCCCCGATTGCATTTCAAGATCTGCTGACTGCTCCTGGGAAAACATGCAGGATTTGGTGCCATTTAAACAAGCAAACCCCATGTTAGAGGAATACCAGTGTCACGGGCTGCGTGCAGATTCTTGCTGGACTGTTGCTTTTTTCTTCCCTTAAAAAGGTCATGGGGTATGAAAATGCTTAAGTATCTCCACGCTGCGGCCTGCGATGGCTGGGATTTGATGGATGGTGTGGGATTGCAGAGCTCCCTGTGAAGTAATGCTGTTTAGCTTAAATCAGCTTCGAGCGAACACGTTTTACACATTTATGCTCCAGAGTTTGGAAAAGCTTTTTCCTAGAAAACAGCACTTCTTGAGCCGCTTCCGCTGGTCAAGGCAGGGGAGTGGGGGCGAGGGGGGCGCCTCCCTGGCTCAGACAAGAAGAGTGTTTACTTGCATGGCCTTCAAACTGCTGCAAGTTTAGGACCCAACAGGGCTGCTGTCTTAATGAAGCGGTTAATGACGTGTGAATTATAGACCCTGACAACCCCTTTCATAAAAACAACGGGACTGCCTCCACAGTGCACTGTGGCTAAGTCACGATGGCCCGTCTGCTTAACACAACGCAGTATCTTTAGGGAAGGGGCGATTTTTGCGCCACGGCAGAGAGAATTCCTAGCCCCACAAGAGCAGAGCGAGGAATCTCGAAGACCGCTGTTGACGCGAGGAACGCTCCATTTCCAACCAGGCTGGGCCTTGGATGCGGGCGCCAAAAAGAGTTTTTAGAGATGCCGCAGAGTCCTGAACGAGCAGGGATTGTTTATCCCCTTGGCTTTGGCTGTCTCGCTTTCCCAGGAGGTGCCCATTACAGCAAAGGAGCCTATGATGGATGTTTTGATAGCCTAAAAGTTGCCCTCTCCTCCCTCCCCCACGTTCCTGCTCCCCACTGAAGGCGCGGGAATGCTGGCGTTCCAGGAGGTGTTCAAAGAACCAGTTGTCCGTCTGGAATGCTCGCTGAGGTTGGGCATGGGATGCTGCATGGGCCCGCCTCGAGCCAGAAAAGCGATGCCCGCGGCCGGCTGCGGAGGGAGGCACTTGCTGGGTGCTGACCTGGCGGTCCGAACGCACGAAAGCAAGGCCTGGGAGGAGCTGGAAAGCAACCCCAAGTCGGAACAAAGCCCGTGCCCCGCTGGATTTGGTGGCCACTTTTAAGGAAAAGTGAATTCACGTTCCCTCTCTCAATAGGCGCTGGATTTGGATTCCAGGCTCTTTATCATCATCCCCGAGATGAGAGCGTCTCAATCTGCCTTGTTTGGGCAGGGGTAGTTTTTCTTTAAACAGTTCAAGGAGCTGTTTGTCTAACGCTCGGCATTCGAGGTGACAGCACAGCAAAGAGGAGAGTGGCGTGCATTCACAAGGGAACACAAACCTTGGCGTTTGTTCCCAGAGCACCGAGAGCCTCGGAGACGCACAGTCACCATTGACATGCAAATGGGGCCCTGGGCACCCTGCTTGGCTTTAGAAAAGCCTGCCTGTCCCGCTGAGAAAGGCTGGTCGACCGGACGGATGGGGTCTAACTGGGCCCGACTGGGGAGGAGGGAGGGAGGAGGGAGGGAAACGCCCGGGGAAGAGCCTGAATTAGCCCTGGTGAAGCTGGATGGGGTGGGGGTGGGGGGGGAAGGAGGTTACTGTCATTCCCTTCAGCAGAATTAAAGGGTGACCAGCCATCCAGGTTTGCCAGGGATCTGAGGACTTTCTGGATTGTGACGCTTCCGGGACCGAAGGCATAGTGAGCTGGTCAGCCTAGTTTAGAATGATTTGCTACCCTTAAGTTACTCAGCTAGAAAGCAGACAGAACTTTACTGACTTTAAAAAATGTCACTCAGGGGCACCTGGGTGGCCCCATCGGTTAAACATCTGACTTCAGCTCAGGTCATCATCTCATGGTCCGTGAGTTCGAGCCCCGCATCGGGCTCTGTGCTGACCACTCAGAGCCTGGAGCCTGCTTCCCATTCTCTCTCTCTCTCTCTCTCTCTCTCTCTCTCTCTCTCTCTCTTGCCCCCCTCCTCTCCTGCTCATGCTCTTTCTCTCTCAAAAGTAAATAAACATTAAAAATTAAAAAAAAATAGTGACACTCATCGAATTCCCTGTAGTTTTGCATAATCATTATAAAAAATACATCATGGTCATAAGATCATTCTCATCTTGGTGATTATAAGATGAAAAGGAAGGGCACCTGGGTGGCTCAGTCGGTTCAGCGTCTACTCTTGATTTTGGTTCAGGTCATGGTCTCACAGTTGGTGAGTTCAAGGCCCACGTCGGGCTCTGTGCTGGCAGCCTGGAGCCTGCTTGGGATTCTCTCTCTCCCTCTCTTTTTGCCCCCCCTCCCCACTCTCTGTTTCAAAATAAATAAATAAAAATAAATAAATTTAAAAGATGAAAAGAAATTTTTTTAGTTCCCTGGTCTCCCCTCTCTGCAGAGGCAGGCTCCGCTCTCAGTTTCTTGTATAACTTTTTAGGGATTTCCATACAGATGGGTATCTTTCCATTGCATTATACAAAGATAATCCTATTTTAAGCACTTGGAGCTTATTCAGATATATGATATTCTGGTCTATGAATATATCTTACAGTTGACAGTTTCCTTCTAAGGACATTACGTCTTCATTTTTTTTTTTCTCCATTAGAAACAAAAAAAAAAACCTATGATACACCTTCTCGCACACTTAGACTTGTACCCTTTTGTGGATATATCTGAAGGACGCATGTCTAGCACGTGAGTGTCTATGTAAAATTTCGGTGGATATGGCCCTGTGGATATTGTTCACAAGTGTGTTAATTTTTATACCGACCAACAAAATCCGAGAGTCCTTGTCCCCTCCTCCCCACCCCACCCCTGCTGACCCTGCCACCGCCATCCTAGAAAATACAGTGTTAGAAAACATTTTCCTATTGACCCCTCTGGTAGCTAAGCAAATAAAATGTGATTGTTGCTTTGATTTGCATTTCTTTAAGGAGCACTCAGGTAGCTTTATATATGCTTATTGGGCATATTATTACTTTGTAAAAAACGGTGCACTTGTCACACGCATTGCGGTAGGTGCCAGCAGTACAGAGATGAACAGACAAGACGTCCGTCTTCAAGTACCTTCAAGAATGTGTCTATAAGACGCATACACAAAACCGCAGTGAAGTATTGTAGGCACCCTGGAAGAAGCGTCGCGGTACTGTGGGAGTCCAGAGAACCATGGGGCAGTTCTTCCCAAGGGACAAAGCTGTAGGTCTCAAGGGCATGAAAGAGCGAGCTCATCTTGAACATGGCATGGTAGAAATAAAAGGAGTTTTGCAGATTGGTGGTTGGGATCCCAGTTCTCTTACTACATTTTCTTGGGCAATTTCTTTCACCTCCCTGAGCTCCAGATTCCTCACCTGTAAAATAGCTGCCTGTCTATCTTCTCTTCTCCCTCCTCCTCCGCCTCTCTTCCTCCTTTAAGGCCAAAGGGCCATGGGGTTCAGGAGGGGATTGCCCTGCAGGGGAAACAGGAAGCAGTAGAGTGACCCTGTCTGAACTTCTTGGGGTTCAGGTTGTTGGGGTGACTTCTAGTGGCAGGTGACAGCCTGGGGTAGGTGAACCTAACACTTGATCATTTTGTTGCAGTTGTCTTTCCGGACGAGCCGGTGCCCGGAAGGGTCAGTGATGCTCTCCCTGCGGCCAAGTTCCAAGCACAGGGTGTACTCCTGCTGGATATTGTTATCTGGGACAGCTCGGCCATCATTCCTCTCGTTGCCTGCAAAAATCAGGTGGGATTCGCTCCTTGTCTTGGGTTTTGGCTTTGATATTCTCCATGGCGTCACGGGTCTTGACCTTGAGGGTAAGGGTCTTGCCGGTCAGGATCTTCACAAAGATGTGCATCTGTTCGCCCCCCTAGAAGAGAAAGAGCGGGGTTATGCTTCTGAAATCCTATCGTTAGGAGGTTTACATGAGGCGATGCTGATGGGCAAGCCGTGCTCCGAGTGAATTTCATCGTTAGGAAAAACAATCTTCGCGTTTGATAACGACCTTCCTTATTTTTGAGTTAGGGAGCTTCCCAACTCCTCTGATCTGGGGTTTTTAAGTTAAAATCTAGCTTAGTCTGGAAGAGTAGTGAGTTCCCCAGAGCTGGCTTTGTTCTGCGAGGTCACATCCTTAAATGATGTAATGCACTCACCGTCATGTTGTACAGAGAGAGGATGCACGCTCACACAGCCAAGGCTGTCGTTCCTGAAAGAAAAAGTTAAAGAAAAACCTCTTGGAACGAGTTAAAATGCCCATATGATTGAAGGTTCAAAGAGGACTTAGTCACAGGTTGTAATGTGGGGGGAGGTGTGGCTGAAGCTTTGTCTGTGCCTTGGCCATCAGGAGAAGCTCCGGGCATCTTCAGCAGTGGCAGTGACTTGATGTCTTCGTGCAAGAGAGGAAGTACCGTGTTTAGAATGCCTCGATACCAAGAGGAAGTTTCAGATACCCCGAGACCCACTTAGAATGTTCTAGACGCCACTCCTGTTTTAGATTCCAATTGACGCCTATTTAACTGAACTGCGTACTGAGGTAAATAGCCCCCGCCCACCGTAAGGCTCCTCAGGGACATCAATCTGGCTTTGAGAACTTTGCTTTTCTGACTTTGGAAGGCAGCAAGTTTAAGTTTGTGTCATGTGGTTTAGTTACATTTAAGTCTAGAAGTTTGTTTATTCTGTCTCCCTGGTGAGAGACGATTGGAGTGACTCCCAGTGGGGTTTTGGTACCTGGAGAAGGTCCCCTTGGTCACTTGCCGATAAATGAGCCTGTTGGCGACCGGGGCAGGTTTTCACACGGGGGCTTGCAACACCACCTGTGGTGAGAGCCCATGTCAAGGAGAGTTAGTTGCGTTAACAGTGCGGAAGGTCAGCTCCAAGGTTGCGTGTGGGCGGCCGGTGCTCTGCTCCCCACAGGTGTGCTGAAATAAAGGTGTGGTCTCGTCACTACGTGGTTTACCCCAAAGGTAGCCAAGTCCCTTTTCATAATGTGTAAGAAGAGTTTATGAACCGCAGGGAACGCGGGAGCTTTCCTTGGAAGTCAGCCATCCACAGGCTCCAACCAGGAGTTCAAGGTGGGCTGAAAGTGGCAGTTATGTCCCCCATGCTCCTGCCTGCTCCTGAAGACCCCGGCCTTTCATGGCCCATAATGATGACAAGGTGAGGGTAATTAATCAATTTGTCGGTGTATTTATTTATTTGTTTGTTTGTTTATTTGTTTATTTTGGGAGGGGTCCTTTCCAGGTCACTTTTTGTTGAGATACAGCATTCATATTATAATCCGCACAAATCATGAGTATAGGTCGATGATTGTTACCTATATCCAGGGCGATTTGAACTAAAATTGAGGGCAAAACTCTGAAACACTAACCTTGCCTGTACTGTATTTTGAAATTAGAAGAGCTTCGTTACAGATTTTCTGATGGCTACTTTTGGGTAACTTAACCAAAGCTAAACTTGCCTTCCTCTCTCTGGCTCTCTGTGTCTTTGCCTTTCCGGTTCTCGTTTTGCCGGTCTTCTGGTGTCGCTGTGTTGAATGAGGGGTGCCAGACCGTGTGCTCTCGGACCCAAGGGAGCTCACAGGAGACGATCAGGCTGAAAATTCCCTGAAAATTTCTGCAGTGCGTTTGAGGTATCCTTAGGTAGTGCTTATTGGAAGCCGCAGAAATTGTGACGCTGGGTTTGAAGCAATCAATAAATCAAATGTAACATCTGAGGTAATTTCAGAGCATTCCCTGGGAAACTTGGCTCATTCAGTTGCTCCCCTATCACTTAAAACAGAGTTCTTTGTCTCTGGGGTTGATGAGTAGGTATAAAAGCAATTCCAGAGCCAACTGTCAGATAAAGCAAACTCAATTCATGTCCTATAATGACAAGGTCGTGCACCACATAGAACCTCTTTTAGATTGGCTTTGAGTAAACTCCGATGAAGAAAAGCTCGTATCAAAAAGAAAAGAAAGGAAAAGAAAAGGAAAGGAAAGAAAAGAAAAAAAAAGAAAAAGAAAAAAACCACCTCACCTGAGCATACACAGGAATAAAAAGGAGTGGGGCTCAGGCGGGGACAGCAGCAAATTGTCCTGTTTTTATAATGACTTCTTTACATTATTGAATACAATGGGAACTTTAAGGGCTGACTGCAATAACAGTTTCTCATGAAAAATTAACAAAGAATTTATGGAAATGTAGGAAAAGTCCCAAAGCAATTAGCTTAGATTTCTCTAGAGTCTGAGAAAAGCCTGGATAATTGCATGCAGAAACTGCATAAAGTGGCTATTTTCATTATCACTGGATACAGAAAGTCCATTTTCATCACAATGGGATATAATGATGTTAAAGCTAACAGGGAGATATATTTAAAGAGGTTACCACACAGTTTACCAAACGGTTTGATTTATATAACTTTGGACATACACACTTAAGATTACTGTAAAGGGGACGGGAGAGGTTACCCTTGAAATTTCCAAAGGCTCCTCTATGATAGGAAAATAGATTATGGCCTCTGAAAGCTAATTGTACATTACCACCAGGATACACGAGAATGAATTTAATTTGTCTCAGAATTGAGAGCTTGAATTGTACTACAAGCCGGCACATGAATTTCCATTCTGACTTGACTGTGTTGTAAATTGGCTATTATGTATGTTTATAGGTGCACTTAGGGCTGGGGTCCTTCTCCCGAGTGTCTTAGAAACTCCGAGGTCCTGGCACCCTGTGGGAGCAGAGGCAACATCACGAAGCCCCACGGAGCCACGGAGCCCTTGCTAGGCTTGCAGAGAGATGAGGCGTCATTATTTAAATGTCACTATTTTCCGGAATATAAAATGAAATGAAGGGCAGCATGTTTTCTTCTGATGTTCATTCACAAGCCCTGGCAGCTTAAAGACTTCCCAAGTTCAAGAAAGCCAGCTTCTCCTTGGCTGTCTGTAAAGGGATGGGGAGACATAATACAGTGAGCTTTTATCAACCTCCAGTGTCCTCTGCAGTGTCACACACACACACACACACACACACACACACATGTGCACACACACAGATCCGGATATCCTTTTCTGTCTATAAAAAGCTGTAGTTAAGGCTCTGCCTGGGATTCGAATGATTCTTGAAACCGTTAAATAGATTCTTGCTCTGAAGCCGGCAGAATATTAATGACCTGCGTTAGCTACAGTGTCAAAAGGATCATACAGTCTCAATCTTATTTGGTAAACACTCTCTGTTTAAAAAAAAAAAAAAAAAAGAAAGAAAGAAGAAAGAGATTATTTAAGTGTTGGCAACAAAGGGCTCAGCAGAGAGTGTACTCTGAATGGACCCTGCTTCCCCGGGGACAAATGTCAACCCAGTTCAAGCTTTGTTAAAGGGGCTGAAAAGATCCGCCAGCCCGCGCATGGGCACGCTTCTGGCCAGCATTAAGAAAATCAATGTAAAATAACAAAACCGCATTCACATCACAACCTGGCCAATACACTTCCAGCAGATGTGACAATCCTATTTTGACAGTTCAGATAGCTGGTAATGGATGGCCAAAGAAATTTCTCTTTGACATGGGGCCTGAGTTTATGCTATCACAGCTCCCCTGTTTGGGCCACATGAAGGATGCAAGAAAGCAGAGAGCATAAACAGCCGTCATCTTGGTGTAATCAACGCGGAATGATGCAAGCCTCTTCAGTATCCCTCCGGTCTACTTTGAATTTTTATCCTTCTGCATTTAATAATAGCCCCGAGAATAGATTAAAATGTCCACAGTCGTCTTTGCTTCCCATCTTGTCATGCTTTGCCAGCTCCTTTGTCATCCCAAACGCATTTTCTTTTTTTTCTTTTTTTTTTTTTTTTTAGCACATTACTCACCTGGTTAATGAAAGGAAGGAAAAAGAAAGAATAGAAAGCATTGCTGTCAATGGCAGTGGCATTTCCCTGAAGCCTTGCGGGCGCGCCGCTCTGACATTCTCCCCCCCTTGTACCTGAAACTTCGGGACATCTCCCATTCTGGCGGGTCAAAAAAAGCTGTCCCTCAGGGAATAGTTTAAAACTACTTGGAACATGTTTTGATTTACAGATTATCAATTCCGCTGAGCCACAGAGAGACATATTTGGGAGTCGCATAAACAAACACATTCCACGGTGCTGTGGATTAACCTAAAGTGACACATTTATTTAAAAATCTGCCTACTACTTGTCCTCATTGATTAAATGCCCTTAAGAAAGTAAGTCTGATGAAATGAAAGCCATTAAGATGCAGCCCACCCTCCTCCGCTCCTTTTGATGGTTGACACATTCCCCAGAGTGGGAGATCGGCTGGCTGATAAGCTAACACTGAATTATAAGCACTTTGTGGAATGTCACTGGCAAATGAAAGATCTACTGTTTTGCTTGCAAAGCAACCGTGTGCCTTAACAGCACAAAGATGGACACGGTGCAGAATTATTTCATCCGGTGTGCTTGGAATATAAACGAATGTGTACCCCGCGAGCACGTTTCCACAGGAGAGATCAGCATCACCAGGACTCATTCCCGGCCACCGTGCCATTGATCGCGAAAACAGAAGGGCCTGCCAGGGACTTTGTCAAAGTGGCCAGGACCCCACTGAGCCTCGGGTGATTGTGCTGTGGCTTGTTGTTAACAGGGCGGGCGTTAGCAGCTGGGGAGGAGAGATTGTATGTAGGCAAGTGGCAGTGATGGCGGAGAGATTTAATGGAAGGCTCTTTCCCTTTTGGGACGAGAGGCATAAACAACATCTGAGGTGTCGTGCAGAGGGTGGCAAAGACAGAGTTCAAGCTGTGTTTTTCCTTACTGGCCTTATGGCCTTGAGAAAAGGTCCGTTTGCTGAGTCTTCAGTTTCGTGGCCTGAAAAGCGGGGCTAATAATGTTTGTTTTTTACCAGGTGGTGGAGGCGCTGGTGGAGAATGTGCCAGCCTGCACTTTGCCGCTGCATAGCGCCACACGAAGGTCAGGGTCGTCCCTGGCAGCAGTGAATGCGGGCAGCAGGTGGTCTTTGCACCCAGGTGGCCAGACTACCTCTCCGTCCACGGGCAGCGGGTCTCTACTCTGCCTCTGCCGATGTCAGACAGGATCAAAGCGGACCCTCTTTGCAGGTCATTCCAGGCCAGGCCAGAAAAACCTAGAAAACCTGGAATGTTGTCCCAGCTTGGCTCTAAACGGTGTGATGGGTGTTTCCAAAGATTGGAGGTCAATCAGGCCGTCCAAGTGCAGAAATATTAGTAAATTTTGGACTGGCTTGGATACCAGATCAGAGACCTGGCTTGAGGAAGGTTCAAACTACTTTTTTTGTTGTTTCCCTTGATGGGCAACTAAAAAATCTTTGAAAAATCTGCAACAGAAGGTGAGTTTTAGGTTTTCCCACATAAACGTTAATTTTCCTGCAAAACTTTGTCTCCAGCCGTGCCTACCCGGCAGATATTATTTCTACCAAGCATGATTTTGATCGCATTCTCTGCTCCCATACGTCTGTAGGTTGCACTGGGAAACTTCCAGGGCTGGATCATGTTCACTGCTATATGCACCCCACAGTTTTCTCTCTGCGGCCGATTCCAGAGAGGGCTCTGTCTGTGCTGTTCCAATCTGACTCTCGAGTGTGGACAATGTGGACAGTCCTATTTAACCCCTTGTAATGTGGGTTAAATGGACTCGGGTCTGCTTTTGGCTTAGGCAGCTGTTAGCTGTGTTATTGTGTTGTCCTGAGTTTATCTCCTAACTTTTTAAATACTAATGATCATTACAACGATGATAACTTCTAATTACAGCGTGCTTATCATGTACCACGCATTATTATGAGGGTTAATATGTTGTATTTGCTGTAATTCTCCCAGGAACCTCACATATTGGATTTTATTATCCAATTATGTCTGTGGTGCAGGTTAAATCACTTGCTCAGGATTCCACCTCTGGAAGATGTGGGAAAAGGGATCACAATCGAAGTCTGAGTGACCCTGAATCCTCAGCAGTATTCCACCCTGGGCTGTTCAGAATATTAGATATGATCATGTCTGGGAAAGCATCTTTCTCCTTTTTTAATTTTTTTAAATTTTATTTTAGAGAGCATGAGCAGGGGAGAGGGGCCGAGGGAGAGAGAGACAGCGAATCATACGCAGCGAATCATGTGCTCAGCACAGAGTCTGACACGGGGCTCAAACTCAGGCACTGTGAGATCTTGATCTGAGCCGAGATCAACAGTTGGACGCTTAAACTTTGAGCCACCCAGGCGCCCCTAAGGAGATAATTTCTTATGGACAACTTGGAAAACGCAAAAGCAAGTAAAAACCACTTATGACCCTGATGCTTTTCATAAAGAGATACAAAATAAAAAGTCAAAGAATCTCCTTCTAACTTCCACCCCAGCCCTCAGGGATACACTGTTGTTAGCAGTTTCGTGTATATACGTTCAAGCCCTGTTCTTGGTGAGTATTTTTTGAAAAGGAGAAAACCCTCAGTTAGAAGTGAGCGATGTTCCTGCTGTTGCGGCATGAAGGGTACAGACTGACCTTGAGCATCCAGGATGTCCAATGAGCATCCAGGATGCGGGATACTTGGGCTGCTTTGTGTGTGCAGCACTTCTGCAAGACCATCTGTGTGTGTGTGTGTGTGTGTGTGTGTGTGTGTGTGTGTGTGTAACCACTTTGGGGGTGAGCAACCGTCCCCAGCTGGCCCAAGTGGTAGGAAATGAGTGTTTTGACCTATTGGGGATTCCTGCCTTGGATTGTGTCTCTCTGTCGCCTTCCTTTCCTGCTTCTCTCCTTCCTTTCCTGCTTTAATTTCTGACCCTCTGCTTCTCCTCAACCTTCTGCTCTTGATTTCAGTGGAAAACGTGCTGAAGTGAAAGTGAATGGTGGGGATGGGAGGAGGGTGTCTAGAGAAGTGAGAAAAAAAAAATCAATGCTCCATGGCTATTTTTAGGCAGCTGAGATTCCTTTCCTCTGATTTAGCTAAGTGCTTTGGGGCAGAACCGCCCAGCACTTTGAGTAGCTTCAGCAGATGCCCTATTGCCCCCCAGAGAATAAACCAGACAGGGAAGAGGAGGAGGGGGAGGGGGAGGAGGAGGACCAGGGGACTTGGGAGCCATATTCTAATCTGGTGAATAGGTGCGAGCGAGAGTGAGCTCATGTTTATTCTCCGAGCCCCTGGAGATGCCCTGCCCAAATCAGAGCCCAGGGATGGACTGTAAGCTGGAATTGAAAGCCTTGACCGCAGAGGGCGAGTTAGAAGCAAAGCTAGCTTTCAAAAGAGAAGTCTTGCGAAGCCTCTCGATCACGTGGCGAGAAGCCTGAAGGGGTATCTCTGCTGTTAGGGTTGTTTTACACTGAGGATGGAAAGGCGGTTCCCTGGAGTTCAGAGCAACCCACGGTGCTGCCTGTACCCTGGTCTAGTTGTCCCCTGGCCACCTGGGGGGTGGGGTGCATTTGCTCGCCGAGAATGAGTGGAGAAAATTGCGGCTGCAAGACCTGAACACTTGACGCCCACATCGTGAGCTCTCCACGGCTCTGATAGATTTCACTGAATTTACTGATATAACCCGGGACCCAGAAACTTCACTCGCTCCACCGGCTCCTTGTTGCGTCATTTACAAGTACACGTTTGTATCTTCCTGCCTGGCTAAACGTAGTTTCGAGCAAAATCTGGGGTTGTCCAGTTCATCCCATCCCCTGTTTTTCTCACATGCAGAATACAGAACTAATCAGTGCTAATAATAATACTTAATAATAAGTAATAATATTAAGGTAGAAATTCCACAGAGAGGGGTAAGTCGTGGAGTCAGAAACCACGAGAAGGAGGCTCTGCGTGGTTTGTCAATGTCAGAAAAAGCCAGAGATCGAATTACAACTGAATATGCACAGTTGGGCGTATTTTATTATTTATAACACATGCTTCATTTTTAACACTCGCCTGAATGCTGTATCATTCTTCTGATGGGTTTTCCATCCTGTACACCCACCTTGCCCGGCCCCCCTCATTTAACAGCATCAGCTGCTGCTGTCAGGCGGACTCGTGCCCCTTGAGGGACGCTCTGGCGTTCGCTTCAACTTGCTTTCCAGAAGTCACTTCCAGGTTTCTCGGGCGGGATTCCAGAGCTCAGCGAATTGAAATCCAAAGAGAAAACAACAGGACAACCCATGGCGGGGTTAACGTGTCAAAGATGGACCTTGTGCCCATTGACAGGATTCAAAACAACGGCCAATAGTGGACCCATTCAGCAAGTCTATTTTCCTCCGTGGCAGGCGTTGTGCGCGGCAGCGGGGACACATAGAGGAGCCCCTGCCTTGGTGGAGCTTAGTCTGGTTAGAGGAGACAGACAACAAACCGGATCATTACAGGTTGCATCTTGCACTGTGGACGTTGCGGTGTGATAGAGAATAAGAGGCGGAGGACAGGGGGGAGTTGCTGTTCAGCGCTGCCCTTTCAGGAGCAGGGGGCAGTGCAGCTGATTTGGGCAGGTATGCCATCTCTGGGTCACTGGTATACCAGTTTTTCCTTCTAATTTTCTTTTTTTTGAACATGTATTCATTTTGGAGAGACAGAGAGTGAGCGGGGGAGGGGCAGAAAGAGAGGGAGACCCAGAATCCGAAGCAGGCTCCAGGTTCGCGGCTGCCAGCGCGGAGCCCGAAGCGGGGCTCGAACTCCCAGACCGTGAGATCGTGACCCGAGCCCAAGTTGACGCTTCACCGACGGAGCCACCCAGGCGCCCACGGGAATACCATTTTCAAACCCTGTTCGCACATGTCCAGCTGCTCGGTACTGTAAGGCGCAATTCAGATAGAGGGTTTCTGTGGGAGATGTATTCGCACATCAGAAGAGCAGCCGTAAAAAGGAGCACACACTGGGAGACTTAGGCGCCGGAAATTAATTTTCTCACAGTTGCAGAGGCTACAGGTCTGAGATGAAGGTGTTTGACGGGGCTGTGTTCCCCCGCCTCGAGCCTCTCTGCTTGGGTTTTCGTGTGGTCTCTCCCCTGCGTGTGCACACGTCTGTGTCCCAATCTCCTTTCTTCCCATAAGGGTACCACTCGTACTGGATCAGGATCCGCTCTGATGCCCTCGCCTTAACTGAATTACGCTCCAGACGATCTCCAAATGCAGTCAGGTTCTGGGGAGCTGGGTGGCCGAGACTTGAGTGTATGAATTTTGAGGAGACGCACTTTAGCCCGGAGGGTGAGGAAGGGAAGACTGTCTGGTGGGAGACCTTCATATGGATGCGTTTGGGGGGACTTTATCTTGTCCTTTGGGTACCTTGTAATGTGCTGCACCTCTGACTCAAGAGAGCGACCGTCAGGGGACGCAGTGAAGGACCTTTTTGCATTCTTTAGGGAGACGAGGTTCCAGTAGTAATGAGTCCTGCCCTCAGTGAGCCATCTGAGAACCTTGGACTGGGCTAGGGATTTTTTAAATTAATTAATTAACTAATTAACTGATTAACTATCTGTAACATTTTTTAAAAGTTTATTTCCTTTGAGAGGGAGAGAAAGTGCAAGTTGGGGAGGGGCAGAGAGACAGGGTCCACACCCTCAGCGCAGAGCCTGATGTGGGGCTCGAGAATCAGGAGAGCCTCCCCTGAGCCCAAGTCAGATGCTTAACCGGCTGAGCCACCCAGGCGACCCTAGAGATTCTCTTTAACAAAGGTCTGTATCTCTTACCTCACAATGGGGAGGTCGATCTCAGTACCAGTTCTGCAAAGATGCTGCCTTTCATCGCTAATTGAAGATAAATGAAGTAAAAATCGCCACGCTAAGTCATTAGGAAGAGGATACCTGTTTAAAAAAAAAAAAAAAGTGTTGATACATTCAAAGTTCTGTAACACAGATGGAAATCAATTGCCAATTTATTGAAAACTGTGTGCTCAGCCTTCTGCTGAGGGGCATCTAGAAGCATAGTAATTGATTTATTTGTTCTTTCACTCAGCACATGTTTACTGAGCCTTTACCACAGCCTTCCCCTTCCATGTCCCTTTAAAACAAAACAACACAACAAAAAACCCTGTTTAAAGATCATTCAAGCATGATCTGAATTTATTCAGTCTGTTCGTGTAGAAATCTTATTGTAGAATCCTTCTTTCCGCTTCTGGGGTGAGCTCCGGGGGGACGGTAGTGGAAAGACAGGGCAAACGTGGGCTGCCACGTGACCGAGAGGGTGTTTTCGTAGAAAACACACCCCTAAGAATGGGGTTGTGAGGGCCATGCAGTCAGAATCCATTATAGGCACCATCAGTTAGAACTGTGAAGGAATGGGGACACCAAAAATTAAATTAAAAAAATTTTTTAATGTTTATTATTTATTTTTGAGAGAGAGAGAGAGCATGAGCAGGGGAAAGGCAGGGAGAGAGAGACACACACACAGAATCCAAAGTGAGCTCCAGGCTCCGAGCTGTCAGCACAGAGCCTGACGCGGGGCTCGAACCCGTGAACCGAGAGATCATGACCTGAGCGGAAGTCGGACGCTTAACCAACTGAGCCACCCAGGTGCCCCCAAAGTTATTTTTATCTTGAAATGAACCATACGGTGATGAGGATGGAGTGCCAGTTAGGCATCTCTGGGAAAGGAGCCAGAAGGAGAAGGGAGGTTCCTGCGTGGGATGCAGGCTCCCACGGAAATTACTGGGTAGAACTTGTGAGTCAAGGTGTTTGTTTTAGTGGACCTGCTTAATAATGTGTGCATCGGGGACAAGGGCCAGGTCTTTGTGTTACTCACTCAAATTAATACCCCCTCACCACCTTCTTTTTAGGTTACTGAGGTGTTGGGCCATCTTAATTGTGTCCTTACCTTATCCACCTCTCACATTTAGCCTGTGCATTTAGTCTGTGCATCAGACGTGAGGCACACTGAGTACTTAACAACTTTTTTTTTTCTAATGAGTGAATTAATCACTTGGCAGGGGCGGGGGGTGGGGGGGGTGGGCGGGGCGTTTCTCCACAAATAGATGATTCAGGATTTGTAGTAATGCTATCCTTTTGACTCAGGTGGAAAATGCATCACCAAAGTCTGGTTCCTGGTGATAAGTATCGAGACGGGGTCCTCAAGTTTGATTGGAAGGCTCCGTGACAAAGCACAATCCATTAGAGGGGTTACAGAAGGTACCCATTATGCATTGTCTAGATGGAATGCCACTAAAAATGCATGGGAGAGGAAGAGAGTCATTCTTCTCATGGACAGAATCAAATGTGGCATGAACAAAAAGAGAGAACCCCTTGGTCATACTCACCAAGTGTGCCAAAATCTTGCTTTCAAAGCCCCTCTCATCGGTGGCGGTGGTCTCGTGGGATCAGGCTGGTCTAGGACAGGAGTTCCGGTCTTGCAGAAACGGGAACACAGAATGCTGCAGGCTCTTGCTAATCCCAGGGGAGCAGCGTCCTTGATGTGCGTCTCTCTGATGTTTGTGGACTCCCCATGAACGTGAGACTCTCACGACATCAGTGGAAATTCTGTGAGAGTCAGGAAAATACGCAGGGAGAACCGGGTCTTAGGGGATTTCGCTTGATTGTCAGAAATGTGGCCCAAAGACTTTGTCTGGAACAGGTACTAGGGAACCCAAGGAAACCAGGATCTCTTAGGAAAGCACCAATCGCTTCTGCTGTGAGCTAGAACTACAAATGAACGGGGACATAAATGATTACCTTTACCTTCAAATGTACAATAATATGTGGAGACACAGAGACACAGGTTAAGATTTGTACGTTTAAAATTCTTCAATGTAAAATTCATTTAAAATTTCTTAGGTTCAGCACAGGGGTTAATTAAATTGTGACACATCCTCACGATGGATTACCTGGCAGTCATTGAATATGACATTTTAAAAGAATTTTTAAAAACATGGAAAATGCTTGTGATATAATAAATGAAAAAAAAAAAAAACCACATCGCAGCATATGTAAGTATTAAGGGCACATGTGTGTAAAAACATAACCTGCATGGCTCCGTATATGTGTCTGGGGAGCTACGGCCAATGGTTCTTCTTCTTCAGTCTTTTCCTGTATGTTCTACGTTTTTGTTTTTTTTTTTCTCAATATATGAAGTTTATTGTCAAATTGGTTTCCATACAACACCCAGTGCTCATCCCAACAGGTGCCCTCCTCAATGCCCATCCCCTACCCCCCCCCTCCCTCCCACCCCCCATCAACCCTCAGTTTGTTCTCAGTTTTTAAGAGTCTCTTATGCTTTGGCTCTCTTCTATGTTCCACGTGTTCTTGAAAACATTTCGACTCATGGGGGCACCTGAGCGGCTTCATAGTTGAAGCATTTGACTTGGGCGCAGGTCATGATCTCATGGTTTGTGAGTTCGATACCCACTTCTGGCTCTCTGCTCTGAGCCTGGAGCCTGCTTGGGATCCTCTGGCTCTCTCTCTCTCTCCCTCTGACCTTCCCCCACTCTCTCTCTCTCTCTCTCTCTTTCTCTCTCTCTCTCTCTTTTTCTGTCTCTCTTTTTCTCTCAAAAATAAATAAACATAAAAAAATACGGTTAAAGACTTTCAAGTCATGAAAGTTTCAAAGGAACAGCAAAGTGGACAAAATCATGGGACTGACACATGGGTACTTACTACAAAGATGAGACAGATGCCAACAATATGTCCTATTGACTTCAAATGTCTCCTTAAAGCATACAAGGAATTTGACTTCGCACATAACAGCTTAGGTCCGCCTACCGTCTCTTCCCCATCCCTCCTTTGCAGAAGTAACCCCTGATTTTTAGTCTGGCACATGTTTGCCTAAATTAAACACTGCATTTCTCAGATATTGTCATGTGACTAAACGCTGCCCAGTGGAATTAAAGCAGAAGTTACAGGGGCGCCTAGGTGGCTCAGTCGGTTGAGCGTCCAACTTCAGCTCAGGTCACGATCTCGCGGACCGTGGGTTCGAGCCCTGCGTTGGGCTCTGGGCTGATGGCTCAGAGCCTGGAGCCTGCTTCCAGTTCTGTGTCTCCCTCTCTCTCTGCCCCTCCCCCGTTCATGCTCTGTCTCTCTCTGTCTCAAAAATAAATAAACGTTAAAAAAAAAATTTAAAAAAAAGCAGAAGTTACATGCACAACTTCCTGGTAGAATCCTTTTTTTTTTTTTTAAACAGGGTAAACATTTATTTATTTATTTTTTGAGTGAGCAAGAGATAGAGAGAGAGAGAGAGAGAGAGAGAGCGCATGTGGGAGGGGCAGATAGAGAGGGAGAGAGAGAATCCCAAGCAGGCTCTGCACTGCCAGTGGGGAGCCTGATGTGGGGCTGGAACCCACGAACCATGAGATCATGACCTGAGCCGAAATCAAGAGTCAGAGGCTTAACTGATGAGTCACCCAGTCACTCCCCGCCCCAGGTAGAGTACTTAAAGGAAAGGGGGCCTGTTCCCCCCGCCCCTTATGCCAGCTGGAATGTGGCCATTATGACAGGTGCTGTCATGGAAAACCAGATGGAAGCTGTGTGCTAAGAAAGGTGAAGTTGTAAGATAGCAAAGCCCCGTTGTCTTCTGCTCACTGAGTTGCTATTACAACCCTAAGCAATTCACCTGGATTTCACTTTGACAAACAAATGAAATTCTCATTCCTTTAAGCTACTATTACTTTAGATTTTCTGTCATCCAGCTGCCCAAGTTCATCCACTGACTCTACCGTGTATCCGTCTCATGTATGTCTTGTATTTTTTACCACATAGGTCCGTATCCTAACCAACATATACATTGTGTGTTAGGGTCATAACAGGTGGTATCATACTGCATGTAGCCTTTCCGAACTTGCTTTTGTAAAAATTTGTTGAGATATTTTTGATATCTCTCTATGTCGATACTTGTACCTGTTTTGAATGTCGTAGACTATTCCTCAATTTATCTTTCCCAAGGAACAGATGGTTTTCACTCTTTTACTCTTGCAAAAAGTGCTAGAGCACACATCTCTGTGCATGTTTTGTGGTGTAAAACAGTGAGAGTTTCCTTTGGGTGGATACCCAGTGGCGGAGTTTCTGTATTACAGGGTACGTACATCTTTAGCTTGAGCAGGTCTTGCCAAAATCTTTTTATTTTTTATTTGTATTTATTTTTTAACATTTACATCAAAATTAGTTGGCGTATAGTGCAACAATGATTTCAGGAGTAGATTCCTTAGTGCTCTTTACCCATTTAGCCCATCCCCCCTCCCACACCCCCTCCAGTAACCTTCAGTTTGTTCTCCATATTTATGAGTCTTCTGTTTTGTCCCCCTCCCTGTTTTTATATTATTTTTGCTTCCCTTCCCTTATGTTCATCTGCTTTGTCTCTTGAAGTCCTCATATGACTGAAGTCATATGATTTTTGTCTTTCTCTGACTGTCTAATTTCACTGAGCACAATACCCTCCTGTTCCATCCAAGTAGTTGCAAATGGCAAGATATCATTCTTTTTGATTGCCGAGTAATACTCCATTGTATATATATACCACATCTTCTTTGTCCATTCATCCATCGATGGATGTTTGGTCTCTTTCCATACCTTGGCTATTGTCGATGGTGCTGCTATAAACATGGGGGTGCATGTGCCCCTTCGACACAGCACACCTGTATCCCTTGGATAAATGCCTAGTAGTGCAATTGCTGGGCCATAGGGTAGTTCTGTTTTTAGTTTTTTGAGGAACCTCCATGCTGTTTTCCAGAGTGGCTGCACCAGCTTGCATTGCCACCAACAATGCAAAAGAGATCCTGTAAAATAAATTCTTTTTAGCAGTATATAAAAGTTTGTGTTTCTCTGCATCCTGACCAACATTTGACATTATTGGACTTCTTCGTTTTTTTCCTACCTGCTGAGTGAGAAATGGTATTTTATGGTCATTTTCAATTTCTCCATTTTCCAAGATGAAAGGTATCACCTTATTAATTAGGAAAGATAAATATGAAAGCACCTTGCGGCTTGAATGTTAAGATATACATTAAGTTGTTGCGGGCAGTCTAGACATGTATCAAGTAGCAGTGGGAAATCTTTCTCATCCATATGGTTCCCTCTCCCAGCTCACAGAGATATCTAATTTATTATTCTAGAAATACTGTGTATAATAATACAGGCCTTAAAGCTTTGTTCTGCTTTGACACTTTTGGTTTTATTTATTTATTTATTTATTTATTTATTTATTTTTAATTTTTTTTAACGTTTATTTATTTTTGAGACAGAGAGAGACAGAGCATGAACGGGGGAGGGGCAGAGAGAGAGGGAGACACAGAATCTGAAACAGGCTCCAGGCTCTGAGAGGTCAGCACAGAGCCCGACGCGGGGCTCGAACTCATGGAGTGTGAGATCGTGACCTGAGCCGAAGTCAGCCGCTCAACCGACTGAGCCACCCAGGTGCCCCTTGTTTTTTTTTTTTTTTAGATGACAGCCTCAGCATCATGGTGCAGAAGCCTTTTGAGTTGGTGGCCTGTCACTCTCTTTCTTGGTGACTTGCCACAAAGTTGTCTTGTTTTGCTGCTGCTGTAAACAAATCTCTCTTTGTATCACCTCTGTCTCCAAAACATGGTGAAGTGGGAGAGGTGTGGTTTTTCTTGACCTTCTTTCTCCTTACAGTGTCTTCAGGGACGTTATGCTCTGGATGAATATGTGTCTTTTCTTTTTCTACTTGTGGGAACATCCCCGATTCTGCCTTGAATCAGATTCCTTACAGACCATGGACTCGAGCTCATCTGGCAGTTCATCTTGCTGAATTGCTGCTTGAGGTGGTTGCTTTTTGAAGGGCATTTGTACTTTTCTAAGGGACTCTGGAAGACAGACTGTCTTTGAGAAAAACCTGTGTCCTTTTGGGTGGAACTTAAGATACGCTGATAAGTGAGCGAGGTCAGTGTTGCAAAATTACAGACTCTGCTGGAGGTGCTCAAAGGACACCACAGTATTTAGTAATATAAATCAAGTTGAGAATATTTGGCCTGGCGCTTAAAACATGTGTGGACATGAAAACAATATGGCGGTCATGTCTTTCTAAGACGCCATTTTACAAAGTCTTGGTTTATTCCCATATATCTAAGGTGCAACTCTAGTACTGACAGGAAAAGCCACGGTTGTTCAGCCTTCTCCCTGGACCTCCTTGTAGTCCAACAAATGGGTACACTGTGAATATTTACATAGGTGAAGACAGATAGCTGTTTAGGTGGGCAAACTGCCAAGCAAGCACTTGTCCAGAGGGGTTAGATCACCTGAAGACCAGGCTATTAGATGAAGGGGAACAAAATGGTTTTACGGAGAATACATTAAGAGGTAGTAAGAATAAGACCAGGGCACCTGGGCGGCTCAGTGGGTTCAGCGTCTCACTCTTGATTTTGGCTCAGGTCATGATGTCATGGTTCGTGAGTTTGAGCCCTGTACCAGGCTCCACGCTGGCGGTGCAGAGCCTGCTTGGGATCCACTGTCTCCCTCCTTCTCTGCCCCTGCCCCGCTTGTGTGCTCTCTTTCTCTCTCTCACGAAATAAATAAATAAACTTAAAAAAAAAATAAGAAGACCAAATTTTGGGAATAAGGAAGAGGCTCTAGAGACATTTAGGCCAATTCTCTTAGTTGGTGGGAAAAAACTAAAGATTGAAACTTGGGAGATTGGTTGCTAGATTCACTTCTATAGCTAATTAGCCATATGCTCTTGGACCTCTCCTGGGGCTGGGGCTCTACAGTGGGAGGTTGGGCCATGTAGAACTCCATGATGTCCTCCCTGCTCTAACATGCTATTTTCAGAACTACGTCAGGGATCACATTTCTGCCAACTCGGAATAGGAGCCAGGTCACCTGGAGGTGTTCACAAGGTGTAAATAGAAACACCATTGATTCTGGAATCTGCATAATAAAAAAAATAGCTAACATGTAGCATCAATTATATATCTGCATCATTCTAAGTCCTTCATATGTATTAATGTTTAATTTTCATAACAACCCCGTAAGAGAGGTACTGTCTGGTTTTATTTTAAAGTAAGCTCTCCCCTCAATGGTGGGGCTTGAACACATGACCCCGAGATCAAGAGTCACATGTTCTACTGATTGAACCAGCCAGGAGCCCCAAGATACGTACTATTCTTATCCCCATTTTTCAGATGAGGAAATCAAGGCTCAGAGAGGTTTCATAAAACCTCCAAGCTTTCTAGGTTTGCTTAACTTAGATCCTTATGAGTCGTTAAAGTGTCTGTGACTCTGTGTCAGGATCCGTAAAAATGGAAATAATAAAATCTCCTCTTTATACCTCGCAGGGCTGTGGTAGATACCAAATGGAATAGTGCATGTGAATGGTACCTGAAATAGCTCTTTTGTATTTTATTTGTAGAGACATCAGGTACCATTAAGGAATTACTTTAGAAAAGGGATCAGAGAGGGTCAACCCCTAAATACGGCATAGCCATGGCACTGAAAGAATAGGGTCTGGTGTTTTTGTCTCAGGGGCTTTACTCCTTTATTAATACAGTTTGAGGTATGTTTGTGTGTGTGTGGGGGGTTGTTTAATTTTGCGGGTACGGCCTGGAGGTTTGAGCTACAAGTAGGTAGGTACATAGGTAGGTAGAGATAGAATATATATTATAGATAGGTAGGTAGGTGGACAGATCGTTCGATCGATAGATAGTTTTTTCCACAGGAGGAATAATGTGTGATTTTTGTTTACATAATTAGAGCCTTCATCATGTGCGCTCTTTAGAAGCAACATTTCTTATAGTGTCTGGATATACAAGTCCAAGACCGGAAGAATGACATAATTTCAAACTAATTTTGGTCTAATACAACTTAGATATAAGAGTTCTCACTCTTTGCAATTTTCTTCTTTCTGTGAAATAATTAATATTCTTTGGGAAAGAAGAAAAGGTTGAAGCCTTGTAGAATTTATCGCTGAACTCTGGCCAGATGAGTACAGTCCTGTTTTCCATGCCTTAAGGCCACCTGTGAAAATCTTAAATAAAAGTGAAAGCCACGGACTTGCTTTTTCAAGTCCAGTGGAAATATTTGTGCGGAGTCTTTCTACAAGTCAGCTTCACTTTAAAAATGCTTCCAAGGGCAGGGGCGCCTGGGTGGCTCAGTGGGTTAAGCGTCCGACTTCGGCTCAGGTCATGATCTCGCAGTTCGTGAGTTCGAGCCCCGTGTCGGGCTGTGTGCTGACAGCTCAGAGCCTGGAGCCTGTTTCGGATTCTGTGTCTCCCTCTCTCTCTGCCCCTACCCTGCTCACTCTCTGTCTCTCTGTCTCTGAAAAATGAATAAACCTTAAAAAAAAAATTAAAATGCTTCCAAGGGCAAAGTGATGATATGAATGTCTTGTGTTCTGTTATATTCCTAAAGCGTATTTAGACTTTTTAATTATAATGGGAAAACTTTCATACCACAGGCTTCTAGTGTTTGGAATTTGTTTTGCTTTGTTCGTAGAAGCTTAGTTTTTCCAGAAGTGAGTATTCTGGTGTGGGTCACTTCTGTAGTTACAACTTCACGTGAATTCCTGCAAGCTTAAGGTAATGTCTCCCCAGGGGAATCATGCAGATATGTTTGTTTGCTTTTCATAGCATTTTTATTGACATAGCATTTGATACCCATGGAAGAAAACACATATAGGTACTTATAAACTTGAATAGATATAAAAGAAACATCCATGAAATTCCCGTCTCTATCTCATTGTGTTATCAAAGGCAACCACTCTCCTGAACTTCTGTGTTTATTCATTGCTTTGCTTTTGTCTTTAAAAAGCTTTATTGAGATATAATTGATATATCACACCATTCACCATTAAAAAAAAATTTTTTTAAATGTTTTACTTATTTTTGAGAGAGAGAACAAGAGACAGAATGCAGAAGGGGAAGGGGCAGAGAGAGGGAAAGAGAAAATCTTAAGCAGGCTCCATGTTCTCGGCACAGAGCCTGATGCGGGACTCAATCCCATGAACCTTGGATCATGTAGACTGTACAGTTCAGGGGCACCTGGGTGGCTCAGTCGGTTGGGTGTCCGACTTTGGCTCAGGTCATGATCTCTCGGTCTGTGAGTTCGAGCCCCGCGTTGGCTCTGTGTTGACAGTTCAGAACCTGGAGCCTGGTTTGGATTCTGTGTGTCCCCCCCTCCCCGCCCCCCGTCCCTCCTCCGGTCATGCTCTCTCTGTCTCTCTCTGTTTCTCAAAAATAAATAATTTTAAAAAATAGAAAAATAATAAGGCAAAGTGTTCAGTGTGCTTAATATATTCACAGTAGTATAGTCATCACCGTAATCAATTTTAGAACATTTTCATTACCCCCAAAGGAAACACAGTCCCCGTTAATAGAATAGTTACTTTTCTTCCCCAACTCCAAGCCTCCTTTGTGTGTGTGTGTGTGTGTGTGTGTGTGTGTGTGTGTGTGTGTTTCTTTTCTCTCTCTCTTTTTATTTTAAGTATGCTCTATACCCAATATATGATTTGAACTCATGACGCCAAGATCAGGCGTTGCATGCTCTACTACGGAGCCAGCCAGGCGCTCCCCTTGTGTTTTTTAAACACAGCTTTTAACCACACATGTACTGTGCATAAGCTTTATCCGCAGCATATAGTTAGCTTTGCTTTTATTTGAACTTAATTTTTTTCATACTTTATGGACTTTTTCACTCAGCATGTTTCTAAACTACATCCATGCATTTGCACATAGAGTTCATTCATTTTTATACTAGTATGATTCCACCGTTGAGATAAAACCGTCTATTTATCCATATCCTTTTTATTACTTTGGTCCGTTTCATAGTTTCTGCTACAAATGCCTCTGTCCTGAACGATCCTGTACATGTCTCCTGTGCGTGGGGTCCTTTAGGATCTGCCCAGTACTGTCAATTTTGGTAGCAAGTTCAACTTCACAAGATAATGCGAGATTTTATTCCAAAGTAGTGATAATCCATCCTTCCGTTGGTTGAGGGGTAGATTCTTTTTCCGCACTATTGCCAGCATTTGGTGTCATCGAGTCTCTTAATTTTTGCTCATCTAATGGATGCAAAATGGTATTTCGCTGTGTTTCAGCTTTTTCCCTGTGGATGAGGCTGAACCTCTTTGCATGGGTTTATGTGTGAGTCTTGTATCCTCTAAACCGCTTCTTGGTGTCTTTGTCAATTTCTTCCATTTGGGTGCCCATTTTATTGATGAGCAGCACTTTGTTGTGTGTTGTGATTACCGATCCATTTTGGGTTATATGTGTGGCAAACACTTTCTCCAAATTTCTTTTCTTTTTTTTTTAATGTTTATTTTGGAGAGAGAGAGAGAGAGAGAGACAGAGCCTGAGCGGCAGAGGGGAAGAGAGAGAGGGAGACACAGAATCCGAAGCAGGCTCCAGGCTCTGAACTGTCAGCACAGAGCTGTGATGAGGGGCTCGAACTCATGAGCGGTGAGATCATGACCTGAGCCGAAGTCGGACACTTAACCGACTGAGCCACCCAGGCACCCCACCTTCTCCAAATTTCTAGTTCGTGTTTTTGTTCTTCTTCGGGTGCTTGCTTTCCAGAACTTATCATTTATTTGTAAGTATTTAACAATATCTGTCAGAACTTTCCTGATCCATGAGTTAGTTAGAAGTCTGTCTTTAGAGAAAAGTCTAATATTGCTAATTTAGTCTTTTCTAACTTGATTGTGTTATGGTTAAAATTGGAAATCTGTATGCTTATTTTAGCGTTTCTGTGTGTCACCTTTTGCAAAAGTTCTGTGTGTGCTTGAGAGAAATGTATATTCTCAAATCGTTGGGTACACATTCTTCTTATGCCCTTAGAGTCAAGTATTTAGTCGTGATTTTTAGGGTTCACGTATTTCCTAAGTTTTTGTCAGCCTAAGCTATCAATGACTGTGATAGAAGTACTGAAATGTTCCACTATAATCATGGATTTGTTAATTTTTACCTGTTGTTTAATCATTTTGTTGTTTGATATATTCTGGGTTTCTATTTGGTACAGGTATTTTTGAATTTTTACGCATTTCTGTTGAGATAAGCCTTTTTCCACAGTGACATCCTTTGTTGCAAAAATAGGCATTTCTTAATCCCTTCTTTCTGAATTAATGGATCTAATTTTCCTTTCTTTGTTTCCTGTTGACCTTGTATATTTCTTCTCCTTTAAAAAATTTTTTTTAATGTTTATTTATTTTTGAGACAGAGAGAGACAGAGCATGAATGGGGGAGGGTCAGAGACAGGGAGACACAGAATCTGAAGCAGGCTCCAGGCTCTGAGCTGTCAGCACAGAGCCGACGCGGGGCTCAAACTCATGGACCGCGAGATCATGACCTGAGCCAAAACCAGGTGTCAAACGTTTAACCCACTGAGCCACCCGGGCACCCTTCCATGTCCTCATTTTAAATCTCTTTTTTGTGAATAGCATACAGGTGGATTTCTTGTTTTCAATTTGATGATCTCTGCTCCTTAGTTGAAAAATCAAATTCATTTACCTTTAGTTTTACTAAGCAATGGGCTTTATATCTATCATATTCGTTTTGTTTTCTCTTTATCTGGACTTTTCTGTGCTTCTCTCTCTCTCTCTCTCTCTCCAAATTGAGTTTATTTATTTTCATACCTAGTTTTCCTTTTACTTGCTTGGAGGATGTTTATCTTAACAGGGTCCATTGCAGTCTTACTTAAATGCTTTTCCACATACTGTAGGCACTTATCAATTCTCGTTATCTTTTAACCCACCTCCAAATTACCTTCTATTTTTGTCCATTATCAGACATGAGCACCATTATCATTTTAGTCAACATTTGTTTAGATTTACCTACGTGTGTTCCTATTTTATTTTTCATTTTCTTATCCCTTCTTAAATCTCCAGTGTCAGGCAGCTTTTTTTATTTCCTAAAATACATCTCCATTAGTGAAGTTCTGCTGAGTATCCTCTCTTAGTACTTCCTAATTTATTTATTTTTAGTTAATTTTTTTTAATTTTTTAAATTTTTTTAATTTATTTTATTTTTTTTAGAGAGGAGAGAGAGTGAGCGGGTGTGGGGCAAGGGTAGACAGAGTGGGAGAGAAGAATCTCAAGCAGGCTCTCTGCTCAGCCTGGACGGTACTTGCTTATTTAAACACATCCTTATTTTGTCCTGATTTGTAAAGGATATTTGTAAAGGATAAAGCATTGGTTTAGCTTGACATTTGTAGCCCTTAGTGTTTTTGTTTTTGTTTTTGTTTTTTTTTAAGGAGGCTTTCCCACCCAGCGTGGAGCCCAGTGTGGGGCTTGAACTCATGACCCTGAGATCAAGACCTGAGCTGAGCTCAAGAGTCGGACACTTACTACCGAGCCACCCAGGCGTCCCATCCTTAGTGTTTTGATGCCATTCTTCCATGGTCCTCTAGCCTTCATTACTGCTGCTGAGAATCTTGCTGTTTATCTAATTGTTCCTCTGAAGCTAATTTGTCCTAGTTACTATATACTTTGTGCTCTTTTATTTTGTATTTGGTATTTTGCTTTTTTACTACAGTATGTCTAGATGTGAATTTGTTTTTCTCTGTGCTATTTGATAGTAGTTTTGCATCCTGTCTCTGAAGATTTTTGCCTTTGGTTGATGACCGAAAGCCATCATACATTGTCGTCTTGAGTAGGAGGATGCAGTTAGGTTTTTGTTTTTGTTTTTTTTTTAATGTTTACTTACTTATTTTGAGAGAGAGCGAGCACGTGCGGAAGCAGGGTCAGGGAGAAAGGATCTTAAACAGCCTTTGCACTATCAGAATAGAGCCCCACATGGGGCTCGAACGCACAGACTGTGAGATCATGACCTGAGCCAAAATCAAGAGTCGAAACCGACTGAGCCACCCAGGCGCCCTGAAGTAATTTTGTAACCTCATTTGATCCTGCATGTTTCACCCTGGGTGGGCTGGCTTGTGACTTTTACATATTGACCACGGTGCCCTCATTTTTTCTCCAGCTATATATACTCCGCTGTCCGTATTTCCATCGAGTTTTAAATTTAAATGCTTTTCTTTTTTATTTCTGAAAGTTTGTTTTGATTCTTACTTAAATCTTCCTGATGATTTTGCCTCTTGATGCTTGATAATTTTTAAAAATTACACACTAAACATTTTCTCCTGTACTTGATACTCTCTTTGTATCATTTTAAACTTGAGATCATGAAGCCATTGAACCCACGGACTCATATGTCTGCCAAATTCATCTGTAGCTGCTCATTTCCTTATATCTGGTGATTGTTGTTGTTATTGTTGTTACGAGCTCCTGTTTGGTTCCCTTTAATCTCCAGGAGGCTCTACCGAGAATGCCTTCTTCTGGAGAGGATTTGTGTTTGGTGCATCTGGGAGCTGGGAGTGGGGTTGCCCTGGCCCGTCGCTGGCATCTTTGGATGACGCACGGCTCCCAGATGCAGCTCCCCCAGACTGCGACATTCACACAGCTTAGCCACCCAAGCCCTGCCCTAGAGTTGAAACTGACCTTCAGGCAAACTCTAGACTCGTGTTCTTCTCACCCACCCTTCCGGTTTCAGTTTGACCTTTTCGGTTTCTTTCTCTCTCTTCTCTTCGGAATTCCCTTACACGTTTCCCACTCTGCATGAAAAAAGTTGTCGTCTTTCTAGCATCAGCGTGTCCCCGGTCCTCTGTGTTGCCAAACTCCGACATCCCGGGTCTGGTTCACTTACAGCAGCACGCTCAGCTTTTCGGTAGCCAGTTAGGCTCAGACCGACTTTCTGAGTACTCAGCATGGGCCAGACTCTGCGCTAGAAGCTGTGGGGAATAATATTCCTAAGAGCTCGGAATCTGGTTGGAAAAATGTACATGCACACCACAAATCATTCTACAAGGCAGCGTGAAATATGTGCTAAAATAGAGGCCCAGCCATGGTGCGCAGCAAAGGCGAAGGCGTGAGGGCTTCACTCCCTCTGGGGAAAGCTGTGAATTGTGAGGCTCTCAGGATCAAGCTCATGCATTGAATATAAGCTTCCATTTCATAACCGTCCAAGGGTGTGCAGCCGGGCAGGAGTTAAATCAAGTCTCTTTCATGTTAAGAGTGACTGATGTGGAGGGCACAAGCTTACTGCGGAAATCTGAGGGAACATTCCAGACAGCCCCTGCTCCTCTTCTGCTCACAAACCTCCACTTGTCCTGGGAAATTATTTAGAAGGTGTGTGGCTGAAAAAAGGTGGAACGCCTGTAGGTATTTCGAGTATTTCTCGGGAAAAAAACAGCCAACGCTTATCCTGCCATTCAGGGGACTTCTGAAGTGACTACTGTTTGTCCACTGGTGTTTTCCATTATAACTCTATTTTAAGAGGGTTGTAAGTTGACTGTAAAAATTCTCTCTAGGTGAAAACTTGGCATACCAGAGCACTCCCTTTGAATAATGCCTACCTCCCCACGCATTTTTTTTTTTAAACTCAATTTGGTTTACATTAGCCAAGCTCTTTGAAACTCACAAGAAGGCAACAAAGCCTTTAGTATTGGAGAAAATTGATTCTTTCTATAGATGTTGGCAATCCTTTCTGCATGAAAGCTAAAAAACAAAAAAATCAAACCTAATGCTCTCCTTAATGTACAAAACAAACACCCAATTTTAGATAAGAAGTCTTTATGCACTGTGTCAGAAATTACAATACTGAAGCTATATAATGTCTGCTGCAGGAAAAAGGGTTTTTTTTGTTTTGTTTTGTTTTGTTTTGTTTTTTAAGAACAGATGTGGTTCTCAGCAACCATCTAGCTAAAGTAGATCCCAGTGTGGGGAACTAGCATAGGAACAGGCGGTGGTTTTGTTATTTCTTCTGAGTTAGATGAACTCTACCAAGACAATGAATTATACCGTCAAATCCCCAGTGATGATCGGAGGAATCAGTATATTCATACTCATCAATATATGCTTGTCATTAGGGAACAAAAGGAAGCCACAGAGGGAGACAGAGAAGGATGTGTCACTAAAAGGGCAATCCCATGCTGCATGAGACCTTTGAGATAGGAAGCTGAAAATGTTATTTTCGCGTAGCCTCAGTTTCCCCATGATTCTTTTCTTGAAGTGCTAAAGGGCATTTTAGTGATTCAGCTGCATAATCCTGGATATGAAGAAACAACTTCTTTGTGTGCCTAACCAAAGAGATAGCCATCTGGTCTACCACTGAAGGCAGGGTCTGCTTTGTTGTATTTAGAGGGTGTGTGTGTGTGCATCTCTAAAGAGGTGCCTTTCTAAAAACTGTTAAGGATAAATTTGATTGCATGCAACGAATTTTCTTTTTTTTTTTTTAATTTTTTTAAATGTTTTATTTATTTTTGAGACAGAGAGAGACAGAGCATGAACGGGGGAGGGGCAGAGAGAGAGGGAGACACAGAACAGAATCGGAAGCAGGCTCCAGGCTCTGAGCCATCAGCCCAGAGCCCGACGCGGGGCTCGAACTCACGGACTGCGAGATCGTGACCTGAGCTGAAGTCTGACGCTTAACCGACTGAGCCACCCAGGCGCCCCACATGCAACAAATTTTCAACTTGCTTACTCGTTTTAGAATCTGTCGAGTAAGAGGTGACTCACGGTGCTGTGGTAACGGCAACAGGAGAATGTTTTATTTTATTTTTTTAAATATAATTTGTTGTCAAGTTAGGTAACATACGGTGTATACAGTGTGCTCTTGGTTTTGGGGGTAGATTCCCATGACTCATCGATTACATGTAACACCCAGTGCTCATCCCAACAAGTGCCCTCCTCAATGCCCATCACCCATTTTCCCCCCTTCACTACGCTGCCATCAACCCTCAGTTTGTTCTCTATGTTTAAGAGTCTTTGATGGTTTGCCTCGTTTTATTCTTAACCTTGAAAGTTAAGGAGGTGAGAAGAAGGGTAGAGGGATGAAGAGCAGGTTAGTGCTTGGTTGCCAGGGTGTAGGGAAGAGGCTTAGGGCAGAAAGTGGGTGACGTGATGAAAGGACAACGCAAGGGATTCTTGATGGAAATGTTGACTGGATCAGTGTCCATATTTTGGTTGTGATATTGTGCTCTGGTTTTTGAAGATGGTATCATGAGGGGAGAACTGAGTAAAGAATGAATGGGATTTCTCTATTCCTTCCTTCCTTCCTTCCTTCCTTCCTTCCTTCCTTCCTTCAAAGTTTGTTTTTGAGAGAGCAAGAGCATGCATGAGCTGGGGAGGAGCAGAGCAAGAGAGAGAGAGAAACAGAGAGAGAGCATCCCAAGTAGGCTCCCTGCTGTCAGCACAGAGCCCGAGGTAGGGCTTGATTCTATGAGCCATGAGATCATGACCTGAGCTGAAATCTGAGAGTTGGATGCTTCAACAACTAAGCCACCCAGGTGCCCCTGTTGTTTCTTTTTTTTTAAAAAAAGCAATTATTTTCTCAACTTCATTGATATATAATTGACAGACAGGTATTTGTTGTTATTGTCAGCGTTTTTTTTGTTTTTTTGTTTTTTTGTTTTTGTTTGTTTTTTGTTTTTTAGAGAGAGAGAGAGAGAGAGAGAGAGAGAGAGAGAGAGAGAACAAGCAGGGAGAGGGGCAGAGGGAGAGAAAGAAAGAATCCCAAGCCGGTTCCATGCTCAGCACAGAACCCTACTCGAAGCACAGTCCCAGGACACTGGGATCGTCACCTGAGCCAAAATCGAGAGTCAGATGCTCAGTTGACTGAGCCCACTATTAAATTCGTCAAACAAGGAGGCCGTTAGACTGAGATGGCTTTACTGCCTTCATAGCCTACACAAGCAAGCTAGAACATAAGCCTGTCATGCCTCAAGATTAAGAAATTGAAATCTAAAGACAACTAATCACAGTCAACTAGGCTTTCCCAAACAATGCACACCATTTAAACTACAGCCAACCAAATGATTCTCTGGCTTTGTTTCCACCTCTTCTATATAAAAATCTCTCCCTCAGCTCTTGTTGGTGGAGAGCTCCCAACCACTTCCGGTTTGGTGCCACCCAGATGAGATGGATTTTTGCTCAGATAAATTTCAAGCAGTTTACTATGCCACAGTTTATCTTTTAACAGATCACGCTGTGTAAGTGGAAGGTGTATCATGTGATGATTTGATACGTGTGTATTTTGCTAAAGGGTTACTACAGTGAGGTTAGTTAACGTCATCACCCCACACGGTTGGAGTGTTGGGTGTGGGGGGGGGGTGAGAACTTCCCACTTCTACCCTATAACCCCCTTGCAAATATGCCACACAGCATTGTTAAGTCTAGTCACCGTGCTGTGTGTTATATCCCTAGATCTCATTCATCTTATAAGTGAAGGTTTGTACCCTTTGCCCACCTTCACCCCTTTGGCCCATCCCCTACTTTGTATTATTTCTGCCGACTTCGTATGAATCTACAATTGTATAAACATAAAGAGTCTAGTTAAAAATACTGTTATGTTAACCTCAGTAGTACATATAATAAAAAGTAAGACTGGTAATAATGTGGTATCTTATAGAACAGGGATGGGTAAACTGCGACCAACAGAGCAAGAGTGGTCCACTGCCTGCTTTTGTCAATAACCTTCTACTGTGCAGTTATGCTCCTTAACTTACCTTCTGTCTATGGCTGTGTTTGTACCTTAGTGACAAAACTGGGTCGTTGCAAGGGGGACCATATGACCCACAAAACCTAAAATATTTACTACCTTGCCCTGTTCTAAAAAAAAAATTTACTGGGGCGCCTGGGTGGCTCAGTCGGTTGAGCGGCCGACTTCGGCTCAGGTCACGATCTCACACTCTGTGAGTTCGAGCCCCATGTCGGGCTCTGTGCTGACCTCTCAGAGCCTGGAGCCTGTTTCAGATTCTGTGTCTCCCTCTCTCTCTGACCCTCCCCCGTTCATGCTCTGTCTCTCTCTGTCTCAAAAATAAATAAACGTTAAAAAAAAAATTAAAAAAAAATTTACTGACCTTTGATGTAGAATGTAAGCTTTATAAGAGCCAGGAAAGCATTTTGCCAGCTTGGTGATGACTATATGCCTGACATACTTCCAGACACATTGCAGGCGGAAAATAATCATTTGCTGACTTAAGGAAGCAACATATTATGAAATTATGAGTTTGCTGTGGACAGAATGAAAGACTTTAAAACATCAATGTGGGCTCATGACTGTGCATTTTTGCAAAGGCCAGGGAAGTGAAAGATGGTGATGCCTACTTTTTCTCGATTGTTAGAAGAGGACTATAGGTCTCACGTAAGCCCTCAGGATCTACATGAGGCCAACAAAATGGAAAGAGTTTTAAAAGCCATGAATTAACTGTGTGTAGAGTCGAATGCAGTTCTAATTCACCATTATTCAGGCATATGATTTCCTTTTAGGTGCATAGCATGCCATAGTAGTTCGGTCTTTGAGGATAATTATAGCTAAGGCACTAAAACTGATGAATTTGATCAGAAGATTTACATCTGCTTATGGGGAAGGCGCCTTATTAACTTATTATACTGACGTCTTACTGGTTCAAGAGAAAAAGTATTAAAAACAGGAGGTGAGAAAATGCAAACCTTAAAGTTGGCTGTAGTTTTGAAATCTTGATTATATCGATGGAGCTGTAGACCTAAATGGAGTCTTTAGGGTATATTTTGTGAGGTGAAAATGTCCCTTGGTAATATAACCTTGTAAATTGTTAGCTAAAATTTGCCTTTCTCCAAGAGAGGGATAATTTCATCACACTCAAGTCTCAAGAATAATTTCCAGGGAATTTGGTCAGGACTGGGAGGATGAGAAGCAGAAGTGATGAAAGCAGAGGCTGGAGCCAGACGAAACTGGGTTCGAACCTCAGGGCCAGGAACAATTTAATTTTCCTTGCTTTGGTTCATCTGCAATGAGAAAACGATTCCTGTCTCAATGGGACGTTGTGGGGTTTAAATAAGGTTAGAGACTGCTTGGGACAAGGTATGGACTTGGCGACGGTCCTCAGATGTTCACTCCTTTTCCTTGGACCAAAAGACAAAGGAAGTAGAGGTGAGAGAGAGGAGGGCCTTCCAGGTGACTTTAGAAAGGGCTTCTGTCCCCTGAGTAATACCGTCTCCTAGCTGCTTCCCTGGGGGATCTGATGACTGTCATTTGCATTGTGCCTAAAGTAGTGTTGTGCAGTCTGTCTGGATGATGGGTCTGATGGATCGTTTTCGGCACATAAATAGCTGCGTAATCAAAACAAAGCAATAAAACCCTCTCCCTGGTGTAGTCAGCACATTGGACTCCTGAGAAGTTTCTGGTAAAACTCTTGATTGCCGATGCTGGCATATCATAACGTGAAGACTGATGAGCTGACCGGAGCCTGCTGAACATCCTGGAATCCACTCATTTAGTTACTTGAGGCATCCTCTCGCCCTGCCCCCCACGCTCCATTTTTTGGCATTGCGTTTCAACCCACAGGCCAGTGGTTGCCCAGATTGCTTGATTAGAATGTTTTCTTTAGGAAGTAACTCTTGGTACACAATCTTCATTGTGACAGGCGTCCTTTTCTTTTGTCAGGTTAAATACAAAGCAGTAAGAAACAGTATTCTCCAAGAGACTGCGTTTTATCCTTCCCAGCACAGAGGGTTTGACCTTGAGTGAGTTCCAGCAGCAAGACCATAGGTGCTGTTAGTTTCACAGACTGCCTGTCAATGACAGTGGCCATTTTTCGAATTCAGAATGTAGCAGAATTATGACGAAGCACGTCCACCATGGATAGTCATTTATTATCATACTATAACAATTTACGGAGAGAATGTGACAATAAGAAAGGTAGACAGAAGGTACGACTGTCTAGGGATTATTACCTGACCTAAACTAGGGAAGAATCATAAGCAAATTTCAGAATGTAGATGGTGCCGGCCCCGGATAAAGAGCTGCCGTAACGACACGTGCTTATCCAGCGATAACACCCCACCGCAGCCAGCGGACAAGACCAGCGTGTGCTCCAGGTCTGTGTTGTTTGGAAGTCTTCTGAAATGATTAAGCGCAGCCAGTGTTTTCTTCCATTTCCTCTTGCGGCCCTGTTCGTCGCTTTGGTAATTTCCGGGACCCCAACCCACATTGCCGGCAAAAGCCATCCACCGCGCCACTCCTGTTTTCTCTTCCTCGAAGGGCCGTTAGTTTCAACTGGAATTATTTTATTCACTTTACCGATGTTGCATGTTAGAGGGAGACGTAGAACTGAGGGATGGTGTTCTTCCAGCTGGTATGTTAATTGGACACTGTTTATTCAACAGCAGCATTAAGAATATAAAAACCTCATCACCAGCCTTCTCTGAAAAGCCTTTGCAAATAATAGCCCTTATATAAAACTTAAGGCCCGAATGTTTCTTGTTTGTGAGTAACATAGTATTAGCATATTAAAATCATTACTAACCAGGGTTGGAATATGCGTTCGGAAGCCTGTCAATGTGGTAATGGTGGTAGTCTCAGAAACTCCACATCTGCCACAGGATTAATTACTCGCATAAAACATTATCATTTCCTCCCATCTCCTATGAGAAGGAGCCGCTGCTGGAGTGATTAATGGGCCTGAAGGAGATACAAAGGAATAAATGGGAATGTTACCTGGTAGATTGAGAGAGCGGCTCTTGATTCATATTAGAACAAGCTGAAGGACCTCAGTGGTGTAACAGTTGTTTCTCGAGGCCCAGAGGCAATTAAAAAGAAATGTTTGGCACCCACTCTGGGAAACTAAGTCTTTCAGTGGCCAAGACTGCCTCCCCCCAGAGGCCTTTGCGTAGGAAGAGAAAAGGAGGGAGGTAGAGCTTGGTCACAGTGAACTTGGTCCCTCGGGGTAGGTGAACTTGCTGCTGCTTATCAATGGCAGGTTTCCTGGCTCCTCCTACGCTGTGTAGGACCAGGCCTTAGAGTCCTGCTGAGAGGTGACCTCCAACGTCCGTGCTCATTTTCTGCTAAGATCTTACCACCGTACTTGCTGCTCGATGTCAAGCTGATGCAGATTCCATTTTAGAAAAGGAGGCAAAGAAAACTGAAAGAGTTTGAGAGTTTACAATGGAGTCTGAGAAAGAATTGAGCTTACAGTCAAAACTTGGAGATGATTCTTCACAGGCGAGAACCCAGCCTGCAATGAAGATTGGCAAGGACACTTGAATGAGCTATTATGGGAGAGCACACATGAGAGCAGGAGGTGACCTATTGACTGTGGCCTTAAGCAGCTCTCTGGTTGTGTTATCCCTCCTTCCAGCCAAGCACCTTTGTCCATCCCGAAACCATTTCCAGTTCACAACGGATTGCCTACCCTGGTTTCGGCTCTTCTGCGTTTCATGCGTGAGAGAAACAGACTTTCCAAACAATATGAGTCCTTGAGTTTAGAAAATTCATCCCATTTCATTGCTTCTACTTCCTTCTACTTATTTGCCCAAGGCCTCTCTTATGGGGGGACAGATTTCCACAATTGGCATTTGGGAGGTTAACGTTCTAGTAAGTGCAAAAAGAAGCCAAGACAGTTTTCAAAGTCTTTCAGCATCATTCTAATTAGAGACGCAATTAGAGTGAAGTTAGTGGTAATTTAAATTGATCAGCTGGATATCACATGATGAGTTGTTTGGAACTGACAAATCTAATGACTCTCTGCTTGGTGAGCAGGCTTGTCTTTCCATAAACAAAGATAAAAACCTGGCCACCTGGTTGCCCAAACCCAAGAGCCCATGAACCTATGGTAATGCTGTTTATGCAGGTGACACAAAGCTTACAATGCAGGTGACTGTGGAGTTTTCAGGGAGAATAACATTGGAGGTACATCGTGTTAAGTTCTCCGCTGCTTTCCCCGCGTTAACTCCTGCCATTAAATTTCTGCTGCTTTGAATATTGACATGCTACTCTGCACAGAAGATCTTGGGATAACCTACTAGAACCTTATATTGTCTTAAAGTGTTCACATTTTTCTGTTCCTTGAGTGTTCTTTTTCATTAGATCAATCCTGTGCAGTCCATGGCATCTGATTTTCCGAGGACTTAGATAACACTGTCCAGAATCATCTTGGCTCTAAGGATGGAGGTAATGAGAGGGTGTGAGGGAGAGAATACATGTATTGTTGGGAGATCATGAATTGAACCTGAAGGTTTGGGTTGCTGTTTGTTGTTATTGTGGTCCTAAGAGCTGTGTTGAATTGTGAATTTTGTGGTTAAGTCATTAACATTTGATAGAAGAGAAACAGTGGTCTTGAATTGTCCTAGGACTTTGGTTTCAATACAGTTTAAGTCAGAGCTTTAGAGGGGACTCACCAGGGATTGTAAAAAAAAAAAAGAAAAGATGTCCCTGGGACCCCATTGCCCATTGCCAATGACATTACTAACCTTTGAAGGTGGTAGACTGCTACTTAAGACATTAAAATTTTGTCTTATGATATGCCCTTTGACATAAGAAATCTGCATCCTGGATGATTTAATGTGGTCTCACTTTGGCTTTAAGGTTCAGGAAGGAATAGATCTAGTCGATGTCATTTCTCAAGCCTGGAATAAAAATATATTAATAGAAAGACCTAGGAGGAATTATGGTTCCCTTTCACATGCTCCTTTGTAATTCCAGCTATAGGGCTTATTATAATAAGTAAAAATCCTCTGAAGTTTACATCTTATGTCACATACTACTCGTACTTCAAAATCCATGTATGTATTTTCGCCAGAAGTGCTAAACCTTTGAGAGAAGCAGGTCTGACGATTGAGTGTCTGGCTGGAAATCATTTACTATCGACGGTCACTCGGCTCAAGATTGTATCGCTGAAATGACTTAGGAAGAAAAATCAATAATGCTCACATATTGTGCAGCCCTCTTAGAGGATCATCTGTTTTACCTCACAAAAGCATTCCTTGTTCCAGACCATTCTTTTGAAATAAAAGAAGAAAAAAGGCAACCTAAATCATAGCTCATTTTCTCCTAGGCCCTTTTTTATTTCACGTTCCCTTTTTGGGGATGGGGGGAGGAAAAAACAAGTCTCCTGGAGAACTAGATAGGAAGAGATACAAGTGTGGTATAAGGCTAAGATGGATGTGTTTGTATTAAAATTCCATTGCTCAGGTTTCCAACTGAGGAAAGGAAATTCACCGGTATATGTTTAATATCTCAATTTCCAAATTGTTGGGCAAAGGGGAAATGGCTTTATCCCCCATAGGATGGCTGGAATGAGTATTCACTTTGACATTACTTGTGTGTGTGTGTGTGTGCGCGCGTGCACGCACACACACACACACACACACACACACACACAGGGCATAGTGAGTCACCATCACTTCCATTCTCAGATAAACATTCACCTTCCCATTGTTCCCTAAGTTTAATTCTTATAAATTTATTCCCTCGCCTGGTTCTGGGATAAATTCTAGAATAGGGTTCTGATGAAATGAGATAGAAATGCACCTGTCTCATCCAGGAGGGGGACAAAATAACTCATTGGAATGTGAAATTGCAATCTATCGGGAGGCACATACAGCAAAAGCTGCATGAAGAAGTCAGCTGGCCCAGATTTCCCTTAGTTGCTCAGAAGAGTAGAATGGCCTCATCCTCAGATTGATTTGGAACTCTCCTTGGTGCTGAGATACTACCTGAGGGAATGTTCCCCCCGTATTGAGGCTCTAAGTGTGCCTGACGGGTTGCCCTAGGACGGGAATTCTTGTGCTGGGAAATTGTGTACGGTGGGGGTGCAGGAGATTTTTTACAAGGAACAAGGACATGACATTAAGTAAGTTTGAATTCACGGTGAGCACATTATTCATTTGAGAGTTCTCATCTCCAGTACTTACCATCACTGTTCATGCGGCTCTGAGAACCCAGGTGACCCCATCTCCTTCCATCTCTCTCCTCCGTGTCTCTTTATTTTAATGAGATGAACGTTCTAGTTTGGCTTATTCCTTTATCGAAATTTTACTTGCATGTCTGGTTTTTAGCGTTCAAGGATGTCAGCTCTGGTTTTCATTTCATGCATACACTGATAGAGAGCATGAAGGGATAATGCTGTTCTACTCTCTTGCTCTCTTTTTGACACCACCACTTACGATTTGCTTCAGTTGAACCATGAGCTCAGTAATACCAAACTCAGCTCACAGAAAGTTGGCGAGTAACTTTGACTTTCTTAAGTGTGCTTTCAGTTCTTGCCTTTTATCTATAATTTGTGGTTCCATTTCCAACTGATAACAGAAATGCCAACATGCTGGTGAAAATGCTGTTGTTCTAATAGCCTCCTCTGTTCTAAAAACAGGACAATTAAAGCACTACACTCTTTCATTACAGTGCATGTTTATTTAATGTGAATTGGCTGAAACACAATTAGTAAATAGGGAACCATGTCAGTAAAATGCAGAAGTCATGTTGATTTGCACCGAATTTTCCCAAGCACGTTAGTGTTTGGAAGGAATTAGAAGTGAATTTTCCTACAATTAAAGAGAAAGCTTTGGCCAGGCATGAAGACTTCAAGACAAAATCTGAAAATCTTGTAGAACTGATCTCTTTTACTGCTAGTAATATCTGTGCTAGTGGGTTTAAGAAAGGCTACATTTTTCACCATGTTAAGCAATCTGAGGAAGCCAACAGGACACATAAAGAAGGTAAAAAGATATTTCTCACTGTATTAGAACAAAGGGTCTGATTTTCAGTTTTGATGAAACTGGTCTCTACTAGAAACACACGCCTTTCAGGGCTTCTATCTGAAGGGAGGAAGCCAGGGTCTCAGGTTCAAAGCCACAAATAATCAGCCGAATGTGGTGTTGGTTGCTAATGCCTGTGGCAAGTTAACTGTGTCTAAGTATCTATGAGGGTTGTTAGTCTTTTTGTTGGGTCTCCTGTGACAGAGTTCTATAGATTTTTGTCTCGATTTCCTCAACACTGTTTTCCCTCAAAGCCCTGTTATTTTTTAGCCTGTACATTCTTTTACAGAATGCACAGTGATGGGGTACATAGACTTGGAGTTATTGCAGAAATGCCTGTAAAACATCTTGAATCATTCAAATTAATATTCTTGGGCATGAAGGTAACCCATGTTTCACCAGCACAGAAAAGGTAGCCCAGGACGGCTCTGCATAGGAGGTGTAGCAGGGAGAGGTGCTTGGCAAAGTCCAAGGGCCCCCAGCACTTGGCACATGGAGCCACAGATGCACGTACACCAGCAATTCTGGTGGCCTCTGTATTTTCCTTCCCGTTCTATGGGGCAGAGATGCTGCTGGCTGTGTCCAAGATGACTTAGGAATCTTCCAGTCAGGGAGCATTAGCCTTTAGTCCTCACTACACTCTCTGCTGTGTTTGGGATCCAAGTAAGCTCTCTAGTATTGTGCCTGCGACATGGTCAGCGCTTCTCCGTTTCTACCTGGATACGTCAGGAAAAAAGATGTTGACATTTTGGCAACACGGCAAGTGGGGCGCATGCCCTTGATTGGCATTTATACTCTATATCTCGACTCCTACAATATAAAGAGATCCTGATTCCGGTTCCAAACTCAGCCCATAGTGAGTTGTGTGACCTTGGCCGGGTGACTTCACCCCTGGAGTTTGGGTTGCCAGAAATTGAAAATGATGATAGTCTTTCAATCCCGGGGTCCTTTCCTGGCCTGACATGTAAAGTACTTGTCAGTTACCGTGTCTCTTTCTGTGAAAGTCTCAGAATAACTGCCATATCTACAGTCCCTGTACTGTGTTTGACGTCATTGATCTGGCCCGTAATTGGTGACCTGTTCAATGGCACCCAACTCATAGGCTGGCCTGTGGCCTATTAGGGATGTGGCCTGAGAGTTTAGTCCAGCTCCTCGACACCAGCTAATCAATCAACCAATCAGCTCTATCACATGAGTAGCTTGAAGTCAAGATGCTCAGAATTAGTTGGTAGCACCAGGAGCAGGTGAACCAGGGCCCCAGCAAAACGGAGAGTGGCCGTGTCATCTACCCCCACAGAGCTCTGGAGTGGGGAACAGCAGAAGTCGGCTGCTGAGGGGACAAGATGGCTTGAAGGCTGGTGTTGCACTGAGCTTTAGCTCATATTCTAGTCTCTGAGAATTGGCTGGGCAGAATCTGAATGTTTCTTGACTTCATAGCTTTCTGCCCAATTCTTATGTAATGATGTGTGTGTGTATGTGTGTGTGTTTGAAGTTTATTTAAATATTTTGAGAGAGAGAGCAGAAGAAGGGCAGAGAGGGAGAGGGAGAGAATTCCAAGCAGGCTCCGCACCATCAGCACAGAGCCCGAACCACGAGATCGTGACCTGAGTCAAAGCCAAGAGTGGGATACTCAACCGACTGAGCTCCCCAAGCACCCCTATATAATGATGTGTTTTACCGCTGCCTGGCTCAAAGCTGAGGGTGGGAGGAGTGGGGGTGGGACTTGGGGAAGTCAGAACCCACTTGCATTCACATACTGGTACAGGGATTTAACTTTCCTTTCCTTCTTCCCAGGAGGGATCCAGTTCCTTGAGGGTTCATCAGTGTTGAGGGTTATGGAAACTTGGGTTAGCTTATTGGGGTTAACAAATAGGAGGGTAGGTTGGCATTGTTTTCCCAGGGGGTGTCTGAGGATGTGCTGTCCAAAGGGCCTTTGTGGGGAACATTGGGATGGGCAGGTGGCACGGCTCTTTGGAGCAGAGAGGTACGTGGCTCAGTGTGGAAACCAGACATCTGTGGAGGCCGACTGGTTCTCAGCAACACCAGGCTGCTGGTGACAGAGGGGATCTTGAAGGAGGAAAGGTCAGGAAGTCCGGGGAACCTGACGTCACTACTGCCTCCCAGTCCCTTCAAACCCCCACCCTCCCTGGGGGCCTGAATATGTCCCCTCCCTTTGGTTCTCCCTTCACCACCATTCTCTCCCCAAACTTTGGGAAGCCCAAGGGTGTCTTAGTGGAATCATCAAGGAGCAAGTGATGGCTCACATTCCTTGTGGCTTTTGTGTGTTTTGAGTCCTGTCTATTCCCCTTGCTTTAGGACGCTAGAACCTTGAGACTTGACCAGTCCATGACTTTTTTTCCTTTCCTTTCTGCTTCCCCAACTCTTCCGGGAGACAGCGGATGCCATGGGCCCAGCTCCTTGATGAGGGATGAGTCAGGACAGTGAGGTTGATAGGGGACCCTATACCATAATGAAGAGAGGATAAAAGAACTCTGGTTAATTACCATGTGCAACAAATCCCGTGACATTTGTTGGGGGAGTGGGGGGGGGGGCGGTCGCTTGAGCACTTACCTCTTTCTGCATCTTGAAAGAGCCTAAGATACTTTCTTGGAGTTTCCCAAACCACAGCAAGTGGGCATTCTATTTCAGGGAATATAATAGGTTACAATATATCTCTGTTACTTGGAAAGCCTTTGAAGTTTGTTAGGGTGTGACCTGTAATGCTGAAGTGGAGGGAGATAAATGCAGACCATTTATAGCACTAAGATATTGATCCAGTGATACCTTGGAAACTTCCATTTATGAGGGTTCCAAGTGTAACCAATGTATTCAGGTAGCCAACCCAAAGAAAACACTTGGAAATGGGCAAAATCAACAGGAAAGGGTCCCTGATTTGAAGCAGGGAAGTAACTGTGCGTTGGCTTGAAACACCCGCCAAGCTTTCTCTTGAATACACTCAATTACCGGTGAAGTTCCTGATGAGGATGAATTCTTGCAATCAGATGGAACTAGCCAGAAAAGACCTCAGGGCCAGGGGCTGTATTGACCAAAGAGACTTTTACAAATAACAAACATATATAATGATAAAACCTTTCAGTGTCTCAAGAATGCAGTTTTGATCATCTGGTCTATGAATTGCTCCTTTGATAAATAGTTGCCAGCAAATACACATCTTTGCTGCTTCATACTTGGAGTCAGTTCAGTGTTTTGTACAGGAAGAGCCACAAGCCTTGTGTGAGAGCATCACAGCCACTCACATCTTCTGCCTGTCGAAGAGCTCGGTCTGTGATCGGTTCACAGGACATGGCACAGCCTAGGAAGGTAGCATTATCTAAGGAAGTTATTATGCTGAGGACGAAGCCCCAGGAAAAAAGTTCATTTGCATTCCACAGTTTCTTACCAGGCAAAATTGCAAAGAAATGGAAGTTGCTACTCACATGGAATGTGTCTAAAATATTCAGAAAATCTCGCTTATGGTATAATCAGTGATTGCCATCAAATCTTGTACCCAAGTTCTCTAATAACTATGAGGCTGAATTAGCTCTCTACTGATGGGTATCTTTCTTTAAATATTTTCCTTTCAGGAACAAGCATCCGTAGTCCTGTTTCACCGTGAGCGTTCACATCTGATTGCCTGGCCCTACAGTTATAAAGTCATATCATCACACATAGTAGCTTGTAACTAGTTAAGTGGAGGGGGGCACAATGGGTTCGTCTTTGAATCTTTCGTGGTGCCTTACCCGTAAGGGATCAGTTAATATTTGCTGATCTGAACATATTTTTTAAATTAATTCTCATGGGGTTCTTCGTTTCCCCCAAACTCTATCATTGATTTAACTTTAGCCAGTGCTTGCTGAAAGCTACTACATGCACTGACAAGGACTGCATGATACGTGTGGCGGTGAGGCTGTGGTGGAGGCAGAAGGCAGGCAGTGTCAGCCCCGCCCTGATGGTCCCTGGCTTTGTGCTAGATGAGGCCCCGTTCTACGCATGGGCAGGGAAACAATTCCCACCTAAAGCGTAGTGCTCCCACGCTTTCTCCAAGAGTTCACGCTGGATATTCCTGCCTCACTGGTTGGAACAGCTTCTCAGGCATGGATTGGCTTCTTCCAGATCCAGGTTCCAAGAATAGACAATGCTTACCCTGTAAGCTCTGCCAGAGCCATGGATTGGCTGGGGGGGCAGTTAAGAAAGTGGGTAGGGGGAGAGCTTGGCTGTATGGGCTCTGGTGTCCAAATGCATGTGTGGCTATGCTCATTTATTTTATTCAAAACGTTTTTAAGTTTATTTTTGAGAGATGGGCGGGGGGGAAGCGCACACACAAGTTGGGGAGGAGCGCAGAGAGAGAGAGTGGGAGACAAAGAATCCATAGCAGGCTCTGGGTGGTCAGGGCAGAGCCTGACACGGGGTTCAAACTCACAAACCATGGGATCATGACCTGAGCCAAAGTTGGACACTTAACCAACTGAGCCACCGAGGCACCCCTCTTTATTTTATTTTAGAGCAAGAGGGAGAGAGCAAGTAGGGGCAGGGAAGAGGGGCAAAGGGAGAGAGAGAGAGAGGCAGAGAGAGAGAGAGAGACAGAGAGACAGAGAGAGAGAGAGAGAATATCCTAAGCAGGCTCCACGCTCAGGGCAGAGCCAGTGTGGGGCTTGATCCCAACACCCCGGGATTATGACCTGAGCTGAAATCAAGAGTTGGACGCTCAACCCACCGAGCTACCCACGTGCCTTCCCTCTTTTTTGATGGAATAAACAAAGGTGTGTCATTTTATTTTTTCCTCTGACTTTGTAAATGCAATAACTTCAGGACTGGTACCCCACAAGCAGAAAAAGTAGCTTTTGGGCTACTGACTGATTGAACCCCTCTCCCTCAGCCCCTTTACCTCCCTTTCTCAGTGTCCTTGTTCTGTCAAAGGATAGAAATGTTGGTCTCGCTTGTGTTCTCGAAGGCCGTGGGACATTTTGATTCTTATTCAGCCCTTTCCCTGAACACCTGCTGGCAGAGCAGATCTGTTCAGTGACTGTTGGTATGAGCAAAAGGGGGGCTGAGTGGGGCCATGCATAACCTTGTCGGAGACGGGCTCCAATGGGTGTGATGTGTAGGAGGAAAGGGGCGTCGGACGACAGAGGGGCTGTTCACGGAAGAACAGAAGTGATGAGTAGTGAGGACTTTTATAGGTCTCACTTGGGAGACAAATGGCCTAGGTTGAGTTAGATTTTTCTACAAACTGCCTCCTGAAGCGTGTCAACTGATTTTATCTTACAGTTCCCATGCTGGCATAGAAATTGGGAAGGGAGAGAAGGGCACTTCCCTAGCTGAGGTGTAGGCAGTCCCTACCATGGAGGGCAGAACCACATAGGATTGTTTTAGAATTTATGGGAACACGGTCATTGCTATTCCAGACAAAATCTCTTTTCTGTGGAGGAGCTTACAGAGAGGGACTCTTGGGGAAAAATGACAAATAGAAAGCTATAATATGAGGTCTGAGCCCATATAGTCCTTGGGGCAACCAGTCCTGCCCCAAATCATAGTTACTTCCCACTTTTCAGTGTCCATATACCCTCGGGTCTCTTAGGTAGTCTCTTGAAATTGATTTCCATTCTTCTCTTGAACTGAATGTCCACATATGTGTTTTTTTTAATGCATATTAGCTAAGCATGAAATTCACATTTATTTTTAGACCCCCAGTTTGTCAACGAAATGTTTTCCTATGTCCAATTTCTGCCCAGTAAGAATATGGAAATCTCTACCAAGGAGGTATTTTTGGAATTGTCCTACTAAAGGCTTTCTTAGTAATCTTTTTAGACCCAAATTCCCTTCATCTTCTGAAACCTAGCCTACTGATATTTTAAATGTGTCTCAGCATTTAGCCTATGGGGAAAAAAAATAAGCTCAGATCCATGCAAATGCTCCGAATATGGAGCATTTATCTTAGAAATAATGCTTTATTAAAACAGAGATGGGGGGGTGGTGCGCCTGGGTGGCTCAGTCGGTGAAGCGTCTGACTTCAGCTCAGGTCGTGATCTCACAATCCGTGAGTTCGAGCCCCGCATCGGGCTCTGTGCTGACAGCTCAGAGTCTGGAGCCTGCTTTGGATTCTGTGTCTCCCGCTCTCTCTGCCCTTCCCCTGCTCATGCTATGTCTCTCTGTCTCAAAAATAAATGAAAACGTTAAAAAAAATTTTTTTTAAACAGAGATGGGGATTTTAGATGAAATGCCTACTTGTCCAATAACATAAAATTTTTATAATTCCTAGGTCAGGAATCCCCTGAAGGGTTTGGGGTGAGGAAGTTATTTTGGATTTTCAGGAGAGAATAGCAGTGAGGGGGGAAGGGTGAGAGTGGCCAGTGATGATGAAATCCAACTGTGGAAGGTGCTGCTCACACCAGATTTCTTGCGGTTGCTGTTCCCTTGCTCAGAATGCTGGTAAATCTCAGAGAAACCACATGGGATTGACCATTGGCTAGATCCCTTACCAAAAAGGCCTCTTGATTTACCCACAGTTTCTGGTATAATCCCCAGGGCTGCATACTTGAGGCACATTCAATGCTAACTTACATAGTTGCTCAGAAGGAATCTTGCCTGGAATGTTTCCTCAGGAACGGAGCACAGGGTATGTGAAGAGAAATTATTTGCCCCTTAAAAGCAATTCTTCCTGAATTCTGGAGCAGTAGTGAGCCAATGGGCTCGTCGACTACGCTGTTCACTTAGGGAGGATGCAAACGCAGGATATCCTATCAGACTGAAAGGAAGGGAAAAACCACACCCTAAAACACGCAGGAAAATTCTTTTCGGTCTTACAATTTACAATACAGTTCTACAAATACAACGTTCAGCATAAAGAATAAGAGGAGTGGTTGAGTTAATTCTGCACTGTGCATATGAGAGGCACCAGGGAAGACGTTAGGGTGGCCAATAAAGACCTCCCCCTGCCAACTTCTGTTTTCCATTCCTTTGTTGTATCAGGGATACCGCCTCTCTATCCTTGTCTGCCTGGTAAACCTTCACTCACCCAGGAAGCTCTGCTCATTCTTTACCTCCTTATGGAACAGTCGCTGGCTGGGTTCTTCTCTATAGAAGTTGGCTGCCATTCTTTAGACTCTGAGGGTCCCTCTGTGTTGATGTACCTTACCCCATGTTGTGCAAACATATCAAGCATTCAACTGTGTGGTTCACAGAGGTGGGGACTGGGTTTATGATCTTATGCCAGACACAGGGGTCTGGAAACTGGTAAGAGTTAAATAAGAGGTTTTCATTTTTTTTTTTTTTTTTTGAAGAAGGAAATAAACAGATATTTACTGCTTAACTATCATGTGTGAGGCAGAGAGGGAACTTTATACAATATTGGCTATTTTGAGCTCCTAATCTAGAGCGGCAAGACAGAAGAGTTAGAAAACCTAAGCGAATGATGCAAGGCCACAGTCAGAAGGCACGAGGGATGACTTCTGGGCCACAAATACTCATGCGACAGAGGTCGGCATCCCTCTGGGGTTGGTGTAACCAGCAAATCCTTGAAACAGCTTCCCCCCCAGAAAAGTCATCTGTCTCTTTCTTTTCAATTATGAAAGTAGTTTGTGTATCGCTCATGACATCCTGCATTGTCATTACAGACATTTGTGTCATGTGTCATCTTGGCTTCCTTGCTAGAGTAAATTTTAGTCATTTAAAAAAATATCCTGCGGTGCAGGGTTTAGCATTGTGGTCAGGATATGGTAGGTGCTGAAGCGTGCTCTATCGAATGAATACAAGGCTAGCTGTGGACGGCGACTGCTACATGAATTCACGGTAGGAAGGCTCATGACCTGCTTTTGGGGTCCTTGAATGCTTGGAGAAAGAAGGACTTGAGCTGTATTTTGAGGTGAAGAGTGGGTTTGTATAAATACGCTCAGGGAAGGCATTCTTGCTTTAGAAAGAATGGTCTGCGCACAGGTTTAGAAAGAGAGTTACAAAGACATATATAAGGGTGGAAGTGAAGGACCCACAAGGAGAAGAACGTGGGCAGGGGGTGCAAGGTGGAGGGTCAAAGGGCTAGAACCAATCTTCTTTACCATGTTTCGTGGAGGCCACGTCCCTTTGCCTGACTTCCCTGGTTGGTTCTTAGATCCTGCTGATTCCAAGGGTGGCCATGATTTCTGCCCACTTTCCCTACTGTGCTGCGGCGGATGGAGAAAGATGAACGGGAATGGGAGGGGACAGAGAGGAGAACAAGGATACGGGAGTGAGAGAATAAATAGGTAAATAAAAATAGAAAAGGTCTGGTACACAGAGTTAAAGGGTCCCTGAGAGCTCGTGAGCTAATCTGGCCGCAGTAACGGCCTGACATTCTGAGGTTAATTGAAAGTTGATAGAGTTACTGAACTAGATAATTTTGAAAATTATGAGTGGTTTTTTTTTCTTGTCTGTGTAGATCCAAGAAAGCATCATATTTATTGTATCCTCAGTTTTCTACATAAAACAATTGCTCCGTCAGCAAGAAAGACTCCTTTAAAAAAAGAATCTTGCTCCCGTGCGATGTTTGTAAAACCACTGGTTTCTTCTGTAGTGTTTTTACAAAAAAAAAAAAAAAAATCAAAGGGACTCAGTTCCTCGCATTCTTTGATTTCTCAACACAAACGTAGCGTGAGTTGGTGGGGTTCAACACCATGACTGCGTTGGACGCAAGCAGTCGAAATCACTGGCCCTAAAATAATAGTGGGGGTTTTCTCTGTAGGTAAAACAGTGGTAATTGTAGCCATCACTTGAGGGCAGAAAGAGATTGTACACAGGGTCAGGAGAGCAATCTGTTGGCCGCAAACCTCATGGCATCATCGGGAGGTGCTTTCATTTCAAGCCTGTTTCCCCTCCTTTGAAGCCGGAAGTTATTGGCAAAATCAAAAGCCCGACCAGGGGTGGGAAATCCTTTGTTCCTGGCTCTCTCATAATAGCCTTTTCCTTTTCTTTGACCGAGAGAAGCAAGTCAAATAGGATTACCCTAATGGAACAGAAGTGTTTTATATAAAAAGTTCAAAAAAGAAATCCAAACAAATTCCAGTGTCTTTCATTTACTGAATGCTGAGTTATTGCTGTGCCAAAATGGAAAATGTGCCAGTGGTAAGTGGGCCATTTTCTGAGGCTCTGAAGAAACTATCCTTCCTCAAATTATGAATGATTTACAAGCAAATGTTAATGGTCCCTTAAGCCACAGTAAATAAGACAAAAAAAAACACCTTTTTTTTTTTTCCCCCTCCCAATTCAGAGCCCTTAAAAAGTACAAGCTTCAAAGACTGGCCTCTCCTGAAATTACTTTACTACGTCATTGTTTGAATTGTTGCAAAACTGCAAACCATATGCCCTGAAATGAGAATAAAGACACGCTTCGATGACACCTTGAGGGTATAATAAAGTGCGATACAGGTGCAAAAAAGCACAAGGCAGTCATTTAAAAAAATAGAAGCACAACAGTCAAGTAGTAAAACAATGAGAGAAGAGTTATTTTTGGGGCACCATTGTTTTAAAGAGGAACCGTCTTCCAGTTAAACAACGCTAACTTCCTCATCCTAAGGCACTTTGTTGATGTGGAATCCGAGCACGAGATGGCTTTCCAATAATTCCCTCTCGACTGCTTGGCTGTAAAGACCACTTTGGTGGGCACCCGAAGTTTAAGTGGTTCTGTGCGTGTGCGACTCAATTCTGGAAAAATGAAGGGTATTCTTAGACACCTGACATAATGCACATGAGGGCAAGTTAGGAAGCTGGGAAGAAACAAATTGTTCCACTGTGGCATTTCGGCATTTGGTCCTTGTCAGGTGAGCTCTATTTTCGCCATCTGAAAGCACAGGACAGATGTGGGCGAGCTGAGGGTGGGGGCGGGATGCTTCCTTCAGTGTGGGAGTCTGGCAGTGTGCGTTGGTGAAAATCCTTCAGAGAGTCTGAAGGTCTCTGGTGCTTCCAGAGAGTGGGTTTGCAAGGCGGAGGAGTAATTGCAGCCCTTGACCCTCAATTAACATTTGCCAGGGTGGCTGGCTGCTGGTTTCAGTCTTTTTTGTTGTTGTCGTTCAGTCATTTAGGGAGAAAGTGAGGAATGGGTAGATTGTTTGATGGTTTGAGGCAATACGGGAACAGTAAATGGGGAGTGGCCAGGAGGGACCTGGGATGTGCCGGTGGGTAAATTTAATGCAGGGCAACCTTCCCAGGAGGCTATGTTCCTTTCCTGCTTCGGACAGATGACCCGCACCCGCACTGAAGTCCATTACTGCCTTCTGATTGGGTCATGTGATGATTTAAATGTTAATTTGCAACTTTAAAATCAGACATTTCACACAACAATCTGCATTTCGATAATCTGGAAATGGTGGAAGGTAAGACCATGTGGGACGATGATCGTTGCTGAAACTTAGTAACAGCAGCCCCTTTAAGACGAGGCGTACCTTCTCTCCAGTTCTTTGTATCTGAGATTTAGAGTCCCGCTTTTTTTTTTTTCTTTTTAAAGCTTACCTATTATTTTGAGAGAAAGAGAGGGAGAGAGAGGGAGGGAGACAGAATCCCAAGCAGGCTCTGTGCTGCCAGCCCAGAGCCTGACATGGGGCTCCAGTTTACGAACCGTGAGGTCATGACGTGAGCCGAAATCAAGAGTCAGACGCTTAATGGGTGGAGCCACCCGGGCACCCCTGGAGTCCCACTTTTTAAAACTGTTTCCTCTGTTAGAAATAAAAATAGCTGGTATTTACTGATCCAGGCCTTGTTCCCATTGCATGACATCTGTAACTTATTTGACCCTCGCAGCAGTCTCATGAGGGACGTATCAGGACCATCAACACTTTACTGGTCAAGAAATGGAGGCAAAGGGACGTGAAGTATGTTTCCCAAGGTCACACATCCAAAGACTCACTGTAAGTCCTCTCCGTGGAAGGAAACGTCCATGAATCAGCAGGATGCTGTTACCCGTTCTCATTTTTAAAGTGTTTCACTTTAAACCTTCAATCCTACCTTTAGTGGATATTTTGTTTAAAGTGTACTTATTTATTTTGAGAGAGATGGAGACGGCATTAGTGGGGGAGGGGCACAGAGAGTGGGAGACAAAGAACCCCAAGCAAGCTCCGTGCTGTCAGGGCGGAGCCCAACGTGGGGTTTGAACCCAGGACACAGTGAGTTAATGACCTGAGCCAAAACCAAGGGTCGGACACTTAACCAACAGAGCCCCCCAGGCATCTCCAGTTAGTTGATAATTGAAGTCACACGGACATCACATGCCTCAGGTGTGCTGTGTGTACTGAGCCTGAGTCCCTGGGTCCTGAATATCAGTTGTGTGGGTTAGGAATCACTTCTTGGTATCTGTAAGGTAGGACAGACTCCACCATTGTTTCCAGTGTCCATGGCATTTTCATATTAGTAGCACTAGGGGAAAATGAATGGCTAAGACACTCTTGAAATGGAGAAGTGAGCATAAGGAGGGCAGTCACCCATGGCTTGCAGGGTAGGAAGGCATTTGGACATGGGCAGTGGTGCTCTGCTTTTGCCTTGCTGCTGTGGCTCCTAGATGAAATGCATTTATAAAAGGTACAATATATTGTAAAAGAGAGAAGGAGAGAACAAGGAAGAGAGCCAGGTAGGGGGAGTGTGTGTGTGTGTGTGTGTGTGTATGAGAGAGAGAGAGAGAGATGGACTGAATACATCCCCCTCTCCACGTTGGTATCCCCCAAAGCCATGGGCTTTGGGAAGTGACTCCACCTATGGGAAGTGATTCCGTGTAGACGAAGTCGTGATGGTGGGTCATGAGATTCGTGTCCTTGTCAGAAGAGACTCTGGAGCAGTCCCTCTTTGCCACATTGAGAAGGCAGCTGTCTGCAAGCCAGGACAGGGTCTGAATTAGTCCTCAATGTCTGAATCAGCTGGCACCTTGACCTTGGACTTGTCAGTGTCCGCACCTCGGAGAAATACATATCTGTTGTGCAAGCCCCCCATCTCCAGCTGAGACAGCGAGTATGGGTGTGAGACGACCCCCTGCTCTGGGCGGGTGGGAGGGGGGCACGGAACAGGACAATGGGGAGGGGGTAAGATGAGTGGGCTTGGCTGTAGTTTCCCGAGGAGCAGACCGCTCCGCTTGGGAGCTAGGCCCTAAGGCAGGGAGTGGAGATGACTGCCACAGCCTGGAGGTGATCAGGGAAGCACTGAATGACAGAAGTGGTCAAGCCCCCCATCACTGAACCGCACCTGTCTCATGCTGTACTACCAAAAGGCAGGCCTATCCTGCCACAGCTGAGCTACAAATACACATTTTTATGTCAGTTTCTTGAGTTTTGAAAGTTGGCCGTTGGTTAGTTTTTTTCTTAAAAGTTGCCCAAGCCAAATAAAGCCGTGGCATTAAATGTTACCTGTGACCATCAGTGACACCGGTGCCTTGGGGACTTAGCTCTGGTATGGCCCTAGCCACGTGACACGGGAGCAGGGGAGAGAGCGCATCCCAGGTAGAGGTGTCAGCCCTGGCAAAGGCAGGAAGGAACCTCGGGCAGGACAAAGGATGCACGGGAGTCAGCGACAACAGGGGCAGAGAGGTGGCCGATGGCGAGAGGTCCGCCCAAGGGAGGATGGGGCCCAAGGCATGAAAATCATGGAATCATGATGTATCAGGGCTTGGGTTGTGTCTCGTAAACATGCTTGTGTACGGTTCCCATAGCGGGTTGAACTGGGTCCTTCAAACACAGATCTCCATATCCTAACTCCTGGTATCCATGCATGTGACCTTATTTGGAAAGGAGGTCTTTGCAGGTGTAATTGAATTAAGGCTCTCAACATGAGATCCTCCTGGATAACTGGGTGGGTCTTGAACCCAGTGACTAGTGTCCTTCGAAGAGACAAGACAAGTGAGATGTGAGACACATCGACGACGAGGAGAAACACAAGGGAGAAGGCAGAAGAAGAGAATAAAGTGATCTATGAGCCGGGAAACACCCAGGACCGCTGGAGACACTGGAAGTCAGCTAACACCTTGATTTCAGCCTTCCAGCCTGCGGGACACTGAGGGAATACATCTCTGTTGTTTTAAGCCATCAGGTTGTTCAAGCCTTCCTACACTGGGCTTCCATATAGGATTTCCTTGGGAAACCACAGTGGTGGATGACTAAGACACATCGGAAGGTTGTGGAGTGGGGAGAGATACCTTAAATTGGATGGGCCATTCCCTCCAGTAGCTGCTCCGGAGGGAAGTGAGAATGGGGCCCAGCAGGCAGCTTAGAATCACCACGGGAATCTGGATGACCGTCAGTGTGGTCCCTGGCGGTGGGACCAGAGGTAGCGCCTTATATTTGTTTAGGAGGAAATACTGGCAGGGTTTGGTGATGACTTTGCAGCAGGCAGACTGAGGGCAGGAGATGGTGAGAAAGCAGGAGAAAGCTGGGATTTTAGCCTCCCTGGGAGAATGGCAACAGCAGTGCGCCTCTGGAAATGGAGGCTGTAAGGGAAGAAATAGGTTCAAGAAGAAATGTGATAGGGTCCGTTGTTGACACATTGACCTTGAAGTGCCTGTAAGCCATAAGGTTACACAGGACCAGTAAGCCAGCCTGCCTGCCTGCCTTCCTTCCTTCTTTCCTTCCAGATTTTAAAAAAAAGTTTTTTTTAATGTTTTTATTTATTTTTGAGACAGAGAGAGACAGAGCATGAGTGGGGGAGGGGCAGAGAGAGAGGGAGACACAGAATCTGAAATGGGCTCCAGGCTCTGAGCTGTCAGCACAGAGCCCGTCGCAGGGCTCGAACTCACGGAGTGTGAGATCATGACCTGAGCTGAAGTCAGACGCTCAAACAACTGAGTCACCCAGGCACCCCGCCCTTCCTTCCAGATTTTGAGAGGCTATCAGAGGAAAGGTTCTAAGGTGAAATCAAGAGGATGGTTGAGCTCCTGTCCCAGGAGTGTGTACCTGTTGAGAAAAACAGTATGCTTCCCACTTCGCTTTTGCTTTTTGTTCTTTTTTTCTTTTAATTGTGTGGAAAACAAGGCCCTATCTTGGTAGAAAATTATTTCTCAGTTTTGTAGGCACCGTTGGTTCTTTTTGCCTTCCCGGTCTCCCTTTGCTTCTTCTGACCACAGCACCCCGATTTTTTGTTGTAGAATTACCCCGTCCATTCTCACCCCTGCCACCCCAAGCCGGGAGCCCCCAGTCGCCCCAGTCTGTCATCCACAGGATCGGACCTTGCTGGCTGCAGGGAGTAGTTTGTGAAGGTCATGTGACCCACAAGGGGCCAGTGACAGTTCTGCCTGGAACCTTTTCCTGGAGTTCATGGAAAAGAGATGCGCATAGGAGGTAGGCTCTTTAGGTGACAGCGAGTAACTAGACCTGTCCGGAGAGGGCAGGGGCGGGCGGGGGAGCATCTGTACCATGACACAGGAGATCTTTCCAGAGATGGAAGACGATGCCGAGGAAAGCAGACCTGAGCGATGAACAGGCAGGCTCCTGATGGCTTTGAGCCTCCAGGTCCCCTTTTGCCTGAAGCCAGTGCGAGGTGGCATTGCTTCTGCAACAGAAAAGGGTGCCGATTGACGCGTCAGTGATATATAGCTTCCTCCTGGCTGCTGCCGCTGGAGTAGATGTCTTGAGCGAAAATGCTACACGTCAGCACACTCAGGATTATGTACTGAAGAGAGGAACGTCAAACCGGGCTTTCAGGGCCATGCCATGGTGTGAAGAAGGCCAGTATCTTTTCCAGAGAAAAGGAAAGCTGTCATAGCGGAGGCAAATAAAGTGTCTTCCCACCCCCCCACCACCCCCCCCCCCCCCCCCCCCGCATCCCTGCAAAGTTTGGCACTATTTCCCTTGACAGTAAGTTACAAAACGCTTCTTTTCAAGGCTACAATTACTAATTGGTCTGCCTGGGAAAAATTGCACTCCCTACCTCTACGACTTCGTTCCCGTCAAGCTCTCTTTCTTATCTCTGGCAAAAACAACCGGTGGGAAACGTGTGGGTGCGCATTTGAAAGCTATCACAAAAAAGTTTGATGCGTGTATGTGTATTACTTCACTGTGCTTCGAGATATTTCCTCCAGAACGGGCTAATTAATGTTCATTTTCCCTCGGCTATGACACTCCTGTTCCATTCGACGTTTGACTTTGAAAGCGGCTAACTACGATCTCTTTTAGCTTGGCCTGTCACCTGTTGTACAGGATTAGGCATTAAAAACATGATGCCAGTGACATGTTTTTCTTACATCAGTAAAACCGAAACTGTAAAATTAAGAAGCTGTCATTGACTTTGCAGTCTTCAGAAACTAATCCTCTCCTATTGTCAAAGTAAGAATGCCTTGGACCGATTCCAGTATTGCTATAGAATTTCTGCTCTGTTCCTGTGGGATGTGTGTGTGTGTGTGTGTCTAATTAACAATAACTTCTCCCCATTAAAGTAATCTACTTTGATGAAAAAAAAGGCCATTAGAAATCGAGGAGCGATCTCCAGATCTAAATTTATAAACCAAAGTAGAATGTATATAAAAAAAAGATTTCAGGGGCGCCTGGGTGGCTCAGTCGGTTAAGCGTCTGACTTCAGCTCAGGTCACAATCTCGCGGTCCATGAGTTCGAGCCCCGCGTCGGGCTCTGGGCTGACGGCTTGGAGCCTGGAGCCTGCTTTGGATTCTGTGTCTCCCTCTCTCTCTGCCCCTCCCACGCTCATGCTCTGTCTCTCTCTGTCTCAAAAATAAATAAACGTTAAAAAAAAAAAAAAGATTTCGTTTGTTTATCTCTGTGCATTCCTTAAAGTATCCCATTTCTGTCAATGCGGTAACTTGATATCTAAGGAACTTAGAGCCTATGGATGCTATTCCTTGTGTGTTCTGGTGTTTTTCACTTTAGGAGTCTTTTCTTTTTTTTTAATTTATTTTCAGAGAGAGATAGAGAGCAAGTGGGGGAGGGGCAGTGAGAGAATGGGAGAGAGAGAATCCCAAGCAGGCTCTGCACTGTCAGCACAGAACCCAGTGCGGGGCTCCAACTTCTTGAATGCTGAGATCATGAAGTGAGCTAAAACCAAAAGTCAGACGCCGAACTGAGTCAGCCGCTCAGGTGCCCCAGGAGTCTTTTTTGTAATTGATTTTTTTTTTCCTTTTTAAAATTGAGGTATCATTCACATTTCATATTATATCGCTTTGAGGTATACAACATAACGATTCATCGTTTATATTGCGGAATGATCTAGTGACGTCTAGTTAACATTCGTCACTATAGATAGTTACAGATTTTTTCTTGTGAGGAGGACTGTTAAGATTTACTCTTTCAGCACCTCTCAAATATGGGAAACAGTATCACTAACTGTAGTCCCCATGCTGCATATTACATCATGGCATTTGTTTTATAGCTGCAAGTTTGTACATTTTGACCCCCTCTGCCCATTTTGCCCACTCCGTAAATCCCTGTCTCTGGTGACCACCAATCGGTTGGTTCTCTGTACCTATGAGCTTGGGTTTTTCCATTCTTTTCTTTTTTTCTTTTTCAGATTCCACGTAGAAGTGGTATTTGTCTTTTTTCTGTCTGATTTATTTCACTTAGCATTGTGCCCTCAAGGTCCACTCATGTTATGGCATGTGGCAAGATTTCATTCTTTTTTTAATGGCTAAATAATATTCGTGTGTGTGTGTGTGTACTATGCATGTATTTGTGTATGTATACACACATTTCACAAAAAAAAATGTTTATTTATTTTTGAGAGAGAGTCAGAGCAGGGGAGGGGCAGAGAGAGAAAGGGAGACAGAAAATCCAAAGCAGCTTCTAAGCTATCATTGCAGAGCCTGGTGCGGGTCTTGAACTCACAAACTGTGAGATCATATCCTGGGCTGAAGTTGGACGCTTAACTGACTGAACCACCCAGGCGTCCCTACACACCACATTTTTTACCCATTTATCCACTGTTGGACCCTTAGATTGTTTATGTCTTGGCTATTATAAATAATTCTGCAGTGAACATGGGTGTTTCTTTTCTTTTTCTTTTCTTTTTTTTTTTTTTTTGACTTAATATTTTCATCTTCTTTGGATAAATACCCAGAAGAGATATTGCTGGATGATCTGGTAATTCTAATTTTTAGGGTTTTTTTGAGACCCCCCCATAGGAGCTGCACTAATTTACATTCCCACCAACAGTGCACAGGGGTTGCCTTTTGTCTGTATCATCACCAACATTTGTTATTTTCTGTCTTTTGACAGTCGCCATGCTGACAGGTATGAAGTGATGTATCATTGTGATTTTGATTTGCATTTCCCTGATGATGAGTGATGTCAAACATTTTTTCAGATGCCTGTTGGCCATCTGTATGTCTTCTTTAGAAAAATGTCTAAAAGCAGATTCTCTGGCCATTTTTTAATCGAATTGTCTGCTGGTTTGTTTTTTGCTATTGAGTCATATGAGGGGTTTTTTTTGTGATATTATACATATATGCTATTAATTCTTTATCACACGATATGATTTTGCAAATACTTTCTCCCACCCCGAAGGTTGACTTTCATTTTGTTGATGGTTTCCTTTGCTTTCCGGAACTTTTTTAGTTTGATGTAGTCCCACTTGTTTCTCTTTGCTTTTGTTACCTTTGCTTTCTGGAGTCACATCCAAAAAATCATCGCCAAGACTGTTGTCAAGGAGCTTACTGTGTTTATTTTCTTCTGGTAGTTTCATGCTGTCTTTTTTTTTTTTTAAATTACAAAAGTTGTTTTAATGTTTATTTATTTTTGAGAGACAGAGCATGAGCGGGAAAGTGGTAGAGAGAGAGGGAGACACAGAATCCAAAACAGGCTCCAGGCTCTGAGCAGTCAGCACAGAGCCCAACGCGGGGCTTCCACATGGGAACTGGGAGATCATGACCTGAGCTGAAGTAAGACGCTTAACCGACTGAGCGTCCCTCATGGTGGTAAGTCTTAAATTTAAGTCTTTAATCCATTTGAGTTAATTTTGTGTATGTTGTAAACTACTGGTCTATTTTTATTCTTTTGCATGTGTCTATCTAGTTTTCCCAGCACCGTTTATTGAAGAGACTGCCATTTCCTCATTTGTGTATTCTTGGCTTGTTGTCATAAATTAATTGATTCTTGTGCACAGATTTATTTCTTCACCCTCTCTTCTGTTCCATTGATCGATGTGTCTATTCTTATGCCAGGACCATACTCTTTTGATGATTATAGCTGGGTAGTATGATGATGCTTCTGTCCTTTCTCAAGCCTGCATTTGCTATTCAAGCTCCTTTGTGATTCCATACAAATTTTAGAATTTTTGTTCTGTTTTGACCCTTGGTTTCATTGATTTTTTTTTTCCTACTGTCTGCTTATTTTCCATTTTATTTACATCTGCTTTGATCTTTGTTACTTCCTTTCTTCTAGTAATTTTGGGCTCTATTTTTTCCTCTAGTGCCCTGTGGTACAAAGTTAGGTTTCTTATTTGACATTTATCTTGTTTCTTGAGGTGGGCCTATATCACTATGAACTTCCCTCTCTGAACTGCTTTTGCTGCATCAGAGTCCTTCTTAAGGAAAAAAAAATGGTCATTACCACAGCCCTAGAGTTCATAGAGTGGTAGAATTTTATAGTCTTTTTTTTTTTTTAACATTTATTTATTTTTGAGACAGAGAGAGACAGAGCATGAACGGGGGAGGGTCAGAGAGAGAGAGGGAGACACAGAGTCTGAAACAGGCTCCAGGCTCTGAGCTGTCAGCACAGAGCCCGACGCGGGGCTCGAACTCACGAACCGCGAGATCATGACCTGAGCCGAAGTCGGCCGCTTAACCGACTGAGCCACCCAGGTGCCCCTAGAGTTGTAGAATTTTATTTTGAAGCTGGAAAGAAACTCAGAGCCCATTTAACCATTTAGTGCCACAGATTTGTTTTTAAAAATCCTGGGCTTCAATGAGGGTGAATCAAATGTTGCAACAAAGTCAATAGGAGGTTGGACTCCTGGCTCCTCAACTAGTGAAATTTTCTACAGACAGTTACACCATCAATATGTCCGCATTTGAGGGCTCGTTGTTTTATGCCAGATGCTGTACTGGGCAGAATGTACTGATGACCTCATAGCACCTGTCCTGGAGAGAATCCTGAGGTACTGGGAAGATGGACATATGAACGAACAATTCAAGCATGTTGGGACAAGCGTTCCAAAAGCTATATGTTGGAATGTAAAGGGATTTCTTAGGGGAGGTGGCATTTGAAGCGAGTCTTGGAGGGTGAGTAATGTTTCTGCTAAATGGCCAAAGCAGAGAAAGTCTTTTCTCAAGAGAGTAAGCATGCCCGGAGGTGTCAAAGGTGAGGCATCATCCAGAGCCGAGGGGAACGCCGGCCACGGGGAACATCCATGTGTGTGGGGTGACGGAAGATAAGACTGGGAAAATAGGCAAACATCACCCTCTTTTGTGTATAGTATGACGGACTTGGCCATTTATTCTGAAGGCAGTGGGAAACCACGAGAAGATTATAAACAGAAGCCTGCTTTGCGATTTAGAAAGATCATCTTTTTGTAAATGTGGCCTGTGAATGGAAAGGAGTGGAGGTGAGGGGTAGAAATACTAATTAGAAGCTGTTCTAGTGGTCTGGTTAATACATGACACGAGCCTCCATGAGGGCAGTGGCCCTGGGGAGTGAGGTAGTGTGGGGCACAAAATAACTGGAGGGATGTTTAGGCAGGAGAATGGAACGGGCTGTGGCGCCTAACTGGATGGAAAGGTAGAAAGAACCAGGAATGTGAGGCATGCTGAGTTTCGGAGCTTGAGAAATGAGGGGTTTGATGGAACCATTTCTCAGGTCACGGGACAGATGTGGCAGTAGCCACGTGACCCAAGAGGGTGCCACTTTCAGGCACATCCTTGTGGTGCTCAGCTAGTGACAGAGTCCAAACGACTTCCTAACTTTCTTCTCACGTTTTATGCTAAGAAAATTAGGACGCTCGGGCTCTTCTAAACTAGAGTTTTTATAGCCTCTTTTCTCCGCTGGTGCTTCCCTGAAACCTTGCAGAAAAGCCTGACGTTATTGGCAAAAATAAACAAAGACTCGATGTAGGGGTGGGTGACTATGTTTTAGCAAATTTGTTTCACGGCATGCTGGAAGCATTGTGACTAAGACAAAGAGCGTGCACCTCCGTGTAATATAAGAAGGCGCCGGAGATGTTTCCAGTTGTGTGTTCTTGCTTATTAAATAAAAATGATGAAAACCAGCGTTTGAATCTATCTCCTCTAATCTCTGTTCGGCAGGCAGATGGGATTCTTTCGCTTTTCAAAGCTTACACGCATGCTAGAGATAAATGTATATAGCACGTTAGATTCTCACTAAATTGTGAGAATTATATACGCAACACTCTCCTGCTGTCAGAGCATTGTACAGATTTTCAAACAAACCATATATCTTTTCAGATGAAATCCTTATTACTGTTTGACATTTGGATATGAAACTAGAATGGAAATCTCAATATAAAGGCAAGTAAAAATGAACTGAGTTAAGCTGCAAGTCTTAACACCGTTTAATGTAAACACGCTTACTTGGCAGGCTCAGAAATGATTGTCTAGTGACTTGATTTATCACTCTTGGGGCCACCAGCGATGAAGGGGTTTGGAAGAAACCTTTTTAGTTTCTTTTTTTTCTTTTTGTAAATAACAGTGTGTACAAGCGGTTTACAGTCCTGTTTGAGCAGCAGAACTTTCCGTGCAACGAAACCACACGAACCACAAGCTATATCCAGAGTCCAATAGAGAAGAGCAGGGCTGTGGCGCTTAGAGCCCGGGTGGGGAGGGAGAGTCAAGCTCTGGGACCCCATCCGGGCCCCCTGTACCCACCCGAAAGCAACTAGCAGAGTGTATAGGGCTGCTCGGAGAATATTGTGAAAACCACTGATGAAGAAAAGAAAAGATGGCCATGATCTCCCACGTCGTAGAAGATGCACATTTCAATCTGGAATTGGAAGTTTTCTTGGTAATATTTGTCTGGGTGTATGTTTTAAACATTGACTTTGTTCACTTTCGAAGGTCGTGTCGCTCTCAGGCCAGCCATGGATCTTCTCAGGTCTAGCTTGGTGCATTCAGGCCAATTCTTTCGTCTCGAGTCACATAGGGAAGTTAACTTATTATTGTGAAAATCTAAAACTGGTAAGTAAATGCAAGGCAAAGAGAACTCATCAGGGCACCAGTGAGATTCCACTATTTGATTTCTGTCTTAGTGCATACGAATCTTTATTCTAAACATGGATGTGTAAGAAATGTCATCCTAACTTGCCTTCCTAAATTAAGTATACCTCTGAGGTCTTAGGCCATTGGCCCAGCCGAAAATTCAGTACCAGCTGTTGCTTGAGCTGTAATTCACCACTGTCCCAGGGTCATGGGAAAGTTCCAGGGGCTTGGGGGGTGAGCAGATCATATGGTGTAATCGTCCTGGTCACAGGTGAATTGCGAATGCTCTAGGAACTGAAGTTCAAAATCAAATATTACTGAATTTTTAGTGTTGCTTCTTGAACTTTTTGGGAGCAAGAATGCTGCAAGCTCCCAGATTTTACTCAACTCAGGATGTGTTTCCAGGGAGTTTAGGACCCTACCACACTCATGTTCTCCTGGGATGGCTATAGGCGTTCTCTACTAAATGGTGAGACCTCCTGTAATGGGTACTTGGGGTTTTGACCAAAGCATCATGAGACCATTTTCTTCCCCATCGGTTCTTCCACTTCTGACTCATTTCGAAACATTGCTGCTTTTACTGAACCTCACGATTTCTCCTTTTTTCTTGGTACAGAGCACTATGTATCATGCAGAGCTATTTAAAATGTTGGCAATGTCTTAGTTCCTCCCTGCCCCCCTCATCTCTCTTCCAGGATTTGTTTTCTATAATGGATGTGCTGGCTCCCTCTCTCTCTCTCTCTCTCTCTCTCTCTCTCCCCCCCCCCCCCACTGGCACATTTGATATAAGCTGCCTGGCAGTAAATACTGCATGGTGCTACACATTGCCTCCAACCTGATTTCTTAATCCTTAGAGCTTGTTCCAATACTTGGATGGCTGAGTTAGCACATGGGATGCCATAAAACACTCGGGCTGGTCTGAGGTGGAAAGACAAAAAAAGCCTTCCTGATTCTCCAGAATTTCCTTTCAGAAGACATTATTTTTAGAGTTAGAGATAAAACAGACTGAAGCGCCTGCAGAAGGTAAGCTTTGAAGCCTAGCCTGCTGAGACTCAGCAGTGCTCTAGGTGTTGAATGTAATCATCTCACTTGTGGTAAGTTTGGGTCGCCATCTTGGAAGCTGCCTGCTTAGGTGTAAAAATGGAATGGAAGGCTTTTAAAAGCATTAGTGCCCGTGGGCCACCCTGAAATCACACTGGTTTCAAAAGCCATTTTTTCCGTGGAAAATGTGAGACCCTGTAGGGAAAACGTGAAGCTGTACCTACTGCCTTGGGAATTGGATGGAGGACAAAAGATGAATGGGTCTAAAAAGAAAAAAAATGTAATCCTATCAACTGCACAAGGAGAGGGGGTGAGTACATGCAAGAAGATTTATCATTTGTAACCTTGTGAAAGGCGTACAGGAAAGTCACTATTACTGACACATTTGGTACCAAGTAGGTAGGAAGTTTTGGAGAACACCGTTAGCCACCCATTAAAAGCACTTTTCCATGTCTTTCACAATTCCGGAAGCTGCACAATGACTTTCCAGATGCATTCTACTTCCCAGCTCTCTTTGCAGTTAGATAAGGCGCAAAAGGGGGTAGTTCTTAGTCTCCTGCCTGGGCCTGAGAATGGAGTTTCTATTTTGGCACTAGTATAAACAAGGAAAAGCAACCTGACGTCTTAGCATATCCTTGAATCACCAGATCTTTAATTTTTTAAAATGTGTGCTTATTTTTGAAAGTGAGGGAGACAGAGTGTGAGCTGGGCAGGGACAGAGAGAGAGAGATGGAGACACAGAATCCGAAGCAGGCTCCAGGCTCATGAGCTGTCAGCACAGAGCCCGATGCGGGGCTCAAACTCACACACTGTGAGATCATGACCTGTGCCCAAGTGGGACGTTAAACCAACTGAGCCACCCAGGTTCCCCAAATCACCGAATCTTTAAAACACAAGTTTTCTTAGAGATCCGTCTTATCTATCAAAACCTCACGGCATGTGTGGATGGGATGAGCATCTAGCTCATAGCTTTATTTGATTTTACTTGTATTCATCACCAGGTACTCAATCCAGAATAGCGTAAGCTGTTTTTAAGTAATGGTCACATCCTTATGTCGCTGAAAAATGTATCAGTTAAGCAAGATGACAAATCACTCCGAGAAATAGTGCAGGTAGGTGGGGATTTTAATGCACAGTGAGAGACCAAAGTCAGGACATGCCATCTGGGCAGGTTGGCGTAGTGATGGACTTCTTAGGGGTGAGCTCAAAACAGGGAAGAGAAGGCTTATGGTAAAGGAAAAGAACAGGAGGGCCAGAGCTCCAGGTGAGAAGATCAGTATGACTAGATAGCAGGGCTTGGAACAAAGGTCTCTGGGAAGAACCCAGCAGGTTGGCGTTGGGAGGACGTGGATGTCAAAGGCAAAGCAATGCAGGTGGCTCCAAAGTCTGAGCAGGTGGGCAGCAACACAGGGAGCCACAGAAACTTCTCTTCCCACAGAAAAGAGGAAAGACGAAGAAGTCAAGAGTGACACATAGTCAAAGCACTCAGGAGAGTGTCCAAGAGGATGGCCATGCTGGCCCCAGCTGGAGGCAGTTCATTTTAGCGAGGGCTCTGCCATCCCTGCCAAGGGACGCACCGCTCTTTCATCTATACTGTCCTTTGTCACCTCCTATGGACCGAGTCATGGCCAGGGTGAAGCTCCAAGAGTTCCTGGTGGTAAGGAAAGTGATCCTCCCAGCATTCCTGTGATTAGGAAAGGTGTGCATGGTCTCGGAAGGGACAGTAGTAATAGCATGTGGCTTTCAGGACCTGACCTTGCTTCATCGTTAGCCTATGTTCAAGTCCTGGTATTTTTCTACACACAGAAGTCGCACTGAGGTTAAGTGACCCTTGACAGCTCTTGGGGGGGGCCCACCTAGGCCATCTATTTTGCTCCAGTTCGTTGAATTTTTAGATGAGTTGCATTCCGGGAAGAGATGATTTCAAAGTACAATAGATTATTCTCGTTTCCACCTTGCAGTTTTGTTTCTGGAGTCTTCCTGTGAGCAGGAGAACTCACCCTTTCAAATGGGAAATTAGATCTCTTCTGATCCTTCTTGACAAAAAGTGGGCCAAAGATGTGTCTGGCGTGCCAGTGTCATTTTGAATTTCATGGTTTCCCCACAGCAGCTTTGGTGGAGGCTTGCTTCCCATCCGGATTCTTGTGATTTCGGAGATGAAGGCAGCTTTCGTTTAGGATTCTAATTTCCAATTAACGGACACATTACTTTGCGATCACTCTGGTTTAATGACTAACAACCACGATTAGCAGCGGGTCAACTGTATTTGAAAGGCCAGGGCAGTGCTCAGAGTCACGTGTCCGGCTTCCCTCAGAGATAACAATATCCAGAGTTGTTATGAATTTTCATGAGAATTAATGCTGGGATTTGTGTCTTTGCCGCAGGTCTTTGATGATGGCAGTAAAATAAGTAAGCAAACAAATAGCTCTTGAAGCTTCATGTGGGAAAGCCCTTCATTTGTTACTTATGTCCTGTTAATCGTGGGAAAACTGGAATACACGAGGTCGGGGGGCAGAAGGAAAATAACCAGGTAGCTCCGTGTAAGGACAATGCCATGATGGTTGTGTCTCTGGAAGATTGCCTCAGACCAAGTGGAAGCCAGATACCTGAGTCTAGATTAGGAACAAATCACGTAAGCTCAGCTTCTCTCCTTCCCAGTCTTCTTGTTCCGCTGACGCCAAGCTTTCCTCCCCTTTGCACACCTGGCATATTTCCACATGCCTGTTTTAGGCATTTAAAAGGGATCCTGCCAGTCAGGTGGCCTTGTTACTGAATTCTCCGAACACCTAGTGAAAAGTCCTGCCTCTGGGATCAAGGTTTTGCTATGCCTTGAGTATTGAACAGAACTCTCTTTTATGAACTTGAGAGAGTTTTCTGTTCTTCTCTTTATGCCCTTCCCCATCTCCAGAAAATCCAGGAGAGAGGCCCTTCCTGGATAAGGCCTCCTGTTTTCTTCTAGAGACAGTTTTCTTGCCATTTTTTTCCTCCTGATCTTTGCCTGAAGTGGAAGGGAATTCCAACGGGAGCTTGACTGGTCTGTTTAAGATAAAATCTGGATGGCCGTTTCCCAGGAACAAGCACATTACTTTGTGACAAGCCCGTAACCTCGCAACCTTGCCTTTGGTTTAGAGACCGATGGGCAGGAGTAACAGAGGTCAGTGTGGCAGATCCTGCCGACTGTCTCATTTGAGATCTACTCCTTCCAGACACGTCAACTTGGAAAGCTGGAAACAACATCTGGCAGATTCCCTTTCAGTTAGGCGTGCCTCTGACCTCTATGCTGCAAGGGAACGCAGTTAATTGAGATTTGGAAGGAGGAAAAGAGCACAAAAGGTGGAGTCTAGGCGCATGGGGATCTAACCAGGTAGGACGGAACGTGGTGGTTCTGGTGCCGGCAGATGCAAAAGCAGCCTCTTGGGTCAGTGGTTCCTGATTGCCAGAGGCTCGTACTGTAACCAAGCCCTTTACCCTGCCACTTCTCTGAAGCAGTTCTAGAAGCTGCTCCTTGAAAGTTCAGTTTAGAGCCTGTGGTTTCAAATCGTCCAGGGACTTTGTCAGTTCTCTTCCATCTTGTAATAATCCTGTTTCTCTTTATATCACCTATAAGGGATTCTGTAGTCTGCAACCCGACACGTTGACTGGCAGAGTGAATCTTTTTGGAAGATCTAACGGAAGAACGCTTATAGGCTTCTCAAAGATTCACACGCGAGGTTCTTACCTTTGTGTCTCTTCCGTTCATACCGCCGGCACCAACGATGTGGCCTGCCTACCTTTTTTCTTTGTAGCTGTCATTATCTTTCCTTTGAATCCTGGGATCTAGTTCTTGGAACGTTGCGTGTAAGAAAAGAACGTGAATGTTTACACCCCTTTGACCCCCTAAACTCATGTCCATTTGAAGTTGGTTGTCACTCGCCCTGATAAGGAGCAAAGCAGGGCTGTTCACAAAACCCAGTGGGTGACAGAGGGCAGGTTTCCTTCATGAGGTTTTGCAGGAGGTATCCTCTGGCTACAGTGAACTGGAACAAGAACTAGAATTGCGTACCGCTGGTCTCTTCTTTCACATACTTCTTAGGTGAGTTCCACACGGCTCTTAGGCCCTCTTTAATCCCCGAGGATGGTCCTCCTTACCGTTACTTCTTCTAATGAATGAAATGCCCCAGTAATTGAACGTTTGCTTTTAGGTTCTAGTGGCCCAATTCTGTGTAACGAGATAAAGGAACATGCATGTAATCCTGGTATCACTGAAACCACCTTATGACCACAGCCACCTTCAGCCATCCTGGTACTCGAATGGCTGGCTGAATCAACCTCGTGGTCCCAGGTTTGATCTGCTCCTTGCAGGCTGCCTGTAACGAGGGCCCTGACTTTTGAGCTCGTTCCTTGGAGTTTCATAACTCATGTAACTTTTGGTCTACGGTTTCTTTGTGAAGATTTTAGAGTGCTCAAGGCCTGTTCATTCTTTTAAGAGGCAGAGCTCCACATCAGTGTGTAGGATAGAAAAGGGTGTGCAGGGCAGACTCTGGACTGGTGGGAATTTAGGAAGCAGAGTAAGACTCTTTGATTGCATTTTGAAGAATCTGTGCTCCTGGAATTCATACTCCACACAGATCCAAGGCAAGTCAAAACAGTGGGATGAGGGAGGAGGTAGGAGAAGGTCAAAGAAGAAGTTGCAGGCTGACATGGAAGAGGAAGTTTTACATTTCTTTAAGCAGACAAAATCAGAATATCCGTTTGGTTTCTGTGACTACACCACATGGACTGTGTTAATGATCATGAACTTATTTTTCTTCTATCTGTACACTGCCAGAAAGCCAGTGTGAAGTTACTCAAATGTGGAACTAGAGTTACATAAACTTTGTGGTTACTCACATTCATGCAAACAAGGGACTATCTTTTGGGGGAAATTTCAGGGGCATTCCCTTCTACCTCATGATAAAAAAACCCTCTTTATGTTGGGCTATTGGAATTAAAGCACCAAGGAGCACAGGGTGGTAGTTAACAAAATAAAAAGGGTATGGATTTGGAGGAGTGATTACTTCTGGTTATGAATCCTGATCTTTTACTGAATTGTTGACCTTGGTCAAATCAGTGAGTCACGTAGAACCTTGATTCACTACTCGTAAGTTTGAGATATTTATATTTTATATACTGTGCCCTTCTAGGGCTAATGGGAGGATCAAATGACATAGTAGTATATTTGTTGACACTATGTAAAAAACAAAATGCTTTAACTTTTTGGTGGCCAAATCAGTCTTGGTTAAAAAAACAACAACAAAAAAAAGTTTTCTGGGTAGAGTAGCAAACTCACTTTCAGCTACAACCTCTGAATCATTTACCTTCGTAGTAAGTCTTGAGGTTGAGTAATGTCAGTACTCCAACTCTGTTCTTTCCCTTTAATATTGTGTTGGCTGTTCTTGGTCTTTTGCCTCTCCATCTGAATTTTAGAATATTTTGTCAATATCCACAAAATAAGTTGCTGGGATTTTGATTGGCATTGGATTGATCAAGTTGGGAAGAACTGACATCTTGACAATGTTGATTCACCCTATCCATGAACATGGACTACCTCTCCATCAGAGGTACAAATCCATCAGAGTTTTGTGGTTTTTCTTATATAGGTCTTAGAGATATCTTGTTAGATTTATACCTAAGTATAGGGTAATTAAGTATTTCTTTTCTTTTTTGGTGCTAATATAAATGGTATTGTATTTGGTATAAGTGGTGTTCATTTGAAATTTTCCTTGTTCATTGCAATCAGCTTTTGTAAATTAGCCTTGTATCCTGTATTCTTGCTATAATTGTTTAGTAATTCCAGGAGGTTTTTTTGTTTTTGTTCTTGTTGTTATTGTTGGCTCTTTGAGATTTTCTACATAGATATGTGAACAAAGACATTTTTATTTCTGTATACTTTCATTTGCTTTTCTTGTTTCATTGCATTAGCAGAGACTTCTAGTATGGTGTTGAAAAAAAGTAAGGAGAGGGAACACTCTTACTTTGTTCCTGATCTCTCTGACTCAGTTTGGAATCTTTTCGTCGTCAGAGCAAAAGTGATCTCCTGTGGTCTGAAACAAACAGATTTTCTTGTAAAGCTCCTTGAGGCTTCAGAATTGACAGGAGATTAAAGGGGCCAGGCTTGGGAAAATGGACATAAACCGAGAGAGTCAAGAAACAGGGAGCACTGCATCCATGTTTTGGCAGAAGCAGCCTGGCCAGATGTAGCCAGATGTCCCCAGTACTAGGGGAGAGAGCCTCTGCTACTGAAGTGACAAGTGCCGTACCTGCTACAGTCAATGATGATGTTCCTATCCTCACTGCTGCTGTAAATGAATCCAAGCAGTTCTTGTACTTTGGTGCTACAAGGCTAGGACTCAGAGCCTGGGACAGGCACATCTTATCTGCTGACTCTGGGCTCCATAGTCAATAAGCTGGCTTTCACTGTTCAGTGGGAGGGGTATCTGGTGCCTTTAGCTTCTATAAAAGGATGCAGGCACCTTTGTCATAAAGGCTTCATATACTGGAGATCACGACTCTTTCGTAAGATCTATTTATTTAGAACTTAGCTCATTCCTCCATCAAGAGAAGATAAGAACATTAAGCCTTAGGGTGAATTTGGGATACTGAAATATCAGTTAAATACTAATGAGGGACAAAGCCAGGTCGAATAACCAAGGGTAATGGTGAGCAGCTTACTGAAGGCTCAGGAAGGAGGGGTAAGAGGATGCTACAGATTACCATATCTATTTCACGAGCACCAGACAATTTCTGAAAAAATTTCTTAGAGTCTGGCATGTGTGAGTTGGAAAGGACTTCAGGGCTCCAAATCTGTCACTCCGCATCTGAAGAAACTGGGGCTGAGTGAGTGGATATGAATATACAAGTTAAGGACTGAGTCAGGTCAAGAACTCAATTTTCCAGGCTTGGGTTTTATTTTTAGTGTTTTAGTGTTATTTTCATAGCACCACACATCTCTTCTTTAAAACTGACTTTCTTATTTTCTGCTATAAACAGAACGAAACATGAAATACCTGAATTAGAAAAATACACTCAACACTTTTTACTGATGCATTCTAACTGGACACTTAATTCTGCACTTACGTGCACACCATAACTTCTGTGTGCCTAGGCATAGGATAATTTCCCAAGCATTGTGCCACCTGATAACTGGACCACAAAATTGCAGGGAAACTTCTATGATTGTTTTAGAAAGGACAGTTTCATTTAATTAGATCAGTATTTCTAGAGTGCTCACTATCCTCAAAGTCAGTTGGGCATTAAAATGAGTAAAATGTGTTTCCTAATCTCAAAGATCTCACAAGGCATTAAGAGTAAAATAGGCAAGACTACAAATATGACACAACACAGATTTGGAATGTGATAGGCAAGGTACTAATTATAAGCTATGATTTTTATAGTAAGAACAAACTGAGGGGGGAGGCGGGGAGGGGGAGAGGGGAAAGTGGGTGAGGGGCAATGCGGAGGGCACCTGTTGGGAGGAGCACTGGGTGTTGTATGTAGGTGATGAATCATGGGAATCTACCCCCAAATCCAAGAGCACACTGTATACACTGTACGTTAGCCAACTTGACAATAAATTATATTTAAAAAAAAGAGAGCAGGGGCACCTGGGTGGCTCAGTCGGTTAAGCGTCTGACTTCGGCTCAGGTCACGATCTCGCGGTCCGCGAGTTCGAGCCCCGTGTCGGGCTCTGGGCTGATGGCTCAGAGCCTGGAGCCTGCTTCCGATTCTGTGTCTCCCTCTCTCTCTCTCTGCCCCTCCCCTGTTCATGCTCTGTCTCTCTCTGTCTCAAAAATAAATAAAACGTTAAAAAAAATTAAAAAAAAAATTTAATAAAAAAAAGAGAGCAGTTACATCCAATATCTCTGTATTCTTTTTTTGCTGGATACTTCCACAAGTTAACCCATATCTGGTTGTCTAGGCCTTCTGAGCGTGTGGGAGCTCACGGCTTGCTCTTGTTTCCTGTGTCTGTCTAGTTCTGGCCAAGGGGCAACAAGTCGAAGTGATGCGTGCCATTACCAAGGCCATGCATTTAACTGCGATTGTAGCTCTTCTCCTACTTGGGTGACAGAGAAGCTGGCAGCTTCAGATGATGCAGCCGGAAGTGAACTCATGAGCCTGGATGACTGACTGAGTTACTCCATGTCGGTTGTTTGCCATGGAAACCCTCCCAGACCCACAGTGGAATATTTTGTGAGCAAGAATAAACCTTTGTTGGATTGTATTGCTGGGAATTTTGGCCTTTTTTGTTGTGGTATTATCTAGTGTATTCTGATAATAGGTCTTCATCCTGGCCTATTCTTTATGGAAAAGATGCCATATATGTAAATATGTAAATATAAACAATTATATATCTAATAGCAATTATATTTAATCATATCAACAATATTTGAATAATTATTTTAATAAATAATTTAAAATATATTTAATAGCTTACATACGATAATTTAAATATCTCTCTTTATGTATGTGCATATATATATATCCATATATATATATATATATATATATATATATATGTGTGTGTGTGTGTGTGTGTATACATATCAGCCATGTATTATTTATGACAGTGAGCAATTCAACACCTAGAAGACTAGGAATCTATCCAAAGTCTGGTTGTTTCCATTACTCTCCTTTTGGTAACCTTAACTATTTCTATACATTCAGAAAAAATAATTGCACCTGTTTTTCCCTTTGTAATACTACCTGATATTCTTGCATAGAGCCAAGTCTTTTTAGAATTCATCCTACCCTGATTACAGTTTAAGAGTTTGAAATTGACGGGCCCAAAGAATGCAAATACAGGAAGTCCAGGGTGAGTGAGCGGAGAATTAGGGAATAGTCTCATGATTCTTAATGCTGCTCAAAGAACAAGAATGTCTGAATGACTGAATGAAGAATGAATGGATGAAAAGGACAAGGGAAGCAGTGTCAGCAAGAATCATCATCTAAATGATAAAACATTTCCATTGTGGGAGAAAAAATTAAAGTTCATAGAGTGAGCTTTTGCAGAGTTTTTTTTTTTTTTCCTTTTACTCCTTTTTTCCTTTTGGCAATGTGGCGATGGGGAGATTGTTGGGCTGTGCACAGCCAAGGAATTCACAAGTGATAATTCTAGCCAGTTGTACTCTCCAAGAAATATGAAATCACTCCAAGTCAAAGAGCACATAATACTGCCTGAAGTCTATTGAAACCCTTCCAGAATGTGCCCAAATTAAGCGATCCAAGTTCCATTGCTCCATTGGGGCTGTCAAACAGAGCAATTGCAGATCGTGGAACTCACAAGGAAACCAAAGTGTTTTGTTTTGTTTTTTTTTTCAAATGTAACAACATGTGTCACAAATAGGTTTATTCATTTGGAAATACATGACAGGAGCAGATCATTTTTTCCCTTCATACACCATTACCAGCCCTCTGGCCTTGTTATTTTGCAACTTCCTTGGTTTCTTGTCAACTCGTCTGATTGCATCCAAGGGAAACTTGGAGAAGTACTTAAAATAGAAATAACTGGGAAACGCGGGGCCATTCTGCTTTTTTTTAATGCCAGCACTTAACCTTTGTTGATGTAACGTTTTCTTTGCAAATAGTGCAAATTGGAAATTTCCCTGGGATCACAATCCGGCCCTCCCCAGAGCCAAATTCGGCCTCAAAGTTGCAGTTCTCAAGCATAATGATATTTATTCAGTCCCAGCTCATTTCCTGCTTTTCTGTTGAAACATTAGCCCCACAGCATTATTTAATAATCAAGTCGCTCGGACAGTGAGCTGGTTGGTTCCAAATTTTGGATTTCTGAAGAAAGCCTAAATAGTGGTCTACAGTTGGTATTGCGTGGATCGATCACGTGCCTCTTCTGTTCAGCCAGTCCGACCTTTTGCTTCTCCTAGACACATGCGCACATTTCTTCTAAATTCATTCATTTTGTTTCACCTGCTGGGAATCGTGTTTACATACAACAATACCATAAGAACCTATTGAGAAATCCTGCTGTCGTTAATGTGTTTTCATTTGCGTGCGGGGGAGGTTTCTATTGTTTAGCCCTCCACTGACACCCTATTCATGCTTTCAATTATCCCTCCAGCTTTGTCTTCAGCTAAACACATTCTCTTTTTTTTTTTCTTCCTCCAAGTGATTATTTGCATGGAGATTTGCATTTAAATGGATGTGAAGAGTACATTAACAACACCTACGCCAACCCTGTAAAAGCTGCACACTATTTGTTGCTGCCAGACATGAATGGGAAAAAAATTCAATGAATGTTTTGTAAGGAGAGTCCTCAGGTAACTGCGTTTTAGACACAAAGACACTTCAGTAGATTATATTTAATACTGATCATGCATGCAGAGGTATATGAATACAAATACCCTATTCCCAAAAGGGATAGGGTAAAATTCTACTGCATATATGTACTCACCACAGGAACCAAACGTATATTTCAGCATTTCAGTGGAATTCAGGGACCCTAAGTAGGTTGAGAGTGCATTTCAGGGTTGGTCCATTTTAACCTTTGTGTCCTTGCTAATAAAATAGGAAGGGAAGTGAGGGGCGCCTGGGTGGCTCAGTCGGTTAAGCGTCCGACTTTGGCTCAGGTCATGATCTCAGGGTTCATGGGTTGGAGCCTCACGTCGGGCTCTGTGCTGACCGCTCAGAGCCTGGAGCCTGATTCAGATTCTGCATCTCCCTCGCTCTCTGCCCCTCCCCCGCTCGTGCTCAGTCTCTCAAAAACAAATGTTAAAAAAAAAAAAAAAAAGAATGGGAAGGGAAGTGAGAGAATGAAAATACAGTGCATTTTCTGTCTATATCTCAGGACTTTTTTCTGGAGCAGCTCAAACAATATTTTGTAAAAAGCCTGGACACCAAAAGGGTAGAGGGAAAAAGGAGAGAGAGGGACCAGAGACAGGGGTGGAAAGACAGAAAAGCATTTCATGAGGTTTCGGTGTGTCTCCAGTTTTTTGTTAAAAGAAAAAAAAATTGGAAGAGGAAAAGAGAGGAAAAGACAACAATGGGAGAAAGATGGAAAGAGAAGGAAAAGCCGTGTTAAACGGATAGGGAAATCAGGGAGCAGGTCTGTGTGCAAAGGAGGAAGAAAAGGAGAGAGAGGAGAAGAGAAGAATGAGCTGGAGGGAGATTGTAAAAGAACCTTTGTGCTTTATATATAAAGCAGAGACCCCAGGTTATCATTCAGTATTATGCGAGAGAAAATTAAACTGGTCTTTGCAAAAGGATTCTATTAAGGGATAATATCTTCCCTTTTATTGTTAATTATTTTATGTTTACAATAGTCAGTGTAAATGTATATTATTTTTACAGTAACACATGGCTTAGCATAAATAATTCAGCCAGGATATATGGTTAATTTCTAATTAACTTCTAGCTCTGTTAGTTTGCTTTAGATTAAAGCCCTTTCTCTTTCTAACAAGTCCTTGAAGGGGAGCAGACATCCTAATTACAGACATTCATTGCAGAATATTTATATTTAGCAATTTAAAAAGGTAATATCAATCGAGGAATGTAGTGGAGAATAAAGTGGAAGCGGAAAAGGTTGCAGTGGAGGGAGGAAAATTTATTGTTTGTCTTGGTATTTTTATGTCTGCATAAGAAAAAAAAAAAAACGGACCAGAGAAATTTATCAGCAAGCTGAATGCAATATGGCACCAGTACCTCTGTGTCCCCAAATACAATTATTGTTTATTGCTTAAAAACAATTTTCCATAGGCTGTATGCACTAAAGAGAAATCCATAAACATCAGAAACCAGTCTCTAACAAGTCTTCATTGTTTCGATGGATGAAAAAAATCCATATTTCCCTTCCCGTTAATCCAGAATGGGCCCAAATAAAGCAAATTCACTGTATCCAATGAGATTTGTAATGCAACAGTAGAAGAATCTGATTTCACACATTATGGTTAGGGTCCTCCATAGCCCGGCCATAACAAGGGTAATAAATAAAGTCTACTCTAAAACCAGGCATATAGCCTCGGTAATTGACTTGCTGTCTGCATGAGACACAATGATTTCCAAACGCGCGAGGCTAACCTGCGTCCGAGGGCTGCAGAAATTCACCATGGGAATGTGCTGGCCCTAAATACTCCTTCGTGCCTACAGCCTCATTCTAGGTGCTGAGGCTTTAAAAAGCAACAAAATGAGATCAGGTGCTTGCTTTATGCCTGTATCGTTGTAACTGACACAGCAGAGGAAAGCCCTCTCCCCCAGGGGTCTTATTTCTTGAGCTCATCTGAGTCACTTTTGGACTTCGGATACCACAGCCTTGAATTCATTGAGGTTTAGATAAGTGTGGTGTATGAGTCTTAATGTGCATTTACAATACATGGTGTAATTGCTCCTTTGGAGCTGTTAATACATTTTTATAGCCAAAAAACAATTTCCTGGATACTGTACGTGTTAGGGAGAAATGTCTGCCTGAAGATTTATGTTGAGAACGCACGAAAACAAAGCCAAACATCCTGGCGTGTGCATTTATCTTGTTAAAGACCATGCACTTGGGTGCATTTGTTCTTCAAAGAGCGTGAGGAACATCAAACATTTCCAGTCCTTTGTCATCCTTACCCTTGCCTTCAGAGCTACCATGATCCTTCCCTTTTTTCCTTCTGTATTTTTAGTATATGAGGCGATCTAGGGAACAAGTGAGAAAATACGGAGCACAAAGGTTTGTGTGGTAATGGTAAGAGAGAGAATGATAGACTTTACATTTTAAAATGGTCTCAAAAGAGATGCTGCAGACTCATGTGAACAAAGGTAGGAAGGAGATTCTGGAAAATGAACGTGGTCAGATGGAAGCATAGAGGGTCACAAAGTACTTTCACCTCTTTCCCTAACGATTTCTTAAGGGCATTCTGTAAGATAATCGGAATAAGGGTGGGGAGGTTTCCTAGTTATTCTCTTTTGTCCTCTTTCGGGTCCTTTTCTCTGTGCTGTTCTCTGCCCAAGGGAGCTGGCTGTTTTATGTCTGCATCACTGGGCTCTGAGCCACTGGCTTTCAACTGAGTTTGGCCAATGAGAGGCACTGGCAGGAGATCAGAGGGCAGAAAGAGAGAGGCATTGGGCTGGATCTGCCTTGCTCCCTTTCTGCCATGACGCTGCATCCCTCTGTGGTCACAGCCCCCGTGAGTGGCCTCCTCTGGGACTTTAGGTCCCTGGGCACTGGTAACACAGGGGTGGTAAAGCCTTCCTGATTGTTAACTCGTCTCCGGGTGCCCCGTCCCTTGTTCATCCTGCTCACGCCTCTGTCACTAAGCCCGTCATTAAAATATATTTGTTGAGGGGTGCCCAGGTGGCTCACTCGGTTAAGCATCCGACTCTTGATTTTGGCTCGAGTCATGATCTCACGGTTCATGGGTTCGAGCTCCTCCTTTGGCTCTGCACTGACAGTGCAGACCCTGCTTGGGATTCTCAAGCTCTCCTTCTCTCTCTACCCCTCCCCCACTCGTGCTATTTCTCTCTCTTTCTCAAAGTAAAGAAATACACATAAAAAAACTATATATATTTGTCGAAACCATATGGGACGGGTCCTGGGTCCCAGGATTCTCACTGATAAAGCAGGTGAAGAGGAAGAAAAAAGAGACTCCCCAAATGCCTCACCACTTAACTCCCAGGGTAGCTGCCATGCTCCATTAACTCCGTTGACCATAAGCGTTTTGGCAAATGCATCCCTTTGGTACTGCCGAAATGATGGACTCTTGTAGGGCTTTGCTGATTGCACTGTTCTATAAGTAGAATGTTTTGATTTGGCTTGACCTAGAGCAACTGTCTGTTCGTCAGGACTTTGTAGCTGCTAATGACAGAAATCCAACCTAAAATAACTAAATATGGGGGGTGGAAGGAGAATTTATTGGGTCATGGAATTAGAGTCCAGGGTTATAGTGGCTTAGTCATGGCTAGATCCAGAGGTTCAGATGATGTCACAGAACTCTACATCTTTCTATCCAGGTCTCAACTCCCCTCTTTACCCTGTGCTGGCTTCTTCTTTTGGCTGGTTGCTTGTACATGGGTCAGAGATGTCCCTGCAAGCTTCTAGCTTGCACTGCCTAGAGAGAGAAAGCTTTGTTCCCTCAGGTTCCCTGTAGATTCTGGAAAAGGAACCTCATGCTCTCAGACTGATTCCGAAGGTAGCTGTTGATGCCTAGGGGATAGAATACTCTCTTTGATTTGCCTGGGTCATATGCCCGTGCCAGAACAGAAGGCAAGGACAGTTCCACTACGTCCAAAAGGGACAGCTTCTCGAAGGATGAGATGCGACTGGACAGAAGCAGGTAACGTGAAGAATAGATGCACACTTTATGAGTTCTAGACCATTCTCAGAAATATTCTGTCACTGTATGCAGAAAGGATACACCAGGGCCATGTGTACAGGAGATGGAAGAAACATATGAGCAGTCGATACTAAACACATTTGTGACCTTCCTAACTACCTTTTGACACTTGCTTGGGGTCTATAAAGAAATACCAGTGGAGACAGCTCTGTATTTCTAGTTTCTGCTTTGTGGCAAAAAGAAGATAAGAGATTTTTGGAAAGAGCACTGAATATATTACTTTATGTCCAGTGGATGCTCAGTCAATTTTAATTATCCTACTTATGAATGGGAGGGAAAGATAAGGGATGCAAACTCATTGCTGAGAAAGCAAATTCTGGCTTGGCGATATGATTCAGAGTCCAAATCCAATCCAGGCTGTAACTGGGAGCCCTTGGGCGTGCATGCTCTTAAAAATCTGTGGCTCTTGGTTTGTTTCTCTGGGAAATAACAGACGAGTCTGGAAGATAAAGGGAGAAACAGCCCTGTTTTCCCCTTTTCTATGGGACTTCTTCTACACATAGTGTAATGAAGCTTTTTTACTTTTTCTTAAGTTTATTTATTTATTTTGAGAGAGAGAAACAGTGTGTGTGTGTGTGTGTGTGTGTGTGTGTGTGTACAGTTGGAGAGGTGCCAGGGAGAGGGGGAGAGAGAGAATCCCAAGCAAGTTCCATACTCAGTGCACAGCCCACCATGGGGCTCGATCTCATGGCCTCGTGAGAACATGACCTGAGCCAAACTCAAGAATTGGGTGCATAACCATCTGAGCCACCCAGGTACCCCTCTTCCTTCTTAACTGACAGTTTTGTCCGAAGAATTTGAAGGCTGAACCCATGCAGAGGCATTCACAGAATGTGTTGTTTGATTCGTTGTTTTCCCATTTAATCTTGGCAGGAGACAGTGTTGGCGAAAGATGGTAAGTCTTCCCTACACATGTGGCCGAGATTTAACCTGAGGAGCTTTTGGGCTTATGGTAGCTACTCTCCCAAGATAGCTCCCTCCCTGATGAAGCATAACCTCCTAGAATTGAGCCTTGTGTAGTTCGCATCCTTTGAATCTGAGCTGGCTGATAGAAGGAGGTGTAAGTGCCACTGCCTGACCTTCCAAGTATGTGAAGAAATCTTATCCACACCCGAAAAACAAATAACCCAGTGAAGAAATGGGCAGAAAACATGAATAGACACTTCTCTAAAGAAGACATCCGGATGGCCAACAGGCACATGAAAAGATGTTCAACGTCGCTCCTTATCAGGGAAATACAAATCAAAACCACACTCAGATACCACCTCACGCCAGTCAGAGTGGCCAAAATGAAGAAATCAGGAGACTATAGATGCTGGAGAGGATGTGGAGAAACAGGAACCCTCTTGCACTGTTGGTGGGAATGCAAATTGGTGCAGCCGCTCTGGAAAGCAGTGTGGAGGTTCCTCAGAAAATTAAAAATAGACCTACCCTATGACCCAGCAATAGCACTGCTAGGAATTTATCCAAGGGATACAGGAGTACTGATGCATAGGGGCACCTGTACCCCAATGTTTATAGCGGCACTCTCAACAATAGCCAAATTATGGAAAGAGCCTAAATGTCCATCAACTGATGAATGGATAAAGAAATTGTGGTTTATATACACAATGGAATACTACGTGGCAATGAGAAAAAATGAAATATGGCCTTTTGTAGCAACATGGATGGAACTGGAGAGTGTGATGCTAAGTGAAATAAGCCATACAGAGAAAGACAGATACCATATGGTTTCACTCTTATGTGGATCCTGAGAAACATAACAGAAACCCATGGGGGAGGGGAAGGAAAAAAAAAAAAAAGAGGTTAGAGTGGGAGAGAGCCAAAGCATTAGAGACTGTTAAAAACTGAGAACAAACTGAGGGTTGATGGGGGGTGGGAGGGAGGGCAGGGTGGGTGATGGGTATTGAGGAGGGCACCTTTTGGGATGAGCACTGGGTGTTGTATGGAAACCAATTTGACAGTAAATTTCATATATTAAAAAATAAAAAAAAAAAAAAAAAAGAAATCTTAGACGTTATGCCTGGGTCTTCTGGAATGGTTACTCTAGGGGGACCCAGCAGCCGTGTGAGAAGTCAGACTACCTTGAGACCATACCTTGTGAGGAAGTCCAACCCAGGCATGTGGAGAAGCAGCAGGGAGAGAGAGGTGCCTGAGCACCCCCTTGTTATTCCAGCCATGTGAGGCACCAGCTATGTGAGGGACGCAGTGGCCAGCACCAATATAGGCTTTAGATGACTCCAGCTCCGTCTGCCATCTGATTGCAGCTGCATGAGGGAGCCCAAGTGGGAACTTGCTTGGCAGAGCTCAGTCAATTCAAGAACCACAAGACACAGTAATGAACCCTGGCTCACAGCCACTGAGTTTGGGGACGCCTGGGTGGCTCAGCTGGTTAAGTGTCCGACTTTGGCTCAGGTCCTGATCTCGCGGGCTGTGAGTTCGAGCCCCATGCCGGGCTCTGTGCTGACAGCTCAGAGCCTGGATGGAGCCTGTTTCGGATTCTGTGTCTCCGTCTCTCTCTCTCTCGCTCTCTGCCCCTCCCCCCACTTGTTCTCTGTCTCTGTCTCCCTTACAATAAATAAACGTTACAAAAAAATTAAAAGAAAACCACTGAGTTTGGAAGTGGTTTGTTAGGTAGTCATAGATGAGTGAAGCAGGGCTTATAAGCTGATAAGTGGCTGGTTCTCTGAGGGCTGAAGTCGTCAGTGAAGGTGGGGTGGGGGAGAACTTGAATCTGTTCATTTGGTTATGGCTGTCAAGAATGAAATGATGACCTGGGGACTGGACTGTCTCTTTCATCTGTTGGACACTGACCAGGGTGAAGACCTTCTCCCTTACCCAGGGACCAGCCCACTCATCTTCTCTATAACTCTGGGCTCTGTTTCCACAGCTATTTGTTACTTGGTATTACACATAAATTTCCTCCAGGGCTGTCTCTGCCTCCAATTCATCCACACTCTGTTTACTTAACACCTACCACTGTTCACCATTAACAGAGGCGAACTTAAGCTATAAATGTATTTTTTAAATAACATAAAGAAATTTATGGTTTATATTTTTACATATAGTAATATGCTCTCATCCCAATATTTCACACTTTTTTAAGTGGGCGAGATAGGAAGAGTGGGTTCTCCTAAATAGGGTATCACCTATTGAAGGACTCTGTAGAAGAATACTGCTCAGATTAAGAGAAATTCACAAATTGCCCAACAAAGTTAACATCGACCCCTCTAACACCCATTATCATTGTAAAGGGATGTTACATGGCAAGTTCTGAGGATTCAGTGAGATATAAAACGCAACCTCTGACCTTAATAACTGTAGACAGCGATGGTGCTGGTAACCAGTGGTATTTGTTGAGCATTTATTATGTGCCTAGCACGATGATACACACTCCGTATGTTTTACACATTTAATCCTCATCAAGTCGGTCATATTTGTATCTTGAGATGATAGATGAAAAAATTGGGGGAGAGAGATTGCAAAGCTCACGCAAGGTCACGCAGCTGATGACTGGTGTGGCACTAAGTAGTCAACCCTGTGCGTCCCATAAGTCAATTCCCGTACGTCCCATAAGACGTGTTATCGTTACCTTTTTGGGTGAGAGTCAGAATACGCTCCGTGTGCTCTGCCGTTCCAACTCTGGTCCCTAGACTGGTGATAGCAGCGTCCCCTGAGAACCTGTTAGAAGTGCTGGCTCTTGACCTTCACCTTAGGCTTACTGAGTCAGGTTGTGTTTTAACAAGATCCCCAGGGGATTGAAGTGTACACTAAAGTTTGAGAAGACCTAATCTAGAATGTAAATGCAAAAGGGCTACCAGGGGAGAAGTTCTCCCTGTGACCGTCAGTGGGGTGGTTGCTGATTGTCTCCTGGGTAAACAGGCGACATGATGACATGGGATGCTTCGTTTTACCAGTTAAGAACTCCCAGGGTAGTTATGCAAAGGGAAGATGAGAAAAACAGTCTGTTAGCTTTGAATCTGCGTCTTCTTAAAAACGTGGAAAATATGGTGAGGTCGAAAAGACATGCTGATGGACGAAGTGGGCAGACTCTCAGAGGCCAAGCCATAGTTTATTCTATCCCTGAAGCCCCTTCCATGCCAGCCCTCACTAACCCTAGCACGTTTACGGTGTCAGCTTGGCACAGAAAGACAGGTGGTCATCCGAGAGGTCGTTTGGCTGTATTTGGTGACATGAGAAGAGCTGCCACACTCTCTATACATTTGGAAACATGCTCCCTTCCTTCCAGAAAAAAATAATCACTTCAATCCTCGAAGAAGTTTGGCTGGGTCATAAACCCAAAAGAGACATAAAAATATTCCGTGCGACATTGCTGATCAAGGAATGAAATCAGTAAATCTCTGGGACGTAGGAACAGGTCATAATATAAGGAAGAGAAGTGGAATGTGTGGGGAAAAAAACCACATCGTTAACTGGCCGTCCTGATTTTGTGCATGGTTTGAAATATGCCGAAGGACTGAAACAGGCGGTCGACCCAGTTATTAGTAGAAGAGGGGAGAAAACCTTAAAAGGCTAAGGCATGGGAGTGAGGGAGACATTTGATTTCACTCAGGTCTAAAAAGCAAACCAATGGATGGGGACTCCACAAGAAATTGTGTCTAGCTAATGTGGGAGGAAGGAGAATAAGCTAAGTCTATAAAACACAGGGGGGAAAAGAATCCCAGTTATCCTTTATAAAGCCAAGGGAGGGGTCTTTTTTTTTTTTAAGCAGTGGTATGGGAACCTGGATGTTATAGGGCTTATATTGCCTGATGGAGTAAGAATATAATAATAAGGGTGTGTTCTGTGAGCAAAAGGAGAAACAGAGACATAAGAAGGACTGACAGCAAGAGAATGTTCCCACATGTGTGGATGACATTGGTGAAGGTCATGTTCTGCTTCACATGAAGCATGTTCCATGGAAAGATATAGAGGCTTCCAGCTCAGACAGACCGGGGTCAGATACCTGTCCTTTACTAACTTTCCGCCTTCGTGAGCCTTTGCTTTTCTACTTAGAAAGACAATAATCTTAACCTCGCAAGGCTGTCCCGGAAATTCTTTCAGAGAGCGGATGGATGAAAGACCTCATTCTTGCATCTTCAAATCATCACCTTGTCCGATTTACTTACCTTCTCAAGATCTCTTGAATTTAGTGACTTTTTCTTCCAGTCTTACCTTTTCTCCTATAGTTCAAGATACTGAGTACCAGGCCCTTCTGAACTGCTCTAGAGCCTTTGAAACGTTCTGTACCTACATTTGGTCCTTCCCAGGCTGCTCACGCTGTTCACACCACCCAGGCAGGGATATTTTCAAAATGCACGCTTGGTCGTGTTACACATAACCTCCTCCCTGCAATCCTTAAATAGCTTCACAGTGATTTTAAGATAGTGTGGAGACATGGCCTCCATGTAAATCATGTCTCCCACTGCTCGTTGCCTTCTTTCGCTTCTTCGAAACTCATTTTTTTGTCTTGGTTAATGTTCCCATCACCAACGGTTCACATATACACTAGGTGCTCATGCACCGATCCCAAATGAATGGTGACACATATTTACTAAAATCTGCCTCCTTGCTCCCAGGAAAGAAGAGCCTCTCTCAAAACTGTGTAGGAGGTTGGTGGTATGGGCTTGGTGGCTGGTCCTTGATCACGCACTCGGACGGGGTGGTGGCTGTGTAAGTGTTTTGCCTTTGAAAACTTGCCAACCCTTGTTCTCGAATGGCATTCTCAGTCTTGAGAGCCCCAGAAAAAGGAGCCAACTGAAGAAATGGGAGAGATATGTGATGCTCTGTGTTGGAGGAAAGTTTCCTGAGTAAATAGAATCATTGTGTTTTGTTCTTTACTTTTCATGACATCACAACATTCTCTCCTCTTTCATTTTTTCTTTTTTCTTATCATCTGTAAGGTAAAAGACAAAAACAAGAGCCCAAAGTCTTATTAAATGAAATATTACATTTTCAAATGCGCAGAGACATTTAGATGAAGGAACATCTTAATTGCTTCCCCCATTCTTATTTTTTATTCGATGCTTTATGTCTTATTATTCCCACTTGGAAATAGCCTTCTGTCACTTTAATATTGGCTTGCTCACATTTAAAAATTATCCTATGTAATCTAATCTCTGGAAGTTTAGCTTTTGCAGTTGTTAATAATAATATGATATGATTAATTTCTAAAGACCCTCATTAAGAATACTATTCATTTCACATCCTCATTAACCTGTCAGATAAGAGCGTTGGATTCTCCACTGCTAGACTCAAGGCAGGCTCCAATAAGCTTTAATTATGTGGAATGAGGTGTTGCATGTTATCTTTCAAAGTGTTTGTATGTTCAGGGATTGATAGCGCTTGGCTCGAATTTCATCGCAGACACGTATTTTCTGCAGTCTATTGGACTGTGGTGCTGGTTACAGAAAAAAATGAAAGTAAGATCATCACATAAAAAAATCAGATTTTTTCCTGCATGTTCTGCCTCATCTATCCTTTTGGGGTGAAATCTGTACACAGGCAATGACAGTCATGATTATGCCAGAATTGTGTAGTGGTAGATGTCAGCCATACGGCCCTTTCAGTCTCTTGGTTGGTCCCCTTTTAAGGCTGCAGCCTGGAAAGGGTGAGATATTGGTAAAGCGCTAGACTGTGATATGACAGATGGTGAAAAAGGTCTTGATTGCTTTTACTCTTGAGCTCTGAAATGGTACTAAGTGTGGATGTTTAGGACTATTAGCATTTGGGCCCGTTGTGTCGAGGGGAATCTTTTGAGAATGGTCAAAATGCAATCATCTCTCCCCAGGTAGTTCTTTGAGCAAAGAGAATTTCTAGAACATGAACGGTCAGGTAGTGCCTAGGGGGAGATAGCACCTAGACAGAGTTTGATAATTCGGAGGACCGTAATCTCCATAATCTCCGTGAGAAATGGAGATATCTGTCATTGTCACATGTGGATGAGATGAGCCAGTGTGAGTTTGGAATCTTTGTTTTCATTTGGTCACTTGTGGTCAGTTGTAGGTCAGGGATCCGGACAAACCAGAGGAGGTGACCTTCTGTCCTTGGTGCTTTATAGAATGCGTTAGGCAAGAGATTGGATGGCTGTCGAGAATTATAAAGAGGGACACCCCCTGCAAGGGGCACCTGGGTGGCTTAGTTGGTGAAACGTCCCACTTTGGCTCAGGTCATGATCTCACTGTTCGTGGGTTTGAGGCCCATGTCGGGCTCTGTGCTGACAGCTCAGAGTCTGGAGTCTGCTTCGGATTCTGTTTTTCCATCTCTCTCTGTCCCTCCCCTGCTTGTGCGCTCTTTCTTGCTCTCTCCCTCAAAAATAAATAAATGGTAAACAGATTTTAAAAAATAGGTTTATTGTGCTAAATTTAGAAGATATGAATCAGCACTCATAGAATTCAAAGAAAAAAAAAAACCCAGCATTTCTAGAAACCCATTTTCCAGAAAAAAATCACTTCCAATCTTTGTACTCCTATCTCCGTTTCTCTTTCTTTATGTTATTATGAGTATGTGTGTGTGTGTGCGTGTGTGTGTGTGTGTGTGTGTGTGTGTGTGTGTGTGTTTGTGTGTGTTAGAGAGAGACGGGAGGGAGATACCTATATGCACACAGACGCATGCAGATCAAGATCACAAAATTACCTAAACCTATATTAACCATGGCATTATCCGAAGAGAATCTGTAAATGTCTACATCAAATCCTCTGCCTTTATCTGATGAGACTAAATTTGAGGTTTTGTTCCTGCTGGCCATGTGTAAGGTCTCAGGAGGGAGATGAGAGCCATTAGAGAAAAATGCAGGTAGGTTGTCTCTGAATAATCTGAGTTTATGTAATTTTGACTCGGATGCCATCCAGGCTTGCAGAGTTCTACGCCCTTCTCTCTATTTTCCGAGAAGCTGTCTGGAGGGTGCATGTGGCCTCGTGGCATTTGGAAGAAGGGTGTCTGGATCCTCGCCGGCGGGCCCTGTTCATTGTGTTGGTGGTCTCTGAGGTCCTCTAGGTCCTAGGTGGCATTTTCAGGTCATGGGTGGCCATCCCCTCTGGTCCCATTTGCTCACTGGGGAAGGAGGTTTATTGGTCTAGACCGTAGCTCTCGCATCCCTTGGAGACCTCTCACCCTTCACGTTTCGTCATCACTAATGCCGGCTCTCTTGTGTGTCATGCATGGACCTTACGGGGCAAGGAGCTCTGCTCCCCCCATCCTGGAAATCTTGCTGAACTGGCTTTTATCTCTGCACCCCCTTGAGGGCAGGTGCAGGAAGGTCAGCCCTGTTAAAACAGTACAGCAACTCAGCCTGCGATTTAGAATTGCTGTAAGTACCTCCCAGGGTGAAGAACGAGGGGTCTGACAGTTGCCCACAGTTACACCATCTTTTCCTGGATAGGCTTCATTCTGCTTTGTAAACCTCACATCACCCGCTTTCCCCTCTCATCTGGGTCAAGATTTGTTCTTCTAGAATGTTGCCGGGGCAACACCGCCTGTGGCTTTTCCAGGTATTTCAGGAGTGACTGAAGAGCTCTCTCCATCTGCTGGTGAAGCTGCCTGGGGATAAGACAGAGGCCTTATGTCAATTTGTTTCTTATTAAGATCACATTAATAAGCATTACTCATGTAAATCTCACAGGCAAACTAATTCTTAGGCTTGTGCTTCTAGGTTTCCAAACACAGAATTCTCTATCTCGGCGCCCCTCCTTTACCACAGCTCAACTCTCAAAAGGCAAATGGGGTTAATTCACTTCCCTGGCTTCATGTCATCTGAAAGCACAGTCCAGTTTGGTTTCAGTGGCTGTTGGGGACCGTCAGGACAAGTGCGAATCTATTTGGAATTCGGTGGGAAGAGAGTCCCGTGTACCTGGTTGCATATACACTGGGAGTGGGAGTCATGCGATGGCATATCGTTGGGCAGGGCCCTGAAGTTGACACGAGGAAGTCGCCCCCGCGTCAGGATGGAGGGCTGGGTGAGGGAGGAAGGTGGCAGCTGCCATGGGCTCTGTGCCCAACCTGGAAGGGAATAAACCACAGGAGTCCAGTTCTCACCTGAGTCTGACCGACCACGGAATCATCTGGAATAGGGGCTTGTGGCAGGGGCTGGGCTTACAGTCAGACGGCTCTCCAAGTCTCTCTCCGTGGGATGCAGATTTGCCCCGGTTCTTACGGTGTTTGCATTTGAAATCTAAATGAAGGATTCATCCTTCTCTGTTTTGCATGTTGTGAGTAAAATTAATTCTTTACCATCTCCTCGAGGAAACACATTTCTATGAGTACGCTTACAAAATACAACCTAGAGCCGTGAGCCAGGCCGAACTTGAGAGTCGACATGACAGACAGCAGAGGGGAGCTTTGCGGCTTTCTGACTTTGACTTTAATCGGGTCGTCTTGATTACACAGCGCGAGCAATGAGAAGCTTGATTAAATGGCTTTTGCTGACGTCTTCAAATAGCTGAATATGTAATTTGCACTTTTACCAACTCAGTTACCTATGGGTTACCATAGTAATAAAGCAGATGCTGAAATGACATGTGACATTAATTTTATTATTTTAATTGATAATCGGTGAAACACAATGGCACTTCCCTACCAATGGACTTCATTTTAAGGTAACTGAGGAAGAATAAATGTACTCACATCCTCAGAGTAGTTATGAGTTATGGTGTATTGAGGAGAAAAGGTTAAGACCAATTCATCTATCATCCACATTTGGCCTTAAATGGACGTGGGCAGTGGGGTCAAGTGGATACCCTTGAAACAGGTGTCTCTCTGACCTTCCACCCTGTGGATGGGTAGTATTTGGTCCTGAGACAAGTTGCATTCACATCCATCCTGCAAAAACGTGTCGTCATGAGGAGATAATGCCTTAGATGCTGGGGCTTAGCATTTCAACACAAGATATCCTTACGCTTTGTTGGCAATTTATGGCTATGAAAAATAGGCCTTGTTTGAACCGCAGTCTTGTAGTTACTATTCCAGGAACAATTATTCAGGCATAATAGGGGGAACTTTGGGCATCTTTTTATCCAACAGTAGATTAGTGACAAAAAAGTAAAATTATGATATGACTTGAAAGCATTTGAAAAAAAATCATTGCTACTAAAATACAGATGTCTGGCATGAAAAAGGACCTTGAACTTTAGCCTCATTTTGGAAATGATTCCACCTGGATTCACCATCTCCCTAGGACAGGGAGGTCCTATTTCTTTTGCCTATTTTTGCCTGTATCTTGTGAAAAGGGTCCTGGGTCCTGACCCCTGTTCTTGGCTCTACTCTTGACCGACCATTTGACGCTCAGGATATTGCTTTTCTTTCTCTTTGCTTCCACCTACATTTGATTAGAACTTAATGTGTGTTTTGTTTTAAATTTTTAATGTTTATTTTTGAGAGAGAGAGAGACAGAGTGTGAGTGGGGGAGGGGCAGACAGCGAGGGAGACACAGAATCTGAAGCAGGCTCCAGGCTCTGAGCTGTCAGCACAGAGCCCCACACAGGGCTCGAACTCACAAACTGCAAGATTATGACCCGAGCCGAAGTCAAACGCTTAACCGACTGAGCCACCCAGGTGCCCCTTAATGTTTTGTTTTTACAGTTATTTCTGCTGGTGAGCTTATGATCATGGGAGTGCATTTTAGAGTACCTCTTTTGCTTTTGGCTAGTAAGGGAAACTCATGCCCTATCAGAAGTAGTAGAATATTTCCACTATGTCCTGCATTGGTACATATTTTCTTTTAAATTTGGGAATGGAGATGCATGGGGAGTATTCAAGTCTAGCTAATATGTTGTTTTGTCCAAGCAGCCAGGTACGGAAATATTCTTAAAAATAGAGCCTGTATTTTAGTGGTAGATGTAATCCATGCAAGTTGTGAATAACGGTAGAAAACATGGACTCCAGGGGCGCCTGGGTGGCTCAGTCGGTTGAGCATCTGACTTGGGCTCAGGTCATGATCTCACGTTTCTTGAGTTCGAGCCCCGCGTCGGGCTCTGTGCTGACAGCTGGGAGCCTGGAGCCTGCTTCGGATTCTATGTCTCCTCCTCTCTCTGCCTCTCTCCTGCTCATGCTCTGTCTCTCTCTGTCTCTCAATAATAAATAAAAATGGTAAAAAAAAATTAAAAAAAAGAAAAAACAGGGACTCCAACTCCCTTCCCTTAAATGAAGTGTTCATCTCAGTAGCCAACCCAAAAGAAAACTGAACTCAGCATACCCCAAGTACCTTTCACTTATTTAGTCGGAACTTATCACATGGATTATTTTTCCATCCAGCTACTCACAATAAATAATCAAGACAAAAAAATAATGGGCAGTCATAGGGAGAGAATGATATTAAAAGGTGGAAAATAAATGTGTCCATCAGGTAATGGAAATAAAACCAATAAGCACTGAAAACAGTCCAGAAAACATTAATTCAGGCAGCGCCCTTTCAGTTTGCCTTAGGAATCATGAGTAGCAATTTGAAATCCTGTTTTTCTCTTGGGAAAAAGTGCTGCCTGGAATATGATATAAACTCTACTGATCAAATAAAGAGGAGAGCCTCAGGCTAAAACAGAAAGAAAGAAGTTACAACAAAGAAAAACAGCTAGTTGCATGAAATGACACATTTATACACCAGCAAAGTAAAATTAGAAATCTCCCCCCACATAAACGTGAGATCCGCTGCAGAAGAAAAATTGCTACATCACAGAGACCGGACTTGAAAAAGAAGGTAAGGTAAAACAGAAGAGTATTTCAAATAGTTCTGAGAGCATGTAGTTTTAATCATGATATAATGATATTAGTTCAATTTTAAGTGACGTGCATAGTCGCTTGAAGAAAGGTGAATGTTTTAGGGAAAAAGGGATGATAGATAATATTAAAAAGTAGTTGTCAGAACTAAAAATTTGATAGGTATGGATCATTACATTGAGGCAGAAATTTGACATTCTCTTTTTTCTTTGGAAGTTTAAAGTTCTTGATTCAGACAAGTGGGACCCATTTACTTTCGAGAGCATTACTGAGCTTAGAAAAGTAGAACCGATAACAAAATGAAATATCACAAGGACATGCTTTGGACGTGATGAATTTGTTATTGGCAGAGGTTCCCATTATGACTTCGAAGTCATCTGTTAGGAAGACCTCGGTGCCTCAATTTATGCAGCAGATGGGCTTTGAAAGGCAACAGATAAGGAAAATTTTTGTAAATTAAATCAGTATGCTTGTCATTTGTGGTACTTCGTTTTGTAAAACCAGGAGTCCATTTGTAATGTCAATGATTTGGCCTCAAATACCCAATGGATTAGATTTTCTAAATCCGATTTTACCCGAGTAAGGCATAAAAATATTGTTGAAAGCAATTTAAATGTCTGTAAAAATACTAGAATGACCGAGGGAAAAGTAATTACGGGAAACCATGAATGGTTCACATCATAGTCAATAAAATCTAAACAACATCTTCTGGGTGTTTAACCTTTGCAGCAACTGGCAAGCACTTCATTTTTCTCTCGTCTTGCTAGGTTTTATTCATTTATTTATTTTTAAAAATTGTTCATGATTTTTTAAAAATAATCTCCACACCCAACATGGGGCTCAAACCCCATGGTGTTAAGAGTCACATGCTCTACTGACAAAGCCAGCCAGGTGGCCCACTTTTCTCTCTTGTTTTAGCCAAACTTGCTAGATTTCCAGTTCATAGTTTGACTTAACGATAGCATTATTTTTTTTCTCTGTTATTACTCATTCCTTTTGAAGTAGTCCTAGGACGCCACCATCTTCTAGAATCCTCAGGCCTCGTCGACTTCTCTTCCAACTCCTTTTCTGGTTGTGTGTCGGTATCGGAGTGTTGGGGCTTAGTCTTTGGCCCGCTTGTTGTCTCCTTGACTTCGTGGGCTAATGATCTCATCGGCTCATTGAACTTTATAACTTTATATACCATATGCCCGTGAATTATATTGGCTTCAGACTCCTATATGCAACTACATACTTACCGTCTCCAATTGGGTATCGAAGGAGCATCTCAAGCTTAATACATGCAAAACCGAATGCCTGTTTTTCCCCATGCCTGCTCCTTGTTATCTTTCTATTTCAGTGACTAAGGACTCTCTCCTTTCATTTCCTCGGGCTCCAAATCCTGACTCATCCTTAAATCTTCTCTTTTTCTCACATCACATCTAATCCATTAGTTAAGCCCTAGCTTGCCCAACAGCCTAGCCTAAACCACTAACGTTCCTGTTTTGGTCAGTGGCTTCCTGACTTATCTCTGTTTCCTCTTGTACCCACCTACAGCTTGTTTCCCTTAAGGCGAGCAGAGTGATTCTTTCAAAAGCAAAATCAGGGTGCTCCTCTACCCCACATTCTCCAGTTATTTCCCACGTAACTCAACGTAGAAAACAAAATCCTTGCCTTGGCATTCAAGGCCCTCCATGAGCTGACCCCATTAGGTCTCTGACTTCATCCTGTTACTCTCGCTCTTCCTCCCTAGCTGTTCCCCAGCTGCTGCCTCCTTGCGGTCATCCGCAAGGCTCCTAAAGTGCTCACTTGCACTTTAGGTCCTTTGCACCGTTGGCCTTGACCATGCCTTTCGCGGATACCCACATGGGTATTGCCCATCTTTACTAAAACGTCTTTTCTGATCACCCAATTTAACTTGTACTTCCCACTCCTGTGCTCACTTTTCTTTCCTTGCTCTTCTCCATGGCACTTGTCACAATCCGACATGTGATATATTTTACTTCAGTTATGCTTAATGCCTGTCTTCTCCCACTCTAGATTTCACTCCATGAAAGAAGTATTTACTACCTTTCTCGTTCACTGCTGTGTCCTCAGCACCCAGAGAAGTGCTTGACATGTAGAAGGGGTTTTGCTGGCATTTGTTGAATGAATCAGTGTACAGATGTACCAATGGTCCAGAGACCACCTTGAATATTTAAAAGATCTAACGTAGATGTACATTCTATTGTGAGGTCTGAACTTTGTGACTAGTTGAATGAATAATCGAAAATTGGGACCAAGGTTTATATAGTGGAACACACCATCATGGAGGCTATTTGTGGAAGATAAATACAAAGAATCTGGACAAGGCGGATTGCTTACCCAACCGCCATTTCCCCTTCTTCCTTGGTGAAAGACCTCTGATTTTATGACACTATAATGAATCCCATCCAGCTCCTGAATGGATTATGATTAATTTAAGGCAGTCATGCACCTCTCATTCTTCTTTGCCCAGTGACTGAACTGGGGCATTTCTAGTCAGTGATGTCTAAGAAGGCTTCTGGGAAAAATTTTCTACCCTCATAAAATAGTGGGTGGTGCAGGAAAAAAGCTTTTTTATTTGCCCTCCTTCTAGCTTTGGATATTGCTTATTGGGGATTTGATGCTTGGAGCTGGAAAAGCCAACTTGTAACCACAAAGAAAGCCTTGCCAACTTGTGAGGATGCCCTAGCAGAAACACAAGAGTGGTTGACATCCTTGTCGGGCAGTGTGGACACCTGCCCACCTCACAAGCACCTGCCTGCAGACTTCCTGGTCAGGGAGATGATAAGTTCTTTATTGCCTTCAGCGCTCTTCCTTTGGTATTCTTTTACCTGCAGCTAAGATTATCCCGATACAGAAGACTGGAGAAAGGGAAGACGTGGCCATGATTGACAGAAACCTCTGTCGTAACCCTTTACTCGGGGAGAATGCACCCATAGCAGTTGTAGAGAAGGAAGCCTGGGATCATTTAAGGTCCGAAAGTCGGACGAGTGATTATCTCACCCTCCAGGTTCTTCACTGGCTTTAGATCTCTCTATAAAATATTGCACCACACAGCGGTGTGTATAGCAATGCTGTTCTCTCCTTCACATTCTAGCCCCCTCCCCCGCCTCCTCCCATACAGATAATGTGAATCTCCATTGGCGTGGGTGGCCTCTGGCCAGAGGTGGGCCTCATTGCCTTCTGCACTCAGGACCTCATGGCACTTAATGAGCTTTTTCTCACCTGCGTAGAGAAGATCTGTGTGTCAGAGAGCTGTAACAGTGGCCACCTCATCCTTGGTAGAAATTCTGTTTCTCATTATTCTCCATCTCCAAGCCAGCTCTGAATCCTCTGGTTTCAATAAGAATGACTGTCTTCCAACATTTTCTTTACAGCGTTGAGCCATTGTTCATGCTCAATTAAGGATGATGACGCATAGTGTAGCTAACAGTAATTAGTAGCCTGGAAGAAACCCAGGGCTGAAAAAAACAGTAGGGAACTCCCCAGGAGAATTTTATTCCCGTTTTGACTAGCTATATGAAAAATGTAGCGGGAGCGTCGTCCGCCTTGGGTTGAGCAAGGCTGGACAAAGAGCGAGAATAGAGGACAGTGGGGGACTCTCCAGTAGTGAGCTAATGAGCTAAAAGGCCCGATGCCTTTTTGATTCTGTTTAATTTCAAAGGTTTAATTTTCACCATTACCAGATGGTGATTTTTACACCCCCTTGTGAGCACAGCACTGATCTAAGTACGACTGCCTAGAAGCATATTATGCCGGTGTGCGTGTTGAATTTCCCTTGGTCATATTCACAGAAAAACAGCATCCGGTGCCATGTTCTTCATAAAAAAGGCCTCTCTGCCTTTTGCTTTTGCTGGTTCCTGTGACTGGAATGGCCTCCCCGCTTCTGCCAGTTTTGTTCTTCAAATCCTTGCCTCTCAGGACTGTGTCCTCTGGGCAGCCCTCATGGATCCTTCATGTCCCTCGAGAGCAGGTTTCTTCCTCCCATACCCAAGCCAACAACTTCTTTCAAAGTGTTGTATGACTTACGTACCATCAACTCACATCTCTTAGGCGTACGGTTTGATGCGTTTTTCATCTGATCGTCACTTGAATCAAGATCTGGAATATTTCCAGCGGGCTTCCTTGTGCCCCCACTCACGTCAGTGGGGTTTCTCGTGGGGTGAATGCTCTCCCCACCTCTGCCGCCACAGCCTAGTTTCGGCTGGTTTTGATCCACATGTAAATGAATGGCTTTTACCTGAGGGTGATTTTGTCCCCCAGGGGGCATGTAGGGATGTCTGGAAACGTGCTTGGTTCTTGTCATGGGCAAGTGGGTGGGAGGATATGGTCCTATTGACTTCTGGTAGGGGGACCCAGGGGATGCTACTAATGTCCTACAATGCGCAGGACCGCACCAAACACCCAAGAGTTACCTGGCTTCAAAAGTCAATAGTGCTGAGGTCAAAAAGCGTGATATGAAAAAGGAAAATTAAGGGGCGCCTGTGTAGTGCAGTCGGGTACGTGTGTGTCTCTTGGTTTTGGCTCAGGTCACCATCTCACACTTTGTGCGTTTGAGCCCCGAGTAGGGCTTTGTTTGGGCCTCTCTCTCTCTCCCTCTCTGTCTGCCCCACCCCTGCTTGCACGTGCTGTCTCTCTCTCTCTCTCTCTCTCTCTCAAAATAAATAAAAACATTAAAAAAAATCATGAAGTATATTCTCTTTGTGTCTGACTTCTTTTTTTGTTTTAAAAAAATTTTTTTTAACGTTTATTTATTTTTGAGACAGAGAGAGACAGAGCATGAACGGGGGAGGGTCAGAGAGAGAGAGGGAGACACAGAATCTGAAACAGGCTCCAGGCTCTGAGCGGTCAGCACAGAGCCTGACGCGGGGCTCGAACTCACGGACCACGAGATCATGACCTGAGCCGAAGTCGGACGCTTAACCGACTGAGCCACCCAGGCGCCCCTAAATGTTTATTTATTTTTGAGAGAGAGTGCGAGCAGGGGAGGGGCAGAGAGAGAGGGAGACACAGAATCCGAAGCAGGCTCCAGGCTCTGAGCTGTCAGCACAGAGCCTGACGCTGGGCTCGAACCCACGAACTGTGAGATCATGACCTGAGCCCAAGTCGGAGGCTTAAGTGACTGAACTACCCAGGCACCCCTGTGTCTGACTTCTTTTATTCAACATTATGTCTGTGAGACTTATCCCTGTGGCCGTATGAGTAGTTTGTCCTTAAGCACTGCAGTGTTGTATTCTATGGTAACGGGTCTATGTTTTTACTCATTCTACTGTTGATGGGTATCCCAAAGTCATTTTTTAATAGCATACTTGGAACATTTATTTCATTGGTATATATTTGTATCCAACTCAGTTGAAGACAGTCAGTTTGAAAAAGTGACCCTAGGGTCCAGTGTGGGTGCCAGACTTCCTAGATTCAACCCTTGGCTTTGCATCATCCTAGTAAAGGACCTTGACACCAAGTCTCTTACCCTCTCCATGCCTCAGATTCCTAGTCAGTCGAATGGAGATACCGAGATAATAGTACCATTTACAGAGTTGTTGAAAGGATGAAATAAGTCAGCACATTTAAGATAGTATTGTAGGGCTGAACCTATTGTAAGTGCTAAAAACGTTTGCAGTGGGTGCCCAACCTAATTATTGGTTGGGCCAATAACTGAGCCTAGTTATTGGTCAAAAAGAATTTCTTTTGTGTAATCACCAGTTACTCGTGAGAAGGGGGCAAAGGAAAGAATTAATTGTTTGGACGTCTGTTAAGGATGCAAAAGAGACTGGTGTTCAGCAAAGGGTCTGTAATAAAATATGCCCATTCCATTTTGGGGCTGTCTCTGATACTTAAAAGACGTGTGGACAGATCATTGTTGTATGTATCTTAAGATAACAAGATTGAGGGACTTTAAAACATTCTTAAAGAGAAATAGGATTCAATATCAAGATTTGACATCCAATTCAAATCAATCTAGAGCTTTAATTAAGATTTTCAAGAAATCCTTTTCCAAGTTGTACAGAGATCATCGTACAAAAATGTCATACATCTCGGTCATGAGAAACTGCAGCACGTGGAGGAAAAATGACTAATATGTTCTAGATGCTAATTTAAAAAACTTTAGAAATACTTTATTTTAAAAGAATTGTGAATAATTTGTCTGGTTGAATGAGGAGGTCGTTGGGTATTCACTCTATCCACTTGGAGATCATTTTAAAAAATAACGTTCCAGAGCAAGTAGAAATTTTTAGTCTCGCGGCACCTGGGTGGCTTATAGTCAGTTAAGAGTCCGACTCTTGATTTCAGCTCAGGTCATGATCCCAGGGTCATGAGATCAGCCTCAAGTCGGGCTCTGGGCTGACAGCGCAGAGCCTGCTTGGGATTCTCTCTCTCCCTCTCTCTCTGCCCCTCCGTTGTTGGCACCTGCTCTCTGTCTTACAATGAATAAACCTAAAAAACAAAAGAAATTTTTCGTCCGGCTTTTTATGTTTTCCATATTCAGGCGCTTACTAGATGCTTGAACACAAAACATACCTTTTTGGCTGTGTGTGTTGGTAGTAATTCTGTCCATGAAGGCTGTGCAGACGTCAGACCCTGTGTTAAGAAAGAATCGAACACACCGTGCAGACTGCTGGTAGACAACAGATGTTGTTCATTATCATTACAGTCCTTTCTGTGTAAGGGGGTCACTAGCCCCCCTTATCTAATGATGGGTGGGATCTGAGTAATGGTCAGCTGAAAAGATGCATTTCATGAGTGTCCCCTGCCACAAACAGATTCTGGAGGGACCTCCTGGCTATTGTCTCTCTGGAGAGTTTTTTCCTAGGAATGACCTTCTTTCTCACGGAAGTCTGGGGATACGGTTTCTTTAACCTGGTAAGACGTAAAAAGCAGGTCATGGACTTTGTTCATTCTGCAATGGGTTCTTGGGAGGTGATACCCCTACCATGTTGACAGCAAGTGTTTTCCAAAGGTGTCTGTCATATTACCAAGCTGGTGACGGTGTTTCAATGATGGAGACGTTTGGAAACTGGTCTGTGGTTGCCAAGGAAGCCGGTCTCCTCCACCTGATTTGTGGTTCACAGGGGCCCCTGAGCAGTGTGTTATGACTCGTGGTCCCTGGGTGTGTCCCCATCTGTGAAGCTGCTCATGTGGCGTCCTTGGGGCTCACACAGCCCTTTGACAATGAGTAGCTGTATGCCAAGGAAAAGATTCCTAAGAAAAATGTAGATTCTGTTAAAGTCAGGCGGTACTGTGAATCAAGCACGATTTCTTATTTGGTACCTGAAAAATAAAACCAGGAGGAGAGAGACTGTTTTCCATAACCCCCACCAGTGAAAGGATTTTTTTTTCCCCAGGAAATACTGTCCAGTATCAATGGATCAGTGACAGATAAATTTGGCAACATGAGCAGAAGTCACTGTGGTTTTTGTGATGTGTTAGAGCAGAGCAGAAAGTTCCTGCCTCTTGACATAAAGAATTGAAATGCATTTTTCCCCCCAAGACATGAGAAGACTGTTAAGAGAACTGCCAGAAGGTTCAAAACGAACCCCGAGCCGAGGCCTCACTCCGGCTGAGGACTGGTTAGAACGGACACACACATGCGACCGAGTTTCACTTCGCAGAAGAAAGAACAGAGCAGCAATGAGGACGCAGAAGGAAAATGAGGTCACCGGACTTTCCCTAAAAGAAAAAAATAAAAAAACCCGATCTGGAGTACACAGCATAGTTAAAGACTGTCGTGTCACATCTACACTGTAATTTACCCTGGAAGATGGAAGAAAAGGAGGGAGAGTCTTTTTTTTTTACCCCCCACCTAGCTCTACTGAGTGCTGTTAGTGTTGAACTTATTTTGGTTTAGTGGATGTGTATACACATTGGTGAGGGTCAGGTTCTCCAGAGGAATAGCTTCAAGCTTCGAGGCTGGAAAGCAGCGAGGCCCTCGCATATCCATCCTGCTGACTCACCACCAGGTGGTACATAGCAATGACATTGTGTTTTGGGGCAGGCTCTACCAGTCATACAGACCTTCGTTAGCTAACAGACCCAGTGTGTCATCCTCAAGAGTTTGTTCCCTGTCTCTCTCTCTCTCTGTCTCTGTCTCTCTCTCTCTCTCTCCGTGTCCTTAGATACCCAGATCAGCACGTTGCCTGAAAGAGGCTTGCTGTGAAGTGGACGGGACCTAGTTCGAAGAGCTTCTGCACAGTTTCGTCCAACAGCTCTGACTTCTCGGTGGAGAAGTGTGGGAAGAGGCAGGGTTAGACCTCTCATCCAACCACCCTGAGGGTGCTTGATTCATCCCATGTTCACTTAAGAGCCATGGGTCTTGGGGCACCTGGCTGACTCAGTCCCTTAAGCTTCCGACTTTCGATTTCCACTTGGGTCATGATCTTGGCGTTTATGGGTTCAAGCCCCCTGTTGGGCTCTGCACTGATGGCACGGAACCTGCTTGCCATGCTCTCTCTTTCTGCCCCTCCTCCGCTTGCGTTCTCTCTTTCCAAATAAATAGACTTAGACAAAAATCCTTTCAAAAAAAAGAGCTATGGGTCCTCCCATCCCTCCTGACCAATCCTGTGTCTTAAAAACAAATTTCACCAAATGCCAATACATTTCTAACATTTCTCATGAGCATCAAACAGCCTTCAGGTGGTGTTGTTATTGGGGATGAATTCTACATACAGTAGGTCATGCCCTTTACACTCAAATCCTCAAAATAAATAACCACAAATGTAATTCAGATTTATTACATGCCAGGTATTGTTCTTGGGAGTCCTGAACAAATAAATTTGCTGCTTTAATGAAATACACATTCCTGTATTAATTAATTGACGTAGAATTTAAGGTCAGATGGTGAGAAGCGCTATGAAGAAAAAATAAAGTAGGGTACAGTAATAGGGGAGGGTGGATGAGGGTGCTTTTTTAGGTAGGGGTCAGGAAAGGCCAACTTTGACGGATGCATCTGAGCAGGGGGGCCATATAGCTAGCTGGGGCTGGAGTCGGCTCTGGAAGAGGTCATAAAAAATGCAAAGGCTGTGAGGTCATGCGGCTTGGAGTACTTTAGGAATGAAAGAGGACATTGCGGCTGGAGCACAAAAAGCCAATGGATGACAGCTAGAGAGGCGGCCCGGGGCTAGATTAGGTAGACCTGGGAGGCCAAGTTCAAGACTTTCAGTCTCGCTCTAAATGTAACTGGAGGCCATTGGAAAGTTTGGGCACCTCTGGCAAACTTACCTACTGATAGTTGTTGCTCACATGTGCAGATCCCAACTCTACATTATTCCCCAAATATCTTTCCTTGCAGGTGGGGCACAATGCATTATTTCATGCTTAGAAAAAGTCTGTGAGCAGTCCTAGCCACAATTTGTGAGCCGCTGCTACGTCCTTGCACTTTGCCGGTTGGTTTATGTACATTTTCTCTCATCTTCACAACCAATTTGCAAAGCAGACCTCGCTTCTGCTGTTTGTTGCAGGAGGAAACTGAGGCTGAGAGAGATGAAGGGACCTGGCCTTCGCTACGGCATCAGTAGGGTTGAGCCAGGACTTTGACACAAGTCCTTACCAGTCTAAACCTAGAGTCTTTCCTTCTTCATGAACAGGCTTGCATTATCATGGCTCACTTGTGTTTTGTTTTTGTTTTTGTTTGTTTGTTTGTTTTGTAGAGAGAGAGAGAGAGTGCAAGCAGGAAAGAGGGGCAGAGAGGGAGAGAGAGAGGGAGAGGGAGAGGGAGAGGGAGAGGGAGAGGGAGAGGGAAGGAGAATCTTAAGCTGAATCCACATGTAGCATGGAGCCTGACACGAAGCTCAGTCCCACTTACTGTGAGATCATGACCTGAGTGGAGACCAAGACCCAGATGCTCAACGGACTGAGCCACCCAGGTGCCCCTATCTTTGATCACTTTTAACACATATAGAAACAGCTGCTCAGGAAGTGAAATGAGTCCCTCAACATCCTCTGGCTAATGCTGCCCACTTACAGCTGCCCCTGGGAACGTTTTCAGGCTCCACTGAACTTATTTGCAGGTGATTTCAAACCCTTGGGTTGGAGATAGGGCAGGAGTATATTTTACGTTGCTTTCAGCGCTCTGGTGCCATTAGCTTTTCCTCCATTAAGGCCACTGTCATGGTTGTAACTTGTAGATGAGTTAAGAGCTGGAGGGAATGGATATGCTGTGTTCCTTTAGTGTATGTCAGGCCAACTGACCAGGATGGCAAAGCATTTTAAGCCAAGCTGTTTAATCCTCCTTAGGAGGTTGTCCTAGGGAGCCATGAAACACAGCGGCTCAATGAAACCCCCCATTGTCAGCTAGAGAAAGAGGGACAGGACTGGGTTTCACTCAGTTTAGCTTTGTTTAGATCTTTGTGTCAGCCTCATAGTCTTTCCTTAATACTCTTTCTTTTCCTGGAAGTTCTTGACCTGAGGGACCTTGACTGCCCAGTGAAATTCATCTCTGACCCTGTCTATGCTGCCCGTGTCCTTAAGGCTGCAGATGTAGCTGCAAGTGTCATGTTGGGATAGATGGCCGTCTTCAAAACCCAAGAAATGAAGCTAGTGTATCTTAGAATTTCTGATAGTGCTAGGTGCACCTGAGTGGCTCAGTCAATGAAGCATCTGACTTGGGCTCAGGTCATGGGCTAGAGGTTGCTGGGTTCCAGCCCTGCATCAGGGTCTGTGCTGATGGCTCAGAGCCTGGAGCCTGCGTAGGATTCTCTGCCCCCCTCTCTCTCTGCCCCTCCCCTACTCATGCATGTGCTCTCTCTCTCTTTCGAAAATAAATAACTATTAAAAAAAACATTTCTGATAGTGCCTTTGTTCTTGCCCATGGTGACTTTCTTGGTTGAATACTGGCAAAACCAGTAGTTCTCCAAGAGTGTCAAAAACTTACAATGGATATGAAATCCTCATTCCCTGCCAGTGAGAGCGTAAGATTGCAGAAGTACTTTGGAAATAATTTCGGCAGTGCTTTAAACACCAAACATGCATGTACTACATTTAATCAACAGAAATGGAAGTATGTTCCTCACACGTGAATGTTCATACCAATGTTATACACAATAGCTCCAAGTGGGAAACAACATGTAAATGGCCAAAAGAAAGCGTGGTATACCCAGACAGTGGAATACTACTTGGCAACGAAAAGGAATGAGCTACTGATGTACCCAGCAACATGGATGAAACCCGAGTGCATTAGGCTGAGTGAAAGAAGCCAAATATAAAAGAGTAAATACTGAATGACAGCATTTATGTGAAATTCTAGAAAATGCAAACTCACATAAAGTGACAGAAAGCAGGATGGCTTGTTGTCCGGGTGTGAGGTTGGGGGGAAGATTGAGTGGACTGGTATTAAGGGTACATTTTGGGGGTAAAAGAGATGTGTCTTCAGTCTTGATTATAGTGGTCATAGAGATGGGTGTGTGTGTGTGTGGCAAAACTCATCAAACTCTATACTTAAAATGGATGAAATTTATTACAGCTGAATGATACCTCAATAGGGTGGATATTTAAAAAGTTATATTTAATTCCTTCCTTGAGTCGCCCTGAAGGATGAATTCCCTGGCTTCTTCCCCTTCCTGTGGGAAATGTCCCTTCAAGGAGTCTCATCAGAGGGTCAAAAATTTGTCCGATAATTCATTGGCTTCTCTTGCTGCGTTTGGAAGTTCCCAAATGGTTATGATCAAATTAATGTGTTTAGTTGTCCCGTTCCTATATTTTTTAGTAGAGGCGGAATGGAAATCTATTGGCAAAAGGTCTGTGTTCTGTGGCTGGATTGGCCTTTAAGAATGAATTACTGGGGCCCCTGGGTGGCTCACTCGGTTAAGTAGCTGAGTTGATTTCGTTTCGGGTCACGATCTCACGGTTCGTGGGTTTGAGACCCGCATCAGACTTCACCCTGACAGTGTGGAGGCTGCTTGGGATTCTTTCTCTGTCTCCCTCTCTCTCTGCCCCTCCCCCTGCTCAGGCTCCCCCCTCAAAATAAATAAACAAACTTAATCCACAAAGGGGATGTGGATACCCTTTGGTATCCCATACAGCTTTAAACAGGCTGGCTGGTGTGAATGGACAGAGAAGGGGAAATGTTTTACATTGTGTGAATCATCTCGCCTGCCCTTCCCTGCCATGAGGGACCATGCCAGCAAGACTGGAGATGGGGGGGATGAAAACTCAGTTCCCGAGGGTCTCCTGCACTGTGAGCATCTTACCACCCTATGTGAGATTTTAGTAGTTTCAAAGATACATGCCTTCCATACAATATATCCTCCTGATACAAGTGCGTCATCAGGGAAATCTTGTGCTTCAGTGTGAGGAATTTTAAGAGCGTTTAGTCCTTCTTTGTATTGGAAGGGGTTACAAATTCCTCAAAAAGAGGAATTTGGATTCAGTTCTACAAAAGTGCTAGTCTCATGCTCAGCCCCCAATGATCCCACTCCTGGCATCCTTGCTCTTGCGTCGACCCTGCCCACAATGTAGCCAGACTGTACCCCATGACCAACACACTTGGTGCTATGACCGTGTGTGCTTAGGAGACTAGGTCATAAAAGGCATTGCCACTTTTGCTTGCTTTCTTTAGGATCATGTGTTCCGAGGAAAGCCCAACACTCAGACACGCCATAGGGACGTGAGTGTAGCAGAGAACTGAGGTCTCCGGCCACCTCCCAGGGCCAGCTTGCCAGCCAGTCACGGAGTTGTCTTGGAGGCAGATCTGCTAGGGTCAGTACGTGCTTGGGATGACCTCAGCCTTGGCTGCTCTTACCCGAACCCCCATGAAACATCTCAAGCTCAAGCCATCCAGCTCAATCACTCCTGGATTCTTTACGTGCCAGAACTGTGAGTTAGTATCTGATTATTATTTTGAGCCAGTAGGTTTTAAGGCATTCTTTCAGGCAGCAATGGGTAATGAATTCAGTTAGAGTCTTGAAGGCCATCAGGGACCCTTTGGCAACTGCCTCCTTTTATCATAAAGCATCCAGTTGGAGCACCACTCTGGTTACAGGGATTCCAAGAAGCTTCAGGCACGCTTCACATACAGTCTCATTTAATGTGTCTAACACCTCTTTGAGGTAGATACTCTTTATCATCCCATCTCATAGACCAGTAAATTGGAGTCCAGATCATTTCAAGCTCACTCAGGTAGGATTGACCGACTTCAAGACCCATGGTCTTAACTTCTAATGTAATAATACCACCTACTGTCTAACTCCTTTCCCATCCTAGTGATTTCATAATCTGTTTTATGTGAGATTTTAATTTGTTTATAGTTTTGTCTAAATGAGATGCAAAGTATATTAGAGGCACAGCGCAGTTTTACTTGTGCCCTTTGAAACTCACAACTCAATAAACTAGGTTTCTGTGAAACCGAAGATCTTAGTAGTTGTATCTGTGATGCGTACAACTATTTTCCTAGTAAAACAAACCAGATGGAGAGGAAGCATGCTACTTTTCTTCCTGTTTTCTTCCTCTTCTTCTTCCTTCTCTTCTTCTTCTTCTTCTTCTTCTTCTTCTTCTTCTCTCCTCCTCCTCTTCCTCCTCCTCCTCCTTCTTCTTCTTCTTCTTCTTCTTCTCCCCCTCCTCTTCCTCCTCCTCCTCCTCCTCCTCCTCCTCTTCCTCCTCCTCCTCCTCTTCCTCCTCCTCCTCCTCTTCCTTCTTCTTCTTCTTCTTCTTCTTCTTCTTCTTCTTCTTCTTTTTAATGTTTATTAATTTAATTTTTTTTTAACGTTTATTTATTTTTGAGACAGAGAGAGACAGAGCATGAACAGGGGAGGAGCAGAGAGAGAGGGAGACACAGAATCTGAAACAGGCTCCAGGCTCCGAGCTGTTAGCACAGAGCCCGACGCGGGGCTCGAACCCACGGACCGTGAGATCATGACCTGAGCCGAAGTCGGATGCTTAACCGACCAAGCCACCCAGGCGCCCCTTAATGTTTATTAATTTATTTTTGAGAGAGCACAAGCAGAGGAGGGGCAGAGAGAGAGAGGAAGACACAGAATCCGAAGCAGGCTTCAGTCTCCAAGCTGTCAGCAGCGAGCCCAGTATGGCACTTGAACTCATGAAGTGCGAGGTCATGACCTGAGCCGAAGTCGGATGTTCAACCAACTGAGCCACCCAGGCGCCTCTCTTTTTTTTTTTAAGCTAAGTTGCCTAAAAGTGTTTTGCTTATACTTAGTAGAAAAGTCAGTTTTCTACTTATTATCATTTCAATATATTCACAGAAACTTTATCAGTCAAAAGCTTAGTTGGATCCTGGAAAGTGGAATTCATCACATACTCAGGAAGAAGTTTTTCCATGTCTTAAACCAATGCAACAATTGATTTAGTCTTTATTTACTAAATCCTCACTTAATCTTTGCCTTATTTTATTCATAGCAGCTATCTCTGTCGAGCACTACATAGCTGAGTTGTATAAATGTGCCTTGCATATATAATTTAAAAAAAATTCTTCATACAGACTTCTGTGAAGCAAATACTAATGTTGTCCTCATTTGACAGATAAGAAAAATGAGCCAAGAAATGATACAAGGGGGGACTTGGGGTTTGCACCTGTCCATGGCCCTTAACCAATAGCAGGAGCCAGGAGGGCAGAACCTGGCAAGTGCCCACAGGTCCAATGGGCTCTGGAGGTCCCCTCCAAACAGCCCCCAGTGCCCCACAAGGCAAGAGGAAGGACCAGGCCGGGCTCTGCAGACCCTAGCTTTTCATGTCTGGGGAAGCGGTCTTTTTCTTCCTCTGAACCTTACGGGCGTGCTAGGTGCCTTCCCACACCAGCGGCTTCCTCTTGACCGCATGCAGGCTCTGGCTGTAGTTCAGAGGCTTCCCTTGGGTGGAGCATGTGGCTGGGCACGTTTTCTTCCTCTGTCATTCTCGCTTTGCTCTGAACTGATAAAAGTAATGAACACACAAGAACCAAATGGTTGATGGATTTCCACGTGAGGGGGTAAAATTATACGTACCTGGCCATGGCTAAATCAGAGACACAAAGTCAGTCCTTTTATGCCGGGAGTTTTGGAGCACACTTTGACTTTATTTAAAAAAGTGAGGGACGCCTGGGTGGTTCAGTCGGTTGAGTGTCCACTTCGGCTCAGGTCATGATCTCACAGCTCATGGGTTCGAGCCCCATGTTGGGCTCTGTGCTGACAGCTCAGAGCCTGGAGCCTGCTTCGGATTCTGTGCCTCCCTCTCTCTCTGCCCCAACCCACTCGCATTCTGTCTCTGTCTCTCTCAAAAATAAATAAACATTAAAAAAAATTAAAAAAAAAATAAAAATAAAAAAGTGAAAGAATGTTGCAATATGGAGATTTCTCCAGCCACTGAATGAAGCTTAGGCTTTTATTCATCTTTCTGGTTTTTATTTGTGGGCCACTAATTCTCATTCGGATGAGGAACCTAGAGACACGGGTCTGCTCAACGGTAGAGTCAGGACTGGAATGCTAGTTTCCAGGTGCCAAGGCTAGTGATTTCACAACATACTCAAGCCTTGCTTTTAGATTTGGCGGGTGCCTGGGTGGCTCAGTCGGTTGAGCATCCAACTTCGGCTCAGGTCATGATCTCATGATTCATGAGAGCCCTGCATCTACCCTCATGTCAGGCTACGTGCCTTCAGCACAGACACTGCTTCGGATCCTCTGTCTCCCTCTCTCTCCACTCCTCCCTTGCTCATGCTCGCACTCTCTTTCTCTCAAACACAAATAAACCTTAAAAAAATTAAGTATTTTACATCTAGCACGTAGTAATAATAATAATAACAATAATAATAAGGGTATTTCTTTTTTTGTTTTGTTTTAGTTTATAACTAAGTATAATGTCTTTTTTAGCTAAAGGTTTTATTTCTAAGTAATCTCTACACCCAACATGGGGCTCGAACGCACAACCCCGAGCTCAAGATTTGCACGCTTTACTGACTGAGGTGGCCCCAGGTGGCCCCTAACTGCAATTTTAGAAGAAGACTTCACATAAGTCTCAATCTTTTGCAATTTCTGCAAGGACAGTCCTTGATTTTTTTTTCTCCCTGTAAGGTAATTTTCTGTGACTCTGTAACTATTAGACGGTGGGGTAGTAAACATACAGATATTTATAGAAGTGAAGGATAATTTAGTTTTTCCAGAAACAGACTTTGGTGTCATTTTTCCCAATTCATCTTTCATTAGGTCATTTGAATTTATTACGATTGACACGTAGTGGTTGTGCACAAATTGGAGAGCCATGCTAAAGGTGGTTATCCCAGATTTCCTGTGCGGGAAAGATCCGTGCAATTAAAGACACAGTAAAAATGTCTTCATGAAAGTCCAGCCATGACATGTATACTTGAGGGGAGGTGTACATAAACTTAGAGAACTCTCTTCAAGAAAAGCAAAATAAAGGACTTTGGTCAAGTCTTTGAGGATGGATTCTACCCTGTCTGGATCTAGAGAAACACTGAGCTGAAGAAAGCAGTGGGAACACCAGTGATCTAACTGGGCCCACTAGAGTCGAGACAAATACATAAACCCCAAATAGTAACTCCTTATTAAGGGTTTATCCTCCCAACAAGTGTTATTTTTTCCAACTTTCAAAACTACTTTAATTCACCTTTTCTCCTTTGCTGTTCCTGCGTGTGTGGAGTCAGTGAATCCAGTTTAAATCAGGAAATCACCCTTCTGGCTCTCGTTCACAACAGACACAGAGAGCTTTCTCACATGTACAAATGGTGTGGAGCCTATAAAAACATAGCTTCGTAAGTTGTGATCATGACCTACTTTGGAAAAATTGCAATGACATCGGCAAGAGCGTAGGAAATACACTTGGTATATAGAACCAGTTCCAGGGCGACTCAGAAGCTGTGCCCACTGGGAAGAGGTGTGTTTGGGAGTCAGATTGATTGACTAAATAAATAATTAATCAATTCAGCTGTTTGTTTGTAAACTACCTGCTGTAAGCAGGCTGTGTTCCATACAACCCACCTGCCGTCGTGTTGAGAGTGCTTTGGATTTGGCGGCTTTCTCAGTGTACCTACCCAGTTCTGTGCAGCGCTCCTAAGATACTTACAGAGGTAATAAAGAAAGTATCTCCTGGATATTCCATAGCTCTCAGCATTCGTTGGAAATCTGGCCTACACTCCCTCTGTGACCTGTGTATGATCTTTGGTGTCGGGTTCATGGATACTATTGAACGCACTTCCGTGCAGGAGGAGAGATAGACGGTGGGGGAGTGTCACCGCCCTGATGTCTTCCGTACGGCATCCCCGTGCATTGTTGAAGATGGAATGGGTTAATGATCTGCAACTGGTAACCAGCTATTTTAATTCTTATTGGCAAGAAAGGCAATAATCAAAGGACTCCCATGGGAATGAATTATAATGATGTTAGCAATAAGCCTTCAAGTGAATTATGCTAATTAATTTCTGTAGGTCAGCATTATCCATCACCTCTATCATAAAAGGCAGGGAAGCCTCAATCCGGAGAAACAAAGTTGAATTTCAAAAGCCTTTTTGAGTGGGCATCCAGGGATTGGAATTTGTAGCTTTGCATTCCAAATGGGATGTTGAGTTTTAGAGAATCAGGACAATGCCCAAGGGGTTGACCCTCTTTCTTCTCTGTGGAGGTCATGCGCAGGGGAGTTGTGGGGCAAGTACTTGGAGCACCCAGAGGGGATACTTGTTCTGCAAACAAACAAACTTCAGTCCCCAAGACTCTCTAGTGTGCATCTTTGAAGGCATGAAATTCACACACACACACAATGGTGATTCAATAGCCTCCTGCCCAGTAGGACCACTCTTTAAAAATTAAAATAAGATTGAGCTTTCTATAAGAGGAAGCAGCCCTGCCCTAGAAATTGGCTCCACTCAGCTCTCTGAATAAGAGCTAATGTAAGTCCTTTGTGAATATATTTTCTCGCACGCGGTCTTAGGTTAGCGCAAATGAATAAAAAGGCAGATTGCATGAGAAAGTAAATGTGACATTTTATTCCTTAAGTGGTACGATGTCAACCATTCGGTCTTGCTAATCCAAGACAGGGTGTTCAGCCACCGTAACATTTTTTTTTTCTGCCATTTTAGAGGGCATCTCTGCTAATAAAATTTACTTGAACAAGACAGAAATTGCAAATGCTGGAAGCTTTTTATGTCGCACGGGTTCAAGAATTCAAGTCTCAGCTGTGTTGGTTCTACGACAGATATCTCTGTGACCACCACAGCATAATGTATTTAAAATGTTGCCTACTTTCCAAACTGGAGGTGACTCTGTTTAGATGACGACGGTGGTGATTTTTCACAGCGAGGGCATTTGTGAAATCGTTAGCTCTGAGTAGCTCAGGTATACACGCTAAAATCTTGTTCCTGCTCCTAGGTGTGCTAGATTTGGGGTTTTGATTCCTCAGTGATGGTCAGCTTTACGTGGAGAATACTGACTTGATGTTACACCTCGCAACTGACGGCAAGATAAAAGCAAGATAAAAGCGTATGATTCGTCACTAAGTCCGTTCTCCATTTTGATAATACTGCTAGTTTGGAGAGTTGGCACCAACTTTTACATGTGACATTCAGATTGAAACGGTCATTTCCTCTTATGTAAAACTTTCGTCAACTCTACCCGGGACACTGATCAATGTTAGCGCTTCTCTGTCTCTCTAGAACTGCAGTATTTTTGAAATGCTGTCAAAGCTGGCTCGCCTACATTCCTAAGGGCTGTATGGAAGGTCATGTGACTGTTTACGGCTTCGATAAAAAAACAACTTATAAATGCAAAATGCTATTCACTACTTATTCATCTCATGTATTCATGCAACGCTCCTTGGCTTGCTGTGGTGTTTGCTTGATATGTATTCCACAGCATACCTTTTGTTTCTGCAAAACTGCACATTGTATCATTTTTGCATCTGACACTGACTTTGTTCTCCGGAAGGGTTCTCATAACAGAGGGAAAAAGAAAATGGTCTAAGAAGGAGCTCTGTCACCCTTGCAGATTTGCTTAAATTGCTGAAGAGGCAGGGAGATGTTGGAGGGCAGGCTGACCTTCAATAGTGAGAAATCCCACGGCAAAAGGTGTTGAACCATAGTTCACTGCCAAGTCTGATCACAGTCTTTTCTGGTTTGCTAGTGTAATTTCGTTTTAAGTTCTTTATTATCCAGCAGAGATATGTCATGGTTTACACGAAACCCCCAGTCACCACATGGGGAAACCCAATACATTTACTCAGCTTTCACCCACGAGGAGTTGGGAACAATGGTTACTTCCGGGCCTTTGGGGGGAAGAGTTTATCGGTATGAAGCTTTAAGTTGCTATGTCTCTAAATTGAAGCATTTTCTTTGGCACAGTTCTGTTCACTCATTCACATAATCAAACTCTGTGGATGTGAAGTTCTCGTTCTAATCCAGGTTTCAGTATGAGATGTGGGGGAAACCGGATGCTGGTTTGAGTCAGGCACCTACCTCCGATTGTATGAAGTCAACAAGTCATTATCCTCTCTGGACGTTAGTTTCCTTATCTATATAATGTCAAATACTGATAAAAATGCCCACTTGGAAAGCTTGTTTTCTGTGTGTAGGTATATATATCAGAGACTCTGCGGATGTTGCTTCCCTTCCCACTTTACTTTGCTCTTAGGATAAAGTAACTTTTTGTGTCATGGTTTTTTTTTTTTTCCTCGCAACTCTGAAACAGAGATAATGATGCTGTTGTCTGTTGGAATTGTTAAGTGGTAGAAAAGTAATAATAATGTATTTCTCAAAACTAATGCCAGACCACCCAGTGCTCAGATCATCTTGAAAACAGATTGAAGTGGTCAAGGCATCTTGAAGTATGTGTTGGTTCCAAGAGACCGAGAGACCAGGACTCAGATCCTGATCCTCTCACATCCTAAATGGGTGACTTGGTCCTCTCTAAGCCTGAGTTACTCATCTATAAAATAGAGATCATAATAAGAGAAATTTTAGTAGCCACGCTCATAAGAGTTATGAAGATTAATTGAGGTAATATGGGTATCAAGTGCTTGGAAGAGTTTGCACATTGTAAGGGCTCATACACGCTCCTTGTGATAAGGGAAAATCTGTTATAGGATGGCCAACAGGACTGATAGGGAAATTCCAGTCCCCAACAGAAGATTCCCCTTCTGGGTTCTTCTTCCTGCCCCGCTTGCTGTGACACATGTGGCACATTATTACTAATGTGGGATGCGGAAGTAACAGAGGATAAATTGTCCCCCCGTGCTTGTGCTGGGGACTCAGACCTCTGGAGAGTGATCTCCTCTGAGCCCGCCGGCATGAAATAAACCTCCTGCCTTCCAAGATCTCCAAGGGCCGCTTGGTTCTTACAGGTTCCGTAACACTTGCACTCCATCTAGAAGCTTCTTTTTGGCTAGAATCCTCTGTCCCAGTACAGCCTTAAAGAGCAAAGACTGAAACCCCATCATTCAGTCACACTTGAGCTGCACTGGTCAAGATGTGGCCAAGACCGGTGGTAGCATTTATTAACATTTTTTCTCCAAGCCCACGTCCCTTCCGTTTTGCATACAATATCCCATCCAGCCCGAGTAACTGTTGAATGCCATGTCGCCCGTCTGGGTGGCTCTCCTTAACAAACCTACAAATTCTGCTTGGTATCCTGAGAGCGAAGAAAGATTTGTTTTCTCTATCAATTGCTTGAAGATGAGGCACAATGTTAAGTGACATCAGTGCTTGGTATAATTTCATTGGTGCCTCCTGCATCTTTAGTTTGAATATCTCGAGGGGAAAAGATCTCAGCCTTGGCCTCTGTGGGAAGCTGCCGTATTGCTCTGCAGGGTCACCGAGACAGCAGTGACGTGTGGGCTAATGACGGAAGGAAACCCATACTTGTCTTCTAAGCAGGTATTTTCTGCTTTGAGCTGAAACAAGGACTCCTGTAAGTTCATCTACGGCCGAGGACAGAGTGGTGATGGGGCACTGAGCTTGGGGGACACAGGCCTGCCTTGTTCTCTAAACAATGGGCTGACAGAATGCGTATTTTTAACCATTTCCAGATGCAAGCCACAGAGTCACATGGGAGATTTATTTCTTTTACAACAGAAGTCAATTGGGCATGACATTAATGTATTGTTTCAAGAAAAGTCTAACTCAACTAAATCGAGACCCAGTAGGAAATTTAAAGAGAAGCAATTTCTGTTATCGGGTTTAATGAATACCATTAAGTGATAACCAAAAAGAGAGACGGGGAGAAAAAAAAAAAAGAAAAAAAGATCAGGGATTGCTCAGAAAACATCCTTCCCACTCTTCTAAATTATCATGACAACACAATCTTTAGCTGTGAAGTTAATTTCCTCCGTAATTACATTCTATTTAGAGGTGCGGTTGCTTAGAAGCACCCTCCTGGCGAGGAGGCTTTTTTATTCTAGCAGGGATGAGGAAGAAGGGGTCCCCAGCCCCAGCAGCAAGTCTTTATGGGCTCTGCTTCCCCTTTGGGCACTTACCCATTGGGGGCACCTCGGGAGTCCCTCCCTACCCGGTGGCTAACTGTCATCCACAGAGCAGTGGGCAGAGGAATTCACTTGAGAGAGATGCTCTGGGGAAGCTTCCCAGGCTGCCTGAGAATGGCACTTGCATTGAAATCTAGGGGCTCTCTGAAGGCACTCTGTCCCCCATCCCGGGAAGGCGGGTTAAATGGGCCCTGATGAGGTTATGGAGGCGAGAGGGGGCAGGGTGCTTAGGAGAGAAAGTATTTTTCAGAACAAGATGAATGCTGGGGTCCCCAGGCTCTTTGGTATGCAACTGAATCATTGCAAGCCTGATTCTGCTATGACAGGAATGAACGGATTTTAACATTTCCATCAGCCAGATTCTTGTTTACAGCCTTTTTGCTCCCTGCCACTGGGGGAGAACGACAAAGAAACAAACAAACAAAAAAAAGCCACACGCAGACTCGCTGTCTTCCCGTTGGTCGTGAGGGCTTCACCCCAAGGACTAAAAACTAGGGCAAGGTACTCTGTTAAGATGTGGGCCAATTTCCTGTTTTCGAACCAGCAGGAAAAAAAAAAAAAAAAAGATGCCCAAGGATTCCGATGCGTGATTGTAAGAGCCGAATCCCGAGATTCTCGTGCATGTGTCACGCAAAATCAGAGTCCCGAGTCCAGCTCTTGGAGGCTCTAATTGTATCACTGCCTCATCCAGGCACATTATTTTTGCTCATTAACGAGATGGCATCGTAATGGCGCATGCGGCAGCCAGAGTGATTAGCAAAGCGTCTCCTTCCATTCTTCAAAATGTCATCAACACACTGGTCAGGAAACAAGCTCATTTTCCGACTCTGCCATGATTTGCGGGGTTTCAGGCACTGATGATAGCTTGTCTGCTTGGTTTAAAAGAGCTCCTGATATAACAGAACCTGACACTGTTTACTTCAGCCTATTATGCCTGCTGCATTCACTGAATGCTCCACTGGAGAAGAAAAATCGAAAGAAGGCTATTCATTGTGATGCCAGCTGCTTTTTAAAAAAGGAAATCAATTTTTGCTTGAGCTCAGAATGTACTCCACAGGCCCAGAGTGACCTACCAGTTTTGAAGTCAACAACAAAAGGATCTGCCTGAATTTTCCACAACAATCACCCAGCAGCTCCGAGAACATCGAAAATCCTAGATTAGTTTCGTTTTAGTTTATGTTCACATTGGTATGCCCTCATTCCAACAATATCACAAAATAGGAAGCCTGATGTGTCACAGCCCTCGAACGCCGCGCTGTAGAAGTTGAGGCTTTGCCGCCTAATGCAGGGTTTTGTTATAAATTACTTGGCAGGGCCATTTTATGACGGAAATAATTAGTTATGTTTAGTATTTATAGCTAGTATCATGATGCCTTTCTACACTGCTAATTAATTATTTTATGGCCAGCATGTTTCAAACGCAATTAGTTAGGTATGGCAATGATCATAATATTTTGCATATTCATGACAACATTCTGCCTATTTACAGCAAAACTTGGGTGTCAAAATCAGTTATTTTCCTTTTGTTATTAGGCAGAATAATTACAGGAAACAATAACAATGATCTCTTGCATGTGAATAACATTTTACAACCGAGCACCTCCATTCATGTCCCCCACGCATGTACCCCTGTGGTTTCTCGTAGGGAAATGGAAACTCCATATGGTGACGAGTTTTGGCTGGGTCTTTAGCCAGCTTGAAGGTCACCAATGGAGACTTTTGCTCTTTTTACATATATTTGGAGCCTCATTTGGCCCACAGGGATAGACTGGTTGCTGAAGGAATATTCGGGCAATAGATACTGCCCTCGGTTGTTTAGAACAGAGTCCCAAACTTTTTTCTTTATTATAATGCTTTCTATTATTTTTTTTAATAGTAAGTGTGGAGGGGCCTTTGAACAGAAGAAAACCTTCGTTAGATCTTCCTGCCTTGGGGGGCTCAGATGACAGATTGAGTTATTGCTTAACTAGGCTCTGTATCCAGCAGGCACATTGCCTTCTGTCGAACTATTGAGCGCTTCTTAAATCCTGGGAGTCTAGAAATAGTATTGCCTCATGAAGCCTGGGAATGTTCTCAATTAGCTTGTGGACAAGATCAATGACATATGCTCCCTTTCAGATCTGCCCCTATTTCTCTTTACTTTAAGCCTCTCGGACTAGCCCTAATCCCCCGTTTCCTTTTCCCCATATGTGCTCTGCAGAGTGGTGAAAATAGCACAAAAATCAAGAAAAATATCGTGGACTGAGAATGGAGGTTTCATCATGAACTTCCTTTTACGGAACAGTCATAAGACTGGGCTGAGGGAGCATGGAGAACACAAGTGCGGTGGGGAAATGAAACGTTTATGTATTTCCAGCATTTGCTCCCCAATGTCTGGATTATGAGGAGCAAAAAAATTTTTTTAGCAGTTGAAGAATTTAGATTTAAAAACCTTTTATTTATTTATTTTTTAAAGTTTCTTTCTTTATTTTGAGAGAGGGGGGAAGGGAAGGGATAGAGAGAGGGAGACAGAGAATCCGTAGCAGGCTCTGCACAATTGGCCCAGAGCCCAACGCGGGGCCCAAACCCATGAACCTTGAACCATGGCCTGAGCCAAAATCAAGAGTTGGATGGTTAACCAACTGAGCCACCCAGGCGCCCGATGAATTTAGATTTTTTAAGAAAGAATTTGTAGTATATCTCCTTCTTAAGAACGACAGCAAACGTGGGCTCCTTGACCTCTCTGGGGACCAGAGTACCATGCCTTTCCCTCTGAAAAGCAAGAAATTCTTCCTTTTCCTTCACCAAATTCTCTACTGCTTTTATTTGAAGCCCATTTCCATTCATGGGGTTTGTTGCAGACATGACGAGCAAACAGACTTTGAAGTTAATAATCATTATTTTCTCATTTCTGGGGATAAAGGCAACAAGAATCCCTTTAGCCTTCCCTCAGAAACCATTCTGTGTCCCTTTTAATCATCTCTGTCACTTCTCTGAACTTATTCCAGCTTTACCACATCTGCACATGACAAGCTGGAGATCTCAGAGTCCTTAAACACACCCCCAACTCTGTTCTCCAAAACATCTGCCAGCACTTGAGGCCAAGTTGAGAATTAAGCCTTCTGTTTCTATAGCTCTGGTATTGGTCACAGGCTCGCTGTTGTTGTTGCCTTTCAAAACAAAAACAAATACAAGAACAGAAAAACACCCACACAAAACATCCCACAGAAAAGAGAGAGTTTTAAGGTGACTTTAGGAATGACACCCTTCCCTTGTGACCTTGAAGATGGGCTGCTTTCTAGTTGAAGCTTCCACAGACCAACCAGGCCAAGGCACAGGGTCTGGGAACAGCAGTGCAGTTGCAGTTGATAGTACTGGGGCCTGCTGGGGAGGCTGGAGCACTCTGGAGTGAACTCCAAGAATTCTGGTTCCACATGAAAGACCCCAAAGAGCCAAAACGATCTTGAAAAAGAAAACCAAAGCAGGAGGCATCACAATGCCAGATTTCAAGCTATACTACAAAGCTGTAATCATCAAGACAGTATGGTGCTGGCACAAGAACAGACACTCAGATCAATGGAACAGAATAGAGAACCCAGAAATGGACCCACAAACGTATGGCCAGCTAATCTTTGACAAAGCAGGAAAGACTATCCACTGGAATAAAGACAGCTTCTTCAGCAAGTGGTGCTGGGAAAGCTGGACAGCGACATGCAGAAGAATGAACCTGGACCACTTTCTTATACCAGACACAAAAATAAACTCAAAACGGATGAAAGACCTCAGTGTAAGACAGGAAGCCATCAAAATCCTCAAGGAGAAAGCAGGAGAAAACCTCTTTGACCTCGGTGGCAGCGACTTCTTACTCAACACGTCTCCGGAGGTAAGGGAAACAAAAGCAAACATGAACTACTGGGACCTCATCAAAATAAAAAAGCTTCTGCACAGTGAAGGAAACAATCAGCAAAACTAAAAGGCAACCGACAGAATGGGAGAAGATATTTGCAAATGACATATCAGATAAAGGGTTAGTATCCAAAATCTATAAAGAACTTCTCAGACTCAACACCCAAAAAACAAATAATCCAAAGAAGAAATGGGCAAAAGACATGAATAGACATTTCTCTGAGGAAGGCATCCAGATGGCCAACCGACACATGAAAACATGCTCCACATTACTCATCATCAGGGAAATGCAAATCAAAACCACAATGAGATACCACCTTACACCTGTCAGAATGGAAAACATGAACAACTCAGGCAACAACAGATGTTGGCGAGGATGCGGAGAAAGAGGATCTCTTTTGCATTGTTGGTGGCAATGCAAGCTGGCGCAGCCACTCTGGAAAACAGTATGGAGGTTCCTCAAAAAACTAAAAAGACAACTACCCTACGACCCAGCAATTGCACTACTAGGTATTTATCCAAGGGATACAGGTGTGCTGTTTTGAAGGGACACATGTGCCCCAATGTTTATAGCAACACTATCAACAATAGCCAAAGTATGGAAAGAGCCCAAATGTCCATCAACGGATGAATGGATAAAGAAGATGTGGTATATTTATACAATGGAGTATTACTTGGCAATCAAAAAGAATGAAATGTTGCCATTTGCAACTACGTGGATGGAACTGGAGGGTATTATGCTAAGTGAAATTAGTCAGAGAAAGACAAAAATCATATGAATTCACTCATATGAAGACTTTAAGAGACAAAACAGATGAACATAAGGGAAGGGAAACAAAAATAATATAAAAACAGGGAGGGGGACAAAACAGAAGAGACTCATAAATATGGAGAACAAACTGAGGGTTACTGGAGGGGGTGTGGGAGGGGGGATGGGCTAAATGGGGAAGGGGCACGAAGGAATCTACTCCTGAAATCATTGTTGCACTCTATGCTCACTATTTTGGATGTAAATTTTAAAAAATAAAAAATAAATAAAAATAAATAAAAGAATTCTGGTTCCACGTGAGAGCAGGCTGTGGGTCCCCAGATGCCAACGATGAATGTAGTTCCCCATGCGATTATTATTATTAAAATCCCACCTGTTATTATTATTCAGTACCTACATGACAAGCTGATAAAGCTGAGAATGAATAGGGAGAAATGTAAGATAAAGGCATTACATGTATGTATTGAGGCAGACACAGTTCATCAGTCCTTGATGATTAATAATCATCGATGTATGGACTCTGCTGTCGTTCACACATCTGTTCCTAACTTAGTGCGTGAGTCCCCAGTATGCTCTCCTACTCTTTCCTGACTCCTCCCCTCCAACTCCCAGGCAGCCCCTTTGTTTAGGTGGTCTTGCTTACCCTTCCGGTGGTATCTAGAAAAATTAAAAAGTGACTGATAGGGGCGCCTGGGTGGCGCAGTCGGTTAAGCGTCCGACTTCAGCTCAGGTCACGATCTCGCGGTCCGCGAGTTCGAGCCCCGCGTCGGGCTCTGGGCTGATGGCTCAGAGCCTGGAGCCTGCTTCCGATTCTGTGTCTCCCTCTCTCTCTGCCCCTCCCCCGTTCATGCTCTGTCTCTCTCTGTCTCAAAAATAAATAAACGTTTAAAAAAAAATTTTAAAAAAAAAAAGTGACTGATACCTGCAGGGGGTAGGATCATTATAATTCCCTTTCCTGTAAGCATCTTGCCGGCCCGTTCTCTTTCTATAGCCTCAACTGCAGTTGGAGATGTTCCCTTACGGAGAGACATTGAAAATACAAACATATTGTAGTCCTGATGAGCCTATTCATGGTTTTTGTCATCAAAGAGCGGCATAAAAAGAATAATGCCAGGGATGTGCTTTTAGTAATTGAGAGTCTAATCAATTCCACATTGTAATTGCCCCTGTCATCTGTTTACACACCTTTCATCCGTTTACAATGGAGCTCTTAAAAGGCAGGCTTGCCCCGGCCCCGTAGGTTGGGAAACACCTGTCTTCCCGCTCTCGGAACACAGCACAAAGGTTATGTTGAAAGAGAAACATCAGTCACGTTTTACAGACTGATTTTTGTTCATTTAATTCATAATTGTGAAATATTAGTGCCGGGGATCGCTTTCAGCCCAAACAGAGTTTGATTTGTAGTAAGCGGTTGATATAGTGAGATCATTTGAATGATTTTCACCTATGTCTTACCTGGTTTCAGCAGCCTCCTGTGGTCTTGAAAAATTTGCAGGCCAGTTATTGTCATCAAAACGGAATAATTTTTACATATCTCAAGCTAAGCTTAGATTTTTAAAATGTTTCTTTATTTCCAATCATAATTTTCACACCTTTTATATTTCTAGAAACTTCACAGGCTTCCCTCATATATTTCCATGAAGATTGACTTGTAGCAGCCTTCTATAGGGATTAGAGCTGACATCTGTAACAGTGCCTGAGAGGAAAAAATATTAATATAGTTCCTGCTATAGGATGATCGACATTAGGATGTCATTAACAAACCAATTTCTGAAATGGAAACTGACACCGTATCGGGCATTCTGGTCTTGGGCTTGACCCAACTATAGGATCTATGCCCACGACAGGACTACTAAAGATCTTATAAACAATGCAGGAGAGAACCTTATTTTTTTTTTCCCCTCTAAACTCTTCAGGCATGTGATGTGAATGAAATTCGAGAAGGCAGAGTGTAGCTTTTCTGGCTTTCTGGCTTGAACTCCTGTTTTCACAGGGCACCCTGCCCACCCCCCCCCCCCCCCCCCCCCGCCCATAATATATTTCATTTTTCCTGGGAGAAGGTGGATCAAAGCAGAAAACTCACCACATAATTTTATATTTGTTTATCTGGAATGTGAATAAAATGCATATAAATGTAGCACCTTCAAGTGGAATAGAAAACTGGGTCTCCTTTGTCTCTGGGTCTCGCAGTTATTCCCCCCCCTTCTAACCTCCCACCCACCCAGAAGAACCCTCAGTGCTGATTTCTTTATCTAGCAGTACATTCTCTCCAAGGGACTGGCTTTAACTCCTGACCAGAGTGGGGCTGAATGCTTTAACCTGCAGTTCTTGAGGGGATATTTCCCCAGCCCTTTAAAACTTTGCAAACCCACAAGTATCATTTTCACAAATGCACTTGCTTTTAGCTTGGCCTTTTCATACATAATGCAGTCGCCAACTATGCACTGAGTGTCTGTTCCTTGCTCAGAGGTCCCCAGCACCCATCCCAGTCCTTCAACTTGCTTGTAATCCAGACGTCTTAGCTATATAACTACACGGGGTGACCTGGTTTTCTCTCGATCAGTGTCCTGTTTTATTTAAAATTCCATATTCCATTACCTTAAAGTTATTTGGTTTGTGTTTTTGTATTGAAGGAGAACCGTTTTTTGATCCCTTGGGTCTGAAACTTTGCTCTGTTTCCCCATCTATTGCTATTTCAATGTTGCAGTCACCCTTTAAAAGAAGAAAAGCTTAGCAGAGGTACCATGAGCTCCTCTGAGAGAAATAAGGTGACTCTGAATCCCTCCCCATTGCTCAGTGGTGAAGCTCAGTACAGAGAGCCCCAGATAACAGGCCCAAGGTCGATGGCTGGATACAGATAAACCAGGTCTGTGGATGCACAGACCAGGATTATTTTCCCACTCCTCAAGGACCAGACAACCGACCATTCCAGGAGTGACCGTTTGCGGGCCATGCTAAAGGTACCCATAGAGCTCCCAGTGTCGTGATTTTAGCACACGACGTAAACAGACGGCCCGTGGCTCACCGAACGAGCTGAACGCTTCGGACTGTCCACTTGCATCTTTAGGACAAGCAGACCATCTCCAATAGAGACAGCAGGCCAGAGCACTGTGACTGTGGCTCAATCATTTTAGATCTGGGGGCTTGCAGAGAAACACCCTTCTGTCTTTTTTTTTTTTTTTTTTTTTTTTTTTTTTTGCTACGCTTCAAAGTTATTTAGAAGGGAGGAGCAGGAAAACCTTTGTTGTTTTCACTGCCCTCAACCGAGACTTTTCATGAAATAGTTGTGCAACTCTTCTTTTGTCTTGATCCCATTATTAGAAATGAATTTCCTTTGTCTTTAGGGCAGCAACAACCTTGACCTAGCGGGTGCCTTGGCGCACTATGGGCGTATCACAAAGTTCTAAAAATCGGGCAGGTCTCTGCATTGCTGGCCCTCACAACCTCCAAGAGGAATCCATCCAGTTCGGAGTAGTGTGGTTTGGAAGGGATTTAATTGCTACAAACTGTATTTGTAAACTAGCGCTTTCCACCACATCTAACAATTTCATGAAGTAATTGTTAGCAGAAACAAAATCTGTATTTATTAATGTTTATTGTTTTCTGGCTGAAGTTAATTTTCAAAGCATACTTCTGAGTGCCATTTACATTCAAAAATAAATACAGCAGATGTGTTATTAGGCCAGCTTCAGGATATTCCAGGAGGCCTAATGTGCCAACATTTACTGCATCAAGGCAAATGAGCAAATCTCCAGAGTGATCAGCTTCATGGAACTAATGTTTTATCTAATCCACTGCTTGAATGAGACATGAACATATTTCTGCTTCGCTGCGATACCAGTAATTAGCAAAGTCTCCCTAGGTCTAGTTACATTTCGAATAAAGTAAATAACTTATTCATGATTTGGCCATTTCTGATATATTCCTGTGGCTTTTAAAATTGAATGAATGAATTAAAACAAGCTGTTGCCTATAGCAATCACCATAAATGCTTCTTTAAATAGCATAGCATTAAAAAAAAAAAAATCTAAATCTCCCCATACCTAAGTCTGACACTAAATCATACTCAGAATAGGGCTGCCGGATGCTGCTTTTTAAAAACCTTAAGAATAGCCCTGTACGTTTTTAACTCCAGGGGACCAATGTGTCTGATATAATTTTCAGCCTCATTTTCTGGCCTCGCTGAACAGAGGAGGACCTTTTAGAAGTTCTCCTGTTTTCACTTATCTTTCGCGTATTTCTAAAAACTCAAATGGACATCTTGTTAAAAGACGACAGAAAGCCTGTTTTATTGCAAGAGGCTTCCTTTTCGCCTAGAAAATGGATCTAGGCCTAGCTTCTCAAATTGCCAGCCTTTCTCAACGGAAGAGGTGACAGGGTGAATTACCTCTCCCTCCTTCAGAAAAATGCTTTCCGAATATCATCCTCTGCCCCATGGGGCTCCGCCTACCTGGGCTCATGACAGGGGAGATACGTGCGATAGTTCCACACAATCAGCATCCTTCACCTTCATCAAGCCCTAAACGCAGTGAGATGTGGCTTGTCTTGCTGCATGTGTTTTTTGATGCAAATGGAAGAAAGGACATCCCACTGCCGAAAATGCCAGGAAGCTCTTTGATCTCCTGTCTCGGGAAGATAGGATTTGAGTCTCAAGAGTCACGTGGGTATGATGGCAAAGACCTTTTGTGAGGCCAAGGATGAACGTTAAGCTGAGGAGTGACTTAGGGTATTGGTTTGCACGCGCCTTCCCTCCTGACGGTGTCGTGGAACATTCTGCACTTGGGCGATTTTTTACTCGTTGATGTTTCTCCCCAGCAAATATTCCAAGTTGGTTTTATTTTTACTTGGTTATCTACCTTTCGCCTAACGCATGATGATCGTGCTCATATGGAAGCCACCCGCTTTCACAAGCTGGTGTTTCTGGATACAGAAGAGTGATGGTGGGGTCTGTTGGTTCAGTCGTGGAATATCACCCTGAGGCTCTGGGTTAATTGGCTGGTTCCCCTCCTGGGCAATGGCACTCGGCTCGGGAAGGTACGCTGGGCACAGGAGAGAGACTGTGTGATGAGACTCTCCTGAGAACCTGGGTTGGTTATGGCCTTCACCCCAGTGTTGGGAGCGATGGCAAAAATAAGCCTCTTTCCATGCTCAAATGATGCTTCCAGAACGGTGGGCCTCCTAAATTTTTTTGTAACTTTTTGCACGTGTGCTTCAACCTTCTTAGCTGTGACGGGAGCCCATATCTATGAGTTGTTGTCAAAGGTAAATAGAAACCAAAAACAAAAGGGCACATTATAATATTGGATACGTAGTTGGTATAAATGGTGATAAATATTCCTTGCTATTGAACTACTGAAGTGGAGAATTTTATACTATAAAAGTTGCATGATATTCTTTTTCTGACTCTGGCAGTTCTCGGCGATGAACGTTATAAATATTGAATGTTCCCATCTTTACCTTTGAAACGAAAGGAGCAGGACCAAATGTAAAAATTTAAATGAGGCTTTGGGGGTCACCGACAGACAAAGCAGTCTGTCTTTTGTTTTGATTTGCTTTCGATTCAGAAAGGCAGAAGCAAGTGAGTTAACTTTTTAAGGCACTGCAGTAGCCAAATGCACTGGCCTTAGTTTAATTTTAATTTTTCAAATAATTTCAGTCAGCCTAACTTATAAATCTTTGTAGTGCTCGACACCAGTGGATTTCTTTTTTTTTTTTAATTTTTTTTTTATGTTTATTTATTTTTGAGACAGAGAGAGACAGAGCATGAACGGGGGAGGGTCAGAGAGAGAGGGAGACACAGAATCTGAAACAGGCTCCAGGCTCTGAGCTGTCAGCACAGAGCCCGATGCAGGGCTCGAACTCACGGACCGTGAGATCGTGACCTGAGCCGAAAGTCGGACGCTTAACCGACTGAGCCACCCAGGTGCCCCGACATCAGCGGATTTCAAAGTGGGTACTTGGGAGTCCCCCAGACTCTTTTAGGTGGTTGGAAAGGCAAAGCTATTTTTATAATGATTTTTATACTTTCCTTGGCTTCTTCCCTGTGTTGGAACAACAACGCTTTAAAGTTATTTTAATAACAATGCTCATACGTGAATTGCCTTTTGCACTCTGTTATATTTTTCCTGATGCTGGAAAAGCAACGCTATGAATCATGGCAGTGGCACCCAATTGGACTGGTATTTACTCTTTATTGCCACCTATTGTAATAAAATAAAAAAAAAAAAACGATTCCAATTTCTCCCTTCCTTTTTCCAATTTCTCTTGAGAGTATCCTTCAGGAAGCAGTAAAATTACTCATTTTTATGACATTTTGACTCCGAGTACACACCTTTTATTTTGAATTTTTAAATTTTTTTTGAGCCCACACCTTTTAATGTCCTATGTGTCAAAAATCTATATAAAGCACATTTGCTGCAGATGGAAATACAATGGTTGTCTGGAGGAAAAGCACTTGTATGATTATTTGAATTGTGAGCGGAACTATCTGCTTTTCTCCTGGAGCACCATTCACATCTGAGAGACTGGCTGTTGGAAAACTATGGTCGTTGAGACTTGGGCTGGTGGTAGACATTTTCTAAAAAATGAACCAAGTGAGCCTGTGACTTCAGGAAAAACAACCGACTGTGTTTGTTGCCGGGGTGAAATTTGAGCTTTTAAGAAAAACCAGAACTCTGAAAAACGTGTGTGTGCCAAGGTGAGCTTGACAGGTTCCATACACTTAAAGGGGCTTTTGATGAAATCCGTGGTGATACTAACGAATGTGATCACTTGATAGTGTGTAATGAAATATGTCAACCTTTGAGAGATTTGTATAAGTCAGGGAACAAAAAAATTTCCAACTCAGTGCATATTAAAAATTTATGCATCAGTCAAAGATTCATTCAAAGTACAAGGTAGTCCAGTGGATTTTAAGGAAACAGTGTGAAAAGTTGTTTGATATAGTTTCACGTTGCTTATTTCAACTAACTTGTGAGAACAGCCATTTGTGGAGTTTTGGTGTAGTATTAAAGAATACTTATACAATCATATGAAAAAACCATTAAAATATTCTTCCCTTTTCTAACTTCTTGTCTCTGTGAAGCCAGATTTTGTTCATATACTTTCATCAAAAACTCAAATAGAAGGGGTGCCTGGGTGGCTCAGCCAGTTGAGTGTCCGACTTCGTCGCAGGTCAGGATCTTGTGGTTCGTGAGTTCGAGCCCCACATCGGGCTCTGTGCTGACAGCTCAGAGCCTGGAGCCTGCTTCGGATTCTGTGTCTCCCTCTCTCTCTGCCCCTCCCCCGCTCGAGCTCTGTCTCTCTCTCTCAAAAAAAAAATTCAAATAGAAGCAAAAACATACAATAAGGATGCACCTGTCTTCTATCAAACCAGACATGAAAGAGATTTGCAAAAATATAAAACAACACCACTCTTCTCACTATTTTTGAAAACATATTTATTTTCATTTAAAAGATTGGTTGACATGCAATGTATAGATAATGGTGATTTAACAATAACAATAGTTATGTCCTTTCCAACAGGGTAAATGTTGACCTGTGTAACCCACCGAAGCAAAAGCATTCTGGGATCCTTCAGAATTATTTCACCATAAAGGATTCTGAGACCAAACAGACTGAAAACTGCTATGCTAGATAGTCTTCCTACAAAGAGTTGAGAAGTTAACAAAAATATTTGAGTGTTGCAGGTACCATTTCTGTTCCATGGTCTGATCCATCCTGGGCCAAGGATTTATTCCCAGCATGTGTACCACCTGTGGAAATGTCATAGCCTTATCTTGTCCAATATTCATCCTCACTGTCCCACCATCCTTTTGGTTCAAAAGTGCAAGAACATATTGAAGGCTTTAAGAAGGAAGCATGTTCAGTTCTGTGCACCCTTCTCTTTCCAAACTTATTAGGTGAGGAAATGGTATTCAGATGTGTAGTCCTTGAGAAAGGATGTAGTAAGGAAATATTTTGGGTTTTCCCCACAGGTAGTTTTATTTGTTTTTAGTTCATTATTTTGTTGTTGTAATGTACACTATTATCTTGATCTGTATTACTGTGGCTATGCTTCAAATGTTCTGTGTTTCATTTTGAATGTTTCAAAAATTCACAAACGTTCAGAAGTTGATGGGAAGATGCATTCAGGTGTCGCAGAGGTTACGTTGGAACGTTTGTCTTAGTTCGTACTCTCCACAGGTAGAAAACAAAGAGGGAAAAGGGAGAACAGATGGATCCGTCTTCAGTCTTTTTATTTTTCATGCCATATTTGTCTTTGAGATTTATTTCTGTTGTGATATGGATAACTTAAAAATGGTTGTGAAGTATTCTAGTGTATAGATAAATTCGTGAGGTCCTTACCTTCTTTATACTAGTTAACAAGTTTTGATTCCTTACTAATATATGAATGTAGCTGAAAGAAAACAAGATTAAAATATTTCGCCTGCTCATCAAGATTGTTGGTTAAAATTTTACCAAAGCCACAGTAACCCTTTGTATTTAGGTTTTCAGATACCATGCAGTTGCATAAATTGGTGACTGGCTTTTTGATTTAGTTCTGCACATATACTCTAAGTCACCAATTTATTGATACAAGTTATTCTAAACCCACTTAGTGTTTTAAATTATTTTCAGCACGCAGCTTAATGTATTGTAGAGTAAAAACACTTAGAATCCAGGGGAATCCCAAATCATCTTCTCTGTCCCCATTCCTGAGAGATATTGATAGTATATAGGGAATGATTAACATGAAGTTGGCATAGATAATTTTTATGGACTAAATTTTTTGGCCCCCTCCCAAATTCATAGGTTGAAGCTTTAACCCTCACTGAGGCTGTATTTGGAGACAGGGCCAGGGAGGCAATGTTAAAGGTTCATCGAGGTCATAACGGTTAAATGAGATCAGAACTGTAGTGCCCTAATCTGATAGAGTGGTATGCTTATATAAAGAGGAAGAGACACCAGAGCTCTCTCTCTCCCTCTATTATATGAGGATACAATGAGAAGGCAGCTGTCTTCAAGCCAGGAAGAGAACATTCACCAAGAACCAAATTGGCCACTACCTTGATCTTAGGTTTTCTGGCCTCCAGAACTGTGAGAGAGAAATGTCTGTGGCATTTCATTATGGCAACCCGAGGTGGCTACTATAACCTACATATTTTAACATTTGTTCAGGCACTGCAATTTTAAGGAGTGATCACAATAAGAGTCTTTATGGATTTTGTATGAATTCTATGTCTCAGAATCAGTGAAGTGAAGAATTCATGCTGGATTGATTAATGTTATTACTGACTGGTTGTTCCCCAGAATGGAACAGAGTCGCTCACTGTGGCCTGACTAGTGTGTCCTCTACTCTTACTGTGATTGTGGGTGAATTAGTTTATCAGCGCACATTATTATCATCACACTCTTCGAGATGAAGAAATGGACCGGCCAACTGTCATATGCTTAAATTTGAACTCCATACCCAGCGTTCTTTCTTTGCTACACTGCCTTTCAGTTTCAAGATTCTGTCCTGAATTATTTTATCGGTAGGACTTGGATCACCCTAAAGAGTGCTCTGATCTCGGGAAGCTTTGCGCAAAGAAAGGGAACTGCAGGAGCTGAATGACATTTAATCGACCCGAAAGCTTCTGGAAATTCCAAAGGTGGTGTTATGTGGAGTTATGTGCCACTCACAGGAACCAGCTTCTAGCAGATGGCTTGTCAAGACGAAGGAGAAAGCAAAAGGTAACTGCTCACGTGAGAAAGTGACTTAGTGTAGTGTTTTTCGATTAAAATCTATCAGTCAGGATCCTGGCAAGAACATCACTCTCTGATTGGGTGTTGGATAAGAATTTCTAGGCAGTCCTGGCTAGGGTTTTGAAAAAGCAATAAAGGTGGGAGTGGGTGCCTGGGTGTCTCATTTGGTCCTCCGACTCTTGATGTCGGCTCAGGTCACCATCTCATGATTCATGAATTCAAGCCCTGCATCTCGCTCTGTGCTGACAATGTGGAGCCTCCTGGGATTTTCTCTCTCTTCCTCTCTTTGCCCCTCTCCTTCTCGTGTCTGTCTGTCTCTCTCAAAATAAGTAAATAAACTTTTTAAAAAAGCAATGAAAGATGGCAAAGTACCACAAGGAATATTAAGAGTGCAGGGCTGTTGGGCTTCTGGGTGGTTTAGTCGGTTAAGCATTCGACTTTTGATTTTGACTCATGTCATGATCCCAGGGTTGTGGAATCTAGCCCTGTGCTGAGCGTGGAGCCTACTTAAGATTCTCTCTCCCCCCGACCTCCCTGCCTCTCCCCACAGCCTCATAAAAAAAAAAAAAAAAGAGTCCAGGGCCCCCAAACATGAAGGGTAAAGTGAAGAGAGCAGTTACAGGAATCCGAAGAGAGAATTATGAAGGGTGGTCCCCTTAAGGGGGTTTTGACCTTTATCATAGAGTCACAGCCTGTCCATAGTGACTCACCCTCTGCTCTCTGCAAAGTAGGAGGTGGGAGCAGTGGCTTAAACCAGCAGAGGCCAAAGGTCAAGAGAACACCGATGTCTGCCTGTCCATGTGTGCACACCCAGGGTGAAGGAGGTTGGAGAGAGGATCTGGGTTAGCCCTTCCGCTTTATGGCCTCCCAGAAACCCAGGGTCTGGCCTCGTACCTTCACACATCACTCCTTGTGCTCAGCTATACCAAGTTAAGGCCAATGGCCATACATGCTGTTGAAAAAAAGGAAACATTCCACGAGGCTTGCTACGAGTGGTAAGGCCGGTTGATCCAGAACCTTCGGATTAGGTATAGGGCCCACTGCAATGGGATTTTACAACGGGGGAGAGAGATGGGGCTCAACTCCAGTGTGGCATTGGCAAGTGGAAATTCATAGCCAAAGAGCAGGTGGGGGTCAATGGATGGAAAATTACTAAGAAGAAACATCATGGGGGAGGGATATTCTGGCTAAACTGACCTAACAGGATTCTTACTGAAGGCAGGCCAGGTAGTCAGACATCTCCTGGAGGAGGGGGGCAGGGGCGGGATGAGGAATACGATAAGATATGGAGGGTGGTCCAATATAGAGGGTGGGGGATTCTGGTTACACGGAATTAGCAGGGTTCTTCCTCAAAGTGGATTTAACAAGGAAATGCACATGTGGGCCTGGAAGAAGCTTCAGGAGCCCCACTCAAAATCTGAATCTCTGTCGGTGCACTTGCAGCCTGGTGTTTTTCTTCCTCATATCAACACTGCCTTTTCAGAGACACCTCCTCTGTCTCCCCAGCTTGGGTACCTCCCTCAGTTCCCTGTTTTTACCCCCAAGGGGACCCCACTCCCCCTTTTCTTTTGTTACCGTTTCATTTCCTCCATGTACCTCCTAGTTTCTTGGGTCATAAGCATACTTACCTTGATCATCCCCTGAACATCGAAAGCTCTGTGAGAGCAGAGTCATCTATTTTCTCCCCTGATCCAACCTTAGCTCTTGGAACAGTGCTTGGGACAGAATAGACTCTGGATATATAGTAGCTGAATCAGTGAATGAGTGAATGAATGAATGAGTGGAGTGTTTTGGGTGTGCAGTAGAAAGCACAGTGTCGTAAGAAAGAAGCTGGAAGACAGCATATAGGTATGGGAGCCCAGGGCCGTGGCTGAGACCTATGGGGTTCTCTAAGAAAGCAACCTGTTACGTCTTCACGTCATCTTTCCTGAATTTACCGGCCCCGATTCCACTGAACAAAGTCATTGTTGAATCCAGTGTTTCAGCCATGCTGTCCTTGCTGCCTGTTAGGAAGGATCAGCTGGATGTCTTGATAGGCGGTGACGCATGCCCTTGTTCTCAGGGAGAATCTCGGAAACTTTGGGGACAAAGTCAATCTCATGCTTTTTTGAGAAAGTCTAACAGTTTAGGTGGCACGTTTCTCTCGTTTTCATCCTACACTACTTAGCTGTCATCTTGTTCCTATATGACAGAGTTTATAATCTTGGTTCTTTTGACCAGAAGTTTGAATGTTTTTATTCAACTCAATTTCTTATTCACTTTGCAGGTCAAGAGGATCCCGTGGGCCCTATTCGCTGATAGATGCAGTGACCACAGGTTCTATTTTTTTCTGCCAAGCTAAGCTTCTCTCAACGATTTACATTTCTCTTTGACGAAATTCTTTTTCTTCCTTTTCCCTTTAGCTCTTTCAGGAGCGAGTACTTCGAAATTTTTTGTGGTTCACAAACATCACTTTCCTTTTGAGAAACCATTGTACCTTAACAGTTGGGACTCCTGCCCCCTTTAAGATGCTTAAGGAAACTAAAAGGAGTACATTAATTAATTAAGATTGATTGAAGGGCTCACCTGTGCTGAGTACTATTCTGGACACCGGGAATATCATAAAAAACGAGAAAAACATGGTTCAGACCTCATGGAGCTTCTTGGGGGAGAAAAGATTTAGACAAAATAAAACCCCACAAAAACACATAAAAGGAAAATAAATAATTGTAAGTTGTACAAGGTAGCACATCTCCTGGGGCCTTACTTTAGAGGAAGTGTTTCTGAGGAATGGTCCTAGGATGAGCATATATGGCGGACAGGAGGTAGTCAGTTGGGCTGGGACACTCCAGAGGGCAAAGGGCTAAGGGCAAAGGACAAAGGGCTAAGTCCCCGAGTGAAGGATGAAAAATAGTGTGCATTTATGGCAGGGAAAGGAGGCCACAACGGGTGAGGAGTCATGAGTTGGGGAAGAGTGGTTTGTGATGAAGTTTCAGAGAAATACAGGGCCTTGCAGGGCATGGTGAAGACACTGGGCTCCATCCAACTATAGTAGGATGACTTTGACAGTTTTAAACGGGACAGTGATATGACATCTTTCCCATTTTAAGTCATGTTTGTCCCCCTGTGGTGAGTGGCTGAGAGGTGGAAGATGTGGCCGAGGTCACTTAGAAGGCTGTAACCATGGGCTACATAAGACCAAAATGGTGGTGGCAGATATGGGGAGAAGTATACCGGTTCACAGTGATAGATCTTAGAGCTGGAGTGAACCAGACCTGCTGAAGATTTAGATGCAGGGGTTGCAGGAAAAAGAGTCATTAATAAACCTCTTAGGTTTCTGGAAAGGGGACACTGTAGCGTATGGGTTAAGAACGTTGGCCATTAAGCTAGAATGCACGGGTCCTCATCCCATCTGAGATTCTTAATAGCTGTGTGACCCTGGCAAAATTAAACTCTCTGTGCCTTGGTTTTCTTCTCTATAAAATGGGGATAATAAGAAATATCTATTCCACAGATGTGAACATTAAATGGGTTATTAGTAGCTGACCTACTTATTGGCACATAGTATGTGTTGAATAAATTCTAGCTGTGTTACTACCAAAACAGAAAGACCGGGTAGAGGCTCAAGGAGTAGGATACAGTTTTGAGGGGAGCCATCAAGTGTTCCATTATTGACATAGTTGAAAGTGTCCTTTGGAAATACAAGTGGAGACAGGTGGAATCACAAGTCTGGAGCTCAGAGGGGAGGTCCAGGCGGAGGGTATAAAATTGTGGGTCATCAACATAAAGATGATTTTGAAACCCACGTAAGAATATATCACCAGTGGGGAGCGAAGTGAGATCCAGGGCTAACCCCTGGGCTCAGCCCGAGTAGAAGAGGTGAGTAAAACGGACGGAGAAGAGCATCTGGTGTGGTGTGATAGGAGGGAAACCTTGAGAGAATATAAGGCAAAAGAAGACAAGAACGAATAAGGGAATACACATCTGTATTTGGCGCACGACTGAAAGGTCTAGAAGGATGTCCTTTGCATTTGGTGATAGATCAGTGGCCATCTGACAAGGACAGTTCCAGCAGGCATGGGGCTGGGAGGACAGAGTGTTGTGTTGGGAATCGGTGGGGCTGAGGAAGTGAGACAGGAGGCAGAGACCCCTCTGCAGCGAATTTTCCTTGAAGTAGAGTGGCTGGGCAACTTGTGGAGAGGAGGTATTTTGGTGTGTGTGTGTGTGTGCATGTGTGTGCGCGTGCTTTATCTCAACAAGGGAGCAACTAGAATGGAAATTTCCCATCAGAAATTGGGAGTTTGAGGACACAGGAGAGGTAGAGGATGATCGAAGGAGTGAAATCCTTGAGAAGTGATGAGGTAGGCATCCAGAGCAAAGAGGCTGCTCATGAGTGATAGGGGGACTTTAATGCTCACAGAGAAAGAACAGTGGAGTGAGATTATGGGCTGGGGGTGGTTAAGATAAAGGGTTTATGTTTAATTTCTATTTTCTTCATGAAGTATGAGGTAATGCTGTCTGCTGGGGGTGAGGGCAGAGGAGGTATGAAAATAGCCATCTTGGGAAGTGGGAGAGAGGCTCCAGGAGAAAAAAAGAACAGGCTGGCTGGTGGAATGGAGTTCCCGCTGGAGGTTTGAGGACCTGAATCTAAAATAGAAGCATGACGTTGGGGGAGCGCCTGCGTGGCTCAGTAGCCTGAGCGTCTGACTCTTGGTTTCCGCTCAGCTCATCATCTCACAGTTTGTGAGTTCGAGCCCCACATGGGTCTCTGCACTCACAGCGCTGAGCCTGCTTGCCGAGCCTGCTTGAGAGTCTTTTTCTCCCTGTCTCTGCCCCTCCTTACCCCTCCCAAAATAAATAAATAAATTAAAAAAATATATATGAGAATCATATTGGATTGCACCATTTTCCCCTGCAGTATTCTGTCGCTGGGAATCTCCTTAAAGTATTCAAGGTAAGGCTATTCCTGTGGACTTGAAACTCAGGAATTGATTCAGAAGAAAGAATCTACTAGTCTGATGGTGGCGGTCGCGTTAATGGAGGCTACTCGGAATGTTTCAGACGAGCTGACGATCCTTTCACCAAAATGTGAGATTTCTGTAAAAACCCCCTTCAACAGGAAACAGATACTGAGCATGGATTGGAGACACGTGTCTGTGTTTGAGATGCTCTGAGCAGCACTCACCGTCGGGGCCCCACCGTTCCAAGAGAGGCCCATGTGATTGAAGACGGCAAGGAAAAATAACCCCACGTTGTTGATTTCCATACCAGTTTCTTTACAGGATGAGACTCACACCGAGCTGTGTCAAACTGACAGACATTGCTTTTAATTTTCTTGCCCGTTCCCGACCACTCTTCCATAGGTTTTTTTTTTTTTTAATTTTTTTTTTAACGTTTTTATTTTTGAGACAGAGAGAGACAAAGCATGAACAGGGGAGGGTCAGAGAGAGGGAGACACAGAATCCGAAACAGGCTCCAGGCTCTGAGCTGTCAGCACAGAGCCCGACGCGGGGCTCGAACTCATGGACCGTGAGATCATGACCTGAGCCAAAGTCGGCCGCTTAACTGACTGAGCCACCCAGGCGCCCCTTCCATAGGTTTTAAGGGAATGTGCATGGAAGTGTGCGCCAGCATGCAACTGTCCCGTGCACATGTGTGTGTTGCTGGTGGAGGGGTGTTGTCTTCACTTTGGGGAGTCAAGCATCTGTTCTCAGATCAGTGCTTTTTCATAGATGCACAAAACCAGATAGATCTGGTTGGTTCTGAGACCAGGGGAGTGTTCCTGAGTATGTTATCTTCGCAGGTTACTTGTCCAGGAAGCTTTTCTACACCAGGGCTTGATCACGCCACGGCTGTTTCCAATATGGCAGGAATTTCCATGCTCCTGAGACTGTGTGTGGTGGCAAGGGGCCTTTCTCTGAGACAGCGGCGGCCGTTATGTGAACTGGCTTTGAATCTGAAACGGACTAGCAAAATGATTTCTACCTTTTGGGAGATTTAACTTCTTCCTCTGTCAAAGGACAGGGTTTCCCACATGGGCTCTGTTGCTTAAGCTTTAAATATCCATTAAAATTTGTTGTGATTGGAGACCTTTACGATACCTGGTGACAGAACCAGAGGCACCCTAGCCGTGGTTTGTTAATTATTCAGACTACTGGGCCATGACTAATGCAGTCACTGAGGGAGGAAGGTGTACATGCATTGGGCTATAAGAAACATTCAAGGAAAAGCTTCTTCCCCGGGGCTCTGTCTTTGTCCATTTGGGCTACTATAAGAAGGTAAGACAGACTGGACAGCTTATCAACACCAGAAATTTACTTTTCACGGTTCTTGAGTCTGGAGGTCTGAAATCAAGGTGCCCCTGTGGTTGAGTGAGGGCCCTCCTCCAGTCTGCAGCTTCTCACCATATTCCTGACACAGGAGAGGAGACTGGGGAGCTCTGTGGGGTCTCTTTTCTAAGAGCACGAATGCCCCTCCCCAGGGTTCCACCCTCATTACTGGGTCAGGTCCCAGAGGTCTCATCTTTGTGAGTTACAATTTCAGGGTATGAATTGGCAGGGGGCACAAACATGTAGACTATAGAAAGCTCTGAGCACCTATGGGAAGAGGGCAGAAGAAAGTCCAAATCCTCTCCCTTCCTATCTGACAGGCATGTTTTCTCTCGTCTTAGGTAATGAGAGCCTCTGTCTTCCAGCGGAAACTATTTACCTGTTGTGAAAACCACTACACCTGGATTCAGAACGTGGCTCTATCATTTAACAGACGTGAGACCTTGAGCTCCCATTCAGTGGGAAGCTTGTAGGGTGATTGTTGTACAGCTTAAATGAACCTCCTAGATTGGAGGAATGTCCCGCAAATGTATCACTCGTACTCAACAATATTCCTTATCCCTAGTCAGTTGACTCTTCTGTTTTCCTTACTAATTTCTCTCAAATCCCAGAACTTGATCTGTTTCGCCAAGGAAATGACAGGAAGAAACTACCCAATTTCCTAACTTCCTGCCTGCAAATGATCTTCATTGCTTTTGTACCCCCCCCCACTCCCCCCTTTCCACTGGGGTTTTTCTTCTTCTGATCCAGTGAGCCAGGCCTTACCGCCTTACATGCTCACATGTCCTCACAGGTATTGCTGTAGCATTTATCTGCTTAGTTCTGGTAGCAGTTTTCAGCTTCATTGTCCCCTTGCTCCCACCAATTATCAAACGCCAGTCGCCTCTACGTGTAAAACAGACCACCTTCTCTTGGGCACATGTCTCTTAGTTTCTGAAGCCTGAGATGTAAGAGCACACTTGATTTTTTTAAATAAAGACATTTTAATGTTTATTTATTTTTGAGAGAGACAGAGCACACATGGGGGAGGGGCAGAGAGAAAGGGAGACACAGAATCCGAAACGGGCTCCAGGCTCTGAGTTGTCAGCACAGAGCCCGACGCAGGGCTCAAACTCACGGACCGAGAGATCAGGACCTGAGCTGAAGTCAGACGCCCAACTGAGCCAGGCAGGCGCCTCTGATTTTTTTTTTTTTTTTTAATCTCTTGCTTCCACATCTAGTTAATCAGTAAATGCTCACTTTCTCTTTTCTCTCTCCATTCCTCCAGCCGCTTCCCTAAGTTGAGCTCTCGTCATTTCTAGTTAGGCCCCTGGCAATCGTCACTCACCAGTCTCTTCGCCTCTTCTCCTGTGCCCGGCAAGCCATAGTCCCCAGGGAGGAGAGAAGTCGGGATCGGGTGGCTTCCCAAGGTAGAGGTTTGTAGCCTGTTCTCCCGCAAGGCCATCGGCATGGGCATCACCTGGGAATTGTTGGAACTGCAAATAATCTCACCCCTCCCCTGGTCTCCTGGATAGAAAGGCTGTGCAGGGGTGGGGAGGCGGTTCATCAGTCCGTTTGGCAAGACTTCCAGATGACTCTAATCTACAGTTTGAGTACCACTCTTCTTGAATTTAATCAAGGGGCAAATAACCCAAGAAAGGAAAAGGGGGGTCGGGAGGCAGAGCCACGTCTATTGCAGGGCTCTGTTCCGTGCCCTCTCCCAGGATGTGGTTTTTCCAGGGTTGCATCCTAGCTGCTAGCTGGCAACGAGACATATGGCTTCCTGGATGATGTCCTCCATGTGTTCTGTGCTTGGCCATCATAGCGGCAGAATCGAGGTGAGTTTTTTTCTTTTCTCAGTCTTCTTCCGTCACCGTTCAAGGTTTACCCTTGCTTGGAAACACAGGCCATCACTTGGAGTTCTGATAACACATGACCTCTGGGCTAGGAGCCGAGTTGTCTCCTTAAAGCTTTGTGACAGCAGAGGTCCCTGGTACCATGACCCTGTGCCCCAACCTCTGCGGCTCTGACCCTTGTCTCAGCTAATTCTGACCTCGCTGGGGAGATGGCATTTGAGTGGGGGCTTGAGGGTTAAGCAGGCATTCTGTAAGTGGGGAAAGGGGGAAACCTCTTTCAGGCCGAAGGAATGTTAAACACAAAGACCGAGGTATGGGATCACAAGACGCCTCAGGTGGCCGACGAAAGGAGAACAATATTTGCCCAGAAGAAGGAACGAGACTGAAAAAGGAGTTTGTCATTAGTCCTGCAGAGCTCACTCAGGAGCTTGGACTCGATTCGGGAGACATGTAATGGAGAAATGAGAGGGGTAATGTTCGAAGAGTCATAATGTCAGAAGTGTTATATCACCTGTTTGTATCTCTAGGCAGTTTTATTTCCTGGCCGAAGACACGGAAAGGCATACAATTTGTGTCTAGGTAGATTCAGAGCGGGCCGAATAAGGCTGATAAATCTACCCGAGCTCTTGCCCCGGGAGACTGCGGTAACAGCTGCATATACGTTAACACACAAGGAAACAGTATGAGACCCGCTTAGACCGAGCTGCAGGTGTCTGTGTGATCGTTTTCCCCTTGCTTTCTAAGGTGTTGACACTGGCTATCCAGGTGTGGGAATCTTTAGTGGTGACCCCTTAGCTCAGGGACATGGGAGCTCAAGACAGCCGTGTGGTGGTACAGAAGCTCCTTCAATGAGGCTGGTTCCTTCTTGAACACTCTCTCCCCCAACCTCGGCTCCCCCACCTTGACATCTCTTCCTAGGGAATGATGTTGATCTTCCGGAGTGAGGACTGTGACTTATTAAGGAAAACAACCGTTAGGCCCCTGTTACACGACTGGTTGTGAACAGGCACCAAGATATTTCCCATCAGATGGGGCGCGTTAACCCTCGTAAGTGGCTGAAAAGCTGGCTATCCCTGTAGGTGATCAGCCTGAGCCTCTGTCATTAGTTTAGCCTGTGGCTGCTTTGATTTCAGAGTGATAATAAAGAACTTCGGGAAGAAGCTACAGCAGAACCGGCCCAAGCCCGCAGAGGAGGGGCCCACACCTGCGTCTGGTTAAAATGGATTTATTTGATCGGGTTCAAGATGTGCTGCCCAGCCCTGGTTTAAAAGTCTAAGACAAAGACTTGAGAAACAGGAGCAGGTGGTGTGCGTTGTTTTTAATTTTTTAAAAAATGTTTACTTATTTTTGAGAGGGGGAGAGAGACAGGGTGCAAGCGGGGGAGGGGCAGAGAGAGGGGGAGACACAGAATCCGAAGCGGGCTCTGAGCCAGCTGTCAGCACAGAGCCCGACGCGGGGCTCGAACTCACGAACCGCGAGGTCATGACCTGAGCCCAAGTCGGACGCTCAGCCTCCTGAGCCACCCAGGTGCCCCTTGTTGTTTTTAAATAAATGGATGTTGCTTAATTTCCTTCTATGTTGGGAGATGACAGGAACAAACTAGTCCTGTTTCTGCTGGGAGATGCTTATGCCTCAGCTGATAATAAACAAGGGCGGGAGGGCATGAGGGCCCAGAAATGTGGGTCCATCACTCCCCGCAATTACTATGTCTTATTGATAACTCAGAGCTCCATCCAGCAAGTGCCATCTCTGGAACAAAGCCTGTCACAGATCAGACTGAATCCATTAAAAAGCTTTGATTAACATGTCCCTGGGGTGCGCTGTGGAAACTTTTTATGCCAAGTGACAGCCTATTGCTGTTCCTTCAGAAGTGTCCCCCTGAAATACTCTAGTGTTTTAATCTAGTGCGCGGTTTAAATTAAAAAACGGCAATGACTTTGTGTGACCTAAATACGAGCCACTTCTATTCAGGGTGGGATTTATCAACCGCTTGCAGATGAAGTGTTCAGAGAGGCAACAATTAACCTTCCTGTGTGGTGGCTAATAATGATTATATGTATATTATACGTCGGTTGTGTGTATATAATTGCTTGTCTGTCTCGTATTCGTAAAACGTGGCCCGAGAAAGGGTCATAGTTAATGTGCTTAATTTAGTGGATACGGAACTTTGTGTTCATCCTGAGTGGAAAACAAATTTGTTTGTGTTTGAGGAGCACAAAATCACTCTCCCTGGTGCTTTTTTATTGGTCTCTGACATGGATAGCGTAATGAACTGCAGCCTTTTGAAGCAAAGATAAAGCTTAGTCTTCTAACTGTGGAGTCGTTAGGGGCAGGGACCTGCCTGTTTCCACACAAATCTCTCCCTTTCATCCTAGGGGGGAGATTCAATCTTGATCGACCCTGTCTGTATGATGTGTGTGCACGGGGGGGTGTGTGTTTCTTTATGGTTACCATACACCCTCCTAAAATAGAAGCGTTGAATGGTCACATTTCAAAACTGTCACGAAGTACATTATACAATAAAAAATGATTCTCTTAGATGCCATAAAAAGACACTGTGGAAACTACCTCCACGAGGAGGGTACCTACCCTACCGCTCTTCATCGTGGTTTAAAGTCTCTGAAATTGGCTCAAGACAAAAAGTGCTTTTGTTGGCAGGATTAGGATTCTTAGGGATCAAACTTAAAATGAACGAGTACCGCCTGTAGGATGTAGCAGCCCTGGGGGCCCCTATGCTGCCCCCCGAACTGTACAAAGATAGGCTTCTCTCTTTTCCTGCCCCAGGAATGAAGCCAGGCTCTCCGGGTGAGGCTTACCCCTCACCGGGAACTCAGGGAGGACATCTCCACCTTTCATCATTGGACGGTACTACGTAGCTACAGAGGGAAACCCGGGCAAAGGACATTTTTCATCAGTTTTTAAAACGGAATTTCTAATGGCTTTGGCATATACAAAAATGCAATGGCCTGCTCTGGGAAGTAGGAAGCTTCTGGTCCTCGGAAAGGGCTGGGTGATTGGCATCAGGTGAGACTTGGGGAGGCCATCATTTGTGTGGCTGATGAGGTCGGACATGAAGAAAAGTGGCAGTTACTTATAGTTGAAAACATTGGAGATTTTCTTCTCAAGAACTGACAATGTTTTTCCTTGGTTCCTCCAAACCTCCCTAAAACCTCAGCAGAATATAAGCTTCATGAAGGTATATATCTTGGTATTTCATTCGTGGCTATATTCCCGGTTTATATCCCCCAGAACAGTGTAAGCCTCTAGTAAGCCCCCAACAAGTAATTGTTAAATGAGTGCATTACTAGTTTGTATAAATTTGATTTGCATTGACTTCTCAATAAGCAACAGCTTATGACCCATTATCCCCACAATGAGCAAACAGTGGATGGCTTTTCATGCTGGTCTTACCTCGTCGTGAGGGTGTTAGGCATCCTCTTCTCTTAAAGTGGATCTCTTACCGGGGCATCTTTGTCAGTCTTGGACGTCTGCTAGGAGATACTCATTCCGGGAGCAGTGAATCTGGTTTTGACAAAAGTAGACCGTCCTCACTTCAAGGGCATCCAACCAAGAGCTTACCAACCACTGTGGAGCCCAGCGCTTGACATTTTTTTTTAGGTTCTGTTCCACACCTTCTGTTAATAGTGTCCGACAGCCTAGGATAAATGAGGGTCAAGGTACAGCAGAATGGATGGTGTAGTGGCTGTATCTTTTCAAGCAGTGTCTCTTTTAGTCAGGTTGGTGTCTGACCGGGTTAATTCTGAGTGACTTCCTGATTTGGAGTAGCATCTGCCCTCAAAGAGAACAGCATCCGATGTGAACCCAGCCTGGGGCCGGTTTAGAGAAACCCTCCTTGGAGAAGAATGGCAAGGTGATAGAGAATAATCACCCGTGAATTCACAAAACAGGACCTCATCCTCCATGTCATAGCTTGTGTGGAAGCTCTGATATTCCAAAGCATGTCTCACTTGGATTTGGGAATTTATTTCTCCTTCCCATGCTTCTCTTGGATGTGGTCTATGACTGCCGCTACTTTCCAGACAGGGAAGGGATCCAAAGACATGAGAAAAATGTACTCTATAAAAACAAAGGACATTCTTCAGTTTTCCTATAGGGAAAACCCAAATCTGCCCCGTAGGGGGAAATTAAAAGTATGTGATTTTCTAATAACATAATCCTATATTAGATGGTTATTGACCAGGCAAATAATGAGGGAGAGAAATGTATATGGAAGAAGTATTAAGGGAAAAAGTGTAAAACATGATACAGTAAGAAAATAAGGGTTACAACTCTATATCCGTATCCTGTATCCAATATACCACACCCATCCATCCATATATATTTATTGAATATATAAAAATACTATAAAAGAATGTACAAAGTGGTAGGCATGAGCATTGCCATGATCTTTTCCAGAGAGATGCTGACCTTCAGAGAGAGGTTCAATAACATCTTCAAGGAGGGGGAGACTGAGTAGGAATTCCTTTGCCGGTTGGTTTGAAGCCAAAATCAAACCCCTTCCATCGCAACAAAGAACCGGATGTTCATCTGGTCGTTCTTTTCTGCAAAGTCGCATAAAATGGCATTTTCAAAAATGCAGTTTTGCTTCAAATATTAGTGAATCATGACTTACCATTCATGTTATGCTGACACACTGGAGGCAAATAAAAAGTGATGCTGATGAGTTTAATTTACAGTTGGGGGGTGGGGGGAGATGTTAGTGACACGGTAGATAAAAATCTCTCCTGGGCAGTTTGTTTTTCTTCTCTTTTTCAGCCTAAAACGCAAAGCATTGGACTTGCACGTGGACTTTTTAGTGCTCTTTGGGCTGTGGCCACACGCTCATCTTCGGGTGCATTAATACTAATTATTTTTAATTTTTTTAATGTTTGTTTCAGAGAGAGAGAGACAGAGTGTGAGTGGGGGAGGGGCAGAGAGAGAGGGAGACACAGAACCCGAAGCAGTCTCCAGGGTCTGAGCTGTCACACAGAGCCGGACGTGGGGCTCGAACTCATGAACCGCGAGATCATGACCTGAGCCGAAGTCGGACGCCTAACTGACCGAGCCACCCAGGCGCCCCGATACTAATAATTTAGGTACTGCTGCTAACTTGATCCTAAGAGGTGAGCAAGCGTGAGATCTTTTAATCCATTCTAATGAGGAGATCTATCCAATTTAGAAAGTTAAAGTGACAAGTCTATACAGTTGTAAATTTGAGTCCCCACCCATCTTTTCCCCCTGTCACTTTTCACTAGTAAACAATGTTTCTAACATTTTGACTTAAATGTTTTTCTTAATACTGCCAACGTGAACCAAGTAATTTTCTTTCCTAAGCTCAGTATTAAGACACTGGCACCGTTGGGCCTGTTCCAGGGAATCGTAATTGTTAATGGTCATTGGCATTGAGCATAAGGCACTTTGTGGGGAGAAAAGCTTGAGCATTGAGGCTCAGCTCTCAATTTGAACCTGGCTGTGCTGCCGACCATTGGTGGGATCCTGTGCAAGTTAACTAATTTTTCAAAAGCAAGTTTTACTCCGCTGTGAAATGGGGATAACCTCTGCCTGCGGAGGGTTGGAAAATGTAACATACACGGGAAGGATCTGGGGTGATAGATTCTACCTCTTATTTATAAGTAATAGTAAGTAGTACAGCCTAGTTCCGTGGTTCTCCGCATATCATGCCCAGACCACCAGCCTCGGCCTCACATGTTAGAAAGGCAAATTCTTCGGTCCCAACCCAGACCTTCTGAGTCGGAAACATCGTGGGTAGTGGTCACCAATTCGTGTTTGCACAAGCCTCCCAGGTGATTCTGGAGTTGTAGGGTTTTGAGAACTCCTTAGCTGAGTGGCTAAGTGTGGCATCCTCATCTGGAAAATGGGCCACAAAAAGAAAAAAAAATACACCTCCCTCGCCGGGTGATTGTGATAAGTTTATAACAGTGTTGGGTGCTTCGTATACAGGCGATGTAGGTCATTAGTGTTATGTCTGAGGGACACGCTGGGGCGAATATTTGAGTCGATGTTCTTAAGTTGGCAAAATACAGTAGCTGTTTAGGTGTATGAGTTTTGGACTGAGACAACTGCCTTCAAATCCGAGCTCTGCTGCATGGAAGCCGTTGGTCTAGGGAAAGTTTCCTTCCCTAGGTCTCACTGTCCTCATCTTTAAAATGGGAATAGTAATAGAATCTACCTCAAGTAATGGAGAAGGGGTCTGCTGAGTAGAGTGTCTCTGATGCAAACAGTAGTTGTTAAGAACTACGCTTCAAATGGAAATCATCTAATGGAATGCCCGATGCTCACCCAAAGATTTTTATTGCTTAAAGTTGTCACGGTTAATGATCCCATCATGGATTCTTGCTTAGTCATGAAGTTTCCATATATTTCTAGAACTTTTTTTTTTTTTTTTCTTTAAAGCTTTAGGAGCACAAACTAGCTCATGGCCTCCAATGAGATGAATCTGATTATTTAGTTTTAGGTTCCATTTAAAAAACAATCTTGGTGTTTCTCCCCGTTCGTCACACATGGGTATAACCAGCAGCGGCCATTCTCTAGGAGAGGGTTACTCTATCTGCCCATCTCTTATTGAAGAGGAACTTGGGGTAAGGCGAATTTGGTTACTTTTAGTGCAGTGCAGTATCCAGTTCCATGCTCTGAGATGAGGCTTTGTTCTTCAGGGTTGAGATTACTTAGGTAGGCTGAAAAACCCTTCACAAAAGGCTCTGAATAGATGGTGCATGCTTCACAGACCTCCTTTTGCTAGTCTCTCTTACCTTCTTTCAGCAGGTGTGAGCTTTCTGCCTAAGATTCCTTTCCATTGTGCAGCCTGGCTCTAAGCCTTCTTTGTTTCCACCCAGGTCTGGTTAACTCTTCTTTCTTGTTTTTTTTTTTTTTTTTCCCCCTAAGCTTCCAACCACCTGAAGGAAATCTGATCGGGAATAAGGTCATTTTTGTGTCTCTAAAAATTGCCACATACATAAAAAGATGTGTTAAAGCCAAGCGTGACCCTTCTCAGGTCTCCAAGTCCCTTCAGATGGGCAAGGGTCTCCTTCTTGAAGAAGCTGAGTGAAATGGAGGTGGAAACTGAGGCAGAGAGGTGTATGGTCAAGCTGCAAAATGGTTTAAGAAATCGAGATCTGCCCAATCACAGCGTAGGCGGAAACAAGTGAGAACTGAAGCCAATTGAGGCACCCTCAGTCCTACATCTGGGCTTTGCATGCATGCATGCATAATTAAGCTTTCAGCAGCTGTAGGCTTCTCCAGTGCAACAGGGCGGGTGGGATATTGTAATACACAGTAGGTTGTATATCAATGGAAGGCTTTTTAAATTCACATGACGCTTAAGATAAAAAGACACCAGCAAAAATTAAACAGCATTCACAGTGTCGGTGAATAGTGATACAGGCCACCAGGAAAACAATGGAAACCGACTCGGTTTCCCCCCATTGTTCTGCAACTCCCCCCCCCCCCAACACCTCCAATAGATTAGAGCAGCCATGCTGACTTTGTTTTAAAATACACACACTCATGAGATCAAAGGGATCAATGCACATTCAAGCAACTTTCAAGGCATCACAGGAAGAGCAAAATGGTCTGTTTTCTTTTGAAAGACAACAGAGAAAATCACACACATGCGTTGAGGCATTGTGATATGCAGATGGTGAGCTTTCAGGAGAATTAAATATTCATGGAAGATAAAAATCTCTGCTATTTTTAATCTCTGTGAGGCTTTGGGCTCAATGCCCTCTGTGTTCACATGATAGACAGACTCTTCTCTGTATGTGGCTCAGATGGCATCTTGGGAGGTCACCCTCGCTCTGCTGGTTAGGCCTTCCACAGCTGGGCTGCCTGATGGTGGCCGGTTACACCCGTGGGAGAGCGTCAGTCACATTTACCTTCCTTGGGATGCACAGTCTATAGTCCAAGACCCTTGGCTGCATTGTGTTTACCAGGGTCCCCAGCCTTCATTCCATCTGATTGCTGGGGCCACAGGAAGTCTTCGAGGCCCCTGACAGAGGGAAGTCTCTCAGCTACCTGGGCACACGGAACAGTCACCTCGGTTTCTCTTACTAACCCAGGTGCAAAAAAAGGTAGTCTCTTCCTGCTTTTTTGGTTTTTATTGGATACTTTTGACCAGAAATCGAAGGATTTTCCAATTCTTTTCCCATCCCGGGAGCCAACCCATGTGGAAAACGCCATTCAAAAAGATAATCTTGTTTAGGAAGGAGGGCAAAAAAGATCAGTTTATTCTCCTTAGGCGGCTGAAATTAACAATTTTTTGGTCCTAGATCAACGACCTGAATGAAAACTACACCTGCTTATAGGAAGGCATTACGAAGGTGGGGAAAACGAACGTTCCTCTGAATTCCAATTTGATTTTGAATTTAGTTAATTTTAATCCATTTAGGACACTGACTCCTTGCTCCATTGATCAGACACAATGTCACTGTGTTACCTTGACTTCTCTGCATATTTTTCTCAATTACTTTAAGACTGTATACTCTATAAGGATAAGTAATTACAGAGTAGCCATGGCAGGAGAGTCACAAAACAGTTGCTGGCATTCAGGTCACTGTATTTGCATTGCAAGGTAGTTATTGGATGACTTCTGCTGTAATGCTCTGGTCCCTGGCTTTTGGGGGTGGGTGTTACTGCTACCCTCCTCAAACAAATTCCATTTTCCCTCCACCTTAGATTGAAAAACATTGATTTTCTGGGTGTTTTGCACCCATATTTTAAACATAAACGTAAATGGGCTTGGATTTCTGGGCTCAGGAATCAGACATAATCTCCTTTTTACCCCTGGCTGGGAACTGTGTTGGGTTAAAAGTAACGTTTCCATGATAAGAACCTCAGTCTTGTCTTTTTTTTTTTTTAAAAAGAGTCCCAAGCCCTAATTTAAATAGGACCCCAAATTCTCCTTGCAGTGACTTCAACACTGGAATAGTATAGATGCTGGGGATTAAAGAGATAATGGAAAAAGTCCACCCCCTTGTCTCCACTGTCACCAGGCACTGCCCTGAACCAGCATCATCAGGGTCCACGTGAGAGGCACCCGGAAAACTGTTGTCTGGGGCCCAAGCCATATTCGGGACTGCTGGGAGCCCATCTCTGCACGGGCATGCTCCTCTCTGCACCTGAGATTTCTCACAAACAGAGCAGACCTCCATTCATTCATCAGGCCACTGTCATTCTGGAAAAGGCTGTTTACTTATTCTTCTACAAGAGGAAACGGGGATTGTTTATACCTTTGCATTTGACCAGTTGCTGTCAAAGCCAGGGTCTCTGGGGAGAGGCAGAAACACCTTGCTTGTACTATAATCACTCTGTCTACCTTACAAGTGTGAAAATACCGCTATTAATTTTAACAGCATTAAAAAAAAAAAAACACCTCTCCCCTTGCATCCTGCTGTCCTTCCTCCCAGCCCCCTCCCCCCCACACACCCTTTTGACAGCTCAGCCCTGTGATATTTCTGATCTTTCTTAGGAGGATGTTTCCAAAGAGATAAGTGGTAGGAATCAATGCACATCATCTTAATTACCAAATACGGTGTGTTGTATTGTAAGCCACTTATCTCCCACTGGCCACATGACAAATGCCTGGTTCCGGTGCTGACAGTTTGCCTCCTTCTCCAGAATGGTCCAGAAATACTTGTTGGATAACTCAAATGTCTCCAACCTGACTTTTCTATTCAAGATACCTGAGTGCTAAGAAAAATTGCATCAAAATTGAGTTTACGTCATCTGTAGATGGCTGTGGCAGTAGCTGCGAAGACTGGGATTCTCCTCAGAGAGCTTTCGTAAATGTATTTTCAACATATGTCTATTTTTTAAATTTATTACTGAAAACTTTTTTTTTTTTTTAATTTTTATTTTTGAGAGACAGGGTGTGAGCAGGGGAGGGGCAGAGAGAGAGGGAGGGAGACGCAGAATTGCAAGCAGGCTCCAGGCTCTAAGCTGCCGGCACAAAGCCTGATGCGGGGCTCGAACTTGTGAACCATGAGATGATGACTGGAAGCGAAGTCAGACGCTAAACCGACTGAGCCACGCAGGTGCCCGTCCACGTACGTGTATTTTTTAAAATTACAAAGTAATCCACTTTGGTTGGATTACTTTATTGCTTTATTAAAGCAATAAAAAATACAGACTAATGAAACGTAAATCTAGACCTAGATAGACATCTAGATGCTGTAGGGTCAGACCTTAGCACATGGGAGCCTCTGCGGAGGTAAGGAGTCATGAACGGGGGCATTAGGGACACTGGAGAAGGCTGGACGTCTACATAAGTATCTGATGATTTTGTCACCCAAGATAGAACTCCAGGGGCATCCTTGGGTTTGTTTGTTTGTTTGTTTGTTTGTTTGTTTTTGCCATTTGCACCTTCCACATCACACATACTCCTTATTTTATATTCTAAATATTTATACATTCTGTGCCCTCTTAGCCAGTGTCTCTTAGCTAGCTTCTGGTCTGGGAACTGTCAGGTCCGTGTATCAGCCAGGCGGCCTCTGTAAACACAAATTTGACGTTGGCCGCTTCCCACAAAATCCCTCAGTAACTCCCTGTGTCCCACGGGACAAAGGCAAACGATCCCTGTGTTCTGTGTCCAGTCCGCCTGTGAGCCACATCTCCTGTCAGGATCACTCTGAAGCACCTCAGTGAGAATCGACTCATCTAACCCTTTTAGGTTTGGAAGTCACCTTGTCCTTGGAGCCTGTTCTGGATCCTTACTTCCCCAGAGAGGCTTAGGATCCCCTTTTCTCGTATCCCGTGATACTCTGTGCATCTCTAGGTCACTGACGTGCTGGGTGATAGCCCTCTTAGCTTAGGGTTGTGGTTCTGGCAGGAACATTGCCTGGTGGTGATGCTTGGTGCATTTCAGGTCATTTTTTTCCCCGTAACAGGAAAGGACAGCATCGCAAGAGTAGTGAGGAGTGCATGCAGAGGGTGTTGGGGCTGGCACCCATGATGAGGCCCTGGGCCTTACGGAGAGAAAAGGGCCCCAGGAGGAACTTGGACCTGAAGGATCCCCACTTGGCCTATTCTGTGCATGTGTCGTGGGACCTATTCCTTTCTCTCCCTTCCATTTGAAGGAAAGGGGCCAAATGGAAACCAAGATATTACAATCAGTTACCTTTTGTTTGGAAAAGTTGTAATCTTGCCTGAACTACAGGCTTATATTAACCTGAAGTTTTTAATGTTCTGGAAGGTGTGTGTCTTTGTTTTAAGGCTCCATAGCACAAGAATGTCCCTGTCTTTGTCCACTTGACTCTAGAGAACTGCCATTACAGACTAATAAAAATGACACTTTTCAATAGCTAACCTTCTTGCCTTTTTCACTGTATTTATTTTTAAGAAAATTTTTAAAGACATTTTTTTAATTGAAGTATAATTACTTACAGTGTTAGTTTCAGGCGTACAGTATAGTAATTCAACAATTCTGTACATTTCTTCCTGCTCATCATGGTAACTGTACTCCTTTATTTCTCTTTTCCACCTCTCTCTTTTCTGGAAACCACCCATTTGTTCTCTGTACCTGACAGCCTATTTTTGTGTGTGTCTTTTTTCTTTTGTTTCTTAAATTCCACGTATGAATGAAATGATAGGGTATTTATCTTTCTCTGTTTGAATTATTTCACTTAACCTTATAACCTCTAGATTCATCCATTGTGTTGCGAATGGCAAGATCATAGCCTTTTTTATGACTATGTCGATTCATGAGCATTTGAGTTGCTTCCATATCTTGACTTATTGCAAATAATGCTGCGATAAACAGGGAAGGGCGTGTATGTTTTCAAACGAGTGTTTTTGTGTTTTGGGGGTAAATACCCAGTAGTAGAATTACTGATTCATATAGTAATGATATTTTTAACTTTGTTTTTAATGTTAGTTTATTTGTGAGACAGAAAGGGTGCATGCGAACAGGGGAGAGGCAGAAAGAGAGGGAAACAGAGAATCCCAAGCAGGCTCCTGCTGTCAGCCCAAAGCCTGACTTGGGGCTCGAACTCACGAACCATGACATCATGATCTGAGCTGAAGTGGGCCATTGAGCCACGCAGGCACCCCTGTAATTTTAACTTTTGGAGCAAATTCCAAACTGTCACAGTGGCTAGACCAATTTGCATGGTAATGACCAATGCATGAGAGTTTCTTTCTCCCCACATTGTTACCAATACTTACTATTTCTTGTCTTTTTCATTCTTGCCATTCTTAGACGTGTAAGGTGACCTCTCGTGGTGGTTTGTTTTTGTATTTCCCTCAGATGAGTGATAATGAATATCTTTTCATGAGTCTGTTGGCCTTCTGTATATCTTCTTTGGAAAAATGTCTGTTCAGGTTCTCTGCCCTTTTTAACATAAGTCTCTTTGGTTTTTTGGTGTTGAGTTGTATAAGTTCTTTACTTATTTTGGATATTAACCCCTTACCAGATCATCTGCAAATATCTTCTCCCATTCAGTAGGCTGTCTTTTTGTTTTGTTGATTGTTTCTTTGGTGGTGCAGAAGCTTCTCTTTTGATGTAGTCCCAATACTTCATTTTGGCTTTACTTTCCCTTGCCTCGGAAGATCTATCCAGAAAAATGTTGCTATGGCAGTTGCCAGAGAAATTTCTGCCTGTGCTCTCTTCTAGGATTTTTATGATTTCAGGTGCACATTGAGGTCTTTAATCCATTTGGAGTTGATTTTTGTGTATGGTATACAAAAAGTTGGTTCAGTTTCACTCCTTTGCATGTTGCTGTCCGGTTTTTCCAGCACAATTTGTTGAAGAGACTGTCTTCCCGTTGTATATTTTTGCCTCCTTTGTCATAGATTATTTGACCATGTGAGTTTATTTCTGGGCTGTATTCTGTTTCATTGATCTCTGCGTCTGTTTTTGTGCCAGTACCGTGCTGTGTTAATTACTACAGTTATGTAATGTATCTTGAAATCTGGGACTGTGATATCCCCCAGCTTTGTTTGTCTTGCTCAAGATTGTTTTGGCTATGTGGGGTCTTTGGTTTCATACGGATTTTAGTATCATCTTCTTGGCCTCGTTTAACCTTTTGTAAAAGGAATGTTGAGCAATATATGTGTGGTAAATCCAGTTTTTGTGTTAAGTATTACATGTGTATAAAGCTCTGAAAACTAGATCCTTTATGTATACCTAATTTTTTTTTTTTACTTAAACTTAAATCCAGAGAGTCATAGGCTGTAACACACTAAAAGGGCCTGGACATAATTTACTCTAATTGCCCGATTTTACAAACAAACATGCTAAAGTTAAGAGTGTAAGCTCAGGAGCTGAGTTTACCTTCTGACGTAAAATTGCTATGTGACCTTGGGCAGATTACTCAACCTCTCTGTGTCAGCTTCCTCTTTGGTGAAATGGGAGTAAAAAAGATTGACTTCTAGGTGTGTGTGGAGAATTAAATGGGTTAATAGTAAGTGCTCACGAATGTTTGTTGTTATTATAGTTTTCTATGTCTCCTGGCAAATTAACCAAGACTCAAATCCGGGTTAGTGCCTGGATGATCTAGGGCCATAACCAGCATTAAAATCCAACTCCTATCCAAGGTTTGTGCTGCACCTCTCTCATTTTCCAAATCTATCCAGTTTTCCTGCCTTTCCTGTAAGATTTTGTAAATGTGGGGGCGCCTGGGTGGCGCAGTCGGTTAAGCGGCCGACTTCAGCCAGGTCACGATCTCGCGGTCCGTGAGTTCGAGCCCCGCGTCAGGCTCTGGGCTGATGGCTCGGAGCCTGGAGCCTGTTTCCGATTCTGTGTCTCCTTCTCTCTCTGCCCCTCCCCCGTTCATGCTCTGTCTCTCTCTGTCCCAAAAATAAATAAAAAACGTTGAAAAAAAAAAAAAAATTAAAAAAAAAAAAAAAAAAGATTTTGTAAATGTGGTTAAAGAGCATTTTTTCCCATTAGGGCTGTGTATGCAGCCCCATACGCATTTTCCTGGTTGTGTTTGTGTGCCTGTGTCCTCTATTGCTCTCTTCAATTCAGTTTCTGCCTGCCCTACAGAGGTGCCTTAGGCCCATCAAACACTTGGAGGGTGCAGTCAGCCACGCTGATGGTCCAGGGGACCTCACACAAAATAGGCAAACTTAAATTCGTAATTCTGAAAGGCTATATACAGGGTGAGGGCTGAAGATCAGCCCTTTTTGTTTTGGGGCAGATTCCCACACAGGTCAGGGCTCGCTGCTTTCAACAAAGACCTTTCGCTCCGATGTGCGCGTTCTGCTCAACCCCTCCTGAGACCCCGGCCCTCAGTGACATTCACTTTTGGACAGCTGCTGGGCCCTTCCACCCAGTCTGACTGCAGCTGTTACTGAGAGGAGACCAAATCCAGCTCAGGATGAAGGACAAGTGTGGGACCGGAATGAATGGTGTGCCAAGTGTAGACTATGGCTCGCCAACCTCTGCTTACTAGCATCCTCAGCCATCACCTAAAACTGGGCAAACACGCTAAGTTGTCTAGGATAATCTGATTTACACTTGTTGTTCTGGCACAGTTGTAAATAGGATCTCCGTTCACACCCAGAAGTGCCTGCCCATCCAAGATGCAGGACCGCACTCACCCTCCCTGATCCTGTATCCTCTAGGATTTATGTGTTTCATCCCCCTCCTGGTTGGCACTGCTTAGACAGGAACTGTTCCCAATTTGTATATGAGCCCTCTGTTTTTCCCTTGTTTCTCCCCTGCGCTCTGGCATTCCCCCTACCATGAGACAACTCTGCTGTACTCTGAGCCTCTAGAGAATGTGTCTCAGATTCCTGGCCCCTGGCTTTCCTGACAGCATGCTTTGGGGGTGGGGTGATGGTGTGCGGGCTGGGAGCTGCTCAGGCCTGCCCTTGGACGACTTTGGTCTTCTCTTCAGTGGATCGCAATAGCCTGCCCACCTGCACCCCTCCTGGAGTGACAACAAGAAGTAGAGGGAGCTCCTTCATTCTTATAAATGAGGCTTTTGTGAATCTCATGGCCTCTGCAATGGTAAAGGACCTGACTTTGTCCAAAGAGAGGTCTGGCCTTTGCCCTCAGTCTCTGGGAGGTAATCTATATCATACGTGGTAGGAGTGACTCTGGTTAGGGCAGGAACTGACTCATCAGATCTCAGAGGGGGACTAGCCTCAGAGTCGAGGTAAGGTGGGTGGCTGGCCATACCAGCCAGACCAACCATGTGACTTAGGGTGGGGGCTTCCGGTCCCATGGTATTAGTCGGCCATCAGCCTGGGGAAGGAGGTCCGCTGTGTGGGCAAGTAGTCAAACAATCAAGCTTGCATAATGGAGCCTCAGGGAAAACTGTGATCAACAAAGCTGGGGGGAAGTTTTCCTGACTTTCCCTGGTTGGCATGACTCTGTGCTCATTGTCACATGTGGACGGTGGGCAGGTAATGCCCCCTGTCTCCACACAGAAGGGACAGCAGAAGCTTCATGTTTGAGACCCCTCTCCCTTCGACCCACTCTGTGCCAGGTGCTTCATCTTTTGGCAGATTTTGACCTGCTTCCTTTGCCTGTAATACATTGTCACGGTGGGTATCGCAGCCCTCAGTGAGTTCTCTGAGTCCTTCCAGTGAGTGATCCACCATGAGGGCCATTAGGGGAATCTCCTGAACTTGTAGTTGGTGTCAGAAGTGAGGGTGATCCCGGGTAGAGACTGTGCCCTGTGTCTTACACACTTTGGTGAAATTCAGGCAGGGTCAGTGTTGGTACCTTTGCATTTCTAGGGAAGATGAGACACATTCCGGTCCCTTTTCTCTCAAGGGCCTTCCGGCTCCTTTTCTAGGTAGAGTTGCCGGGGGAGGGTTGCTAGTTCCTCCCACGTCAGTGCAATGCAAAAGGTCTAATATCCCAAGATTAGCTGAACATGCACTTCACATCTCTACCCAGATAGTGAAAATACTGAACCACTTCCATTGCTGACAGCAGAGTCCCTCCTGGTGGCCTTCATGAGACCTCTCGATAAACCTGCACTGCAATGTTAGAGGAAGGGAGAAGAAGAGGTGCATACAAGAGGCACAACTGATGGGTTTCACTTCAAGGGAGACGGGTGGGGAGTGAACACGAGGGCGGCTGGGGGAGAGCAGGGTGAGAACAGCAGTCAGTGGAAAGCCTAGGGTGGGGGCACCCACTCGGCATGAGGACACCGATGCCCTGGCTCCACGTGGAGCCTGTCAGCTGCCCCATCTGTGGTTTCTCCAGGGGCCTTGCCTCCCTCCCCACCACAGAGGCTCCCCACCGCCTCGTGCGAGGGGGTCTGAGCTTCTCTGTGGGATCTACACACACCCAGCAAAGCTCTGGAGGCAGCACAGGCCTGGAGACAAGTCTGCTGTGGCCGTTTGCAGAAGCCTTCCGGATGACTTTGACCTCCAGACAATGGACTTGGGGGCATGAAGTACTTTGGATCACTGGCGTTTCTGGTACCTACACACTGTCTTACTTCCTGAGCACTGACCACTTATTAACCACTTTGCTAAGTGGTTGGCTCCTTCGCTCTTCACTCATTTTCGTCCTACGGGGTGGGTACTTTGTCCGTGTTATGGTAGAGAAGCCTGACATACAGATTCATACTCGGTCAACAGCGCCTTTATTCCAGCTCCTCCTCAAGAGCGTCCACTGGCTCCTTGGGTGTTTGACATTGAATTCAGGCTTTCCACCTACACCTGCCACCCTGCCCGGCCTTGAGACCCAACCTCACTGGCCCCTAGGGCCTGACCTCTTACCCTTCCCTGCTCCAGCCTCTTGGACTCTGCCATTGAGAGAAACTCAACAGCAGCTCATGAACAGCTCATGTTCATTTCCACCTATGGGTCCCGAGGCCTTGCTTCCTCTTCTCCATCCGCGCAGTCTTTCCTTCCTGGCCTGGGTGACCCCACCTGCTCTACCCCCCTGGACGCCGTCATGGTCTCCCTGCCCGCACTCCGTGCACTGGGTGCTCTGCGCACCCTTCTGTCCTCATGGCTGGGTGCCTGTGGAGTGGCCCCTGGCCGGGATGGCCCCAGGGAGCACGCCCTGGGAAGGGTTACGTGTGCTGCGTGCAAGCTACCAAAATGACGATGAGTGAGGATGGTAAGAGTAGTACAGGTTTTGAGTTTTCCTAGCTGAGCTGCTAGGCAGGTGGTATGAGAAAGCTAATTTGTGTTGACTCTCCGTGAAAGAACGATGATGTTGTAGGGCGAGTCGGCAAATGTCTGGAATGGGGAGGCGGATCTCAAGAGTCTACCTTTGCTCATCGGCACCGGGCACATTCTGTCTACAATCCCTTCTCATCCACCCACTCACCTCTCTATGTTTTATCGTTCTGATTTCCAGCATTTTAGATATGCTTGAATTCTTAGATTCCTTACTTAGAGCATTAGTGGGTATGGTAGATAGAATAATACTCCCCTTGCACACACCCCCCCCCAGTTGTTCATGTCCTCACGATCCCTGGGACCTGTGAATGTATCAGGTGAATGCAGAGGGGAATTAAGGCTGCTAAGCAGCTGACCTTCGGATGAGAGGGTGCTGGATGTCCCTGGTGGGTCTAATATCACAAGGGTCCTTAAACGCAGGGGGGGAGGCAGAAGAGATCAGAGTCACGGGGAAATGTCACTAGAGGAGAAGGCTCAGAGCGATAGGGCGTTGTGTCATGTCAACAGGTCGGTTTGTGGTCATATGTTACAGCGGCAATGGAAGCAGATAGAGTGATGACTGCAGAGATGTCTATGGAAAACTGTTGAGACTCCCTGCTCACAAGCCCAGCCTCTGAGGCTGCCTGATAGCAAGTCTTGGCTCTTGAGGGGCACCCGGGTGGCTCAGTCGGTTAAGCGTCCGTCTCTTGAGTCGGGTTCAGGTCATGATCTCGCGGTTTGTGGGTTCGAGCCCCACAGAGGGCTCTGTGCTGACAGCTCAGAGCCTGGAGCCTGCTTCGGATTCTCTGCCTCCCTCCCTTTGTGCCCTTGCCAGCTCGTGCATTGTCTCTTTCTCTCTCTCTCGAAGGTAAAGAAAGCATTAAAACAAAAAAAATCTTGGCTCTTGAGATGTTGATTTCCACCCCTCCCAGTGTTATCGTCAGAATCAAGTGAGGTAATGTGTCCACAGTGCTGAAAATGGTGCCACGCGGTCCCTTGTTGCTATTTACCATTATTTTTCTATGCTACTGTAGCTGGTGCCATTCATAATCTGCAAAAAAAATTATGTTTAGTAAACATGTGGCTCCTGTATACATGGGCTACTGGGTTTTGCATTTGTCTAACTGGAAGACCTGGGTTCACACTCTACCTTTGCGTAAAGGCCTCAGCCTTGCTACAAGAACTCTGTCTTTGAGATGTGGAGAAATGTTCAAAGCTCAACACACAGCTTTCAGGGTGCACAAGGGAAACACCGTACTGAAATCAGAGGGAGCACAAGTAGCTGATTTCCAGTGAGTTCGACAATTTTGTTTCATTTTGTTTAAAGTTTATTTCTTGGGGGCACCTGGGTGGCTCAGTCGGTTGAACGTCCGACTTCGGCTCAGGTCATGATCTCGTGGTCCGTGAGTTCGAGCCCCGCATCGGGCTCTGTGCTGGCAGCTCAGAGCCTGGAGCCTGCTTTCGATTCTGTGTCTCCCTCTCTCTCTGCCCCTCCCCTGCTCATGCTCTGTCTCTCTCTCTGTCAAAAATAAATAAACATTAAAAAAAAAAAATTAAAGTTTATTTCTTTATTTCGATAGAGACAGAGACAGCGTGAGTGGGGAAGGGGCAGAGAGGGAGACCGCGAATCCCAAGCAGGCTCTGGCACCATCATTCTGGGGCCTGATGCGGGGCTTGAACCCACGAAACCGTGAGATCACGATCTCAGTGGAAACCGTGAGTTGACGGCTTAACCAACTCAGCCACCCAGATGCCCTGAGTTGGATAGGTTTTAATTTTCCCTCTCTGAGTTCCTGGAAGGTGGGGGTCAGAACTAGGTTAGGGAATGATTTTCTTGAGCCATTTCATGGAGGTATGGGCAGGCAAAGAGTTTGTTTAAAAACCTATTGCAAAGTAAGTTGGGGATGTCAGATTGGGGTTATGTAGAAAGCTCATTTATCAAAAAAAAAACAAGGCAAGTTGCCTTTTTTGTTTTGTTTTTGGTGTGTGATGTCTCACTGGAAGGCTTTCAGTGTTTGTCTTAGTCCCTGACTCTCTTAAAAACCCAGTTCCTATCCCAGGCTGAAGCACCTCTGTCTCCTTTTCCACTCTGGCCTCTCCCTTTCCATGCTCCACCGTCATCCTGTTAGTGATCATATGTAAGGTCTTCAAAATTCCACCATTTCACATGTGCCCATCTTCGGCTTTCTCACAGCCCCTCCCTCACTTGTGCCTCGTGCCTTGTGCCTAGACTATGACCAGCGCCTCCTGGCTGGGTTGCTTTCAGACTCTCCTTCTTAAAACTTGTTCTCCATAGATTCAATTACTTTCTTGAAGCACAGTTTGTGATATGAACCACTCCATTCTGCCCAGTGGTTTAGTATCTCTTACTGGTAACTCAGTTAAATATCAGGGCCTCGTCCCAGCATCCAAGACCACGGTCCATGCTTCGTACACTGTGAGGTTTCCTTGTCTACAGGCCCTGGAGGCTACCTGGGTTCATGCTGCTGCTCCTTCTGAGCTGACTCTCTCCATTCCTCTTGAGAGAGAGAGAGAGAGAGAGAGAGAGAGAGCAAGTGACCGCACACTGCAGCAGGAGAGGGACAGAGAGAGTGGGAGACAGAATCCCAAGTAGGCTCTAAGCTGTCAGCATAGAACACACTGTGGATTCAAGCTCATGAATTACAAGGTCATGTCCTGAGCCCAAGTCAAGAGTCGGATGCTTAGCCGACTGAGCCATCCAGGAGTCCACATTTATTATATGTTCTTGATGAAACTTTAGTTTTACGGACCCTTATGTACTTTTATCTCCACTAATGGAAGCTCTTCAAGGTTAGGGTCTAGGAGTGCTCCATATCTATGAACATAAACTACACTTTGGTACATTACCTTGAACATGGTGGTAGTCTAAAACTATCTTATAAGTGAAATTCCCTCATTGGTGAAGCTATCATTTTCTTTCAAAATACAGATAGAAAAAGTACATAATATAATGTGAGAGCCCATGAAATGGGGAAACACAACATGCCTTGGCATCCTTGGGCTGAATTCTGCCTTGTGGGTTAGAGGAGACTAATAGCTGAATGGATTCCACCAATACAAACACGCACATGCGCGCACACACACACACACACACACTCACACGCACACCCTGTAGCTGAGCCTGAAATGAAATGCATAGCTTGTTTACAGAGAGGCTTCAAGGTAAAAGTCAAGCCCTTGAAGATAACATTATGCAATAGTTTCCTCTTGCTAGGTCACCAGTTAACCCCAAACTCCCTGGCGGAAAACAATCACCATCATCTCGCATAGCTTCTCTGGGCCAGGGAAGGGGAGTGACCCTACTGGGTGTTTCTTGCTCAGATTCTGTTACGACCTTGGGTTCAACAGTGGCTGAGGTTGTAGTCAGCGAAGACAAGACTCAGACTAGAGAGACTGATACAAGGATCCTTAGTCCTGTGGCCTATGAGTGCTCACTCTGGGCAGATATCCTCAGTTCCCCCCTACATAGTCTTCTCCACTGGGCACATCAGTGTTTTGTGTTTTTCAAAGGTTTGTTAATTTTGAGAGAGAGAGAGAGAGAGAGAGAGTGAGAGAGAGAATGTGAGTGAGGGAGGGGCAGAGAGAGAAGGAGAGAGTATCCCCAACAGGTTCCATACTCAGCACAGAACCTAACCCGGGGCTCAATCTCATGACCTCAGGATCGCAACCTGAGCTGATAGGAAGAGTCAGATGCTCTTCTAGCTGAGCTAGAAGCCAGCTAGAAGCCAGCTGAGCCACCCAGGCGTCCCAGGCACATCCAGAATTTATTGACACTGTGGCTGGCTTCCACCAGAGCGAGGGGGCCCTATGCAGAGTGGAGAGAGACTACCCAGGAACTTGAATATTGGGAAATGAAAATCACTGGTGCCCTGTTGGAAGCTGCCTACCACGCTCCCGTTGCTGACGTCCAATTATTCTATGTCTTGGGCCCCTGGTAGAAAAAAGTTTGTTGCCTTTACTGGAATCCTGTGGGGTTTGGTGGGGTCTGAGGCATTAGTCGTCAGCTCTAGAATTCCAGGCTTGGCTTTCTGGGAGGCTATCTTGCCCTTTTTAGAACCCGTCCCCCCCAATTCCAAGCATACCTACTTAGTGGTGGACTTGGTTCCTGGGCCTCCCAATTACAGTGGGAAGAATGCAGCAGCCACACCATTAATGCACAGCCATCCATGGCTTCTGGACAAGAATTTGATTAAACATGGTAAAATCAGTCCTGATGCAGCCAGAATGCCCCATGTACTGCTGACTTTTTGGTAGGGCTGAAATTAAGGGCCGATTTCTTCCGAATGGAAGGTATTTCTCTCTCCCTTTGGAAGCAAATCCTTTTAATAAGGATCTGGATTGGCTTCACTTATTTATTCAGCACTCTCTCAGCGGCAAGTTGATGATGAGATACATTCCATTTCGGTGACACACACATTTGAAAGGATTCATGCTTCTGATCATAAAAGATAAAGTTTTTTTTCTTTCTCAACATCTGGAGCCTGATGAATAATTACTATAATTAAACAAGAGGCCATTGTATATTTGGGTATTTTTAAAGCTTCCAATGCCTCTCTGTGTGCAAGATTCACGTTGCACGCTCTTTGTTCTAAAGCGTTCTACTGTGCAGGGCTCACAATCTACTGAGGAGCCCTCATGGCTGGAGTGAAAAGTAGGTCATTACTGCCTAATCTTCATCACTCCCTTTTTCTGCTTCTCCAAAAGCTTTAATAACTGAGTTCACTGCACCCCTCAGGATTCTCCACCTGGCCCCACAGCACCTCATAGCTCTGGAGGGGTAGGAGCTGGACAGGGCATCAGGGACAGGGGTGTTAGCTCCTCTTCTCCACCCCACCAACGTGACTGGCTTAGTGAAATCATCTTGTCCTCATCCGTGCCACCTCAGTGGTTGTTGACATTACTAGGGATCGATTTATTTTTTATTTTAATTAAAAAAAAATTAAGGTTATTTATTTTTGAGTGAGACAGAGACATGGGGAGCAGGGGGAGGGATACAGAGAGAGGGAGAGAGAGAATCCTAAGCAGGCTTTGCACAATCAACACAGAGTCCGATGCAGAGCTCGAATTCACAAAACCATGAGATCATGATCTGAGCCAAAACCAAGAGTCAGACGCTTAGCCGACTGAGCCACCAGGGAGCCCCAATGCTCCTAGGGGTAGATTTTAGATGAACCCCCATGAGATAGAAACCACCTGCAGTCTTGAATTTGTTGAGTACATATTTCTTTTTTTTTTTTAGTTATAAAATGCATCTTTATTTATTTTGAGGGGTGCAGAGGGACAGAGGGAGAGAGAGAGAATGAGAGAGAAAGAATCTCCTGAGCACAGAGCCCGATGCAGGGCTTGATCTCCCCAATCGTGAGCTCATAACCTGAGTTGAAATCAAAAGTCAGATGTCCAGGTGCCCCTTAAGTGCCTATTTCTTAACAAAATTATATTAGTCTTATTATCATTCCATCATCTGGTTACCCTTCCAGGTTTATTCCCCTCAGTATTAGAACATGTTCATTCCTGTGCAGAATCCTGGTGCTTTGCTAGTCAAGCTGACCTTGGCATTGGGGTTGCTTCCAAGAACCTGAATCGACAGATGGATTTGGCGTATCCAGCTTTGTGATAGAAGCCCTGAAAATAACCCTAATCACCTAGAGCCCAAAGGGTCTTTGATACATGCTATATCCTCATTTCTTATTGAGTTTGCCATTTATTCAACTTCATGGATGTTAATTATTTTTGGCAGACAAGGAACTGAAAATGTATCTTGATGTTCTTATAAACGAATTGCTTTATATTTCACAATATTCTTTAAGTGCCTTGTACATGGTAGGTGCTCAGTTAATTCTTATCACTTGATTGAGTGACATGAATTCACGATCGTTTGTTAATATTTATGTTTGGCCTTTTGAATCGTGATTCCAGAGGCAAAAATAACTAGGAGGATGGTGTGAAGTAAATCTGGACCTAATTAATACATGATGTTAGGAGGTTTATCATTAGAGAAAATCTTTTGTGAATCTGTATTACTATGTATGTATGCATTCATTCACTCATTCAAAGTAGGCTCCGTTCCCAGCCTGGAGCCCAATGTGGAGCTTAAACTCCAAATCCCGAGATCAAGACCTGAGGTGAGATCAAGAGTTGCAATTTCTTGTCTGCCAAAAAATAATTAAGATCCATGAAGTTGAATAAATGGTGAACTCAACAAGAAATGAGGATATAGCATGTACCAAAGACCCTTCGGGCTCTAGGTGATTAGGGTTATTTTCAGGGCTTCTATCACAAAGCTGGAGATGCCAAATCCATCTACAGGTTCAAGTTCTTGGATAATAACCCCAATGCCAAGGTCAGCCTGCCTAACAAAGCACCTGAGCCACCCAGGTGCCCCTATACTAGCAGTTAAATAAATATTTACTATCATATAAAAAAATAATGTGGAGCTTGTTATAAGAGAATGAATGGTACCAAAATTTGTTGATGAATAAACGTTTTGCCTATGGAATCTTGAAGAATTGAGGGCATAGTCATAGCTAGGAATAACAAGTTAATGGCTATCTTCACCTCTTCTCATTGATTGAAGGAGACTTATGAAAGTACTAAGACAGACAGCCACCATCAAACATGATGGAATGAAACCTGCTTTAGTTTTTTGTGATTTAGTGTTTTAAAATAATCCAGGGGAGGTGAATTAAAGCCGATGCTCTGTCTCAACAAAAGAAATCTGCTGGTATAAGAAACATTTAGGTAGCTATTGCAAAGACGAAAGTATTCATTTTTAAGGCAAAAAGAACATAGATGTTCATATTAAGTGTATATACTAAAACGGCATGTATGGATATTAGATACATACAGATTTAGAGTTAGGGCTCATACATCCTGTTGGAGGAATCATGAAAATGATCCTTTGTAAAGAGTTACTGGTGCCAACCGGCAGAATGTAAAGTGAGTGCATTCATTTATCCCCGCAATGTGTCAGATGACCAGCTTTCATAAAAAGTACTATTAACCTAAAAAATTAGGGTCAGTAAAAGCCTAGCTCTAATTCACAAAACTCAAAAAGCTGAACCGTTAGACCCAATGAGCTCATCATGATAGATTAAAGACCAAACATAAAGACATTATGAAATATGTGATTTTAATATGTTTGATCATATCAGAGCAATCCTTTAATAGCATGATTTTATCGTGGAAATTTCCGAGTTTTTCCTGAAACCCAAGAAGGCGATCTAAAAGAATTTAACCCATTCTTGTGTCACAGCTGGAACTCTTAAGAGTGAGCTATCGTGTTACCTCATTCAACTCTGAGCATAAGTCTGGTCTTGATCATTACTTGCATTTCACAAAGGAGGAAACAGAAATGGCTGATTTGCATGTCCTTGCATTTTCTGCTATGCTCCTGTTAGGATCACTTGTGGAATGGTCAGAAACAAATAGAGGGATGTTCAGATGGCCATTCTTGTGACCAAGAGGTGATTAAAAAACGGTTCTCAACTTGGAGCCTCAAAGTCAAGTGTGTGTATTCTCCTTTTCCTAGTGGACAAAATATAGAAGGTGGGGCACGCCCCTCCAGACTGGAGAACTTGGTGGGCACCCTCATTCTTTCCCGGGGAAGTTGAGGCCAGCCCAGCCATGAAAGACACGCTGAGAATCAACAAGATGGACACTGAGGGAAGGAGACAACTGAATTAAAAGCCCTTTCTCCTTTGCTAACAACCAGTCCACACGTGGAAAAAAGCTCAGTTATACCTTTTACCTCTAAAGATTGGGACATGCATCCAACATTCCATTCCCATGGGCACCATGAAGACAAAGCTCCTAAAGGCTGAGACATTTCTGAGGATGGTTGGCAGGAGAACACAGCTTTGCTCTCAGCGTGATTTTGTGACCAGGCCCAGGTGGAAACTGCCATAGTCTGAATACGTGTGTCCCCCAAACTCACGGAGAAATTGTAAGGCCCTGTGTGATGGTGTTCGAAAGTGTGGTCCTGGGGTTGGGGGGTGCTTAGGCCATGAGCGTGGAGCTCTCCTGAGCAGGATTTAGTGCCTTAGGAAAGGGACTCCAGAGAGATCCCTAGCCCCGTCCCCCATATCAGAACACAGAGAGAAGGTGCTGGCTAAGATGCAGGAAGAGGTCCCTCACCACATGTGACCCAGCTGCCACGTTGTTGTCAGACTTGCCAACCTCTAGAGCTGCGAGAGATAAATTTCTGTTGTTAATTAACCACCCAGTGTGTGCTGTTGGGTTAGAGCAGCCCAGATGGATTAAGTAAGACAGGGACTGTGGGCATCTTGACTTGCTCATGATCTGGTCCTTTAAAAATCATACTCTTGACAAACTTCCGGATTTGACAAGTCCGAGCTCTGTGTAGGAGACAAGTGGACGGGGAGGTCTCATTTTCTGTCTCAAGCCAGTCAGCTCTGCTAGCCTTGAATACTCTGCTCAGTAGAACCCAGCAGGCAGCTGCCTGGCCCACCCTTCTTGTAAGTCAGGGGCAGCGGAGTGGCTCAGCCCCCCCTCCCTGTGTGTTTTGTCCAAACACAATACTTTATCTGTAACAAGGGACTTGGGAAACCCAAGTTGCTCCATCTTGGGATGTTTCTGTGACTCTCTTAGTACCTCTTAGAGAACAGTGTCCTAGGCAAGTGTGCCTGGCCTGCCCTTAATTCACCTCTGTTCCTGACAATATGATTTATAGAACAGAGAACCTTGTGTATCAGGGGTTTCCTGTTTCCATTGCCAGAAAGTCATTACTTGATTGCATATGTATTTGCAAGCATGCAGAAGAAAAATGATCAAAAGTTTTTTGACTACCTCCTTCTTCCATTAAGGGAGGAATGTTCTTGAATTTTCTCTTGTCATGCTGAAAATTCTCTTTTCCAATCTCCACTTAATTATCTCTCCCACCTAGGAAGGCCCAGTTTTATCTTCTTCCCTACTCTAGGTAGGCACCCTTCTCACCTACTTAAGCATACAAATAGGAGGTTTGGGGAGGATTTGAGAAGATGACTCTTTGGGAGGAGGAGACCTTTAATTTCAAAACCCACTCCAAGGAGGTATGTAAACCTCCAATCTACCTCTTTGTTGTATCATTTCTAGCTACACACAAACCTCAATAATAATTTAATGTTGTTAACAACAACAAAAAAGACTCCGGCATTTGTGATGAAGAGATTTTGCTTATATTTGTTTCAGGGAACCTGTACCCATTTGTTTTAGTAAGCTTTAAAATTGTTCATCACAGGGGTTCCTGGCTGGCTTAGTCAGTGGAGCATGTGAGTCTCGACCTTGGAGTCGTGAGTTCAAGTCCCACATTAGGCACAGAGATGACTTAAAAAAAAAAGGGGGGGGCGCCTGGGTGGCGCAGTCGGTTAAGCGTCCGACTTCAGCCAGGTCACGATCTCGTGGTCCGTGAGTTCGAGCCCCGCGTCAGGCTCTGGGCTGATGGCTCGGAGCCTGGAGCCTGTTTCCGATTCTGTGTCTCCCTCTCTCTCTGCCCCTCCCCCGTTCATGCTCTGTTTCTCTCTGTCCCCAAAAAAAAAATAAATAAATAAATAAAAAAGAAGAAAGAAAAAGAAATGGTTCAACAGAAATTATTCCAACTGTTGTGTTATGGTAAAATTCAAACATTTCTGGGGGGGGGCAAAATCTTTATTAATTTCAATTATGAAGACATCTTATTTTACCTCTCAATGAAAGAGTTTGGGGAAAAGTATCAATCAATCAATCTAGGTTGTTTTAAAGGTTTTCTAGGAGCACCTGTGTGGTCCAGTAGGTTAAACATCTGACTCTTGGTTGCAGCTCAGGTCATGATCTCACAGTTTGGTGAGACTGAGCCCCGTGCTGCCCGCACAGAGTCGGCTTGGGATTCTCTCTTTGTCTCTGTCTCTCTCTCTCTCTTTGTCTCTGCTTCCTTGTGCCATCTCTTTCCCTCTCAAAATAAATAAAAATAAATAAGTTATTGTCTGTATTTCTTTTAAATATGTTAGCTTATAATAAGTGGCATGATACTGAAAAAAAGTAGTATGTTGGCTTTGAAAGTTAACTTTCCTTAGATATGTCATCAGGATTAGTTCTCTCAGGTTAAAAAAAAAAAAAGCTTAAATTTGGGGCACCTGGGTGGCTCAGTCAGTTAAGCATCTGACTCTTGCTTTAGGCTCAGGTCATAATCTCACAATGTGTGAGTTTGAGCCCAAGTCGGACTCTGGGCTGGCAGTGGGGAGCCTGCTTGGGGTTCCATCTCCTCTCTCTCTGACCCTCCCCCACTCACATTGTCTCTGTCTTTCTCAAAATAAATAAACTTTTTAAAAAACTCTTAAATTCACCTTTATTTATTTATTTATTGAGAAGGAGAGAGAGCACGTTCTTGCATGAGCAGGGGAGAGACAGAAAGAGAGAGAGAGAGAGAGAGAGAGCGCGATCCCAAGCAGGTGCCACGCTTAGCACAAAGCCTGACCCAGGGTTCGACCTCAGGAACCGTGAAATCATGACCTGAGCCAAAATGAAGAGTCAGATCCTCAGCCGACTGAGCCACCCTGGTGCCCCTTCAATTCTACTTTAAATAAAAGTAATTTTCAGATGTGCTTGACTAATTGCATATAATTCCTTGTCACATTTTTAATGAAGCTGCTAAAATGCTTCATAAGCTGACACATTAATTTAGTACTACAAGACGATATTGTAGTACTTAACTCCAAACTTTCTCCCACAGCGTGGACCATCAGGCATAGCAACGCTCCGTGTTGTTGTGAAATGCACACTGTTGGCCTCTTGGCAGTGGACTCTTAACTGGCCCAGAAGTTTCTGGGCTAAGAACAGACTGGAATCAGGGTAGGATAGGATGTGAGGTTGTGTGACCAGTTAGCATACCCCTACATGAGAAAGGGTGGTCATTTACTCTGGGCCGGGTGCTGGAGTACAGAGGCAATTAGATACCAAAGTCTTCCATTTCGGGGAACTTATTTTTTAGTAAACAAACAAAGAACAATGATAATCATCATCACTATTAGAAAACAAAACTGAATCTTCTCATAGGGACCAAGCCATGATGGAAGGGCTCTGTGCATGTGTGTTTTGTTTAATATGTTTTATTTTTTATTTTTTTAAATGTTTATTTATTTTTTTATTTTGAGAAAGAGAGCAGGGGAAGGCCAGAGGGAGACAGACAAAGAGAATCCTAAGCAGGTTCTGTGCTGTCAGTACAGAGCCTGATGTGGGGCTTAACCTCGTGAACCATGAGATTGTGACCTGAGCTGAAGTCAAGATTCAAATGCTTAACAGACTGAGCCACCCAGGAGATCACTGAGCCACCGTGAGATCGTGACCTGAGCTGAAACCAAGAGTCCGTCGCTTAATCAACTGAGCCACTCAGGCACCTCTCACTTTGTTTTACTTTTAAGGGAAGTATCATGGATACACAAAGTTTCAGGTGTACAATACAGTGATTCAGCAACTCTATCCCTTATGCTGTGGTCACTGCAAATGTAGGTAACATCTGACACCAAACGATGCTCTTATAATACTGTTGACTGTGATGTGTTTAATTGTCTTTGCTTTTTATTTACGGTCTTTGTTTTTCCAAATGAAGTAACTAGTCTAGTTAGTGAGCCAGGATGCAAAAATTCATCCCCTTTAAAATCCAGGGTCCGTTTGTGGGGGTGCTGGTGGAAAAGTGGGAAGGAGACAGAAATAGAGTGAATGTTCACATTGTGGTCATTTTCTTTCCTGTTGTAAATACCTTTTTTTACAGAGCTCTGATGTGTGCATTTTCAAGTTAACAGTGAAATCATATAGGCCAACTGCCTATGGTAATCATGGATATTACATAGACACTTGTTGATGAGTGTAAACTAAAATACTTGATCTAGCTGAAGTGTTTTCTTTCGTTAAAAAATAAAAACACATATTGGGATGCCTGGGTGGCTCAGTCAGTTAAGGGTCTGACTTCGGCTCAGGTCATGATCTCGGGACTTGTGAGTTCGAGCCCCACGTTGGGCTCTGTGCTGACAGCTCGGAGCCTGGAGCCTGCTTCGGATTCTGTGTCTCCCTCTCTCTTTGCCCCTTCCCTGCTTGTGCTCTGTCTCTGTCTCTGTATCAAAAATAAAGAAATAATAAAAACATGATAAAAACATATCTAAATGCAGGAATGGGAATCACAAAAGGATATTTAAGAAGCACTAGTCTTTGAAAAGTGGTTAAATTACAGTAACAACCCAAAATAAGACATACTTTTTACCTTCTAGCTCTTTCATGAAAAATCACCTCATGTAGCACGAATACCCATGTTTGGCCTTATTATTACAATTAGACCCATGCACAGCAGAGTCCCAGGGTTTCCCGAGATGGATCTCAATGCCATGAGGGAGATGAATGCCAAAGAATGTCTATACTTCAGGTCGTTGCCGCGATTAGCCTTGTCTTTGTCGGGCCCTATTTGGAAAGGAAAAACGTTTTAATGTTTATAAATGGCTACTATGATTGTATTGTGGGCTCTGAGCCACGAGTGACTGAGTCGGTTGCACTAGAAAATACTGTGGGTCTATTAGTCTCAAGACACCAGGTGGCCGGGGCAGTGGTCTTGGCTCGAGACTCATCATGGTACCGGGAGGGTCTGTGACTAGCAATGCTGGGTCATCTGGTCACAGTGTTCTACAACCACGTGCGAAGAGCATTCGAGCCAGGAGCCAGTCACCTCCTCCCAAGTCCACAGAAGGTTCTGTTGCAATCCATTCATCCCTTGCCCAGAAGGGCCACTGGGGACAATGATGAACCTAACTGAGGGCTGGGAGAAATCAGATAAGCACCTCTATTGTATTGACATTCTCTAGTGGCTTAGGGACGCAGAGTTTTTCTGAGGCTCAGACAAAGAAGCTCAGAAACCCCAGTGGCTTTAGAGGTTGATGGTGACTATGTGGGTTTCTCTTTAATCACACCAGAAGGTTCCCATTGTTTAATTGGACGACTCAATAGTCCTTGTGAGTTTTGAAAAACAAAATTCTCCTTACACTGGTGTCCTTCATAGCCGTCAGATAAAGGCTCTCCTACCCCGGAGGTCATATACCGTTTTGAAAAGGAAATGATCTAATCTGGGAAAATAAGTAAAGCCTAAATGAACGGACTAACACGGGTCACTGGGATTTAAATACACGTCTTAGGTTCCTCCCACTATATTTGATTATAAAAGAAAAAAAAAATGTACCAGGAGCCCAGCCCTGAGCCAAATCAGGGAATCAGGGAAGTTTGCTTTTTGGCATCTTACAGGTTTCACTGTGGGTGCTTTTGACCTTCCTTCTTAACAATGCCATCAGCACCCTGCCCTCCCCTGGCTCCCCGCCTCCCAGATAAACGCACACACCTTTCATCCACCCCCTTGGCATCTGTTTGGTTTCTCTTATCAACCTGCTGCTTTCATCTCTGCTCAGCCATTTAAGTCCTAATTCACCTTGGAGCGGATAGTGACACGCAGAGGGACTCCGCTGAGATGTGAGGTTCAAGACGCAGAGGAAGAAGCATGCAGCGGCATGGGCAGGTCAGTGGTGAGTCTGGAGCCCCAGGGAAGGACATTCCATCTGCTGCCTGCCCAGCCCCGCCTGGTCCTCCCCAGCCTGGTGCTGATCTATCACCTCTCTCATCTGGTGCCACCAGGCACATGGCTTCTGCCAGCTGAGGTCGCTGGATTTTCCTTTCGGCCTCTCTTCCTCTCCCTCTACATTCCAAAATCTTCAGAAAACTGGAAGCCGTTCAGAGATAGCAATTGTGAATGTAAATAACAGCGGACAGTAACATAAATAAAGGCCCTTGCTCCTCTAAGTGTGGTTTCCAGACCAGGAGACTTGACGTTCTTTGGCAGCTCATTGGAAATGCAAGGTCTTGGGCTCATCCCACACCCCCTGGATCAGATCTCAAGAACTTCCCAGGTTATCGGATACATCTGGGACACATACTGCCCTGTGTCTCAGTACTTACCCATTAATTACATTCGAATTGTGGACACTTTTTCTGTACTAGAAAAATGCCATGGTGACATGGACACTGCTTTTCACACCTAACCTTGAAAGAACGATTAAGGAAAGAAATACTCATATTGAGTACGTATACTGATGATTTTCCAACCTGTAAACACCAATGATTGAACATGTGACTGTGCATTTGAATGTTTTGTTACTGAAGTATAGTTGACGTACAGTTATACGTTTGAGGTGTACAAGGTAGTGATTCAGCAATTCTATGCATTTCTCAGTGCTCATCAAGATAAGTGTCCTCTTAATTCCCTTTAATTCACCCACCCTCCCATCCGCCTCCCCTCTGGCAACCACCAATTTGTTCTCTGTCCTTAAGAGTGTGTGTTTGTTTGTTTGCTTGTTTGTCTCTCCTTTGTTCATTTTTTTCCTTTTCTAGAAAATATTTATTTATTTTGAGAGACAGAGTGCCTAAGGGGGGGGGGGTGGTGTAGAGAGAGAGGGAGAGACAGAGAGTCCCAAGCAGGCTCTGTATGGTCAGTGTGGGGCCCAAGGTGGGGATCAGTCCCATGAACCACGAGATCATGACTTGAGTTGAAATCATGAATCAGACCCTTAATCAGTTAAACCACCTAGGCACCCCGTTTGTTCCTTTGTTTTGTTTTTTTAAGCTCCGCATGTAAGTGAAATCCTATGGTATTTGTCTTGCCCTGACTGAATTCATTTAGCATAATACCCTGTAGGTCCATTCATGTTTTGGCAAATGGCAAAGATCTTAATCTTGTTTATGGCTGAGTAATATTCCACTGCATGCACACACATGGGTACATACATAGCTACCATTTCTTCTTTAGCCATTCTCCTTTATCCATTCATCTGTTCATAGATGTTTGGGTTGCTTCTATATCTTCCGTATGGTAAATACCGCTGCAATAAACTTAGGACTAGGTATATCTTTTTGAATTAGTGTTGTTGTTTTCTTGGGGTAAATACCCAGCAGTGGAATTATTGGGTCGTACAGTGGTTTTATTTTTAATTTTTTGAGGAACCTCTGGAATGTCTTCCATTGCTGTTGTACCAGTTTGCATTCCCGCCAGTAACACATGATGGTGCCTTTTTCTACACATTCTTCCCAACCCTTGCTATTTCTTGTGATTTTGATTTTAGCCATTTTGACAGGTGTAAAGTCATACCTCACTATGGTTTTGGTTTGCATTTCCTTAATGAGTGGTAATGAGTCTGTTGGCCATCTGTGTCTTTGGAAAAATGTCTATTCAGTTCTTCCCATCTTTAATTGGATTATTCGGGTGGTTTTTTTTTCTTTTTCTTTTTTTTTTTTTTTTTTGGTGTGGGGTTGTATAAGTTCTTTATATATTCCAGATACTAAACCCTTGTTGGATATATCATTTGCACCTATCTTCTCCCACCCAGTAGGTTGCCTTTTTGTTTTGTTGATGGTTTCTATATAAAAATATTATTTTTAAACGATTACTTTTTTAAAACATCCCTAATGAAAAAAATGTATAAAAACACAGTAGTTGAGTAGCTATTTGGAACTCTGTTTTATTTGATAGAGAAATGGCAGGATCTGGAAATTTGTTCTTTTCCCCTCCAGAAAAATTAATCTACTCATTTGACCCATTGTAGTTTTTTGAAGATGGCTACAAATACATTTCACATCGCATATGCTTTTCCTGCAATGTGACTTTGAAATTTTTTTCCAACTGAAGTTGAGGTCTATGTTGCTTCCCCTTGGCATCAGGCAGGCTTTGATGACTGGACCAGCGGAGTATGGTGGGAGTGGTTCTACATGAATCTGAGACAATTTCACGTCGGCCTTGCTGGAATTCTGGAATATTTGACTGTTCAGTACTGACTCTTTACGTTTTTAGCCTCTAAGTGAACAGCGCTACTCTGAGAAATTCCAAACCCGTCCAGCTAGAGTACGTGGAAAGGCTCTGAGACGCTGGGTAGCCCAGCCTTTCATTGGTCCAAATGCACCAAACGAGAGACCATGAGTCAGAGCTAATCAGTTGAATTCTTGACCCACAGACCCCACGAGAAAAGATCAAACAATTGTTCTTCTTTGAAGCCAGTAAGTGACTGCTTACAAGTATTTTATTGCTTCCTGGCTAATGATATTTTGTGTTCTCATGCCAGCTTTCGGTGGTGATATCTAAGTTTGAGATAAAACTACGGATGGTGAATTGAGGTTGGTGTTGTCTAAGTGGTAAGAAGATTTTTGAAAGAGAAATGGAAGATGACAGAAATGGGATATTGGAATCCCGTGGGCAGATGGGACGGCAGAAGACAATGGAAGTCAGCAGCAGGGGAATGCCTTTGGTTGGGGCATTTATAGAGCACGGAGAATTTAGGTAACAGAAAAAAGTTGGGGCCAGCTTATAGGGGTTATTAAATGGCAGACTGAAGTTTGACTTTGATCTGTGGACAAAGAGACCTGATTGACAGTTTGGCATATGCGCCCGTGTTGGAGGGAGGATGGTGATACTTACCTAATTGCTGTGGCACAGTTACAATTGTGCATAATGTGAAATACGTCCCGTACACTTGACCGTGATTCCCATCTGAATACAGTACCAGGATGTGCTCTTTCATGCTTGGTCTTCACGATTTGTTTTTCATGTGACAAGGGCACATGCTCACACTTTACAAAAGCAGAGGGAATATTGCTCACAGCTGCATTTGGGCCACTCTTAAACTCCAGGGAATTTCACTCCTTGTTTCTATTTTTATAACCATCTTTCACTTCTTCTCTTTTTCCCCTTTTAGATTCAGCCGCAGCCGTATCCAATAAAACACAGTGACAGATAGATGGATCTTACAGAAAATCTGCTGATTGCTCTCTCTGTAAACCTCACCTGTAAACAATAGAAGGACATTTGTTTCTCTGTCATGTTTCTGTTAGTACATAAAGATGAAGAACCAAATCAATGTTAGGAAAAAAGAAAAAAAAAGAATATGTTATGGTTGTCTCCTAGTTGGCTCTTTGGTCACCATTCTCCCTCAGAACGTGCTTTTACGTTTTGACGATCTATTTCACCGGAGACAAAAGAATTTCTGTTGCTCTGATTTTCAAGTTTCTCAGTGAGGACACTCTAGAGACGCCAAATCCTAGTTATTGAAAAATGTTGACTTATTTTATTCCTCGGATTCTGTGAAGCACCGTAGCCAGGATATGGTGTCATGATACCATCTCAGAAATTGTTACATGTGGAATATTCGGGAATATGCTAAGTACTTGGTTTAATAAAACTGTTTACAGGAAAGAGTTGGATATTTCAAGAAGAGCCAGGATAGTGACAAAATGAGGTTCACCACTCCATCTTCGTTTCTCACCTGTCGCTAGCCCCCAGCCAGTCATTGACACAGGCACTAGAAAGATCTTTTGAGTTCACCACACAGTGGGTTATATCTCTGTGTAGTTCAAGTTGTATAGATAGATGCTCTGCCTTGGTAAGGATCACTTAGCTCTACCTGGATACCAATGTTTCTTCTGCTGCCGGACAGGACCTTCGTGTTTAGACTTTGCACAGCTGGAAAATGCATCCCTTGGTCAACAAGGTAAAGCACAGAAAGGATGCCTGTGTGCTTTGTGGCAGGTGAGTGATTCGGGTCCCTCGTGGAGGCAGATGGACAAGGATCCGAACAGCAGTACAGATGGATAATTTAGGCACCATGAGGTCCCTTGGGGTTTGTACTGCTGGAAAACATTTTCAGCCCTAAGTAATAAAAATGACAGACAGTCACTCAGCCTACGTGGAATTGTATCCTGTCATCTTTAGTCAGGAAAATCTGCCTCTGAAGTCAGTGGGGGGTTTTAGACCGAGAATGGGGATAAAATATGCCCCTGGAAGTAAAGACAATGGAATTAATGTTTAGCTGAGCAATTCCGAGCACATTTTAGTGACATGTAGAAGAAATTATGGAAATTGCACAATTTCTCTTATAAGTGCATCATCACATTACTTGGTATCATGGTAGCCACCAATTTGTTTCTGAGGATGGATTTAACTGGCTTATTCATAGAATTCCACAGGGAAAATTGCCTTTCTTTTCTTCCTTAAAAGTCTATTAAGAACCTCATTCTATCACCGAGTTCTGGCTCTTTGAGAGCAGCATGAAGTACCCAATGGGGAATTAAAAATTATATCCTTTACTTAATCCTTTGAGCATTTTTGCATAGAGTTAACATGGTGATGAACGTGGTGGCTGGAACTCAAATGTTACTCCCATGAAGGAAAGAAAATGCTAGAACAGTCACAGGAAGAGGCACAGGAGAGACCCAGAGCCAGACCCAGGCTCCTAATAGGTGGTCTAAAGATGGGCAAAACTCTTCCTTTCTCCTTCTCCTGACACACAGGCCCCATAGCCTCCTTCCGATCACGGGGGAGCCAGCTTTAGACACGTAATTTTAGTGAAAGTCATTGCTTGTTCTCAAAATACAGTGATTTTTTAAAGACAGGTGTCTCTTTAAATTTCCATAGTTTTCTTCTCAGAGCTCTTCAAGATGAGCGGAGTTAGATATATGTAATACATGTGTTTATTATATACATTATGTATGTTACATGCATGTTCCCTACATATATATTGAAGCGCCACGAGGTCCGACACCTTTATACCTTGAAGAAACACGATATTTAGATCTTTTGAGACCATCGTGTTGATTGATCAAAGATAGGGTGGAAAGGGGCAAGAACTTGTTCCTGCGTGTTTCAGGTCTGAGAATTTCTTCTTAGAATTCTTTGATTTCTCCCCTTGGTATATTTTCTTTCCCCAACACTAAATGTTCAGTGAATTTTCCTTCAGGATTTGGTTGGAGGATGGGCACAGATAACTGGTTCCTCTCCTCTCCAGTCTGCCACACTCTTGGGCAGCACGTTTTCAGGTGCCCGCTCTGGGTACCTTATAGGCTCTGGCCTTATATACCTCTAGGCTCTTATATGCTCTGGGCATCCCTTTTCCTCCCCGTTCAGATGGTATCACAGGATTTGCACTCGAGTTCGATCGACTAGACTTTCCACTCAGATTTTTATCTTTCCTTTTGTTATGCTCATTCTGGTCTTGCAAAGTCTTTTGTCAAAGTGCCAACCATCCACTACCCTCCCCAGAAAATGTTGTTGACGTGACGGGTTCCATCTTCTCTGTATCAGGTAAATGATGTAGTGGGTTTTCATGCACAAACGACAGTGAGCAAATGAATACAGATTGTTTGCTGGGATGCGATCAAAAAGGATACAGCCACAGACGAGGACCTCAACCCAAACTCCAAGGTCTGGGGATTCATTATGAAAACAGATCTCTCTGAATCTCTTTCACCTGTTGCCCGGTGGCAATTTGTCCAGTTTTCTTTGGAAAACGAATGATTCCCCCAGTAAACGTCTTGACATTATTTCCTAACACACTTCTGATCCTGGTGGCGTAAACTCCTGGCAAAATCCAAGTGTGAAAATGCAAGTGGATGAAGCAGATCCTTCTGTCGTTCAGTTCTTGATTGAAGAAGTAGATTGAGACAGGTCCCGATACTGGATACTAGTGCAGCTGGAAGCTTCTTTCCCTGCCGCACGCTGTAATTAAAGAAGAGAGACATCACCGTGGGACCAGGTCCGAGGCGCTGTCCAGTTGAAAAGGTCACTGCTGCAAATGAGCACTTAGTGTTCCCCCCACTGCTGTGGGCACTCTGGCTGCCGAAGGAGCTGCAGAAACACAATGCCTGGATAAACCAGGCCTTGGTTTATCCAGTGATCTGCTTGTCACAAGTCCGGTCATTATGGGTCTGCCCTGAATCACAGAGGATAATGCTGTCCGGATGGGGAAAAGCGAGATTTTGAAAACACGCCCGTCAACAGAACAGAACAAAGGGATATTGCGTGTGTTGGTGGGAAGGATGTGGTGGACCAAGTGTGGGGGGTTTGGCTTTGAAGCCCCATGATAAACCCCAAATATTTGGGAGCTGCTTTCTCTGGCAGTCTCTGAGCTTGGCAGCAAAGCTTTTTTTTTTTTTTGGCGTACTAAATGGGGATTTGAATAAATGGTTAGGAATGCCAGGGTTAAATTGACTGTTATTAGCACGTTCTCCGAGAATGAGTTGCTTTATTAGGGATTGTCCTTAAGACAGATTGATTTAAAACCCAGAACCTCTGCTTTGTTTTGATAGGGGTGGAAAGTTGAAACAGCGAAGACAATGGAGGAGGGCTCTGTGGCAGATTTAAAATGAGGAGGGGTGAGTTGTGGAAGGAGGAGTCAGGAGGGGGAACGTCCTCCGGTGAGCCTGGGCCTGTCCCAGCCCCCACCCTTCCAAACCCCACAATGCAGTGGGCAGACAGGGTTTTTGTGAGCCTCTCTGGAGCCAGGGGTTTGACCTTGAAGCAGATGACCCCCTCTCCAAGGTAGCCCAGATAGAAACTTCATTTCTTTGCCCGCTTCAGTCAAATCCACAAAAAGAATGAAGACAATTCTCATCTTCCCAGCCCCAAAGGCAAGATTTTGTTTGATATTCCAGACAAAGCCCTGAATTTGCGTTTGACAAGAGAGGCTCCCAAATAGTGAATCATCTAAGGTTTTGACACATGAATCAGATTTTCCCTTTGTGTGATGAGGTAAGCTTTCAAATTGTAAGGTAAGATGATCACGCTGTGTTTCACACAGGGGAGGGAGGCAGCTAGCTCTCCCCACCCTCTCCTCCTTAGGGTGTCTCCTTGAACCCATCATAGGCACTGTTTTTATATAGGCTTAGACTTTTTGATTTCACAGTGGAAGGTGGTGGGTTCTTGGGATGCTCAGAACTGTAAATGCATGCCTCTAAAATTAATTTAGAAGTTCCACGTAGTCCTGCAGGAGGTCATCTCAGGAAAGAACCCTCTAATTGTTCTCTCTTCCACTCCTGGGTCTCAACGCGTATGAAATTCTGCCCAAACGTTGTCCAGGTTTTCGTGCCTGTAAATCTGCAATGTCCGCTCATAGACCGTGTTCTCTCTCCTCTGTATTGAAACGGGGAGGTCTTTTGTGGGCAAGCTTGTTTGCCTTCCCTGATGGGGCTCAAAGGGCTTGTGGGGTACGTTGAGAAGTGGGTAGAGCCAGCCGGGAGGTGAGTGAATAGAATAAGCAGCACAGGGTGAAGAAGGGGGTTTCCTGATGGATGACGGTGCAGCCGCTCTGTTTCACCCTGGTCTCGCCTCTGCTCATCTCTGACGGGGGTTAAGTGAGCGGGCTCCACCACTCCCTGGGCTTGCCACCCGTTCAAGCATGCATTTTCTTAAGTTTGGGTTTTGCAGTTCCATTGATGGCTGCTTCTTAAGCAGCTTGCCTGAGCCTCGTGGAGGCAGTTGGTGCTAACTTCTTGGCACCCAAAGCTGCCTTTCTTTATAGAGGCTTGGCTCTTTTCACCGAGGCATTTTGTTGTCAAGCCCCGAGTTGACAGTGTGGAGTTACTATCACTCTTGCAACAAAAACTAAGTTTATAAGCTTGTAATTAGTGTTTAATGTTTAATATTTACACAGAGCTTTACAAAGCTCAAAACAGTCTAACAGAAAGAAAAGGGGAAGAAAGCAAAAGAAAACAAAAGCGCATTGGAATGGGCATGGAATGGTAGGAAGTCACATAAAATGTAAATGCTACACACACACACACGCACACACACACACACATACACACACACGAATGAAGACTCTTTCATCTTCTTTTTGAATAAGCACTTTCTAGATAACCGCTGAGAAATTACTGGCACATATTCTTAGTGTTTTTTTTTTATTCAAAAATCATTACTTCCATTATTCCAGAAGTAACATTATTCAATAATGTTTTTTTGAGTCCAGGCAATGACACTTAGGGGCTTTGGCCATAGATTTTATTATTATGTTTGGAGGGGAGGGAAAAAACGTTTTCTTCTGTTCTTCTGAGTTCCTGGCTGAGCCTTTGTAATAAAAGACAGATTAACAAGATACAAACAAACAGATGATTTATTATTAACATGTGTACATCATAAAGTTATGGGCGATAGCCAGGGAAGAATTAATAACTGTGAGGCAGCCTAAGCCACCAGATTCAGTACCATCATTAAAGTTCCCCCAAAAGACGTGTGTGTGCGTGTGTATGTGTGTATGGGCAGTGGCAGTTACGCAACATTGTCAGGAAAGGCAAGGGTAGGGTTTGTTAGGCAGGTTTAAGATGTATTCAACATAGACCAGATTTTTCTGATTTAGAATCCTCTTATTCCTTACAAATGGGTGTTTCTTTTATAAATGCAAATGTCCCTTGTAACAGGGCAACTTCTGCTCTGCTTTTATGTCTTCTCCTCTTTCCCAAAATAACACCCTCAAATTCTTATACCCAGGAACATTTTGCTGCCCTTAATGTTCAACAGGCTGCCTCTGCTTGGGGCCCTGGGTCTTTATCCTTCTTCTCTGTTTCCTTTTTCTTTCTCTTCCTCCTCCTTAGGCGGTTTGTTTCTTTTTGCTCAATGTATTTTAATATTTAAAATCATAATAATACAAAAAAATTGTGATGGGAAGATTACTAATGGAAGTAAAAATTCCCCTGAGTCATCTCTAAGCCAAATTTCCTCTGAATTTATCAGTCCTTTTTCTTGACTGGTGTGTATATCCTTGAGGATCACTTTCGTTTTCTTTTCTTTTTTAAAAGATTTTTATTTTTTGGGTCCGCCTGGGTGGCTCAGTCAGTTAAGCGTCTGACTTCATCTCAGGTCATGATCTCGAGGTCCGCGAGTTCGAGCCCCACATTGGGCTCTGTGCTGACAGCTCGGAGTCTAGAGCCTGCTTTGGATTTTGTGTCTCCCTCTCTCTCTGCCCCTCCCCTGCTCATGCTCTGTCTCTCTCTGTCTCAAAAATGAATAAAAATGTTAAAAAAAATCTCTCTTTCAAAAATAAACATTAAAAAAATTTTTTTAAAGGTTTTTATTTTTTAAAGTGATCTCTGCATTTAACTTGGGCTTGAACTCATAACCTTAAGATCGAGAGTTGAATGCTCTACCAACTAAGCCAGCCAGATGCCCCCGGATCACTTTCATTGCACACATATGTGTGTGTAGATGTGTGATAGTGTGTGCACAAAGAGGTATTCAGTTGGTGAATTCTGAAAAATAATAGTAATGATAGCTAATAGTTCTTGAGTACTTATGTTCTAGGCGCTGCTGTAAACATGCTACGTTTTGTCCTCCTGACAATACTATGAGGGTTAGTATTGTTTGTGTCCACGTTTTACTTAGAAGAAAACTAGGAGCCCAGAGAGATTAAGTAACTTGCTTGGGATTGTACAGTCTGCAAGTAGGCAGGATTCATATCCAGGTCAGTACCTGCAACCTCTGTGCTCGATTTTTCTCGGTATCGGCAACATTGTGTCCGGGAGTTTTTTTCTGTATCAATGAATTCTGAATTACTCTATTCTTCTTAATGGTCGTCTAGTTCTTCATTTCAGGGATCAGCCATATTCTGTTTAACCATTTCCAATTGGCAAATTTTTGGTTGCTACTAGCTTTTCACCATAAATATCTACTGCAAAGTCTTGTATTCGTATATTCATGAACATACATGGGTGTTTTTCTCAATGACAGAAGAGAAGTGGGGATTTCTGCCTCGATACATATTGCCGAGTTGCTTGCAAAACGTTGCTCTCATTTCCATTTCAAATCCGTATTGTGTGAGAGTACATATTTCCCTTTGTCTTGTCAACTCTTGATGTTATTGATGTTTAAAATTTTTGCCAACTGGATGAGAGAAAACTTGACATCCCATTGTTTAAACAGTGGTCATGTTTTCCCCGTTTGAATTTTATTTTTATATTTTGCTGTTGTGAGCAGCTGCTCTAAATTTTATTACAGCCAGGATTTTCCCTGGCCATCCCATCTGGGGGTACAGCTGGGGTCACTTCAACTGCAATTACCCATGTCTAGCACAATGACTAGAACATAGTCAGAACTAAATAAATAATGATGGAACAGATAAACCAAATGTCACTGACTTCTGACTCCACCTACTTCTCTAGTTCCTGGAACTTCTTAAAATTAACTCTCAAGTCATCTGGGTCCATTTCACACATGATCACAAACAGACTAGTTGAGTCAGAACTTCCAGTGGTCACATTGCCACTTGGTGTTACCCTCAAGTCAGACCCTATGGTGTTTTCTGCTCCTCTCCCAAGCACACGGTTCCCTCCCAGTGGCACAATGGACCACAGGGACTGCCTGAGTGGATGCGCTAACTGTGCGGTGGTCTGAGAAGAGGAACAGCTCACTCCATCTGCCTCATTTGTTAGAGGATTCTCATGGCAGTGTCTCCTACATCCTGCGTCTTCAAAAATTTAGAGAAGTGTTTTTGTTTTTTTTTTTTCACTGTTTATCTAACAGTCTCTCTCTTCTTAAAGGAAACACATTTCTAGGAGGCTAAGTTTTTCTCTTGGGATCATTTTGTTTCCCTCAGAGTAACCCCGCTCCATGAAAATATGCCTCTGTTTTACTAATTCATCAAACAATTCCAGACATGCCTGAATGGCAATACTAGACAGTGGTGTCCTCTCACGCCTCGTCATCTCTCCAGTTCCCTGAAATCTCCCGCTGTGAGCTGTTAGAAAATATAATTATTAATAAAATTGTTTCATCAGAGGCAAAGGATTAAGGCCCACAGTACTAATTTTGAAATGTTTATATAAGGAGTTTTTTGGTAATTGTTTTAGAAGAAGATTGCCGTATAAAAGATTGCTACATTTTTTCTGCAAACACGCGTTTAAGGCCTAAGCTATGGTGGTGCTGTGATATAAACGCACAGTCATGTCTGCAAGAGAATGATAAAGACACGCCCAGCAAAAAATTTGGCATAATCAAGGATAGCACATACTCTGATGGTCTGGAGAAGATTTGAAGGGGCCACGGTAGGGAGTTGGTGAAATTTATCACTGGGGATGAGGAAACCCTCTCTGTCAGGGTCTTGGTTCAGCTAAGGGGATCTTTTTTGATCTTTAGTTTTGGGGAGCTGAAGTTACTATGACTTTGCTGTCGTCACACGAACTCCAACCATAATGACGGATAGTGGGTCACAGAAGATCTGTTCCCCTAAACTGACATTTAGCCTGAAACTAACACCAAACCACTTCCGATAAATGTGAGTGCGTTTTTAAAGCCTCTGTCCTACAAGTTTTATAAATATTATCCTAAAATGCCCTGCTGTAACAGGAAATAATGTGATTACATGAAATAAACCAGACTTTGGAAAGTCCCCCCAAACACTTGTCGTCAAAGGTTACTTGGAGAAAAATCTGATCATGGTGGCCGAGAGGGAGTCGATCTCATTTGTATCATGTAAGGGTTGATGTGTGTCTTTATCTTTACCTATTCCAGGTCTTTTTTTTTTTTTTTTTATTATCTTTAGTTATTTTTTTTTTCAATATCCTATTCCAGGTCTTTAAGTGTATGCATTTCATATGATAATATGTCTATTTTCTTTCTTTATTTTTTTTTTCTTCAATATCCTATTCCAGGGTTTAAATGTATGCATTTCATATGATTATATGTCTATTCTGTGTTTAGTTTTAAATGGGCTTTAAAGGAAATAGAAAATAGTGTTAATGAACTCAAGTCTATCAGATATTTTCTATCTTCAAGTTCGTCATAAAATATCTGATACACGGAGATACACGGAGGGCAAATGGGAGAATGCCACCACCTTTGTGATGATACTTTTTTTATTTTCAAGGTCAGAGGGTAACACATGGGTGTATATTCTCCTAGAATTTTTAAGAAAACAGTTTAACACTTACAGTCTCTAATTTGAGATGTTCCCAGGTGAACCTAGAAAAAAGTAGGGTGGAGGTGAGAGGTTGGCATGAGTGAGTGAGCTTTAGTCCTTTGGGAGATAGCTGCATACAGGTTGTGTTTGTTTATTCATACAACAAAAATAATGAACATTATATACGGTGCCATGTGTGTGAGGTAGGGTATGGAAAGACAGGAATTTTTTTTCTTTTTAAAGAAGTCGTAGTCTAGTTCAGTAGACATAGACCTCACCGTGCAGTTTTAGTGCCGTAGAATGCTGTCTCTAGCTGGTCTTATACTAAACTGAACTATAGGCAAGATGTGTGCCATAGGACCTAAAAGGTGGGAATGACTGACCTCTCAGTGAGAACTGAAGGAGACTTATCATTTAAAGTGATGTTTTATGGATAACAAGTATATGAATTTTTTTGTTTTCCGTTTAAGAAAAAGGCAATTACAAAACCCAGGGAAGAATAAAGCAAAACAAACACAACCCAAATGTTGCAAGGGAATAATGGTTGAAAAATGGAACAAACCCAAATATGAAACGATTTCTCATAATTAATGACTTTTAAGAAAGAGTCATTCATTTGAGTCCTTAGATCTCTTGATCCTTTGCTTTTAAATGGTACACAGTTTATGACTTTGGGCCTGCGAATAAAGAAATATAATCCTGGCACCCTGCTGAGCTTTGTAGTCAACACTATTTTACATGTCAGATTAATCCAAACACTTTGATTGGTTCAGTCTTTACCTTGCTAAATCCTCATCTTCAAGTTAAAAGAGAATGCCCAAAGAAAATCAGCAATTTCAGTAAACATTTAGCGTTAACTAAATAACTAGAAACATTGAGATTAAGGTAGTTGTCTCTGGGAAGCACCACTGTGGAGGTGGAGAGGAATGAAGATAGAAAAATGTTTTTTTAATGTTTATTCATTTTTTTGAGAGAGAGATGGAGACAGAGCGCAAGCAGGGGAGGGGCAGAGAGAGAGGGAGACACAGAATCCGAAGCAGGCTCCAAGCTCTGAGCTGTCAATATGGAGCCCGACGCAGGGCTCGAACCCACAAACTGGGATGTCATGACCTGAGCTGAAATCCGATGCTTAACCAACAGAGCCACCCAGATAAGGTCAACCTTTTAGAATTTAAAATGACTTCTGTGCTACTTAAAAAAAAAAAAAAAAATGTATGTATTACTTTCGTTTTTAAAAGGTGACTCAGAAAACTCTAAGATAAATCATTGATTAGTCAATGCAGAGAATCAGAATTATTCCAAATGACCACCCTTAGCCCTGTGAACCCTACAGATCTAGGGGGTACTTTTCTTTTTTGCTTCTGCTAATACTCTATTAGGCAGTACTTACCTTCCTCACAGTGGGCATGGACTGTGCCACATCCCTTTTTTGTTCTACCAAACGAGATACGTAGAAGAGAAGGAATGGAAGAAACAAGGTTCAGTAGCCATTTGTCCTGAAGATAAATGGTTACAAGTGCTTTTGCTACTAAATTATGCTAATCCACTCTGTAATCCAATCACCATTTTCTAAATGACAAGGGACCCTAGTGCCAAAGGAACTGTAGTCAATTTTCTCTTTTGTCCCAATAGGTCAATTATTCTTTTTTTTCCTGAGGTGAAAGAATAACTTTCTTCGCTGGAACTTGGGCGGGATCTGAAATGCATACCCCCCACTGGATCTGCCAAACTATTACTGCTCCATTAGAACCAGCTGAGATCATAATTACCTAAGAAATACTAGTGTTCAATCCACGTTCTAGGGTGTCAGTGACTCCTGGCACCCCGGCTCATTCAAGAGTCAAGAATCGTATGTTCTGCCCTTTATTTTCCCTTTGGACTTCTGTGACCCCACATGCTGAAGAATCCACAGAGCAATGTCTTAGAGCTGCTTAAGGGGAGTGAAAACCCACCCATTCGGCACGAATTCACGTATGTGTTGTGGCATCCATAAGGGAAACGGTATGAAACTTTACTGTGTTGAAGCATGGGCATTCCTCACACGTTGGTTCCTGAAATAACACCAGGCACAAAGAGGAAATTAGAAAGGTCTGTGGATAGGGATTGCTCATCGTATGGATGGCTGGTAGGCATAAAGATCCAGGAATACAACACAAATGGAAGGCACGTACCCTTTTACCCTTAGTGATGCTCTGCGTCGTGGCCACGGGAAATGTGAGTAGGAGATTTAGTAATGTTTCCCAAACCAAATGATTTTAAGGATTATTTTTTTCTTCTCCATGTTTCTACCTTAGGACACCATTTACCTTGATTGAAAGGTGTGTGTGTGTGTGTGTGTGTGTGTGCGCGCGTGCACGCGCGCGCGTGCGCAGAAGAGAAGGTGCCTTGATTAGCTCTCAAGTGTCCTTCTTGGATAATCAATATCATCCTGGCAAAAGCCGGCATCAGCATCCAAGGCCTCACTGTTAGGGCAGCTTTATCAGGCATATTTCCTCAGTCTCTGAATACCCCAAATAGTGTTACCAATGATTTTTCATCCTTGGAGGGTATTTGGATTTGGAAGACCGTCAAAATGTATTTGGAGGCAAGCCTGATAAATAAGCAAGTGGGTGATGAAGCTGAGAAATAGCGTATTTAGAGAAGTAACAAAAAACAAATGATCGTAAATCTTTTTTTTTTCTTTTGGCAATGTACATTTTGGAATACGTAAAGTATTTAACACCTCAAAGTGACTCAAAATGGGACTTGAATTTGTTCTCTATAGAAACTAGAGAATGAGTATCAGAGGCCCCCCCTGCTCTCTGAGGAAATGGCTGGTGGGTGGCAATGTTATTTATATAGATGAATAACTTGGGAACTTTGACAATACTCTCATCAGATAAGTGGAGGGTATTATTCTTGAGATACAGCCCTCTGGCTCCTTGTCTCCAGTTCCAAATTCTGTAGTAATCACCTGGCCTTCACAGCAAATGTCATTAACCTGGGGAAAGGAAAAAGGAAATTTGATCTACTTGGGCGTTCTAGGCAGAGCCTGTCAGATGTGTAGACAACAGACAGCTGTAGAAAAGGTCAAAGAAAGCAAGCACATTATGGAAACTAACTCTCCCCCTCCCTTCCCCACCAAATCAAGTAGGCTTCTCTTAGACTCCAAAGGCATTTTTCTGTACTCTATAAGTAATTACATGTAAAAAAAAATTGTTTTCATGCAGTCAAGACAGAATGGAAAGGCTGCAAAAGAATTTTTATTCTTTGCAGTAATCTAACGTTTTAATTGCGGAAGACATTTTTCCCCCCTCTCAAGGTAAAAACAAACAATATCAGTAGCACTCTCCACCTCCCTTTTCCAAAATCACACCTTATGAATTATTTCTTGATTGTCCTCAACATGCGATTCGCTTTTGCCCATAGCTGATGTATACATTAAGAGTAGTTGTTGGTCACAGAAATATATTAGCCATGGGCTTGACCTGCAAAAGGGAGCAGTATATTAAAAGAAAAGAAAAGAGAATAAAATGACTAAGGGATCACCAAGCAGGAAGAAAAACAGTCAGTAGAGGAAGGCAGAGTTGAGAGAGGCACTCAAATTTGCCTCGTAGCCCTCATGTTGATCGTAGTGCTACTCAACTCTCGCTCAACTCTGTCCATTTTAGATGTGCCTTTTACCTGGAAATGAAAACATGTTTCACAAATCTCTTCCCATGGTTGTTCGGAGATATTCTTATTGGCAGGTCATAATTATGTGATTATTGGCAGTTATGTAAATTCTTTTATTCTTTACCACTTTATGTGTTTCTTTCTCTTATTGGTCACTTTTAGACTTTGACTTCTACTTTAGGGCCATAAAGATTTTAGTTTCAGTTCAATAAATCGATTTTGTAAAAATTAAGTAGCAAATTCAATCAAACCAGTGGAATAAGTGTGGAGTCAGTTAGTACAAACTCAAGCTTGAGTGATACCAGCAGGGTTAAGTGCCCTAATTTGTGCATATATACGTATTAAGAGGAAATAGGTTTTTTTTTTTTCCCCACGATAACCCTGCTGTAAAAGAATATCTGATTTTCATACTTGAAGATTTTGAAGAAAAACTTTGCAGATTTTTCATGGAAGGTCATGAAATTGTTATAATTTATAAAATATATTTTATCTAGATGGCATTATCTTTTAAAATAAAAGGGTCTAAAACAGACGTTGACAGGAAGCAGATGGTGAGAAGCAGAATTTTTTAATACAACTAAAAAATTGTAAGGGCTGCGTGAGTTGAACATGTACACGAACTCGTTCCTGTCATGTTTGTTTCTTTAGTGTTTATATTGCAAGCCTTGTTTTGGAGGGTTCTGTCTTCTATATCGGCAAATATTACAGGATTGTAAAGGAGGTGAGAGCAGGGACTGAGTTTTTCCTTTGCTCTGAGAAACCTTGCTCCAAGACGGGAGCCGAATAGTGATGCTGGATGTAGAAACTCTTAAGTTTACATCCTCGTTATGGTGTCTGATGAAGGGGCCTCAGGCCAATGCTTTGGGGTGATTTTGCAGTGCCGTAACGCTAGACTGAACTATTTACCTCTGTTGCCAACATTGCCAAAGACCTGAAATGTGACCTCATGCAAATTATACAGTGTTTTTTATATTGCAGAAGAATGTTACTGGCTTTAGACAAACATTGCAGTGATCGGCGAAGTTCCACCGATACTTTAAATTTAGTCCTATGGCTCAAGAAAAGAGTCTGGAATTCTCTTCGGTCAGAGGAATAGTTATTGGCGACGCACGGCCCATTTTCAGAGCCTTCTTGACTGGGGCTGGTACCCTTTGGGCAAATAGGCAAGTTTTTTTGGTTTCTGGGGAGACATTTGATTCTTGACTGTGATGATGGACCTTGGTACCTCTCTCCTAAAAGGCAACAATTATCGGGGACATTAGAGCCACTTTATCATCATTTTCACTGTTGCCAAAGGTGGATAAGTCACCCTGTGGTCGTCTGGCTCCACTCCCACTGCAGCAGTATATTAAAGGATGTTTTTCTGTCTAGATCCTTGTGCGTCGAAAGGGAACTGAAGATGAGTCCCCTGACGGTGGTCACATGAATGCTGATGAAGGAATGTGGCTATGTCCAATTAAACCTGTTTTCCTTCTGCTGCTTTATGGGGAACAGGTAAGGAGCTGAGATCTCCCTGCCACGAGGTGTGAACGGCAATGGGTGTGAGGTCAAAAGTCTTGGGTTTGGGGACACTGTTTCGCTGTGAGACCACGGGCAAATTGCTGAAGCCCTTTGTGTCTTCGTGGTTTTTTTCATGTGCCGAGTGAGAATCAATAATATCTTCTCTAGCTGTGTCACAGTGTTGTGAAAGCAAGGTGGGTGCGAAATGCACAAATGGGTTGTGTACCGTGACCCTCGTATGAGTGTTGGTATTTACTGGTTACATGTCCTTGGCTGTAAGCCCTAGCAATGACTCTTGGCTGACTCAAGTTAGAAGGAATTTATTGGAAGGATATCAGAGGCACACAGAATTACCAGAAGTCTAGAAGACCATGCTGGGATGTGGCAGGAAATAGGGCAGCACTAGAGGCGAAGAAGCACGATGCTCTAGAATTCCCTGCAGGAACCGTCCTTGGGGATGGAGGGGAGATTTAGTCGTTTCCAGGACCTTTGACCTTATGCTCAGATTTAAATACTGGGGAAAGGAACTCAATTTGTCTCAGTCTGTATTGTGGTCTGATCCCTTGGGCTCGGGAAGGGCTTGGCGCCCGATTATTGTCCCAGCAGACTATGTGCAGTGGAGAAGCCATTTCCCAGAAGAAATCAAGAGTCCTGTTAGAAAAGGAATGGATACTGGACAATCTCAAAATCCACAGTGAAAACTCGGCGGTGCTTACGTCCCCGGTGTGGGATATAAAATTTACACATTCAAAGTCAGTGACTCTGAGCCCCTGTTCCCTGCACTGGGGGATGATCTTTTTCTTCTTCTTCTTCTTCTTCCTGGGTTTCACCTGACAACCTTCCAAGAACAGTAATGATTGCTCAGACCCAAGAGTGAATTGTGATTACCACAGCCTCAGGCAGAGAAGAGAAATCTGAGATGTGGCTTAGCCTAAGGAAGAGTCCTGTTTTGGGGTTGTTGATGTTACAGCCCACTGTAACGCTGTTGAAATCTAGATGGTCTAACTTGTCTGGACCTCACCTTCTTTGTCCTCTGCCTGAAGTTGGACCCTGTCTGGGTACGTGCTGTAAATCAGGGGGCTTTTCCCTGAAGACATGCACTGTCCATTATCCTTCATTTAAAGTGCTAAAGCGCTTGCCAAGATGATGACGTGGCCATAGTTTATTCTTTGCACGTACAGGTCAAAGAGGGAATTTTTCTGTCCTCCAATCCGTCAAGGTCTGGCTGTGAATCTGGTGCCTGCATCCAGGGGATTTCTTGTCTCATTCATACCTTGTGCCTGGATTCCTCCTTTCTCCTGATGTGTGAGCCCTTGTCCTGGGGGTAAAGGAGGTCCCTCTCCCTCCCCGTCCCAGGGCGCTAGTCACTATACCACCTGGATGATCTTTCTTTTTATTTATTTATTTATTTATTTATTTATTTATTTATTTTTTTAACGTTTATTTATTTTTGAGACAGAGAGAGACAGAGCATGAATGGGGGAGGGTCAGAGAGAGGGAGACACAGAATCTGAAACAGGCTCCAGGCTCTGAGCGGTCAGCACAGAGCCTGACGCGGGGCTCGAACTCACGGACCGTGAGATCATGACCTGAGCCGAAGTCGGACACCCAACCGACTGAGCCACCCAGGCGCCCCTGGATGATCTTTCTTAAAGACTCACAGGGAAGTACAGGGATGTTGTGCTTCAACTAGTACATTTAATCACTCTTTCAGGTGGGAGAGTACTTTCAGTGTGAATGAGAATCAAGTCAGAGAAAATGAGGGCAGTTAAAATAAGGACAGGGAACGTAGGCAGGGAAATGTAACAGGCCAGTTCACGGAGGCAAGAGCTGTGTGTTTTCTTGCTCTTTTTCTTCTGCCCCAGTCTGAGTCCTTTCCCTTCTTTTCACTGGATTTGCCTACATTGTTCACACGGTGATGCAAAGCTTATTTTTCCGCAGATCCCCACAAGTACATAGATTAGTATAATCGGGTACAGAAAAATGATGGTGCCTGAGCTGGCAGTAAGAGGGACAGGTCTGCGGAAAGATAAGTGCATTTGAAGCAAAAGCCTGGTAGATAGTAGAAAAAGCATGTGTCCAGGATGGTCTCTGACGCCACCGAGTTGGGGCCAGGACAAAATTCTAGTGAAGAAATACACGTTTGTCCTTCTCCTCTTCTCATCCTAAGACAAGCTGTTGTGGCGTTTGAGTGGAGACAAGGTTAGGACATGGAAAACTTGATTTACTCTTGTGTTTCTTGGCCTTCTAAGCTGATCACAAATACCAAGTCGTTTGTGAAGAAGATGTTGCGTTAGATGGCCCCGAAGGGCCTTCGAGGACAAGAGAAGCAGACCAGGGCTCCTTAAGCCCACTGTGCATTAGGTTAAGCTGCCCCGAGTCAGGATTCCTTGGAAAGGTCAAGTAGTTACCGATCCGGTGGCCAGCAAATGGTGTAGCTTCGAATCTGAGCTATGTCCTTGCTTGAGGTTGCTTTTAATCAGAACACTCAGTGGATGCATTCTCCAGTTTAGGACAATACCAGGCCTTCCCATAATGCATAGTCATCTAGACATACTTCCAAGGATGCCACAAGTGGTTTGTCCGGGAGACTCCCTCCCCAAATGTCAATTGGGTCCGTGTTTGCTGTGAAATGGGAACACGTGAGAATAATCACATCTTCTGGGAAGATGATATTTGCAGTCCCTGCTTTCCAAAACATTTCACAATTTCAATCATGCTGTTGTTGGTTTGTTTGTTTTTTTAATACATCTCAGCTGTTTGGCAGGGACTTATCAATACATTTTGGTTGATCAAACAGAAAGATTAACATCTAGTTTGTGCATTTGCTTTATTCTCTGACACAGACGTGTTTTTTTTTTTAATCAAGACAACTTGTTCAAATATGTTCGCTCAACTTAGAATGATGTTCCAGCAAAGGTAGGAAAGAGGCTCTCCGAAATATTTTTGATGTGATCTAATGAGTCAAATAAAGAACAGCATACAGAAACACCTTGCGTTTTCTCAACACATCGAAAATGCTCAGAGCGTTAAAGGAAAAAGAATTTGAAGCCCTCCACGTCTGTTTTCTGTTTGTTAGCAAAATTTTGGCAGTAGCCACAACTGTTTACATGGGGGAACATGAGTCAGTCTAATTTAACATGATGTGAATGTGTTTTGGAGTAAAAATGTGCACAGTATATCATGAAATTATGCGTTGGTCCTAGATCCAAATAATGTCAGAGCTGAAAAAGCTGAGAGAGCATCCAGCTTAACCCTCTTACTTAAATGATGAGAAAATGGGGGCCTAACCTGGTGAAGTGGCTTACCCAAGATCAAACGGCTAGTCATTTGCAGAACTCATCACCTTACAATCTCTATTTGCCCTTCATTCTACTTTTCCGTGACGGTGGTGTTATGCTCTGTCGATGGTCTTTGTCCTCCCCTCTAAAAGACGACTTTGGATAAATACTTCCATTTAGTGACCAAAACATATCTGAATATCAGGCGAAGGACTTTGAAAATCAAAACCCAGGCCAAATCATTACCCAGCATATAGAACCTCTACTTCTGTATCGGCTCCATTAGCCAAAACTGGTTAAATCATCTCTTGAAGTAGGAAAAATTAATGTTTTCTCCGAAGTTTACATCATGATTCTGGGACTGAATTTGGCTTGGCTTAGAACTCATTTCTGTAACAGGGCAATGGACATTAAGCAAAGGGCAAAATTGGGGGTGCCTGGGTGGCTCAGTCAGTTGGACATCTGACTCTTGATTTTGTCTCAGGTCATGATCTCGTGGTTCGTGGGTTCAAGCCCCACTTTGGGCTCTGAGCCAACTGCATGGAGCTTGCTGGGAATCCTCTCTCTCTCTCTCTCTCTCTCTCTCCCTCCCTCCCTCCCTCCCTCCCTCTTGTCTCTTCCCTTCTTGTGCTGTCTCCTCAAAATAAACTTAAAATTTTTTTTTTTTAAAAAAGAGAAGGCCAAAATTGAAGATCAGGGAAAGAGGATTCAAGTTTTCTAAAGGGGAAGATGAATCTCTTGGATGAAATATTTAAAGAAAACCATTCTTTCAGTCCTGACAGACTGAGAGGTGGAGAGAAATTTTCCATAAGCGTTCTGGTCACAGCAAGCAAGATTACTTTTCTCCAGGTCAGTAATATGTATCAGACACACTGGGCTTCAAACCTGGATGTGTCACACAAGCTTAGGTCTCAATTTCTTTCTCTAAAAAAAAGAGGTAAAGCAATAATTGACCTCATGGCACTGAAGTAAGAGTAAGCTCCTGGCAAAAACCAGTTACATTTTTGGTGGTCTAACAGCAAACTACTGGAAAGAGAAATGAAGCAAACGATCCCTTTTACAAGAGCATCAAACAATCCTAAAATTTGAATGGGACCAGAAAGACCTTGAATAGCCAAAGCAATTTTGAAATAGAAGAATGAAGCGGGAGGCATAATTCACCCTGATTTTAAACGATATTGCAAAGCTGTAGTAATCAAAACAGTGCAGTATTGACATAAAAACAGAAACCTGGATCAGCGCTCAAAACATCACTAATCATCAGAGCAACGCAAGTTAACATCACAATGAGATGTTAACCTACTCCCGTTAGGATGTGTATTATTGAAAAGAGAGGACATAACAAATGCTGTCGAGATGTAAAAAAATAAATAAAAAATAGAGGCGCCTGGGTGGCTGATTCAGTGAAGTGTCCGATTTCAGCTCGGGTCATGATCTCACGGTTTGTGAGTTTGAGACCCGTGTCAGGCTCTGTGCCGACGGCTTGGAGCCTGGAGCCTGCTTCAAGTTGTGCGTCTCCCTTTCTCTCTGCCCCTTCCCTACTTGGGCTCTGTCTCTCTGTCTCTGTCTCTGTCTCTCTCAAAAATAAATAAACATTAAAAAAATTTTAAATAAAAAGGTAATACAAAATAAAACATAAAGGGCAGGGGGATCCCTGTGCACTGTTGGGGGGAATGTAAACTGGTGCAGCCCCGATGAAAAACAATATGGAGATTTGTCAAAAAATTAAAAATGATCCATATGATCCAGCAATCCCATTTTTCGGTATACATACAGAGAACACAAAATTACTATCTTGAAGAGATCTCTGTATTCCCATAGTCATTTCAACAGTATTCACAACAGCCAAGGTCTGGAAACAATCTAAGCGTCCATGAGCAAATGAATGGGTACAGAAGCAGTGGTGTGTGTGTGTGTGTGTGTGTGTGTGTGTGTGTGTGTGTGTATACACATGCATACATATATGTACATAAAATGGATCTTACTTGGCCTTTCAAAAGAAGGCAACCTTGACATTTGTGACAACATGGATGAACCTGGGGAAATTATGTTAAATGAAATGATCCAGACAGAAAAACACGGCTTGCATAGTGTCACTTGTATGTGGAATCTTAGGAAGAAAAAAAAAAAAGTGAACTCCTAGACACAGGATAAAATGTGGTTGTCAGGGACTCAGGAGTGGGACAGATAGAGTCGTAAAAGGGTAGAAACGTTCAGTTATAAGATCTGATGATCTGATGTATAACATGGCGGTTGTAGTTACTGAGACTGTTGTCTGAGTGAAATGTGCTATGAGGGTAGAAACTGAGTTCTCTCTCTCACACAAAGAAAATGCTTGAGATGAACGTGTTGATTAACTTGATAGTGGGAATCCTTCCACAGTGTAGACATATATATCATCAGACTGTATGCTTTAAGTGTATTACAGTGTGGTTTATATATACAACGGAATACTATGTGGCAATGAGAAAGAGTGAAATCTGGCCATTTGTAGCAACGTGGATGGAACTGGAGGGTATTATGCTACGTGAAGTAAGTCAGGCAGAGAAAGACAGATCCCCATATGTTTTCACTCATATGCGGATCTTCACAAACTTAGCAGGAGACCATGGGGGAAGGGAAGGAGGGAAAAAAACTTAGGGAGGGAGCCAAACCATAAGAGACTCTTATTTTTATTTTTATTTTTTAACGTTTATTTATTTTTGAGACAGAGAGAGACAGAGCATGAATGGGGGAGGGTCAGAGAGAGGGAGACACAGAATTGAAACAGGCTCTGGGCTCTGAGCCGTCAGCACAGGGGCCCGATGCGGGGCTCGAACTCACGGACCGCGAGATCGTGACCTGAGCCGAAGTCGGCGCTCAACCGACTGACCCACCCAGGCACCCCAAGACTCTTATTTTTTTATTAAAAAAATTTTTTTAACCTTTATTTATTATTGAGAGACAGACAGACCGTGAGGAGGAGAGGGGCAGAGAGAGAGGTAGACACAGAATCTGAAGCAGGCTCCAGGCTCTGAGCTGTCAGCACAGAGCCTGACGTGGGGCTCGAACTCATGAACCACGAGCGAGATCATGACCTGAATCGAAGTCGGATGCTTAACCAACTGAGCCACCCAGGTGCCCTATAAGAGACTCTTATGAGAACAAACTGAGGGTTGATAGGGGGTGGGAGGGGGGAGGGGGGAGGATGGGCATTGAGGAGGACACCTGTTGGGATGAGCTCTGGGTGCTGTATGGAAACCAATTTGACAATAAGTTTCATGGTTAAAAAATAAATAAATAAATGTATTAAGGTTTTCGTAATCAATTATACCTCAATAGGGCTGAAAAAAAAAAGTGAAGAAACAGGATGTTCTCCAACATCAAGAGGTAGATCCTGTTCCCTCACCCCATTGCCTGTGGGCTGGCCTTGTGACTCAGCTTTGACTTTGAATGGAGTGATGTCTGAGTTCTGGGATATGGGCTTCCAGAGACCATGCAGTTTCTGTCTTTGCCCTCTTGGAGTGCGGCCCTGAATCCCCCCCTGAAAGGAAGCTGATGGAGCTTACAGAAGGATGCAGGGCCCCACACGGGAGAAATAATCTGCCTGAGCCCACAGGCTGCCAAGCTGCCAGGAACGTGAGGGAGGCCATCTCCGGTCTTCCCGTCCAGGGGAGCCCCCGGCTGAAGGCAGCCACACGTGAAGACCCAGAGGATAAATTCATGCCTGCCACACGGTCATGCTCACCCTTGGGAGGGCACACACCCGCTGTCTTGGCATGCAGATGTTTGTGAGGTCATGCCCCCGCCCCACCTAGGGTTTTCCCTGAGGCTGTTTTCTTTTGCCCCCCTGCTGCATTCAGAGGTCCCATACCTCTCCTGTCCCGTCCATACAACTGGGGACACCAGATACGAGAACCATTACTGATTGTGACCTGGTGGGTTATGCGTGAGGCTTTCGCTTCCCTTAGGATTTCAGCCAAAGCTGCTGGCCACTGATGGTTATACAGGTGGTGTGATCACATACAGAAGGAAAAAAAGATGTCACGTGAGCTTGGGGTTCTCTTTTCTCAGTCCCATTAAAACATCGTATCAGTTGCCTTTGAAGGACAGCCCTGTCACCAAATAAATTTTCAGAAAATGTGAACTATGCTGTCGATAATTATTAGCTAATAATTATCCACATAGCATTTTACAGTTTATAAAGCAGGCCCAATAGCTTTATCTTAATTAAATCTCAAAATAACCCCTTGGGCAAATTATGTTTTCCACCGTATAGAATATGGAATAATGTTACCGGAAGTTAGTATCTTGTTTAAAATCTTTGGAATCTGACGTTACACCCAGGGTTCATAACCTGCTCTTTGGATGCCATTTTAAATTTCTGTATTCTGCTTCTGTGTAAGTGACCTATAAATACATGATATCATAGGTATCACTAGTGAAAGGGTATTAAAGCTTGGCTGTAAATAGTGAATTAATAATCTGATTTCAACTTGCTCTCTTGGCTTAGCCTCTGAGATGCTCCCTCAGTGTATTGTTAATTAGCATGATGTCTAATAATTCGCTAATGTCCTTGGTTTGAGTTACTCCTAATGTACCTCTCATGTCCTTTCCCAGGGCAGAAAGATGTGGTACAAATTGTCACAAAGGTCTAGCACCTTCTTAGGCAGCTGTCTTCCCGTGGTGAAGCATATTGGCTGGTAGTCCTCTAGGAAGTACAGAAGAATCGGGGCAGAATATTCCCAAGAGGCAGTGGCTTATAGTGGGTGTCGCCGAAATGTTTTCTGCAAGAGAGACCGAAGCCATCAAAGGAGTATGAATCAAAATCATAAAGGTTAAAAACAAAAAACAAAAAACCACAACCTCAAGGAGCTACCACTTCGCACCTGTTATGGTGGCTCTAATCAAAAGGACAAATAATAAACATTTTGATGAGACGTGGAAAAACAAGAACTCTCGTACACTGCTGGTGGGAATTTAAAACGGTGTAGCCACCTCAGAAAAGCTGGGAGTTGCTCAAAAATCTAAAAATAGTTACCATGTGACCCAACAATGTGACTTCTGGAATTGATATTACCTGTTTATGTCAAATGTTACACATTAAGCTTCGTGGCAGCATTCGTCACAATAGGGGGAAAATGGAAAGAGTCTGATTGTCCATCCACTGATGCATGGATGAATAAAATGTGGTCATCCGTATAATGGGATATTATTTGGCAGTAAAAAAAAATATTTGAAATACTAATATGCTACCACGTGGGTGAACCTTAGTGACATTGTGCTTAGTGAAAGATGACAGTTATAAAGGCCCTTTATTGTATGATTCCATTTGTCTGAAAAGGCCAGGATTGATAAATTCATAGCGCTGCAAAGTAGATTAATTATTTCCTTGGACTGTGGCGAGGGGCAGAGTGGTTGGGAGGTGATGACTAGGGAGGAGTAGGATTTCTTTGGGGGCCGGTAAACGTGTTCTGTAATTCACTGAGGTGCTGGACGCACAAGTCTGTGAGTGTAGCCAAAGCCCTTGAATTGTATTATTTTGAAGGACTAAATTGTATGATATGTGAATTATATTTCAGTGGAGCTCTTAGAAGAAGAAGAGAGAGCAGGGCATACTAAATGCTCAAGTGGTACAAGTATTAAGATGCTCAAGGAGAGAAATAGCTCTAAAGGCTTATCTCTGAGGTGCAAACGTCAAATGCTGGGGAGCCTGATGTGGGTTTCACACCCTTTCCTCCTCGGTGAGAAGCTCGGGGTTTGGAGTTTCCTCCTAAGTGTGGGCGGCTGCACCGTGGATGGGCTTTCCGGCGAGACCCTGTGCCAGCCTCTCCTCCCCACTCTCTCATTTGCCTGATAGGTTCAAGTCACCCACTCAGGTTTTGATATTCTTTCCTGAGCAAACTGTTCCATAAATAGCTATAGGTTCAGAGTGTTCAGGGGAGGAGGTGACTTTCAGATCTTTCTATGTCACTGTCGTAAACAGGAACCATGGTCAGGGTCTTGACAGTGGGTTTCTCATCAGTAGGAAGTGAACATTTGGGCTTCTGCATGGCCAGGGGGAGGAGGGGAGTTAGACAAAGCGAGGGGAGCTAAGGTTTATTCTAGTAAGGAGAGTGGCTGCTGTATTCAATGCACTACATGAGGCCCTCTGCCCACCTCTTAATTCTTGCACTCATGTGGCGAGATAGGTATAATTATTTTTGATCGGGAGTTGAGTCAACTGAGGCTGCAAGAGAATAAGCGGTTGGTCACCTGGCCCACAAGGAGCAGCCCGGAATATAAAACCAGGTCTGTTTCCTGCTGAAGCTTGTGACTTCGAAATCCTCGATTCAGACAAACGTGGGGAAATGACCCTCTGGAGTCTGGGGCCTGCAGAAGTGACCACAGACAAAGGTGCCGTACAAAATACACGCAGGGACTGCGGCCCCACGTTAGTCAGGTTTGACTCGTCGTATTTACCTTTGATTTAGGGGAGGGGGTCATGCGCTGCTGCCGGGGGATGGGCACCCACGGGGATCCTGCTGACCACTACCCCACCTTTACTTGGCGAACGCGTCTGGCTGTCCCCCTTTGCAGATGGTCAAAGTGCTTGCCCTTACGGCTAATTGCCTCCTTGCTTCTGAGCGTCCCCTCCGCACCCGGGGACTGCTTTGTGTAACGGGGCCCTAGGCAGCTGCTGTGAGCCCGGGGGTCAGGCGAATGTGGGTTGAGGACAGGAAGACACCTGCCTCTTGCATGCAAAGATGGGACAAATGACAACATTTGTTGCCTTGGATCTGAGCAGCCCAGGCAGCATGTGTGAGGGCCTCGCAAGCTCTGTTTTCTTCATGAGCGTGGGTCCCTCTTTTCATATCTGGAGCAGGGAACAGATGTTTCATCAAAAGACACATTTAAAATAAAGATAATTATGCAGTAAGAGGCTTAATTACATCAGCTTATTCAGGTCCACTTAATTGCCTGACGGCCTGAGTGCCGCCCCCTTATTTGCAACAGAACCTCTCATGTTTTGCTGGTTTGTCAAATCCTTTGATGGCTCGAGGAAGACGTTATTGACTTAGCAATTCAGAAAATATCAATTCCTTATATACGGCTGGGAGAGGAAAGTGTAAATATTTTTAACAAGCAATAAAGAACCGTCATTTTCCTAGAGGTGGTTTACGGTGTCCCATAAAGGATTAATGATGGCAAGGACTCAGAGAGGTAAGCCTGAACTAGGTATTTCCTTTCCAGTTGTCTCTTTGGTCATATATGAAAGCTGGCTGGCAAATTAAAATCCCAGAGAGAAGGTGATTTGCTAATTTAAGGAGGCCATTTGAATCATGTGACGGTGAAGCAAGTGACCAAAAAAAAAAAAAAAAAAAAAAAAAAGAAAAGAAAGAAAAGAAAAAGCAGCAGTTTCCTGGTGCTATTTCCATCTCGCCGTAACTTCAAAAGCATAGATTAGTTCTGTTTCAGACAGGTGTCCTGTTCCCTGTCTCCTCCCTAGCCCACCAGCTTTTTTGAAGCACTATTTTCTATTTCGAATGCCTCTATTTTCTCTCACCTTTCATTTCTTTCACCAAAGCTTGCATCCTGACTCCTGCCCGCACCGTTTCAGTCTTCTGAGCACAGATGTCCAACTCTGCTGCTTTTTAGTCCTTATCTCATGAGGTGGTCTGGAGCGTTTACGTAAACTCTTCTACCATGGCTTCCAGGGTATTGCACCCTCCTGGACTGACCCCTTGAATCAGCCTGGATACCATCAGGAAACAGATGGCACGTTCATACTGAGAAATTGAAGGGAGTGTGATCGAGGGGCTCTTGACAAAGGTCGGGGAAGCCTGCAAGGTTGGGGCAATTTGCTGGGGATATAGACAGAGGAGCTGTGAGCGCCCGTAGGGCTCAGAGGCAGGAGCAGTTAGCTCAACTGCCACATGGAGAGAAACCCCAACAGAAGCTGTGCACTTGTGAGAGAGAGAGAGCTCATCTAGGGCAATCTAGTAGGGAGAGGGCTAGGGGAATAAATACTTCAACTTCACTCTCTCCCTAACTCTGATTTCTGCCAGTGCTTACCAGTGGCCCAGTGAGCCTGACTGTCAATGGACAAGGGAGACCATGGAGGCAGCTCGCATAGATCAGCCTCCTGGCATGGAGCAGGGTGGAAAGTGGATTTGGAAGGGCAAACAGAAAGTACCCACTACATCCCCATCTATCATTTGTTTTCTTCTTAGGATCGCTTATCAGCCCTTCTTCCATCACCGTGTCTATTAAGTATAATGTTCCTGAAGGCTCTGTACGCCCCTCTTCTCCTTGTCCTAGACAACCTCACCTACTTCTTGGTAGGTGACGATGCTGGAAGTATTATATTGTGGCTGTATTGATAGTTTCCATGTCCCCCTGTCTCCTTTTCTCCCAAGCTCCGTTGGCTTGATGTGTACATATTAAATGACCTGCCCCTCCCTTAGTTTTAATACATTCACATAGAACTCCTCTTTCTCCCAGTTGGATTCTCCTTGAACTCTGTCCTGGGTTCATGTTCTCCTCGAAGACCCTAGGCTAAAATCATCATACTTCTCTTTATTTTCATCACTTTCACCCAGCCAATTGCCTACCAAATTCTGTAAATTACATCTCTGAATTATCTCTAGTATTTCTTTGCTCCTCTCCATTGCTCTGGGCAAGGCCATGGGTCATGCTTCCATTTTTGAAAAAAATTTTTAATTTATATGTACTCGTCTGGGATCACTTCCTTGCTTCTTGTCTTTAAATTTTACATGGTATTCTCCACACTCCTTCTCAAGTTATCTTTCTAAAGTAGTTTACATTTTGTTAAAAGCCTTCAGTGTCTTAACATGACCTGTAAAATAAGGTCAATAGTTTAGGATGGTTTTATAGCCCATTGCATCATAATCCCAACCTATATTTCTATCCACACAGCTTAGTATATATATCCTTTTAAGTAATTCATCCTTCATATCTCCATTCCTTTTATCATGCTGCCTTCAAATTAGTATATGCAAATGTCAATGTCAATGAGGGAAGCAGTCTATATGACAAACAGGGAATGAAGAAGATCGGGGCGATTAGAGAGAACATCCCAATGTCAAGTTAATTCAGGTTCTGTGGATTGTCATGTGGGACTTTGAATCCTTTGTTTTTAGATGTCTATTTCCTGAAACCCACCAACAACCATGTGAGTTGATCATGTGTCCACGATCCACTTGTGTTAGAATCTCTCTGACAGTTTTAGTCCAACGGGATCCCTGATGGGCATATCAGGGATCTCCTGAAGAGAACAATTTGTGCTAACATAAGGTTCCAGATCCAGTCACTCATTATTCAGTGGGGATCAGTGGCCACATTCCATGTGGTACATGTAGGAAATACAGCACTCTGGTAAACAGCATGGCCATCTGATGATTTGCAAATGTTGGAAGCTGACCTTACCCACACTCCTGTTTCCTGAGAGATTTGGGGGAGTCCATCAATTTTCCTACCATATGATGGCAAAAATAGCTACCTGTGGAGACCCATGGTTTAGTGACCAAGGGAGAATACAACAAAATGCTGTTTTTCTGAAGTGGAGTGATGGGTGATTTGCAGCTTCTAACAGGGTGACCCTGGATGCAGGGCTGACCCCAGATTCCTGAACACAGGATATTCCTATTTGACAGCTTTATCAGCTGGGATGTGAATTAACTCTTGAAGGAGTAGGCTATGAGGAGTTTTCTGCCCTGAATTCTGCATTCTTATGGGGTCACCTGAGTAGAATGGGTCAGCACCTTGACTAGAGAACTGGAAAATGTGTTAGAAAATTGCATGGTGAGTATTAGAATCTTCCAATTTCTTGGAATTCATAGGCTTCCAAAAGGGCTAGAGCTTGGCCAAAACTCACACCAAACCACCTAATGTTCCCCTTGAAGTGGGGACAAGTGATGTGCCCATACAAAAAACTGCTTGCTGGGTCTCCTGTGAGTACTTGAAAACAGCATGGATCACGAGGCACGGGCAAAAGTGCCAGGGAGTGGTAAGGCCAGGTACCTAGTGCTTGGATCAGCATTCTCCAAGAGCTTGTAGGCCATGGGAAAAAGGACCAAGACCCCTGGTGGGGGAACTTCATCCTCCTAACCCGTGTACTCCTTTGAGAGCTCTCACAGTGGACTTTATGTTGGATCTCACATCTTCTCTCCCCCTGTAGTCATGGTGATGCGTGCACTTTCTTAAATCGCACACTTCATACTCTGAACTTGGCCATTCCTCCCTTCTCCCCATGTTCGTGATAACTTTCGCAGCCCTTGTAACGAAGGAGAGTTTTAATCTCCTTGAAGCACCAGCCTTCTTGATCTTGGATACTTGTTCTGCCTTTCTATCTTGGGGGTTGAAAACAGTGTTCACATACCTTCATGTCCACAAATGTGTTTATCATTGCCTGCTCCAGACTGATAGCCTGATGCAACAATGTACTAGATAGAAATGGCCTAGTCCTACTTAACCTGCACAAGTCATGATTTCTTCGGATACTACACAGTCTGCCTAGAAAAACCTCCCTACTCATCCACCCACAATATAATCACAATGAACTCTTCTCTCACCTCGCGTAATTAGCTGTAGAAGTCCTCCTCAGGAGGACTTAGGTGACTTAGTCATCCTAAGAACCATGTAAAATACAATGCACCTGTCCCTGAGCCCTAGGAGAAGTTATTTGAATAAGAGGGGGCATCTGAGTTTGTTCTCAAGAAGTATCCATGCACACTCAGGTTCTAGGGACCAATCCTGTAGTCCTAAGGTTTCCTTTCATGACTGTCATGAGTGGTCTTATAAGCTCTCACACTCCAGATCTCAGCTCCAGGAACCTGGGAATTACTTTCTGTTCCATTCCAGACAGGGCTGTAAAAATATAGCCAGCATTGCGTTGTACCATATGATAGGAACATGTGATTGTAAGTGATGGGCAGCACCTTGTACTCCAGAGTTCTCTTCTTACCCTATGTAGATGATCCCCTTTCCATCCTTCATGGCCCCGTTCAAGTGACCACTTGCTTTCATGAAGCGTGTCCGGGCGCCCAGCCAGAATTGATGGAAATACCACGGGGGGAGTGGGGGAGGGGAAGAATGGGTCCCAAATTATGCAGAGACTTTGCAACCTGGCCAATCTTGTGTCAATAAGAAATAATACTTGTTTAATCCTCACGACCACGTTGTGAGGTGGCACTTGTAGCTCCCTTTGCGGGAAAGAAAACTAAGGATCAAGGAGGTATTACAGTTGGCTTAAGATCACATAGATACTGAGTAGGAGAACCAGCAGTCACACATGAATCTGTTGCAGATGAAAAGTCTGTTTCTCTCCACAACGCATTTTTTTCCCCAGTTAACTTCATTTCCTATATAGTATACTGAGTTTTTACATCACAGCTGCAAAGCCAAGTTCTTCGGGGGGTTAGATGGGTAATAAATACAATTGTGTGGAGAAGCCAAATGTAAATCAGCAGAGAGTGAGCTGGCCAGTGGATGCTGGGCTTGAAACATTCAAATTAGAACTCAACATAACAAGCAGACCCAGCAGGGCTATAGACCAAATTTGCCTTCAGGACGTGAGTTTGCTACGGTATCTTTTTTTAAATCTATGTGTGTGTGTGTGTGTGTGTATACACATATATGTATACATGTATATATACATGTATATATATATATACACGTATATATACATGTATACATATATGTGTGTATATGTGTGTGTGTGTATATATATATATATATATATATATATATATATATATATATAATTTATTGTCAAATTGGTTTCCATACAACACCCAGCGCTCATCCCAACAGGTGCCCTCCTCAATGCCTATCACCCACTTTCCCCTCGCCCCCATCCCCCCTTTTGTCCAGGTCTCTTCACAAAGTAGAAACACTATAGATGTCCTGTCAGTTAAACAAAAGAAATTAAATACTTGCCTTTAATCTTCAAATGGGTTTTTTTCAAATTGTATTTCTATAGACATATATCCATATGAAGGTAATTTAAAACTATTAAAATGGTTTGGTTAAAATTACTGCCCACCCCTCAACTGCCCATCTAGAAATTTGAAGTGACCAATGAGACATGAAGGCCAGAAATTATAGATTGGTCTGATTCCTTTTTGTTGGCCTCAAAAATCACAAAAGAGATGTTTGGTTTCCCAGTAGCTCTGAAGATGGGGTCTGTTCAACAGGACACAGTGGTTTCACCCCTGAAATGCATTTTGTTTATTATCCGCAAGCTCTCTTTAAGAGTATTACACAGCAAAACTGCGTATTGAACTCAGGTGTGGCTCATGAGTAAGCCTCTGGGAACAGTGGCTCTGGCCAGTTCCTTGTTCTGGGGCCTACCCATCACCACCAGCCGATACATCAATCTAACTGGCCTTGGTATGTGGTTTTCAGAAAATGAAAGAGAATTGCTTCAAGGAAGCCAAGATCCAAAAAGCTCTGTCAATTACTGTTGGTTTTCTGACAGGGAAGATTTATGGGTGATCTTATTTTATAAAAATTATGAAGCCTTTGAACTAAAAATAAGTACTGGACCGAAACTAGAGGAGGAAGAGATTATTTCATCATCCAGGAATTTGTTTCCCTTCATGTTCTACTGCTTTAGACTTTGTATGGATTTATACACACTAATTTTCTCAGTATGAAGTCCAAGGTTGTCCTTAAATTAGAAGGTCCTGCTTAATATGAAGTTACCAAATTTATCTTAAAGGAGGAGAAGGATAATCATCCTGTAATGATTTTAAACTAATGCTTATGGGTACGGTCATTTCAAGCAAACACTGATGAGTTGGGAAAGACTTTCCAGCCACCTTTGGCATTTCAACAGCATTTATTATCGTTCTGTGGCCTACATTAACTACTATTTTTAAGGGTAGCCACAAAGATTGACCATGTATAATTGAAAATCTGAAAACCGCTTTCCCTATGTTTATTTAAATGTAATTAGCACCTGTTTTGAATTAAACTTTGTACTACTTTGCCCAGAATTCTTCAAAGAAACTTATTCTTAGACCTATATAGTATGCCAATATATAAGACAATCTAAGTTTCTTACATGTGCTGCTTAGTTTTACATAGCTCCTTTTCAGCTTGCCTCGGAGGACTTTCTCAGCGATTCAGAGACATGTCTCTGTTTCTTCCAGCAGTAGTTGAGATGTTCTGCATTTTCTATGGATCCGTGGGTTTTGATTCCCCAACGTTCACCTCATTTCCCGACCCCAAAACCTACGCCTCTCTGCACCTGTTCTCTCATTTTACTTTCATTACATTTTTTGGTGGTTAGATTAATATCCAGTGTTTGGATTATTATAACCACGTAAATCTGAAAGTAGGTAAATATGTAAATATGACCATACATACAATGTCTTCTCTATTATATTGAATACTTTTGAAGTCCTTTTTATTTTTCCTAAAAGGATCATTTCAATGTACTCTACAGCCCATTCTTTGCTTCCTTATCTTTGGCCACCCTGCACAATTGTATTACCTGCCTAATTAATCCTTGAAGAAATTGATTTTTTGTGGTCCTATAATCCCTACTAGGACTTTCTGAAAGAATTCTAAAACTCATTTCAATCTAGTCGAACACATGAAATTGTCTCTCAATTTCTTTATTTTTCCTCTTAGAAATTCCCTCCTGGAACCCTCGGTTATCCTTCTATGATGTGTACTGGTTGTTTTCTAGACCCATTGCACAGCTGTTGTCCTGGAACTTGTGCTCTAGGAAATGATAAATTACAAAACCACCCAGTATCGTTTACCCTTTCCTACCTTACCCTGTGTCTTTGCACCTTCTCCCATCCAGCAGGGACAGTTACGTCCCTTCCCTTGAATCTCGGCTGTCGTCCCTCCCTCTTGGAACTCTGCTGCCTCCATGACAAAATCCCAGCCTACCTGGAAAATGCGCCACCCTGTGGACAAAGATGATCTACCTTGTTGAGGCAGTTCTAGAGTAGGTAGTCTTATAGGTGACCCAGAAATTGAGCACAGGTGCATGAAACCATCCAGGACCGGAAGAACTCAGCTAAGCCTAGTTCATTTTGCCAACTTGCAGAATCTTGAGCTAAACAAATAGTTGCCATTTCAAGTATCTAGTTTGAGAGTTGTTATAAAAACTCTCAGAGTTCACATATAATTGGTTTCAGGAGAAGGTACCAGGTGAATTTATGGGAGGTGGAAAGATAGCATCCCGAGCATGTGGTTATGGTGTTGGTGCTCAGTAGGCTCTAGACGCCGAGGACTCTGAGGTATGAGAAGCAGCTTTGGTTCAAGAACATGTTGAAAGTTGTTTGTTTGTTTGTTTGTTTTTTTTAATAAGATATAATTCACATAACATAAAATTTACCAGTTTAAAGTGTAAAATGCAGTGGATTTTAGTACATTCACAGGGTTGTGCAACCATCACCACTATCTAATTTGAGAGCATTTTAATCGCCCCTAAAAGAAACCCTACACCTATTGGCAATCACTCTCTGTTCCTCTCTCACCTCAATCTCTAGGAACCACTCATCTACTACTGGTCACTATGAATTTGCCTCTTCTGGACATTTCATATAATAGGACTTCTTTGGCTTCTTTCATTTGGCACAGACTTTTAGCTCTTATATTTAGATCTTTGATCCATTTTGGCTTAACATATGTATAGGGTAGGAGGTAAGCTGGCTGACTTGATTATTTTACAACCAGATATCCAGTCGAGAGTGTTTTTCTGGCTGAATATATTCCATGGGGAGGTGAAATTCTTCCCTAAGAAATTCTACTACAAGAGGTGAAGGAAGGAGCCTAAGTTTAGAAGTGCTTTCTAATAAGGAAATGGGGGTCTGTATGACTGGACAGACCTCACCCTCAGGCAGACAACAAAGGGGCAAGTGAAACTAAGGAGTTAGATACTATGGGTGGAAAAGATTGACACCTAAATCAACACCTGGTGATTGGGTTCCCATCACTTCAAATTCCTAAACTTTTTAAGTAAAGCCACAGTATCTCAATTGTACTCTGAGAAACGAGACAGTAAGTTGAGAAAGATCACCACAGAAATGGTGAATGGACAGTGCCAAATGAACATTTTACTGGGAGATTTTACCCTATTGGGTTTAAGTTCGCACTTTTTGGGTTTGGGATAGCAGGCATCGCCTGAGAGCATGTGGTGATGCTGAACCAAGGCTCGTCTCTCCACTCTCCTCTCAGACATCATTGAATGTTTGCTTTCTGCCGTTCAGTAACTCTTACGATGGACTGTCAGACTATATTTTGCCTGCAGTAACAGTTCTAGAAGGCCAGAGGTTATCTTGTTTTCTCACTCTGATGGTTGTGGAGCCAGGGCTATAATTATCTTGTGTACCACATTACATGTTCAGAATCTTAGGGAAGGGATTGTGGTCCTTCAATTTATAACAGGAAATATATATCTGACCTTCATCCCCAGTTTTGGCACAGAGCTCATAAAACTCTTGGCATTTTCTAAGTAATAAGAGCAATAAACTTGCCCTTTGTTATATTAATGAGATGACTTTTTGAAAGCACCTAAGTCTGAGGGCTGTTTGCCAGTGGATCTGACCATGTGATTAGAGGGTTGGAACTTTGAGTCCCATCCCCTGACTTCTGGGGAGGGAAGGGGGGCTAGAGGTTGAATCGATTGCCAATAGGCAGTGATTTAATCAATCTTGCCTTTGTTAGGAAGCCTCCATAAAAAACCCAAAAGGTCGGGGCTGGGAGAGCTTCCAGGTTGGTGAACATGTAGAGATGTGGGGAGAGTGTCATGCTTACCAAAGCCATGGAAATGCTGTGCCCTCGCGCATACTTTGCTCTATCCGTCTCTTCTATCTGGCTGTTCCTGAGTTAAACCCTCTAATATCTTTTTGCAATCAATTGGTATTCTAGTGGGTAAATGAATTTCCTGAGTTCTGTGAGCTGCTCTAGTAAATGCCTTGAACCCAAGGAGAGGCCTTTGGAAGCTGTGATTTATAGCTAGCTGGTCAATCAGGGGATACTTGGGTGGTTCATTCGGACTCTTGATTTCGGCTCAGGTCATGGTCTCACAGTAGTGAGATCGGGCCCCATGCGGGGCTCCACACTGGGTATGGAGCCTGCTTTGGATTCTATACCCCCCTCCCCCCCGCTGCCCTTCCACTCATGCTTCCTTTCTCTCTCACTCTCTCTCTCTCTCAAAAAAAATAAATAAACACTTATAGCGGGTCAGAAGTACATGTCACAGCCTGGACTTGCTGTTGGCTTCTGAAGTGGAGAGTGGTCTTGTGAACCCCGTGGAATCTGATGCTGTCTCTTGATAGATGGTATCAGAGTTGAGTTGAATTGCAGGACACCCAGCTGGTGCCCTCTGTATAATAGAATTGGGTTCAGAAGCTGTGGGATGGAGTCAGAAAGTTGAACTAATACCACTTTTGATGTATGGAAGAAACTGTATTCAATACAAAGAGAAACATCCCAAGATGCAGCCGGTGAAGGAACGACTTTCCTCAGGCATCAAGAACTCCAATACCTGAAAGATGAAAGAATCCTGAATTAGGGAGGATGAAATTGGAACTTGAAGAATTTCAGACGTGGGACCGTTATTAACTCACTAGGTCTAGAAAAATGGATTTTTAACCTTAATGCCTTTGGACTTCACCCTGCCCCAAATTTTTACTCACAAAGGTAAAATAACTTGATTTGGACTTTCATATATTTGCATTGTAATGCTTTTGAATTGTAATGTGATAATGGGAGGGTATATATATATATATATTAAAATCTGAGTTATCTCTACATTGTTGACATTTTATTATTGGAGTATCTTTATACATTTTTTATTGGATATTTTCATGTTATCGCTTAATCTTATTACTAATTATCATACGTTATGTCAGACAGTGTGTCTGGACATTATTTAGAGTGAGAAATAGAACTGTGAATAGGTTTTCAGCCTTGAATGCAGAAGAGCTTTGAAAATAATTTAATTACTACATTATTGAAACTTATTTTAAAGTGTTCTTGGGTGGGTGTGTGTCAGGGATGGGGGTTCGGGGGGTGAGGTCAGTGTTGGTCCCAGTGATCCAAGGAGGTTACCCAAATGTGAATGGTACCGGGAAAGTGACCTCATGAGGGTCATTCTGGTGCTATGATATACACCTGTTTTCACCCCAGCATGATAGTCCCTCATCTGTCTCCCCTACCTTCACCTATCATACATGTCATAGTTAAGCACAATGTATTAAGGAAAAATTCCACTGGTGAGGGACTTTTGGAGAAATCTTTCTTTCCCATTCCAGATGTTGCTGTCCATGTAGGGAAGATCTCCAGTAGCACAATCCCTGCCCCCCTCACACCCCTTTGGCTCATTCCACAGAAGAGGACCCAGGTTTCTTACTGTGTGGCGCTTCGTTTCTCAAAGGGAACATTCAAAAAGTAAGCATTCCAAGAACCTCAGGCAGGAGCTGCAAGGTTTATGATAAAGTAGCCTCAGAGGTCCCAGAATGTCATGTCTGTTATATTATATTCATTAAACAAGTCACTAAAGCCAGCCTAGATTCCATGGGGAGGGAAATTAGATTGCATCTTATGATGTGAGGAACAGCATGCTTGTCTAGGCAAGGTAGGATTGATGGCAGCCATCTCTGGAGACTTTCTCCCCTACATGTTAAACCTTTTTCCACCATTTTACTTCCAACCTGTCTGTGCTTTGTGATGATGTAGTTTATAAGAAACATTTTAAAGTTGGGTCTTGATTTTTTTTTTTTTAACCTAATAATTTCTGCCTTTTAATAAGTGTGTTTAGTTCGTTTACATTTAATATAATTATTGGTACAGTTGGATTCAAATCTCCCATGTGAATGTTTGTTTTATATTTAATCCATTTGTTCTTTGTTCTGCTCTTCCTCCTTTTCTGTCTCCCCTTGAGTGAATCGCATTCATCATATTCATTTTGCGTTAGGTGTTGTCTATATAATCTCTTATGTTAAATTTGCTTTTAGTAATTGCTTTAGAGGGTATAATATGAATTATTAAATTGTCATCTACTTCAATGAGCAGCCTAAGAACTTTAAAATAAAGTCATTCCCTTGATTCCATCCCACGCTGTGTTCTTTCATTGTGTGTACCTTAGCCATTGTTAGAATTTTTGCTAATAAACATAACAAACTTTTAAAGACATCATGTATTTGTATTTGCGTATGTGTACATATATAATTTAATATATAATCATATATATGTGCACAGTACATATTATATAAAACAAATACATTTGTGTGTGTATACACACATGTCTCTAGTGGACAGATAGATCTCTCTTTCTGATCTACTTCTCTACCCTTACTCTTTAGGTCCACTACTCCCAAGCACTCAGTGAAGACACATGGAAAAGACATGGTGAGTGGTCGGACACCAGCTTTGTGACTTGTTGAGGCTCCTTTGGGTTGCCACCTGTCCTGCTTCTCACGTGAGGCTCTTAAAAGGTCTTTAGAATTTTGGCTACAGAGTCTCTAAGTAGATTCCTCCTCAGGCTGTGATTCTGCCAGGTAGAGGAGCAATGCTAAGCCTTTCTTCTTCTACAAAAGGTTCATTACTCTGAATGTGAGTCCATTCGGGTTTCACTGTGTCCTCCTCTCATGTTGGTCCGTTTGTTTTTTCTCGGATTCTGTAGCTTTTCCAAACTTTTGTTGTCATTAGGGTGGCAGTTGCTGCCTGTTGTTCCTTTCTGTGTATGAATCAGAGCAGTCTTTTCCAAATTCTTTAGAAATAAGAGACTTCACAAGCAGGGTTCCTTCCCCCTCAAAGACCTTTACTCTTGAAATTGTCTTCTACCTGTTTACCTTTCAGGTTTCAGCTTAAAAATCATTTCCTCATGAGAGACCTCTCTCATCATCTTTGTCTTTCTCTTCTGATTGTAAATCTTTTTCTCTGTGAAGTTCTCAGTAGTTGTCATAGTGATGGGATTAATACTCTGTAGTTAATGTGGCTATTGTTCCCCGTGGAAAATAGGGATGGGGTGGAGGAAGAAAGATTTTCAGGATAATAGTTACCTGTGTGTTGTCTGCCTTGGATTTTTTTCTGTTACGTTCTATCAGTTACTCCCATTTCTTTGGAGAAATGATCCCCCCAGGTTCTGCGTAGTCTTAGGAGGCTGTTATTCTGCAGCGACTCTGAGCTGTACCTCTCTCCTCTTCTCAGTGGGGGAGTGAGCTAGGCTGAACCAACCATAGTACCCTACTCCTAGTTAGATACCGATATTACTCAGTACTCCTCAGTTGCAAGCAACAGTATCTCAAGTTCAAGAAGCTTAATCAATACGGGAATTCATTTGTTTATGTAACTGGGAAGTATAAAGAGCTTGCTTCAAAAATCGACTCACAAGCCTTTTTTTTTTTTTTCCACGCGCTTCATTTCATAGAGTAATGGCAATGAAGAATGTTGGCTTTCTGTCCTTACACTAGTTTAGACATTATATCATCTCATAGGTTCCTTATAGCTGTGATAGGTCAAGGGATCTGGTTTCATTACTAATTCCTTAGCAATTGGCCAATATCCTACAGTTGAACTGCTGTATACCTTCATACTGGAGATAATATATGCTAAATGAGAAATACCGGAACCATTGCACCTCATTAGTAAAAACCAGATTATTATGAAGAAAGCGTACTGGTGGCAATAATCATTTCTTTCATTAGTTTCAAATGGTGTAGTTTTACGGAGCCAGTGTCAACTTAATGCAGACTGCAGTGGGATCTGTTCACCTGCCTTTCTCTTTTTCTCACTTCTCCCCTCTTGATCTCCTCTCTCTTTTCTCTCTCTTATTCCTTTGTCTCCTTTGCTTTCTTCTTAGCCACTTCTTTTCTTATTTCCTTCCCTCTTTATTACATAAAGTAAACTCGCTTTCATTCGAATTCCTAGCAAGGAGACAGTAAAGCCAAATAAAATGACAATTTGCTAGGACAGGATAGGCCAGTGAAGAATCCCTCAAATGTTATAGCCTCCTGTGGGGCTGGGCCGGTTTCTATTAAACTCGTTTAGTGGGAAAGAATTCCCCAGGACGAGGATCTGGCTAAGCCTGATAGGCTCTGGGGCAGGGTTACTACCTCTCCAGGGCTTTCCATTTGGTGGGTTGTGATGATAAAACCAGCTCTGAGTACAGGAGATTTTCATTTGATGAGTGGTCTGAATATCCACTTAGTGGTTATAAAATATTTGCTGCTGAAAGCCACAGAGCATTGATAAACAGATCCTGGACAGTTGAGTTATTGCAATCTACTTAACACGAGGAGAACAAATTATGAGTCAAATGTGCCAGTTTAATAACCTGACTCAGGGCAAAGGGCTGCTTGAGGCGGGTATTAACCCTGCATACGCTTTGTCTGGCCGAGACCCCGGGGGGGGGGGGGGGGGGGCACGAGGTACCAAGGCCATTCAGGTGGGTTTGCTATGAGAACTAAGGTACGCAGAGAGGAAATTTAAAAAGGCCCATCTGGTAAAGGAAATAAACAATTTGTAAAAGTGCCATATGGTATTGAATATACTACCTAGGCTCCCTCTGGTTTATATCTCATCTTCCTTAGATGACGTGTGCTTAGCCTGATTAAATCTTGTCTTCCGCACAATACTGTATTCCTTCATGTAATCGGGGGAAGGGAAGGAATATTTGTCTGTTCTCTATTAGTCATTTGAACCTAGGTCAGTCTTCTCAGTCCAGGTATTACCAACAGTCCCGTTGAAATCTGACTCCTTTTCTGCACTTCCCCAGATGATGCTGTTCTTTAACATGTGCAGAAAGGGATGGCTCCCTGTCCCTCAAGGGAACCACACTGGGAATGCATCTCATGGGTGCGTGATTTCCCAAAGCAAACGAAGTAGAAACGGTGGTCGTTGCTGAAGAGGCACCCACACATGCATTTGGGGGTGTGCGTGGAAAGGTCAGATTGGAGGGCCGGGGAAAGCGACGTCCGTGGACGGTGTGTGGGCGTTGTTTCTCACAGCCTGTTGTTCTGAGAATTTTGCTTATTCAAAGCTATGGGGTGGCATTGGAGTCTCAGCCCAGGTGGGGTGGCACATTCCTTCCTGCATTTCCATTTCATTCACTCGCGCTCTGCACACTCACCTCTGCCTCCCGGCGCTGTGAGCCTGCGCGTCCACACACACGCGCGCACGCACGCACACGCACGCGCTTCAGACTTGAGGTCTGGTTGCTCGGAACCTTTGCCCCACAAGCCAGTTTCCCTTCCTTCTCTGCCCCCAAGACTGGAATTGCTGCTGGAAATCTACTTGCAGAATCCAGAGACTCTGCAGACGTGGAATTAAAATAAAGGTGTGCGAAATAAAGAAAAAAAAAATGCACAGAATCGCATTAAGCCCCACGGTATTCTTCTTGCTGTTGGCCTACTCCCAATAGTTTGAAATTGATTTTCCTGAGCCAAGAATTTCCGCGCATGAAATGTGCTGCGCTAGGAAGGCCTCTTCACCTTAAAGGGCAAACCTCCGAGTGGGGCTCTAGAAAGCAGTCTAGATTTGGCATGCCACTTAAACCACGATTAGTAGGGCATGTCGGCAGGCTAGAAATAGCTGCGTTTGTGAACCTCCTGGTCCTCAGCTCTTGACTGCCAGCCAAGCCCCAAATCAGTCCCAAAGAATGAAAACTCAGATAATAATGAGACAATGGAGCTCGCATGCCGAAACTCAGGAAAGCATCGTGCTCTCCATAGGGTGACTTCGGGCCGGGTCAAACAAGGAACATTGACCTTGGCCTACCGGCCTTGTGTCTCCAGGACAGTGTGCCGAGTCCCTGTACCCATAGCCTCCGTTCTCCCGAGGTCGGTTTCCTGGCTAGGAACCTGGGGGCCGATTTTGTTGGCTTTCTCCCGGGGAATGTAATGGGCTTCTTCCACCTGAATGTCTGGTGCTTTCCATCGGCTGGGATATTTTGCAAGGAAAGGCTTTTTCGGAGAACAAGATACTCAGCTCGACTCCTCTTCTGAGCTGGTGTGAGGCCGACTTGATAGATTTTTTCCTTCCCGTTGAAATATGTCCTGGGTGCCTTGCTTGACAAGCTGTTGTAAAACGTTTAGAGATCTCTCTTACTTTGAGGCTGTCCTTTTCTCGGGTCTGAATCCGAGCCGGGTGGCGAATGGACACCCTTTTCCACTTTGCCTCCCTTCTTAGCCGGGTGGGCGTTTTTTGCTGCCATTTGTTAAGGAGAATCAGCCATAAATCAGGGCTCATTTTCCATTTTCTTCTTATTGATGGAAGGGCTGTAGGAACGCAGCTTGTCTCGCAAGCTCCTGGAGCCCTGCAGGACTGCAAGCTGCATACAATAAAAGTTGTTTTGACAGAAAACTGACCAGACATGACAATGGACAGAGGGAGATGACGGAAGGGAGGGGGAAGAGAGTATACACGCTTGTCTGTTTTGAACTGAGGTGCACTCTCTCTTTATTCTTTGTTAAATTACTTTCTCATATGAAGGACACAAAGGGAACGGCCCGTACTGGCAGCCAGAAGGCAGAAAACAAACCCTTTGAAATTTCTAATTTGTTTATAGATGGTCCTCCAGGAGCCGGCTGGAAAATAATTTTGTCTGCCAGAGACAGTGAACAGCCACCCGAGGGTGTTGTGAAAAAAATGACTCTCTCGTTTTGGTCCTTGAATGTCTCATTGTTGAACACTCAGCAGTTGTTCTGAAATTACTCATCTGGCAGGGAAAGAAAATGAAAGAAAAATCCTTCTTCTGCTCTCTGGCCTGAGCTTTTAGGAAACTTATTTTTTAAAAAGTTGTTTTTTTTTTAAATGTGACTTTAAACTGTGTGTCGATTTTGGGGTGACCCAAAGGTTTGTTCATTGTGTCCCCTCCTCTTTCCCTGTCCGACCAAGATTGTTGTTGTGGGTCTGGGAAGTGACATTCCCAGATCAGTGACTTCACACTGTGTGGGAGATACTGTGTGATTCTCTGAGAATCTCAGAGATTCTGTCTAGGATATGCTACAAATCGAACTGTTTTCTGGATAATTCCACAGATTCTGTAGACCTTTCATTCTGTTTTTGGTTACGGATGAAATGGGGGTTTGGAGATAGTCAGGGGATCTCTATTGTCTTGTATAGGAGAGTTTCTAGAAGTTTCTCAGTTTGGCTGTTTGTGAAATGGGCATTTTATGGTGATATTGTGGAGATACCCTTCCACCCGATGTAGGTGAGCCCCATTGTTTTCCCAGAAACCTAGATGACTTACTTGTAGGATAACATCTCATACAATCCTTTCATTTTTTTTTCCACTTTAGAGAGAGCACGCACACGTGAGGGAGGGAGGGAGGGAGGGAAAGAGAGAGAGAGGGAGAGAGAGAGAGAGAGAGAGAGAGAGAGAGAGAGAGAGAGAGAATGCTAAGCAGGCTCCATGCTCAGTGCAGAGCCCTACGCAGGGCTCGACCCCAATGACCCTGGGATCGTGACCTGAGGCAGAATCAAGAGGCAGATGCCCAACTGAATGAGCCACCCAGGTGCCCCTAATGCTTTCATTTTATAGATTAGGAAACTGAGACCCAGTGGACCCGATGAAGGCAGCACAGCTGTTTGGGCAGAGTTACTATTAGAACTCAGGTCTCAACTGTTAACCCAAGTGTTATTGCTTCCCCTTTTCCTTATCTCACGGTGTTGGGGCCACAGTAATGGTAAGCACTATGTCTATTTTGCATGAATCTCTCTAAATTCCTACATTCGACTCCTTCCTGTAAGCCCAGAAGAGGGCTAGCTATTTGACTCTTGAAGCTGGCAGAGTAATCCAAGGAGGTCCATCCTAAGCACCTGTCTGTGCCTGTCCTTTTAGTATGGGTAGGGAAAAGTGCCGGACGGTAGGAAGACTGTTACGATACATCCTCCTGGGCTTTTAGTGTCCTCTTGTTATCCTTCTCTGTGTTCCTTTGGGCTCTTTTTCCTTACACTTCCGTTCTTCAACTTCCTGTCCCTCTCCCTTCCTGGTAACACTCGTTGGAGGACCTTCCTGGATCTTGTACAGAGAAAATTGGAAGCCACCAACCAGGTTTCCTACAAACTCCCATCTCTGTGCCCACACTTGGATCTCTGCCCATTTTGTTCTCCTTATATTTCTGTGAAATGCGTGTCCCTTCTTCCAAATAGATGTCCCCTCCCTACTGGACTCCTCTTCATCTATCCGTTGTGCTTCTTCTCTCCTTATATCTTTAACTTTGTTCCATTTGGTGATTTCTTTCCAATCTATGCTTGAGCCTCCCCCCCACTGATCTCATATCTTCCTCTGACTACTGACTTTCCTTTTTCTTAACAGCCAATCTTCTTGCAATAAGAAGCCTACACTGCTGTTTCCTTTTTTTCTTCTTTACCTGCCCTTATCTTTCAACCCAAAGTAATCTGGGTTTTCCTCCCACTACTCTTCTGAATCTACTCTTGTGGGTCACAAGAGATGGGCTTTTTGCAAAACTCATTGGATATACACTTTCTAGGAATCCTCATATTTAACTCATGGGCAGCATTTGAAACTGATAATTGCATTTATCTGAAAACACTTTTCTCATTGACATACATGGCATCAGAGACTCCTGGTTTCCCTATTATTCTCTGACCACTTCCTCTTGGATTTTTTTTTTGTTTTGCATTTTCATCGTTTATCTGCTTAGGTCTTTAGTATTGGCCCCCGTTAGACTCTCCCCAGACCATATGACCCCTTCCGTTTCACTATGTTTAATTTTTCATCCATATTCTCACAACTCCCCAATCTTTATTTCCAACACATGTGTCTTTACTGGACTTCAGACCCACTCATTCAGTCACCTACTAGACATCTGTGCTTGGATGTTCTACAGGCATCTCCAACTCAGTGCAGAACAAATTATCTTTTGTCTCAAACCCGCTCTTTCTCCCATGTATTTGCGTAAGCAAATAACGCTGCAGCTCAGGCTACTAACTTGAGATTTCTCCTCAATCTTTTTTCCCTAACCGATGCTTCTCATTCAATGCCTTGAAGACATCTTCACACAACCCTAATTATTTTTCAAATCCATCCAATTTTCTACATACCTTAGTCCCAGCCCCTGTCCTATCTTGCTTGGGTTACTCCATGTACTTCTAACTTGTCTAGCTCCTGTACTGTTCCCAGTCTCCTTTCTATACTGCAGCCAAAATGATATTCCTAAAACAAAAATCTATCCAAGTCATTCTCTTGTTTTACGTTTCTCCGTGGCTCGGTATTGTGTAAAAAAAACACACGCACACATAATACTTTGACACTTTTTAAGTGAATTACATCATGTCGCCTCTACTTATCCATTCTACTTCATCTTGCCTCTTTTCGTTGCTTTTACTCTTTGCTGTAGTAAACTTACTTCCTTTCCACTGATATGTCATCCTTTTCCTGTCTCTTTCAGTGAACAAGAGTTTACTGAGCATTTACTAGGTGCTAAACACCATGTAGGAGAACCACTTGTAGGTCTGCCTTTACTCTGTCTTCACTCTTTGTCTTGTCCATCTTCCTTTTAATGTAGCTAAATCTCACCCATTACCCTGGACTTTCCCTGGGAGGTTTCCTCTGATATCTTTCCCGTTAAAGGTTCCTGCTGTTTGCTTCTGAAGGGTCACCTTGAGAGTCTTTCCTGGCAGTGCTTTCTACTTTCTTTTATAATTGTTTATGTAATTACTGGTCTTCCACACTAGATTGTACGGGCATAAGAGTACAGACCATAATCTGCATTGCTCACCACTAGGTCTCTATGGTTTAGGACAGTTGAACTAAGGAGAGGTTTGGTCAGTGCTGGTTGAGTAGAGAAGCGAGTATTTTTTAAAGTTTGGAAGAAGAACGTGCATGATATTTTCAATGCTAGCAATCTTCAACTAACGATAATAATAAAACATGCAGTTGACAGCCAAAGAGGTAAGAGAAGTTATGTTTCAACTTCATCCTTTCATCAGAGAGTTTTAGAACATTCCCGGACAGACCTGGCCTAATAGAAAGAGGAGATTAAATAATATATGGTCCCGGCATGCTTACAAATGTCTACAGAGGGCCCCATATTAGTCGCACGTTGACATAACTCAGGGAGGGTCACGGCAGGTGCCAGCCTTCTGGTTCTCTACTGCCAGGATCGAGAGACTCAGCGAACCAACCCTGTGTGGCCATGATGTCCAGGTTCTCCCTCAGGTATGTGAGGAACAGAGAGAATGGGAAAGGAAAAGGGAAAAATAGAAGGGGAGTGAAGATAAATGTAGTGATTGTGGGGTCTCTGCAAACTGTATGTTTTCAATCTTGAGCTTGATCTCCAAGGTTAATGAGCAGTAGCCTGTCCAACCTGTGATAAAAGGTACAGTGATATTTGTGGCAAGGTTGCTACATGCAAGGAGTTCTTATTAGTATAAAATCACCTAGAGGAACAAATATAAAGAGTGACAGAGAATGACTTTATAATGGTACAAAGTTAATGAGCACAGGAATAAAGGGCCTAGGGCTAAAAGGCAAAACTTAATATTTGTGTAAGGGATAGCACGATGATCATTAATAAGACCGATAACGCATTATTAATGGGATCAGAGCTAGCAACGTGGCAAAGATTCCAACATGATTATTCTGTTAGGTAATTTATAACCTGTGTTTATTGTAAAAAAAAAATCCCCTGGAAATATTCACCTATCAAATATAATGGCAGGTCGGATTTAATAAAAGCTATACTATTTATTGGGTTTTACCATATGCGGTAAATGGTGCTAAGACTTATTAGCACTATTGGATTTAGTCTTCGTGGCAAACATGAAGTCAATGATATTATCCCCATTTCACCTACTGACTCTAGTCCATAGGTAGGCCTGGGTTTTAGGATTCCACAGCCCGTCTTCTGAATGGCTAGGCTCTCCAGCTATTCTGCTGTAGATTGTGGAAAAGTCCTTTTCTCACTGTGACACGTGCAGGGTGGGCTGGGCTGGATGTGAAGATGAGGAGAGGGCCTGGAAGCTCAATTCTGAATGTGCCTCCCCCCCCAACAGAGTTACCAGTCGGAATGATTTGTGCTTAGATGAACCACTTACCCGAAATTGGTACCTGACATTTATGTCATCTCTTACAAGCGGTGGGGAGGGGGGCACACTGTTCCTAAAAGATCCCTGTTAGTATATCTTACATGAATAATACTTGAAGCCAACGGTTAGCAAACGCATATGGAGAAAACTCTACGTGTCTAGTTTTCAAATAGATACGGGGGCGCTGTTGAAAACAGCACCAAGTCCAGTAAGAGTGATGGATACGTAAACAACAGAATAAAAGGCCAAGAAGTAAGAGAAAGTATCCCATCTCTTCATCTCTTGCCTCCTCCTGGATTCCTTCAGGAATGAGCATGTGACTCCCGTGACTCACGTTCTTTGCCAGAGGTTTGAGTCGTGAGCATAATGGCCCAGGAGAGAAAACAGGACTTGTGTCCCCCTGAGGGTACCACTCTGGAGAGATGGCCCGTTATTCCCCACCGCCAAGATTCCTAGAACTACCCTCTTTCTCTGCTTCCTGGGGCCTGATGGTCCCCATGTAAGTCTTTGAGACACTTAGAGCTCATCAATGGATTTCTCTTGTATACTTGTATCTTGTGTTGTTGTTGCTGTTGTCTTTTCTTGTTATTAGCAAGAGACTGCTTTTGTTGTCATTGTAAGACCGTGGGTAATCAACAAATTGGTGGCAGGAATGGCTTGTAGTGGACAACCAAAGCTAAAAGATGGAATTGGTTGAGTCATGGCAGAGTGTGGGACAGTGAAGATCCTCCCACCTCTGACAGAGGAGTCAACAGTGCTTGTTAAGTGACAGCGGAGCACCTCCTGATGGTGTCATTTCTTGTTGTTTTTTGATACAGATCTATGCCTACAGCACAATGTAACTTTGGAAGGTTTTGTGAACACATGCCGGCATCTTGGAATTTTCGACTTTAAAAAAAATTAATAAGCATGGGACATCTGGGTGGTTCAGTCAGTTAGGCATTTGACGCTTGGTTTCAGCTCAGGTCGTGATCCCAGGGTTCGTGAGTTCGAGCCCTGCGTTGGGCTCCATGCTGCTGGTGCAGACCCTGCTTAGGATGTTCTTTCTACCTCTTTCTCTGCCTCTTTTCTGCTCTCTCTCTCAAAATAAATAAAGTTTAAAAGAAAGAAAATAATAGGCTTAATTAATTTAATTTTTAAAGAAGTTTTAGGCTCGAAGCAAAATTGAACGGAAGGTACAGAGAGTTCCCATATACTCCTTACCCCTACACACCTACAACCTCCCCCTCTTGATCACTTTGCGAAGTTCTCAGAAAGATGTTGTAAGAAAGGTCCTCACTCGGATATAAGCTAGATCGTCTCAGCACAGAGGAGAGGGCTCTGCCATGAGAACAATTTAAAAGCTGAGGGCCGTGAGGGGACCTCTCACGAAGAGACAGATACACAAAGGGTAACCCTAACCCTAACCCAGATCCAGAGACCATGCCTTGACAAATTCTCTGACTTCAATTATTCATCTCTGGATTTTCTAGAAAGTTAACTGTGCAATAGCCAAGTGAATTTTTAAGGTACTCATTTTGCAAGGTCTGGGTCTGCAATTTCTTAGCCCCTAAAACTTCAGGGACAAACAAATTGGGGTACTCTGGCAGTCAAGTCGCCAGGGAAAGACTATTCTTCAGTTTTCTCCCATACGTGATTTTGAAGAACAGCGGACATGGATGGTCTTTCCAGAGGAAGAACCAGGAAGGTCGTATTAACTAATTTAGAAAAGCCACTTTACTGATGGGTAGGGAACGTCTGCAATCCCCGTCTGGCAGAATACGATATGTGTTTGAGAGCAGTACCCATCGCTGGTGGTTTTTCAGTGGCTGTTCTTGGCCTCTTTAACTTAATTTACTCCACCACTGTATGTGGAGTGTGTTGGGTGGTTAATTTTACAGGCTCCTAGCAGTACAAGCCTCACTTGCTTGGACTGAGAGAGGAGGTTCTGAACCAGGAGGTAGACTGGCCATTGGGTAAACTTTTTGATTGTCAGTTTTGAATCATGTGCTTTCGATCGTTAGTGGAAGAGCTGGTAGCGACAGTGTTCTGGAAATACTATGTGCGAAAAAAAAAAAAAAAAGAGTAGTATGAATGTTAGCCAGGCTCTGGGTAGAATATAACGGAAATCTTTGGTCTTCCCATCATCTTTTAATGCCTTTTTCAAGAAAGAACCCAGTTTTCTGTAGTTTAAACTTTTCCTTCATTTAGTATCAGTGGACCATTGTATCCTGTCCTGCTACCCTTTCTACAAATAGGATGGTCATAGAAAAGGCAGTTAAAAACTAAATTCTCCCCTCCCTAGTTACAGTGACTGGTTTAGGATTGGACAGATGGTCTAAGCTAGGCTCATTAGAGACCTCTCTGTGACACTTCTGTAAATGGTCTTGGAGAAGAAGCCTTGTCTTTACTAGCATCACTAAACCAAGAGGCTGTGAGTCCCGGGCCGCTCTTAGCCACTGACCTGTCACACACAGAGTCTTTCATGGGGAGTGAAGAGACAGAGAGGGAACCAAGGACCCGGCTTATATATTTGGAGCCCCAGGATATGTAAAGCCGTCTTCCCCTACCCTACCCCCACCAAGCTGGTTTGTACGCTGTCGCCTACATTGCAAAGCAGTTGGGAGCAAGAAAGTATCAATTCTTAATTACCTGCCTGGAGGTCGGCTTCAAAGGGGACCAGGCTTTTGAGATGGGTTTAGAAGCAGGAGCCAGAGGTTTCCAGTCAGGAAGCATGGGAAAAGGCATTCACACAGAGGCTCATGCCTCAAGGCAGACTTACAAGAGTGTGCAGTCTATGAAGGGGATAGACATTCCAAGCATCAGCAAGGGGGGCAGAGAAATAGAGATTAATTTCTGGAAGGTGGTGTGAGGGTGAGACCAAGCGGGGCTTGTTTGCTTTCTAGTGGGTTCCAGCTTCATCATATAACCTTGAAGGGCGTTTTGAGGGGAAATAGCAGAGCAAGGGGGGTGGGGGGTAGGCTGGCCAGGAAGCGTGGGCGTTGGAAAGAGCAGGCACTCAAGGACCCAAATGCCTGGAAGCAAATGCTGGCTCTGTCATTTCTTCTCTGGGTGACTTTGGATGAGTTAGTTACCCTCCTTTTGCCTCACTTTCTTGGTCTGTAAAATGGGGCTGCTACCCACAGCACCCACAGCTCTTACAGATTTGTTACAAATATCAAATAAGCCAAATGGAAAACCCCTCAATACGTGCTTAACCCAGGCTAATTTCTCCATAGCGGATTATTATCTGTGATTCCGAAGTAAAATTTGGGGGAGAGAATTGAGGATTTTTGGAGGGATGGGAGGCAAACTCTCAATCGTTTGCAGGTATTACCCCTTGAACACAGGTGAGTTTCTCAGCCTAGATAATGGGTCTCCAACAGGCTCCAGGAGAAGAGGATGTAGGCCTAGCCCGTTTGGGCAGGAGAAGGGGAGCAGAGTAAAAGACGGGTTCAGAGCACGTGATGTCATTCAGAAGACAGGCTTGGGTGCACCTCTCGAGTTCGGGGCTTGGGCGGCCCCCGGGGAATCGCATGAGTTTACTGGGGCAATGCAGGAAATAGCTGTGGTTGGGGAGACAGACTCCAGAGGCCAACAGCCAATGGGAAATTTGTGCCTAGAGATGGCCTTGACTGTGGCAAATCAGTGGAGGAGTCTTTGAAGATGTGAGAGATAACTCTTCAATTGAAACTTCAGACAGGGGTCTGCAGGAGGCCAAAGCAATAGCTCAGAGGGCACGGGGCCAGATCGTTCAGTTAACGCCACGGTGAGAAGTTCCACGGGATCCTTAATAGTTCTCACGAGTCAGGGATTCCATTTGATGCCCTATCACCCAGAACACAGGTTTAGCAAACACGCTGCCCTAGATGTCAGCAGCAGGACAGGCAGAGCCCTCAAGGGCCACTACCAGGTTTAAGGCAAGGGCAGAGCACAATTGTAAAGGTACAGAAAGGTAAGGAGAAAGCAGAGGGAGGAGGGCGATGTGGAAGAGCACAGAAAAAGAGAAAGCGAGCGAGAGAAAAAGCATGACAGGAGGCATGTAAGGCGGGAGTAGATGCATAGCTCAAACACTTGATACATTCTCTAAAGACCGTTTTCCTCCTGTGCCCGAGAGCCTCCTGGGGAGATGCGATAAACCCAGAGAATTCCACTATTATGTCTGTTTCACTTTCTCTGCGGCCCTCATTTAAATTATTGCCTCTCTTGCCATTGTCCTTGGAGTATATACCTAGAATTTCACTACGTGTTAAAAATCAACATTCACTTACATTTGGCACGCAGGCTAAGCCTTCCCTTAGATGCTGCGGCGTGGTAGCAGCCGTGAGATACTTTCTTTACCATTGAAAACTCACGTCCGGCTGTCTTCTTCATCGTGACTAGGTTTCAGGAAGACTCCATATGTATATTGCCTGCACCAGACCAGCAGGGGACTGCTCTGAAGGTAGGAATCGTGCAGCTTTCTCTCACCCATAGTATTTAAGATAGTTTCTGGGAAATAGTAGTTAACTCAAAACATGCTAGTGAATGAAGCATCTACTATTTGCTGCCGCTTTGGCTGCCATAGTGAGCAGGAGGAGAAAATTAAATAGTTGGGCTTACTTGGATTTGAATTGTTGGCCCATTAGCCACTGCTCTGTAACTTTGGGCAGATGCCTTCTAGGAGCCTCCTTTCTCCATCGAGAATGGGAGGAAAAATATTATCATGGACTCTACAGGCTTGTACTGAAAACGGAATGAGATGATACACAGTATGTGATGCCTAGTGAGTGCTCAATAAGTGTTAGGGAAAAACAAAATCAAACTCTCCTTTTCCGGTGTAGTCTTTTACTGTCTCTCACAGTCGTAACAAGTCACAGAGTTCACAAATGCATGCGATAGCGTGTGAAATTTGGAGGGAAAAAAAAACGCCACCTCACGCATGATCGTTTTTGGAACATCCTGCCTGGTTTCATTATATACTCTGGCCCTCTCTACTTAAACAGCAGCAGGTCCTTGAAGGGGAAAGTGAGACTGTAAGAAACCTGACCTCAAGTCCAAGCTGTGACAATTACTATTTAATCCTAAACAAGCTGTGTTTGTAACCGCCCCTGAGAAAGAGCTGGTCTGTCTGGATCATTACTGTATTCTCACTGTGCAGAAAAGAGCGTGCCGTGCGTATAGGAAGCACCCAGTAATGACCTTTTGAATCCGTGTATCCGTAACACAGGATTTTGTAAAAATTAAGTGAGATAATAATAATCATAGTTAGTGGTTTTTGAATGCTCTTGGTGCTCTAGGCCCTCTTCTGAGCGCTTCAAATGTGCTGATTCATTGATTTCTCCCAGTCATTCTGCGTAGGAGGTGAGCTTATCTTTCATCTCATAGCTGTGCACATGTGGGCAAAAATAGAATCAAGAAATTGCCCAAAATCATAGAGCTAGAAATGAACAAAACCAAGGTTTTTCCTAAATAGTCTGGCTGCACAACCCAGGCTCTTAGTGACAAGGGTATATTGACCATCGGTATGGGTATTGTAATTGTCTACCCATTCTCAGCTTTGCATAACCACCCAGATTTTCATTCAGTTATTTAAACCTTCTTCATGTGGAGTTCGTGTGCATGGCAACTTTATACTTTAGAACTTATTTTTTTTTTGCAAATGAGGATATATTTGTGTGTGTGTGTGAGGGTATTGTCCTGAAAAAGCAAAATGGAGCTCTGAAAATTAGGATATTGACATTTATTCATTGCTTTCATCTTTTTCTCAAATCACATTCAAGTTTTGTCAGTTGTCCAATGAGTGACTTCTAAGCATAATAGTCCAATCCAGATGTGGCCATGCTTTTTGTTTTCACGTCTTTCCGCCTCTTTCAATCTTGAATAGTCCTTCAGTCCTTCCTTCCACGGCAGTTATTTTGTGAAATATCCCTCCATTTGAGTTTGTTCCCTGTTTGCTCATGGTTAGTTTGAGGTTACGCATCGTTGGCAAGAATATCACAGAAGTTGATGCAGCCCGTGAGTGGTGCACGATGTCTTCATGGATGTCCCCCTCACCTCCATCAGGTTCCACACATGACATCTGGTCACTCGATCCCCTACCGTCAACACCCTCATGACCCTGCTCAGGCTTTGACACTCTGCTCTGGGCAGCCACAGCTCCCATCTTCCCCTCCCTACACCAATGCCTACTTTGCTCAGGCCCCACCTGTTGACTTTTAGACCGAATTGTTTAAGAGCATAAAGTAAAGGAAATGAAGGAAAGGAACAAGAAAGAAAAGGGAAGATGATAAGGAAGAAGAGGAGGAGGGAGAGTCAAACCTATACCCACTATACCCATTGATTTTCACTTTTAATAGCCAATTGATCTTTGTAGTTTAAGCCAATATGAGGGTTAGTTGGTTGGTTTCTGTTGTTATTCGCAAACCAAAACCTATTAACCTATATATAAAGCTCATAATAAAGAGCAGGTGAGCAATAATGGAAAGCTCTTGTGGGGTGGTGATGTATTTGCAAAAAGACATTACACACGGAATCCTAAGACCTGAGGTTAACCCAAGAAATAGCTGTGTCACCGAGTACAAGACACATTAGTAAAGCCCTTGGTTCTTTATATATAAAGTGAGAATAATGGTTGTTACTTTATGAATGCTATTAAAGCTGCTCTTAGGGGTTGAATTGTGTCTCCCCCAGAAAGATAGGTTGAAGTCTGAGCCCCCAGTAGCTTAGAACGTGACTTTATTTGGATACAAGGTCCCTGCAGATATAATAAGTTCAGATGACATCATAGTGGAGTAGGCTGGTCCCCTCATCTGATGAGAGTGGCCTTCTTATAAGGGGATGGGCATGTAAAGGGATGAAAATACAGAGAAAACGATTGTGAACATGAGGCAGAGATTGGAGGGATTTATTTGCCAGCTGAGGAATGCCAAGGATCATCTGTCATCGCTAGAAGGAGGAAAGAGGTATGGATAGATTCTCTCTCGCGGCTCTCAGATGGAACCAACCTCACCAATACCCTCATCTTGGATGTCTGTCTTCCTGAACTGTGAAAGAAAAAAGTTCTATTGTTCTAAGCTGCCCAGTTGGTGGTGCTTTGTTTCAGCACCCCTAGGAAACGAGTGGGCATGCTTTATAAAATTGAAAGCTGTAAATGAATGTAAGCAATTACTATTACGGTATCTTTCTAACTTCACTATTGAGAATGACGTAAGTCATTGAAAAATTCCCATCCCTGGTGCAGCCACTCTGGAAAACAGTGTGGAGTTTCCTCAGAAAATTAAAAATAGACCTACCCTATGACCCAGCAATAGCACTGCTAGGAATTTACCCAAGGGATATAGGAGTACTGATCCATAGGGGCACTTGTACCCCAATGTTTATAGCAGCACTCTCAACAATAGCCAAATTATGGAAAGAGCCTAAATGTCCATCAACTGACGAATGGATAAAGAAATTGTGGTTTATATACACAATGGAGTACTACGTGGCAATGAGAAAGAACGAAATATGGCCCTTTGTAGCAACGTGGATGGAACTGGAGAGTGTGAGGCTAAGTGAAATAAGCCATTCAGAGAAAGACAGATACCATATGGTTTCACTCTTAGGTGGATCCTGAGAAACTTAACAGAAACCCATGCGGGAGGGGAAGGAAAAAAAAAAAAGAGGTTAGAGTGGGAGAGAGCCAAAGCATAAGAGACTGTTAAAAACTGAGAACAAACTAAGGGTTGATGGGGGGTGGGAGGGAGGGGAGGGTGGGCGATGGGTATTGAGGAGGGCACCTTTTGGGATGAGCACTGGGTGTTGTATGGAAACCAATTTGACAATAAATTTCATATATTGAAAAATAAAAGAAAAAAGAAAAATTCCCATCCCTTCTAAAACTACTTTTCTTGTTGCTGTGCTGGAAAAGACCTAGAAGTTCATGAACACCAAGGTGACCTCATTTTGGCTTATACCTTGTGACACAGACTCATCACTTGTGAACCTATCGGAAGAGGTGATTGGTTTGCCATGAACACATCCCCTGCAGTTCTGACCTCAAGTGATGTTATCCAGACAAGGATGTGTACTTTCCCTGAGTCACAGTGTGTCTTTTGTGCTTCCAAAATAATACTAACAGTAAACTTTGGTTATGGTTACTTTACATCAGACACTGCTCCAAACACTTCATGTGCGTTATCCCTTTTAATCTACACGACTCCCTCACAATGTGCCTGATCCTAGGTGAGATTCACCAGTAGAAGACAATCCACCTTAAGTAGTTGACTTCCCTTTTCTCTACCAAGAAAGGAAAGCTTAAGGGCCATCAACCTACAGAAGTCTTGGGGGCTAGATCCTCTGCATCTGCCGCCATCATCTTGTAACTTTCCTGTTCTCTTGCCTCTGAGCACTTGGCCTTTCAACAATCCCTCCACTCATGTTATGTATTCCAATATACACAGCCTTTTATGAATAGAGGCTACCATTTCTTAATGTCTCTGGGGTTGGTGTAAACCCCAGTGGCACTCTTCCATCATTATTCTTTCTCATGGGTCGTGAGTTTTAAAGGTATTTATTTTTGGTTACACAATTTTTCACGGTGAAGAGTACCCATGAGCTTGCACAGGTCAAAGAATACCTATGACCTAGGTACTCTACAATTTACCCCGAATTATTATTAGAGGCAAATTACTCTCAGAAGTATCTTTTCAGCATCTTCCTTAGTACCTTTTCTGGTAAAAGAAAGGCCTTTTATTATTGCATGCGTTTATTTACAATAATTGTGTTTCTTTGCTTTGGGGCTGAATGACCCCTGGTCACCAGATTTTTCTAAGTTGCTCCTGATAATTTCCTTGGTCATACTCCCTTTTGACTGCCCCACAAGATTTTCCTTTTGGGGTACACAAATCTCAGTCTACCAGCAAATTAGTATTAGTAGCCAGAAATAAAAGCTTGTATCTATTGTCTGCCAATCAGAGGGAGATACTAGTCTACTGTTGAAAATTTAAGTTACGGATTTAGTACCACTTGTACCTTTGGCTTCTCATAGTAGTATCTTAAGACTCACCTGCTTTGGAAGAGGCTTCGCTAACAGAGGTCAAAAGGACTGTGTCTCTTAACAACAGAAAAATACATCCAATAAAAATCACCTGGTTCTCCCATTTTGTTAAGCGGAGAGCAACACTTGCTATAAATCAAAATAGTCATATGAGTTATTTTTTTCCACTAACATCAAAACCAATTACCTGCTGTAGTCATGGAATTTTATCCAGTCTGGAATAGTTGATGATATTTATGAGGTACTTACCGCGTATTCGGTCATTGTCTAGGTACTTTACCTGTGTTAATTTAATCTGTATCGCCCTAGGAGGTCAGAGAGATGATTGGTCCCATTCTCCCAATGATGCCCTGAGGCTAAGAGAGATTAAATCAGTTATCCGGATTCTTGGAGCAGGAGACAGAGACAGTGTCTGAACCCAAGCAGTGAGCTCCAGAACGCTGCTTTAAACTCTGCAGTAAACACTAAACTGGGTGACTGTTCTCAAGAGCTATGCATTGATTCTTAGGCATTTCATCAGATTTTCTCCTTTTGCAAGCTTTAGTTACTTTCTAAAGGCCCATTTTGCTTAGCATCGATTTCACATGCCTTACATCTAGCTCCGTGAAACTTTTCAATTGAATTGATTTAGAATTAAGTAGTGCATCTTTCAGAACAGTTTAGATAATGCATTTGGTCTAAGTTTTGCAGTAGAATTGAATTCCAACTCCACCTCCTATAAATTTTTTTTTTTTTTTCTTAATCCAAAAGTTGGCTCTGTTGTTGGGCAGATAGTGGATGGGCTGGTTGACGGTCCACATATCTTATCCTTCTTCATTACCAGCCTTAAGTCTAGTAGCAACCATAAGTACGCCAGTCTTCTTGGTGACGAATTGGGATGGGACAGGATTACAAGAAACCTGCTCGTGGCCAAAACCAGGTTCAACACTTGCACGCTACTAAATTTCAACAAGGATATCGTGCTTGCTGTGTCTATAGAAAAGTTGTTGTCCAAAACGGTGAGCTGTTTTCTAGCGTTTTTCAATGCTAGGAGTCCTGTGTTACCAAGGCAGAAAAGATGACGACATGATTTTTTTATGTTTCCCCAATAATTTTAATTCAGAGAGGACCCCGCTTTAAGTTAGAAGGTTAAGATGAGGAATGAAGAACAAGCAATCACAGAAACAAGAGGAATAAATCTGTATGTTCTTACGACGTTGTTTGGCCCGTGACTGCTTATGCAAAATACACGATTAAGTCAAGAAAACAACTCAGGAAAAGCTGCTTGGATTTGAAGTGGTAGTCTAGAAGAAAAGAAGGCAATTAACTGAAGAGTAGTGGTCTGGTGTCCTGTGAAATTCTGTGTCATTCGTTTCCGGAGCTGGGTGTGAAGAGAGCTGTGTGCCAGTAGATCCAAGAGAAAGTCCTATAAAGGGCAGCATATCCTTGAGCTTGAGTACAGTCCCATCTTTCCAAGACCCGTCTGGAGGTCATGACTGGATCTCTGGGAAATGAAGGTAAATGGGCTGAAAACATAGTGTGCTTTCCCTGCCTGTAGGTGCCCAATGGCAACAAAAACTGAAGGTGAGATTCTGTGGTTTTACCTTAAACGCGGAAGGCATATATCTGATTCCTGCAAAGGAATTCACTGTGTCAGGTAGCCCCATGTGTACAACAAAAAGTAGAAAGCAACGAATACGGTTCGTACGTTTCAGCGTTCTTTTGAAAAATTATTTTTCCATCTTTTGTCTTCATCTTCGATACCTGCGTGCACGTGCGCGCACACACACACACACACACACACACACGCTATTGAGCCAAATAAAAATATATCCAAAACTTTGTTAAGCAAGTCCTACAAAATCAGAGGATAATTAAGATTTTCATTTTAAGCCAGCGTGACCCTGTACACAGTGGTGTAGGTTGGTCTCATGGTGGAGCTGGTCGTATATAAACTGAATTTTCTACCAGATCGGTGAGAAATCTGGTGTTGGAAAAGGTGCGCTCTCAACAGGAATGCAGCTTCTCAGAAATTCTTGCTGCCGTCCCGAACCACAACAGCAAGTCACTTCAGAGTGCGCTGGGGCAAATCACATACTGTCATCACGTCGTGGATCATAATGAAGCCTAGAGGCTGATGGAACCCACAGCCCTCAACGCTAATCTCCATGCCAGGCTGGAGGCTTGAGAAGTTTTCTGATGGGGATAGAGAGGAAGGGATTGAAAGCTGAAGTGAATGATTAAAGCCACATGAACCCCATAGGTGAAATTATTTCAACAGCAACATGTCTTATAGCCGAAGTGTTGATGATTAATAAAATGAACAGAACAGGTCAGAAATTCCCTAGCTGCCTCAGGTCACAGGGTAGGAGGGTCAGTCAGGACCCGGCGGGATTGCCTGCTGCCTGGGGGCCAGGCCAGAGCCCCTTCCAGAGATGCATGGCGGAGAGCGAAATATGGGCCATTGCAAGGGAAAGTCGTTTTTTGGCCCTTAAAACTGGCACAAGTAGGCATGCGTGCATCTTTTGCACATGTCCTATTTATTTTTATAAATTAAAGAAATGCCTCAAAGAGCACGTTACCTTTTTAAAATTCACGGAAGGGTGTTTCTGAAAGGGTAAATAACAACGCGCAAGTTTATATGCAAGGTCCTCCCAGCCAATCACCACAATAGGTCAGTGTCAAGGGCTTTATTTTAATTCCACTCCTTCCCTCCCACCCCCACCCCCTGAATATAGAAGTAATACATTTCCGGGGTGCCTGGGTGTCTCAGTGGGTTGCACATCCGACTTTGGCTCAGCTCATGATCTCATTGATCTCATGGTTTGGGAGTTCAAGCATAGGGCTCTGTGCTGAGAGCTCAGAATGTAGAGCCTGCTTCGCATCGTGTGTCCCATTCGCTGTCTGCCCCTCCCCCACTCATGATCTGTCTCTCTCAAAAGTAAATAAAACGTTTGAAAAAAAGAGGTGCCAATGCATGCTACACCATGGATGAAACCTGGAAATGTGTGGCTAAGTGAGAGAAGCCAGGGGCGCCTGGGTGGCTCAGTGAGCTGAGTGTCTGACATCGGCTCAGGTCATAATCTTACAGTTCGTGGGTTCGAGCCCCGCGTCAGGCTCTGTGCTGACAACTCAGAGCCTGGAGCCTGCTTCTGATTCTGTGTCTCCCTCTCTCTCTGCCCCACCCCTGATCACGCTCTGTCTCTCTCTCTCTCAAAAATCAATAAATGTTAAAAGAAAAAAAAATTTAAAAAGAAGTAATGCATTTCCACTGGAGAAAAAAATTGAAAAATGAAAAAAAATCATGGAGGGAAAGAAAGAAGCACTGATATTTCTGTTACCAGTAATAACTCTAAAACATATTTAGTTGTATTTTGTGACCATTTTTGGTCCACACATACACATTTCTCCCATAGTTAAAGCTGTAATGTACATATAGCTTTATACCCTGACTTATTTAATTTAGTGATAGGCATTTTTCATCCAAATTATAATCCTTTTAATGGCACCATTATATTTCACCATACTTGTAGACCAGGATGCATTTATTCATTCCTATGTTGTCGGACATTTACTTGTTCTTTTTTTGTTGTAATTGATCTGTGATGGAGACCTTTGAACTAAGAACACTGTTCACATTTCTGATTGTATTTTAATGATTATCCTGAAGATCTTTTTTTTTTTTTCTTAACTTATGCCTCTCTTTGGGGGAAGATAGTGCTATCAGATGAGTATACGCGGTATGTTCCATGGATGGAGTCCCTCATGGACAAATTCTTCTCACTTCATATAATTCACCAGTGAATGTATCAAACGCACATTACGTAATTTACAAAACTCATTCTTTCAACTTGATCAACCACACATGTGAGGCACAGAGCCGATCTGTTGGTCCATGTGAAGCCTTGTAGAGTTGTGGTTACCGTGATTAGAGATTCATTGCTTTAGGCGTTGTAGAAATGCAACTCTTTAAGGCTGAGTAACTCTTTCCATGGATAACCCCACAGCTAGATAAATGATACCTTGGGAAAGTTATAAATTTCTATCACTTGATTTCAACTGGAGAATGTAATACCACAATGCTGACTCCTCCGTCCTCATCAGATCACAAACAAGGATAGACTTTCCATCTGATTCGACATGGCAGCTGAATCTACTGTATCCATTTCTGACTCCGCAAGACTGTCAATCTCGCCACTGAATAATATAAAACCTGCGCTTGCCAAGTCTCTTGCTTACATGCCAGATGGAGGAAAACTGCCACCATATCCAATTTGTAAGCTTGAGTATCTGATCAGAGAGAAAAAAAAAATCATTATTCTTGTGACCAAGAATGGAAAGAACCATGTGATGATCCATGGATGATGAACTTATGGAGGACGAAAAAAAGCAGGGTGCGTAAGCTCACAACACAATCCGCCTCTTGCCAGACATGGTTAATGTGTATTCATGTAAACATATAAAAGCTATGTTTTCACAAAACTGGGCGTGCTGTAGAAAGTACATCTCAGCTTTGCAGCATTGCTATGCCCCTAAACTGTTTGATAAATGAGTTTTCAAGGCTATGCTGAAATAGTGGGTCAAGGAAAGGTAAAATACATTATGGGTGAGAGAATTAATCTGGTCAAAGGATAAATATTTTAGAATGTAAATCTGCACAGGGTGAGATCATCTCTGCTCATCTCTGTCTGTTTAGATCTGGCATCGAATCATCCATATTTAGGCCCTGTGTTTACTGTGTGATGATAATATGATTGGGGTAGCAATAATAACATTTTGAATTTTTCTAGTACCTTATAGCCAATGGAGTTGAAGTGTAGCACAATATGCCAACCCAAAATATGTCAGTTTAGCCTGACTATTTTGAGCTGAAGGCAATTGAGAAGAAGCAGATGAAAGAAAACCTCTCTGCCCTCCCTCTATTTGGCCAAAAGCAGAATATGCGTTTGTAAAGGGTTCTCCTCTACCAGGAAGGACAGAACTTAACCATCAGAGACAACTCTAGACCCTCATCAGCCTGGAACAGAGTCACAGGAAGCTACACAACAGACCTTGCTTAAACTAGCCTATAACTACCATTGGTTTCCCCAATATATTGCCTTCCTAGAATTTGTTCACTGTGAGAGCTCAAAGCCCTTTTCCCTTTACTTGTTAATCCACTAAAAATTTATCGTTCTTTTGTCATGATGCTGTATGAACCCAAGTGTTAGCAACCCCTTTGATCGCTTCATCATGAGGTATTCTCGTGTGTGCGCGATGCCCATGTCAATAAACTTCTGTTTCCTTCTCCCGTGTTAATCTGTCTTTTATCACTCTCACTTATGGGGGCCTCTGCCAGAGAACCTAACATGGGTAGAGGGAAAGATGTTTTCCCTCCCCTACAAAGTGATCATGTCTATTATTTTATCAGGAGAATAAATGTGTCTAAAATGGTTCCAAGATGCATTTGTAGCATTCCTTTCCCAGTCCCTCAACTTGCATCTCCTACCTAATCTGCTTTTTGGTACAGGTCATGGTGAGCGAGTGTCACCCAACTGTAGAGCAGACATTGGAGTTAGAAAGCCTACGTGGGCTTTGGGGATGTAGGCACCATATTTGGGTTATCACTAACATGGAGGACATCAACCAAGAGGGAAGTTGGTAAAGATCCATGGCAACAATGTTTGTGAAACTGTATTGAAATTCGAGTAGCTAGTGCGTATTTTTTTGTTACGTTATACCCATCGTGCTGTTTTTAAATGATATTCTGTGTAGATATATTTGGGTTTGCATCTCTCCGTGTTGCCATGCATATAATACCCATGTGTATAGGTCTGTATGTTCGATGTGCACACATAGGCATGTGTATGTAGTGCATGTATGTGTATGCGGGGAGAGTTTATGTTATATGACAGAATGTTTGGTTAGCCCTGTGAACTGATGGCCTGAGCTGTTCTGATATTTTTATTTTTGCATGTGCAACATCTCTATGATATTTGACTCTGTGAGTAGAATTACCATTTTTGCATGACTAAAAGTAAATTATTAATAACTTCCCGAGGCGTACAGTCCCTTTGAAGTCTTTGCCAAAAAGAAGAGGTAGGATCTTAGGTAATTTACTCGTGTCTGAGGATATGCCAGTTCTGGCCTAATCACCGATGTGAGGATTGTAGATTGATAGGTATAGCCCTGTGTCCTCCATTCTCATGAGCTGGTATGTGACTGTCCCTGTAGTCTCTGGGTTTTCTTGTTTGTGTGCTTTTATTTGTTTGTTTGGTCTTTACCACTTTTAAAATAATGCCTATTTGTTTTGAGAAAGAGAGAGAGAGCATGCATGAGCATGAGCTGGGGAGGGGCAGAGAGAGAGGGAGAATGAGAATCCTAAGCAGGTTCCATGCTATCAGCACGGAGCGCTGAGCCCGACGTGGGACTTGATCCCACAACCTGTGAGGTCATGCCCTGGGTCGAAATCAGGAGCCAGACGCTTAACAAACTGAGCCACCGAGGCACCCCTTCCCCTTTTTAATAAGCCATCGGGGAAGTAGGATTGGAGATGGTCTGGAATTTTCCCCCTCCCCTGATTTTCCCAGTGCCCATAGTGGAAAGACTATAGACATCCCTCCAGTAGCGTGCATCCTGTATGACATTCCCGTGGTACTTGCCAAGTACCTCTTTTCGACTGCCACAGTGAGTGTCATTCTATGTTGTCGTGTTTTACTACTAGACTCTGGGTACCAAGACAGCACAAATGAGGCTGTCTTATTTGTGCTTGGTGCCCGGTACATGGCCACCCACTAAATACTGGCCTGAAGGCACAAATGAATCAATAGCAGGTAACTGGGGAAAGCTCCCAGGATCTAATGCAAATGCTGAGTATAAAGAATTAGTCCTGGAAATGGACTCCTTCTCCCCTGCTGACGAGGCAAACAAAGCCAATTTTTTGAATAACAACCTTGTAAATAACATTAGTGGCAGAATTTAGTGGAGAAGTGAGACAGCCCATGTGAAAAAGAACCTCTTTTTCTATCTGAAGTTTCAGCTTATTTTGCTGAGTGTAAAATTCTTTTATATACTTCTACGAGAAGGAAGGAGGCTGGCTTTATTATATAGGCATAAATGCAGGATGAGGAACTTTGAAAAAGCAAAGCAATTGAAATTCTGTATAGAAAATGTTTTAAAAGGCTAATGCATGCATACTGTTGTACATCTGGGAGTAAAGTGACCATGAAAAGGAAAGAAAAGAGACAGAAAAACTCCTTCGTATTTGTACCAATAAAATGTAAATGCATGTTATTTCTCTATGAACATCATCATATTGGATTTGTAGAGCACTGTTTCCCAGAGTTTAAAATGCAACAATCCATAGAGAGAAACTGTTCCTCTGGCAGCCAAGCCTTGAAAAAAAAAATCGGGATTAAAAGCAAATACATACGAACAAAAAAATTCTTTCTCAGCTCGCCTACTAGAAATCAAACCCATTTTATATACATATGAACAAAAAAATTCTCTCTCAGCTCACATGCTAGAAATCAAACCAATTTGATTTCAAACTATTAGCAAGAAATGCCCGGCCTATTTACCACCTGCATTTTCCCAATAATTTATAATTAGAACTCAGCAGTAAGTATTGATTTCCAATTGATGGATATCATCTGTGCCCTAATAAACTGACAGACCTTCAGAAATCTATCCAGGGAGACCTTTAGAATCCATGACATGAGTTAAACATATTTTATTTAACACCAGAGGAAATTTGCATTTCATCTCTCAGGCTTTGACGAAGCCACTGTAAATGATTTAGCTTAGCTTTTAGATTTCAGAGTCATTGGGCACACTCTTGTATAATTCTTAACCTTTGTTCAACCAAATGGAGACGACCGACGGTTAGCGTGTGGAATAACATGTCAAAAATACGGGATGCTTAAATTCACGGTTTGTGGATTTAGTAAAGATGTGGAATAAAGCCTTTGATGCATGTAAAAATCACAGTCAAATGTAAGTGAAACCTAATTGTAACATGTAAATGAGGTCTAATTGTTTACCGTGCTCTTGTAACTGGAATCCTGCTGGGTGATATGCCCAGGCGTCCCCTAGGAAGTGGTAATGGCAATTCATTGAGATCTGGGGGAGGGTTAGCTCCCACAAATGCTGTCATTGTTTATGGGCTGATGGGTGGGGCATTTCTTTCAGGAGCGAGATCTTGTGTTTTGCGTGGCCGGCGGCTTAGCGGAGGCATGGCCACTGGGGACAGGTGACAGATTCACATGGAAAAGGCTAGGTTTTAAGAAAAGGCGAGGCAGAGAATCCGTGTCCTTAAAAGGTAGCTCTGCACAAACTGAGGACCCTCCAGGAATGCATTATTTTACCAGCATTATTGTACTATTCTTCTAATGGGAGAAAAAAACCAGGTAGACGGGTCCTCATCAGTAAGTACTCTGCATTACTAATGTGTTGAAATACCGTAACTTCCATTTAGATTTTTCTAGCAGAACTAAGGTTTGGTGTTTTTTCTTGTTTGTTTTGGTCTTGTTTTGGGGGTTTTTTTTGGGGTGGGGGGAGGGTTTGTTTTTTAAGGAAGGCAGCAACAAACAGGTTTAATATAAAGTGGGTGCCCTTGAGCCTTTCCATGTGGATTTTGTTTGTTTTCTGGGGAAAAAAAAAAAAGTATCCTATTAGCAGGTTCATTTGTATAATAATCATTCATTAAAATAGGCTCGGTGGCAGTGAAATCCTGCACTTGAATTCCAGCAGAAAGCCTTTAAAAAGCTAAAATGTCAAAACAATAAAACTAATTAAGGCAACAAAATAGCTTTTTCCAGCTTAATGACAAGCTGGTCCAAAAACACACTTCAATGATTTTTCTTTCCTCCAGAGACACTTTAAGTAAAGCAAGGATAGAATTTTCCACAATCATTATCCAGCCCAGTGTCATCTAGGAACCTAGCCCAACTGAACTGTCTGGCAGAGGGGGTAACATGTCTACTTTTGGCTTCCCTCTCTCTCCCCTCCCTCTCCCTGCTCTCCCTCTCCCTCTCCCTCTCCCTCTCCGCCTGTCTTCCGCAAACAATTCTGAAGGTTTACAAGGCTCCAGGCACTGAGGAGACTGAACCAGTTGTGGATCCTGAAGTCAAACAGCAGATGAACTAGACAGGAAGACAACATGTAAATAAACTCAAATTCAGGGGAGAAAAGGAACACGTTTCAAAACGACAGAGAAGTCGCAAGTAACTTCTCTACACCCTTTGCCCAGGGACTGGATTCAAGCTCTGCCATTTATTCTGGCAACATCTTCATAGCAAAGGATCCAGTCCAGAGTCGTGGCTTGGTCCCAGTTGTCGCTTCGATGTGGAACAGTTCGTCAGTATGTCTTTGATTTTCGTGATCTTAATCATTTTTGAAGGTGATAGGTCGGTCATTTTATGGGCTGCCTATGAAATACCCACAAATAGGTGGGTATTTGCGGCTGACACTTGACGTCTTGCTGTGTCAATGTGCTTTCATTTTCGGGACAGTTGACGTTGATCTGATGGCTGTTGGGCTTGCTGTATCCGCAAGCTCAGTCGGTACTGGTGTATGGAGCAGTTCGTAGACTCCCCTTGTGTGGTTCTCCCCACATATTCTAGCAGCATCAGTCCCTCATTCAAGAGCTTGTGGAATGCCTAGACCTTTCTGATTGTTCTTTGTGTTCTGGTGTAGAATACCCAAAGTACTCATTAGGTGCCAAGAAGGTTAATTTTTCTTCCTAATGTGAGTGGATACAAAGAAATTTGGTGACTATGTTGAACTGTAAACCTATCTCTGAAAAAGATCACAAAAGACCTCGAGAACTCCTTTAGTAAAGGCATTTCCTAACCAGCACCTTACTCAGCCTTGCCCATACTGGTTTAACGATAATTTTTGGTTGATATTTAACCAGCAAAAAACAAAAACAAAAGCAAAACTACACACATAAAGAAAAGGTAATTTAAGATGAAACAGAGAAAAGTGGGGGGAGGGGGAACTTGAGTGTTCCAGGTTGGCAGAAAATTCTGGTAAGTCGTAGCTTAGACAAGGTTAAAAGTCTTGAATGCAGTCTCACCATTTTGAACTTTATCGAGATTAATGTACAATTGTAGGCAATTATTATGTTTTCTGCACTGTTTACAGACTTGAGAAGAAATAACATTTGTTGAGTGCCCCCTTCATCTCAGCTATACACACACACACACATACACACACACACACACACACACACACACACACACACACGCACGCACCCTAAAGACTTAAACTACCCAACTCCATAGAGCTTGCATTAATAGGACTTTACTTTTCTGTTGTCTTTAATGATATAGCTACCATTCCAGGAGAATCTTGCACAAGCAGATAACTTGATTGTTCATTATAGGAACTTTCCAGGAAGACTCATCAATTCTTCAGTGGAAAGTATCAACAGCTTACTAAACTCCACGATTCTTTGAATTCCTACCCTCAGAGATCCTTGCCTTGCTCTTTCCACTTGAAGGAGATCAGAACATGCCACCCTAGGGGCGCCTGGGTGGCTCGGTCGGTTGAGCGTCCGACTTTAGCTCAGGTCACGATCTCACGGTCCGTGAGTTGGAGCCCAGCGTCGGGCTCTGAGCTGATGGCTCAGAGCCTGGACCCTGTTTCAGATTCTGTGTCTCCCTCTCTCTCTGACCCTCCCCCATTCATGCTCTGTCTCTCTCTGTCTCAAAAATAAATAAACGTTAAAAAAAATTTTTAAAAAGAACATGCCACCCTAAATATGCCATGTTTCGCATAAGGATTATTCTGTGTGAAGATAATTGAGAATCAACAGGGGCAGAGAGAAGCCATCTCGAAGCTTCCCATATGTAACTAAACTTCTGGAAAAAAGAGCAAGTTCTGGAAAAAAAGGCTGCCCCAAATTCCTTCTTTTAGGCAGATTTACTCGCAGAAAAAAAAAAGTGAATAAAATATATTGAAATCCTTTCTCTGGGGGAATTTTATGGCCCTGAAAGAGAAGTAAAGACCTCTCATAGTGTATAGATAACCATTATCACAGACTTTTGTATCTCCCAATTGTTTTCCTAAAAACCCACATGGCTTTCTTAAAGAAACCTATTTGTTTTTTCTGTCAGAAGCCTTTCTCCCCATCTCCCTTTCCCCTACTAAGTTAGGCATGTAAACCTCTAATTATTTAGTGAGTCTATGACCTCTATTGCTGGCTGCCATGTGCAAACAAATAAACGTTTTTCTCCTGGGAATCTTTTGTCAGTTTCGTTCATGGCCCCCCATCACTAAGCTTAAGAGAGGAGAGGGAAAGATATTTCCTCCCCTTAATCACTTGTCCTAATTATTACATCGTGGTCCTCACCCAATCCTATGGAGTCTACCCATCGAAAGACCTAATTTCATGCAAACTTCCAGTTCTGAGTGGATTCTGATCTTTCTGCCTCTGAGTTACGACCAAAATTCTGTGAAGGCAGTGTTCTCCATTGTTGTGATAAGTAATAGACTGAGTTCTGTCTCATCAGCAGGGTTTGTGGGTGATAACTGGGGGCCAAAACTCAGTATTCTCTCCCTGTCGGATTAATTACCTAACCATTTTTTAAACCAAAAACTCCCAATATTTTTAAACTCTGTGGAGAGGATCCTTTGGCACTGCTACTCGACCTCTCAGTCAGTGTCTTTAGGTAGAATACTGGTCTCTGTTGGGCTAATATTATTTTGTGGCCAGGGGAAAAACGTATGGTATGAATAAATGGGACTGGGTAGCTCTGGAAAACTGAGAAAGGGTCTCTCCTCTTCAGGACAGAAATCCAAGCCCTGGAATGGACCCTGAAGCCGTGTTGATGCCAGAGCATAAGGCAAAGCACAAGCTGACCTTTCCCCCACCCCCACCCCCACCCCCAGCCCCCCAGGTGGGATGTGTGTGACTTTCCTCAGGTGTTCCTGGCTGCCCAAGGGCAAAGCAAAGGACAGAAAACAAATGGTTAAATGGGTAGAGTCTCCAGCAGTTTACAGATACCTTGGTGTATTACAAGAAAGGGGCAATCTTATCAATAGCCTCATCTCCAGGAGCTTCCTCCAGTCTTAAGAATAATGCTTTGCTAGAGGGAAAAACAGTGTTGGCAATAGTTAGACCTCCAGTAATCGGAGTCTTCTTTAGAAACTTCCTCTTGACTTTACCTCCCCCATCTCCACGGTATATAAGCAGTCACTCTTCACAACCCCACTGCGGCTCTTTCTGCCCACGGGTCCTGTCCCCGTGCTTTTAATAAAGCCACCTTTTTTGCACCAAAGACACCTTCCAGAATTCTTTCTTGGCCGCCAGCTCCGAACCCCCAGCACTCCAAAACCCCATCAGTGTGAGATCTGTAAACTTCCAGGAGAAGGTTTGCCTGTCTTGCAGGCTGGGTAAGAAAGCCTGTTGAGTAGAAAACTCCTTGGCTGGAAAGTCTAAAACCTTTCAAGGAGAAAAAAAAAATGTAAGTAAACTGCTTACATATCCAACAGAACAAAACAACAGGTAAACAATATTAAGAAGAAACCAAAGTTATTAACTTTAACTGAAACTTAATGCAGTGGATGCATTTTTTCCCTTGCAGCTTCAATGAGCTGTTTGCAAATACGTTTCCTTTTTTTTAATGTTTAAAAAAATTTTTTTAATGTTTATTTATTTGTGTGTGTGTGTGTGAGAGAGAGAGAAAGAGAGAGAGAGAGAGAGAGCAGGGAGGGGCAGAGAGAGAGGGAGACACAGAATCAGAAGCAGGCTCCACGCTCTGAGCTGTCAGCACAGAGCTGACGTGCAGCTCGAACTCATGAACTGTGAGAACATGACCTGAGCCGAAGTCAGATGCTTATCCAACTGAGCCATGCAGGCACCCCTGTAAATACATTTTCTTTTTTGCAGGCAGTGTATACGAGAGGAAGGTTTTCCCTCCCGTGACTCATTTTTCATAAACACATTTGGTACCATTGTAATTTTGTCATTTACATTTCTTGGTTCTTGTGTTCTGGGGGCCACAAGGCACTCCTAATCCAGAAAGATTTGCAAATGGTGGAAACGTGGGTGATTGTTATGTATCTTCCCTTACACCCTGTAGGTATTTCTCAACCCCCCCCCCCCCCCATCCCGTCCCCTCACTCTTCCTTCCCCTCAATCCACGGGTTTGATCTCTCTACCAGCAAATGTGTAATTCTGTGCTCTGGCTTCATTTCCATCCACTTGCTTTGTCTATTCTTGGAGTGAAGACTTCAACTTTCAATTCTTTTTTTGTTTGTTTTTTTAAAAGTTTATTTATTTAGAGAGAGACAGAGACAGAGACAGCACGAGTGGGAGAGGGGCAGAGAGAGAGGAGACAGAATCTCAAGCAGGCTACCCAGACAATGCAGAGCCCTATGTGGGGCTTGAACTCTTGAAACCTGAGCTGAAACCAAGAGTTGGACGCTCAACCCACTGAGCCACCCAGGCGCCCCAACCTTCGATTGTTTTCCTACTTACTTGAAAAATAGATGACATGGGTAATATTCGTGTGGAGAATGTTTTTGAGGTTCTTAAAGGCTTTTAAGAAGCAAACGTGCACATATTGTATATTTGCAAATGGGGGCAATGATTATTTTAACAAGAACATTGTCTTGATCAGAAGACAAAAATAGGAGCCCTGGCAGTTTAATATGGTGTTGGATTATTTCTTGGAAGATAAAAAGAATTTAATTTGTCATATTTGTTAGATTAAAATACTGTCTATTAATGTACATTATGTTTCTTTAATTTTTTTTTTTTAACGTTTATTTATTTTTGAGACAGAGAAAGACAGAGCATGAACGGGGGAGGGTCAGAGAGAGAGGGAGACAAAGAATCCAAAACAGGCTCCAGGCTCTGAGCCGTCAGCACAGAGCCCGACGCGGGGCTCGAACTCACTGACCGCGAGATCATGACCCGAGCCGAAGTCGGCCGCCCAACCGACTGAGCCACCCAGGCGCCCCACATTATGTTTCTTTAAAAAAGGTTCTCTAACAAAATACAATGATTGCCAGGTTTAAGCTAGCTTTTATCTGCTCTTCACTTCTATCACGTGCGGTTTATTCACGTCTTTCTTTAATTTGTCTGTTAGGTTATTTATACTTTACTTATTAATTTGTAAAAACATTGTATGTAATAAGGACCTCAACCCTCTATATCTCATGCATTTACACGTATTTTTGCCAGCTTAGTACTGACACTTTTGATTTTCTGATACGCAAAATCATTAGATTTTTTTGTATTCAGATCTCCGAGCATATATTCTAGATTTTTCTTAGGCTTTATTTATTCATTTGCTTAGAATGACACTTTCATATCCTGTAATCAGAGAGTAATGTCCATTTTGTTTTGGTTGGGTTGGGTTTGCTTTTGGTTCCGCTGAAACTCTAAAGTTTTAGGGAAAACTGAAAAGCCATTTTAGCTACAGTAAGTTTTACGGCCACATAAAATTACTAGAAAGGATACTAAGAATGATAAAGTTTTGGAGTTAGAAACTTTGAGCTCCTTTGTTTGGTTTAATCAACATTAGAGTAGGCTACCCAGGTGGTTTTTCTGATGGATCTTTGAAGCCACTAATTCTCAGCTTTGGCCTGATGTTAGAATCTCTTGGGGAGCAGTCCATTTTTCTGTGGTCTAGGCCCTCCCTCCAACGATTTTGATTTCATCGGTCTGGGTCAAGTGGACGCATCAGCCTTAAAAAAGAAAAAGAAAGGGGCGCCTGGGTGGCTCAGTCGGTTAGGCGTCCGACTTCAGCTCAGGTCACGATCTTGCGGTCCGTGAGTTCGAGCCCCGCGTCGGGCTCTGGGCTGATGGCTCAGAGCCTGGAGCCTGCTTCCCATTCTGTATCTCCCTCTCTCTCCGCCCCTCCCCCGTTCATGCTCTGTCTCTCTCTGTCTCAAAAATAAATAAAAACATCTAAAAAAAATTAAAAAATAAAAAAAATAATAAAATAAAAATAAAAAGAAATTCCTTAGGTCCTTCTCCTGTGCAACCTCGGTTGAAAACCAGTGTCATCCAACTGTTTTCATTTCTAGAAATAGAAGCTGAGGCTCGCCGAGGAGTCAGGACATGGGAGTTTAGATAAATGCTCAGGAGTCCGATAGTTGGTCCAGTCTGCTTTTTCCTACACTTGGGCTTTTCTTGTTGTTGGGAGATCACAGGCAGGAAGAACCGAGGCCAGCTTCTCTAGTTTGCAAGGTCTTCTTTTCCCCTCACACCGATGGGCAGTTGGTTTCATGATTACATGGATTCTTAACCTAGTTTCTTTCCTTGTTGTAAGGATCGTGTCAAGGCTTTGCATTAATATTCCCCTCCCTATCCTTTTCCCGACCCACAAAGGCAAGCAGACAGACCTAAAAAGTTAAATATTTATGGTGCTTTTTCATTGATAGTTGAGGCTGTACCTTGCCTTTCTCTCTCTCAGGGATTGGCAGTGGATTGAAAGGAAATGCGGGATGGAAAACAGATGGGTGAAGGAAGACACAGAACAAGACATGGGGACAAGGTGACAGCGGGGTGGAACATATACCAGAAGGATCTGCTTCCTTCTGCCTTAGAATTTCTTGCTCGTTGCCAGTGCGATGAAGCCCTCTGAAACCCCAGAGATGTGGGAGGAGGGAAATGTTTGCCAGAAGCAGAAGGAGGCGGTGGCAATGATGTGTGAAGCTCAGGTGCCTGATAAAGTTGATGATAGCAACAGTGCTCTGCATTTTCTGAGGCACCGTGACAGTTGGTATAGTGCCCTTCTTTTTTAAATGTTTATTTATTTTTCAGAGAGAGGGAGAGGCAGAGTATGAGTGGGGGACATGCAGACAGAGAGGGAGGCACAGAAATCAAAGCAGGCTCCAGGCTCTGAGCTGTCAGCACAGAGTCCGACGCGGGGCTCAAACCCACGAACCTCAAGATCGTGACCTAAGCCGAAGTCGGATGCTTAACCCGCCGAGCCAGCCAGGTGCCCCTGGTACAGTGTCTTGAATCGTCTACACTCTGTATGTTAGAAATGAAGGTAGCCTTGGAAAAGTTTTATCTGACTGCTTCAACTTCCAAATAAGATGAATCGTCAGAGTCTATGATCTAACTAGATGTTGGTGCCCCGGGTATTTTGTCTGTATTATTTAGTGCCATGATCCCAGGACTTAGAATAGTGCTTCACACTGAACTAGAGCTCTGCAAAAGATCTGTTTAATGAATGAATGAACATCGGGTCCAAGTCCTAAAGTCAGATCCCCCCCTTTGCCGCCCCCCCCCCCCGGCCCCGGGGTCAGACAGGGGGCAGGATAATAGGGAAGCAGGACCCTGCGGACCTCAAAAAGGTTACTCGTAGGTGTTTTTTATTTCTTGCCTTTTAGTTTTTACTAAAATGCTACGTTGGGCAAAAGTGCTGAAGACCAAGTTTGGCCCAGAGCGGCCAGGCTGTGATCTCTGTACCTGGCCGCTGTGGTATTTTTGGTAATCCGTGAGTTTAGCTGATAGTGAAACCAAGCCCCTCCAAGGGCTTTCATTTCTCGGCGTGGCAAGGATTTCAACAGGTTGCTTGGATCCTAGAGCCCAGGGTTTCTAAGCTGAATGAGCCCCCAGAGATGATAGGCACACCCATTTCATTTTCTCATGAGGAAGCTGCTGCCCAGAGAGGTGAAGTGAAGTATTGGAAATTAAACAACCTGGTAAAAGTGAAACGTTTCTGGATCCGGGGGACTGGAATCCCAATCTGGCGTTATGGCTCCCACGCCACGCTGACTATGCACTTTATGGAAAAAGCTTTATTGCATTAATTCTCTAAATGATCATTGCTTAACTGGAACCAGGCCTGCTTTTATTTTAATTGAGATTTTATTTTCGCCTGCCTCGAGCAAGGAGAGCATTATGGTATTTTAAATGAGAACCAAGGAATTACCTGCACTTCAAATATTAGCAGTTACATTCTGCTAAAGACGCATGTGGACTATCTATTAGAAACATGTCGTAGGTAAACCAGAAACATTTCATACTAATTGTTACAAGCGTATTATCCATCAAAATGTAAATTTCCCAAAGAGGGCTTTATGGGGCTCATAATTTCCTTTATTACAAAATGGACTTGAAAACTCTGGCTGGCTCCTTGTCCTTATGTAAAACCTTCATTTCCTGTGGTGCCTCCAATTTATTTTTCCACAGCTCTAACAGCTTTCACACTGTGATTTTCTATATCTGTTGCAAACGTTCAACAATTTACAGAGAAAATTTTAGTCCGCGGCTTTCTGCTTTTAGCTTTTCATGTATAAAGATTAAAGAATGAATTTGCAATCAGCAGATATAGAGAAAACATCTCCTGCTAGAATAAAATAGATGGTTCAACGTCTGAAACCCCAATGGAATGTATAATATCTACCTACAGCACTTCCTCTCTTTTGTGTTGCGCCTCCTGATAAATAGGCCCCCAGAAGAGACAATTTGGGAAGCTGGAAAGTACTTTATTTTTCTTTATAGCATGACATAGCATTGGCCAGACCTTGCAGGCGGGAGAAGCATCGGAAGCAGAGAGGCAGGAGGAGACCTAGGGGTGATAGTGACTGACAAATCAAAAGAAACTTTACGCTGCCTAATGCGAACCTTGAAGGCTGACGCTCTTTTGGAAAACAGCGCAGAATTGGAGATTACACCTAGAATGTTGATTATCCGCTGTTGCCACCTCAGGACTTAAAAACATGGTAATGCAGTCAGGCACATGCTGGTACATTACTTAGAGGCTGTTTGCGGGGTGTGTGTGTGTGTGTGTGTGTGTGTGAGACAGAGAGAGAGAGAGAGGGAGGGAGGGAAGAAGTGAGTGGGGGAGAGAGAGAGATTTTTGCATTTCTTTAGTAAAAATGCCAGCTTTTGTAAAAATGGTTTTCTTTGAGGTTGGGTTTATAAAAGCAGAGCTCAAACACGGGAAAGGAAGTGTTCAGCCTGTCCAGTTTGCTCTGACCTATCTAAATGGGGATCCTGCAGACTTCTCAGGCTGGGGGAGTACCTCTCCTCTTAGATCTCCAATCCAGTGTGTCTGAATCTGCTCTGCCTGACCCACGCCTCTCGCAAAAACAAGAGCTACTCTTCCAGAAAGGCACGAATACGAAAGCTTTTATTTCCGTCGTTAGTTTGTACCTTTTTTATTGGGGGGATCTAATGGAATGTAAATACTGCTCCAGGGATTCCGACCCAGCTACTCTAACCCTGCGTAGTGGGTTTGAAAGCACATTTTCCCTGCCAGGTGATCAGTGCATTGAGTGAGGAACCGGTGGAGAGTAAAACAATAGTTTTATGAGCTCAATTGTGTCCCCTCACAATTCATGCGTTGAACGTACTAATCCCCAGCACATCAGAATGTGACTATGTTTGGAGATAAGGCCTTTAAAGAAGTAATTAAGATAAAATGAGGTTGTATGGGTGGGCCTTAATCCAATATGGCTGGTGTCCTTAGAAAAAGGAGAAATCAGGGCATACATAGACATGGAGGAAGGACCAGCAGAAGAAGACAGCCATGTACAAGCCAAGGAGAGAGGCCTCAGAAGGAGCTAGTCTTCCTGACACCTTCATCATTGATTTCTGGCTTCCAGAACTGTGAGAAAATACTTGTCTTTTGTTTAGTCCACCGCGTCTGTGGTACGTTGTTATGGCGGCCCTAGCAAACTATTACAATGAGTTTCAAGAATATATTAGTGGAATTAAAATTATTTTATATGGTGTTTGACCTTCTCCTGTGACTCTCCTATCCAAGCCCTCCTTTATGTCTCTACTGCCATTACAGTTTTAAAGACTTTTTTTTTTTTTAATCTGCGATACAGTTGGGCAATAGCGAGAACACACTGGTTGAGGAACAGGATGAGCCTTACCAGCAGTGAGATCAAAGTGATTGCTGGGGAAGGTGCTAGGGAAGAGAAGGAGAAATTATTCACTGCCTTATGAGCCATATCTGCTTCCGCCGGTCCCATCTCCTGCATGGTGGTTATGAGTATGGATTGCGTGAGAGAATAAAATCGAGGACTGTTGGGGTTATAAACGGATCACCATGCACGGTAACTACGTGTTTCACAGGAGAATGTATGTTCACTCTTGTAAACCCATTCAGAGGCTGGAGAGATCACTTGGCTAAAAGCGTCGTGAGACTGAGATTGAAGCTGGACACTGACGCAGCACCCAGGGGGTGGTGATGTGCAGATACCCCGGCCACGCGTGTTTGGTCACAGATCAGCGGCAGCGGCAGCCCTTTGAAGTTCGTTAGCAATGCAGTATCTTGGACCCTACTTCAGATCTACTGAACCAGAATTTGCATTTTAGCAGCATCTCCAAGTAATACAGATTACAATTTGATCCTTACTAATGTATAGTATTGACAAGATACCTCTGCCAAGAGAAGGATCCAACATGGGGAGACGATGAGTAGAGTGGTCTCACAGGGCAGTTGGTGAAGCTCAATCCCACCTAAGGTACAGGGTTCCAGAGCTGGGGAAGATCTTTTAAGCTTCTTTTTGTCACTAACGGGTTTCTCCAAGATGGAGTAGGTCAACAGAAGCTTCCTTCCAGGAGCTTTTTGAGTGTTCTAGTGATCCACCCATCCTCCTACCAGCTCAGAGCCCCACAAACTGAAATTTACCAGCCCCCAGCTATCCATTCTATACTCAGTTGATCCTTGAACGACATAGATATATATGAACTGGATGAATCCACTTGTAAGTGATTTTTTTTTCAATAACTATAGTCCAGTACTGTAAATGTATTTTCCTTATAATTTTCTTAACACCTTCTTTTCTCTAGCTTGCTTTATTGTACAAATACAGTATAGAATACACATAACACACGAAATAGGTGTTCATCGACGATGTTATCGGTAACGTTTCTGGGCAACAGTAGGCTATTACTAGTTAGGTTTTTGGAGTGAGTCAAAAGTTGCATGCAGGTTTTTGACCACGTGGGAGGGTAGCACTCTAGCCCCTGCATTGTTCAAGGTCATCCGCGTGCATCTCCTCATCCACCTTTGCTCTCTGGATCGAGTAGTGGGATATGAGAGGGCAGTGAGTGATGGAGGAGAAGCTTGGAGCCACAGATGATGCTTTTCTTACGTTATTTTATTCCTGACAGACCTCAGAGGAAAAACAAACCCCGCAGAAGAACATTTGATTAATGAAGCTCTTTTCAAAACTCGAAAAGTTTGAGGTGCCTGGGTGGCTCAGTTGGTTAAGCATCTGACACTTGGTTTCAGTTCAGGTCTTGAGCTCACAGTTTCATGGGTTCGAGCCCCACGTTGGACTCTGTGCTGACAGCGTAAAGCCTCGTTGGGATTCTCTCTCTCCCTTTCTGTTTGCCGTTCCCCCAGTCGTACTGTCTCTCTCTAGAAATAACCAAACTTAAAACAAACAAACAAACCTCAAAACACTGAGGCCTGGAAAACATGGTGGCAGGGGGTGCACTTTGTTGTCACCATTATCATTTTCACTGTCTTTAAACGAGAATCTCTTTCGTGTCCATTGCTTCACCTGTATGACTTCGGATGCTTACAGCAACCCTATAGTTATCATTTCTGCATGTCCAGTGGGGACCCTGAAGTTCAAGGGCTAGCCTGGACAGTGCCAGGGTTGGGATGGTAATAGCCCGCTCCAAAGACTTTAGTGCCTACTTTGGGCTGTATTTCTGCCCATTTGCCGTGCTTCTTCCCTCTTCTGCCCTCTGTCCTTTCATAATGCCCTGCTGAACACTCACAGTAAGAACCACATTTTTCAGAAACCCAGTTTTCTCATCCATACCTGTTGGAATGGATTCTCTTTGAGATACTATCAAACTCCATGTTTCTATAATTTACGAAAAAGGCAGCCCCACACAAGCCACATACAGGTGCTTAAGTCTTTTTTTTTTTTTTTTAAGTTTATTTATTTATTTAGAGATAGAGTGAGAGAAAGAGAGGGAGAGAGAGAATCCCAAGCAGGTTCTGCTCTATCAGTACAGAGCTCAATGTGGGGCTTGATCTCAAAACCCAGAGATTATGACCTGAGCTGAAATCAAAAGTTGGATGCTTAACCTACTGAGCCACCCAGGCATCCCACAACCACTTAAGTCTTACAGTTGGTTCAAAAAAACACATCTTTAGATTCTATATTGTTTATTTCTGCTCTGATCTTTATTATTTCTCTTCTTCTTCTGGGTTGGGGGTGTCTTTGCTGTTCTGCCTCTATTTCCTTTAGGTGTGCTGTTAGATTTTGTATTTGGTATTTTTCTTCTTTCTTGAGATAGGCCTGGATTGCATTGTATTTTCTTCTCAGGGCTGCCTTTGCTGCATCCCAAAGCGTTTGGATTGTTGTATTTTCATTTTCATTTGTTTCCATATATTTTTAAATTTCTTCTCTAATTGCCTGGTCGGCCCATTCATTCTTTAGTAGGGTGTTCTTTGACCTCCATACTTTTGGAGGTTTTCCAGACTTTTTCCGGTGGTTGATATCAAGTTTCATAGCATTGTGCTCTGAAAGTGTACATGGTCTGATCTCAGTTCTTTTATAATTATGAAGGGCTGTTTTGCGATCCAGTATGTGATCTATCTTGGAGAATGTTCCATGTGCACTCGAGAAGAAATCATATTCCATTGTTTTGGGATGCAGAGTTCTAACTATATCTGTCAAGTCCATCTGCTCCAATGTATCATTCAAGGCCCTTGTTTCTTTATTGATCCTGTGTCTAGATGATCTATCCATTGTTGTAAGTGGGGTATTAAAGTCTCCTGCAATTACCACGTTCTTATCAATAAGTTTGCTTATGTTTGTGAGTAATTGTATTATATATTTGGGGGCTTCTGTATCCGGCGCATAGACATTTATAATTGTTAGCTCTTCCTGATGAATGACCATTATTATATAATGCCCTTCTTCATCTCTTGTTACAGCCTTTAATTTAAAGTCTAGTTTGCCTGATATAAGTATGGCTACTCTAGCTTTCTTTTGACTTCCAGTAGCATGTTAGATAGTTCACCATCCCCTCACTTTCAATTTGAAAGGTGTCTTCGGGTCTAAAATGAGTCTCTTGTAGACAGCAGATAGATGGGTCTCATTTTTTATCCATTCTGATACCCTATGTCTTTTGGTTGGAGCATTTAGTCCATTTACATTCAGTGTTATTATGATACCACCTCACGCCAGAGTGGCTAAAATGAACACATCAGGAGACTATAGATGCTGGAAAGGATGTGGAGAAACGGGAACCCTCTTGCACTGTTGGTGGGAATGCAAACTGGTGCAGACGCTCTGGAAAACAGTGTGGAGGTTCCTCAAACAATTAAACATAGATCTACCCTAGGACCCAGCAATAGCACTGCTAGGAATTTGCCCAAGTGATACAGGAGTACCGATGCAAAGGGGCACTTGTACCCCAATGTTGATAGCAGCACTTTCAACAATAGCCAAATTATGGAAAGAGCCTAAATGTCCATCAACTGATGAATGGATAAAGAAATTGTAGTTTATATACACAATGGAATACTACTTAGCAATGAGGAAGAATGAAATATGGCCCTTTCTAGCAACGTGGATGGAACTGGAGAGCATTATGCTAAGTGAAATAAGTGAGGCAGAGAAAGACAGATACCATATGTTTTCACTCCTATGCAGATCCTGAGAAACTCAACAGAAGACCAGCAGGGAGGAGAAGGGGAAAAAAATGTTACAGAGAGGGAAGGAGGCAAATCATAAGAGACTCTTTAAAACTGAGAATAAACTGAGGGTTGATGGGGAGTGGGAGGGAGGGGGGGGTGATGGGTATTAGGAGGGCATCTGTTGGGATGAGCACTGGGTGTTGTATGGAAACAAATTTGACAATAAATTTCTTATAAAAAAAACCCCACATCTTTAAATGTAAAGAAAGAAAAATAACTGTGATGGGCATCCAAGTACACACTACACACATAACAAAGCCTGCCATGATCCGTGATCCCCACGGATCCCTTTTCTTTTCATCCTTTGTCCCTACTGGATGGGCTAAGCCTTGAAAGATGACAGGGAAAGGGTTTTGGGGGCACAGTGCTGACGTGGGCAGGGTAGAGGTGGGAAAGGAAAAGGAGCTTTGGAGAGGAAGGTTCAGAACAAAAACAGAGGAGACAGCCTCGTAAGATGGGCACCTTTCTTATTCCTCTAGTGACTTACAAGTTGAAAACTAGGGGCGCCTGGGTGGATCGGTAGGTTAAGGGTCCGACTTTGTCTCAGGTCACGATCTCACGGTTCGCGAGTTCGAGCCCCGCGTAGGGCTCTGTGCTGACAGTTCCGAGCCTGGAGCCTGCTTCGGATTCTGTGTCTCCCTCTGTCTCTCTCAAAAATAAAAAAAAAATTAAAAATGTTTTTTAAAAGAGTTGAAAACTAGATTCTATATTTAAGAAGTTATTAATCTAGTATTTTTTGGAAATGGAAGAGAAAGGAACAGTTGGTGAGAGCGGGATGTGGGAAGCGGAGCTGTGCCCAAACTGGACATTTCCCGTTTCACAGTTTTGCTTCCCAGTCAGGAACCAGGGCAGTCCTCCTCCTGTGACATCGCATCAAAGCATCAAGTGCAGTTCTTACAGAAGATCGTCAGCAAATACTTCTGTTTGAATCTTTTTCCAGAGCAAAGACTGTGAGTCACATTAATCACAAGAGTACATGAAAAAAAAGAAAAAAAAAGGAGCGACATTTGAAGTTGCTGATTTACTGTGTCTTAAAATTGAAAGGGTTGAATGCAGGGAGTAGACATCACTGTCTTCAAAGCATAGATAAGGCTGATATTGAACATTGTCAAAAAAGCAAGAAACAGATACTGCAAATAATATATAAGAGTGTCTTTCAAGGCTTTCTAATAAGATATTGTCCTCTGGTGACTTTGACCCTCCACACCAAACGCTAAGGAATACTTAAGCCCAATATGTCATGTTAGTAGAAATGCAAAAATAAAGCCTAGATTGGATCAGTTAAGAGTTGTTGCCTCCCTTTCTAATGGGAAGCCAGAGTACAATTAATGAAAGCTATGTAAATGTGCTCCAGGCTGTTAAGATTACAAAGAGAGTTCGGGGCTGGGGATAAAAAATTGGGAGAATGGGATCCACAATCAATTACAGAGAAGGTCCTCCTATCTCGGACAGGCACACACACTTTGATATCTCATCAGGGAACCAATTGCATCCCGGCGCCTTTTGGAAGCAAGTTGTAGGAACATGCTCCCTCCTATTTGGGGAGTGATACAAGGCGGCTATTTTTGAATGATTAATTAAAGGGAATCAATCTTCATTGCTTTGCTACTGACGTGAAAAGCGCCATGCCTGTGCAATAATGGCATGCAATTATTCAACTACCCCTTTGGCAAGGACAACGTAATTAGTCCTGGTGGTGTCGAGAGATTCTTTTTATTCCCAACAAATTGGCAGTTTTAATCAAGTGTTGCTGGAAATTTATCATAACACAGGGAAAACAATAGGTGAAGGTACAGGGCCCCAAGCTGTGTGACTCCTATCTACAATGGTACAAATTTACAATGCTAACAGCATGATAAATACTACCAATCCGTGAATGCGTTGATTATAATTTCATATCAGCACCAAGCCTTGGCAATTCCTATTTGTTTAGAAACACGGCAGTAACCCTTTGGGTGCTGCCTTGCGTTTGTTCGCTGAGAAAGTGAAGGTGTTCACCCTGTCCTGGGTGCCGGTGGCCGGGAACTTGGAAGGTTTCAAAGCACAGGGAATGGGGGAGGCGCCCAGAAATGCTAACCTACTCTGTCCACAGGAGCCTAGGAACTGCGGAGAGCAGGGCAGGTGAGATGACAGGCAAACTCACCATGTCCTATACTGTGTTTTACTCCCAAGAGCCTTATGCTGGGCCGACTCTCCAGGGATCCAGACAGGCCTTCTTTCCACTCTCTTCTCCCTCCTTCCATGTATTTTCATGACTCCTGAGATCTTTGCTTAAAAATAATAGCTATTTATCAAGCGCTTAAGAAGCATGCCAGGTATTATGTTAAGTGATTTATAGCGTGTTGTCTCATTTATTTCTGTGCAATACTTTATATTGGGGACTACTCTAGTTTCTATCATCTCTGATTTTATAGGTGAGAATTTGAGGCTTGGAAAATGCAGGGCAGTAGAGCAAGGACCCCAAACCGGGTGGCTGCGTTCCACAGCTGCCTGCTTAACCTCCTGCACTCTTAGGATGATGTGGTCTTAGAGGTCTGGCAGTAAAAAGATAGACTTACGTTGTGTGCCTCAACTTGAGCTAGAATGCCACAGCCTACATTATGTCTGCCTTGGTATTCCAAGAAGAAATCAGTGCTGTTACCTTCAGGGTCTTGTATATTTTACGGTGTGCTTCCATAACTCACATATATTTGTGTGTATAGGGGGTGGGCAGAGAGTTGAAAGGGTAGATATACAGAAAACCACAATTGCTATAACTTACCTCATCGATTAGAATCACCTAGAGTCCTTGTTAAAAATTAGGTTCCCAGGTCCCTACTCCAGATCTATTTACTCAGATCCCTGAGGAAGATCTTGGAAATCTGTATATCCCGTAGTCATGCTCTAAGGCAGAATATCCCATCTGTGTTAGTTTCATGAAATATTAATCAGTATATGGACCCCTCTCCCCTGCTCATGCTCTCTCTCTTAAATAAAAATAATAATACAAAAGTTTTTTGTAATGTAATCATTCTATGGAAAATATTTCCCCAGGTCAGATGATTGAGAGATATATGGATTATAAGATATTTAACCGGTTTCTTCTAAGAGACTCCAAATTTGATGCATAGTGAGGATTTCAAGGAGAAACTGATACTCACATGCTTGCCTAAGTCCTTGGGCTATGGATCCCTCTCTTCAAGGGGCATCTCTGGGGATGAGGAACTTGCAGGGCATACCCTGGGAGATCCAGATCCAAAGGATGCTTAATGAAATAAAAGCATCACCAAGAAAACTTCCACTGCCAGCCTGAACAGCCTGAACAGTTCTGGAATCATTTGGAGGCATAATCACCAGTGTCTCTTCCCTAAAGGTACTTTAAGGCGATTTCTTTTTTTTTTTTAATTTTTTTTTTCAACATTTTTTATTTATTTTTGGGACAGAGAGAGACAGAGCATGAACGGGGGAGGGGCAGAGAGAGAGGGAGACACAGAATCGGAAACAGGCTCCAGGCTCCGAGCCATCAGCCCAGAGCCTGACGCGGGGCTCGAACTCACGGACCGTGAGATCGTGACCTGGCTGAAGTCGGACGCTTAACCGACTGCGCCACCCAGGCGCCCCTTTAAGGCGATTTCTGGAAAACATTTCTAAGGAAACGGTGACACATTTATCCAGAAATTAGAGAGTGGGCTGAATTTGCTTGTTTCCAGTGAACTTGAGAAATGGATTAAATATCTCTCTGATGGGAGATTTTTAAGAGCATGTCCTTAGAGTCCATGCTGGAATGGTCCTCAAGAAATAAACCATGATCCATTTTTTTTCCTCTCTTTCTGCTGTCACAGGACTAGCGTAGGCTGAGGGAATAAAAGTGGTTATTTAAAGGCTGTTTTGGCATTCGGAAGGAGCTTGGAATCCTAGGTTGAAACCGGTTTGAAACACATCTCGTAAATCAAAGGATGTTAGCCCAAATTGCATTGCTTAAAGGTGAGCCCTCTTCCAAACAATCTAAAAGCTCTGAGAAGTGGCGATTGGCACAGTTAACACCAGAGTAGCTGATTTCTGGCCTTTGTAAAACGCGGTGGACCTAAAGCAGGTTTCAGGAAGGAGCACATCAAGAACTAACTCCCAAACCCAGCAGAGCTCATTTGTGGACAAGGCCTTGTCATTTGCCGCCTGATCTCACTTTTACTTCTTTGTTCTACTTGTCGCAAGAAGGAACATCTGGCTCAGAGCCTGGAAAGCAGACTGGATCTTGTCATTGCACCTGCCCCGGGAGGAGAAGGAGGAATACTTTACTGACAAAAGGTAGGATTTTCAGAGCCGCATTCCCACCCATTAAAGCAGCTTGTTTGATCCCTTCAGAAGCTTAAGATCAAAGGGAGGCTTTTTCCGAGCTGCCAACCCATGAAGCTCCAGGCACAGAGAAGGACCTCTTTGTTTGCACACAGCCAGGTGGACGAGCCATGGCACTTCCCAGCCGCAGGAGGGGCCGTGGACAGGTTGAAGGGTTGTCTTCATAGCTGGCTGGTGCCCGTTGGATCCCGGACCTTCCCAGGAAAGCAGACGTCCCTGTAAGAAGAACTCGGCAGGTCACAGCCACTATTCGACGAAGGACCTCCTAAAGCCTCTCTCTTTCTCTGCCTCTACCTGGAGAACACGTTACCGGCATTCATTTTATCCCCTAATCTCAAAGCTTTCTGTGTACAAGAAAAGCTCCCAGGTCCTTTCCTCCCCTGTAATTTACTGAACCCCATCGTGAGAAAACAACCCTGTAGTCTTAGTGTATTTACAAATCTCCATTTTACATCGCACTTGCTGGCGTGGGTGCTAATGGAGGGTATGAACCAGGCAAATGAACTTGGACTAGATTCCCTGAGAAAGGGTGATGAGAGAATTCTGACCCCCCTCAGCCTGTCGCCACCTCCTTGCCAATAGCGGGAGCCCTGTTGGCCTCAGGCCACCGCCACATGCTGATTCTGGGCACAGCTCAAGGAATGGCTGGGTAGAGGTTCCCCCCCACCCCCCGCCCCGCCCAGAAGAGAGACAGCCAGACTGTGACTTCTTCTGGCAAGGGTTATAGAGTGCTGCAGAAGATTTTTGCTTTAAAAGTAATAACAACTTCCTCCCGCACACAAACAAACATGTATAAGCCTATCCAGAAAAACCCTCCCAGTCGCTGGAAGAAATACAGGACTGTACAGAAAGTGACTGTGGCTCTTCGTCTAATAATCTACACGTTTTAAGCCCAGAACCTACAGGAAGAGATCCAGGTGTAAGTTCAAAGTAGTTATGAATCTGTAGGGGAGAGGAAAGAGGAAAAAATGTGCCTGGATGCCTGAAAATAGGGACAGCGACCACAGAAGACAAAGGCCGAAGGAATGGGATAAAAAAAACCACGGTCCAGAGGCACAGTGGATGCGTGTGCAACGGGGCTGAGTCTGCTCTTGGCCCAGGGATTTGTTGTACCCTGGGACAGATTTTTCCCATAGAAAAGAATCTTCCAGAAACCCAAGTGGGGTGGAAGTGTCATAGGATTCTGTCTAGAAATTTCCCGAAGCATCATGTTTTGTTTTTGTTTTCGTTTTTGTTTTTTGTTTTGTTTTGTTTTGTTTTGTTTTAAAGCTCTGACTCTCTTCTAGGTCCTGTGTCTGAGGGCTGTTCGGCGAGAGGATGAGCAGAGAAAAGCTCCATTTTCTGACAGGGTTAGCTGAGGGTTAGCTCCGATCTTGGAGAAAGGAAATACTATCCATTTTGGATTAGAAGTTTCGGTTAGAACTAGACCAAGAGCCTTCAAAGCTCTGAGCAAGTCACACAGACTTAACTTCTGCACACTCAGCCCTAAGGACTGCAGGAATCTACCTTACATCAATTGCTCCATGACCCCAGAGAGAGAAGGGAGCGGCCTGAGTGACAGGTCACAGCTTTACTAAGTAAGGCAGTGAGAGACGTCAGTGGGGCGGGGGAGCAAAGTAGGAGTGGGGGAAGCCATTCAGTTTGCACGCATGTCCTTGGGCAGAGTCCTCTGTGAGAGGAAGTCAGGGAGCCACTGTCTTCCCTTGGGCTCCACCTGGGCCATTGTTCTGTTCCTGTTTCCCCTCTTGGACCGCAGCAGTGACAAGAGGGAATGAGCGGTTGCAGTATTCACTGTGCAGCCGCTGAAGTTTGTATAGCTTTCTCCACTGGGGACCCAGAGGTAAAGCAGGTGCACTGGTAAATATTGAGACATGGAGAGTTAAACAAGGCCTTTTACCAGCTTGGAGGGATCACGCTAGGACACAGGTTGAGTTCGGGCTTGGACCATACACATGGCTCTCCATGCCTCGGCTGGAGAACGGCAGAGCCAGGCATCCTGCTTCGGGGCTCTCCTCGGCATCAGAAAGAAGCAGGCAGGGCGTTCCCCCAAGGCAGGAGACTCTTGGATCTCATTTTTCTGGACGTTGGAGGGAGCGCTTTAGTAGGTTGTTGACTGCTGTTCAGAGTCTGTGACACGCGTTGGCCATCACATGCTCTCGGGGGAGGGCGCAGATGTAGGTGAGCCTTCCTCGTATCCCCTGGTCCCAGTATTTCCAATCTGGGGAGAGGTTCGGTGTTCCCTAAGAAATGCAGTCCCTTCTCCTAGAAGGAAATGAAACATAGACCTCTCTCCCCTTTTTTTTGGAGGCACCCCCTCTTAGAGTAATGAGGCTAAAAAGCACCTTCGTTTATTTTTTGTTTTATCAACCCCCTAGGAGGAAATTGAGGCCCAGTGAAAATAGCTGACCTCAGACCTGGCATGACGGGTGATGGGGACAAATGCGGTCGGCAGAAAGCCTTGAAACCAAGGAGCCCATTGTGATTGGTGTGGCCACTTAATCCTCAGCAAGGCAGAAACCGTGTCTGTCCACAGACGTGTATCGTTGTTTAGCCAAGTTCCTGGCACAGAGCGGGGACTCAATAAAAATGTTCGTCTCTCACAACCTAAGTTTAATCCTCTGTCAAGTCCTTGTGGCCCCACTTTCAAAATCTGTCTCAACCCAACCACTCCTCACCTCCACTGCTTCTGCCCTGGACTCAGCTGATTCATTTCTTGCCTGGGGTGTTACAACCAACTCTATATGAGTCTTGCTCTGTGTGTTACTACCACCTTCTCCATAAATTTTTTCTTTCCCATAGCAAGTAGAATCATCCTTTGAAAAAATAAAACAGATGGAGGCACCTGGGTGGCTCAGTCGGTTAAAGTGTCCAACTCTTGGTTTCTGCTCAAGTCATAATCTCATGGTTTGTGAGTTACAGACCTGTGTCGGGCTCTGCGTTGACCCTGTGGAGCTGGCTTGGGATTCTCTCTCTCTCTCTCTCTCTCTCCCTCTCTTTCTGTCCCTCCCTGCCTTTCTCTCTCTCTCTCTCAAAATCAATGAATAAACTTAAAAAAATGATTAAAAAATTAGAGGTAAGACAGATGATGCAACTCTTCTCCACAGCTTCCGGTGCGTTCCTCAGCCCCAACATATGCATCACTGACTCTCCCAGCACCTCCTGGTAGTTTTTCTCCCCGCTGCTCCAGCCATGTGGAACCCCTTGTGATTCTCCACGAAGCCATTCTACCACATCAGGGTTTGGCAACTCCTTCCCCGGCTCGGCTCTCCACTTGGCTCCCTGCATTACCTTCCTCAGACCTTTGCTTGAATGCCACTGTCTAAGCAATGCCAGACCATTCGATTAAGAACTACCCCCTCCCAGCCTACCCTTTCCATCTCCTTTCCCCGCTTTATTAGTCACTGCGACACTCGTCATCATCTGACATTCTGTGTAATTTACTTGATTATTGTCTTTCTCCCGCTGGAATGGAAACACAGGAGGTCAGGGATTTTTGGTTTTGTCTTATCCCTGGTGGCCAGTAGTACTTAATAGGCACTGGAGTAATATTTATTCGGAAAAGGGATAAAGGAACAGAGCTAGCTCTCTTACACCAAAGATTAGCCTATAGCAAACTCCTTGCCCCTGTTCTGCCTCCATAATAACGTCGCGGTGCATTTGTCAGTTGATGGAAAGCCCCCGGTGATACAAAATATGGGCACCAAAGACCTCGGTTCTAACCCTGGCTTCATTCTGTTAGCTGTGTGACCTCTCTGGGCCTCGCTTTCCATCAAAGTTAAGTAAAAATCGTAATGTCTTATCTTGCCTAACTCAAAGAGCTGCTAGGAGGGTAAAACGTTATATATATATATATATATATATATATATATATATATATATATATATATATAAAAGCATCTTGAAAACTAGAAAGCTCTGAGATGTCCGTTATTATTATTTCCTCTGAAATCTGCCTCCCTAAGGAAGTGCTTCACACTTTAGGTGAGGTAATAAAGCATCACTCCAGCCAGACAAGTCATTGTAACAAATTGGATGCCTTGTTAATTTCATAGGCCAGAAATAAGGGAGGTGATGGGCCCCTTAGAACATTGTTTCGCTGTGAATTCTAAGCAGCAATTATCAGGGCGCATGTTTTCTTCATCTACCTGATTTGGTGAAAACCCTGGTGATACATTTGGCAGCAACGAGCAGAACCTGTCAGTGAGGTTTGCTTAATGGTCCTCAAGCCACAGGTATTTATTGGATATCTAGATGCTGAGGTGGAAAGCAAGTTGCCTAAGAATATAAGCTCTTGGCCATAAGTGTAGTCTAATAAAATACAGACTCTTAGTGCACATCATGCAGATGTGTCTTACAGATCTCGGTAGTCGTGAGTGTAATAGCAACATTTCTGGCACTTGCCAGAAATTGTCTCTGTCTCCATTGCTCCCTGTCCTCTCTCTTGTTTGAGCCTCTGGCAACCCTCACCCCCCATGGCTTCTGCAGAACACCATGAAAATCGCCTGTCTTTATTCTTGGTGTTTCTTCCACCTCAAATGCCTTCTCTCTCTTGTCTATTTCTCTTTTCCTTTGTAGCCTTTTTTTCCCCTCCCTACTCTCCTTTCTCCTGCCCAAACTTGTTAATCCAAGGTGTAAGACCGGGCTTACCTACACACTTTGCAGTACCTTTGAGTTACTTCGCCCCGCACCCCCCCCCACCCCCCACCGTCTTGTTGAGTTAGATGCTACTTTTCCAAGCTCCCCAGCAGCGCATAGAATAAAATCTAAGTTGGAAGCAGAATGATATCTAGTCTTTCCCTGGACTCTATGCTCTGACCCATCCTCCTGTGGGTCTCATCTCCCCCCATGCTTCCCTGCGAATATTGGCTTTATTGACGTTCTTCACATTCTTCCAACGTGCCAAACTTAAGTCTTGGGGTCCTTACATTTGCTCTTTTCTCTGCCTAGACACGATATTGGTGTGTCTGTTCGATGTTCTCTCTTCAAATATTTGTGGCATGGTCGATTGCCTATTTGTGGCCCCATGCCTAACAGAGCTAAAGAAGTGTTTGTTGAGCTAATCTGAAAATGTGCTATGATCTCTGAAACCCACTGCCAAGACAAGAAATGATAGCCTTTCTTCAGGTGAGTATTAACCACACCGTGGTATCTTCTCTGCAATGTCAAGGTGTTGTATTTCTGAATTAGTAGGATTTCACTGAGGAACTAATAATAATCTTTAGAACTAATAAAAGATGTTAGAACTTTTGCCTTTGGATCTTAGAGATGAGTCCAACCTCCCTCATGTTATAAATGAGAAAACTGGGGCACCTGGGTAGCCCAGTCGGTTAAGCCTCCGACTTCCTCTCAGGCATGATCTGGCCCTTCATGAGTTTGAGCCCCACATTGGGGTCTCTGCTGTCAGCACGGAGCTTGGTTTGGATCCTCTGTCCCCCTTTCTCTCTGCCTCTCCCCCCTCATGCATGCTTATGCTCGCTCACTCTCTCTCTCAAAAATAAGCATTAAAAATGTTTAAAAAATAAATAAATGAGAAAACTATGATGTATCATTTACAGAATCATGGGCTGTAGCACCTTCATGATTTTCAAAGCAAGAGTGTGGATTCTGAGTTAACAGAAAGGTGTGGTTGTGTGCCTGTCATTGTGATGGTTGGACCTGGAAAGCCGAAATCTGTGCCTATGTGCCAACCTCCTGGTTCCCTGTGAATCTCTGTCTCTATATCCCTACCATTCCCCCTGCATTCCTATTGACAACCCAGAGAAGGGGGCATGACCCCAAGACTTGGCAAGTGGAAGCAGGCAGTAAAACATGAACTTCATGACAACATTTTAGTGCTCTCACTACATCCCTTACAGTTTGGGACTCTGTGCCAGAAGAGAGCAGGAGATACTTCTATAATGTGGGTTGTTGGCTTTGAATGCCAAGAGCCTCAGAGCCTTCGTACCATCGGTGGGTCACTCATTGCCCATGGTGACCCCACTGGGGTGATTCACTGTGCGGCAGAATGGGGCTTCTCAACGTTGGGAGGATTCAGTAATTATTGATTGGCTTGGTTTACGGCCATACCACCTAATGTGCGCGCTCCCATCTGATTGGCTTGGGCTTCAGAGACCTAACAGGCTGCTTAGATTCCATCTGTGGTTACCTCTGACTGTGAAAGTACTGAGGTGTGCAGGTACAGTGGGGTTGTCTTAACCAGGGATTCACAGCTTTGCGAAGGATCCCTTAAAAGTCCATTGGAAACAGTGATCTACAGGCTAACAACTACAGGGGTCTTAATAAAAATTAAATCAGATTCAATGATCAAAGAATCATAGATTTCTCACCGTCTTCTGGGTTAATACGTCCTGTTCCCAGGAACCAGTCCAAAAGTGTGACAGAGGCATGATCTCTCCTATGTGCCAAAAGCAAACTGGATTCAAACCAAAAACTAGTTTCCACATCTTTCAAATTCTAATGAGCACACTTATATAGAGGGAGGAAGCTCTGAACAGCTGGGCAGAAGATTGACATTCTCGGTTTTCTTTTGAGTCTGTCTTACTAAAGGATATCATAATTCGGTGGCTACATCCTCCTACCTATCTCGGCCCCCAATATGGCCTTAAACAGTGGACAGTGTTGCTTAAAAATACTGTGAAAATCCTAAAAATCACCAGTTGATAAGTGTCACCGATTTCGAGGCTTATTTCTATCCTACGTTTTTAGATCTCATTATAACCCTTCGAGTTCGTCCATTGCGAAAGGTGTATTTCATAGTTAGGGTTATTGTAATTGCCATGTGCCATTGCATTCTGTGTTCTGGACTCATGATTAGGTAGGATATGAAAAAGGACGGTTACAGAGGTACAGTGGAAACAACCAGGCTCCAGGCATGACTCTGGTATTGGCTCTTGATTTCTGAACAAATCACCTTCTCTGAACCTTGGCGCTCTCTGAAAAATTAGTGCTGTGGGCTCGAGCAGAAAATCAGCTTGCAGGCTGGATTGAAACTTCACTAAAGCGATACAGTGGATCTAAAGGGGCTACAAAAACTTCGCCGCAAATGTTACTCCTACCTCCAGATATCCAAAGGGAATCAGACACAGATGTTTATATATGGAATGTCATCATTTTAAAGATTTACCATTAGGGACGTTTGGGTGGCTCAGTCGGTTAAGCACCTGGCTCCTGATTTAAGCTCAGATCATGATCTCAAAGGTTCGTGGGTTTGAGCTCCACATAGGGCTCCGTGCTGGCAAAGCCCTCCCTCTCTCTCTCTGTCCCTCCCCTGCTCACTCTCTCTGTCTCTCAAAATAAATGAATAAACACTAAAAAAATAAAATGTACAATTATTAATACATACTAAAGAATAGTTTGATGACCTCAACCAAATACATCTGAGGTAATGTTCAGCTTGTGGACTTTTTGTGACCTTGGGATAAAGAGTATTTAGAATGCTTCCTAGGTGGAAGATGTCAGACAGGAGAAATAATAGTTATGTCATCTCTCACGTACCGTAACGCCTACTCTCCTTGTGGACAATGGCAACATGAAATCACCAGAAGGACATTTAACGATCCATTGAGGGGCACCCTGGCTCTTGGCCTTGGTTGGTCCTTTGCATCATCTTTCTGGTCGTGTTTTGCCCACTACCTGGGTCTATAACATTTGTCCTCAGCACAAGATCACCTCACAAGGGGATCTTACTGAAACAGGAGAACCGTGTCATCCAGGAAAAACTCCCTTAGTTTTCCATACCCTGAATCTTTTTTTTTTTTTTTTTTGTAAGGTGACTAAGACAGTTTTTGACACGCGAGAGTACGCAAGAGACTAAAACAATACAACGGATGAGTCCTGAACAAACGAGGTCTTTTCCCAAACCTGGATTCCTTTTCCAGTTTAATCAACAAAATTGAGAGGGCAAAGTTGTACAGTCAGCATTGTTGAATCATTAGCACCAGGTTGAATGCAAATTGCCTCTAATTATGTGTGGAGTTGAATTAATTAATTATATATGGAGAAGAAGCTCTGAACAGCTGGGCAGAAACTTTGAAGCTTTCAGATCGCTTCTGTGCTCTGCTTCCTGAATAATATCATAATTTGGCTGATACACTTGCCTCCTGACTCAGATTGCCCCTTAAACTTCATTGCCTAAAAGCCCCACGTGATCAACTATGTTGATCAACTATGTTGATGCTTCTGGGTTCAGGCCGACACTGGGTTTTGAGGTCATCAACTGGTAAACTCAAGTTTGAACATATGTCTTCTGTTAGCAGGAAAATTGTGCAGCCATGAAATATTGTCTAAATAAGCACATATGTGCTTTTAGAGAATGTCACTCATGTGTTCATCTTGGGCAAACATTCATACTGTAACCAGTCTTAACCCTTCCATTCCTGCTTTCACGCGGTGTCCAGAAAGAGGTTCTATTTAATATTCGCTGTCTTTAAGACCCCCCTCTGAACTTCGAATGAATTACTTTTTTTCGAGCTGTATTTCCAAGTTCAATATTTGATAATACTACAAGGTTTTGCACAACGCCAGAAATCTACATTACTTGTCGTAAAGTGGTGATCTGTTACACTGCTTGACATTTAGTTAAAGATAAAAAAAAAAAAAAGTGAGGTAGAAAGGGAGAGAAGGAGAGAAGAAAAAGTATGGCTCACACAGGGAGGCTTTGTGTCTGATCTGAGGAACTGTCCAACCCCGCTGAGGTCTCTTATCTTAATGACCTTGCTTAAGAAGTTGTCTTGTCAGAGCTCTTGAAAAGCTTTTGCCTTACATGAATAATTTACCAACAGAGGTGATTTGGGTCTGATGAGATTAAAAATAAATCTCAGTGGTAAGGAGCAAGTTTGAAGGAGTTGAATGTAAGAATAGAAAAGTTTCATAGGATCCTGGGAGAAGTGCTCAAAAGGTCATTACATGTATTATTCTGGTTTTAAGAAGGGCTCTCCTAAAGATTTCTCTTTAGAGGAATAGCCCAATGAAAAAGATCCAAACTCAAGGAAGGAAATCTACTATTGTTCCCATAGTGATTCAGTCTGTTACCTCCCCCCCCCCCCCCCCCCCGCCACCATCCATTAGGGAAATTAGATGTATATTTTCACAATTCCGCTTTGAAGACCGCTCTTGGTAGAGTTAGAGAGTATACCGACATCGTTCGAGTACATTCTAAAACTATATTGACCACTGGGCTGTCCTCTTTGGATACAGTGCATCATGTTCACTGGGCAATGCTCTCATGTTAGGGGCCTATCCTTCTACTCAGAAAATACCTCTCAGAACTTACAGGAAATGTAGAAGGAGAAGCCCTGTCAGCCCTTCTCGGAGACTCCTCATTTTGAAACTCAGCTTACACTCACTTGAAAGCTGAATATATGTCTCATCAGGGACCACTTACCAGGAAGGACACAAAAACTGGAAATCTACTATGTGGCAGGTATTTAGAAAGCGCAGCACTTAAAAAATACTAGCCTAGAGGGAGAAGGGAGAACACTTAGCAGTCAAGAAACCACATGATGCAGTGGGCACGGTTACTGCGAGAACCTCCTCACCATCCTGTGTTTGTAGGGGTGGGAGTAGGTGGACGAGAAACCTAGGTCAACCGGGAGATTTTCCTGGGCCTGAATGCTTTAAGAGCTATGTCCTAAAAGCCTCAGCCATACTTATCTTAATGTGGGAAATCTCGAGGCAGGTAGGATCACTTTAAGTAAACAATGGGCAAGGAAATGTTTCTGTTGGCTTTTTTGAGGTTTCAATGCAAATCTCGAATCTTGTCCAAAATAAACATTGCATCGAAGGCATTAATCTCTAGGAATCGCATCTGACTGGAGATCTCAGAGGCTTAAGAGTAAGTTGCAAATGTGTCAAATGAAAATGTTGCAGGGCTCAGAGAAGAAGAGTCAACCCGGAGAGGGTAGAGAAAGAAACTGCGGACCCGCAGCAGAGCCCTGGCTCTTCAGCTGGAGGTGCAGGAAATCTCTTGGTGGTGCTTCGCATCAGGAGTTTCCTGTGTGCAAGGTAGGCAACAGGAACAAACCTATCTCAGCGCACAGCAGGAGACCTGGGCCAGAGCACAGGCAAGAACAAAATGGGACAGGAGGTTCTGCGAAGAGCTAGAGAGTCAAAGGTCCACTTTGTCCACCACAGCAAACCACGTGTGCCAAGAGCATGCGGCAGGCACATGCAGCCTCCCACAAGGCGCATGCTGCAGAGTGCGGCCTCAATAGGCTACCGGACCTGGCTGAGAGCTTCCAGGGTTCAAGATCTCTGTGTTTCAGTGTTTGTTCCCAAACGTCCAGGCCCTTTGGGCTAAATGTGGACTGCAGGTCTGGAGTCTGCTAGAACCTGGAAAGTTGGAGTTGAGTAGTGATGCGATTCTCTTCGTATCTGTTGGAACTTATCGTAATTCAGAGTCCATTGGAAATCCAATAAATGTTTATTTGATGATGTTTATCAAACGCTTTTATAGATACTGTGGGAAGAGGGCAAGATACCATTTGTACCGACAGGGACTGGAATAGACAGCCTGCAGTTTTTATTGGCATATGAAAGTGAATTCTTTTTTTTTTTTTTTTTTTTTTTTTTGGCTTATGTCCTTTGGAAGTTTGCTTTATTATTTTTTATTACTTCCAACCCTACTGATCAGCAAATCATCCCAATGAGGGTTGTCAGATTTAGTAAATAAAAATACAGGGCCAGTTACATTTCAATTTCATATAAACAATGAACGTTTTTTAGTACAAATGTGTTCCAAATGTTGCATGTCTCAAATGTATACACGTCTTACTGCATTAGGAAATATGCCTTTAAAATAAATATCTATATATGTGGGTTGCCAGATTTAGCAAATAAAAATATAGGATCCCCAGTTAAACTTGAATTTTATAGAAATAACAAATAACTTTTAGTTATTAGACATTGTTACACTAAAATTTATTGGTTATTTGAAATTCAAATTTAATGGAGTGCCCTGTACTTAATATGGCAACCTAAATCCCAATGCCACGAGTGCATTCTTTTGTCTTGTTCGTTTTTTTTGAATCCCCTACGAAGTGTTAGGTACATGGTATTATGGATTTAATGTCTATGTAATGCCCACCCCCAATTTGTATAGTAAAGCCCTAACACCCAATGTGATGGTATTTGGCGACGGAGCTTTTGAGATATGATGAGGGGTAGGTGAAATCATGAGAATGAGACCCCACTATGGGATTAATACTCTTGTAAAAAGAGACACCAGAGAGCTTGTGCACATGCTCTCTCTCATTGCCTCCCTCTCTTCCTCCCTCACCGCACCACAAAGGAAAGGTCACACGAGCACACAAGATGTTGGCCACCTGTAAGCCAAGAGAAGAGCCCCACAGGATAGAAACTAGTCATGCTGGCACCCAGATCTTGGACTTCTAGCTTCCAGAACTATGAGAATAATGAGAATATAAGTTTCTGTCACCTAAGCCCCATAGCCTGTGGCAACACGAGCCAATGAAAATAGACGGCATGGTTTAGACGTGGTGAAAGGGTTCAAAATGAGTACAGTGTGGATTGTGCCCTCAAGGACCTCTCTCCAGAGAAGATGGAAGAATGCACAATGGTGCTTGGTCTGTTCTGCTTTGTTGCCCAAATCTCTCCTGCATCTGCTCCTTCGTGTTTCAGCCACGAGTTCCACTCCAGGATGGACCCCACATGAGTATAAATGCCCATGTCATATTGAACAGTGTCATACCCACGCATGATACTCTTCTTCCCAGGGATCCCATGATCCCATCCATCCTTACCACTGCCAACTGAGATAATTTTTAAAACGTGGGCCTTATCAAAATGCTCCTCCTGGTAAAACCCATTAGTGTTTATTTGTTTCCTCTAAAACAAAGTGCAATCTTCACGGCGTCACTGGATTTGGTTGATGACTTCTGCCGGCTTGCTACCTATTCCTCTTTCTGTATGAATCCTACACTCAGGCTAAGTACCACCTGTTATGGATTGAATTAATGGAGTCCTAATCCAACATCTGAGAGTGTGACCCTATCTGAAAACAGATTCTTTACAAATAAAATTAGGTCGGGGCGCCTGGGTGGCTCAGTCGGTTAAGTGTCCGACTTCAGCCAGGTCACGATCTCGCGGTCCGTGAGTTCGAGCCCCGCGTCAGGCTCTGGGCTGATGGCTCGGAGCCTGGAGCCTGCTTCCGAGTCTGTGTCTCCCTCTCTCTCTGCCCCTCCCCGTTCATGCTCTGTCTCTCTCTGTCTCAAAAATAAATAAATGTTAAAAAAAAAAAATTAAAAAAAAAAAATTAGGTCTGTTAGAATTGGTCTTCCAGATGCTCCTGTTAAAGATGCTACTGATGCTCCTATAAAAAGGGGAAATTCGGACATAGAGGCAGACATGCATAGGAGGAAGGTGATGTAGAGAGACATAAGGAGAATATCATGGGAAAATGTCCATTTGTGGCGAATCATCTAAAAGTGAAGGGATGGTGGGGGTTCCTGAGTGGCTCGGTCGGTTGAGGGTTCAACTCTTGATTTTGGCTCTGGTCGTGATCCCAGGGTCATGGGATCGAGCCCTGTGTTGGACCCCACAGTGAGCATGGAGCCTGCTTAAGATTCTGTGTGTGTGTATGTGTGTGTGTGTGTGTGTGTGTGTGTGTATCCTGTCCCCACTTGTGCATGCTCTCTCTCTCTCTCTAAAAAAAAATAGATAAAAAAAAATAAAAGTGAAGAAATGGCAAATCTTGCCACAAACCACCAGCAGATAGGAAGAGGCAGGGGAGTGGTTCCTCTACAGGTCTCGGAGGGAGCATGGCCTTCCTTGCTGACATCTTGGTTTTGGACTTGCAGCCTTCCGTGTTGTACGGCAATAAATTTCAGTTGCTTTAAGTCACCCAGTTTGTCGTACTTTATTCCAGCTGCCTTAGGAAATTAATGCACCACCTGACTTGTTTTTTTCTTGAATGTGTCATGCCACCTCATGTCCTCTGGTCTTGCTCATGCCATCACCTTGATCTGCGATGTCTCATCCCCGACCTCTCCCTGTTGACTTCATGGCCTAGCAAAGACCGTGAGGGACACTTTCCCTGAGTGTGTGCCCTCCAGGCAGAATAAATTGGCCTTTCAGCTGCACTCACGCAGAAATTTGTTCACACCTCTACTCTCACGCTATTATATGCTATTGTTTCCAGTCATTTAACACCTAATGAACATCGCAAATATTTGTTGGCCATGCGAAGCGTGTAACACAGTGTAGGTATTTGTACACTGCCATTTAACTTTCCCATAAACTCTGTGCAAAGCACGTTTTATTAGTAGTTCTGTTTACAGACGGGGAGGAGTAATGTTAAAGAGTTGAGTACACTGTGCAAGATCGTGTATCTCTAACAAAGCCAGAATTCAAGTTCAGGCCATCTGATTCCACCGTCAACCACTCTGGCACAGAGTCTTCCCTATATGTGTGTTTCTCTCCCTTTTCGGAAATTGGACACTGTGCTTTCAACTTTTTACCTTAGCATCCCACCTATAGTGGCACTCAGCACAGTGTGAAATTTCAGGATATTCCACTGCATTCAGTTGCAATAATTATGATACACGTAGTGTGTCTTAGGTGAAAAGGATAGCATGAACTGCAAAGGAGAGAGATCATACTTACTAGAGAATTGGCAAATATTTTAGTTAGTATGTCATTGGCATATTTATCATGTAATCATTCTTTGTGTTTTGAAGGACACTATTGAGATGTCACCAAGACAGCATATCTCTTCAACATTTGCCATACTTTTCTCAAACTTTTCCTTGGTTCTTTCTTCATTCCATATAACTTTTCCAGTTATCTGACCACTGACCTGAATGGGGATAAACATGGAAAAATTGGTTGTTGTATGTGAGATATAAAAATGGAATCTTTTGGGGTGCCTGGGTGGCTCAGTTGGTTAAGCGTCCAACTTCAGCTCAGGTCACGATCTCACGGTTCGTGAGTTCGAGCCCCGCGTCAGGCTCTGGGCTGATGGCTCAGAGCCTGGAGCCTGCTTCCGATTCTGTGTCTCCCTCTCTCTCTGCCCCTCCCCTGTTCGTGCTCTGTCTCTCTCTGTCCCCAAAATAAATAAACGTTAAAAAAAATTTAAAAAAAATGGAATCTTCCTAGAATTTCAGAAGTATTTCCCACTAACTCACTTTTTATTGAAAGTTCATTACGTGCCAGGTAGTATTCTAGAAGTAGTGGTTAAGAATATGGTTGATGTAATAAACAAGCAAGATTATATCACCTTTCTATAAGGGAGTAAGATTTACAAATATTTATTTGGATCTAGTCGAGACAATAAGGATGCTCATTTTTTCTTATGCCTTCACAAGACATGTCATTTTGTTGCTAAAATTCCTGGATGTCTCATGGAAAAGAAGGATGTTCTCAATGAAGTATTTCCCAAGAGTTGAATGTTAACAAGTGTTACCAGAAAAAATTATTCAATACAGGAAATAAAAAGAAAATCAGCCACTTTTATCTGTTTGTTATAACTGCAGGATTTCTCTGTGCTGACAGCATAGAGCCCAATGCGGGGCTCAAACTCACGAACTGTGAGATCATGACTCGAGCTGAAGTTGGACGCTTACCCAACTGATCCATCCAGGTGCTCCAGAGTAGTAATTTGTTTAATGTTTCAAGTTTTTATTTAATTTCTGTCATTTACATACAATACTCAGTGATCCTCACAATAACTACCACCCATTTAATCAAAAACCTCCCAACAAACAAAACTCCAGGGCCAGATGGCTTCCCAGGGGAATTCTACCAAACATTCAAAGAAGAGTTAATACCTTTTTTTCTCAAACTATTCCAAAAAAATAGAAATGGAAGAAAAACTTCCAAACTTATTCCACAATGCCAGCATCACCTTGCCTCCAAAGTCAAACAAAGACCCTGCTAAAAAGGAGAATTACAGGCCAGTATTCCTTATGAACGTGGAAGCAAAAATTCTCAACAGGATACTAGTAAATCAAATCCAATAGTACATTAAAAGAATTATTCACCGTGACCGAGTGGGACTTATTCCTGGACTGCAAGAGTGGTTCACTACAAATCAATGTAATCAAAGCGGTAAAAGATCTGTACGCTGAAAACTATAGAACACTTAATGAAAGAAATTGAAGAGGGCACAAGTCAATGGAAAAACATTCCATGCCCATAGATTGGAAGAACACACGTTGTTAAAATGTCCATCCTACCCAATCAATATACACATTTAATGCAACCCTTATCAAAATACCACCAGAATTTTTCACAGAGCTAGAACAATCCTAAAATGTGGATGGAAGCACAAAAAAACCCAAATAGCCAAAGCCATTCTGAAAAAGCAAAGCAAAGCTGGAGGCATCACAATTCTGGACTTCAAGTTATATTACAAAGCCATAGTCATCAAGATAGTATGGTACTGGCACAAAAACAGACACATAGATCAATAGAACAGAATGGAAAACCCAGAAAGGGACTTGCAACTCTATGGTCAACTTATCTTTGACAAAGCAGGAAAAAATATCCAATGGAAAAAAAACCAGTCTCTTCAACTGGACGACAACATGCAGAAGAATGAAACTGGACCACTTTCTTACACGACACACAAAAATAAATTCTAAATGGGTGAAAGATCTTAATGTGAGACAGGAAATCCTCAAGATCCTCAAGGAGAACACGGCTAGTAACCTCTTTGACCTCAACCAGAGAAACTTCTTACTAGACACATCTCCGGAGGCACAGGAAACAAAAGCAAAAGTGACTGATTGGGACTTCATCAAGATACAAAGGTTCTGCACAAGGAAAAAAAAATCAACAAAACTAAACGGCCATCTACAGAATGGGAGAAGATATTTGCAAATGACGTATCTGTTAGTAGTCACTGTAAATCCCCAGAATAAGAAATTGAGGCATTTTGCATATTTATTTCTCTCCTTTACCTTCTCAATAAGGCAATCCAAGAAAAGCATTTTATGAACTTTTGGTTTATTATTCATTTGCTAGAGATGAGAAGAAAGCTTTGGGGTTTTTTTGCCATTATTTTAAAATTAGCAAATGTTTTGAGTACTATTTGTCTTGGAATAACCTTCTTTGAGTTACCAAGTTTATCAATAGTTTAAGACTTACACAAGACTTACACGTTCCAGTGTGTCTTTTCCTCAGTGAGAAAATTAAAACTGAGCCCTGAACTTTTTGTCTGCTACTGCATTTTCTTCTTGAGTTTAGATCAGGAAGCATATTTATCCATCATATCCTTAGGAATGGATTAATGAGTAAGTGAACTAAACAAATAGCATACTTTTTGCATCTTGGAAATTTAGGAAGGCCTTTGTGTAACTTTTTGTATATTGCTAATGTACCAATACAAAGTGACTGGATTCAGCCTTACTAAGGGAAATCACAAAAACTGAAGAGCTGAGGAAGGAATCATGAAAATCAATAGCTGCATGTTCATTGAGGCATGTGAAAAGATGCTAAAAAATGAAGTATTAGGTAAATGGTAAGATTATCCGTTCACCTTACCAGTCAATAAAATGCAATCTGTGCTGGTAAAATTGAAAGAATTTCAAATTGGGAACTGTTACAATTTCTAAAAGTGACTCTGGAATATTCTGGAAGCACAGTGACTTGTGTGCCTGGATTTTTTTTTTTTAATATGTCTCTATTTATTTTTAAGAGAGAGAGAGAGGGAGGGAGGAGGGAGGAAGTGAGAGCATAAGCAGAGCAGGGGCAGAGAGAGAGAGAGGGAAACATAGAATCTGAAGCAGACTCCAGGCTCTATGCTGTCAGCACAGAGCCCATCTCGGGGTTTGAACCCATGGACTATGAGATCATGACCTGAGCTGAAGTCGGATGCTTAACCAACTGGGCCACCCAGGTGCCCCATGGAATCTTTATTGTTCATCCACGTTGGTACATTTTGTTGGGATTTCAACAATGAAAAACCTGAAGTTTGGGAAAAGAGAGAAAAAAGCAAGGGCAAGGCTACCTTTTGTATATTTTGTTGAGAAATGTCTATACAAGGATAAAATGGCGATGGATCTGCTAAACTGTAAATAATTGAACCCACACCCCTTCCTCTCTCTTTTCCTCTGTTTCTCTTCTTCCCCTCTCTCTTCCATCGAGTTCATTGCAGGTAATTGCTGTTTAGAAATGTTGAAAAAAATGTTTGCTGTGGGAAACTAAGCTTTGGAGAAGGACAGTACATTAGACAGCAGTTTGTCATGAGAATTAATAGACGTTCTTCTGCCGTTGTAAAAGCTCCGAATAAAGGGTTAAGAGCCTTTAGGAACTGATCGAGTAATGTCATATCTGAAACTAATTATACCTGAATGTCCTAAAACTGGTTTTTAAAAAAATCAATTTTCAGAAGAAATTGCTAAGGGAAATGATCAGACGGTTATAAAATACCCACTGTGGTCGCTTTATATGTACATTACTTTATGTACTCCTCACGATAACACTGTAAGGTAGATATTATCTCCATTCTATAGATACAGGTGTTAAAACTCAGAGAAATTATGTAACTTGATCAGCTTTATACAAGATATGGAAGACCAGATTTGAACTTGGATCTTTTAGCAGACACTTAATGTTTTTGACGCATTCTCCCCCTCCTCTTGACTTTGATATCACCGGAGTCAGGTTTGTATGTGATCAAGACGTGGGAAGAGAGACTCAGACTGGGGAGAAGATCTGTGTTTTATGTCTCTGGGTAGATCATCATCAATCATTTGGCTTGTGGAAATGTCAGACTAGTTTTATGTTAATTGAGCTTAGAATGAGCAGAAGGGTACAATCATACAGCGTATCAGAGTCTCCCCCAGGATAGTTGAATTAATGCTTCATTCCTTGCATCCCCCACCCCCTCTGCCACCATCCCCAGTATAGACTTGCATCCTCTCTGCTATGAATAACCTGGAGACTGGGTATAAGAACAGTTTTGTTTCTATTTTCAACCCCTCCTGCCTTCCTTCTCTCCTTCTGTCTCTCCCTTGTTCTTTCATTCTTTCTCTCCCTCCTTTCTTCTTTCCCTTATTCCTTCCTTCCTTCCTTACCTCTCTACTTTCTCCCTTTTGTAGAATTTTCTGGATACCTCATCAGTATCCATTCTCTACTTTCAACTTCTAGATATTATCCTATTGGTTGTTAAGTTGGGGGTGACGCCACCTCCTGATCCAGACATGGATCTTGATTAGCTTAAGCTGGTCGTAATAATCTTATCCCCCGTTTCCTGACCAATAGTTCATAAAGAGGAGGCAATCACCTAAGCTTAGGTGGGCTTTTCACACCCCCTGGGTGGTGACATTGTGCAAATAGAATGTCTGACACTGTGGAAGTTATTTTACTACCAAGAAGAAAGCCAACTCAAAGATAAAACTACTATAGAAGAAGCCAGAGCCAAGAGAATCTCAGAAAAACAGAGGTAGAACTGATGAAACCCTTTGAAGTTCTTAACTTTTGGATTTTTCATTTATGTGGTCCAATAAATTAATATGTAAGCCAATTTAATGTGGCTTTTCAGTTGCTTGCTATGGAAAGTATTCTCCATGGTACATCCTTCCTCCTTTCAGTAAGAATATATTGAATACCTACTATATTTCAAAAATCTATATTATCAAAGAATACAAAGAAGCAAAATCTCTCATTGCAAGAAGCTATACCTTTATTTTTTTTGGTCTACAAATTCCATTTATTTATCCCACTTCCACACCTCTTTTTAGGTGGACATTTTCTTCTGTTTTGGGTCTCATTGTGGCTGTGGGTGCTGAGATCATCAAATTACTCTGACCTTCTGGGTTAGACCCCATATATTTGAGAAGAATGGCACCCCATTTGGATCAAAAGATGTCTAGGACCAAATCCAAGGCCACTCTTAAGGCCTCCTTTGATTCACTGATCCCTAGGAGAGCCAAAGCATTTTATCTTGTCAGAGTAAAGAGATTTGGTGTGGATCATCCTTCTTCTCTTAATACCGTCTCTTTGCATCTGGTGAGGCCCAGCTGTCACAGTGGAAAGTAGGGGAGAGATGGAATAAAAGATGAAACTTGCTGTGGGAAAGTACTAAAGCCAGAGGCCAAGTTCATCCATTGGTGATAGTGGTCATAGACCCAGGAAAGCCGAGTGCATGTCATTCTACTGGGCGCAATGTTGTCACGGTGACAGTAGGAGCTAGGAGACTAAGAATTAGATCAAATACCCTGTATCCAGTATTGATCATCCCTTCCTTATTTCAAGGAATTCGCCGGACCCCTAATAGCACAGCCTGGGAACCTAACCATACATAGGACCCTCATTGTGTGTAGCTCACATCTCAGGAGAGGGAATAGATAAACAAGTAGATATAAATGCAGAGGGAGAGATAATAAAATAGAAGGAAGGGGAAGCTATGCTTCTACCCAAGGATCAGGAAAGGTTTGACATGGGATGCAGTGCATAGACTGAGGGCCGAAAAAGTGGTATTATCTATGGTCCTGAAAGGACTGGGACCTATTCTCATCCCAATTCCTGGTCCAACATGTGTATTCCTTCGTTCGTTCGTTTATTTATTTAGTTAGTTAATTAGTTAGTTGCTATTATTTATTTATCAGTGCAGAGCCCAACGTGGGGCTCCTACTCACAAACTGTGAGATCGTGACCTGAGCTGAAAACAAGAGTTGGACACCTCACCAGTTGAGCCACCCAGCTGCCCCTGACATATGTCTCAAAAGACAAATCATGCCTCCCTGTTGTGAAGAGCCCACGTGAACTGATATGGAAGAAGTATCCAGAAGAATGGGGTTGGACATGAAGAATAACTCTGAGAAAAGGGAAGGCTGTATACATCAAGACCAACAAATACCAGGAAAGAGGTCATCACTGAGAAGCTTGATGAAGCAGGAAACTGAGTTAAACCTGAAAGGAAGTGCCTCTGTGGAGAAGTCAGGTGCTCAGTTGTCCTCCAAAATTAATCTGTACAAGAAAACTGCCATAGGGCCAGAGCATCAGATCGCAAGGTTGAGAGCGGACAAAATGCTGTCAACTGATGTCATGTTAGAGAATTGCTCTAAAGACATGCTATCAAATTCTTTGGGTTGCCATCTTTTCTGTATATTTAGTGGTTTGGGACTTGTGGGTGATCAGTCTATAAAGACACATAGTATCCTTTGTAGTAATTCCTGAAGGGAAAAAGGGAGTTTTTAGTGATTGTTCAACAAATTTATATCGAGGGCCTATTTTGTGGTAGGTACTCTATTAGGTAATTTGTTTCTTAATCTTTCCCAAGTTGTTTAGTTATACACCTCCTCTGTCATAAAGAAATAGGACTGCTAATAAAGATAAGTAAAATATAAGACGGCATAAGTTTAAACCGGTCTTTCCTGCTCCTGTTTTTAACTCTATCCAATTCTCTTCTTTATATCGGACGGACTCTATAACCTCCGTATCCTTTTGATTATGACCATATAGGCCAATCGGTTTGTAACTCCACTCTGTAAATTCCAACTCCTATCAGCAAGTTTAATTCTCTAGTCTCCACCTTAACTATCTCCTGGACAGTTGGGATGCCAAGTCAGAAAGAGTCAGAATGAGGAAGACAAGAGGGAAAATAGGTCTCGTACATCCATCCCTCTTCCCTTCTCTCTCATTTCTGCTCCTCTTTCCTCCTCCGGCAAGGCAAAGATGGCCTTCTGTTACTGGTCTGTTACAACATCCATGGCCAGAGGTGCCCCTGGCTTGCAGATCTCTCATTTTACCTAGTCCCAGGTGCTCTCGGTGGCCTCTGCTGAAATTGTGGTCTTGAGTGTGTGAATACAGTTGCCTTAGGGCTGTGCTCAGATCCAGCCACCCCAGTCACCAAAGGCACCTCAGAGAGGCACGGCTAAGCTTCTGTGGCCTACTGCCTCAACTCCCTTGTGCCCTCCTCCCTCCCTTGGCTGGAGCCACAAGGACCACTGAGATCTTCTTCTCTGCGTGGCGAAGGTCCTTTATGGCACCCTGTCTTGAAAAGAACGGCAGGGTTCCCGTTGATATCGGTGACTGAGTGGAAACACAGAGAGATCAGTGCCATTGAAAGAAGAATTTGTTGCTTTTATTTCTTAAGAGAGGGGGGTACGCCATTCCTTGCCAGGCCTAATGGGTCTTGACCAGGAGGCACAAGCCCAAGTGAAGGGAAAACCTGGGAAAGAAGCTTCACTGGTGTTTCTGTGGGAAAGAAAAGGCAGAATAGGGCTAGCAGTTTCGGCCTTGGGTAGATTCTTAGTCATTGGGTCCTTGGCCTTGGGTCGACTGAGAGCAGGAGAAAGACTGGCTTGGTGTGTGAGTTAGAGAAATGAGGTGGTTTGGCACTTGGGGCTTGGAACTGGGTGGTTTACACAGGAAAGCTGTGTTCCCAGCCCTAGCCCTAGCCCTTTGCTCCCTTTTAAGAATCGGCTCACTCTCAGAGGGGTAGTCTTTCCCTGGTCAGCAAGATTTTTAAGATGTGAAAACATCATACAGTACAGAAAATTGAAAAAAAAAAAAAAATGACACGATTAATAGCCGTTCACCCTGTGGCCCCTTTACACCCTTCCAGCCAGTCCTTCCAAGTCTCTAGACCAGAAAAGGCACAGTCTCTACGTCTAGGTACATTTCCTATGCTTCAGAAGACCGTCAGATTGTTTTTCAAACTCCTTCCCATCATTCCCCTCTTAGAAAGCAGCCCTGCGGAGAGCGGAGAGCTTGTGGGTTCTGTGCTCCAGGTAAAGTCCACCCAGGGAGACAGAGGCTTCCAGAGACTATCTCCCCTGTTTGAAATCACCCTCATTATTTTTGCAAGATTGAGCAATACATTTCACCTCTCACCCCTCACGAGGAACAAAAGGAAAATCATCGCCTAATGCTATAGACTGAATTGTGTCCCCTTCCCCATATTCCTATGTTGAGGCCTCAACCCCTAATGTGACTGTATTTGGCAATAGGACCTATATAAGCAGGCGAATGAGGTTAAGTGAGGTCTTAAGGGCGGGGCCTGATATGATAGGGTTAGTGTCCTTGTAAGAAGAGACTCCTTCCCTCCTTACCCAATGCCCACAGAGAAATGCCATGTGAGGAGTCAACAAGACAGCAACCACCTACAGGCCAAGAGAAAAGGCCTCAAAACGAGACGACCTTGCTGGCACCTTAATCTTGGACCTCCCAGCTCAGCACTAGGAATTTCAACAAGAAATTTGTGTTGTCGAAGTCACCCGGTCTGTGGTATTTTGCTACGGTGGCTCGAGACCCATACAGCTGGGACCATCTAATGCCCACGGGTTGGTAGTGACTATTTTAAATCCTGCTTCTCCATTCTCTCTTGTCCTTTGTTTACACGGACTCGGGTGGTGACAGCCACGGTGGTGTAGTTGTATCAGTGCCAGAGCAAGGTCTTCATGAACCCCAGGGAAATTTGCTCTGAGTGATCGTGGGTAACGGGACTACCTTGGGCCTCGACTGCCATTTTTGGATAGATCCTCCTCGGCATCCTCTTGCGTTCCCCGTCTGTCCACATAGAAACGGAAGCAACGAACCTGGTGTTCCGTGAGTCACTTCTCCCTGGGTGTGTAAGTCTTACCTCTCCGTTCCCGTTGTCAATTCCTTGAAGCCTGGGCTCCTAACAGCCTGGGACAGTGCTTGGTAGGGACAAAGAGCTTTGCTGTTTTGCCTCTCCGAGAAGTGGTATCTCCTGTTAGTTCCTCTGCCTTACGCTGCATTCGTCACCTGCCGGTATCACTGTTGAGAATCCTGCTTCACACCCAGGAATATTTAAAACATATGAAGTCCCCCACAAAAGGGAGGGGATCGCGAGTCGCATGGCATTTGCTTACAAGTGGATTTTAACTTGGGGGGGGGGCAAACCGGGTTGTTTTTTACATAGCCACTATTGAGGAAATGGCCGCTCCGTTGAACCCAGAGCTTTGCTTTTTTCTTGTTTTCGTCCCACTGTCTGATCGCCCTGTTTCTTTCGCAAGCAGACCCTGCCTGGTAACCACAGTTGGTGCCCAGAGTACCCCGGGGTCCTCCATGGGCCGCAGATTCCCGAATCGAGAACAGGTGCAGCCACACCCCCTCCGCACACAAAGATATTTTGTCTGAATGGGCACAACATGGAAGAATGGGATGTATTAATAGCTAAATAGTGTCTTTATTAACAGTAGAACAGCTGGCAGTTCTATATGACAGCGCTCATTCCAATCCATTTTATCCAATTGCAGAACTCTAAGCACGCTCCACCAGGGAACTAAGGGGACCACACGCAAGCAATCAGCCATTCAACAGCTCTCTAATTGCTTCACAGTTGGAAGTGTGTTCTCCTCAGCCACTGTTATTCTTCTAGGAGGAATTGTTGGTGCACTAGCCTATCTAGAATCAAGTGCCGCTAATGCAGATAAGCTGCTTGAAGAAACTTCCTTTGTTTTGCAAGGCCTCGTGAGCCCTCGTTGTCCTCGGTGGGGGCACTCCCCGGTCCGGCTGATCAGAAATCCCTAGTGGTGGGTGCCGGGAGGGAGGTTGATGCGGGGTCTCGGCATCTCTGTTATCTCCTAGCAAAGCGATTCCCCTGAAGAGGGGAAAATAAACTCCCAGCTCATAAAGATCCTGTTAGACCCTGCTTGAGAACCTTTCTTCAGGGCGTCCTACTGAGCGGAAGAATAGATTCAGTGAGTCAGTGCAGATGTATAAATGCCTGCCGCTGTACTCCCAGTGTCTGAGCGGTGGGAGGCGGCCCTGGGAGGTATCCGTGTCAGGGTATAATCAGGTCACACAGGTAAGAGGGAGGAAAGATGGGAAGGAATTGCGGGGCGGGGCAGGGGGGGGAGAGGGGGAGCGGGGTGCGGCTCACATCACAACCCACGGAGCAAATTTAAAACAAGACCCAGGACATCTAGGCAGACATAAAAAAAAAATAATCATAATAACCCTTCATTCCCTCCATGTATGTATCAAAGAAGGCTGGGGCACAACAGGACTTAAATCATCCGCAATGTCAAATAAAGGAGGCTGGGTTACTTTCTTATTCTTTTCAACTAGTGTTTAATTTTCGCTGTGTGTTTGTTTTATTTGCAGTTTACGCAGCCTGAGAAAATATTGTTTGCAGAGCATTGTATTTCTGCCTTTTTACAGGGTAATTCCTGTTTGGTGAGTTTTCAAAGTATCCTTTGGGGAGAATATTAAAAAGCTCTTGGCTGTATTTAGCCCAGACAAATACAGGCAGATATGAAATTATAAAATCTTCCTGATTTGCAGGGCTTCCTTTGTTCTCTCTGATCATCTGGGGATTAAATGCCTCAGAGGAATACGAGTTATTGTTGAGCGTTTGCCAATCAGGCCACCGATCCATCTCAGGTTCACCCAAGTTATTGTTGGGACTTCTGGTTTTGCCCTCGTTAGCATGTAGCTCCAGATAATAAAATGATAGGTTACTCCAAATGTATCTGCCCCCGTTTTTCTTTTTTTAATTGCCCCCAAATGGCTTTCAAGAGACATTTTTTTTTTTCCATCCCTACTGATGGGACTTTCTGAATAAAGAAACACATCTTTGGCCACGACAATAGATTCAGATGAAATGGAAATCATTGTCGGAAAGAAAATAGACCCTAGAGAGCTCAGGACAGTGAAAATCACCCATTCACAAAGAAAGTCGCCAAAGCTTTCATGAAAGGCGACAAAGACGCGGGAGACCAAGCAATAGAGTCCAAAAGGAGGCAAAAGGTCATGTCTTTTATAGGCGCTCTTTTATGTCGCTTCCACGATGGGTTAAGGTTTCAGAGCGGTGTAAATTCCCCGCAAGAATTCTTTAATTCTCAGCCCTCCTGCCAAGAAAGTGAAGATGCATATGCATCTGTTTGGAAATCTCCCAAATGCATGTGCAAAATGGGCCAAGCCACAGTCACTGCCAAACACAGGGAGCCGGTCCCAGCCTCGTGCAGAGGACTTCATTTTCAGGGCGAAGGCACCTGCAGACAATGCCAGGAAGGCAGGAGGGGGGAGGTGAGGGTAGTTTGGGCGACAGGATGCCAGGGTCTGCTTAGAGTGGGATAAACAGATCAGATTCCTCTCTAGTCCGTGTGGATATTTAAAGGGACACGCCCCAACATGTCCACTTGTTAAGAACTAACATTATCTCCCTGCAAAATTGAATTTATACCGCCCGCCACCCCCCCCCCCCCACACCCTCACTCGACATGACTTTGTGGCTGTCTGGTTGAGTTCACCGTCAGGGAAAGATGATACCCCAGGCCCTTCTGATTTGGGGTTTCTTGACAATTTAAATCAGCATCTCCCGTTTCTCGGGAGGTGACAGAGTTCAAAGAAATCTCCATATTTACCTCTGCTTGAAGAGGTATGTTCGAGGGAGTATCTGACTTGTGGACCTTTTTTTGAAGTGTGTACCTGTGTGTGATCTGGAGCGAGTTATTTCTCGTAGCTGGTGGTGGCTGTCACATTTGCCCACAGGTCCTACCTGGGCAATAGTTTCGTCTCAAAGTTTGTCATAAAGGGAGTAGGGAAAAATTTGCATTTTTGTGTCTTTTTAACCCTTTCAAAAGTGAACTAACTTTCACGGCGGTCTTACGAGATAGGGTCGTTATTCTTATCTCAGTCTATGTGGGCGCTCTGGGGACACACCCATGAGCCTTATCTTATCTAGCCTTCTTCTTTTTTTTTTTTTAATTTTTTTTTTCAACGTTTTTTATTTATTTTTGGGACAGAGAGAGACAGAGCATGAACGGGGGAGGGACAGAGAGAGAGGGAGACACAGAATCGGAAACAGGCTCCAGGCTCCGAGCCATCAGCCCAGAGCCTGACGCGGGGCTCGAACTCACGGACCGCGAGATCGTGACCTGGCTGAAGTCGGACGCTTAACGGACTGCGCCACCCAGGCACCCCTATCTAGCCTTCTTCTGGGGCACATTCGGTGAGACTATGTGTCCTAGTTTCCTCAACCTGTGGTCCCAGTTTCTTTTTCCATATAAGGGATACTGATTACGTGAAAATGATAAATCTTCCAACTCTGAGACTGTTCTAGTTCTCGGAGCCAACCACTTGACGTTCCTGCCAATGCCCACATCACCACTTCCTGCTTTGGCCACGCGAAGGGATGGAAAGCGCCATCTGGGAAGAGGGTCTGTCCTTCCCCATGTGCCAGACCTGCCAGGGAGCTGCTGACCATGTGTGCCTGAGGGCCGGCTCCCCTCTCCTTGTGGTACTGAGCAGGGCTACCAGCCCACAGCCTGCTGGCTCAGTCAGAGGTTCTCTTCCCACCAGGGGAAGGACGAGGGGACAGGTATCTTGACTTTAGTAAGTCTAAAAGGGGAGCTTAGTCTTTGATTAATGCCTTTGTGATTTTTTTTTTTAAGTTTATTTAATCTTGAGAGAGAGAGAACAGGGAAGGGGCAGAGAGAGAGGGAGAGAGAGAGGAACCCAAGCAGGCACTGCACTGTCAGCAAAGAGCCCAATGCGGGGCTCGATCTCATGAACTGTGAGATCATGACCTGAGCTGAAATCAAGAGTCAGGGAGGTGCAACCGACTGGGCCTCCCAGGCGCTCCTGCCTTTGTGATTCTTTTCAGCTCTCTGTGCGCATTTGGTTTGGTCTTTAATATGTGGACTGTGGTGTGTGAGAGTATGGCGTGGTAACTATCTACTTCTTTTATTGAGTGACTCCAAGGCTCATGTTGACATAGTCTGGGGTGAAGCAGGGCAGGATTACCTCAGAGCCTGCCGAGGTAGCATCGCAGGTACCACTAAGTAGTAGATGAGCTTCGGAAAGGAAATTGTTTTTAATTGAGGTACCATTGACATACTAACATTATGTTAGGTTCAGGTATACAGCATGATTTGACATTTGTATCTGTTGCAAAATGGTCACCACAATAAATCTAGTTAACATCTGTCACCCTACGGAGTTATAGAAAATGTTTTCTCCCGTGATGAAGGCTTTTAAGATCTACTCTCTTTAGCACTTGTCAAATATGCAGTAGAGTATTATTAACTGTAGTCGTCATGCTTATATTACATCCCCATGATATCTATTCTTTTTTTTTTTTCTGAGAGAGAGAGAGAGAGAGAGAGGGAGAGAAAATGAATGTAGGGAAGGGGCAGAGAGAGAGAGAGAGAGAGAGAGAGAGAGAGAGAGAATCTCAAGCAGTCTCCATGCTCAGCCTGGAGCCCAACGTGGGGCTCGATTCTATGACCCAGGGGTCATGACCTGAGCTGAAATCAAGAGTCAGATGCTCAACCAATTGAGCCCCCCAGGCGCCCCTCTATGACATTTATTCTATAACTGGAACTTTGCATCTTTTGATCCCCTGGACCCATTTCACCTCCCTCCATCACCCCCCACCCCTAATAACCACCAGTTTGTTCCCTGTATCTATGAGCTTGGGTTTTTCTGAAAGTGTATTATGAGTAATAACAGAAGAACTGGCTAAATAAATTCTAGTACCTTTATTCAATGGAATCCCAAGAGCCTGCTAGAAAGGATGATGTAGCACTGTATTTATTGACCTGGAAAGATGCTCATGACACAATAACATGTATAAAATTATTCCACTTAGGTAAAATTATAGCTTTTTATATCCATATATATTTATATGTGTAGACACATGTCTAGAGGGTTATTTATAAATTAACTCTGGTCATCTCTGGGTGGTAGATTTTTATGTGAATAATTTTTTTTTTTCGCAGTCGTAACTAGGTGAGGTGATAGATACATTAAGTAACCTTACTGTGGTAATGATTTTGCAATATGCACATCTATCACAGATTACACTCTATACCTTAAATGTATACAATGGTGTATGTCAATCATATGGCAGTATAGCTGGGAACCTTTTTTTTTCGTGTGTGTGTGTGTGTGTGTGTGTAATTTAAAAATTTCTCAGAGTGAGAAAATCTCCTATTTCGTAGCAAGAGAAAGCAAAGCTAACTTCATTTTGATAAAAGACGTCTTTTCTTGGTTTTTCATTGAGAAGCTTTGCAATTTCATCTTCTTCAGCAGTATCAGAAAGCATTTACAAAGTGTATTATTGGTGACTGAGGCATTTTTAGACACCAGACAGTCATTTGGATGAACCTTAACCCTACCTTTCCATAGCACAATAAAGCAGGAATATAAAAGACACTGAGAAGCAACTATAAATGAAACTCATGCATTCGACAATAGGGATAGTCAGTGTTTCCCTAATCTCTCTTGCGTACGTCGTTGTAAAGTCTGGGAAGGTATCAGTCAGAATCAATTTGCATGTACAGGATCTAGGTATGAAATTTTGAGTTGCTCAGATGCAATTGCCCCAAGGATCTTAGAATTCCAAAGGTAGGCAAGACCCATAAGGTCATTTCATTCAACTGCCCACCTAGTACCTGATTCCCTTCCTGCATGTAGCACTTATATTTAATGAGAAGGGAGCAGGGTTCTGATAATTTACAGTTTGCCAGGGCTCTCAAGAGGAAAGAGCAGGCTTTTTAATCTCCCTGAGAATATGTTCGGAAAGCAGTTAATGATGTTTGCTGGGGGTTCTCCGGTGAATTCTCATGGCTGTAGATTCAGGAGCGCTGGGGGGGATTGGGGTTGAGAACAGGGAGAAGGGGGTCTTGAGAAGTTCTTAGACCACCATCTGAGAAGTATGATGTGACAGTTGGACAAATAATGGAGATCACTGTATTTGTTGGTGATAAAGGATCTGAACACAGTTAGGGAGGATGGAAAAGCCAGACAGGAGAGAAATCCAAGGATGCATGAAATAAGGAAGGACACACAGAGGTAGACATTACCTCTGGAAGGAACAATGGCAGGGGGCAGAAGAAGATGGAATAAGAAACTGAAGTTTCTCTTCAGTAGAGAAGAGAAACTCAAGTGGCTTTTTTTTTTAAAGTTTATTTATTTTGAGAGAGAATCCCAAGTAGGCTCTGCACTGTCAGCGTGGAGCCTCACGTGGGGCTCACGCTCACGAAGCTTGGGTTTGCGATCTGAGGCGAAATCAAGAGTCGGATGCTCTACCAACTGAGCCACCCAGGCACCCCAAACTCAAACGACTTTAAAAAGGCCAACGCTGGGATGTTTAAACAGCAGTATACTGATTGTCTTTGACCAAAAAATCCCAAGATTCACGAATCCAAAAGCACATTATCTTCCATAGTCATCTAACATGTTTGCTTACCACCTAGACAGTAAGATCTCTTTCACCTTGTCCCAAGCTTTGGTTGTCCGAAAGGCAAAGCAGAACAAAAATAGGGATCTGAACCCAGGACTCATAAATGGTTTGTGGTTAGAAATCAGAGGCCCATGAACTTGGATGGGGGAAAAAAATCCTTTATTTTGACTAATCTGTAACTAAAGGGGATGTTTCTTCCAATTATGAGTATAGGCAAGACCTCAGTAGTAACTAGGATGATAGGCACCTGTGACTTTGTCACCAGTGAGACTCACGGATGCTTTTGTATCACGTTAGAGTTTCTGCAGAAAACTTGATACTGATCACTTACCTCAAAATGACGATGTGCATTTGACCCTCTGCCCAGTTCTGTTATTTGATGAGTTAGTAACTAAGCACATGGATTATTATGTCACAAATGTCTGTCACTGAATGTGTTTAGACATTTTGATAAGTATTTTTGAATATACATGATTTCCTTTGTATTCTTCTGAATTTTGTCTTATACACGTAAGCACATTATGATGAGAAGGGGTTCCCAGACTTCTCCAGCTGAGATTCCCTACCTTAGACACAGAAAGAACATTCTATCTAAAACAACCCACTTGGCGGGTGCCTGGGTGGCTCGGTCAGTCAAGCATTCAACTTCGGCTCAGGTCATGATCTCATGGCTCTTGAGTTCGAGCCCCGCATCGGGCTCTGTGCTGACAGCTCAGAGCCTGGAACCTGTTTGTATTCTGTGTCTCCCTCTCTCTCTCTGCTCCACCCCCCACTCATGCTCTGCCCCCCCCCCTCAAAATATAAAAATTAAAAAATTAAAAAATTAAAAAAAAAAGATTTATTATAAAACAACCCACTTGGTCTGAGGGGCATGGGAGTCCACCCCATCTGAGGACACTCTTCAAGCTTCCTGTATGTCTTCCTTGAGGAGACAGAGACAGGCATCCTCCAGGCATCCTGGGGCCCAAATCTTACAAGCAGGATTTGAAGGAAGGAGTCCCTTCTTCCTGTCGAATGGGGCGTCTGTCTTAGCGTTATTAATAAGCCTTGGTGGTAAGACAGATTGATGAGATTCCTCTAAAAAACTAAAACCTGTTAATATAAAATAGTATTCCGCTGATAATTGCATTCCTAGAGGAAACAAATGTATAGAAATGACACTCAGGACACCTGCTCTGAGTCAGGGATGCCTTAAGCGTTCACCAAGTTGGCACCCTCTCAGCACAGAGCCCAACAATGGGCTCAAACTCCTGTTCTGAGCATTCCCTTGTTCTCAGAAGGGATAATGCTCCCATACCCACTTGAAGTCAGGCATCCTAAGGCACGAGGGTACAAATATCCGTTTGCTTTAAGCAATTGTATTTTGCCCACATTGGCTGCACCATCTCGTACATATAACACTCTAGTGACAGCTCCTTCCAAATGGACAGACGGCAATGAAGGAGGGGGAGAAACAGGAAAGCCCCACAGCCACGGTGTTCGTGTGTTTCCAACAAAGGATGCACCTACCCAGCACTCCCTCTTTGAAGCAGCGACACTGTGGAGTGTATAGCAGATGGTTCTGCCACGTCAGGCCCACAGCTGTGTGTTTCTGGCATGAGAACAATGTTTGAATTCCGTACAGAAATTTTGCGAGATATGTTTCTTGTTGCCTTTTCATGAATTTTATTTGGTAATTTTTTTTTTAGACCATAAAGAGTCTGGAGACCATATTGAGAAAATGCTGGCAAAGGAAAGCTATTTGTTAGCTAGCCAGGTTTATTTAAAGAGGATCAATCACGTAGGATTCCTGGAAGAGAGGCGGCCTGTTGGCACCTATCATGCGTGTCCACAAAATCAGAGGCGGTACCGTTGTCCTGCTCTCTTACGATTCACTTACCCAGGCAGGAAGGAAAGAGAATTTCAGTAGGAAACAAATAGAAGACTAGGACTCTTCAGTATCTAGAAGGCTCAGTCATTCTCCGAGTATATCCAGCACGTAGCATTTCAAACTGAGGGAGCAAGTTTTTGAACTAATAAAGTGCACCGTTGCCTGATTTTCTAGAAACGGTGCTGGCTCATTTCTGGGTCCACTCTGAAGGATTTCTCCCATGTTCATTCTAGGAGTACTCACGATAAAATTATGCGACAGTTTTATGTTTTCTTTACTCCACCTCCCTACAGGGAAGCTTTAACCTTGCCCCATGACGTGTGTGTGTGTGTGTGTGTGTGTGTGTGTGTGTGCGCGCGCGTGTGTGCGCGCACGCGTGTGGCCAGACCTCAATTCCATTTTGGCTTGGAATTACTGATTTCTCCAAGATAACCCAGCAAGTCAGAATAAACCCAGATGTAGGACATAGGCCTCTCTAATTCCAACCGCATGTATAATTCAGCAGGACCCACTGATGTATTTAAAGAATCACGAGCTGGCCACTTGGTTTGAAGCAGAGATGTGAAGGAAGGCAGTGCAGGTTGTAAAACGCTTTTTGTTTTTTGAAGCAAATGCGTCCTTTCCCTCTGGAAACCCTGCCATTTCCTCTGGTCCTCTAATCCTAAACTTGGTGTCTGAAATAAATTTCGGAGGGATTCCACTATGTTGTTGAGAGGCTCCAGGGACTGCTACTGTTATCAGAGAAAGGGGTCCAGCGCCATTCAGGGTGTTATTCAATAGCGTGTCTGGCCGTCTGCAGCTGGCACCAGAACTCTCTCTGGGCTGTCATAGGAGCCGGTCCTCTGATTGACGGCACCTCATAACTGGGGTCAGAGCTTCAACAGCTGCTCGCGGGAGCAGATTCCTCTGCCTCACATTTGATGGATAAACCAGAAGAATCTGGCAGTCAGATCCATATTAATGGCTGTGGCCAGCTTTCCCTTTCATGACTTTCTTGCTTTTTCATTGTGTGGGAGATTGAATTTGAAAGTGAACTTTGTTCCACACCCTAGCCCATGGCAGTGCGCAAATGAGGGGCAACTGCACGGAGGCGTCGCTTGCATGCGGCACACCCGCCAAAGCAGATGTATGAAAAATGGAAATGACCAGGGTGGATGGGGCAGACTTGCCTTTTTTTTTTTTTTTTTTAATAGGACCCGAGCTTCTGCTGAGGAGCTTTTCAGGGAGGCTGTGAGGAGGGGAATGTGCTGGAGTTTGAGCAGTGTTCCCTTAAGTAGCTTTCCTGCAGAAAACTGCAAGCAAGCTCCAAAGTAGCCAAAGCGACACGAAGAGCAAAGGAGTTGTAGCCACGCCCGCACCTGTGACTCAGATGCCCACGCTACATCCATTGACTGGATGCGCTGTGCTGTTCTGTTAGGAATGGAGAGGCTCTTTGGACTCAGCGTCGGAGAAGGAAACCAGAATACCTATGATGGCAACTATGAAATGTTGCCATCCCCTTGGGGCCCCTGGGTGGCTCAGTTGGTTAAGCATCCGACTTTGGCTCAGGTTCAAGCCCTGGGATGGGTCAGGTCGGGCTCTGTGCTCACAGCTCAGAGCCTGGAGCCTGCTTCAGATTCTGTGTCTCCCTCTCTCTCTCTGCCCCTCCCCCACTCGTGTTCTCTCTGTCTCACTCTCTCTCTCAAAAGTAAATAAAGCTTAAAAAAAATATTGCCATCTCCAAACAACAGAAGACCCCCCGCCCCCATCCATCCCCATCTCCACACCTTCCTGCCCAGATTCCACCACCATGTAGATAACCTTAGGAGTGGAGTGTATTTTATTTGTAATGAAATTCACTGCAAAATGTTCCCATCCTTCTTTCATTCCTGCTACTTAAAAAAATGTTTTTTAATGGTTATTTATGTTTGAGAGAGAGAGAGAGAGACAGAGGTGCAAGTGGGGAGGGGCAGAGAGAGAGAGAGAGAGAGAGAGAATCCAAAGCAGGCTCCAGGCTCTGAGCTGTCAGCACAGAGCCCGACACTGGGCTCGAACTCGTAGACTGAGAGATCATGACCTGAGCCGAAGCTGGACACTCAAACAACCAAGTCACCCAGGCACCCCCCTGCTACTTTTTTTTGCAGTATTTTCTCCCACTGTGTGGAATGATGTTCTTATTCTCTTGACAATGCCTTGCTCAGAGCAGGAATTTTTAATCCGAATCAAATTCAGCTAAGCGATTATTGTCCTTGGTGTCCTATCTAAAAAGTACCCTCTACACCCAACATCATCTTGGCTTTCTTCTATGTTATGTTCCAGGAATTTTAAAATTTTGTGTTTGACCTTTTGGTCTGTGATCCATTTTGAGTTAAATTTTGTGATGAGTGTAAGGTTTGTGTCTAGAGCCATTTTTTTTTTTTTTGACATGTGGATGTCCAGTTGTCCCATCATCATTTGTTGAAAAGATTATCTTTCCTCCATTATATTGCCTTTGCCCCTTTATCAAAGATCAGTTAACTGTATTCACAGGGGTCTCCCTGCAGGTTCTCTGGGTTTTCCCAGGGAACTATCTTGATTATTGTAACTTTACAGTAAGTCTTAAAATCAGGTGATGTCATTCCTCCAACTTTGATCTTTTCCTTCACTATTTTATTGCCTATTCTGGGTGTTTGCCTTTCCTTATAAACTTTAGAATCAGTTTGTTGATATCCACAAATAACTTGCTGCTGTTTCTTTAACCTGGAATTTCTTGGAGTGGCTTATCTTAGAGAATTGTTGATAAATTCTAATGGCCAACCGGCTCTCCCTCCTCTCCCACACTCTGCCCTCCCCTTTAAGAATTCTGCCATAATTAGACTGGAGGTGGGGGGATGAGGGGTAGGCTCCCCAGAGAGATTCTAAGATATCACCAGAGTTGAAAACCACTGTTTATTTTCATCGTTATCTTAACAACAACTGTAATGCCAATACATTTCCTTGAAATTTATTTGGAAAGCCATGACTTTGGTAGAATCTTCTCAGGAATATACCTTCTGCCTCTCCCTGCATTGCTGTGTGCTTTGTAGACGTTCCTTGTTTCCTGTGGCTTGCCTTCTGCTGGGAGAAGCTTGACCTGCCTCAGACAAAATCGCGGAACAGGAAAATTTTTTTCTTCTGGTGCAAATTATACACCCTCCCCTTTTACCTTTAATGACTTTTTTTTTTTTTTTTTTTTGAGAGAGAGAGAGAGAGCGCATACAGGAGTGAGTGGGGCAGATGGAGAGAGGGAGAGAGAATCCCAAGCAGGCTCGTGTTCAGCCCAGAGCCCAATCCAGGGCTTGATCCCACAACTCTGGGATCATGACCTGAGCCGAAATGAGAACTGGGTTGCTCAGCTGACTGAGTCACCCAGGACCCACCGCCCCCCCCCCCCCCCAACCTTCAATGAATGTTTTAAAGGAAAAAAATCTTACTATAAAGTCTTCAATCATGACCTTATTTGAGACTTGAATCAGTTACTAGGTATGGAATAGTGGGGACATCTGCTCTGGGAACGCTTGCTTGTGTATACGTTTTCTCCACTTGGACCCTGCCAGACTTCCTTTCCTTAGTTCTCCTCTCTTCTCTCTTCCCCTTGTCTTTCTCCATTACTTTGTCCTGTCTCTTTAAGGTTCACCTTCCTGCTTTCAGCATTTGCCTTGGATTTCTTCAGCTTCTCACCCTCCCTTCATCTTTGCTTCTTAGTCCAGGCTCCCTGTTCCAAGAGAGAGTTCAAGGCACTTTAACTTGTTAATTAACTCTCCTTGAGGGAGGAGGGGCAGATTTGCATGAATAAAACTGAGAGACTGATTTAATCAAAGAAAGAAAGAGCCCATGTGTGGACTATGAACCTACTTGCGATGTGACTTTGGAGATGGTATTCTGCCACGCTGTGCCTCAGTTTCCTTATCTATAAAATAGGGACCTGGTAGCCTCTGCCTCATTAAGCTTGTTGCACAAATCCAGTGAGTGGGTGTTTAGCTCTTGCTTACTTGTCAGGCAATAACTGCTCACTAACTGTTACATATGACTATTATTGTTACTTCTTGTTACTTCTAAAGTTAGAGAATAGACTTTCTGACACAGAGAAAAGAATGCATTAACAAATGGATAAGAACAATTTGTGATTGATGCACGTATTGCTTGGTGGAAATGTCATTCATTTATGGAAGCTAACATTTCCTTTACTGACACTTAATTTGCCTGTAAATTTCCATGTTCATAACCCAGGTGAATTTCCATTTGAACAAATATTTTAGAGTAAAGCTGTTCTTCTGTGTCCACCATGGAATTAAGTAGATGAAATTTGTTAATCTGGGTGTGGTTAGTCTCTGCATCATAGACTCTGAACAATAAGCACTCTGTCTGGTTCTCCTCTGCTTACATGACACTTTTGCAAGAAGTATCTGTGCTTCTGTGCTATTTTTGGTTATTGACAAGGCAGGGAAAAGGGTAGGGCTGCAGCTCAGTCTTTGGTTCTGGGGTCTACTTTTAAGTAATACATTTTTTTCATCTTTTCCAGATTTAAAGTTCTGATTAAATAAAAAAAAATAACATCCCTTATCACAAAACAAAGCAGACAATAACTGAAGGGCAGAGGGGAAGGAAATTGATTCTGAGCATTTTCTTCCGTGTTCTGTTAATAGAGTTTGAGCTAAGTGCCACAGAACTCTCCTAGAACCCCGCTTTAGCTCCTGTGGCACCTTCTCATCTGCCAACAACCACCAACACTGTCTACCCTGCATCTCTAGAGCCCGTGACACATTCAGGGGTTGTGAGCTGAGACCAGTGATATCTTCCTTTCCCACCTATTCTTCCCCAACAGAAGGACTCAGAGATTGTTTGGAAATACGGAGAAATATGGAGGAATATGGCAAGATGGGGGCTGTTGGGGATGCATCTCCTTTACTCTAAACACACAAAAATTTCTATGGGGAACCCCTCATATGCCTATGACTAGCTCAGGTGAGATATTGGTAATCATTCAATCTAAGATACAAGTAGGGGCCAGTGACCTTGGTTGACCCAGAACTGAGCGATTTCTTGGGACATGGGAATTTTATTGCAAAAAGAGTCCCAGGCCGACTGGCCTTTGGGGCTTTTTTTTTGGGGGGGGGGGGTTGGTTATCATAGAAATAAGAACTACACATTGGATAGGATTATTTACCTCTGAACAAAAGATTCCCGTGTTATAGGTACGTAAAAGCAAAGTAATATATTCTGAGATATAAAAACCAGTTGGCTAATGTACCTTGTAGGCTCTGCCTGACCTCATTTACCACACTGCTCTGCTCCCCATCTCTATAAACACTTTCTCAGCCTAACAAGTGGAACTTCCCTCGTTATATTGAAGCATGCTGTATTAGTTCTCTATCACTGGGTAACAGATGACCCCCAAACCACAATAATCATTTCTTCTGGTTTCCATTGGGTTGGGGATTCAGACAAGGCATGGCAGGGATGGCTTCTGTCTGCTCCACATGCCCGGGCCTCGTCTGGAAGACTCCAAGTCTTGAGGTTTGAAACCACCTAAGAGCTGAAGGGCATCCTTCCTCCGAGATGGCTCAGTCTCATGGGCTCCCCATTACACTGCTCTCCATGGGGTTGAATATCCTCACTGCACCTCCTCCCAGAGCTAGTAATCCGAGGGCAAACATGGCAGGAATGGAAGTGGCTTTTATGAGCTGGCTTTGGAATTCACCGGCCATCAGTTCAATTACGTTCCAATCATTAGAAGTGAGTCACTGGTGCAGTCACGGGGAAGAGAAAGACGTTTTCCTGTTTAAAGGTAGGAATGTCACAGAGTTTGTGGGCATATTTAGACACCACGTCTGGTGTCGTGAGCAAATCCCTCTGTGCGTAAAACACTGGCAATGGTATGATGATGCCAAAAACTTCGTAAACACTGGTTTCATTCTAAAAATAATACTACTACAGTCACTTACAATAACAGAGTTCTTATACTCCAGATCCTCATAGACATTCTCTTGCGTATAAGGCACACCACCCCGACGGCCTGGTTTTACTATTATCCCTGTTTAGGAGATGAAACTGAGGCCTGCTTAGCCCACTTACAGAGAGGTTGAGTAACTTCCCCTAGGTCACAGAGTAAGGCCTAGCACCGGGGTTCAAACATAGCCCAGTTCCAGAACCCTTTTGCTATTTGCGATCTGATGACAGCGATTTTTCTCTAAAATCTCAGAAAACCATTTTTATTATTTTATTTATCAAATTATTATTATTATTATTATTATTATTATTATTATTATTATTTTACAACTATCTTCTATTGGCCCATGTAAAAATCCTATACTCACGGACTTGATGGTTTCTATTTAATCTTAGGTCAGACCACTTTAGTCATCGTAAGAAGTTACATCTTGGAAGGGGAAGTCAGGGGATTGCAAACTAGGGAAACCTTGCAGGCGTGGTGAGCACTGCCCTGTCCATCACAAATGGCCACTTTGAGATCAGAAGGAAATAATGAAAGCGTTACGAAACCCATAAAAGTCTTTCGAGTTAATGCATGCTTCCTCACATAAGGTGGCATCTCTGTTTTTTCTTCTTTTTGTGCCTCACAACCTGAAGCAAAACAATATGACATTAAGGTAATTTGGAGAGTCATTATTAATTTGGATCTGGCTCATGAAGACTCTTGGGGTTTTCTCCACTGCATGTTTTTCTAGAGTGATTTTGTTTTTTTTCACCTGCTCTCCAGTGCTCTCTGCACTTCCCCGCCAAATGTCTGTGAGACTGGTAAAGTCCAAAGGTGCTTATGGTTTATAAGCTGGTGAACCGCCACCAAATGGCTCATTGCCACCCTCACGAAGGCCTGCCATTGCACACAGTTGGCCTCGGCTAGAAGCTTCGACAGCTGAGGTGTGGTACGGCCATCCAAAACCTAAAGGTGAACATGGGCTTGAGGAAGTGAATTAGGTGTAAAAGAAAATGCCAGTTTGGGGGGAGGAAACAGCAGAACAAACCGACTTTGTCAACTGTCCCTCTTATCTACTTAACAAACACATAGGACTTAACTACACGCCAGCAACTATTCTAAGTGCTTTTGAAATATTAACTCATTTATCCTGCGAGGTCACAATGGGCGATGGGTCTCATTTTATAGACGACAATTTGTTCAGAAGCACAGAGCAGTGAAGTCACTTGCCCAAGGTCACAGGACTCATGGGGACCGGAGCTGGATTCCAGTCTGGGGAGTTTTACTCCTGAGAGTCCTGCCATCTGTCTGCTCTGAACTGTGGCCTTTTGTAGCTTGGCATCAGACCCAGGGCTAGTCCTGGAGGTTGGCCTCAGTGCTGATCTCGGAATAAAAGCCCAGTTCTTGCCTGAGCGTACTGGTAGCCATTTCCCATAGAGAGAAGCGGTGGGGGGAGAAATGCTCTCAGCCAAGCAAATGTCAGTAGCTAAAAACTCTAGCCTGAATTGATATATATTGCAGCCTGCTGTCTGATATGTCCCAGATGTGTGGATATAATATTAGAAGAACATTTAATGTAATAGTCCTTTTGGCATTTAAATATGGGTGACAGGAACTCTTTAAGGCTGCATAAACAGAGCACACAGGTGTTAGGAAAAAAAACGGCTGTTCATAAAGGCCAGCTCTTTTCAAACAGAGAGAGAAACGGTACAATAAAGGGGTTATAACCTTATGTTTTTAGGCTTACGACCTTTGTTTCATTAGGTGCACCTTTAACTGTGATAAACATCCACTTAAATGAATATCATTTCCTTACAATTACAGAAGGGTCATACATAATACACTAAGTTCCCCTGGCAGGCCTATGTGTTAGTCATGCATATTTCATGAGCACTTTTATTCCCCAAGTCACTTTCAAGCAATGCTCAATCCCGTGGCTTTGGTGCCTAGGAAATAAAGGTCTTGTCCGTAAAGAGATCTCAGAGCAATTATTGTGGCTGTGCACTTTATCAAGGGGAGCAGCTGAATGCGGTGCCCGCAACATCTGACCAGCACCATTACCAATTTTCTTCATATACGCGGTTCCTCTTTTTTTTTTTTTTAAGATGAAATTGATTGTCCAGTTGGTTTCCATACAACACCCAGTGCTTATCCCCACAGGTGCCCTCCTCGATGCCCATCGCCCACCCTCCCCTCCCTCCCACCCCCCTCGGTTCCTCTTCTTTATCTCTGGAGGTGGGAGACATGTTGCTTGGGCTTATTTGCCTGATTTAAATTATTGGAATGATTCTGAGTGATGTGAGGCAACCGGCCCTAAACAGGACACTTGTAGCAACCTAATGAAGGTAAAAAGAAAGAAAAAAAAAAAAATCCTGTCCTGGTGCCTCTAACATGCTCAAATACTTGTGGGGTGGCAAAAAATAGATCACGGTCCGCGGAGCATGGTCAGGCAATCTGAGTGAGTCTTACATCTGTTTGTGCAATGTGATGTTTTTCCCAGCTGCATCAGCTGATGGGACATAAAGTGTTGGAATGATAATAAGCAGAAAAGAAGTTTGCCGTAACAGTGAAATATAAGCCCCTTTATAGTCTCAATATCTTTTGTGGGCAATTTCCCTTGTTCTCTTCAAGAATATTGAGTTCATCAAGACAGTTTCATCCTTGTGAGATCTCCCGCCACGCTTGGAATACGACTGAAGGAACGTGAATCCCATCTGCCAGCTTTTGCGGGTCGACTTTCTGCGTTGGCGAAAACCAAAAACAATTCACTTCTTACAAATCATGGCTTTAGAAATATTACCCAGGCAGAAAGTCGCTTCATTGTCTCTTGCTCCTGCCGTCTGCCTGCTGTGTTTGCGTTGCTGCAAAACGCTAAGATCAGGGGGTGTGTGTGTTTGGGGGGGGGTGGGGAGGGAGTGGTGGGCAGGTTAGGATCTGGGTATTTAATCTCTGTGTGTTGATTCAGCATCCTACCTCCCCAACTCCATTCTGCCCCGGACAGATGGGGGTTGAAGCCCTTTGTTCTGCATTTTCTGAGGTAGTGAAGGGGGTGGGTGGGTGGGGGGAGCCAGGGGAGCGCGAGGGAGATTTCCGTTAAACCGGCTAAATTAATATTTACGTTGTTACAATATTAGAGAAGCCACCGAAAATTATTAATCTGAAAAGGTTATAATTATCTTTAAAATGGTGGCAGCCATTGAAATGTAAATCCTAATGTGCGGGGAGAGGGCTCCTGTCCCGGATGCCTGGGGCCACCTGCCCGGCTGCCACAGCTGTAATTGATCATTCCAAATCAAAGGCAGAGGGAGACATGTCTGGTGGCTCCACCAAGGGGGGTGGGGGAAGCTAGCAGAGAAAGATGCTCTGTTCTTTGGGTCTGTTATCAAAAAAAAAAAAAAAAAAAAAAAAAAAAAAAAAAAAAAAAAAAAAAAAAAACGAGCCGGAGCGTGTTTCAAATCTCTCTTCTGTTGAATGTGCTTCAAAGCTTACCCACAATAAATAAAGTTTTCAAAACCCATAGACTCTGAAAGATTCATTGAAAATTCCTCTGAATTAAGCAGCCTCTCTCTTTCCTTTCTCGCCATACCCCTCCCCCGCCCCCATCGCTCTCCCTCTCTCGTTACCCAGGCCAGCTCAGTTTGCAACAAATGTGAATTAGATGATTAAATATGAGACCCAGTTCAACTCCTTTCATGCTTTCATTGATAGCATGGTGATTTGGGGCGCACACTTTTGTTAAGCGAATGTGTTGGTTACCTTGTTCAAGACCCCCCTCCTCTAAAGAGGAGGATACGCTCAAGCAAAGAAGAAAACCCCAGGATAAAGCAGGGACTCCAAGTGCGAATTCCATGTGTCAAGCAGAATCCCAAGGCCAAGGCTTCAGGAGCTCACCAACAAATGACAGGAGACAACTGGAATCTCCCCCAGTCCCTGAATATTACTGACTGTGTAGACATTTCTCAAGGTCCATTAAATTCTATTTGACGTACATTAAAAAAGATTTAATCACAGATGCCAGTCAGCTAACCAACCCATTAATCTAGCTGTTTTTCCTAAGAAAATTGTATTTAAAAAGGTCTTTTTTTTCCCAATTTAATTTAGTCATCCTTTTAAATTTCATGTATTTATCATGTAAATGTGCCTTATTTGCAAAAGAAAAGCGCAGGATTCAATGAAATAAATAGTTATTTCATTAAAATGGATACAAAAAACCCTGTGATTAGGGTAATTAATTTGCACACTAAAAGCTATCTTCCTGGTTCAGATCATTAATATTGATGGCCTTCGATTTTGTTCTCAGTAATGTTCCTTGAAATATACTCAGAACTGGCACCAGGGCTGAAAGAGCAGCCATTGGAACAGAAGTGAAAATGAGGCATCAGTGTTAGTTTGGGACTATCGCCTCTTCCCTGTTCTTCCACCAATAACGAGCTCACGGCGTGAAGACCTGTGTCCCAAAATAAACAGGGCAGGTTCCGTCTGAATGGGCTGGTGCCGTTTATTCGATCTCAAATGTCAGTTATTGATGCCTGACACTTATTGACGCGTGTCTTCTTTTGCAGGAGGAAAAAAAAAAGAAAGAAAACATTTAAATTGCAAAATAACATTACAGGAGATTATGTCTCCGTACCACATACTGTTATGCACAGCATTGCCAGATAACAAGGCAAGGGCTGTCAATATACCTTTCTCATTAGATTTGCATCTGCATATTATGCAAATAGGTTTGAGCAAGTTTCCACTTTGATAGCTCTCCGCCACAAGTTTGAGTCAAGGCACATATTTTGTTTCAGTTCTGTTCAGCAGATGTATTCCACCAAAGACCTTGTAGAAAAGGTGTCATATCAATGTGGTGCACTATCAAATGCAGCTGTAGGCTGCATTCACATGAAAATCAAATCCTGGAACAATTTTAGATTGCCTCACCTAGCTGTGTCAGCATGCTCAACATTCCCGGTGATGGAAAACAAATTAACATTCTGCACCGGATAGGTGTGGGTGCACGCGGAACCCTACAGCTGCGCCTGCGCCGGTTGGTATTTTTACTTGCATTTTAGGGCTTGCCGACAGGGATGTTGCTAAATGCTTTTTAATTATGGACACAAGTATGATCTGTTAGATCGGTTTGCCTTTTCCCGAGTGCTTTTTTGTGCCCCGACACATTGCCTTTGAACTTCCCCTTGTAAGAGATTATAAAATAGTTGTCCAAAGTAGGGGCACAAAGTAGGTGGCTCAGTCGGTTAAGCGTTTGACTTTGGTTCAGGTCATGATCTCACAGTTCCTGTGTTTGGACCCAGCATTGGGCTCTGTGTCGACAGCTCAGAGCTTGGAGCCTGCTTGGGATTCTGTGACTCCCTCTCTCTCTGCCCCTCCCCCATTCATGCTCTGTCTCTCTCTGTCTCTGAAAAAAATAAATATTTTAAAAAAGTCTTTTTTTAAAAAATAAAGTTGTCCAAAGTAGCCAAATTACTTTCTTGCCGCTGGTACCAGGATGCCTACTTTAGACCACTGAGTCTTTTCCAGATCGATGTGCAGTATACGTGCCTTTATAAGCTCGGTTGTTTGGGTGCCCAAGTGCCTGTGTTAACATCTGAACACTGCTCTGCCCCACCTGTGAACTTGATAGCCTGACGCCCATCTCTGATCTTGCCCCCATTACAACTGGTTTAGTTCTATGCTTTGAATGGCAAAGACATAATTCAGAGATCAGCCAAGGAGGAGAGCGTCGTGCATTTCTGCGGTGTTTTCTATGCAGAACAAAATGAAGAATCTAGCCAGGACTCTGTTAGACGCTGGTGAGTACTTCCTCTCAACAGAAAAAAACAAAACAACACAAAACAAACCACCACCACCAACAAAAAGGACACCAAGCTGCGGAGGCCGGGAGGGAAAAAAAAAAAAAAAATGGAAGTTTTCTAGATCTACTCCAAGGCCTCTCACTGGGGCCTCTCTGGCCATCTTGTTTTGTGCAAGACTTCAAGTGGGGCTCTCCGGGAGCTCTGTAATAAGACAGGGTGCTGCTGCAGAAGGCAACGTGCTAATTAAAAAGAGGAACACACTACAAATCTCGTTATTATTCATGGCAAGTGTGCAGCAAATCACTTAGCTGTTTGCTTTTAAAATAAAAGCTTTTTTTTTTTACCCTATTTTTTTCTTTCTTTCCTTACCTTTTTTTTTTTTTCTTTCTTTCTTTTCTTCTTCTTTTTTTCCCCTGGCCTGCCTTGTTTAAAAAGACACGCATGGTCTCAAAGACGTTTTCTAAAGAATGACATTGAAAAGACATTGCCCCGAGGTTTGGTAGAGCAAAAGCCTGGATCATTTGTACACTGTTTAATGTCATGCCTTTTCTTCCCCGATTCTTTTTTTTTTTTTTTTCTTTTTTTAAAACAGCTATTCACCCATTACAATATGCTTTCCACAATATGCTTCCTTTAACTGACTCCAGATTAACAAGTAGGTGAGATGAGTAGGGAGTATTATTCCAGGTTTGGGATTTTGTTTTGTTTTGTTTTTTTTGTTTTTCCCAAGCATTAAGCAGGAATGGTCGTAAGAAAAGCAGTTTTCTGTAACTTCGATCCCCCAGATGCTGACATTAGAAGGGATTTGCAGCCTGATTAAGCCATGTTCACATTTATTAAGATGCCAGCCACTACGTAAAAGAGAAATATTATTATTTTAGGAACAACAATCAGTCAACATCCTCCTCCCCCAAAGCCTACATTCAAACCCCATAAACTTGGACTTCAGGATTCCAGTACCTTACAGGAAGCAGACATAACAATGGACGGTCGGTGGCTTTTGTTAACAGGAACCTTCTGCAATTGCCTTTCTAAGACATATCACCATTTAAAGGGAACTGTTACAACTATAACTTGAGATTTACAGAATCCTTTTCTTCTGAGGCATCTAAGAAGTTTCCAAAAGAGCAGTCCACCCACACATTTCATCATTATCCCTGATGTCTGACTCCCTATTTACTTAAGTGTGGTGGCTCAAGAATATAAAGATTATATGGCTTCTTCGAGAAGAGCCCAGGAATAAGGAATCCTCAAACAACTACTTGTTCTGTTACATTTGGGGAGTTTGGGAAGCAATTGCAGTATTGTTTTGTTTTGTTTCCTTCAGGCAATGCTGTTTAAATAAGATATACACCCTCTTTTGGGTCCTAAATGAGTTGGCTAGATGAAAGGTCGCCCAGTATTTCCGATGCTACCTCTTAGATTCACCACAAGCATGGCTCTTGTACTCAAAAGGAGAATTTTCATGTAAAAAGCCAAACTCTCCGGTTACGTATTGGATTTCCCTGGCTAGTTACAAATGGGCTGCGTTACTCCAGGCTTTGGTTCCATGTTTGCCTGGATTATTTCACTCCAGCTATAGGATGCCCTGCTGAACCTGTCACTTGCAACGGAGTTGTGATGTTAAGTAAACACTGTACTGTTTGGTAGACTGCCTGGATGTGTATGAACTTGCCCTCGGTGATCGTATCCTACTCCTTAATGCTATTTGGTAGGGTTCATGGGTTACCTGAGGAACTGGAGAAGGTCACAGTGGGTAGATCCAAAGGTCTATGAAGTTTTCCTGGCTTCAGTCTGTTCATTTTGAACCACAGTGTGCTGCTCTGTGAGGCCGTCCGGATAGCTTGAAGAATTGAGGGGATTTCTATTTTAGATGAATGGCGAGTGTCTTATTTTCTCTGTTTTGGCTGAATTGTGCTCTCTCCCACCGTTCACATATTGAAGTCTTAACCCCCCCCAGAACTCACAATGTGACCATATTTGGAGACAGAGACTTTGAAGAGGTGATTCCATTAAAATGAGGCTATTAGGGTGTCCTTGTAAGACTAATCCAGTATGACTGGTATCCTTAGAAGGACAGAGAGACTAAAGATGTGCCCACACAGTGGAAAGACCATGTAAAGAGTCAGCAAGAGGATGGCCGTGTTCAAGCCCAAGAGAGGGGTCTCAGAGGAAGTCAACTCGGCTGGCACTTTGCTCTTGTACTTCTAGCCTTTTGAACTGTGCGAAAATACACTTTTCTATCGTTTAAGCTAAAAATCTGAACTAATTTTCTCCTTGACAGTCCTGTATTCGAGAGAATTTATCAAGCTATTTCATTTTGAATTTTCTAAATGAGGCATATGAGTGACTTTTATTTTTCCTTAATTGATTCTTGTTAACAACTGGTAATACACTTGTATTAAGTGTCAAAAGCACTCTTAATACAAAGATGGGATCTATTAGATTAGACTGAAAAGGCTATAGTCAATAGAGATGCGACAATAATACTCATCCTGTGTTTATAATTTTGACATTTTGTTCATCATGGAAGTTTTGCATCTATTTTCCTTCCCCCCCCCCCCTTTTTTTTTGTGAAGATAGAGAGAGACAGAGAGAATGAGCATGAGTGGGGGAAGGGCAGAGAGAGAGAATTCCAAGCAGGCTCCATGCCCAACATGGACCCCCACGTGGGCCTTTATCGTACAACAGTGAGATCACAACCTGAGCTGAAATCAAGAGTCAAAAATTAACCAACTGAGACAGCCAGGTGCCACCCCCCTTTAATTTCCCTTTTAAAACTATTTAATTAATGCATCATTTTTCTTGATCATTGAGTTTTTTGTGTCCCTTGAGTTTTGTGCCTGAGTGCCTCACACGCCTTACCCTGGTCCCAGTTCTGAATGTGTGGGCAAGGTTTTTCCAGTCATACCTGGGCACTCTTTTTCTGCTCCCACAACCCGTGGGGTCATGCCCCCAGAATTTAGCCAAAGAATGGCTTAGAGGCTGATTCTGATGGTTGGGAAACCTGTGGGTGTTAGTTCACTACCTGGAAAATTCCACGAGGTCTGTAAGGCATTTCACTTCATAGTTCTGATAAAGAGGGAGATGATTGGCCGGGCTTCTGACAGGTTCACAAGTGGGGGAAAAGATCTAAGATTAGTGTCATAATAAAGTTGGCATTAGAAGGGGAAAAGGGGAATCTCCAGGTATAGGGTGTAGGTGGGGCAGGGAAGAGAGAAAATGGGGACGACAAAGCACTAACAGAACATCTGTACCTTTGTGGACAGAGCAGACACGGAAATCCTTCTTGTTCTAAATTCTGGGAGATGCTATGTCTATTATGAGAATAGCAATTATTTTCTAGGGTATGGGGTAAGAGGCACCCTCACATTCAGCTGGTGGGAGTAGAAATATAGGGAAAATACCTCTTTGAAGAGAATTTTGGCAGTATTATATTAAGGTTTGAATTATATCTGCCTGTGATACAGAAATTCCACTCCACGTATGTAGCCCAGAGAAACTCTCACCTCTGCAAGCAGAGAGATGCCTAGAAATGCTCAAGCTGAGGGTGATTATAATAGCAACCGAATCAGAAACAACCTAAAGGCTTCCCGTAGGGGACGGATAATGAGTTACGGTATATTCGTAGAAGGAAATGGTGTACAGTAGGTAAAATGAATGAATTAGATCGAACTGGGTTGGTATAAAAAACCCAAACTGGAAACATTGGCGAAGATGCGGAGAACACAGAACCCTTGTGTGTTGTTGGCAGCGGTACAGCTGCTGGGAAAACCAAGTTTGGTGGTGCTTCAAAAAATTAAATGTGGTGGTTAATTTGATGTGTCAACTTCACTGAGCTAAGGCGAGCCCAGAGAGATGGCGAAATATTATTTAGCGGTGTATTTGTGAGGGTGTTTCCAAAAGAGATGAGCACTGGAATTGATATACTTAGCAAAGATGGCCGTCAGCAATATGGGTGGGCATCGCCCTATGTGAGGAAGGCTGAAGAGAAGGAAAAAGCGGAGGCAGAGCTAATTTGCTTCCTCTGTCTGAGCTGTGGGTAGCTTGCTCCGTTGGAAAATTTTGTAGAGGTCTGTACAAATGCAGCCCGTTAATATGCCCTAGGTGTCTAGTGGAGTTTTCTTCCGGATCTGTGTGCTCACAGGAAACGTTGGGCCCGATTGTACCCCATTAGGAATCAGTATGAAAAAGTTTCCAATTTGTCCTGATTTTACTACCATCCCATCTTTGTGCAGAGCTGTCTTGAGGTGGGCTTTTTTACGCGGCTACGTTTTATTTCAGGGTCTCGCTTGCAAATAGTGTTGAAGGATTTCCAGCATCAAAAAGTATTGTTTAATTACTTTCCTTAGATTTTTTTTCCTGTAACTGACATAAAGCATCAACTGTGGTGGCTGGACCACGCTCTAGTCGGCTGGCTCTCTGATTCCAGGATTCTGTTATTCAAAACAACGAAAGTAGCAGCAACAGCGATTACCATTATTTGTAGTGGTTGGGTGGTGTTTGCTGAAAGCACAGAGTCTTTCTGCTTCTAAGAGAAGCAGAGTCAAGGGGGTTAAAGCTCAGCTTATTTTACTGCATTGATCCTCAGTTTCCTCACCAATAAAATCAAGATAACGATGTCAGTTTCATAGGGTTGCAATGACATACGGCATGGATATATCTAGCATGCTGCCCTTCTTCGATATATAATGTTTTTTTGAGGTGCCATTGCTTGTGTCCTTCTCAAAAAGCCTTATTACTTTCACTTTACTTATCCTGAAGTTGTTTCTCCTATTCCCAGGATGAGGGAAAATCACATCTGGAAGCCATTTTGGTAGGTTAAAAATGCCGGTAAAAATGCTAAGTTCTAGAACTTAATCATTCTTCATGAGTCTGGCTGTAGTGATAACCTCTTGAAAAGTCAAGTCAAAGTCCACTAAGTTTTCATCTTGAGTTTATGGGATTTTTTTTTTTTTTTACCCTTCATGGAAGAAGCTGTCTTTAAAAATTTATACTAGTACATTCTAAGGAATATGTGCGTGACCTGAAATGAGAGGTGTTAAGGAGAGAACATAGAGCATAAGAAGGCAGAAGTTCTGGATTATATTTCTGGGCTATTTCTCCGATTTCTGGTTGAACTTGGAAAGGTAAGTCTTGTCTGGATTTCAGTTTTCCTATGAGTCAAATGGAGGTGACAGTACCCATTAGCTGTTACACATTTCTACCTTATGAAAAATAAAGGGGCTGCTATCAGGATTAATGAGATGATGTTTGTCAACAGCTCTGAGCTCTTTGGGAGGCAGATGTTCTATAAATACAAATTATTAATAAAGTATTTATACTGATGATTGCAGAGAATGCTAACAGTTCTGGAATAAAGAAGTCATCAATTATTTGGCACATTCAGTGACAGGGTGAGTATGCCTGTGGAGCAGAGATGCTCGACAGGCTCAGATAATTCGTGAGAAATGTACTGAGAGGTGGGGACGGCACCAACTGCAAGGATACTAAGAAATTGTTTTAGTTAGGATCTTACAAGGATGGGGAAATGGCTTAGGCTATCTCAATACCACTGATGCAGTCCAAATGACACCTGAAACACAGGGAACGTGAGATCCTGTTCTCCAGATGAAAAGTCAGACCCCTGAGAAGTATAACCTCACTCGTCCCGTCCAGGGGAAAGAAGAGCTCTTGTCATCTCAGAGGACATCTGTGTCCTACTTTATCTATTCTGCTGTACTCATTACTGAGTTTTCTCTCCCTCTCTTCTACCGCAACAGTATCACATTTTTCTTCCTCCTATCATTTCTGTCTCTTTTTACTCACCTCCTCACTTCCTGGTTTCTTTTGATCTATGGCCTCTCCAACCGACTGGTTTCTACTTGCTGACTTCTCTGTATGTGGCTCTTGTCTTTTGCTTTTCTCTAATGTTGATTGCCTGTCTCTCACATCTGAGTTTTAACCCCCTAAGAGAGGGGAATTGAGTTGGCTAGTCAGATCGAGTAGTCACTAATGGGTGTAAGGAGTATCTACCGGGAAAAGTTCTCACGTGAAACTACTTCACTGGCCTACTCCTGCTGGTTTTTTTTTGTGGGGTCTTTTTGCATTAGACATTGATTGTTATTACACTGAGTTGTGGAGAGAATTGCAGGAGATAGTAGACAAGGAATGGAAGCTGATGGAAAGAAATAGCCTTTCATCACCCAGCCCAGAAGTGGCTTCAGGACATGGCAGTCTCAGTGCTCTACAGACTGTCTACTCATAAACACGGGTAAAAGAGACGAAGAATGAAGTTTAGGGTGCTGATATTTATTTCTAGAAACATTTTAGGTTCTTTATATGTTATCCCTTCTGAATTTTCAAAAGACGACGAGAGAACGACAACTTGGGAATGTTGCCTTATTTGTTGCAAATGTTTGCGATCTTTAAACATTTTGGCGATGGTGTCCCTTACCCAAAAGTTGTTAAAATTCTGCATTTAACTGTGTTAATCTCTTCTTAATGGCCTTTGAACTTGGTGTCCTGATAGTGAAACATTTCCTTGATGACAATTATGGAAATATTTTCCAGTAATATTTTCTAGCACTTTAAATTTTCTCTGCTCTTGTTTTCACCTTCATCTCTTAAGTTCTTCTTAAGAAGAAGAAATGGTAATAGTATAATAATAGTATGGGGAATCTTTGATAAATTACTCTTGGTCTTTGAGACATCAAAAAGGAACAAAGATGTTGAAGCTTTAAGCGGTGTAAGTAATGTAACTCATTTTTTAAGCAATTTTTAAAACTGGATATCCAAAAAATCAGGAATATAATTTCTTCTTCCAACCCTCATGAAGGAATTATAAAGACTGACCACAGGATAGGCCATAAGTAAACTCTTACTGTAATCCACAAGAGGTTAACCTGCCCCCTTCATTATAATTCAGTACTTTCCTAAGCAACTTTTAGGTGAAAGAGTGGCTCATAATTGAAATAGAAGATTATTTATAAATAAACACATCTGAAGCACTGCTCATAAATAAGTCTGGGATAGAGCCACATTTCCATTCAGAAGAAAATTCGTAGCATTAAGGGCCTTTATTATTAAACAAGAATGAAGGTAAATCAACAGGACACTGATTCAAGAAATAAGACAGCAACACCTGATTAAAGCCAAAAACAAGAGAAAGGCATAAGTAAAGGTAAGAAAAAGAGTAAACAGTGATGGTGAACAGTAAGTAGAAATACAGAGATGACATTTGTGGGAACTTAAATTTCTGGTAAACAGAAAACAGAAAGAGATTAAAATAGTTAATTAGGAAAGAAGGAAAAGGATAGATTTAAGAAGCAAATCGAGGAACTTTGAAAAGCCTAATATTGGAACCAAACTGTTGGCTGGATGAAATAAGGTGAAAGGAGTGAGGAACATTAAGATACACAGAATCATACACATAAAGGAAATGCCATGATTCCGCTTCAATGGGCAATAAACTTAAAATCTTTGAATTGTGTGAATGATTTCCTGAGAAAATATAAATGACCGAAAGTGACCTCAGCTAACTTGAAAACCTGCATAAATAAATCGTGAGGACATAGTAATTACAGAAGAGGGTGGCACTTTTGCAGGCAGTAGTAAGTTAGATCAATGATACAAAATTTTATTTTATTTTTTAAAATTTTTTTAATGTTTATTTATTTTTGAGACAGAGAGAGAGAGCATGAATGGGGGAGGGGCAGAGAGAGAGGGAGAAACAGAATCGGAAGCAGGCTCCAGGCTCTGAGCCATCAGCCCAGAGCCCGACGCGGGGCTTGAACTCACGAACAGTGAGATCGTGACCTGAGCTGAAGTCGGACGCTCAACCGACTGAGCCACCCAGGCGTCCCAATGATACGAAATTTTAAAAACCCCAAAATAGGGGGCACCTGGGTGGCTCAGTTGGTTAAGTGTCCAACTTTGGCTCAGGTCATGATCTCACAGTCCGTTAGTTTGAGCCCCAGGTCAGGCTCTGTGCTATCAGTTCAGAGCCTGGAGCCTGCTTCTGATTCTGTGTCTTCTGCTCTCTCTGCCCCTCCCCCACTCATGCTCTGTCTCTGTCTCTCTCTCTCTCAAAAAATGAATAAATGTTAAAAAAAAATTTTTTTAATCCCAAAATAGACCTAATTAAACAAACAAATCATAAGAAGGGAAGGTGGTTCAAATAAGTTGAGGGAAAATGGGATTATCCAAAATGAAGAATAACAGGTGTTTCAGTCATCATTTGGAAATTTATCATTCAATATCCTTACTTCATAACTTACACCAAAATAATTTTGTTTTAGATTAAAAATTTTTATGTTAAAATATGGTATTGGCACAAAACAGACACATAGACCAATGGAATAGAATAGAGACTCCAGAATTAGACCCGCAAAAGTATGGCCAACTAATCTTTGACAAAGCAGGAAAGAACATCCAATGGAAAAAAGACAGTCTCTTTAACAAATCGTGCTGGGAGAACTGGACAGTAACATGCAGAAGAATGAAACTAGACCACTTTCTTACACCATTCACAAAAATAAACTCAAAATGGGTAAAGGACCTGAATGTGAGACAGGAAACCATCAAAACCCTAGAGGAGAAAGCAGAAAAAAACCTCTCTCACCTCAGCTGCAGCAATTTCTTACTTGACATATCTCCAAAGACAAGGGAATTAAAAGCAAAAATGAACTATTGGGACCTCATAAAGATAAAAAGCTTCTGCACTGCAAAGGAAACAATCAACAAAACTAAAAGGCAACTGACGAAATGGGAGAAAATATTTGCAAATAACATATCAGACAAAGGGCCAGTGTCCAAAATCTATAAAGAATGCTCCAAACTCCACACCCAAAAAACAAATAATCCGGTGAAGAAATGGGCAGAAGACATGAATAGACCCTTCTCTAAAGAAGACATCCAGGTGGCCAACAGGCACATGAAAAGATGCTCAACGCCTCTCCTCATCAGGGAAATACAAATCACAGCCACACTCAGATACCACCTCACACCAGTCAGAGTGGCTAAAATGAACAAATCAAGAGACTATAGATGCTCGAGAGGATGTGGAGAAACGGGAACCCTCTTGCACTGTTGGTGGGAATGCAAACTGGTGCAGCCGCTCTGGAAAACAGTGTGGAGGTTCCTTAAAAAATTAAAAATAGGTCTACCCTATGACCCAGCAATAGCACTTCTAGGAATTTACCTAAGGGATACAGGAGTGCAGATGCATAGGGGCACTTGTACCCCCATGTTTATAGCAGCACTTTCAACCCTAGCCAAATAATAGAAAGAGCCCAAATGTCCATCCATGGATGGATGGATAAAAAAGATGTGGTTTGTATATCCAATGCAATACTACTTGGCAATGAGAAGAATGAAATCTGGCCATTTGTAGCAAAGTGGATGCAACTGGAAGGTATTATGCTAAGTGAAATAAGTCAGGCAGAGAAAGCAGATACCATATGTTTTCACTCATACGTGGATCCTGAGAAACTTAAGACCATGGGGGAGAGGAAAGGGAAAAAGAAAAGCTACAGAGAGGGAAGGAGGCAAACCACAAAACACTCTTAAATACTGAGAACAAACTGAGGGTTGATGGGGGGTGGGGGAGAGGGGAAAGTGGGTGATGGGCATTGAGGAGGGCACCTGTTGGGATGAGCACTGCGTGCTGTATGGAAACCAACCTGACAATAAGCTATATAAAAAGAAAAAAAATATGTTATAAAAACCTGTAAAATATTCTAGTGAATATTTATACAATCTTGGCAGGAAAGGGCTGTCCCGAGGACAGAAGTCATAAAGGCAAATGTCATTCAAATAAACCAGGTATAAATTTAAAAGTTTTGTGTCCAAAACTACTCAAAATTATCAGTTCAGTTTAAAAAGAAATTTGGAGAATATTGGCAACATATATTCCAGACAGTGTTGATATTCTTAATATATAACAAGTTCCCACAAATTAAGAAAATGATAACCCCCTAACGGAAAACTGGACTGAAAAAATTTTTTAAAGACAAAATTCCAGAGAAGCTATTCAGTCGGCTTATGATAAAAATGATCAACCTTGCTGCAGTCAAGAAATGCAGCTGGCAAAGATGGGAAAAAATGGGAAAAAATGACCTCCCGTACCTTGTTGGTAATTTTACTGTACAAGTCCAGATTTTTTGAGAAACAATAAGGCAAAATTTGCTAAGACTTTTGACCCTCGTAAAGCACAGGTTTGAAGTGCTCAAGTGGATTGTTTTCAATAAAGAGAGTAGAGTATTGTAAATATAGTTTCCTTATGTCTTTCTTAATAGCCTTTATTTCCTCTAGCTTACTTTATTATAAGAATACAATATCTAGTACATATAGGACGAAATATGCATTAGTCAAACGTCATTGGTAAAGCTGCTGGTCAACAGTAGGCTATTAGTAGTTAAGTCTTGGAGGAATCAAAGGTCATATTCAGATTTTCAACTCCAGGGAAGTCAACACTTCTGACCTCTATTGTTCAAGGGTCAGTTGTAATTAATCCCGGAGGTATTTTTGAGAAAACAGTGTTATGAATGGTAAAAATAAGCTATAGATCATTATATGTATTGCTCCCTGCAAGTTTTTTGTAGTAGCAAAAGACGGGTGACAGACTAAATGTTCTAAAATCAAGTATTGATTAAACGAATAGTAATATATCCTTATAATGGATTTCTACAGAGCTACTAAAATTATGTAGATGGGTGTTTATTTTTACGGAATAGCTTCCTAATATATTAAGTAGTGGAAAACAAAAGACTCCAAGAGTCAAATCTCACTTTTTAAAAAATGTACCTACTTAAAAAATCTGGATTGTTATAACCAAAAGACTGGCAAAGAGTCTATTTGGATTAAATTATATTTGGGATAAATGATGATTTTCTAGCTATTTATTTTCTTTGTATTTCATCATTTCATACGACAAATATGCCATGTAATTGTGGTAAAATAGTGAAATGTTAACAACAGAAAACATTCTTTGTCATTATTTTCGACTGCGTTGCCATCCACAAATATTTTTCACAATTTTGTAGCTTGAAAACATTCAAACCCTGTAGAGAACTCGAACAAAGAATACACTGACAAGTCATTCTTGATATAACTTTAGCAATTATTTTGCTACATTTGCCTTTTCTTTCTCTGTTTCTTTACGGTATCTACACCCAACATATACATGCAACACTATATGTATGTATGTATATATATATATATATATATATATATATATATATATTGCATTGAACTGTTTGTACATTGCAGACATCATGAAAGTTCACCTCTAAATACATACACATGTACTTCCTAATCAAAAGGATATTGCCCCACATAGCCACAAGGCCATGACCAAGCCCAAGGAAGTCATCAAGACTCCTTCTCACCCCAGTTCTTAAACATCAGTTGCCTACTTTTTCCGAATTAGGGCTAGTAGTCCCTGGAAGTAGGGAAACTGATCATTTAACTTTCCTTAAAGGCCTTCAAAATAAATATACTTTTCCATACTTGGTGGATGTGCTCTTAAAAATTAAGTGCACACAGAGCGATATGTTCCCTTGGAATTGCCATTTAGTTAGAAATCCAATGTGGGTGTTATTTTTCTAAGTGCTTTTCCTGGTAGTTCACCAAGTAGATTTCCCCTTCCCAGAGCTGTTTTAGATTTGGCTTTCGAGGAACATTCAGGCATACCTTGCAGAATGTGTCTGGACATATTGCCTGGTACTCTGCCTTATTGTTTTTATCCAAACTTCACAGAACTTATGTGTTTTTTAACAAGATTTCAGCCCCTGTTTGTTAAAAATACGTATATATTTATGGATCTAAAACTTAGCACAATATTTTGAACTAAATGATACGCTAGACTAGTCTCAAATTACATTCCATATTTGAGTATTAGGGCATCACAGTGTCGTGTAGGGCATTTAGAAAGCATGCCGACCTTGCACCGACAACTCTTGGTTAACAGTAGTCATTGTTTGGTAATCAGGAAGTAATATCTTAAGTGCATTATAAGCTAACATGGTAATTTGTTACCTAGTATGGAGGCAATTTGGTGTATTTTAGTTACCTTTTAAGAAATCACTGGAGGGCTTTGTATTAAAGTATAATGGATTATATTTCTTTTCCACTTAAATTAAAAGAAAGTAGGCTCCTGATCAGCATTTTTAGGGAAAACGTCCCTTTGTTTCGTAGGGATGAAGTACTTGTGTTAAGTGAGACTCTTATATTTGCTTAATTTTAGTTTTTCCACTGGCTGAATGTGGAGCCTTTAACGCTCAGGGTATGTTAATTCTCTTTGCTTCATTTGTAAAATGATGATAATGTCACCCTCTTCCCAGGATCGATCACATCAGAGTTGTAAGTAAATGCCTCAGTGGAAAGATGTGCAAACGCTTTCTGGTTTTGTTTTAATGGTTACGGATGGGGTCCATTCATGTATATTAGAGTATTCTAGGAACAGGAACATCATACCAAAAAAATAGAATAAACAGTCATGAAAATAATCACAAAACACCACTTATTCATCAACTACCAAATGCCAAGAATATTCTTTAAAAATATATATATTTATTTTGAGAGAGAGTGCGTGAACAGGTGAGGGGCAGAGAGAGAGAGGGAGAGAGAGAATCTCAAGCAGGCTCTGTGCTATCAGTGCAGAGCCCAACGTGGAGCTTGATCCTGCGAATCATGAGATCATGACCTGAGCCAAAATCAACAGTCAGATGCCTAACCGACTGAGCCACCTAGGTGACACCCAAGAATATTCTTTTTTTTTTTCTTGTAATGTTTATTCTCGAGAGAGAGACAGAGTGCACACTGAGGAGGGGCAGCGAGAGAGGAAGACACAGAATCTGAATCAGGCTCCAGATCCTGAAATGTGAGCACAGAGCCTGATATGGGGTTCGAACTCAGGAGCTGTGAGATCATGACCTGAGTGGAAGTCGGATGCTTAACCGACTGAGCCACATGGATATCCGAACATCCGAGAATATTCTTAAAGAGGGTTATTGTTAACCATTGCGAAGAGGTTGGGGTACGAACATCTTGAATGAGCCCATTACTACTCCAGAGAAAATCCATATAGAAAAGGGATGTCATTGGTGGAACCCAGGGTATTTTTAGAGGCCAGTGAAAACTGTTCTCTATGAGACTCTGATGGTCCGTACACGTGATTATACATTTGTGAGGTCCCATGCAACATACAATACCAAGAGTGAACCCTAGTGTAAATTATGAGCTCTGGGTGATGACAGCACATCAATGCAGGTTCTTAGACTGTAGCAAGTACAGTCTGGTGTAGGATGCTGATAGGGCGAGGCTGTGCATAGGTAAGAGGAGGGTGTATGGGAACTCTCTGTACTTTCCACTCAATTTTGCTATGAATCCCAGATTGTCCCAAAGAATAAAGTTTATCTTTGAAAAATGTGACATACTGAAGAGGTGAACCCCGTGAATCATATAATAGGAAGCACTTTTCTTCATTCGCTGTTTTCAACTACTGTGTCCAATCTCAAGGTCATATTCCATAACTGAACAGTAAGTCTGGAGCAGCTTGAAACTGTACACAGATCTCTTCTGTCTTCCCCCTAGAACAGGCACAGGCTGGGACCCAGAGAGCTTGAATAGGTAGGATGAGGGAGAGAAGGTGGGCGATCTTGTGTGGAGACACCTTCCTTCCTGCCTCTTGAAGGCCTAGCCCCTCTTGTGGGTCAGGGCAAAGAGCAGAGAGAGAAAGGAGACAGTTGTCTCTGTGCTCGGTGGCTGATGCTGCAGCTCTCTGCTCTGTTTGCTTTTCTTCTTGTTAGGCTTTCAAGTGCTGGCTCTCTCATGGGGTGCATACATGAGCCCCATGGATGGTCTAGTGGTGCCACCATTGCATTGTCCTTGACCTTGGAGATCCAGCTTTGGACAACGCCTTCCTTCATCTCTCAGCTCCATACTGCAGACTCTTGCTTTTGTGGTGTCTTGCTCAGTGGGCAGGTCTCATATGGGGTCTTGGCAGGAAGCTGAAAGGTGAGCCCCCTTCTACAGAGTCTAGTTAAGCTCCAGAAAACACATGAATTCTTGCCATTTTAGCAAAAGGCATGTGTATAGGACAATTCTTCGCCATTCTGTCATTTCTTTCCGGTAGTTGTCTTCTGTGATCCCATAGAGCAAGGGCTAGATTGCCGAGCACATAATCAAGAGTAGAATGTCACTTCTTCCTCTTGTCACCGTAATCTCTATGAGTAACTCTTGGAGTATCCTCCTCAGTTTCTGGGCTGCAAAGCGCAGCAGAAATGGCATATCAAAGTGAACACAGTACTTCCCGTAAGACTTGTGACTTAATGAGGGGTCCTCAGTGGTGACTGATTGCTCTTCAGTCTTGTGTAGTATGGGGAGGGAGTGCAGGTGGTCAGTTGGATCACAGGGTGGTGAGCACCAGGCCTGGGGTCCACAACTTTAATAAGCATCAGGGGGAAGTGTCTAACCTCCGGTGTAAGCGTCTCCCTTTAGAATGTGTTATCTCTGGATTGTTCCTGTTTAGAAAACACATTTGCCTACTACTCTCTAAAGAGAGCTATTTCCAGGGCGGCAGCAGAGGTTGCCCTCAGTCTCCTGTTTGACCAGTCATAATTTGGTTTGGTTCAGTTCCAACCCTGCAGCAGTCCTCCGCTGGCAAGGCAGACTTTGCATAGAGGATGTGTTTGTTTACCTTAAAGGGTCAGCTTTCTATCTGATCCCCTCCGGTACCAAGAATTCACAGAGAGAGAGGCAGCCTTCTACTGCTTTAGCCCTTCTAAGTGCTCCCTACCTCAAACCCTTTCTCCAAGCAGGACTTTATTTTTCTTTACCTGATTCACCTGAAAACCACCTGGGTAGCCTTATGGCATCTTATCTCATGTACACATCTAGGGGCATTCCCAGAATCTCTGAGGTCATTTATGGTACCCTTCAAGGGTTGTAGGACCCTAGTGTGGTGGCATCTTCCCCCAGGTTCTTCTTAGACACAGTAGGATGGTCTCTACACAAGCTCTGCTCAGACAGCTCTGGCACTTTCTGTCTTTGAGAACTTTTCAAGTGAGAAGCAAGCGTGTATATGTCTTAGAGGTTCTCCTTCCTCCCCACCCCGCCCCCCAATTCCATAGATATGTGTCAGGTACATCCATGAACTTTGCTATTTGTTACTCAGGTTGTGGGTGAGTCTGCAAATTTTGCATTTCCTCAGGGATCCACCTGGGAATAATATGCTGGTTTCTCTTTCTCCCTGGCATTCCTGGTCTCTCTGAGTGAGTTCCTTGGAGGCCACCTCTCCCCCCCCCCAATATATATACACACAGTTCCCTTTTGGAAGAAGAGCAAAGTAGGATATTACCACCAATCCTTCTCCCTGAAGTGATTATCTTGCCATCTCACACCTCAGCTTTTGAGGAAGAGGAAGGGTAAGGTGAGGGACTGGGGTAATAGCTGTTAGAACTAATGTTAGTTTTTCTCCCTTCTTTGTAAGCCTCAGAGAACTTGTCTTGCAGCATTTTGGGGGTCCTGTCTTTAAAATGTGGAGTTCTTAATGCTCTCTTGACCTCAGCTCTCGTCTCAGCTCCCTGATAATGAGGCAATAGGAAAAATTCTTCCCAACATCCTCTTACCTATATTGGGAATTAGAAAGGTATGATTTCTTTGATGAAGTTCCATTGTTTTCACATTTTTTTCCAGGGTTTGGTGTTTGACCCTGCGAAGAATAATTTTTAAGGAGAAGAGGGAGGATGGTTAAAGGTAGTATCATGGTATCACCATTCTCCCCATCATTGCTGCAGGGTAATTCATATTTCACAAATCTTCAAAATTCCATAGGCAAGCATGTCCTGCGTAGGTGTAAAAAAGGAGAGATATCGTGAGTGATTAAGGAAGACATATTTGTCAATGCTATGAAAATAAAGCAAGGGGTATCATGAAGCTTTTCATAATTTAATCTCACTTAATCCTCTCAAGTGATAGTAAATCAAGCATCAGAAAAACTCACCTAATCCTCTCGCGGATTCACCATTCACTTGCCCACCATTCACTTGTTGCCTTGGTTGACTTAGGTAATGTCCTTGTTCGAGCATGTCCCAGGAAGTTGCTGTGACAGCTCCCCAACCCTATTGGTATTATGGAAGCAGAATGGATACATTGATGGCCTCTGTGCCAGAGATTAACTAGAATGGCCCAAGGAAAGATCTCGCTGGTCAAGGGAATACAAGGCCTGACTTCCATACCACTATCTAGCTGGGCGGCTATGGGGACATCAGGTCTTATTTCTTCCTTTGTATAATTAGAAAATGGATTACCTTAAAAAGTCTCAAAAGTTCCCCCTTGCTAAACAATCCTACGGACGTGACATGTGAAAAAACTCTAATTTTTGCTAAATATTGTAAGAGAACTAACCAGAGGCTCTCCTCATAAATACGAAAATTAGTTATAATATTATGTAATCATATGGTCAGCTGGAAAATATTTACTCGCAAGAACTGAAGGATATAAGTTAGTCACAGCGTGAATTACCCTGAAATAATAGGGGAATATTTAACCTCAGATCATTTAGCTTCTCAATTGTGTTCTAACTTTGCATGAAATGAATGATTAGTTCTATGAAGGAATATCCATTGTAAATTAATTTTTATGACAATCTAAACTGATAACCTATATGATGATAATTGACAGACTATTGATACTTCCTTGACCCTTATTATGTATCAGATGTTGTGCTAAGCGATTTTTGTATACTATCTTACTTAATTGGAATGGTTAGGGAATTTTCACAAAGTCTAGCTCAGGTCTGCTTTCCACAACCTGATTTTCTAACCGTAGCCTCGCCTTTTCTGTCCATTCCCTCATGGGCTTGATACTGTATTACACTCTGTACTAAATCTGTGTATTCAAATCTGGGCAACCTGCATGCGAATGTTAATCTCCTGGATTAGTGCTCATCTCTGCTTCTGAATACTCAATATGTTTTATCCTCGATATAGCATCTTTATTACATTTTTATTTTCTAGTGTATGTTTTTTTTTAAATCTAATAAAGAAAATGTGGTCAGTTAAAAAGTACAAAAATGGGGGTGCCTGGGTGGCTCAGTCGGTTGAGGTCTGACTTCGGCTCAGGTCATGATCTCACAGCTCGTGAGTTCGAGCCCCACGTGGGGCTCGTTGCTGACAGCTCAGAGCGTGGAGCCTGCTTCGGATTCTGTGTCTCCCTCTCTCTCTGTCCCTAACCCACCTGCATTCTGTCTCTCTCTCTCAAAAATAAATAAACATTTAAAAAAAATTTTTTAAAAAGTACAAAAATGGAACAGTTAAAAAAAAGTAGGGTACCCAGGTGGGTCAGTCGGTTAAGCATCCAACTTTGACACAGGTCATGAATCTCATGAGTTTGTGAGTTCGAGCCCCACATCAGGCTGTCTGCTATCAGCACACAACCTGCTTCAGATCTTCTTCTCCCTCTTTCTCTCTGCCCCTCCCCTCCTTTCACTCTCTCTCTTTAAAAAAAATTAAAACATTAAACAACGTATAACCAGCATTCTCACTACCTAGAAATATTTATGGTTATGATTTCAGTTCCTTTATCCTCCAGTCATCACTTATGTCTATCTAACCTTTATCCTAAACTTTTTAAAAGTGGTGTTAAGAAGAAGACACTATTTTAACTTATTTTTCCCTTTAACTTCATATGCAAATAATTCCACAGTCTCCTAAGTGACATATTTGTGAAAAATGTGTTTGGAACCCAGATGTTAATTTCAGTAGGTAGACTCATCATCAGAGTGGGGGTTGGGGGGTGAGGGGTAAAGGAGGTCCTTGCCAGAGAAAAAGGTATTCCAAAATGTGTAGTTATGGTTTCCGCAGGTGTGGTTTTCCTTAGGCATAAGCAAGTAAAGAGAGCCTTCCCTGGGTCCCTCAGGGATTAGGGGTAGCTGCTAGTTTGAGGATCAACTTTGGGGCACCAGCCAAAGCACAGTGACCCCAGGAACTGGCAGAGCCAATACAGGAGTCTCCCCTTCATTGTACTCAGCTTTCCATTTCCATACCTCTGTAAGGTGTTGGAGGAAGGAATATTCCGGTTGTTAATAACTTCAGGGACAGCCTATGATTTTGTGGTTAAGCCATTAGATTTTGCCAACCTTATTATTGTATTTTTTTTACTGTTTATTTATTTTTGAGAGATAGAGGCAGAGCGTGAGTGGGGGCAGGGGCAGAGAGAGGGAGACACAGAATCCGAAGCAGGCTCTAGGCCCTGAGCTGTCAGCACAGAACCTGATGCGGGGCTCCAACTCGGGAATGGCGAGATCATGACCTGAGCCGAAGTCAGACACAACCAACTAAGCCACCCAGGCGCCCCTGCCATCCTTATTTTTGAGGAGCTGGTAGCTTCCTCTCTTGGTTTGCAGTCACGGGACTGGGGAACAATTTAGCCCTAAATTAGTTATTAATCGAATTAATAATGATTTAAGCGCCTAGGTATTGGAAACCACCGTCTGTTAGTTTCCTAGAGCTGCCATAACAGATCACCACGAACTGGGCGGTTCACAGCAACAGAAATGTATTCTTTCGCAGGTCTGGAGGCCTGAGTTGAGACGTGAGGATGTCGACAGAGCCGCACTTTCTGAAGCCTGTAGGGGGGAATCTCTCCTTGCCTCTTCCAGCGTTGTAGCTGATGACACTCCAGTCTCTTCTTCTATCTTGGCGTGGTCTTCTCTTCCTTTGTCTCTTATAAGAACACATCGGTTGATTCAGGCCCCCCTCAGGTAATCCAGGATGATGTCATCTGGAGATTCACTTAACTGCATCTTCCAAGACCCTTTCTCCCAACAAGATCGCATGGACAGGTTCTGCGCGGACATATCTTTTTTGGGGGTGGGGGAGGCCTCATTCAATCCACTACCTTTCGACATTCCAGATACATTGGACACGAGCTGGCAGGAGAGCCATTTAAGTAAGTAACTGTACACAGTATAGTAAAAGCTAGCAAACTGGCATGGCAAACTGCTTTCAGAATACAGACGAGGAGTGGCAAATTGGACTGAGGGGATGCGGTTACCTAGGAAGCCTCATAGAGAAGGACATTTCAGGCCGAGATAGGATGATTCATTCTGGGCTGTGACAAAAGACTTAAAAAAACAAAGTGGTTTAGAAAAATCATATTTAAAAAAAACTCTGGTTATTTTTAACGTGGATGGTGAGTAACATGAATTGGTGTTGGACATTGGAGAATGGTGATGTCTGTGGCACGGGTAGTATCTGGGGGTTTGATCAGGGCTAAAGGACAATGGTGATGTCTGTGGCTTGGGTAGTCTCTGGGGTCTTGATCAGGGCTAAAGGTGCCTAATGGACCACACTTTCACCCCTCCACTAGTCTGAAAGCTCCACGAGCTTTCTATTTCTGCTTTCTATTTCTACTTTCTCCCCAGTACCTCTTACTTATGGGAGCTCAGTGAATAAACGAGCTGGGAGGAAAAGGCTCAGTCTTCGGTGCCATCAGAGTCCCGTTCTATGGAAGGAAGCACATAAAACCTAAGTCCAAGATTTATTTTCTACTGTCAGTGGTGAAATGTTTACCTAATGATCATCTACATTGCTGTTAGGTAAACAGGTGGGGGATTCTAGGAAAAACCAATTCATTTGTCAATACTTCCCTAACCTGTCTTGCTTCTGCCGCTTAGATCCTGTGCCTTATTTCCTGCACTGTCAATCTGGCAAGATGTGGGCACTAAATCACCTCCGCAGAACACCACCTAAACCTCCGTGTATGACAGTCCAGTTCGTGAGGCAGTAGATAGATGAACCACGCTCCAACATCGGAAAAGCATGGCTGCTTTTGTAATCTTTCTCCGTTTCTGCATCAGGGTTCACAAACTCAAAGGCAGGTAGGCGGTGTAAATGAGAAAGTGGGCGTAAATGAGAAAGTGTTGGCCGTAAGAGAATGATGCGGACTGCGGTCTATATATTGAGAAGCATGCTCCCTAGTAAGGTCACACCGTTTAATGCCACTTGACAAGGGGCCACCAGTTGTTGGCATATTGGCAGATGTTCAAGTGTTTGAAGGCAAGATAGAAATCTGGAGTTTTCTGTGCCACTTGCAGATTTTAAAAACACAGTGTGGGAGGAAAGTAAGGTAGGTGACTGTTTTGCAACTTCCCAGTAAAAATCAGTGGCCTAGGGGCTCCTGGGTGTCAGTTGAGTGTCTGACTCTCAGTTTTGGCTCAGATCATGATCTCACGGTTTGTGGATCCGAGCCTCTTATCGGGCTCTGCACTGACAGTGCTGAGCCTCTTCGGGATTGTGTCTCCCTCTCTCTCTGCACCTCCCTTGTGTGCTGTCTCTCTCTCTCTGTCTCTCTCTCTCTCTCTCTCTCTCAAATAAATACATAAACTTCAAAAAAAGTAATTAAAAAAATCAGTGACCTAAGCTGCCACTAACAGCTCAATTCTATTTAATATTCTTAGAACTTTGAAAAAGCATGGGAGGTTTTCCTGAAACATTTTTTTCCCCTTTTAAAACTGGAGTTTTATAAAATGGCCATTTGGGAAAGACATAAAGCTTCATGGACATCCAGCATCTCACCAACTGAGCCTCAGTATCATATGTAGGGAATGTGAAGTATTAGTCTTGAAGGTGATTGGTTCTTTAATTCTTTTTTTTTTTAATTTTTTTTTTTAATGTTTATTTATTTTTGAGACAGAGACAGAGCATGAACAGGGGAGGGTCAGAGAGAGAAGGAGGCACAGAATCTGAAACAGGCTCCAGGCTCTGAGCTGTCAGCACAGAGCCCGACACGGGGCTTGAACTCACAGACCGCGAGATCATGACCTGAGCCGAAGTCAGCCGCTTAACTGACTGAGCCACCCAGGCGCCCCTGGTTCTTTAATTCTTAACTGAAGTGGTCTGATTTTCAAGTGAAGAAATTGACCAATGGTTGCTCTGTGAAGGTTCTTCTTGGTGTTACCAGAGTTTTAAAGTGATCTGAGGGTCTCTTTAACTGTCATGGCCTCCTCAAAGGGTAGATGCCTTCTCTTCTCGGTGAAATCACACCCTTTGCTGGTGGGGGTGGGTTCTCATTTTCTTGGTCAGTCTCCGCCCTCTCCTCCCCCCTCCCCCCCTCCCCCCTGCGCCAGCCCAGCTATTTAATTTGACCCCGTACTGTAAGCATGCATATTTGTACATCGACACAACTTAACCGTTTCGGCTTCATGGGTTTTTCTGCCATGCTGAAGCTCACGGATGGATCCAGGTCAGGGACCCCTGACCTGACACGAAATCACAATTGGGTAATTAAGAGGTAGGCACCACTCCACGGTGCGAGGCACCAGGCTAAATATTTTACATGCGTTTTCTTATTTGATTCTCCAAATCAAAATCCCATGTAGGTGGAATTAATATTACCATCTTCTAGATGAATACACAGAGGTGTACACAAAAGAGAGAAGAAAAAAAATGGCTTGGCTAAGGGTACACGGCTGATGGGTGTCAGTAATGGGATTGCCACGTTATAATGCAGATGTCAGGAACGGAGCCTTTGGCGTTAGCCAGACCTGGAGTTGAAACGGGGCTCTGCCACATTACCTGACCAGCTTCTCAGGGTCTCTGTGTTTTCATCAGGGGGCCCAGCAAGGGCTTGGCACCTAAAGATGTAGGTATGATAAGTATACATGAGCGATGCTCAGGTGCTGGAAAAATCCAACTACTTATTGTTTTTTCCCTAAAATCCAGCTACATTGGATTCTAGCCCCTATTTTGATGGCATGGCAGAAAATTTATTTCCTGTCATCCCTGCTATGTAGAGTCTGTAGACTTATCAGGGCTATTCTCTTTGAGCAAACCTGAGTTAATGTCAGTGTTTTTGGAAGGTGGTGATGCACACTCCCTCTGGAGTGTATCGTCCCTGAAAAGAAAAATCACTTGACTGACTTATAAATTTTTTTTTTTTTAACGTTTATTTATGTGTGAGACAGAGAGAGAGCACGAACAGGGGAGGGGCAGAGAGAGAGGGAGACACAGAAACTGAAACAGGCTCCAGGCTCTGTGCTGTCAGCATAGAGCCCGACGCGGGGCTCGAACTCACGGACTGCGAGATCATGACCTGAGCTGAAGTCGGACGCTTAACCGACTGAGCCACCCAGGCGCCCCTCACTTGACTGACTTATAAAGAAAGTCTCTTGCCAAACGCACCTTTAAAAGTAGCTGCACTTTTTAAAGGGGTTTACGGTGATGAGTTTGAGTGGGGAAGGTCCTGGTTCCATGGAAGCATGACTGTCTTAACATTAGTTGCCACTTCTGAGTGAGCAATGGTTATGATCTAGCATTTCCATGACTGTTTATTCCTCGGCAACTCAGACGCTTTATATTGTCCATTTCCCAAGAAAATGCTATGATCTGTCATCAGGACATAGTCCCTCCTGGATAGTTAGATTTTCCTATGTTTCTCTCCGTGTTCAGCTCCTTTTTGACTCTCATGACTTCATTTGACTTTCACGTTGCTGTTAGGTTGTTGTTTCTGGAACATCTAAAGATACTTGGTGATCTCTCTGCCTTTTCAGTTTGAAGGGTTAGTATTACCAGCTCCCTCTCAAAATTAGTATAGCATCAAATACTCATTTAACTTTAACTGCTTGGTATTGCTTTGCAAGACGCTTACCCCACCAGTTCTCCCACAGAACTCAGGGAACTGGTTATGCCTGCTGGTTATGTCACAGTCATTCTGTGGTTGTCCCCAGGGTCACGAACCCTCACCCACCCAGGAACCACATACCAAGAAAGTTACCCTACAAGGTGAATCACTCATCAATGGCCACCCTGGATTTCATGTCCGTGGGAAATGGCCTTGTGAAGGTTAGCCCCGGACTACAGCTACTGCTCTTGCAGACTTCATTGTGCCTCAACATAGTTAAGGCCCAGTGTGACATTAGTCAAGACATGAGATGATGTGCCATGTTGTGTTAGTCTTTTTGTAAAATACAGGTTGATAGTCTGGGTGCCTGGGTAGCTCAGTTGGTTTAGCGTCTGACTCTTGATATCACCATCGTGAGCCCCTCATTGGGTTCAGTGCAGAGTTTGGAGCCTGTTTGGGATTCTCTCTCTCTCTCTCTCTCTCTCTCTCTCTCTCCCTCTGTCTCTACCCCTTCATCACTCATGCTCTCTCTCTCAAGATAATTAAATAAACAAACTTAAAAAAATAGTTTGGTAGTCAAAATCCTGTAAGTTTGCTATACTTTGTTTTGTTTTGATAGTAAGTCAGATAATTTGGGCCATTAAGAAATTGTTCTTTTGCTGTTCATTGTCAAGCTTTAGCCCTCATAGTAATTTAGCCATCATTACGTGTATGAGAGCATGTGGGTGCGTGGGTGGTCCTCCTTTTGACAAATAATAAAATAAAAAAAAAAAGCTGACCCCCTGATTCTCATTTCTTTTTTTTTTAATATCATAGCTTTCAGAAAACATGATAAAGAACATCTTGTTGATAAAAAGATTCTATTTGCCGTAAGTTACCTTGATTTTAAATAAGAAAAGAGGACAGAAATAAGATTACATATTATAGTCTTTGATGGCAATGTAAACAAATCAACGTCTGTTTCATAAATATGGATATGGCCTTGTTAAATAATGAAACTGTTGAAAATAAACTGTCCTTAATTTGTAGGTATAACATATATAATAGTAGGTATAATTTCTAAAGCATCAGCAATTTATTCTTTTTTGAATTAAATTTTTTTTTAATTTTTAGAGAGAGGGAGCGTGAGAGAACGCCCACATGTGAGCTGGCTAGGGGCAGAGGGAGAGAGAGAGAAAATCCCAAACAGTTTCAGCCAAGGTGGGGCTTGATCCCACGACCCTGGGATCATGACCTGAGCCCAAATCAAGAGTCCCACGCTCAACTGACAGAGCCACCCAGGCTCCCCCATTCTTAATGAAGAAAATTTAGTTTTGGCTTCCATATGAATGGCATAAGTGGGAAATGAGGAACAGAGATAATTTGACTCTGCCCTCTCGTGATCTTATGCAGAGACTACAAACTGAAGTGGAAAAAAGATCCACATTTACACCAGTGAATTATAAAAGCATAAAAAGGATATTCAAGGAACCCCCCCCCCCCCCAAATTACTACTTTCAGTTGTACTCCAAAATACATTCTTTGGATTTAAGAAACAGTCACTACTCACAAATTTGATTGGTTTCCTGGCCACACTGTGTCCTTCCTGTTACTCCATTTGCACTAACACGCACGTGCACACACACACACACACACACACACACACACACACACACAGACACAAATGTACAGACACGTGTATGTGCAGAAAACTCTCACAGTGTATTGGAAAAGCAGGTCGTAGAACTTATCTCCCAGCTAGAAAATTCTCCATGACAGCAGACCGATGGTACTGGAAAAAACTGAATCCATTTTTATGCAAGCCGCCCGTTTCCAAATCCCCTCCCCTCCTCAGAGAGAAGCACTGTGGATCTTGGGACAGTTGTCAGCAAAATTTCCCCGCGGCTAAACAATTTAAGTGAAAACTCATGCCTTCTACTTTGTTCAGATTTCTTGTCTTCTGTAGTTAAACGAAATGGGGACAAGTGTTCAGTGAAATGTCTACCCAGTGATTCTGTCAATTTAGGGGCAGGGTTAAACAAGCCAATGAATCATGCAATAAGCTTCATACGCTGAAAAATGGGTCATCTTTCTCTGAATAGTAAGACATCGGAAGCCAAACCAGGTTTAGGTGGTTGAAAATGTCATTTCTGTATATTCTTTTAACTTGTTCCTGAAAAAAAAAATGCCACTGACAGCTATTTGTCTTCTCAAAGACACTGCTTTCAAATATCTTATCCCGCAAGCAGAAGAATATATTTAATTCCAGAGAAAAGCCTTTCAGCGCCCTGAGAAATCCTTTTTGTTCAAAACTAATCAATTTTTGCTTTGTGCACAAAAGTAAAATACTTTGTCAAACTCTGTGCAGAAATCCTTTTAGCTATCTTAAAAAATACATTTGGTGCAGCCCTGGCTGATTTCTGTTATATGGGCAAAAATTTACTTTGTCAAATTATATTCTTCGCAGAGCCTTTCAGCTGACTTAAAAATCCATTTTGTACAAAACAATGACCATGCATCAGCTCGGAGTGATTGCACAGTAGTTACTTAGCCTGGCAAATGGCAGCGAAATGTCAGCTGAAATGAAAGACACACAACCCAGGGCTTATCAGGGAAAGTCCAGATGATTCATGTAACATCATACATAAATAACGCCGACTTTGTGTTGAGGCAGGTTTAACAGCGGAGATTCCTTTCCCGGCCATGGTATGTTTCAAAGCAAAAGGAAGGGGAAGGCCTTACCTGGTGACAGTGACATGTGCTGAGATAAAGTACGGTGTCTTTAATGCTTATTTTTCAAGGTCACTAAATGTTACATTGGTGGTTGAGCAGGGGAAAAAGATCCTCTGCCCAATGACAGGCTGGAACATACGGTATCATCAAAGTAATGATAGTCATGAAGAGAAGGAAATTTCTCAGCCCAGTGCTCAGAGCAGCCGTAAAGTTCTTCAGCACTCTCGTCTTCTCATTGGCCACCTCTGGTGGAAGGAGTCGAGTGAAGGAAGAAGAGAATTGGAAACGTGGAAAGATAAGGTAAAACATAGCGGAAGACGCTCGTCTTAGCTCAGGAAATAGTAGCTCCTAACAATATCGTAGTGCCCTTGGGCAGCTTACAAGGGCAATTGAACTCTGGCTTACATTAATGCTTTGTTGAAATCCACAGTATTTTGAACAATGGGCCCTTGCCATTTTAAAAAAAAAATGTTTTTAATGTTCATTTTTGAGAAAGAGAGTGTGAGTGGGGAAGGGGCAGAGAGAGAGAGAGAGAGAGAGAGAGACAGAACCTGAAGCAGGCTCTGGTCTCTGAGCTGTCAGCACAGAGCCCAGTGCAGGACTAGAACTTGGGAAGGGCGAGTTCATGACTTAGCCAAAGTCGGATGCTCAAACGACCGACCCACCCAGGTGCCCTGCCGTTTTTCGTTTTGAATACGGACGCTGCGAATTATGTAGCTGGCCATGATCATACATAACCAGGTCTGCCTTGTGACTTTCACAGGTCCGAGGCACTTTTGCCTTTATGAGCCCTTTCCTCCGTAAAAATGTAAAAAATTAAATTATACAACTGCATTGGCATAAAGATGAATATACTGACATCTTCTTGGACTTAATTACTTTTTCTGATTTTAAAAGAAATTAATGCATCTCCATGGGCCCTGAAACTATTGTTGGCCCCAGAATGTGCCTGCCACACCTTGATGGAGTCGTGGTCCCTGGGTGACAGCCAATGGGGACCCGATGTCATTGGCCCATTGCTGACTCTGCCATCAAGTTGATGTGTGCTCGTGGGGTATAAATGCTCCCGGACATCAGTGTTGTCACTGAAAGATGGGGTCACATTCTCTGAGGATATGTGTTATTTAACACAGAACACACATGGCCCTTGTGGCGACTAACAGCCAAATAATCAGCATGGCCATTGCCAAGAAGCTTCCCGAGTCCTTAGTCGTTTCCGTAAGAACGTGAAATGTTCTAAAGGTTCGCAGCAGAATGGTATTTCCTCAGAGCTGATTCAGTTTGGGACAACCCCATCACAGCCTTTAACCTCGCTCTGCTGTATGTTAGTGTTCTGTAAGCAACCCAGGCACTAAACAGAATGGCTGAGTGTTCAGAATTAATTGGCAGACAAGTCTTCTACGTCTAGACCCTTTTATTTTGATTTGTCTTTTAAGTCCATCCACGGCAGCTTTGACTTCCTTGTACCCCTCTGAAACCCAGGGAACTCGGCTGTCGAGTCCCATGGGGACCCCAGCTGCTTTGGGGTCAAATTCCAGGTTTTGTGTGTTTCGCTTTCCTTCTTCACCGCCCTCCATCAAAGCTTTTCTGTCTAGGTGGCGGTGATTCCCGCCCACACGCAGCATGGGACTATGAATGATGAGTTTAAATGGAATTTAAGAATTCTCCGTCTGTGTTTCTCAGCCCTGGCTGTGCAGCATTGTTACCAGTGAATAGACAAAAAAAATCAGCTATCCTGGTCTCACCCCTAAACCTAGTGAGCCCAGATCTCCAGAGAAGGCATCTGGGCTTTTATGCTTTTATAGGATTGCCCAGTTAATTCTAATATTTGGGTTGATACTATACCTATTCTTCCAACTGGTCAAGGAATGCAGGAATCACTATGAAAACATTCCTGACCTTCCTTTGGTGTGCATTTGGAAGAAAGACATACTAGCCAACAGATGTCAACTCTGATGACCCTTTACGGGAGGTCTTTATATAAAAACTTATTAGCTTCTCTCTCTTTGTTGCCTGCTATAGAACACTTGGAACCATGACATGGAGTTTTCCTGAATTTGAAAGGTACATTTAGAATGGCCAATTAAAGTATAGGCTGTGTGGCACAACTTATTTCAGGAGCCTCTGGGAGGATCTCACACAGCCTGGCACGTTTTCAGAGTGGCCGAACTGAGTTGCACAGCGAAAGACCTGTGTGCCTGCCTTAGAGACGGGGTGGAATACATACTAAGATGCTGTGGATAGAGAAGACCAAAAATGAATTCAAATAGGCACCTCACATTAAGAGCCATGTGGGAGACCCTCTTGAGTGTAGTCATTGATCTGCCATTGAGCTGATTCTTACAAGAACAATGTTTGCTGGGGAAGGGCAGAGAGAGAGAGAGAGGGAGGGAGACAGCAGAGAATCCCAAGGGGCTCCATTCGGTCAGCTGACTCGGGGCTCAAACTTATGAGCCATGAGATCATGACCTGAGTGGGAATCAAGAATTGAACACTTAACTGACTCAGCCACCCAGGTGCCCCTGAATGATGAGCTTTTTGAGAGAAGTCATTTATAATTCCATCTTCTATGTTAAATAGAAAATAATAATTTTTTGATTTGTTCCCCAAATTAAGAGATATTATGTAACTTATTTTATACATTTCCTATTCACCTTTCTCCAAATGTAAATTAAAAAGGGGAATGTTCCCTTTTTTGCAGGTTTTTTTTTTTTTTTTTTTTGGATAGTCCTCATTGGAATTTGAGACATTTCAAAAAGCCTCTTATATTACCTAGAATTTGCTCTGCGGCTCGTTTAATTCTTGCCATATTCTGCAGAATGCTCTTTTAGGTTCTACCAGTAAAAGACCTTGAATGGTAAAAACGTTTCAAACATCCCCTAAAATGCCAAGGTTAGGTGCTGTAAGCTGGCTGAGAACCACCTTTGTTTTGAGTCATGAATGCAGGCCCCGTGGTGATAGTCTACCGACTGGCGTCTGTACCCAGATGCTCAGGGCTTCAGCTGCTCTGTATGGTTGGCCACAATGAGAGAGTAGGAATTCAGAACCTCGTTTATATGGCTCATAGTCCAAGGGTAGCTCACTACACAGACCTCTGTCGTCGGTCGAAGTCTCAAATTCCAAAGCCTGTTGTCTAAGATACTCTTGTAAGTGCAACCGTCATTCCTGATGTGGTTATTCTTAATAATTACCAATTTCTCAAGGGTCTCCAGCGTTCTCAGGACTGCCCTGGATTTTTCTGTCCCCGTTCTTCTGCTCTTCCCTAACTATTGTATCTCCGTCGGGGTGTCCTATTGTATTTTTCACTCCTCACTTCGGCAATGGCTCTGATTTTGGGCGATCCTGCAAAATCATGACCAAAGTAGCTCTCGTCATCACAACACCCCAGATTCTCCCAATTGTCTGCTTATATATACAAGGTATTAAAAAACTCATTAGGCGGTGCTTATGTATGCCCTTTTCACGTTCGAGTTTAAAGATTTTTCTGCCTAACTCCATATCTCACTATACGGTATATTATATAAAATCAGGCAGTTAAGACAAGAGAGGATCATGTATTTATGACACAAGACCTTATGTGGAAATTATTTGCTTGCTCCTCGCACAGTTCAAAAGCATACCCTGGGGGAATTTTTCATAACAGTCTGTATGCTTTATGCTTCTCCATTAGCAGATAACAGAGAAAGAACATATTTTGGACGCAAGAAAAAATTTTCGGAACATGCGTGCTTTTCTCAAGGTGGTTGGGAATATGGTTTTAGGTATTTCAATTTTACTGGGCTTTGTCAGAAATAAATCACACCTTTAGTCATGGTCTGTGTCTCTATCATAGTTTTCTATATTTAAGTGTGAGTGAATTTGATTTATTTTTCCTATGTCCACTCAAATTATTCCATCCTATTAGTATTTATGCCAGTTGCATCCGGGGGTGTTTTATACCTGGGCCCTACGCTCTTTTCAGATTCCAATTTTATCGTGGGTCTGTTAAAAGGTCAGTTTAACCTCTGCAAAGTGAAGAACATAAAGACATACAGCTTTTGTGTCGCTTCACCAATACGTGTCAGTAAACATACTACACGCTGTAGTAGGTGTGTGAAAGAAAAGTTGTCTAGATACAAAGGTAGACGTGAGGCATAATCGAAATAATTCCGAGCTCCAGATCCAGTCCTATAGGAAGTGGTATGATGGAGAGTCCCGGGCAAAAATCACATGATAATTTCCATGTGGAAAACAATTGAGCTGGCTTCGCCTCCTTCCCCATGATACCTTGCTGAGTAATGTCCTCTCGCTTTGGAGGCCCTCGGGTTACAGCCAAACATTGATTATTTGTCAGATAATGCTATCAGACTTACAAAGACGTCCACAGTGCTCTTGCAAGGAAATAAATGACTCCAGCGTTCTTTTTGGTGGAAAAAAAACATGAGAAAGAAAACACAATGAGTTTCACTGAAATAAACGCCCCAACAGTCTAGAGCGGGTTGAACGTAGGCTATGTTTTCATATAATTCCAAATCCACTGCCGGTATTATTAAAATACATTTTCTCTGTATCACAAGACATGGTTTTTGCCTTTCAGAGCAAGGATAGCAGGGACTTGAAGTTTGTTAAGTGGGTACCCTGTGCCACGTGCTTCCATTTTTTCAGCAATCCTTCCATTTTTTCAGCAATCATGCGAGAATAGACCTTGTCCCACAATCCAGGGGAAGAAAGTGAGATCCAGAGAGGGTTAGTGAGCTGCTCAAGGTCACCTGTAAACAAGAAGTTTCTTGTTGTGCCTGGGTGGCTCAGGAGGTTAAGTGTCCGACTCTTGATTTTGGCTCAGGTCATGATCTCACGGTTTGCGAGTTCGAGTCCCGCTGCATTGATGGTGCACAGCCTGCCTGGGATTGTCTCTCTCTCCCTGTCTCTGCCCCTCCCCTGCTTTCTTGCTCTCTCCCTCCCTCTCTCAAAACAAATAAAACTTCAAAAAAAAAAAAAAAAAGAATTTCTTGTCTGCAAAACCTATGGTAAGTTATTAAGAATTGTGGTTGGGGCGCCTGGGTGGCTCAGTCGGTTAAGCGGCCGACTTCGGCTCAGGTCACGATCTCCCAGTCCGTGAGTTCGAGCCCCGCGTCGGGCTCTGTGCTGACCGCTCAGAGCCTGGAGCCTGTTTCAGATTCTGTGTCTCCCTCTCTCTGACCCTCCCCTGTTCATGCTTTGTCTCTCTCTGTCTTAAAAATAAATAAAAACGTTAAAAAAAAATTAAAAAAAAAAAAAGAATTGTGGTTGTATGTCCATAGAAAATTATTACTTATTTGTGCATCTTTAAGAATATTTGGTGCCAATGGGAATTAAGACAAAGTGAATCTTTCTTTCTTCTTTTTTCTTTTCTTTCCTGTGGGAAAATCTGGTGGCACATAGGACTTTGAGAACTGGGTTCTCTCATACCCACAGAAACTTCCATATGTCTCAGACATTTAGTCTTTGGTTTCTTGGGGTACCCACACACTTGGGACATTTTTTTTTTCTTGCCTACTGTTGATGACAAAGCCCTTGGGGGTGGTCTTTTTCCTTTTTGAGCCTCTTCCTTCATTTTGAGGGATTTACTGTTACAGGACAAATCTGAGTTGTGAGAATTTTCTCTGTAACCGGTCACAGCTGGGGAAGATTATACCCTACATTTACATAGGATTAAAGACATCTTTTTAGAAGAAAAAAAAAAGTTCCCGTGAAAATAAATAATAATAAGTGAAACAAGCTAGAACCTCTTCTCTCTTTAAAAGGGAGAGAATTTTCATCAATGGGAAGCGAGGTAAAGGGCGCATTCTTGCTTCCCCACTGATGTTGATATCAGAGCAGGATGAGGACACTTATTTCCCTCCAAGCACTAACAGGCTGCCTTTTCGACTGTGCACTTCATGTTCCCTTGCTTTAACAAGATTTACACAGTCCTAACTCACTTATTAAAAGCTTCAAACGTGTTTTAAGGCGAAGATCTTCAAAAGCCGAACGCATGTCTCAGCCCTCGGTCTGAAGCCCACTGCATGGGGCTCCCTGATTTAAATATGTGTGCTGGTGTTGAAAGGTGGCCATGTGGTCTCTCTAATTCTTTGAGTTCTGATTTCTGCTCCGTTGCTTTAATTCCTTTTATTGAATCCCCCTTGTATTGTATTACAATAATGAGTTCTGAAAGTCTCACAGAAGAAAATTTGAGAATTAATGGATGTTAGATTTTTCAGTGCATGGTGAGCGGGGTGGGGGGGAGGGGGGGAGCGGGAAAAAGAGAGCGAGCTGTGGGTGTGGACGTAGAAGAATCCGGAAAGAGATGACTAGAACACGGTGCCGGCTGGAGTGGAGGGTTAAATCTGGCTGGCCGTCTTGTAAAATGTGTTTAGAGGTGGCAGGAATTCATTCCTGCGGTCAGCAATCTGTAAATAAGCCATCTCTGAAGTGGATGGGTAATGAAGCAAGGGAAGAAAACATTTCTCTAAAGAAAAGCACTCACTAAGCTCATTTGACCACTTAGCTATTGGAGTCAGCACCTCTGAAAACCCTGCACCAAGCTCTGTTTGTTTTTCTGCCAGAGAAATAGATGAGGCAACTTACATGAGCTAAAAGATTTTTAAAATACTGATTTGAAGACATACAGGGTAATGAAAAGAATGAGCGAAAGAAAAGGGGGAATTGTCTTTTTCTTGGCAGCTCCCATTTGCGCACTCTGATTTACATTCCTGCGATGAGGAGCGTCTCTTAGGGATGAAAGATTACGTAGGCAGTGGGAAGAGAAAGCCCTAGGACATGGGCAGTTGGCGTCCATTTACCTCTATTAATATCATTAAGCCGGACAACCAGTGACGCCACAGCTTAAAGCCAGAGACGAACTAACCAGCGCTTTATCTCCCGTTGCCAAGGACTGCATGATGAACTCTGCAGTGACCCAAATTTATTACAGAATAGTGCTCATTGCTGCCATACGAGCACTCTGTGGCAATTACAGCACATTAGGCGGCAGATCCAATCTCAAGGGGAAATGTCTAGTCTTTTAATCAAGTAGTGGAAAAGTCAGGGTGTGTAAGAATCACCCTGTGAGATATACGTATGTGTGTGGATATGTGTGTGTGTGTGTGTGTGTGTGTGAGTGAATTTGATTTATTTTTCCTATGTCCACTCAAATTATTCCATCCTATTGGTATTTATGTCAGTTGCATAAATACTCCTATCTGTGTATGTGCATCTGTATCTAATAACAGTCATTTTACCCAGAAATTGCTCTTAATATACACAGAGGTCATGAATGTCCAGTGACCTCACTTCATTTTGGCTCTACTGACGTGCAGTTTTTTCTTATATTCTCAGTCTTCAAGAGCTTAGAAGCTCAGGAAGTTACACACGCACACAACATAAACACATGAGAGAATATTTTATTTTATGATATATTTGCGTCTCTTCATTTTTCCAAGAAGTACTCGTTTATTTTCCATACCTACCTATGTACCTATCCATCCATCAATCTGTCCATCCATCCACGTATCTCCCTATCTTTCTGAATAGTAAGGCCTTTTCTGATTTTCAGCAATTTGAGTAGCTCGGGACATACCAAATGACATCATTCCAAAGGACGTATTTCAGCATTTAGTGGAAACAGGAAAGCTCACGCTTCAAGCATGCTGCATCTGATAAGCCATTGATTGGTTGTAATGGATGGAAGGAAAGCTTGTATAAACACAGAGTCAGAAGATACTGTTAGCATGTGTTATAGGAGACACAAACAATTGTTTTACACAATTCCCTGAAATGTCTTCCAAGAAAACTTTAAGAATTATAAATTTGGGTGACAAATAAATCAAGTCCGTGCAGTTAAAGTTCATCAAGAGACTTGGTGTAAAACAGTGAGAGGAAGAAAGGACATAAAAAAGAGGCAATAAGGAGGAAAGGACAGCCTGGATGAAAGATACAGGTTAGGTCTGTACTCATAAGCCATCGTAAAATAGTTTGCTTTTGTTGGCATGGCACGGGTTATAAATAACTTAGAGCTCCCAAAGTCATTTGAAATGGTGAGACCAGTTTGTATGGGTTATCAAAGCCTAAAAAAAAAAAAAAAGAAAGAACGAACGAAAGAACGAAAGAACGAAAGAACGAAAGAAAGAAAGAAAATTTGGCTATTTGAAAGTTACAGCTAGGGTAATTTTCCTGATCATAACATTTCAGGATGCCTCATCGATCCGTTTTTTATGGTTAAAGCATTTGCCATCCCCAAACCCTCGTTAAGAGATGTTGCGTGCGAGGGGCGCCTGGGTGGCTCAGTCGGTTGAGCGTCCGACTTCAGCTCAGGTCACGATCTCACCGACCGTGAGTTCGAGCCCCGCGTCGGGCTCTGGGCTGATGGCTCAGAGCCTGGAGCCTGCTTCCGGTTCTGTGTCTCCCTCTCTCTCTGCCCCTCCCCCGTTCATGCTCTGTCTCTCTCTGTCTCAAAAATAAATAAATGTTAAAAAAAAAGAGATGTTGCGTGCGAAAGACCCTTATTTGCCTCTTCAGAAGGATGGGGCGTCAGTGAGAGACATTCAGCAAACCCATCGCAGCTGTACGGTCAGCACCTCCTGGGGAACACACCTATGTCTTTTTGACAAATACTCCTTTTCAGTCGGAAGTGCTGTGGCACGTGAAGTGGTGATCCTTTTGGCTTATATTGTCCCTGTGAGTGTCTGTGGATCTCTCGCCCGCTCCCGTGATACTCTGTAGATACTCACGAAAACAAGCACATATGGAGGAATATTTAAAGGCTTCATTTCTCATTACGTTCACACTGCTCAGCCCTCCGAAGTGCATCTGGGGAGTTGGGACCCAACACCTTCCTGAAATGTCCGTGATAGGGTGTCAAGCCCTGAAGCGAATGCAGCTCCATCAATATTTCTCTACTTGCGTGTATGGATTTCCACTTCTTGGCCCTGCAATCAGAGGGAATTTACGTCTAGCAACGTGGTCAATTTTTACTACCAGTTGTGCATGTCTGATTTTGTGAGGTACTAAACAATCTATTGACAAATTAGATCAGTAGAACACCATTTTAGTCGTAGAGAGATTGGTTCTTTGTGTAATTTATAAGCTCGCTCTTTCCCACTTCACCCTTTCTAGAGTATTAAATAAAGGCAGGCTGAGGTACCTGGCAGAGCAGAGAAAGAAATGAGATGTCAGAGAGGTGGACAGGGCAGGGTTGAGGAGAGAACCTAAAAAACACAATCTATTTTTCAAAGTAAGATCTATGACAGAATAAGGGAAGGGCTGTAGAGGGCTGAAATTAAATAAGATGGACTAACAGAGATGCAAAGATCTGCAGAAAGGAAGACATTTTTCTGATATCAGTGGAAGTGAGAACTGGAGACAGGCTGATTACGGTGCAAAGAGAAAGACAAATGAAGCCATAGAAAAAGACACACATTCGCAAGTCCCTGTGAACAGTCCTGCAAGAAAGATAGCAAAGTGAGAAAGCACTCACCAATATATACAAGGTGGAGAGCCCTTTGCCATTGTTTAGTCTTTACAGAGTACTTTGTATTCAGAAAGAATTTTATTTTGTTCTTCTCAGATGTAAACCCCTGAGAGAACAGTCAATATTGTTATCCAGCCAGGTACCCCGATCTTTCAGGGGGTCCCCTGGAGCACAGCTCCATACCACATACCTGCGAATGGTTTCCCCCAGGCTCATGCTATGCCTGGGGTCATACTGGTCTTCCTGATCCTTCTTGACGCTGTCCCTTACTTTTCAGTGTCCAACCAGACCTTTGCTGTGGCAGGACTTGGCCTGCCCTCACCCCACTTGGGAAATTTGAACAGAGCCATTAAGTAACAATCACGTTTCCTCTCTGAGGTTTTCTTACATTCTACTCATGCCCTTTCTTCCCACATGGGCTTGATCTTTCTTCGTCTATTATACAGTACAGGGGCCGTCGGAGGGCATAGGATTTCTGCGGGGAGGGGCTGAAAAGTAGCAAACTGGAAGAGAAGGCAAGGGAAGGGAATGTATTAAAACTGTATTGCATGGCAAGCGTACTGCTGTAACTTACATTGAGAATTCCAGTGCAGATTTTGGAATTAGTGAAGGTTATGTAGAGGTTAAAGGTGCCCCTATGATACCCTTTGGGAGCACCAAGTATGAACTGTAGGGTTTGCAACTTATAAAACATGTGTAAAGGGCATTTCTAGAGCTGAAATGAGTTTTATCTTTTTACCCGTCACCGAATGCAACAGAAAGTACTGCCTTTTGCTTAATGTTTGTTGAAAATAGAAAAACTGTGACCAGATTTTGAAAATATCAATGTTCAACAGCATTAACTCTTGGTGTAAAGCATTAAACTCAATCAACTTTCTAGGTAAGTGAATTTCAAATCTGTTTTCTATTTTTTTGCTATAATTTAGCCAAAAAGTAGCTTTTCTCCCTGCCCCCCATCTGTCTGTCTCTCCCTCTCTCTCTCTCTCTCTTTCTTTCTTTGTCTCTCTCTTTCATTTTAGGACATTGAAAAAGCTGACCCCGAAAACAGTTTCTTAGGCAGGACGCCCAAAATTTTCAGAACGACATTTTATTACATGGCCAGGCAGAGAAATACATAGACTGAATTTTTTTTTTTAATGAAATCTTTATATGTAGAAAATGTATTTTTGACCATCTGTTTTTTTTTTATAGGAGATATGAAGTCCAGAGCTTATATGCAAATATTACCAGTGACTGCTAACTTAACCAGATTGAACAGTAAGGGATTTTGCATTTAAAGAGAGTGCGTGTCATGTCAAATACCTGCCCAGCCAACTGGTCATACGGGTACTCTCTGTAGCTGATGTAGAGAATCACCATTTCTTATACCGGGTGTATCAGCATTCTGCAGAGAAGCAGAACCAACAGGATACATAAGAAAATATGTAAAGAGATTTATAATGAGGGGTTGGCGTATATGGTTGCGGAGGCCAAGAAGTCTCCTAATCTGCCCTCCCCAAGCTAGAGAACCAGGAAAGCTGGTGTGGTTCCAGGTCACACTTGAGGGCCTGGGAAAGAGGGGAACCAATGGTGAGGGCCTGGGAAAGAGGGGAACCAATGGTGAGGGCCTGGGAAAGAGGGGAACCAATGGTGAGGGCCTGGGAAAGAGGGGAACCAATGGTGAGGGCCTGGGAAAGAGGGGAACCAATGGTGAGGGCCTGGGAAAGAGGGGAACCAATGGTGAGGGCCTGGGAAAGAGGGGAACCAATGGTGAGGGCCTGGGAAAGAGGGGAACCAATGGTGAGGGCCTGGGAAAGAGGGGAACCAATGGTGAGGGCCTGGGAAAGAGGGGAACCAATGGTGAGGGCCTGGGAAAGAGGGGACTCCAGTACCTGAGTCCACACGTCTGAGAAGCAGGAACAACAGTATCTGAGAGTAGGACAAGATAGATGTCCCACCTCAAGCAGAGAGAGCAAATTTGCCCTTCCTCTGCCTGTTTTATTTGGGCCTTCAGTGGGTTGCCTGATGCCAGTTCATGTTGGCAAGGGCAGATCTTCTTAGCTCAGTCTACAATTTAAATGTTAACCTCTTCCAGAAATACCCTTGCAGACACGTTCAGAAAAAAATGTCTTTACCAGCTCTCTGAGCATCCCTTAGCCCAGGTGAGTTGACACATCAAATGAACCATCACACCAGCCCAGGAAATGAATCAAATGTGTGAAGCCAGGTTTGAATTTGCAGTTAGAAAATTCAGCTGAGTTCTGGCTGCTATCACTATAAGCAAGTGAAGTACAGGTCGGTCTGTCTTTCTTTCTCTTTCTTTCTTTCTCTCTCTCTCTCTCTCTCTCTCTTTTACATTTATTTATTTATTTTCAGAAAGAGAGAGAGTATGTGCGCACAAGCACAGGAGGGGCAGAGAGAGAGGGAGAGAATTCCAAGTGGGCAGTGTGAGCCCGATGCGGGACTCCATCCCATGAACCCATGAACCCATGAAATCACGACCTGAGCCGAAATCAAGAGTCAGACACTCAACTGACTGAGCCACCCAGGCACCGTGGCCTACGGGTCTTTCATATATGAATCTTTAGGATAAAGTCACTTGATTTGCTCATTGTAAAAATGCCAGGATCTGGTTCCTGCTCTTTACTCATCTTCCCACGCAGTAGGGATATGTTCACCCCAGGTCCAAGATCTATGGTAATTGGAACAGAAAATCAAACAGTGACCCTTTGGAGCAAGAACTTTGGTTGGCTGACTCTTTTTACTCTTTACAGGGCATTTGCTGTCCCACTGTTGACCTTTAAATGTTTTAATTGGAATTAGAATCATCACACGCTCAGTAATGTTCAAAGATTGGCAGCCATGTTGTACCTCTACACACCCTCATTCTGTTACGTGTTCTTGGGCCTGACTTCCTGAGTCCCTCACCCACTTGTGGTCATATACCTCAGATCCTACATGTATGTCTACCTTTCTTCCAATGTCTCAGGTGCCTTCTCAGATCCTGCATTGCATCTGTCTTTGTTATCTCTGGATATCAGAGTCCTCTCTCTGAACATTGGTCCAATAGCTCCAAGACTATACTTCATGTCACTTAGTGATATTTTCTTTGTTGTATTTAAGCATCGCTTGATATTTTCTTCTTTGTTGGTTTCTTGGCTGTCTTCCCCCAACTGAACTGTAAGACGCATAATTTCTTGGGCCTTATTTGTCTCGTTCTCTATTCTGTCTCCAGTACCTAGGACCACGTGGCTCAGTGACAGTTTAGTGAAAGAATCAGCCCGGTAATGGGAAGTGAGTCAAGATGCGCACTGCCTTTCTGGCTGGAGTTTTGAATGTTGACTTTCTGGACACCTTGGGGAACTGTTACTTCATGGAGTTGTGGTGCTAACAACTTGTGTGAACATGGTCTGGAGAGTGGAGAACACTTGATGCCAAGACAAATCCACCGTCAGCTGAGCCCTAGCCAGCTAGGTGGCTCTTGAGCCAGGTTCTCTAGTAGGAAACATCTAGTCCAAGGTCAGTGGTGAAATGAGGTTGAGGCCATCACCTTGCGGTGACTCTGTTATCAGATCTCTCGTGGAATTAACTGCTCAGATGCAGGGAACTTGAGAAACAAGTGCTTTGGGTTTACAAGCTCTTGGTGGCTTGGGCTGGGTTACCGTCTGGTATGACTATCTGTCTATGGCATACGGTCTCAAGATGCCTGTAAAGACCTCCGTGAGTCTTCCAAACATTGCTCTCGCTTGCTTGCCTAAAATATCTGAGTAAGTATGATGTTCTTTCACGTCACAATTTCAGTTCTGTTGGGTGAAAATTTGTGGAAGAAAACAGGCTCTTAGCATTTTTATCTTAGTTTAAGGGGAATCAGATCATCATTTGATGGAGAAGAAGATGAAGGTGCAGCTCTTGAGTGTGAAGGAAGGCTGACTTAGGGTCAGAATGGACCAACCAACCAGCTGTCTTCACCTTGGGACCTTGAACCATGTACGGAACTCGTACAATAGTTAATGCAGATTTGGGTTCCCCAAAGCGTATTCCACAGGAACACTCTCCCTGCAAGATTTGCCTCAGAAAAAGGGATTCTGCCGTCCAATAAATTTGGGAACCCTGGATTCTAGGAAGACGATTGGGTAAACCAGATTTAAACCCATGTTTCCTAGATGACTCACCTTGGTAGCAGAGGAGAATGGTTAGCTAATGAACATTCCGTGGGTTTTGTGTTTCCTGGAATACATTGTGGGAAACACTGCTTATTCAACTTCATAGAAATATAAATCAGCCGGAGGGCTCTTGCTAACAGTTACCACATTTCATCCATAAAGAACTCAAGAAGAAATTAGATTTCTGTGGAAGGCCCTTGTTTGTGGGATTTTTTTTATTCGCCATGGTCTGGTCCAATCCTTTTCTAATGACCTTCTATGAGCGGTACTATAAAGCACTGAAAGACACATCCCTTTATGTCGACATCTTATTTATTTTAATACATGCCACTCCACTTTTTCCTCCACTTTTTATGCATTCTGATTGTTATCCCTTTGAACTTTGGCCCTGAGGCGATTTAATCATGATTGGTTTAGTTGTGTAAATCCAATCAACAAATCTTGGCCAAGGTCCCCTGGAGGTATTATCCTGACATTTCTCTGAGTGTGTTTATAAAGCCCTTTTACCCAGTTTTAGAACCATAGCTTTTGCCCCGTGTTCCTGAATTCAGAGAAACTACGGAACACGTATCTTAGATCACTTAAAGGCTCTTCACTCCTAAAAAGAACACCTTTTTGATTGATCCGAAGTCTCTAATTTCCTTCGTAATTTTACCTTAAAAACATTCTTGGCAAAAGCATAGCCACAAGGAGTCAGTTGCTATAACCACCCTCAGCCCTTACATGGAAATATGACGAGCAAACTTCACTTTTCATATCTCTTTTTCCTGAGGATAATTTCCACGTCTTTGACAACGTCTAAGTGTAGCCTAGACTAGAAGGGTAGTTTCTATGACCTTTACACAGTTACTTTTATTTAAATGTGAAGATGTTCTTTTCCCTTTTGGTTGATACAACCTCTGACCAAATGCTAAAATGCTGCTCAAAATTGGTCTTCTGCGGTAAATAAGCAAACTGGAGGGCACTGGAGTTATCACATATCACCCCAGGGTAATCTAAAAGCATGATTTGGGAGCTATATCAAAGACATGCTTCTCTCCCAGTCTTCCCTCAGAATTGTAAATATAGGTGGGAGATCTTATTATTAATTAACAAACTCGAGAAAATTATCATTTTAATAGCCCTCGTCTTCCTTTTGAAAGGGAGAAAAATGGGCCACTTATGTACACATCATTTCATTTCTCCAAGCTGTTTAAGATAGTTCTTTTCATGCGGAATATTCACATCAGCTTGTAAACTGAGATATAAGAACTTAAGTAAAAATGTTTCTACTCCATATACTGATGTTTAGCTCTGGGATTCATCCAAGAATTGGGCCCCTCACAATTATAGCATCTGTTTTTGTTTGGTTAATTTTATAATCTCAGATGTTTCCATAAATCCCGAATTAAAGAGAAAACTGCTGGGACCAATTTGTGTGGGTAGGTTACATGTAATAGGATACGTCACTGTTTTGCCTTTTTTTTTTTTTTTTTTTTTTTTTGGTTTTTCCTTTTCCTTGTGGCTTGTTATGACAGATATCACATTTTGGCAAATGCTTCCATGCCTTTAGAAAAAGAAAAGAAACAGCAGTACGACACAGAAAACAGTCCATTTTATCTTGTTTCAGTTAGATTATGATATTTGGAATTCAGGCCATTTGTGCCATTGAGAAGATTGTAACAAATGGGCTGGTCACTTACAGCTCTATCCTGAAACATTCTGCAGAGTTCATAGATGTTTCCGGTTCCTTCAATTAGTTGAGCGCCCGCTGACAAATCCTTCTCCAGTAGTGAAAAAACAGCGTCAATAAACAGGATGACCAGGGACACAGAAATACCTTCTTGTTTTCTTCCTTCTATGTACGTCGAGAAACATGGAGGCGAGGCATATGTGGAACACCATAAAAAGGGCCACAGTTTTGTGTCTTTGCCCATCATGCGGCGGATGCTCGCGTTCTGAGTGATAAAGAATCCACACAGCTTCTTTCTAGATCTCTTGCCAACCACATAGTAATAGAGAGCTCAGCTTCCCGTTCCTTATTCCCTTTACCAGGGATCGAACAGGCAGTGACTTTTTCAAGCGGCCCTAAGATGCCCCTGAAACCTAGAGAAGCCTCAAGTACTTGGAAAATACGTTCAGTGTCTTAAGGTCCCTTCGGCATGTAGGTTACAGCTGATAAGACAGTACCTGGAGCTTGTAACAACTTAAATATTTATTCGACCATTGTTAGGGTATTTAAAAAAAATCTCATTATCACTGATGAAATAGAATCACAAATAAAAAGAAGCATCTCTGTCAGCTCCTGCTCCTTTGCTCTCTAGGTGAAATCCTCTTTTGAGTGTGTGCTCATTTGCGGATGAATAATTTGGGGGACTCTGCTGGAGGATTGATATTTTTAATTGAAGGCGAAAAGCCTACAGTTCTATCTCTCAGATCGTAATAATTTTTCTCAATAAAATGAAGTTATTTATCTAATTTTCATTGAGAAGACAATTGAACTTTTTCAAAATGGTGCCAGTCTTTTATAAAAATTAATTGATGGCCTTCATTTACGTCTCACTTCTGAATTTTTAATTTTGGAACTAATTTTATGTGCTCTGGAGAAGATAGTTTCCTCTTTATTGAGATATGTAATATAATTTCATTTATCATTATAACTCTGAGGGATGCCCTTAAAATAATACGTTATCCTCGAGCAAGCTTTCCCCTTCAAGTTATTTGAATCTTGCTTGTTTCAGATAAGAGCTCGCCATTTTATTTAGCGAGAACTTCGTAGTAGGTTTTAGCTGGGGGACATAGTAGAGGAAGGTGTAAAATACACCCTAGGAGAAAGTAGTAATCTGTAAGGTAAGGAACGCGGGTGGGACAGGGTTATGGCTCTGGAATATGACAGATATGGCACACTCAGGCATAAGACTTCACATGAGGTATCTCATATCTCTGAGCTCAGTTATAAGTGATGATAATGTTGAAGGGATGCTCGGAAGATCCAGGGAAAAACTAGAGTACGTGCCCAGCATAGTGTCTGGGAGAAATACACTATTATATAACATTGAAAAATATATACAATATTAAAAACAAATGATTTTCCAGTCTGACACGGACAGTACCAAAACCTTCCACCGATTTTCAAGACTTTCTTTGCCAAGACTTGTGTGGTTGAGATCTGACGAGCAGGAAAAAAAAAAAAAAAATGCCAAAGAACATGAAATCCTTCTTCCTTTATCTTATAATATGCCCTTTCAAGTCTGTCTGGAAGTGAATATATGTTTTTTTTTTAAAGTTTACTTATTTATTTTTTTTTTTTTAATTTTTTTTTCAACGTTTTTAATTTATTTTTGGGACAGAGAGAGACAGAGCATGAACGGGGGAGGGGCAGAGAGAGAGGGAGACACAGAATCGGAAACAGGCTCCAGGCTCCGAGCCATCAGCCCAGAGCCTGACGCGGGGCTCGAACTCACGGACCGCGAGATCGTGACCTGGCTGAAGTCGGACGCTTAACCGACTGCGCCACCCAGGCGCCCCTACTTATTTATTTTTGAGAGAGACAGAACGTATGAGCAGGGAAGGGGCAGAGAGAGAGAGAAAGAGAGAAACCCAGGCAGAGTCTGATGTGGGGCTCGAACCCACAAACTGTGAGATCACGACCTGAGTCAAAATCAAGAGTTGGATGCTCCACTGACTGAGCCACCCAGGAGCCCCATATATATATTTGCTTATTTAAGTAATTATAGGAAGGATGGTGAAAAGGATCAATAATATTGCAATTAATATTTATATTATTGGAAATCTATTTAAAAATTTTTTTTAACGTTTATTTATTTTTGAGACAGAGAGAGACAGAGCATGAACGGGGGAGGGGCAGAGAGAGAGGGAGACACAGAATCTGAAACAGGCTCCAGGCTCTGAGCCATCAGCCCAGAGCCCGACGCGGGGCTCGAACTCACGGACTGTGAGATCGTGACCTGAGCTGAAGTTGGACGCTCAACCAACTGAGCCACCCAGGCGCCCCTATTGGAAATCTATTTTAATGCGGGTCGACTACTGTGGTACACAGGAATATTTTTGATATGCACCTGTTTCTCAGATTCTGGACTTCTCACCTAAAACTTGTATGAGACAGTTTCCCAGAAGCACGGAAGAGCCTGAGAGCTGAAGTATTGTTAGTATTACTATTCCCAAAGGGTACTATACTGTGTCCAATTAGAAGGTTTCTTTTCTTTACCGCAGATATCCAGGAGACAGAGAGAGAGATCCCGGCAAATATCTCTTGTTGCTTTTTTCTTCTTTTGAGGCACTTCTGAAGTCAGCGATAGCACCGAGTTTCACTTCTGGGTCTGGAGGAAGCTACGTCCTCCTTACCTTTCTAGGACTAAGAAAAAGAGCACATTTAAGAGACATTAGCACACTATTGCAGTTCCTAGGTCACAAGAAATATTTCTTCACAGCTTAAGTGTGGTAGAAGACAGTTTAACTTTGCACATAACTTATCTAGATTATTCGTGTATTCGTTGCATAATTATTCTGATGAGTTTATACAAGTGACTTGAACGTTGCCACATGCACAGTTGAATGTGTTCACACGAATGGGAAGGTTACACGGCCCCTGTTGAACTTTTAAGAAATCCTGGTCAGCTGTTGGCAAGCCGAATGCGTTGTCAGAGACCCAAAATAGTACACTGATTGTGCGATGGTGGCTATTTCTTTATTTGTACTGAGAACAGAGCCAAGAGCCTCCTGCACAAGCCAGGAGCCAAGAGAACAATGAGTCGGGAGAGTTATTCCCAGAGGGCAGAGCTGGTCCCTCATCAAGTAACATTCCCTGTCCCCATAGTAGGGGACCTAAAAATATGTCCCTGACCAGGTTTCAGAATTGCTATGGAGCAGTAGCTCTGTGTACCTTCCATAGTCCCCTTTCTTGAACAGGAATCCCTGTTACAGTTTTCCTGCCCCACCCCCCTCTCGCTATTGCATCTTGTATGTATGTGGGGGGCGAGGGGGGAGGCAGATGAACCAGCCATTTTCATTCACACATCAAGAGAGCTACACTTGAGCAGGTGCATCTGAGTAACTGAATCCGGGGAGACTTGTCTACATGTGGAACAGATTTAATGATAAAATCCAGGACTTGGAGCTAATGCTGTAATTGGATGAGATGTGGGGGTCTTGGGAGGGGGACTGTGCATTCTGCAGGTGCGAGGGTTGTGCGCTGTGGCCTCCAGAGGCTCAGCTCTAGTCGCTTGCTTGCTTTCAAAGATGCCACTCCAGCAATTCCTATCATCTCCCTATTTGTGCGCCTTTTCCATCAAGAAGTAGAAGCCATATCTCCTTGAACTTGGGCTGGCCTTGTGGCTTCCTTTGAGCGACAGAATGCTATGGAAATAGTGCTGTGCATCTGAGAATCTGAGCTTTAAGAGGACTGGCAGCTTCTGTCTTTATTTGGTATACACTTGGGGCATAGCCATCCCAGTGTTTTAGCTGAGCCCAGCTGCCAGTTAACTCCACTGAATTCCTCTCCATGAGCCAGCTCAGGAAGACCGGCAAAAGACCCATCCAGTCAATGTAGAGAATTGTGAACAACAAAACACCACTACTGTCTGAGGTCACTAAAGTATGTTACACAGCCACGAGTAACTTGAACACTAAGCGTGCCCAATCCGATTTCGGTCAGACATTTCTAGCCAAGTCTGGCAAACTGGTGAAATATGCCTGACAGGATGCCACTTATAAAATACTTTCTGGTTAGAAGAAAATGAGACCAGGGGTTTTCATATACAGGGAGAAAGGAAAGGAAGAGGCTGGAAGGAATGGGAAAAACCAAGACTTTGGGCTGTAAACCTGGACTCCTGACAGGGTCCTGTGGGCAGAGAGGGTGGCAGGAGGAAACAGAGGGCGCTTAGAAACACAGCTTCTTGCCAGTGTGACAAAGAGTGACTTGGATATGGTGCCAGTGTGATGGGCATTCTCTCGCTCTGGGTGCAGGACAGGAGCACAGAGGCACTCTGGGCCCTTTGATCATCGACCACTTTGGGGGTTGTGAAGGTGGCATCTGGATGCAGATGTCACTTTGGACGGGTAGGCTGGGACGAGGTGGCACGGGCACCTCTGACGGCTTCATGGAAGTATTAGTGAGCAGAACCAGGAACACGAGAAGACCTTCCATAAGCTTCCATAAGCTTCCCCTTGTTTCCTAGAACAAGCTGGGTCCGATTTCGAGGTGGCTTCATTAGCATCTGGGCAATGGAATGTTCAAATTAGATTATTATTGTTAACAACCATTGGCCCTTACTTGAACTCATAGTTTGGTGACTCCTAGCCCGTATCATAATATTTGTATTTATATTCATAATTATACTTAATATATAATACATAATATAATAACATACAAGTATATACCTAATGGTGGTATCTTTTGCGATATCAAGTTTATTTCATACATATGAGCTCTTTGCAATGCCTCCTGGCCACCTTCTGAAGCATGTAGGGCAGTATTATTGTCTTCGTTTTAACTGAGAAGTAAAATCAACTTAAATAAGAGATGAAGGGACTTTCCCAAGATTACTAAATAAACGTATAGAATCAGGCCTCGACCTTGGTTCCCCTAATTCCGGTGATCAGTAGAAGATTGGAGTTTAGGTGCCAGATTGGACGCATTTATGTAGGTATTGACTTTGGAATTTTATCTATATGCATATGTTTATCTATATAGATATATAGATGTGTACGCACGTCTGTGAGTTCACCTCCACACACACACACTTATTCTGAAGACAGAGGTTTACATCTCATCACAGGCTTAAATAAAAATATAATAACAATATTATTGGGATGTACATCACTATCTTATCATAAAAAATATATCCCCCCGCAAAACTTCCTGTAACATATATGCTAACACACTACACTAAACCTACTCCTGCTTACTCTTAGGTAGTCATTTATCAACAATTATTCTCACACATTTCTAGGATCTGGTATCGTTTTTTTCAGGTATAGTCACCACTGATATAATGTTGTCTAGCAGAAAGGTTAGGCGTCAACAGTTTCCACTGAAATAAGCTGTCATCAGCACATTTCTTTATGAAATAATATTCATTAAAAATAGGATATTCTCTTAGCTAAAGTGACAGCTCATCACCCTGTCAATTTTCTATAATAATATACACTTTACAATCCGGTGTTAACAAGACGCAAGGTAGCATTTCAGTCGTCTACTAGGGTGTCAAAATGGAGACTAGATATACTGTATTCAAAGAAAAGATGCCAATTAAATGTATTCTCTCTACAGTCAGTGCTCCAGCACCATACAATAATGTGATCTGTATCCTTGTTATCCAATATTAGATACTAGTGTTCAAGCACATTCACTTTCTCTTTCTCTCTCTCCTTTTTCACTATTAACCCCAAGTATATTGTTATAACTGCTACAAGGCTTGGCAAGGAGATTGCCGAATCAGCGGATATCAAGATCGAGAGCCTAGGCAGATGGACAGGAATGGGGAGGGAAAAAAAGCAGAACATTTATAATATAGGAGGAAGCATAATATATCAGATGAATATATTTGCAGTCTGTCGCAGCTAAATTGAAATCTTTACCACTGGTTAGCCGTCCACATTTATGTATATCATTAACTTTTTCAGGCCTCAATTTCATTTTATTACAATGGGGACATTAATACAGCCCAGTTTGGGGGCTGGGGAGATATGAGGATTAAATGGGATAAGGTCTGTGAAGCGGTTAGGCTAAGGAATGCTAGCTCTGTCCATGTGCCTCACTTTAAATTATTTTAATGTTTATTTTTGGGAGAGAGAAGGCCCAAGCAAGTGAGGGGCAGAGAGAGAGGGAGACAGAGAGATGGAAGCAGGCTTCGCACTGTCAGAGCAAAGCCCAACGTGGGGCTTGACCCACGAACCCTGAGATTATCACCTGAGGTCAGTCATTACCTAGGTCATTCATGATCTGGGCTGATCATGACCTTGGCTGAAGTCGGATGCTCAAGTGACTGGGCCACCCAGGTGCCCCCATTGTGCCTCACTTTAAAGATGTCATTGCATTGAGAAGTGAGCTCTCAGTCTGAATGTTGCTCCTCTGAATGCCTGGAGACCTTTCTGTTTTTGTCAACAATCTGACTAGACGTATGTAGCTGTGGTTTTCTTTGTACTCCGAGGAAATGCTTGTAACTCATTTCATTAACTGAATATGTGGCTTGAAGTCTTTCATCTGCTTGGAAAACTTCTGAGCTAGTATGTTTTAAAAAATGCTGCTATCCCATTCTCCTTCTCCTTCCCTTCTATAATTCCAGCTCTATGTAGTATTTACAAATCACTTAGCTTTGTCTAATTTCTTGGTAAACTCCTATGTTAAACTCCGATATTAACTCCTACATTACTCTCTTTTGTTTTCTCTAACATTTTATGATGAAAATACTCAAACACGCAAAAGAACAGAAAGAAATTTACATTCAACACTCATATAGCCGTCAACTATATTCTACCGTTGACAGTATATTATAGTTGCATAATCACATATCTACCTACCCATCTTTGTATCCATTCATCGATCCATCTCACTCATTAATGCATTTCAAAGTAAATTTCAGACATCAGTACCCTCCTTTCTAAATGCCACAGACACCATTAGCTAGAGTTCAGCATTTGTTTATAGGGTGTGTTTTGTTTTAGGTAGAATTTACATACAATGAAATGTACAAATTGCTAACATTCATTTGCTGAGTTTTAATAATTGCAAACACTTGTGTTAACCAACCCCTTATCAAGATATAGAACATTATCATCACCCCAGAAAGTTTTCTCATACCCATTCCCAGTCAACCCCAATTTCCATGCTCATAAACAAGCACTGTTGTGATTTTTTTCCACCACAGATTTACCTGTCGTAGAGCTTCGTATAAAGTGAATTATACAGTACGCCTCTTTCACGTAAAGCTTTTTTACTCAACATAGGGCTTTTGAGATTCATCTATCTATTCACCTGTATCATCTTCAGAGTAAATTTTTTTAGTAGTTGTATTCATTTCCAGGGTGGGCATAAAAAACAGCAAAAATTGAGCGGCTTCAAACAATGGACATTTATTTTCTAAGTTTGGAGACCAGAAGTCTGAAATCAAGGCACTAGAATGGCCGTGGTCTCTCTGGTAGCTCTAGGGCAGAGCTCTTCCTTGCTTCTTCTAGCATTTGCTATCTGGCAGCCACCTTTGGCATTCCTTAGCTTATAGATGCATCGCTATAGTCACATGACTGTCTTCTCCCTTTGAATCTTCAGACCATCTTCCCTCTGTGTTTCAGTCTTTGAATCCAAATTCCCCCCTTTTATAAAGACACCAGTTCTACTGGTCATCAGCCTCATTTTAACTTGACTACTTCTATAAAAATCCCATTTCCAAGTAAGGTCAAATTCTCAGGCATTGGGAGTAAAGGCTTCAATCTTTCTTTTTTGGAGGATACAATTCAATCCATAATGGTAGTTCATTCTCTTTTATTGCTGAATACTATTCCATTGTATGAATATTATACAGTTTATTTATTTTTAAAATTTTTTAATGTTTATGTATTTTTGAGAGAGAGACAGTATGAGCAGAGAAGGGGCAGAGAGAGAGGGAGACACAGAACCCAAAGCAGGCTCCAGGCCCCGAGCTGTCAGCACAGAGCCTGATACGGGGCTCGAACTCACAAACTGGGAGATCCTGACCTGAGCTGAAGTTGGACGCTCAACCAACTGAGCCACCCAGGTGCCCCTATTATTTTTAATTTATTCTATAGATGGACAACTGAACTCATTCTAGTTTTGAGATATGACAAAACTGCTATAAATACCCTCATTCGGGTCTTTTTTTTTGGTATGCTCATTTGTCTTAGTTTGAATGCTAAGATCATAGAAATGGCTGGATCATAAGGAAAATACATTACTTACTTTGATTAAAAACTGTCACATCTTTTCCCAGAGATTTTGTATTATTTTGTATACCATGTAACAACGTGTAACAACGTTGGCTGCTTGACTTTGTCACGGTTACTTACAACATGGTTACTGTCGTATGTCGTTTTTGGTTTGTGTGCTCATTAAGACTTTATTGGTGTTAAAAGAGCTTAAGACAAATTGACCAAAAATGCAAAGTTGCCTTGGTACAGATGCTCCTTGGTTTGGGAAAACTCAGAATCACTGCCACTAGTAAGGTAGAGGACAAAGCACATAGCAAAGTGGTGGCAAAGCATTCCAATGAATGGAACAGTGGGACGGGATTGGTGGGCACGGGAGTCACCAGGGGGTGCGTCACACAATGGCTCATGCCTCACACATACTGTGTGTCGATGCACCCCACCGAAAAAGGGGGGAACCAAAACCCGATAGCAGCGGTAATAAATAAGAGCCCTGGCTAGTAGGAAAGTGGCCTGGGTGTCCCTGTCTCTCCAGTGCACAAGCTGGAATCTGGAGGCTTCGAAAAAGTGCCAGTGTCAAGGGGAGATCAGGACCCCTACTGCCTAGGAAGGCACGGTTCCCAACTAGGTGGTCACTGGGGGGTCACCACGGTGAGCAAGAACCTAGGGGTGGCTCTCCAAGCTCCAGCATGTTTTTCAGTTGCAACCCCAATCCAGGTACATGTCTCCTTCACTAGCTGATGTGACAGACTCCTCCAAACTCTGGCACAGGACCAACTTATTTCTGATACCACCCCCTGCTCATTGAACCTGTGCCCACAGGTAGAGAGGTTTTAAATCTGGGATTGGTTCGGAGAACAAAGAGGGGTGGGGGGCTCAGCTTGTCTAACAGGCCACAGGGACTGTAGACATCTCCACGGAGATGGGCCTTCTTGGCCATTGTCTTCCACCAAATCCTTGGGAAGGACGCTGGGAAGAAGCCATTAGCCTGAGAATAGCCACCTTCCTGCTCTCTGGCCTCACGGCCAGTCTTGCCAGAACCCCTTGGAGTAAGGGGGCGAGGCCACCGGACATGGTCAGCGCTTTGATTTTCAGAGTGCAGCAGAGAACCGGGGAGCTGTCCGGCCTGGCACGGTGCCCCCTCACCACCCTCATTGTGGGAACAGCCATTGGCAGCTAAAACTGAAAGCAAAACTGTGTCTCCGGATCTTGTGACAGGTGTTGATCCTAAACTTGAGGATCCCAAACATCTCCCATCTCCATCATCCACCACAAACTCAGCGCGAAGATATTTTTCAGTACGCCTTTGAAAGAATCTTTCAAATGCAGAAAACCCGCAAATGCTGTTTTTTCTTTCAATGACAGCCCTCTGAGAACACAGACAGGGGGCCAGTGTGGAACCTGGCCACCTGCAAGGAGCCACCTGCCAGGGACCTGCTGGGGCACTCAAATGCGAAGTTTTCTTCTTTCTAAAACACCGTCCCCTTTCTATAAAAGAGAAGAGAGCAAACAGACAAAAGGCCTACTCTAAGATCAGGGGCTTCCTCCCTCCGCCCCGGGGACTCAGTGTGGCTGCTTTGGCATGGGGCCTCCCTGCCCAGGGGCTGGCAGAGGGCTCCCATCTTATTGTCCTGTGGGCCAGCCGTGGGCCCTTGTTCTGTCTCGGATCTTCTCTCCCTCAGTTGGCCTCTCCTGTGGCTAACAGTAGCCCTCCAGTTTCAGCAGCGGAAAACAGGTATCCATTTATTTATTTTACTTTTTATTATTCAAAATAAGAGCTGCTGGACTGAGTCCCCTTCTGGTACTGGGACAGCCCCATCACTGCACTGTGCCTCCGCGAGGAGCCTTGCAACAGTGCCACCTCAATCGATGTGTGACTGAAACTGATTGCCAAGGGTAACTGTCCTGGGACAGCTCGGGCTGGCTCACCTTGGAGGGCTGGCTTCTGAAGACAGAGCTCTGAGCCAGGGTGCCCAGTGAGAACGGCTGTAATGCCACCTCCTGACTGGCCTGGTGGGCAGGGAGATGCCTGTGGCTGGGCCCAGGAAGCTCAGAGCTGTTCATCCAGCATCCTCCAGGATCGGCCTTGCCTTTTGGGATTCCCTGGGTTGGCCTGTCCAAAATACCCCCGAGGCAGCACGGGCCACACAACCAGGTTGAAGGGGATGGGGAATGTCCATGGCAGCCGTGTGGCTGGCCCTGGCACGGATCATGCCCATTTGGGTCATGGGTCTGGAAGTACGTGTTCCAGGGCCAGCTCTGGCTGCTCTGATCATAGCCTGGCCCTGGGGTCATAGCCTCCTGGGGTCATATCTGACCCCTGCATAGATGGTGTTGACCGGCTCCCTGGGCCTCCTGAGCAGCAGGAAGCTTTACTACAGGTAGAGTTCAGGAGCCTTCCACCAGCACCTTTTGCTCTTTGTAGTAGTTCAGCAGGTGTTCCCAGTGCTGCTGTGAGGACAGGACCTTTGGGTCGCCTATAACAAGGACCTCACATCATGCTTTGGTCAGGGCCATGTTAAGCTGTCTGGGCTTGTTTAAAAATCCAATGCCTTGTTGCTCAGTAGCCCATATGCAGGAGCGTTAGATAAAGACCTTTTGCTGGCCCTGGAATGTGTCCATGTGAGTGAATTCTACTTCCCGGGATGCAGGGAGCCTCTGAATTGCACGTGTTGCATCAGGTAGGATGCTAGCCCCGGATAAGGGCCTGATGATGCCGATCTGGTCTGGCTTGGCACCTTCCTTTACCAGCTTTGGGACGATCTACTCTGTGTTTGCAGTCTCCTTCCTATTCAGGCAGAAGCTGCTTCAGCTGGCAATCTCCTCTGGGCTCTGGGCCACCTAGAACATCCGGTCGGGGGTCACTGGAAATCCAATCCCTTCTTCATACGATCTGCTGTAGCAATGCCTTTCTGAAGAGGGACCTCTTCAGGCATTGGTCACCCATGAAGATGAGCTACTTGGCTCCCAGGACCATGCATTTCCTCCAGCTCAGTGGCATGGGCACGTGCGTCAATTAAAAGGGGCCTCTGTTGCCCACACCCATACCTACATCTGTGCTCATAAGCAGCTCGTTCTCCGTGGCAAGCTTCAGGGTCAGGTGCGGCTTCTCTTCTGCCAATAACAGCTCCCCGTCTCTTCCTTCAGTTGGTGCAGCTTCTGGAACTTGGCAGGCTATCCGTGCTCTTGACCTGGTTGTGCAGGGCCAGAAGTGATACTGAGTCCTCATTCAGAACAGCATGACTCGCAGCCCTGTCTGGTGGATCTTCTCGTTAGCTGATCGATGCCTGTATTACTTGGAACACAAATAGGGGTGCACTGCTTCCCCCGGCCAGGTGGTAACTGATGGGGGCCAAGGTGACCATCTTCCCGGTGCCTGGCAGTTCCTGCATCCTGGCTTGTTGGTCTTTACCGCACAGTCTTTACGTGTAAACCTGAAGACTGGTTCAGGTTGGGGAGTCCTTCTGCCATGAAATTTTGGGGCAGCTGGCATCTGACGATCATGTCCTCCAGCTGGTGGCTGATGTAACCCCATATCGAGGTCTCCTCCAGTGCAAACATTTTCAGCGTGCTCCGCGTGTTGTGGAACGAGGTTGACTTCCACCTGAAATCCACCTGGAAGTGATGATTTCCTCCACAGGCACGTTCATTACTGCTCTGCAGCTCAGTGGTGATCTCATCACCATAATTGACAGGGATCTCGATGACGTGGCTGATCACTTTGCACAGGGGGTGCCAACTCCATTTCCTTTGTACGCAGGCATATCTGGTCCCCTTGGGTGAGCTGCATATCCCAAACAAATTCTGGCTGAAGCCTCATTAGCAGAGCACTCATACTCAGTCTTAGGCAGAGTAAAGTAGGCAATTGTGTTCTCGTTAAGGACCACGGGCCGCCTTGCCATAATGTTATCTTGACACTGGGACTCTTTCCGGTTTCTTATCAGAGTTGGCCTCCACCTTGATGAGGGGACCAGCTAGGATCCGGTCGTGGTAGGCGTCCTCCTATAGCCGGACGACGCTCTCTGGCTCCTCCCAACCCTGGTTTCTCTAAGTCCTGCAAGGTAGCGGAAGGATTTCCCCGCCCCAGCTCTTCCACATGGCGGATTGATCTGCAGGGTGGTGATGTGCCCAGCACACAGCTACTCCTGCTCAAAGGGGATCTTGCCTCGTTAGCGCAGGAAGCCTCAGCTCCGAGCGGTCCCGGGTGGTGCAGTTGAGGCTGTTTTGACTGGGCCGTTCGGACGGCAGCGTTTTGACCCAGTTGGCACTGGCAGGATTGAAGCCGAGGAGGAAGACGGTGAGCCAGCCACCCTTAGAACATTCCAGAACCGTCTGTCAGAGAGGCCCAACCTGGCGGCGAGTCGCCTCTGTGCATGTGGCCCCCAGGAAGTGATTTACATTGCGGCTGCGAGGCGTTTTTACACGTGGGTTACAGCCCCTCCTCTTGCTGTTCTTACAGTAAATCAGGCAAACAGTACTGTGTATTTTGCAGAAACTGCGCGCAAGCCCGGGGAGACCCTTTGCCTCACAGGTATCTACATATTCAAAGTTCAACTCGGTGAGCAACTGGCGAAGTTTGGCTACGCTGTTATCCACGGACCCGTGACGCAGGATGCCGTCGGTGCTTCCCAAGCTGCTGTCGGGGTTGCCCGCCCGCGCACAGCCTCCTCCAGGCCCTTCGAACCTTTGCTCCTGGCTGGGGAGGGTGAAGTCAGTGAACTTGGGCTTGAGTATGCAGCCCAGCATTTTGTCCCCTTGGGAGTCCAGCAGGATGAGCGTCCGTGAGCTGGGCCCCTCCGCCCGCCAGCGCATGGTGCCATCGGGTGGAGTCCAGAGGCCACCGGGACTTTGGTACAGCCGGACTTGTGGCGGCGGCAGGGCGGGCGGGCGGCGAACCTAGTGCACCCAGACCCTGCAGCCCCCTGGGGCCGCCCTTCACCTTCACCGCTAGCAGCTCCCCGCAGAATGCCCCGCAACCCCCTGCGGTGAGTAGTTTTACTTTGATCCCTTCTGGCCAGTGTGAAGTGGCCTCTCTTGCATTCCTGACTTCCGATAGTGTTGTTTTTTAGTCTGAGTTTGAGAATTTCCATTTGATGCTTTCGATAGAAATTTCCGGTTTTCTGGTTCATTGTTCCATCTTGTTATCCCTTGTGATCCATTAATCACAGTTAAAATCTGTTTCTGAAAACCAGTATCTGGATCACCTGTGCATTAGTTTCCTTTTTGTTTTTTGTTTTTTTTTTTTTTTTTCTGAGCTTTTATTTTGTATACCTGAGAACTTTTTTATTGAATTATGGAAATTAAGTTTAAAAATAATAGAGGTTCCTGGAAAAAAAAAAAAAAAGTTACCTTTCTCCAGAGAGGATTTCTTTAGCTTCTGGCAGGCAATTAGAGTAGGCATGGATTACTTTAATCCAAACAGATTGAGCCGATTCACAGCTGGGTTTCATTCTTTGTAAGGCTGGTCGATTTCTTTTTTCTTTTTTTTTTTTAGTAGTTCCCCCTCCCCACACCCACCCCCCAGCTTTATTGAGAAATAATTGACCTACATCGCCGCATAAATTTAAGGCATACAGCTGATGGTTTGATTTACATATATTATGAAATGATTAGCACAATAGGTTCAGCTAATATTCATCTTCTCTTATAAATACAATAAAAGGAAAAGAGAGTTCCTTGTGATAGGAGCTCTTAAGAGCTTTCCTACATGTGTACAATAGTATTAGCTACAGTCATCATGTTTATGTTACATCCATTGTACTTGTTTGTCTGATAACTGGAAGTTTGTACCTTTGATCACCTTCCCACCTTCCAGTCAGTCCCCCCTGCCCTCCATCTTTGGTAATGCCAAGTCTGATCTGTTTTTCTGTGTTAGTTTTCTTTTCTTTTTTTAAAAGATTCTATATAAGTAAGATCGTGTACGGTATTTACCTTTTTCTGTCTGACTTATTTAACTTAGTCAATTGACTTCAGGGTCTATCCATGTTGTCATAAATGGTAGGATTTCTCTTTTTTGTGTGGGGGTTAATAATATTCTGTGTGTGTGTGTGTGTGTGTGTGTGTGTGTCTGTCGCAACTTATCCATCCATCCATCGATGGACATTCAGCTTGTTTCATTGTCTTGGCTGTTGTAAATAATGCTGGTATGAACATGAGGGTGAAGATGTCTTTTTGATTTAGTGTTTCATTTCCTTTGGACCTATTTCCAAAAGTGTAATTTCTAGACCAATGGTGGTTCTTACTAACCTTTTGAATATCCTCTGTATAGTTTTCCATAGTGGCTGCACAAATTTACATTCCCACCATCAGTGTATAAGGGTTTCCTTTTCTCCACATCTCTTCCGGCTTTTGTTATATTTTGTCTTCTTGATGATGGTCATTCTAAAAAGGTGTAAGGTGGTATCTTCTTGTGGTTTTAATTGGTATTTCTCTGATGACTAGCGATGTTGAACATGAGGATGAACTATGTCTGGTTTAACCTCACTCTTAGAGTATAGCCCTTCTGGGGTTCAATTGAATACTTGAGGTTTTTATCAGAACCTTACCTATTGGTGATCCTTTCATGCCCTTTATTATGTCCCCAGAACCCTTAAACTGATAAAAGTCCTGCCCAATTTCTCAGACTCATAGCGGTTACTTTCTTCTCTACTTTTTTTACTTCTTGGCCTTCTTGTCTTACATTAGCAAATGACTTAAAGGGCAAGGAAGATCAGACTGTTGAGCTGAATTCTTTGAATTTTTTATCTAAAATCTTTGTGTTTTAGGCCTTTGCAGCCTTGGTCCCTGAACTCCTGTTTTAGTCTTCTAGACTCATGAGATTGCTGAAGTTCTTTAAAAGACCATTGACTGTTTGAAGCAAAAATAATAATAATGGATTGTGGGGTCTATAGAATATGTTGAACTAAAATATATGAGTTCAATACAAGGAATTGAGTGGGGATTAAATGAATTATACCATTATATGGTTATTTACGTAGTATAATACTTGAATTGAGACTGATAAGTAAAGATTGCATATTGCAATCTTCAGGTTAAACCCTAAAACACACAGACACACACACACACCAAGAAATAATGCTAAAAATCAGAAAGAAGATACAATTGTAGAGTAGAAAATACTTTATAAGCTCAAAAGATAATTCCAAGAAATGAATGTTGGAGCAAATAACAGATGCTATAAATAGAAAACAAATAGCAAGATAGTAGAATTAAAGTGATCTGAACAAAGCCATACTGATTTTAGATATAAATGGATTAAGCACTTCATTAGAAAGAAATTATAAGAGTAGATAAAAAGCAGACCCATTTGCATGTTGTATACAAGATACATCTGTAATATCTAAAAACACAAGTTGAATTTAAGAGTGGAAAAAAATGTGCGTTAAAAATACTAAGTGTAAGTATGCTGTTGATAATGTGAAATGTAAACCTGTCGTATGACACAGCAATTCCATTTCTAGGTATTAAGCCAAGAGAAAGGAAATACGTGTCCCTAGGAACATGTATACGATGTTCGTAGCAAACTTTATTTATAGTAGGCAAAATATGAAAACAGTCCAAAGGAGAATCAGTACAAAAAGGGGTTAAGAAATTACAGTATATTTATATAATGGAATATTACTAAACAAAAAGGAATATTCTTTCGATTGCTGTCACAATACAACTAAATCTCAACAATATTATTTCTGTAAATGAGTCTGGATGCACAAGAGTATTTTAAATTTTTTTTTTTTTTTTTCAACGTTTTTTATTTATTTTTGGGACAGAGAGAGACAGAGCATGAACGGGGGAGGGGCAGAGAGAGAGGGAGACACAGAATCGGAAACAGGCTCCAGGCTCCGAGCCATCAGCTCAGAGCCTGACGCGGGGCTCGAACTCACAGACCGCGAGATCGTGACCTGGCTGAAGTCGGACGCTTAACCGACTGCGCCACCCAGGCGCCCCACAAGAGTATTTTATATGTGACTTCATTTTCACGAATTCCAAGATTTGGCAAATCTATTTCCTGTTAGTAGAAGTTGGAAACTGGTTATCTCTAGGGGAAAGCAGACTAAGGATGAGGGACATTGGGGGGTGATGAAAATGTTCCAAATATTAATGTGGGTGGTAGTTACATGGAGGTGTACAGGTACAGCATCACTTAAAAATGAATCTGGACTCGGGGCGCCTGGGTGGTGCAGTCGGTTAAGCGTCCGACTTCAGCCAGGTCACGATCTCGCGGTCCGTGAGTTCGAGCCCCGCATCAGGCTCTGGGCTGATGGCTCGGAGCCTGGAGCCTGTTTCCGATTCTGTGTCTCCCTCTCTCTCTGCCCCTCCCCCGTTCATGCTCTGTCTCTCTCTGTCCCAAAAATAAATAAAAAACGTTGAAAAAAAAAAAATGAATCTGGACTGAGACATTAATTTATTTGTTTCTTTATAACAAGATAATAGGTACTTATCACCTGTTTAAAAAAAAGAAGGGGGAGGAATAATAATTCCAAAGGTAGAGCTGGACTTTAGGTCATTTTAGTGGGTCACTTAGTAATATATAAGTGAACATGTTGAAACCATTGAAAAATTCAGTATATTAGAATGGAGTTGCAAAGGTTAAAGCCTCATTTTTGGAACTTTTTTCTTTGTCAGTAAAATGTGATAGAGCATCATCCATCCCTTACATCAGGAAGACTTAAATTTCATTAAATAATGAGACATTCAGACTAACTTGCAAGTCAAATAATTGCAATTAAATACATATTTTTATTAAATGGCGATTGAAGTTTGGACATTCCTTTTTTTCATTCAGACTTTTATTAACACCTTTATTTTAGAGTAAGTAGATTTTATGTGCTTTACCTTCTCCCCAAACCTTTGCTCTTTCTAATAATAAATTCTAACTTAAGTAGCAAAGTAATTATATTTTGTATATGGTTTGGTGTACATGATTCTGTGTTAGGCTGTAGATAATTAAGTTGGATTCAGTATTGGAATATTACTGAATATACACAATATTTATTATCACTCAATATTAGGTTCAATGTTAAGCTATATATAACTTAAGCAAAGGCCGTTGGCTTTATCAGAACCTGCTGGTGCGTGGACCAGCTCTTGTAACAGACCCTTTTCACAGTATGCTGCTCAGCCTTCCGTTTCATTTAAATACCATTCATTACAACAGAGCAAAAAATGTACAGTTGAGTGTCCAAGTGTATTTGAAAAATAATTACTCAGCCAGACAGATCTAGAGCACCCCTGGCTTGAGTTTCGCTTCTTGTAGGGTTTGGATCATTACTTTACCACTAGAACTTCAGTACAATAATCCCCATTGAGTGATAATTTATCAACATACCTGCTCTTCTTAGTTCAAAATTCCATCATCTGACACTCTGAATCATTCACGATGGGATGAGGACACCCCCCACCCCCACCCCCATGTGTTGAGACAGTCTCATGGTTCTGGGATCTCCAGCATCACTGTCTTGAATGGAAGGAACTCTCCATAGTTCAAACTCCTTAGCCTATCAGCTCCTCTGAAGAATGGCCTTTCTGTTCCTTGACTTTGCTTCTGCCTCCCCTTGCTCACCAGTCTGGCTGCTCAGATATTCTCTCTGACCCCAGGGACTGACAGACTCATTCTTGTGATCCGGTACCTAGGACATTCTTCCTCAGATAACCTATCCACAGGGCTGGATTTTTCTTTGCAGAGAATCTCAGCTTAAATGTTCCTTCTTTTTATTTTTTCCTCCACTTTATATAAGTATAATTGAAAAACACCAGTTTTAAGGTGTACAGTGCGATGTTTGAAAATACATATACATTGTGGAAATGAGTACCACAATCGAAGTAATTTAATATAACCATCACCGTACGTAGGTACCATTTTGTGTGTGTGGTGAAAACACTGATGATCTACTCTCTTAGCAGATTTCAAGGATACAGTAGAATATTGTTAGCTGTTGTCACCATGCTGAACGTTAGGTCCACAGCACTTACCCTCCATAACTGAAAGATTCTACTCTGACCAATCACTCCCCGTGTCCCCCACCTCTCAGGCCCTGGCAACCACCATGCCACTCTACGCTTTTAGGAGTTTGACTTGGTAAGATTTCACATACAAGTGAGATGATGCAGTATTTGCCTTTCTGTGTCTGGCTTCTTTCACTTAGCATAATGTCTTCCAGGTTCTTCCATGTTGTTGCAAGTAGCAGGATCTTCTTTCCCGCCCCGCCCCCCCCCCCCTTTCTCTGAAATGTCCATGTGATGCGGCCCCTGTTTGTATCTCCAGTCATCCTTTATAACGTTCCCTGTATTATTACCTGTATCTTTATGTTCACCAAACTCCTAACTCTTACCTGATTTGTCTGTTACTTACTTGTCCATTTTCTGTCTCCCTCTATTGAACTAGAAGCAAGGTTGTGCGTTCCAGTTCACAAATCCAGGGGGAGGGCCCTTTTGCACTGCAGTTTATGTGAACAGTGCCCCCCAGAGGAGGGTCAGATAAATCAACACAGCTCCCTACAGTGGCCCTGCAGAACAGGCAGCGCTCTTGCTAAGTGATGTTATTCTTAGTCCCTAAAACAGTGCCTGGCCCACAGCAGGTGCTCCAGAAATACTTGCTGAAAAACAAACTCTTGAGTTTCTGCTTTCAGGAGGCTAAGGGAGCTAGTGAATTTTCCTCGGCTGTAATCTTTTCCATTTCTATCACGGTGCTGATTGCTTGCAAAAAAAAAACAAAAACAAAAACAAAAAAAACCTACATTGAATACACGTGAAAATATACATTGCAAAGAAAAGAATCAATGATTTAACTGAATTGCTTAAGAAACAAATTACTTAAGAGTGATGTGCTCCTGTTACTGATACTTGAGTTTAATATTAATGATTACGGGAAGAATGTATTTCTTTATCTTTGTCATTAATATTTGGGTATGTATTTGTGTTTAATCATTAATAGCTAATGTGCTACCAATATGTGATATTACCCATCTTTATAAATCTTTTGGGATAAGACCACTTTGCTAGGTACATTGGATTTCAAAATAATTTATGTGAGTCTTTGAAATGAAAAAAATTCTTCATTCTCCAACACTAAATATGTTAATGAAAAATAATACCACATTTTATTTAAAAGGAAGTAGAACATTTTCTTCCAAAACTTGAAACGCAGTCAGTAATAGAGATACATGTAGGAAATCTAAATTTGTGAACTCAAATTTTAAAGGGCCGGGATCATGAAATTTAAAATATATTCTCTGTCACGGAGCGTATACTTATGCCCTTTTAGCGTTAAGATCCTGCATGAAATCTTTCCCATTTTCCGTGTCCTGAGAAGTTCTTAAACACTGTAGGGTTGGATTTGTTTTCATCCAAACTGATCTTTGGACTCAGGGTTGTAGGCATGTGTGCACTTTGGTAAGAAGAGGTGAGGTTGGTGTACCCGATGAGTAATTGATCCTGCGTGCCGACATCGCGTTCTCTGGAATTGATCACAATCGCGTAAAGCCAACCCCTTTGCCTTCCACACCCAGGTACAAAATACAAATGCTGCAGCTAGCGTATTTAAAAAAAAAAAAAAAAATAGGCTTTTTATTACACTTCGGCGTTTCCTCCTCTTTCTCTGCGGTATCATTTGAAGTCTGCTTTTTAAAACAGAAGTTGAACAAATGAATCCTTCTGTCCTCACTTTCAGTTGTCAGCAGTGCTTCAGCGTGAGATGAAATAAATTGCCAAGCCCTTTCATCTTCTGTAATCAGCGCTGCACAGCTCTGAGTACACCCACAGCCCCGCACGCCGCCTCTGCCGCACTTTGTGCCGAACAGGAAGTCTTGGGGAGTGCCCTTTCTGGGGCTCCACGCTGGAGTGGGTTTATTTTGCTGCCTCCCTTCCTTTCCCGTTTCCTTGCCTCTTTCCACCTCTTTGCTGCCTGCCCGCAAACGCGTGAGCGATCCATTTTCTGTAGGAAAGAAGTTTTAGGGAGTAACATTATTTTTCAAAAGGTCTGTTTGACATAGGCTTGCCCCCACCCCCCCTTCCCCCCGCCCCCACACCCTACGACACACTCAAATGTAGCGTTGTTGCTGTAGTCAGACACCTAGCCACAAGATTTACAAGTGGAAAAATGCTTGGCGGGGCCGTGAACTGTACCTTTGCCATATCAGAGTGCTTTCTTTTTAAAAGCATAGAAGAAGCAACACGTTCATATTTATGTCACCAAGCAGGACATTCACAGAGATTTACTCACAACACATGTTCTCTTTCCAGCACCCAAACTATGTGGGAGTCTATTAGGGAACAAAGCAGAGGCTAGAGCTTGATGTGGGGGCCAGGGACAGACACCTGCTGGTTTGGGGGGGATTTTTTGTTGGTTCGTTTTGCCAGTAACTGATTCCTTTTTCAGACCGTCCTTCCTCTCCTCTGTCTGCTTCTGGTGGGGCTCTCAGTTGCCGATTCCTCTACTTTCTTGTCCTTCTCTTCCTTCTAGTAGGCTGCCCTGCTGATGTTGGCTGAGCTAGTAGTTACTAGGGAGCTGGTACTGTTCTAAATGCCTTACCTGTATGAACTCAGTGACTCCAACAAAAAGATGAGATAGGTATAATTTATTGACTCCATTCTTGGGATGAGGAAACGGAGGCACAGATTGGCTGAACAATTCACCTGATGTCACATTAGCAATGGGTGGGACGGACATCCAAACCCGGGTCCTGTGTCACCAGGCTTGTGCTCTTATCTCGTACACCCCAGCGTTGCCCTCAATGTGGACGGATGACCCGTATCCCTGCCTTCTGTACTCAGAGGATAAGGCATGTGGCCCAGTAGGACAGAGATGTTGCAGGTGGAGAGGGGCTCATGCTGTCTCCCTCCACTGGCTGCATAGCTGGCAGGATGGGACTCTTGGGTTGATAGGGAGCATCATGCCCATCACATGCAAAGATGAAACTCTAATGATATTTATTGAGTTCTGGTGTGGATACCTCTAATAAATTCGATTTATATCATGATGCTTTTGTTTTTTGCTTTAATGAGAAACGATAGGTTCTTTTTGTTTGCTCAAGCCAACTACATTTGGATTTCTGTTTTGAAATTTTTTTAATGTGTATTAAAAAAAATTTTTTTTAACATTTATTTTTTGAGAGACAGAGACAGAGCATGAGCTGGGGAGGGGACAGAGAGAGAAGGGGAGTCACAGATTCCAAAGCAGGATCCAGGCTCCGAGCTCTCAGCACAGAGCCCGACGCGGGGCTTGAACTTACAAACCGCAAGATCATGACCTGAGCTGAAGTCCGATGCTTAACCGACTGAGCCACCCAGGCTCCCCATAGTTATTTTTGAGAGTGAGAGAGAGCAAGCAATGAGTGGAGGAGGGGAAGAGAGAGAGAGGGAGACACAGAATCCAAAGCAGGCTCCAGGCTCCGAGCTGTCAGCCCAGAGCCTGATGTGGTACTTGAACTCATGAACCATGAAATCATGACCTGAGCTGAAGTTGGATGCTTAATTGACTGAGCCACACAGGCGCCCCTGGATTTCTTTTACTGAGGGAAGAAACTTTACTGAGTGGTGGAGGGAAAAAGCAGAGTTTCTAGAAGTTCTCAAGTAATCCTGGATGATCCCTGTCTACCCTCACCTGCCATCACCAGCTGCCCCCACTTCTCATGGCTATATTGAAATCTACATTAGCCCTCTGGAAATGATAGAGTCCACTCACCTAAGCTGTCTGCTTCTTAAAAGTAGCCTTTTTGAAATGAGAGAGTATGGTAGCCTGAAATTGTGTATTGGTCTTGTAAATTTCAATGTAGAAATTTAAATTTTATCTCCAATGGAAAGAAACTAGAAAAGAATTAGTGTTTTCCAGCCACTTTCTGGTGAGGGATCAACAACACTTGGAAACCAATTGTATCAACAGACCAGAAAAGGCAGTGCCTGGGGAATGAGTCTCTTCCTGGAGACCTAGTGGGGCGGACAGAAGGGAAATTATTTCTCCTTGGGCTTTCATTCAAATGCGCTCTTTCTTGAGACCAAACTCGCCCTATTTTTATTTTTTTTTAAATTTTTTTTTTAACATTTATTTATTTTTGAGACAGAGAGAGACAGAGCATGAACGGGGGAGGGGCAGAGAGAGAGGGAGACACAGAATCGGAAGCAGGCTCCAGGCTCTGAGCCATCAGCCCAGAGCCCGACGCGGGGCTTGAACTCACGGACCGCGAGATCTTGACCTGAGCTGAAGTCAGACGCTTAACCGACTGAGCCACGCAGGCGCCCCTCTCCCTATTTTTAAATGACTCTATCACTATGCAGATAAGCTGTGTAGGAAGTATACAATGAACATCTCTCATTGTTACCTCTTAGTTGTCCACAATAGAGAGCTCCCAATTGGGATTATGGAAAAGGGCAACGTGATGGCTGCCTGCCCAAATTTTGCAAAGCTGCCTTGTTTCATGGGAGAGAGTTGTGTTGTATTCACACTGTATCCTAGCACCCAACACAGTTCCTTGCACACAACATCTGACGTTCACGTGATGGTTAATTTTACACGTCAACTTGGCTAGCCACAGGATGCCCAGGTTAAACGCGATTTCTGGGTGTGTCTGTGAAGATGTTTCTGGATGAGATTAGCATTTGAATCCATGGAGTTTGTAAAGTAGCTTGTCCTCCCCAGTGTGTGTGGGCATCCTTCAGTCTCTTGAGAGCCTCCATAAAACAAAAAGCAGAAGGAGGAGGAATTTGCCCCTTTTTTTCCTGCCTGCCTCCTTGACATCTTACCTTCTCCTACCTTTAGCCTGGGATTTATACCATTGGCTTCCCTGGTTCTCCTACCTTTGAACTTGTACTGAATTACATGACTGGCTTACTGGGTCTCCATCTTGCAGAGGGCAGATAATGAGACTTAGCCTCCATTATACTGTGAGCTGATTCTTCATCATAAATTACCATATATAGGAAAATACATATTATTTATAAAATATGTATACATGTTAACATGTATAAATGTGTAGGTTACATATATAAATGTGTATATACATGTAAATGTAGATATGTATGTAGATATATATGTACTATATCTTTTGTATAATTTATAATAGGGGTATATATATTATATTTTGTATATAATGTATATGTCATTTTAGTTCTGTTTTTCTGGAGACCTCCCATACAATTAATTGAACACTTCTGGCGTGAAAACTTTATGTATTTAATGTTTTATTTATTTTTGCGAGACAGAGACAGAGTGCAAGCAGGGGAGGGGCAGAGAGAGAGGGAGACACAGAATCCGAAGCAGGCTCCAGGCTCCGAGCCATCAGCCCAGAGCCCGACGCGGGGCTCGAACTCACGGACCGTGAGATCGTGACCTGAGCCGAAGTCGGACGCTTAACCGACTGAGGCACCCAGATGCATCAAGACTTTTAAAGAACTTAACACACATTTTTTTGTTTGTTTAAACTAATTTTGTTCTTTGAGATGGGTATTGTCCTCATTTGACAGGTCCGGAAACCAAGGCACAGAGCTATGAAGTAACTTTAGCAAATGGCAGTCACCCAGGTATAAAGCGGTAAAGCGAGGAGTTGACCAGGCATTTAGCTCCTGAGGCCCGTTGGGTGAACCAGTGTGTTACTCTAACTCCTTTTGTAGAAGGTACCTAGTGAATACTTGCTGAACTGAACTGAAATTTTTGAATTCACCCTGTGGCTTGCCTAGCAAGAGACAGGCCTTGTCTGTTATGAAAAGTAAGTTGTACCTCCAGGTTGTGGGAAGTAGCCACCTTCAGAATTCCTCCCTTCCTCTGAGGCTTTGATGACCTTAACATAACTCAAGTCTGCAGAATTACTGTACCGGCATTAGCATACATAATTCAATCTTTGTTAGAAAAATTAATATATTTAAATTTGCTTAAAATAAAGCTGACCACTAACAGCTCGGAGACTCTGTGTTATTCCGCAGCTTAGGAACATTTTAATGGTCAATAAAACTGCTCCCTAGATCCTAGCAGTTTTCAGAGTTTGAAATTATAGCTGAAGATACTGTTAATCATTCCTAAATTACCAACTGCTCACTCTTAACCTCTCAATTGTCTAGCTGATCTTTACATTTGAGAAAAATAATCAATAGGACTTCCCCAGAGGTAGATTATATGCAGGGCTGGTGTGCTTTATATACGCGTATAGACATACAATATACAGATGGCTGTAGCATGGAAACTAACCACCCTGTCTAAATTCGGACATAATTGAATGTAGGTCTAGGTATTTAACTCACTTGGAGGGAAGGGATCAAAAGATTTGACCATTGTAAAGTTGATGACATTAATGGTATTATTCAAATGTTTCCCTCTATAAATAGAGATTTATCACGTTTCCAAAATATTTATATGTCTTTCTATTTTGTTTACTTAGTGCATCTGCTTAGGGACAGATGTGAGGTTCTGCATTCCCACTATAAAATAGGGCAGAACAGTAGGCCTTTGAATAGATCTCTGATCATTTGGAGATTAAACATCACTTAAGACTGTTCATCCAAACTCACATTATTCCATCAAACACTTTGTAGCTATGAGTCAAAATGGGAGCATAGTAAAAAAAAAAAAAAAAAAAACAGTGATTGTAAAAAAGATGTTACAGTCTCTGTGTATAAATATAAAGTAACATATTCTGCATATTCTGAACTCTCAGGGTGGAGAGGATGATACTCTTGAACCGTGCTTTGCAAACCCATTAAAAAAATTTTTTTTAAATGTTTATTTTTTTCTGAGACAAAGCATGAGTGGGGGGAGGGGCAGAGAGACAGGGAGGCACAGAATCGGAAGCAGGCTCCAGGCTCTGAGCAGTCAGCACAGAGCATGACGCGGGGCTCGAACTCAACAAACCGTGAGATCATGACCTGAGCCAAAGTTGGTCACTCAACCGACTGAGCCAGTCAGGAGCCCCAACAAACCCGTTTAAATATACCAGCAGCACTTGGCAGTCTCCTCTGATGTAGCTAGATTCATGCCGAGGTTGAGGTAACTCTTGTATCTACTTTTGGGGATATTTCTATGACTTTAAAAAACCAGTCTAAAACCACATGGTTTCATCTGGCTAACTTCATTTACTCTGGCAATTCCATGATCATCTTATAACTCCTTTAAATTCAGGTGAGTAAACATAATAAAAGGCCAGTTCTGTACAAGATAATGTGCTTAGTGCTGTGGACAGTACAAAAATCATCAAAGGTAGGTCTTATCTTTAGGAGTTTACTCAAGGGGGGGCAGACAGGCATAAATTAATTATGAAATGTGTGTGTGCTATACAAGAGGTGCCAAATCTGTTAGGAACAAAGCAGAGGCAAGAGTAATTTGTCTGAGTGAAGGCAGGATGGCTCCAGGAAGTAGTAACATTGATGTAGACGACGATTTTGACATAGGAAGAAGTGGTGGTGAGGATATCCCATGAATGCGATCGCTTTTCATGGGAACCCCAGAAACCTTTTGGGGATGAGGAAGGGGCACACAGCGTACAGATTGGTAAGAGTCCAGACTAACATAGGAGGCTCACCTAACAGCACCTTCTATTTACGTGACTTGAATCCCAACATCTGTTTGGCTTCTTTCCATGACTTCTTTAGGTCACGGTAAATACACTCTGTTTTACTTGGCTTACTAATGTCTCTGAACCTCCTGTTCTCTTATACAAAATAGCAGTGAGGCACTTATTGTCACGCAGAAACAGTCTGCCCTTAGCAACTCATAGATTAGGCCTTTTGTTCCTACCGGGGGCTGGCTTGCCATTCCTTGCAGACATGACTCAACAAGGCAGGGCAACTTTCAGTTCAGTTATTGGCACCACAGAAGTGACCAGAATTGGAGTCTCACACCTTGAGACCCTCACACATTGAGACCTGTGCTGGATACAGCCCAACTTCCAAATCTGGGATTATTTCCTTCAAATTCACTAGCTCTCCTCCTCTCACTGGCTGCGGTATGCTGGGGAGTCACTCGATGGAGATGTGTTGGACATGGAATCCACTGGGACCCTATCCACTTTGTCCACGTGCTGAGGCTGTGCTCCATTTATAACAGTGTACAGTAACACCTTAGATGGCGAGGGACTTGTTCTGCGAGTGTTCCTGAAGACGAGGGAACATTTCTAATACGTTTTAACTTGATGGATAAGTGACATCTTACAATGCAAGTAGTATGTGACACCAAATGTCACATGATCAGCCCTGAGCCAGTGGTTCTTGAAATTCCCTTTGATACAAGTGCTATGGATTACAAGCATGTTTCCAGAATGAATTATGCTTGTAAACCAAGGTCTTATTGGTATTTTAATTCAGCTGTTTTGTAAACATGCCCTTTGTCTGCTTGTAGCATCTGTTTTATCTCTTATTTAGCCCAAGGAGCACAACACTTAAATTTAACCTATAACTATAAACACCCATTAGGTTATTACAGTGCTAACTGAACTTTATTTGTTATGAATGAGAAACTCTGGGTTTCCAAACTGATGTAAATTCTACAAAGCGACAGCCAGAACCTTTGCTTTGGGTCACTGTCATCTCCTGGCCCTGGGACCCTCACCATTTTAAGTCTCTAGAGGCTCATTGCTCTTTGAGAATTTTTCCATACCATCCGTTCTGTTAGAATTGTGCTAATAAATTTCTCACAATAAACATTACATAATAAAAACAGTACTTTGAGTGACAAAATAGGGGGGTTCAGGCTTATAATCATGACCGTTTTCCCCCACTGTAATGCCTTCAATAATTATTTTTACCAGAAGTGAATGTTGTTATTGCCTTCTAAAAATAATACTTTGGTTCATCAAAACTGACAAACACACTCTTCAATTCTTCCTCAGTCGTCCTTCATACCTTCATACTTCAGAGATTTCTTGGTTTTCTTGGTGATGTTTAAATTTAAATCTTGGTGATGGTTAAATAGAAATACACTTCTCTTGGAGCTCAGTTCACCGTTGACAGTGATAAACAGAAGAATAAAGGAAGTTATTGTCAAGAAAACAGTCCACAAACAGTGCAGTGGTATGTTTTTAGTTTCATGAAATATATTTTGTGGCTCAAGTGTGATCCATAGGGGGAAAACTATAGCATTTGAATCTTGGTATCCATAAGAATCATTAGACTGTTTATTAAACACATAGATTCCTGGCCTCATCCCAAACATATCCAATATGGTAGATTTTTGGGTGGGGAGCAGGAATCTGCATTTTAGGTTTTTACAACTCAATCAGATGGTTTTGGTGCAGTTGGTTTGCAGAATATTTTGAGGAAAAAAATGCAAAAGTGGCTACTCATAACTAATCAGCCCCTTTATATCCGATTTTAGTTTTTTAATTAAATTAGTGCCATAGGGGAAGAGTGTGTTGACTTTTGTGACTTGTAAAGCAGATCTAAATTTGCAATTGAGAAAAACACTTAAGTGCCCACAATTTCCTGTGATTTGTCCTTTCATTGACTTTATGAACCAACCAGAAGCCCTTTGAATATTTCCAATAGGCCGTGGACCACACTTAAAGAATCACTTTTCTCAGCAGTCTTAAAATTATGGCAGAATGCCCAGAAACTGATACTTAACAACCATGGAAGTATATCTGCTTGAAATCTTACAAGTAAAAACAACTTTGGGAAGCCAGTTTCCACTTCATTATTTGGCGCTGGATACAAGTTTCACATCCACATTGGAGATCCACGTTCAAAGACAGAGACGCTTCAATATTCCCGTTAATTTTATTGGCTTAAAAATAACAGCCGAAGAACATGCTGCTAATGTTGCTCTCTGGCGGCGTTGTTTGTTTATGTTCGGTCTTGGCTGGGCCCATTATCATGTCTGCATCCTTTGGACATACTTCGAGGAGCCACACGCTACAGTCTAACGATAGAGAAGCGTAAACGTGTAAATTTCTGCCTGCTCATACCGAAATATTTTAAAGTGAACAAAAGTTAGAATTGCTCAGACTTAAAAGCAGTAAGTGAGTAAGTAAATACATGTAAAATGATAAAATGATGTGAGCTCAGGTGATACTTGTATTTCATTGTTGTTTTCCTTAAGTTTTTTCATTGTGGTGTAATTGACATACAATAAACTGTTCAAAATTAAAGTATGTAATTGCATAAGTGTTGACATAGGTGTATATTTGTGACATTACCACTACAGTTAAAGTAATGAACATACTCCTCCATTCCCTAAGTGTCTTTGTGTCCTTTTTTAATCTCTCCACCTCCTCCCTGTCCTCTGTTTATCATCATATAACTGCTAATTTATCTTCTGTTTCTACACAATATTTTATATTTCCTACCTAAAATTTTATGTAAGTGGAATCATACAACATGTACTTTTTTTATCTGACTCCTATTTTTGTTTAATGTTCGTTTATTTTTGAGAGAACAAATGCAGACAGGGGCGGGGCAGAGAGAGAGGGAGAAGGAATCCCCACACTGTCAGCACAGAGCCTAATGTGGAGCTTCAACTCGAGAATCACAAAATCATGACCTGAGCCGAAATCAAGAACTGGATGCTAACATTCCTCCTTGGGGCTGATGATTTTTTTGGTTTGAAAGGTACTTTATTTGATGTTAAGGTAGCCATTCTTTTTATTAGTGTTTACATGATTTATTTTTAATATCCTTTTATTATCAGTCTGACTATGTCATTATATTTGGAGTGGATTTCTTGTAGACAATTTCTTGATTTTTTTTTTAAATCTACTCTGTCAATCTCTGTCTTTTAGATAATGAATTTATACCACTTAAATTTAATGTAATTATTGATGTGTCAGGGTTTAAGTTAGCTGTTTTCCATTTTGTTCTTCTCTCTGTTTTAGCTTCCCACTTGGTCTCTGGTGACACTGTGGCGGGTAGACTTGTTACTGGTTGTTGAAATGAAAGACCTGACTCCCTTCCTGGCCTTCTCTAATACCACCCCAACAAGGGTGTCTCACAAGGATGGAAACTGAGGCTTTCCACTGGCCCCTTGCTAGTGTGGATTTGGTGGATTTTATCTGTATTGTCTGGCTGGAGTTGAGAGGTTGTTGTCTAAAGTTTTTTGTCTTGATCTGTCCCTTTCATGATCTTTTGTCTAGAAAGAGGAGACTTCTGTTGAGGAGTGTTTTTTGTTTGCACATGTTGGTGTGTTGGGTTTGTCACTGTTCAGCAACAGGTCTAGGATATATGAGGCAAAAAGAAAACATAGGCAACCTACCACTACATTGTTCATAAGTTGTGCACCTGGTCTGCTGTCTTATTTTTGGCCTTCAGAGTCTTTTTATGTTTGTTTTATATATAATGTCCAGGGTTTGTAGTTGTAGTCAGGAGGAGAAATAGGCAAAAGTCTGCATCTGTTTTGATTGATTGCTTTTTCTTATTATTATGGGTCACATTTTTCTGCTTCTCTATATACCTGGCAATTTTTTATTGGGTGCCAGACTTTGTTTTCATCTTGTTGGTTGCTGTATATTTTGTGTTCCTATAGATATTCTTGAACTTTGTTCTGGGACTCACTTAAGTTACTTGGAAACAGCTTTAGCTGTTTTATCCAAACAGCTTTTAGATACTGCTTTTTAGATATTTTAAGCACGACCAGAACAGTGCTCACTCTAAGGCTAATTATCCCCCAGTGTTTAAGAAAGACCCATCTGTGTACCCTGTGCTCCATAAATCTTGATTTTTTTTTTTTTTCATTCTGGCTCATGAAAACAGGCACCGTTCCCAGTCCTGTGTAAGTGATGGGTACTAATTTCTCTTATGGGTGTTCCTTTCCCTGGCCTTGGGCAGTTTCTTCATTGGATGCATATATAGTACTCACTTCAATACTCCAAGGCACCCTCTTTTGCTCTCCAGAATTCCATATCTCTGTACCTTTCTCTTGTCTGGTACTCTGACTTGGAAACTCTAGACACCTGGGTCTCTCTGACCTCTCCATTCTCTATCCACAGTTGAGGGATTCTGCTGGGTTCTCCCTGGGGTTTTCCTCCCTACACTGTGGCATGGAAACACTCTCAAGGCAATAAACTGTGGCAGTCATAGGGCTCATCTTCTATTTTTCCCCACCTCTGTGGGATCACTGTTTTTCATTGACTAATGTCCTAGTGAAAACTTGTTTTATATATTTTTTTCATTATTTCAGGTGGGAGGGTAAATCTGGTTCCTGTTATTCCTTTATGGCCAGAAGCTCAATATCTGTTTATGACATCTGCAAAGCGTATGACTGGAATGAATTATCTTTCAGCCTGCCTCTAGCTCTTTTATCCTATGATTCTGTAGTTTGGAGTTCAAGTCTATAGAGTAGATAAAGTCATTGCTCTCACTTTTTATATGTGCAAACAATCATAGGACAGACTTTTAAAAACTAACTCTTCAACACTTGATAAGTGCTGGTTACTGTTCTAAGGCCACCGTCCCTTATCTGCAACCCTTAGGAGCCAATTTTACATTTTTCTATTTTAAAAAGGTGTATGTACCAAATATAACTTTATCTGCCACATTGAGTCTGAGGCAGCACTCTGTAATCAAATACATTAATATTTCTGTAGCAAAAACATGAACATTAGCACTCAGGATAAATAAAGATTATACATAGCCTAATTTAAGTTTCGATCAAGATTTGCTGCCAAATAAGTTTGTAATTTTTTTAGGTTTATAGCTATTTGGTTTGAGAATTTGCGAGGAGATGTTATATATGTGTAGTAACTCATTTACTTCTCACAGGCTACCTTTGAAATAGGCATTATACTAATGACTCATTTTACAGATGAGGGAAATGAAGCATAGGGAATTAAGTAGCTTGCCCAAGGTCATGAAGCCTGCATGGGTTCAAATCCCATATCCTGCCCTCAGAATACGTGGTCTTATCCATTGTACATTGCTGCCTCTCCTCGAGGAGCATCCCTCTAGGGCAGTCCAGGAAGTCCAGCCTGACTTTCAGTAGTCTTCACGGCAAAGGGCTTCTTGGGGACTAGGCAATTTAAAGTAGGAGGCGCTCTGTGTGCCACCATGATCTCAGGACACTTTTGTACTTAGCTCAGATCCCAGGTAGACTCTTTGCCTGTATTAATGGAAGCTCTTGCATTTCCTTCAAGTATACATCAGGATGCTTGGGCACCTACTCTGATCTAAACCTGAGTCCGATGTCATCAGAGTTCTGCGTCTGGCATGCCACATTATCTAGTAGTTGTCTAACATGGAAGGTAAATATTTTAGGGTGGGTTTTCACTGTGTCCATAGTTAAAAGATGTCTCTGATTGTCTTTGCTGAAGGCCCTGTTTGTTATAACTCATGTTCCAAGGTGTCCCAGGCTCTTCTTTAGAGTCTTCATATCCATTTTGCTTGTCTCCGTTGTGTCGTGCAGAGAACTCATGACTAAGAGGGTAATTGGGGGCCACGATTGAGTCTGTGTCCCACATAACAAATCTTGTGGCTGTGCACCCTGATGTACTGCATTAGGAGACCACATCTGCTGAAATGAATGGGTGCCTTGTTCTAGTACATGCACAAGTATCCTATGGGGTATGTGTGACCCTGCCCCAAGGGTTTCCTAACCCTGTGTTGGGAACTGAATTGCATCCCTCCAAAAATTCATACGTTGAACTTCCAACCTGCAATGTGACTGCGTTTGGAGACAGGGTCTTATGTAAGACCTTATGTGTAATAATGATTAAATGAGGCCATAAGGATGGGGCCCTTATAACCTGAGGATGGGGCATCTGAGCTTGCTCTCTTTCCAAGCACACACACACACGAATGACCATGTGAGGATACAGCAAGAAGGTAGCCATCTACAAACCAGAAAAAAAGTCCTTACCTGAAATGTAATTTGCTGGTACCTTGGTCATGAACTTTGACATCCAAAACTGTGTGAAAATAAATGCCTATATAAATCACCCAGTCTGTGGTTTTTGGTTATGGCAGCCTATGAAGATTAATACACCCTCGTACCATATGGAGGCAAGGTAGAATGACCCTGGAAGCAACTCCCTCCAAATCTGTAGACTGAGTACCTATCATATATCAATGTGGCAAGCTAAGGTAGCTCTTAAAAATTACCTTGAGGGGCGCCTGGGTGGCTCAGTCGCTTAAGCTTCCGACTTCAGCTCAGGTCACGATCTCGCGGTCAGTGAGTTCGAGCCCCGTGTCGGGCTCTGGGCTGATGGCTCAGAGCCTGGAGCCTGCTTCGGATTCTGTGTCTCCCTCTCTCTCTGCCCCTCCCCCGTTCATGCTCTGTCTCTCTCTGTCTCAAAAATAAATAAACGTTAAAAAAAAAAATTTTTAAACATAAAAATTACCTTGACTTAGAAAACTATTAACCATCCAACTCAACACCATAATAATAATAATAATAATAATAATAATAATAATAATTATAAATGTAACTATTATTAATATAATTAAAAATAAGTAGAGGACCTGAGTAGACACTTTTCCAAAGAAGACATACAGATAGCCAACAAACACATGAAAAGATGCTCAACATCATTCGTCAGGGAAATGCAAATCAGAACTACAGTGAGCTATCATCTCATACCTGTCAGAATGCTAAAATCAAAAACACAAATAATAAATGTTGGTGAGGATGTGGAGAAGAAGGGACCCTTGTGCACTGTTGACAGGAACATAAACTGTGGATAACAGTGGATAACCACTGTGGATAACAACATGCAGCTTCCTTAAAAAATTAAAAATAAAATTATCAGTCCAGTAATTCCATTGTCTGTTGACCGAAAGAAAATGCAAATATTAATTCAGAGAGGTATATGCAGTTTGCATGTTTATGTTTGTTGCAGCATTATTTCCATAGCCAAGATACAGAAGCACCCTGTGTCTATCCCTAGGTGAATGGGTAAAGAAGATATGTGTGTGTGTGTGGGCACGCGCGCGTGTGTGTGTAGCGTATATATAGATGTATATACATGTATGTACACACACACAATGGAATTACTCAGCCATAGAAAATAACGAAATCTTGCCATTTGCAACATAGATGCACACCTGGATGGGATAATGCTAAGTGAATTAAGTCAGAGAAAGCCAAATAGCATATGATTTCACTCACATGTGGGATTTAAGAAGCAAATGATCAAAGAGACCAACAAAAAACCAGATTCTTAACTATATAGAACAAACAGATGGTTGGTTACCATAGGGGACCTGGGTGGGGGGATGGGTGAAATAGGTATAGGGGATTAAGAGTACACTTCTCATGATGAGCACTGAGTCATGTAGAGAATTGGTAATCACTCTATTGTATACCTGAAACTAATATAACACTGTATGTTAATTCTACTTGAATAAAAAAAAATTACCCTGGCTTTTCCATATTAATACATTGTACCTATTTTTTAAGCTCAATTTTACACCTCCTTCTTTTATTCTAGCTTTCCCAAAAAGCTAGATAAACATCAAGTGAGCTTTTACATGTCAAATTCCTAGAGGTCTGTCTTCTGCACAAAGCTCTCGTATTATGCCTGACCCACATGTAATGCTATGCATTATTATTTACTGAAGAGAGAAATAGAGAAAATGTGGACACAGTTAAAATCAGTTTACCTTTGGAGGACTCCTTGGGTTTGCATTTGATAAGTTGGAGGGAAAAGGATCCATATTCACCTTTCAACATTTTAAGTCAGATAAACAGGCATATTGTCCCTTTATGGTCATCTCTGCTAGGAAAATATTAGTTTGGTCATGATTTTGTATCAACTATTTTGCCTTAACCTTTTCTCTACAACTCACTTTCTTTCATCGAGTTCTGGTTCTTTTAAAATTTATTCAGCAAAAAATTATTTCCTTTTGGCTCCTTCTTTCTATTTTAGGGGGTAAAATGCCTTTTTACGTAACTTAATAGTAGGAATACGTTAACCCTGTATTCCTTCCCAAAAGAAAACATCACCCTACCATACAAATACTAGGATTTCCCTCCACCTTTGGGTTTGTACCTAAGGCTAGATCTATTGGCAGAGCTGGACACTGATGGCATATGGGATAGGTTATTGGTGTTAAGCTTTCCCCATTTTTTTTCAGGTAGAACTGTATTTCTGTACCAACTGTTAATTATAAAATTATCTGGGAGGTTCTTGATAAAAATACAGATTTCTGGACCATTCAGAAGCCTGCTGGGTTACATGAGTTTAAGAAGCACTGATTTATTTTATTTTTTTCACGTTTTATTTATTTTTGAGACAGGGAGAGACAGAGCACGAACAGGGGAGGGTCAGAGAGAGGGAGACACAGAATCTGTAACAGGCTCCAGGCTCTGAGCTGTCAGCACAGAGCCCGACGCGGGGCTCGAACTCACGGACTGTGAGATCATGACCTGAGCCGAAGTCGGCCGCTTAACCGACTGAGCCACCCAGGTGCCCCAAGAAGCACTTATTTAAAACTTAGATTCTGGGTCCCTGGGTGGCTCATTTGGTTAAGTATCTGACTCCTGATTTTGGCTCAGGTCATGAGCTCATGGTTCATGAGATCAAGTCCTGTATCATCAGCCTCTGCACTGGCAGCATGGAGCCTGTTTGGGATTCTCTCTTTCCCTCTCTATCTGCTTTGCCCCTGCTAGTGGTCATTTTCTCTCTCTCTCTTTCTCTCTCTCTCTCTCAAAATAAATAAACATTAAAAAAAATAAAAGTCAGATTCTGAGAAGGCAGGTGCTCTTTCTATACTGTTCCTTATAGCACCTTAATACAGGAAGCAATGGTATGCACAGGACAGTTGTGAACAAATGTTCTTGTTTGGATTTTCTTTTATGACATAAAGGTTAGATAAGATGGAACTATTTTTGTTTCATGAACGAATAATTTCCTTTGGTTTTGGACTGACTTGTACAGGTCAGCTAACTTCCTCCTGCATAATTAGTGCAGGAAAATATCCTTTACCAGCTTGCCGTTATTGACAATGACAAAGAAATTTGCTTTAGAATACTGTGTTATCACGTATGTGGGAGAGTCCGGAGGGTGGAGAGCAAACCGGTTTCTCTTCCAGATAACAATGCCTTGCCATAACCTTGACATGGTGCACATTAATTTTATATTATACCCAGGAGTTGGGGAAAATTAAAGCTCCTGCTATTAGCTCCTCTAAAGGGCTGATAACCTTCTGGCAGGAGGCGCAGGCATGCCAAGACGATGCTTGTGTCATCCATCATATAATGATGTATTAACCAGAATGCCAGCACTTGGACTGAAAATCCTGAACACATTCACCTCTCTGGCTTCCATTTTATTGAGCATTTATGTAGTCTTTGGTTAAAAAAACATTTTCAGAAAGATGAGAGCTATATAATCAGATTGTAACCTACACTCTAGGATTTTTCTTTTAATACCCTTAGACATAGGTCGGTGTGTAATTTTAACCTAGGAATCATAATATTGGGAGAATGAGAAATCGCAATGACCAAATTTCTAAGATGAAGACTAAGTAAATCAACTGCATGAGCTAGAAAAACGGAGCACCCTGCGGTGCGTGGATTCACCAGCCAACATGTCTGTAGTTCAAAATGAAGTAAAATAGGCAACTTGGACCCTCACGTCTAAGCCCAGATATTTGCAGAACAATAGTAACAGATACACGGTAAAGGGAAAGATAGTTAATATTTTATAGGAACTCACCCAAAATAATGAGCAGTTTTCTGCTAGCTATTCAAATAACAAAGCTTTCTTTGAATATCTCTTAGTCAAAGTGCAGCATGAAGTGTTCAGGATTCTGGATGGACCATGACATGTTACACTAAGACCGTAATAATGATTCCTCAGAATAAAAAGGAAGTTTCAAAATAGTTATATTAAAAAAAAAACAAACATGTTTATCTACTCATTCCAGTGTCCAGAGTCAACGTGTTAGAACAGCATTCCTTTCCTTTTGTCTCATTTTGTGTGTTGTGTGTGTGTGTGTGGGGGGGGGGGGTTGGATATTGCTGTTATAAACATGTACTGAATTATTTTGTAATCCTTCCAAAGGCAACCCATTATCAACATGGCAAAAATCTGGGCCAAGTTTATATGCCCTTAACCTGGGAGCGAATAGAATGGTTCCACCAAGAGAAACACAGGTACCATCCCCTCAAGATGCGTTTTAGCTTTTGTGTGGCTCTGAGAGACACTTCTTAAAATAGAATTCTTCTTGGTGAAGTTGAGTTCTTCTTTACTTTTTTTTTTTTCAACTGATGAGGTTGTTTGTGTCTCCATTGGATGTGCCAGATGGAAAGATTTTCTCATTAGAGGCAGCTGTTTTAGCAAATTACCTCACTCCAGCATAATGACAGAATTACAACAGACTATTGAAGAAAATCCTTTCTCTTCCTAGTGAGATCATGAACACTAGAAACAATTTCAGTGAGAGTCTTGATTTACTTTGGAAATGGTTCAGTTGGACACATGGGTGATAAGATGAGGTATTTTTTGGGTGCGTATTTCATTCAATATTTAGGTATAACAGTATAAATATAAGATATAGATTTCCAGCTTGATTTCTTGTGTCAGCTAATGGATTCATTATCTTTGGCAGATGATCTTATTAGTTCCTTAAGTATGAATGATTCTACTGAGGGAGATTTCTCCCTTTACAATATCCCATTTAACATATATGCATGCCTACACATGATCAGAGATCTCCCTCTCGTATTGGAGCCTCACGGTTCTAGTGTTACTCTTCAGATTCTTCAAAGATAGCGATCTTCTACTCAGGACTTTTTTTTTTTTCCTAGTGAAATCCCTTCAGTTCCTCAGATAAAATTGCCACAGTAGGATGCAACATTTATACAGAATTTCCCCTGTTGCAACGTAGATTTTTGAGAAAGATGTAGCATTAGTATGTGTGTGTCAGATACTAGAATTTATAAAGTGTTGCTGTGTGTGTGTGTGTGTTCTCATTTGAGTCTCCTAATAATCTTGTGAAGTAATTCTTATTTAACAGAGGTAGAAATTTCAAGTTCATTTACATTGGATAACTTACATCAAAGAAGTTGTGTTAGGTGGGGAAGCCACCCTAGGTAATGTTCAACACTAGTCAGTATCTGCCTGTATCTGGGGGCACTTGGGTGGCTCAGTTGGTGAAGCATCTGACTTCTGCCCAGGTCATGATCTCACAGTTTCTAAGTTCGAGCCCCGCACCAGCTGTGTGCTGACAGTGCAGAGCCTGCTTGGGATTCTCTCTCCCTCTGTCTGTGCCCCTCCCCACTCGTGTTTTTTCTCTCTGTCTCTCTCAATAAATAAACTTAAAATTTCAAAAAATCTGCCTTTATTGGGAGGCAACCAGTTAGGATCGTATCCGGAAACATCTACCTGATGTGTGAAGATACTTCACTTAAAAAAAGAAAATTGCGGGGCGCCTGGGTGGCTCAGTCGGTTGAGCGTCCAACTTCGGCTCAGGTCACGATCTCGCGGTGTGTGGGTTCGAGCCCCGCGTCGGGCTCTGTGCTGACAGCTTGGAGCCTGGAGCCTGCTTCGGATTCTGTGTCTCCCTCTCTCTCTGCCCCTCCCCTGCTCATGCTCTGTCTCTCTCTGTATCAAAAATAAATAAAAACATTAAAAAAAAATTAAAAAAAAATTGCAGACGGGGGCACCAGGTTGGCTCAGTCAGGTGAGCGTCAGAATTCAGCTCAAGTCATCATCTCACGGTTCATGGGTTCGAGCCCCACATCAGGCTCTGTGCTGACAGCATAGAGCCTGGAGCCTGCTTCAGATTCTGTGTCTCCCTCTCTCTCTCTGCCCCTCCCCGCTCATGCTCTGTCTTTCTCTCTCTCCTTCAAAAAATGAATACACATTAAAAAAAATTTTTTTAATTAAAAAAAATTGCAGACACACATGGGCATATTATGGCTGTGGGCACCATGTTGTGAAGTTGGGGGAAGTCTCTTAGTCTATTTTGGTCTGTGGTCTGTTTTGTTTTCCCTAACAGCATGTGGGTGTCCGTGACTAATAGCACATAGCTAATTTCATCTTATTTTTCTTAAAATACCACATAGGTTAGTGGAAGTGTAGGCACCTAGGTGACATAGCTGAACATCTTGCACAGCAGGGTTTTTCCACATGGCCTTTAGTGCTAAAACTTGGCCATGGGTTTTACATATTGTCATCCAGGGTTCATTCTTATTCCTGTAAGCCCAATTATTATTGTAATAATTTAGAGTCCAGCTCTAATTACTTTCTATGATGACATTTAGTGGAACTAAATTATAGAAGTCTTATTTCATGTGGAGTCAAGTTTACACGATCCTGTGTATATATAGAAATTTGCTTCTTAGGTTTTTCTCATCAGAGTGGTCTCATGTCCTGCACACATGTGCACATGCTCACCCACATACACAAATAAATATTTATAATTGCCGGAAGATGAGTAGCGGAAGGTATTAAAATTCTATCATCCTTTGACTCCTTCTTACTGGACCTTAATCTTTTGGACTCCCATCCAAAGAAAGGAGATTTCCAAAGAAATCTACAGAAAATGTTGAAACCCTCCCTCAACAGGCTGTCTGGGGCATCAACACATGAGGAAGAAGCACCAGCTCACTAAATTGGAAGGAGCAAAGGAGGTGGGGCAAAATTGAATAACTCTTTGATGAGGCACCACAGTTCTTTGCAAATCAGGACAAGTTTACCTGGGGAGAGTCTCACTCCGGAATGACGGTGTCTCTCTTCTCATGTTGACACATTCTTTAGAAGTATAAGAGAGCTGTTAGGGCCCACAGTGCTGTGTCAGGAGCCATCCCTGGGGTCATGGTTACCAGTGACAGCAGTGGGACAAAGAAGGAAAGATGGCTTCCAGACTCACTGGTCACCACAGTTGAAGGAAGAGCTCCGCCCCGCTCGCAAATTCTGCTGGGATTGTGAGCAATTTAAGGAGGCTCCATATTCATTCACAACTTCAGATTCCTAAGCAGATTTTCAAGATGCAAGGTAGAGGCCCATCTAGTGTACCAAATACTTCATGCGTGCGTTCCTGTGTTGATCATTCAGAAAGCATGGGGTATGTTCTCTTGGATCCAGATTTCTACAGAGTGTCTTGCATGTGAATTGCATAGCTGAGGGGCACCCCTCAGAAGATTGTTAGCTGTGTTTGCTTCTAGGTATCATATTTGGACACAAGAAAGCTGGAGGGGGAAAATAACAGTCTGACATGGTAAGCAAGCTAAGAAAGAGTTCTCAAAGACTAGAGATGACCAAACACTAAAAAAACAGTCACAACATGGCTGAAGTTGACTTACTTGCATCTTCTCCAGAACGAATGTCTACTAGTTTTATTTTTGCTTATTTGTGAACAAAAGTATTCACAGCAATTATCTCAGTCCTTAATCAAATTTAGTCTTCTCTGGAATATTCAGAAGAAATTTATTCTTGAATAATGAAGCTTCTCTCATCCTTCCCCCCCGCCCCACCCCCTGAGGGACTTCAGAGCATCCAGGCTTCTTCTTTGATTGCTTGCTCATTTTAGTAGTTTCATACGTGGTTTCCTTAGACGTTTTCCTATAGTAGTTCGCTGTCTTCCTTAATCTTTCAATTTTGTCATCGACAAATTCAACTGCTTTTCATCTCATCCATCTTCCAGGTTGTTAATAAATATACCAGAGGATTGCAGTCCTAGTATTGATTGATCCCAAGGGAGCTTGCCTATTGATCACTTCCGTCTTGAGGTTACCCGTCTCTCCTTACTCTGTGTTCTCCTGTTAACGGCTCGTCATTCTATATAGGTTTTCAGTATTCACACCATAACAGTTTATTTTTCCTATGTTGTTAGTATTTCTTACGAACAGTTGTCCAAACCCTTCCACAATTTTTAGGGCTCGTAGAGTCTGAGACCACACCTATAATGTATGACGCAGGGGTCAGACTGATGACTTCATTATCCTAACATTCACTGATCTATCTTTGTCCCGAGTAGAAACCAGACAAGTGCCAGTGTCTGTTACAGAGAAGAATAATTAGCACATCCATTAACTTGGGTTCCATTAACAACTGAAGTCAAGTCTAATTACTAGTACATTTCAACTGAGCTCTCCTGTCTATAAGTGACTGGTGGCAGATGATAGTATGTTTGGTTTGACATACGTCACACATACTGAGGGCTAATCCACAGCCGGCTTTCATATGACTACTGACAAAAAGCTGAAGGTTTTAATTAACGGACTAAAACTCTGTGTGAATGATAGCGATACAGGAACATGGCATTACGGCATTTGTTGTTGCTATTTTTGATAAGTCAAAATGTGGGACTTCTATGTAATACTTTTTACCAGTGTTTATTAAAGTGGTTCGATTTGTCATTTTTTTTAAGAAGCCACACACCCTACTGTTCGTAGTGCAAATCTGTAGCCTAGCCAGATACGTATGTTAATAAAAAAATTTTAAATTGCGTTTCCCTCATCAATTTCTGAGATAATATATACATTTCTGCCATCACATGAAATTATGTTGTCACTGGAAAGCATAGTTGGGTTCCTGTCATGGCAATGCTGAGTGTTTCCCTGCAGAGAGCCTCCTGCTTGCTGAGTCCTAGTGTGATAAGAGATGCAAATCACAAACTGTGTCACCTTGGCCAAGAAACAAAGGGTCTCTTAGCCCCACCTCCTCAGGCAGATGCCAGAGATGGCCAAATTCAAAGTCTCCCCTGCCATCCTTTCTGAAGCATATCTTAAAGGAAGATCCCTGCCCTGTGTGTGCCTGTGCGCGGCTCTGACCTATTTATAGTCTGCAGATTATTCTAGCTACTAACATGATCAATTTCGGTAGTTATAGGGAGTAATAAAGCACTCTCTGTGTCTTGATCTGCGCATTTTATGATACTAGTTGGCCAGGGTCTTACAGTTACACTGCTATAAAGTCAGTAGTGTTTGCTCTTACGTTAATAATGATAAGCAGCAGTGGCAGCAAAGTATTGTTATTCTTTTTACTTGAACTTGAGTACAGTGAGGCACAGGAAGGCTTAATAACTTGTCCAAAAGTTCGCCGTCCTTGGGGCTGGACCTGGAACTGCAGCCTGTCTGATTTTAAGGGTTAGGTATCTGACACTCCACCAAACCATGTGGGGCTTTCAGGAAAAAAAATCCCTCTGGGGGCACCTGCGTGGCTCAGGGGGTTGAGCATCTGACTTCGGCTCAGGTCGTGATCTTGTGGTTCGTGGGTTCAAGCCCCACCCACATCAGGCTCTGTGCTGACAGCTCAGAGCCTGGAGCCAGCTTTGGATTCTGTGTCTGCCTCTTTCTCTCTGCCCCTCCCCCACTCATGCTCGGTCTCTCTCTCGCCCTCAAAAATAAACAAACGTTAAAAAAAGAGAAAAAAATACCTATGAGAACAGATGAGTTACAACTAATAATAGTACAAGTAATAATACAAGTAAAATTTCCTTCCTTTTTGAAAGAGTCATTAGAAGAAGAAAGAATATTTCACAGAAGTTGATCTGAAATGTATGAATACCATCCCTAAACAGAGACTTCTCAGGGTCACCCCCAGGGAAAGCCTCACACCCACAGAGGGGAACCTGGGCTTTGAACCTGAGCTTACTGACTTCCCAGTTGTATGACCCTGAGCAAAGATTTAACCTCCTGGAACCTCAACTTACTTCTCGTTGGAAACTGGAAACACTGCCAGCCAGTTTGCCGCACTCTTCCGACTAAGTAGTGAGATGATGTGTGTCAGGCACCCAGATGAAAATAACAATTACCCTCCATTAGTGTAAGTGTGAGCTCTAGTGATTGTTCCCATTTGCCTTATGGATCCTTTTGTTCTTAAAAGGCTATACAAAGAATGGATTTGAGTGTTGCACTGGCAGATGTGGAGAAGTTGAGATACTTGGGGGCGGGGTGCTGCTGCTTGTGTGTTGTACAGCACCCTGCAGAAAATGGTAGGACCCACGACAGCACCCATCGCCCCTTCATCCTGGGAGCTTGCTCTGCCTAGAGCCAGCCAAGGGATTTCATCCCAGATGTTTCGGGTGTCAGGGTCCCCCAGCTCATATACCCCAGCACCTTCTCACCAGAAGTGGGTCTGTGTTGGAATGAGGGGTGAGGGATGTTGGGGACCCTATCAGAGGCTTCACAGCTATCCAGTTCAGGTTTGTGATGTGCTTTTGGATCCACAAGGTCAATCACAACTAATCCTGCCACCTGCAGAGGGGGATGCCAGCCACTGTTCACCTTAATAGCCCAGAGAGTATTCCAGAACCAGGGGAGCATGGATTCCAGCCTCAGCATTTCTGTGATAGAGTTGTGTGACCTGCATAAGTAACTGTGCCTCACCTTTCTTCTCTGTAGAATGGGTACCGTGAGACCCATATCGCTGTGTTGTGAAGTTTATGTTGCTGCAGCAGTGAACCCTTTCCATGGTTCTTCTTCCACCTGATCCTCTAAATATCTTGTAAAGTAGTAAAACGATACTATCATCTGTTTCACAGGCTCAGAAATAGAGACTAAAAGAAATCGTGCAGTTTGTGCTTACAGTGCATGTTAATGCAGGGATACCTGGCCTGCAGCTCGTTTTCTGACCCTGAAGACGGTATGTGTCCTTGCGGAGCAGGGATATCTTCTTGATGCTGACCTTGCACGCGTAGTCCTCTGGCATGCCCCATGTGCACCTTCCCAGAGCATTTGGTTGCTCTGTGCTGCTAATGGAAGCTAAACCCTTGCACAGATGTCCTAGAGCTCTCACCCTGGAGCCCTGCAGTCATCTTCCTGATCCCTCCTATGAATAGCGATCAACCTGGAATAGCCAGACCCAGACCATCTCTTCAACTGCACCGTCGCCCCAGGTCACCCTCTGTTCCCCGTCAGACACACGTTGTGCAAAATTCCAAGTTCACCCACATTTGAGACCCTGGCTCAGTCAGTCCAGTGCCTTCTCCTGGAAGTTCTCTTTGTTTCCCCTACCACACCCACACTTCCTTTGTGTATGTGCCTCTTCATATAATTAATAAAATTCATTTTTCAAGAGCAGTTCTAGGTTCACAGCAAAACTGAGCAAAAAGTACAGAGTTCCCCTCTACCCATTGTCTCCACATACCACCTCTTTTTGAAGTTAAGGTAACAATGCAACTTTGCTCACGGCCTCATTGTACATGAAATGCTACTTCTCAATTGCACCACCATAGCACGATGCAATAAAGAATCCATAACAATAGCGGTTGTACTTTACATTACTATTCTAATCATATATTTTATTGGAAGCCATATACGTCTTAAAGCCAGCATTTCATTTGCCTCCTTTGCCTTATAGAAACCCTGCTGCTGTGACAACGGGTAGCAGTAAAGCTAATGGTCTTTTCTAAATTCCCCCATAGATTCCGAGCAAGAGCGAAAGTGCGGAAGAAAGAGAAAAATCACACAGTCATTTCCAGCCATTTGTGTTAAAATACAAAGAAAACAAGGCACATTCAAAAATGGTATGCTGGGCAGCCTCCATTAATATTTATTTTGGCATTAATATTGATAAGAAAGTACTTTGTAGCTGGGCTTTGTTGCTGCCCCCCACCCCAGTGTCCTCAAGCTCCCTGTTCTTCAAGCTGGTGGCCATTAGCTCGCATCTTCCTCTGTACCCAGAGCCTCCAAGAGCCTTGGCGGGCCTCCAGCTCACTTACGCTTAAATGGACACTCAAACTCCGACGGACACACAGCTAAATAGAGGCCAATAATTCAATACAGTATGACTGTACTGGGGCTGCTAGTAAATCCATCAAGCAGTAAATATCATCTGAAGCCAATGCAAGCTTTTATCTTTCCAATTTTTTTGTATGTCTGAGCGAAGCCCAGGCATTCAGCGAATCATGTAATTTATTCTGCGGTGCTGAGCCTGGGCTGTCTCAGACATCATATTGACTTTTTTTTTTTTTTTTTCCATCTGTCAGGGGCAGTCAGCAGCTCCGCTCTTGTGAGAGCGCATCACATTACATGTATTTATTTATTTATTTCTGCAGCTTCTTTGTAGCGTGATTGGGCAAGAACGCATTATCTCAGATCAACGAATACGAAGAAAAGCATCTGAACGTCATTACGACAGCATGTTAAACATTTGTCCTACCCAGTTTGTTAAATCAGCAAATGTATTTCCAGCAAATGCTTGTAATTGTTCATAAAGGGCTCCCTACTGCAGGATTTTATTAAGCTGAAAATATGGCCTGTTATTTTCTTCAGCTCTTTAGGTCAGCAGCGATGCCAATATATTGTAAATAACGCTGAGCAGCTGTTGTATTGACTTGCTCTCTGTCAGCGTGTGTGTACATGCGCACACACCCACACACCCCGAGCGATATCTGTGAATGTTGCACACGTACTTTGTGCGCGAGTAGGTCGATACGATGTAAAGTACTGTGTATTTACTTGGCACAGTTAATCAAATGGTTAGGTATGGTTCACAGTGGTTAGAAAAGATCTTGCCTCTTAACCAAAATTTGGACTGAAAACAGAGCTCTTTGGGTTACTGTTGCTGTTTGATGGAAAATTCAAGAAGTGTAGACCCTAAATTTGAATGTCCATTAGAACTGTCTTGGTTTTCTTTCTGTGTAATGTACCCAACCAAAAAGAGAAGCAAAGAGCAAGACGGATGGTCCCACAGTGCTCCCTTCACGATGGGGTCTGACATTGCTGAGGACGCTCGTAAGTGCTCATCCGTAGAATGGGTGAGGTCGCCCCAAGTCCAGCCTGCTGCCCCCTGAAGGTATCCCCAAAGCCTCCTGCCCTTTCTCAAAAGCTAACTGTTCTGCTTCTGAGACTCAGCTTGACCCTGAGTTAATTCAATATAGGTTTGATTAGTGTTCCATCCTAGAAGCACACATCACAGAAGAGTCTTTTAAAACTAAGTTTCTTGGTCTGCTGTCAGTAAATTAATAGGCATTATAAATTTACTTCCTCCAAGCATCAGTGCAGAATGGAGAAGTTGAGCAGAGCCTCGGAATCAGTTGTGGTGTCTGCCCAACCCTTCCTTAAAAATAATATTTAAAACAAAAAGAACAGACCTTTTTATATATGGCCAGAAGTCAGATTATTCGTATTTTTGAAAGTGGCAGAAAAACTATTGTTTCAAGAACCCGACTCCTTTGTATGTGTGATCAGATTAAAAAAAATAACATTGCATTCCTTCGGAAGGCTAAGCACTCTTTGAAAAAATACTTGTGGGTTGTACTTGAGAGAAAACATCCCCTGTGGACGGATCGTGAAAAATGACTGTATTTCATACTCCATTATCATTGTCACTACCTCGCAAAGATATGGAATACCGAGTGGATTTCTACTGCCGCATCCGACCAGGAGAATCTGGGTAAACAGGAGTCCTATTCTGATAGTGGAGAAAGCGCTCACATCCTTAGGTGTATAGTTAAATACATCCCTCTCCTCCACGTGGCAGAGAGCACCCGTGCCTATGTTCCCTTTATTAACCTCCAGTTAGAAAATCCTGTGCAGTACACGATGCTTTTAGTATTCCAAAGAGCAGCCACGCTGTCTTTCTAAAGAAACACATTAAAAGGCAACTCACTGAGCCATTTTCCAACACCTGAGAGCAATTAATGTAAGCAGAGACAGGAAACATCATCAATTATTTAAAATAAAATGAATATGTAATGCTGACCTTCTCCAACTGCCATCAGTTTTATACTTACACCTGAATAAACTCAGGGGATCACAAAACCCACAAGGCACACTTCACGTTGCAGTGTGCAGCAAGGCCAGGGCTGGTTGGTCACAGGGAGAGCTGCCTGGCAGGCTGCGTTCGGGCCGGGGAGGGTGATGCAGGAGCCCTAGATGCCTGGTGCGGGTGGACGGGACCTTCAGTTCCGTGGATGCGTGGCCACCTGGGACCAGCAGCTTTGTGTACGAGCTTTCCACACCCTTGAGCTTTCCCAGTTAGTTTTACTCAGTTCTGACTCCTTTATTTTACATTGGCATCATCTAAAGGGGAAGGGCTGGGGCGCCTGAGTGGCTCTGTCGGTTGAGCGTGCGACTTGAGCTCAGGTCATGATCTCAGAGTCCGTGAGTTCAATCGCCGCTTCGGGCTCTGTGCTGGCAGCTCAGAGTATGGAGCCTGCTTCAGATTATGTGTCTCCCTCTCTGTCTGCCCCTCCCCCGGCTTACATTCTATCTCTCTCAAAAATAAATAAACATAAAAAAAACTTAGAAAAATAAACGGAAGGGCTGGGGCACCTGGGTGCCTGTTGGTTAGCGTCCCACTCTGGGTTTCAGCTCAGGTCATCATCTCACGGTTTGTGAGATTGAGCCCCACATCGGGCTCTGTGCTGACAGTGTGGAGCCTACTTGGGATTCTGTCTTCTCCTCCCTCTGTCTCTCTCTCTGCCCCTCACCTGTTCATGCTGTCTCTGTCTCCAAATAAATAAACTTTAAAAAAAAAAACAGGGGAAGGGCTAACATTTCTTCTTACACGTTGCTGAATATATATACATATATATATATATATATATATATATATATTGCTGAATATAATATATATATTGCTGAATATAATATATATATATTGCTGAATATAATATATATATATTATATATGTGTATGTTCACTTACCCTATTAGATCTCTTTATTTGCTCATATAAAGTCATTAGCCTTTTCCTTTTCTTTTTTTGCATTCAGCCTGTCTACCCTGGAAAAATAGAAGTGGTGAGTGTAGGCCATGCTTACTTTGGAAAGTCACAGACATGTGTTTATATAGCTGCAGTAGTGAGTTACTGCAATTAAATGAATCATCTGCTTTCTGAACAGAGGGTCTTTTTACAAATAGGAGAGCCCAGACCATTCTCTCAGGGCAGTGTCACCGGCTGGGGATAGAGGAGGGTACATCAAGGGGACGTGGAGTTTGTTACCTAACGTAATTGCTGTGCATGACATATGGCATGAGCCAGGATTTGGCACAGTCATGGTCAAAGATTTTCAGAGCAAAGCCTATTAGACACCAAGTACAAAAAGTCCTTTGTGACCGTTCAGGCCAAACAAGGCTTAAAGTACTGGTGTCTGTTTTTCCCCTGACTTGTATTAGTGATTCCAAGAAAACACACAGAGGGCCTCCTGCAGAATGACCCAAGCTTTTGACTCGGTCATCATCTTAGAATCCCCCTAAAGATATTCTGAGACTTGGGCTAATAGTCTTGGTTGTGAGTCACAGTCATAACGCCAGAGGCAAAGTTGACTTTTAGTTTCTGGGACCAGATTTGTCACAGAGCAACTCCTGGGGCTGTTATTAGGAATCTTCCTGACTTGCTGTTATAAAGCTTTAATTTTTATTCTAGGAATGGCCCTTCACGTTGGCATGGAGCCTCCTTACACACAGGGTTTCATTTGAGAAGCTTAAAAAACAGGGGGAACCATTTGCTAATGCTAATTATAGCTAAACAGCAAGAAGTTTTTTAAGTCTATCTTTATAATCCCATGGCCCAAACTGGCTTGCTTTCTTTTAACGTGGCATTGTCCATCTTAAATTTTAATGTGAATGATTGACTTTAGGGGGAGAATGACCAGGAAGAATGTTTTTGCAGTCACTTGCCACTGGTTTTTTTTTAATTTTATGTATTTATTTTTGAGACAGAACTAGCAGAGGAGAGGCAGAGAGAGAGGGAGACAGAGGATCCAGAGCAATCTCTGTGCTCACAGCAGACAGCCCAGTGTGGGGCTCAAACTCACGACCCACGCGATCATGACCTGAGCCGAAATCAGACGCTTAACTGGCTGAGCCACCCAGGCGCCCCTCCAGTTGCTTTCTTTGTCAGTTTTCACATCTCCCACTAAGAAAAGATGCTAGGTTTTAGAAATCCATGCTAAGAAGCAGAGCTGGGATAGGTAAACAAAATTCACAGCACAAAACTAACTTTTTACCCAGAAATTTCTGATTATTCAGCTATCTGTGCAAATAAGGAGACAGGGATGCTCACCACTGCTGTGTTACGGATTCTTCCAGCCACAGGTGGAAGCATGGCTTCAGGGCCAGTTATTTCAGTGACGTGTGGCAGTGTTCATGTCTGGCTCGAGTAATTAAAAAAACAAAAAATTAAAACTGTAGGTTGTTACTGGGGGGTATAAGTAGAAAAGGAAATACTGGAAACATTACAAAATTCATAATTCTGGGATTTTGGTGCGTTTTATTCAGGATCAACAACGAGGAAGCTAATACCCCTCTCTAAAAGCCAGAATTTAATATAAAATTGTCTTATGGATCCTGTGCCACTCAGAGCTCCTGTGCCCAGAACACATCAAACCAGAGAGAGGGACATTTCCCAGGTCATGGAGTCACAGCCCAAATTTTAAGGAGCATAAATGAAAACTCAGCTTTTTAAGTGCTCTCATTGCAGAATTCTGTGTAGGAGCCATAACTTAAAAAGCATAGTCCCTGAGACCATGGCCTTGAGTCAGTTTAGAACAACTGCCCCTGGAGAGACTGGGGATTCTTTGTCATCAAAGTCTTCCCAATGCGAAGTGTGTACATGGAAAGCAAATGGTGTGGGCCAGAATCTGATGATAAGTGGATGAATCGGAAGAAGTCCTATAGTCCGTAGTCAAAGCAGGAAGAGTCTTTTCCATAATGAGAAAGTGTTACCAAAGTCTCTTGGCAACCAGAGAAGATACTTAGCTTGGTCTTAATATGAGGGGGAGAGGGGGAGTAAGACTGGACAGTGGAGAGATTGAGGGACAGGGCTTTTGGGGACAGGGGCCAGTATCATTTGGTTGACATTTGTGGAGAAGCCAGCATATAAAGAGAGACTCCATCCTTTAGATTGCCTTTTGATGGGAGCTTTCAGTGGTATATTTCATTGTTTCATGTAATATTTTCTTCATCATAGTCTCTCTCTTTTTTTAATGTTTATTTATTTTGAGAGAGAGAATCCCAAACAGGCTTTGTGCTGTCAGCACAGAGCCCGATGCAGGTCTCGATCCCATGACCTTGGGATCATGACCTGAGTGGAAACCAAGAGCTGGGTGCTCAACTGACTGAGCCACCCAGGTGCCCCTTCCTCATAGTCTTAATATCACATCTGTATATTTGTGTTTCGTTACTTGTTTTTGAAAGCATGCTCTTACATTTGGAAAAGGTATCCCAGCTCCTTCAGCTATAACTTCTATTCAAGAAGTTACATCCCTGAAAAGTATTCAGGTTGGCAGAGTCACCCTGGTGAGATCAAGATCTCTTAGAGAGTTAGCAGATGAAGGGAAAAACAGAAACACATAATGTCCTGGAAGTCGTCCACTTCCAAAACTTCACAGCTTCAGAGCCCCGTGCGTCTTCTTTGCTTTTCCTTTCGCCTTCAGTTGTTCAGGAACTAATGACACTGTTGTTTTGTATCAGATTCCCCTCAGGCTTCATATTCTGTGCAGGCTAAACCACTTTTAATGTGTTTGCAAATAGGATGACAAACTGCACCTTTAAAATTTTTTGGTATAAAATGTAAAAGTGCACGATCTCCAAACCACCACTAGTAACACTTCTGGTGGATGGAAGTTTACTGCGTGTCATTGGTGATTGTGCCCTAGACAGCTGTATATTATGTTCATGCTTATATTGCCTGTCTGTTAAACTGATGCAGCTAGCTCTCTTTTCAAGATACAGTCTAATCGCTGTTAATTAATGATGCTGTGTCCATAAATATCTGAGCTGGAGGTTCCTTCTAGGTGTTGCAAGATCCATCTTTCGATAGAAGTATTCCAAACGCATGTGTGGAAAAACCATGGAGGGAAGTACTGTGGCATATTGAAAGAACTAAAAGGAAGCCATGTGGAATACGGGTCTCAAATAGAGTGGGTAAAGATAAGGCCTGAGCAGTAGGCAGTGTTGAGATCTTTCAGAGTCTATACTGGCCTGGTAACAGCAATGGGACAGTACCGGGAGAATTTCAAGCCTAAGCTGGGAAGGAGGCACGTATATTGGTGGGGCTGGGTCATGGATTGAATAAGGGGAGGAAGGAGAGTGTGATCTCAGGGCAAAGTGCTCAGATTTCTGGTTGATTAGCTATAACTATGGTTTCTTTATGGGATACAATAGAAAAGCAAAAATAGGCTTTCAAAGAAAGATCGAGACTTTGGTTTTGTATGTGATGGATAGCTAGCTCTGGAGTATCCAAGTAGAGTTGCCAAGGGGGCAGTTGGAAAATAATGAAGCGTGTTAGTCCCAATAACACACAGAACTATGCATCATATGACCTGCTGGGCTGATAAAAATTTTCCAATCGACAAAAACCTTACGATTTGACCAGTAATTTAGATGCTTTCAAATGCATATCAGCTCCCCTTTCAAATAGCTCTTTGGAAGTGTGTTAATGTACAAGCCCATCCTGGCCTTCCCTACTGAGCTTTTATTAGACTTCTACTCTCAACTTGACTTACACAACCCTTTGTCTTTCCTTGCTTTACCTCAAGCATTTTTCAGAGGTAGTAATGATTTTACCTAATGGAAAAGAGCCAGTCATTTGGAAGAAACTGAGGTGTCGTTGTAGAACTTAGGGCTGGTAGCAGTGTCCCTTAATTTAGATTTAAATTCTAGATCTAGTCTGATTTTCCTCACAAAAAGCAGATCACGTCTGAAGTTTGAAAGAGGCATAAAACTTTAAGTCAAGTATAAATAGGTGATAATTCTTGCTGTGGTGTGGCTAAAATTGCCTATGAAAAGAGACTAGTGTGATAAGGAAGATTCTTCTGTTAGAGTTTACTACCAACAGGTGTTAACCCGTACTATTTAAATGTATTGGTCGTTGGATGGGTTAGACACGTTTCCATGTTGAATTTTAACATTTACTCTAGTTACTGGTGCCATACGATGCTAGCTTAACGGCCTATCGGTATTTTAAGAAAAGTATCAAATTGCTCATATTTTTTATCAAAATCCATTTTTATACTTTGGTCTCCCATTGCAGTGAACAAGAGGAAGCATACAGATGCCATAGTTGCCATTAGATTATTTGTTTTAATTTATTTATTTTGTGAGAGAAAATGATGAGGGGAGGGGCAGAGAGCCGGAGAGAAAGAATCCTAAGCAGGCTTCCTGCTCAGTACCGAACCTGACATGGGACTCAGTTTCACAAACCATGAGATCATGACCTGAGCCAAAGTCAAGAGTTGGATACTTAACCACCTGAGCCACCCCTGCTATTAGATTTCTTTAAATGAAGACTTCAGGGGCGCCTGGGTGGCTCAGTCGGTTAAGCGTCCGACTTCGGCTCAGGTCATGATCTCACGGTCTGTGAGTTTGAGCCCCGCGTCAGGCTCTGTGCTGATGGCTCAGAGCCTGGAGCCTGTTTCAGATTCTGTGTCTCCCTCTCTCTCTGCCCCTCCCCCGTTCATACTC